>NC_139734.1:5023673-6302232 GCF_964211835.1 Anser anser | reverse complement strand
AATGGGCCCTGAAGGATTTGATGAATGAAAAATACTCATATTGTGAACTTACATTTGATTTCAACTGTTTGGGGAATAAGGCTGACCTTTTGGTTACCATGCAACCTAGGAAAACGGGAACTGAGAAGGAGTGTGTCACCCTAAAGAAGGGCTTGAGTCAGCTCTTGCTCAGCATCTTATGGACTGTCTGCTGTCTGGATACGTGTCCAGATTTAAGACTGGTCCCCTGCCAAGGAAACAAAATCAAGTCTGAACTGTTTCTTCCTGAAAATGGGATTAAGGAACTTTAAAAGAAAGGAAACATTGTATCATCTTGATACATCACTACAAAACCCAGCTAAACCACAGGAAATAATACTTAGACTAACAGAGATAAATGCATTATAAGTATTAAGGGAGCACAGGGAATCAGGCTCTCCCAGCAGTTTATCCAAGGGACAAATAACCCTTCCCATCAAAACTCAATAACCAGAACCCGATATGAAATGAGAGATGGTAATTGAACTTTATAAGCCCACCAAGATGACAATCTGAGGCAGCTCATCATTCACAAAAGCCACTTACTTCACATGCGAGAAAATAATTGAGACAGAAATGCATGGTCCAGAACGCCCCAAACTGTTGCATGTTGCGCACTCGCTCTCTCTTCTTATGAAGATAAAACTAGGTACAGGGTGTTTTTTTTTTCTCTTCCTTAAATAACAACAAGTTAAATTTAAACCTTTGGTTGTGAAGGCTATTGTGGCTTTTTTTTTTTCCTGAACTAGTTTCTAAAGCCCCAGTATCAGGTTTGCAAAATAGTAGGTAATACAAGGTAAAATGTAAAGGTAAATAGCCTAATATGCTTAAAAATAAAGGCACCTACGGGGAAGGGAGAGAAGAAAAAAAGAAAGTTCTACTGAAATAAATATTTAAACAAAACAGAGCAATCACTGACAAATGATCTATACTGTAAGCTTTGCATACAAAGCTATACCCACCATGTTTATTGTGGAAAACCTGAACTCAGAGGCTGTAGTCTAAAGTCAGTGCTGCGTTCACACTAATAAAACCTACAAAACACTTGTTTTTGTTACCTAACCTCGCAAATCCACGTTTATTGATATCCTTATATGACAACTGTTATTTCTGTAACGCTCAGTCTGACAGACATCCCAGAATAGAGCATGAAATAATCAAACTTGCAAGAGTTTCCAGTAGATCTCTAAGATGAAGAGTAATTTGTCAGAATCATAACAGAACCGTTGCCTTCCAGTCTAATTTCTTTCAAACAATACATGAAATGCACTTTTGTTCCCCCCATCCTAGAAAGAGGTTAGGCATTTTTCCTTGTTAAAAAACCTGTAGGAAAAAAAAAGAAAAAAAAAAAAGAAAGAAAAAAGGTGAGAAAGGAGGCGAAACCTGAATGTTGTGTAATTAAAAATAAACATTCTGCCATTCTCAAAGAGAAAAGGTAGCTTGACAGATGAAAGAGACTGCTGCTACTCCTGAAAATAGCTTCCTGGTCAAGCATCCTAACAAAGTTGGAAGCACCCGGCTTTGTTCTCACTTTTATCTTAGTCTTTCTTTCTGGTCTGACTAAATCTTCCTGATTCATTGCTACTTCGGGTTATCACTATGGTATGGAAATATCTCCAAACCAGTAGTGAATTCATCTTCGTCATAGCTGATGGGCAATGACGCCAGGGAGCTTTAGGACAAACCTTACCCAAACTAGGCCCAGCCAAGCATTTGAGCCTCTGATTCACAGTGAAACAAAGATCAATTCTTCTTTTTTTTTTAATCTCACACCCATGTTGTTTTTCCGTTCATGCTTCCATCCACCCCATCCCTGCCCTAACTTCTGTCCAGTAACCACCACCCACTTTCCTGCCGTATCTTAACTCTTTTCTATCGTGAGCCACCAAAGGACGATGCCCCAGGAAGTGCAGCACGGCTAGCCAGTTGCTCTGCCTTCTCCGTGCCACCCAGGCTGGAGGAAAAGAAGAGATTGTGCCATCTTCCATCCTTAGAGGGGAGCATGCTGACAGCACATAAAAAATGGCAGCGTGACTTCCAACCAGGGAGCTTCAGAGCTCTCACTATCCTGTATACATCGGACACACAAAGTCATGTGGCAGCGACTGAGAAAAGCATTTGGGTGCTCTTACTCAGAACTGCCCAGCTCCAGAGCCTTCAGATAAAATTCAGCTCTTGTTGGCTTGTTCTCTGAAGTAATACCAACCCTCTTCCTTTAGAAAGGAGCAGCAGGAAATGTAACTGGATATGTCTATGTAATAATGTAACCTAATGTAACGGATAGGTCTATGACTTTGTTTCTCTGTTAGCATTGCAGTTTTGCACAAACATGTTCAGAACTTACCCATCTTTATTTTCCCTTTCCTTTGAGCTGTACAAACTTTTAGCAAAATGCTATTACTGTAAGCTGGATGCTTTGACTGAGCTCACGGTTACTATTGATATATATTATTAACTTATTACACGTGCTTTCTGTATTTGTATCAAGTCATGTTTATATATATATATACACATATATATTTATATATTCATTACTACCTACAGACTTCCTTTGGGAAGTAATCTTTACCTTTACATAGTCATGTCTGTTTTTTAGATTATCAGCCAGGTTAATGGAAAATTGTCTTGAATCAGAAAAGATTCAGCCATATCACCCCATTTTTCCAATGGCTATATCCAGGTGATTTAGCTGTATTACACAGCTCTGTATCACAACAGCCAAGTGGTCCCAATCTAGCGCTTGTCCCCATAAGAGAGGAGCATCCTGCTTGGGTGGAATTCTTTCTGAATGATAAGTAAATGAGTGATGGTGGGGCAACAGTGTTTATATTTATATGTAACTACAAAGCCATGCGATGCAATGCAACTCGTGTGTAAACATCACACATCGTTAACAACTTTGCTGTATTGCCTTTTCAAAGACACTTCTGATTAACTGCTCAGCTTTTAGTTTCTTCTGGGACAACTAGTACATTTAATAATAATTTTTGCATTAGATGATATGGGAAATAATTAGCGTTAGATTAATGGTTAATCATTAAAAGTTAATTGAAAATGGATTCTAAGGTGTTTTCAAAGTATTGCAAACGTCTTGGAATTCCTTTCCCTATTTTTTTTTATGTAGTGAAAACCATCAGTACCAAAACGCAACCCAATTCCAAAAAAACAAAACAGCTGCAATGCCAAGGAAGCCCATTCTCCTTAACTAGGAAAGCATCACTCAGTATTAAAATACAATTTTCAATAAATAGATTTGATTTTTGGCAGCTACTTTACCTCAAAAGCGATTTGATTTGCAAATGAATATTCAAAACTGTGAAAGGCTGTAGGGGAGACAATCTCCCATAGTCCTTGTCAACTTTTTGTCAGTTCAGCTGAATTTCAGCACATGAGCAGTATATTATTTTTAAACTTCTGATATCCTCAAACAGGAGAGCAGGATCTCAGCCAGAAGCCTCTAAATAGTACAAACATTTATGCACTTTTACAAGGCAGGTAAAGACCTAAATTATGTTGCTAATTAATTTTATATTTCCTTTGGCTGCCCAAAGAAACCTGGAGCTGTTCAGCATTCATTGAACGATGTTTTTTTGCCAAGTATTCAGGTATGCTATTAACAGAACAGGCCAAAAGAGCTGAGGTCATGCTTTCTATAACATCTACAGAAAAAAAAAAAAAAAGTCAAATTCAAAGCAACCACATGCAAAGCAAGTACATACATACATGAGACAGAGAGGGAAAAAGGAGTGCCAAAGCACCTGAGACCTTTAAAAACATGTAAAAAGTTTAAACTAACATTAGTCCAGCACTAGGACAACAAAGACAAAACTACGGTTCACTGACAAGTACCAACCTCCTCCAGAAAGAAAAATATTTAAAATCAATTGAGGACACAATGCTAACCAGATCATCTTGCAAAAGATGTAAGACATGGTTTGTGTTATGCACACATTATCCAAATAGGTCACACAAAACTAATTGATTTTTCTAACTAAGCACGGGACAATATGCCAAACTTTCCTATACACCTAAACTATGTAGTTGTGATACCCTGGAGAGAAACAGGCAGATGCAGTGAGTACAGGCGGGACATTAAATAGAATATTTTTACCTTCAAAGCTGCTTCGCTGTCTGTTTCTACCTGCACAGTTGTTGTCTTTTTTATTTTTCTTAAAAAAGATCTTGTAGTGCAAAAGAAGAGCACCTGTGTTCATATAAATGCTAAAGATACTTAAATCCTAATTACCATACACAAGTATTCATTTCCATCTGCACTGATCAGCAACCACATCTCTTATCTGATTCTCAGAACACAAATGAAAGCCAGCACTGTCTGCCTATCAGCCAGAAAAAAAAAAAGATAACTGGTTGATATTAAATGGGTATCATTTATTAATCACAATATGAGTTATCAAATACCAAATTACTTTTTCTCCCCTACAAAGAGGCTTAAATCATCGGTTCCCTCCTTTGCTTTTTTTTTTTCCTTCCTTCTTCTTTTAAATGAGAAGAGGATATTGCAGCGCTATAGAGCTAACATGTGCACTTAAATGCAGTTTCTGGAGAGCAGTGAAGTGTGTGTACATACTGCTGTTATGTAAACCGATTACAGAAACTTAGGCAGGTGCCCTGACATCTGCTAGCTTTTTTCCTATATATTTTGTTTCAGCCTCTGAACTAGAAGTTTCCTATCCTGAATAATGTCAGAAGGCTTCACTTACAGTTAAAACAACAACAATAATATTTTAGACTACTTATTCTTTGACTATAATAGGTTCCTGCTCATGCCACTTGATTTTAATCTATATTTTCCACCCACACATAAATTCATAGAACATCACTCAAATTTGTCATCAGGATGTCCCAAATCCGTTGGCCTCTTACTTTATCTAAAGGATGTTTATGACCCAAATATGTCACAGATGCACAGCCAGCCGTAAAGTTTTTATCTGTTAACTTCTGACGACACACCTGATGGGGAAAGACTTTGCCGGGCTGCTTTTTTAACGTTCCTTAACTGCAGCAAGTGCTGTTTAGAAGAAGTGGAGTCAGATTTTGTTTTTTAGCCAAGAACCATTATGTTCAAGGTTATTCAGAACAACAGGTCTTTATTTTACAGCTTCAGCTTTCCCATCAGAAATCTGATGAAGAAGCGCAGTCGAGTTTTCCTCTAGTCACAGGAGACTTGCTCATTATTTTCACCTCTGTTTCATATGACTCCGTGTTAGCTAAAAGAGCCAAGCCTTTCCTGTACTAGAGACATACAGCTATCTATGAATCAACGTGTGTACATCACTTTCTTATAAATTCATACACTTAACTAAAGAGATTCCCAATTTTTCCATCCTAAATCACTCCCAAGATTATTCTTATAGAGTCAATGCTCTCCTCCTATCTCATCACTAGTCATAATAATTTTGACATCATCTTATTACCACACTGTATAGAGCATCCTTATTAGAATGGTGGCATAACTACCCCAAGAATCTGTGTCAGTCAGACATCTACATAGAAAGAAGTGCTGAAATGGAGTTCTAACTTTGTTCAGCAGTCACTGAAATCCTTCCACATGCCCATATACAGGTAGCAGATTTGTTTATGGGTCAGTAGCCAGCTCACCTTAGGGTGCCCTAAAGTAGGTTAAGATAAAAAAAGCCACCTCAACGCTCAATTATTTTATAAAGGGTCAAAATGTTCAGTTTCATTATCAAGTCAGAATTTAACAGTTTATCCCAATCACTGTGGCAGCACGCTTTCATAACGCTGCTACTCCCTTCAAAGGAAAGAGAAGCAGAAGATCCCAAACACCCTGTTCCAACCTGCTCTTTAATATTTTAACTTCAAAGTTGTTGGCCTCTAATGTAAACAATTCAAAAACTTACATCTTATGTCAAACATTTTGAGTCATTGTTTTTAAATCGAGTTGATCCATGTATCACTGAAACTGTCTTAAACTGGTATAATTCCACGCAGCTCAAAGAATTTACCTCTGATTTAGATAACAGAGGTTCAGCTATCTTCATCTCCAATTTTTATGAGCTAAAAATCTCAGTTGCTGGTGACTGGATGCAGGAATAACGTTTCACGTCTCTGTTACACCCTGCGTACGCTGCCTCTCCTGAAGCCGTAAGTGTAGAAGTTCCAGACTTCAGATGAGAGGGCCAATGTTAACAAGATGCGATCCAACTACACATGTTCGGAGACATGAATAACCATCCGAGACAAATGGCCTTGAAGTTACATGCTTACGGGAAAAACTGAAGTTGTATATTAAAACACACAAACCCCTGCTTTATGGTCCCTGAAGAAATGGATATAAATGTGCAAGTGCACAGAACATTTGCATCGTTCTCCTGCCCGTGATCTGTTACACTGCAACACAAGTCTGGGCTCGAGGCAACTCTGTTCTTATGCCAAAATTGTATGGAATGCACAAAAAGGTCAAGGCTAGGAATTTATATGTTTCACAGTTATTTTGGAATTACGGGAAAGAACTTGGCTACTCCCAGCATTACACAGGTGTAGTTAACAGAGAGCATTCTCTGGGTCAGACTTTTTCAATCTAAATTCCACTTTATCAAGAGCAGAGACCCTGTCCATGTGCTTATTAGAACTGAAAAGATAGCTCAATTTGGGTAGAGAAACTAAGGGATCAGTCTGTAAGCTTTTTTTTGTACTGTTTCCATCAGTAAAGTCTAAACCTGATGTTAGAGGACTATTTTCCAAAAGATAATTAATGATAAAATATTATTCTGTATATGTGGAAAAAACTATAGCTTTGTAAGAATACTGCTGCAAGTTTTCATTTGTTTATGTTCTTTGGCGGAACAAAAACAGTGAATAAATCATCACAGCAAGTGTCATTTGAGTAAAATGTTTTAGAAGTTAGATGGAAGAGCTGACTCACTGACCGTTCTATCCATAAGCAAACCTGAACTCCTAAACTTTTGAAGTGTATCTTATTATTATTATTGCAAACTGTGCCCTGAACTGTAGCGGTGTATCCGGAAACAAAGTTATCTGTGTGTTTGCATAAAAATTCATAAACCTATTGATGTACGCTATACTTCCTAACCCTGGAAGTGCCCAAGGCCAGGCTGGATGGGGCTTTGGGCAGCCTGGGCTGGTGGGAGGTGTCCCTGCCTATGGCAGGGGGTTGGAACCAGATGATCTTTAAGGTCCCTTCCAACCCAAACCGTTCTGTGGTTCTAGGAATTATCAAGTGAATGCTGAGCCTCTTGTTGGTAGGTACTAAGTGTGAGAGAAATGGGCTCAGCACAGCTGCTGACACTTGTTTAAACAGATGAGACCTAGCAGCAGTTTGAAAATGTTGAGGCTGCCAGATCAACAGAAGTCAGCTGAAACAAAGGTTATTCTAGAGAAGGGGCTGAATCTTACCTGAAATTTCAATGAGCAGGAAGAGCTATGGCCTCGGTTGTTAATGAGGTGTTGTGGGTAGAAGACAACATAAAACTTGGCCAAAGCACGTTAGCACACACACCTATGCTAACGTACCCTATGGGGACCACATAGCAAAGACTCGTGCATCGTAACAAAAGCTACTCTTTAAATACAAAACTAGACAAAAAGGAAGCAAGAAGAGAAGAAGGAGAGAAGGAACAGCAAGAAGTGAAGGGGATGACAAATGGAATGGAGGAAATGCAGCAAACAGTCAAGAGGAAAAAGAAAAAGAACAGTAAGAAACAACCTGGGCAAATCTCACAGACAAGCATTAGGCTGATTCTGAACAACTTCGTCAGCTACGCAGGGCTGTTATTTTTTGGTGCTCTCAACACTTTGTCTGTGAAAAACACTACATGAAGTTCTTCATGTTTCCTGGGAATTAAACACACCAATTGAATGCTATAGCATTCAAATTAAGGAAGAATTTTTCCTTTTGAACAAAATTAACGTTTAAAAAATTCTTCAGCATATGAAAAGAGAGTCCCAACAACAGCTTTCCAGAGCAACACATTCAGCTTTGTTTATGGGCAAAGAAGTCTTTCCACATCACAGTGTGCTACTCAAGTAGTCATCTGTCAATGCATGGAAAGTTAAGAGTGTCTGGATAGCGCAGCAGTGGTTAATGCAATACAGATGATTTCACCTTTAGGTCTCCAGTTCAAAAAAATTCAGCCCAAAAAGTGTCATCACCTGATAGTTTTTACTGCTTCTATTTACAGTACAAAATTTCCCAGAGAGCCAAACTGAGATCAAGAGTTTCTCTCTATTCCCTCCCTCCTTGTGTAAGGCGTTGTGTTGATAGTAAGGAACAGACCTTCTCTACAGATCCTATACTGTAAACAGTCTAAAGATAGGAAGGAAAAAAAGCACAGGAGACTGAAATGCATTGTTGAAATCCAGTAAGTCAGATATAAAAACAACTCTGACTCCCAAGCTGATGACATTCTTACTTGTGCTTTGTTCAGATAAATTTTTGTTAGGATAGCTTAATTTTTCATTTTATTTTTTCCCCCAGAAGGTAATATACACACACGCAGCAAGATCTGAGCTCCAGGGCGCACCAACCTTACTAAACAAGAGCACATTTTCCTCTTAGCCCGTGGGGAATGGGGCCAACACCTCCCCAGAGTGCTGTGCTCATAGGCTGCAGAGACTACCTGTGTACGGCGAGCACATCCAGAATTCCCAGACATCCAGCAACCCACAGAGAGCTACCACCCTGAGGGTCCAGGAAACATAAGCAAAAGTTTAAACAACAAAACTCATTTTTACCTAGACAAAGCATCCACGTCCAAGATGCAACAATCTGAGAAAGTCTTTCTTAATGTTGTCTGAAAGGAGCAGGAATTCATCCTCCCACTCTGCTCCTCCAGCAACAGAACCCCTATGGTTATAATTATCTGTAACGCAGTAAAGAAGCCCTAGTACAAATTCTCTTCTACCTCTGAAGGTGGCCTTCCAGGCCAAGCTGGCATGGCAGGCGGGAGTCCTGCTGAAGCTTAGGCCATAGATCCACCATCCATCCATCCATTTTCCATGGATGCCAACCTCATTCAACCTAGACAATTTCTTTTCTCAGCAAAATAATATTATATGTTTTATAAGAAAATTAAAGCTTCAAATGTGAGGGAGCCCACGCAGAATAAAGCACCAACCCCTGAGCTCTTTGATGCCGCTACCTCTCCATTTATACACCCACATCCTATCTTCATATAATCAACTGCCCTATCTCACCACCGTTCTGCAATAATAAACAGATATTCTCTCACTGCAAGTCTATTTCCACTGTAAATCATTTCAGTTCTGACATCTTCACTGGGGACTAAATAACATGTGACCTTATCTAACTTAAATGTGGTCTTAATTTTAACAAGAAAAAAGTGGTTTATGAAATTCAGGAGCTTAAGGTAACTGGGGGGATATAGGTCTGCCTCAGGGGGTAGCATATGGATTTAATTTCCCCTACGTTTTGCACCAAATTCTAAGAACTTCAGTAATGTTTCACTGTAGGTTGGCACAAAATCGTAACTCAAAAACTTGCCTAGAAGAATCAGGGGTCTGAATGATGCACTGGGCAAGAGAAACTCACAACATTTGAACAACTGCAAAACCTTACACAGACTTGACTTCTTTCCAAACTTGTTTGTGCAACTTGCAGAACCTCTAAAAAAACCGCCCTCTTGTTTGAAAATAAGAATGTGCTCCTATTATGAAATATAAAGCCCAGTTGTGCTTTCAGTTACACTGTTGCAGTGTGTAATGAAATTCAAGAAGTTAAACTGCTATGACAGTAAGTCTAAAATTTGATCCTTTATGAGATCTTTGAGACAAGTTATCAAGAAACTTTCTGATAATGTGATTGCTTCAGCTGAAGGGAACCCCTCCATGACCAAGACCTTTCTATTTTTCTTGATGTAGCTTTCTTTCTTCCATTGGTTTTCTTTCAAATATCTTCATGCCAGCTAACAGAGACTGTTGCATACCCATGCCTGCAAAAATTGACTTGAATTAGCACTAGCACATATGGTAAGGACAACCTGGACACTGACACCACCCTCCTCCTCCCTTCCCTTCCGCCCCCTCCCCCCCCCCCCCCCCCCAATTTCATAGGTACATTCATCAGAAAGAGTATTTATTCCACTACTTTTACTTGTGCTATCAAAAATCACATCTATTATGTTGTCTCATTTTAGGCTAATTTTCAAATTAAAAGTTGTCTAAAAAGCACTTATTTTTGTTCCTTAACACCTTACCTGTTGATTTTATTGCATGTTCCCTAACTCCTATATTGTGAACAAACAGGAAATAACCACCTCTTGCTTGCCTTTGTCTGAGCTGTGCAACAATTTATATCCTGCACTGCTTCCAACCATCCTTCCCAGTATGGACAGCCCAGGGCTACTCCAGCTCTCCCCTTTTCTCTGTCTGCAATCATCACTGGTGGCCTCTTTAAAGCTTTCCTAATTCTAATATGTCCTGAGTCAGAGAAAACTAGAATTTGTCGAAGATATGAGCATCACTGGGATTTATTTTATGTAATAGACAGTGTTACTTTCTAATTCTACATTGTTTCTGTTCCTTTCAGCATCATTCCTAACAATTTCTGTTTCTGATGACTGTACTCCTAAGCACTAAACTACTGTGTTTGTAGACTTACCAATCATGCCTATTTGGCACAAAGGAATTGAGAATATACCCCTCTGTGTGTATGTGTATAGGCATTTTTCCCAGTTTGCACTGAACTTTATCAACAGTGATGAAAATAAAAGGTAAATTTAACTTAGTGACTACTTTGAGTAAGACGTGACTATTTCTGTTTGACTGAAATGCTTTATGATATGCATCACACTGGGATTTAATAGAATGACCCCAACTTGTGTCCTTAGTGTGACATTCACAGTCAGCTTGTACCTGTTGTGGGCAGGATATAGCCAGAGCCCAAATACAGTTCATTATTACTGATATCTGTTTATAAGCGTTCAATTTGTCATCTGTTTTTCCATGATGTAAACATTGCTCTCATTATTTCTAAGTGGATGCAATAAAGATCACAAAATATTTTTTAAAATCACAAGACAAATTCACTAACAACTGTAAAATGAGATGCCTCAATAAAAAGGTGTTTTAAAATAGTAAGTGGTTATTACTGTACTCACAAAATCTGTAAGTGTACTACCTGGAAATGGAACTTCATATAAAATGGCACTTGAGGTAGGTTTTGTGTGCTTTTAAATTTTACAACATGCAAACAATAAAAGCAGTATTGCAATGAAGGGCAGCAGCACCCATTTCTGGGTAGAAACAAGGCAGAATTTGCATTCCTTCTACCTGCTAAGAAAGACAGAAGGTCGTGTGTCATTTTACAGCCAGTTTCATCAGCTGCCACAGAAACAACTCCGGCTGCTTCCGTGGCGAAGCTGAACCATCTCCAAGAACATAGTTTTATATTGGTAGGAAGAGTGCTGAGACCTGGAGCACCTCACCTCCCACAAAAATCCTATGCCATTGTAAAGCCAAAACATGAGCATTTTTCCTACTGAAAGCAGACATCTTTGCTTCAATTCACAATAGTAAAAATCTCTGCTCGAAATGTTACCAAGCAGAGTAACACAAAGGCTTACAGAAGGAAGAACTTCTTATATGTCATCTCTCCCCTGTGCTCACCAAAAATAAATAAATAAAAAGGAACAAGTGCAGGAAAGGCATCCTGCTAGACTGCTAAAAAGCTCAGAGCCAACAGTCAACCTATTAGGTAGCCTCATTATCCACTGCCTAGTGCCAAAGGCAAAACAGGTGCAGGGATACTAAAGCAAAAGGAAAGCACAGCCTGTTAACAGAAATCTGAAATTTTAATGGCATTAAAATATTTCCAAATGTTCAGAGAGAAACTTCACAGTGGAGCAGACATTTCCTAATGGAAAAGTAGCAGAAAAATGGGAATTGCTGTGAAGATGCAACACGCTGAAGACAGTTGATTTTCCTCATTTTTGGTTCAAAATCTTAACAGTTGGGCTTGAGGGGTTCAAGGTTCATTTTTTTCCCCATGACACTGAGGAGCATAAAAGAACAGTACTATCTTTGTGTCACATGAGTAAGTTTATCATTTCAGTGGAAGGGAACACAACTGTCTTTTTCATAGGCTCTATAAATAAGTTTGCTCAACAGGAGAGGCCATATCACAATTGCCACTGCTCTCCCTCCATCCGCTAGTCGACTATTTCCAGTCCAGATCACACGAAATAACTACTGACCAGTAGCAAACCTGGTCAAGTCAGTGAAATTGCCCAGATGCAGAGTCAATGTGAGAACTGAACCTTCTTCACGAGCAACCAACACAATCAGACCCTGGAGCTGGCATCTGGTTTATTGACCTATCTAGGAGAAAAAATAAAAACTAATAGAGTTCCCAAAGTCTTGCTTTCATAGCACTTAGATTCTCTGATACATTTTCTCAGACATTTCATGCCAGCATTTAGTTGAATTTAGTTTCTTGCATTCCCCCAGTTCCCACACTGAGATTACACAACGCCCTTCTATTTACAGTAAGGTAAAGGCACACCTTAACACTGCTCTTAATGAGCAGTGCTCCTTATGAGACTGAAAGCCTCAGATTTTTATTCTTTATTACATTTGTGTCAACTTCTACAGGTGTTTTTTAAATTTATTCTTAATTATTCAACAGTATTACTACTGTCATTTAGTTTTATTAAGTTTAGATGACTTATAAATGCTTTATTTTCAGAGGGGAAAAATGTTAAAAGAAAATCTTATTCATTGAAGCCATAGGGTTTGCAGACTGGACTTTTACTGGAGGGAGTGCATGTATGTGAAAGGAACACCATACCGAACAAGAATCCAAATCTCATTAGAATTAGTTACTAGCACTTAGATACGTTTTCACGTTCAAGATGTGATAATGCTACCTAATTAGACTTTAATAGCTATGATAAATTGGTTGGCACACATATACATACAGAAAGTGATGGACAGAAGGGGAAAAATGTATAGCCTTAAAGGGTCAAACTAAAAGCCTATCTATCCCAGCATTAACTAGTCTGCATTAACTGATAGACTAGGGAGAGGGAAAAATAAAAAAGGGAATGGGACAAGACAGAAAGTGTGTGAATGAGTAACAGTGAACCACAGAAGTTCTCAGTGTAACAGCTGATACTTATACCCAGGACGCCGAGTCTCAGTCTTTCCAGCGCTCTCTTTCCAATAGATCACAAGCTCCTGAATCATTTCATGAGTACACCACGGGTTGTGCAGTCCAGGTCATCCCTGCACTCTGAGCAACCACCACACACTCAGTGAACGCAAAGCAGCATTGATATTTCAGTATCCCTCTTGGTTATAACAGTGTGAAAGATAGCTAATCGTGCAGACTCACAGACTAGAACTGGAAGCTCTAGGGCCATAAACTGTTAACCACACAAACGCTCCCTTGCTTGTGCACATATGCCCTTTTCCAACATGGCCAGAGCTCTCCAACAGTTCACAGAAAATTGTTTAATTCATCTGGCAGAACTCCAGCTGATTTAATTTGCTTGGTTCACCTGTCTCTTTTTCCCAAATGGACTCACACTGCACTTCCTATAATCCAGAATCCAGAAGTCTAAAATGTTACTCGTTAGCTTTCTTCAGGACTATGGTTTAGTGGTTTAAATGGAAAACTCAGAACAATGAAGCCTCATTCCTGACCTCAGCCATGTCACTGTTCCCCATCGTTAGGCTTCTTGGGATTGTTTGCCAAAATAATTTAGAAACACATTTTGCACATTCTTTCCTTGCCTGTGAAAAATGAGAAGAATATTTTGGAAGATTCATTACCTATTTATATATATATTTAAATTCACCAGTGGAAAAAAAAAAAGCGCTAGCACAAAGTGAGTACCTGTTGGTTACTTACTAATCAGCTCTGCTGGGGGTACTTACACAGCCATTTGAGAGAAACTTTTTCCTTGGAAGGAAATAATCTTTGAACTTCTGATTCCTGATTGCAGAGCTCCTCATGGAACTATTTCCAGCAGGTATGTCTGCTATTACAGGCAGGCAACACAATTTACCATTTAACAAGAGCTAAGTTTCCTATGCTTTTTCCACCCTTCCGCTACCAATCTGCTCTGGCACAAACCCAGGTGTCATTATTTCCATGTAGCCATGCAGATGGCTTTACTGAAAAACCTTCCCAGAAGTTTTTGTTGAAACATCGCTTTGAAGATTGCCTCTGTACAACTCAGAATTGCCACATGCATTTCTTCTTCCAGCTCTTATCACTTTTTCCAGCCTTTAAGAACTACCACCTACCTACTCATGAACATTTGAACATTCTCCTAAAACTCTTTGCATCTGATAGGGTCAATGACTGATCCATAATGGTGCCAAGTATGGATTCTCAAGAAGTACCTCAAGGAAATCATACATTTCCCATGACATTAGCTTTTATTTCGGTGTGTTTCAGAACAGCTCCTTCAGAAGCAGTAGAATTACAAAATAAAAACAAAAATGAGATCAAAAACCAGCACCGCTTTTGAGTGAGGAAAGAATAATAATCTCTACCTATCATGCTTCCTTATATGGATTTTGGATAATAAATCAACTCCTGTTATCCCTCCCACACAAAGGATGGAGACATTGCAGTGGATGAAACCAGACATTTCGAGGACATCTTTATAGACAGTACAGGCAACTTGTCCTGTACTGACAACAATGTGACAATCTTCAGTGCTCTTGATACAGTGGCAACTTGTGTGCTAATAAGACTAGCTAAACCCCCAACTATTTGTAGCCTAGAGTTGTTTACAAGGAAATTCTATCAAAACAAAATGCAATGGAAATCACAAACGATGAACAAAATCACTAACTGCTGGCAGTGAGTCTTCCCTTCATACACACACTTCTGTAATATTTGCCTATTGTGCTAAATAAAGAAGGTTTATAAAGAAGGAAACCACAGATGATTTTTTCCTCTAAAGATCAACGCTTTTCTGATACAGAGTATAAATTATACACTAGCTGAAATACTGAGATTGCCATGCTGTCTCACATAAGAGCATGATGCCAAGATCTCAGTTATTAGAGATGTGGTGTTTTGTTAGATTGCACTGACTTTTATTTCTATTACGCTTCTGTAGGATATTCAACATTTTTCCCTCCTCCGATAAAAGATGTAGACTGATAACTCAGTATGTACGGTTTTCACTCACGTATTTCAACACACAGATAATTATCACCAATTTAATAATGAAAATCCTGACTTAAAGATCTCCTTCATTTCATTCCCGCAGTAGAACATAGAAGAAAACTTGAGTTTGAATGCTCAGTTCAACATATTCTCCTACAAATTAACATCCCATTATAAAATAATTAAGATTGGCTCAGACTACAAAATGACCTTAAGGAAAATTCAGGAATTGTGTCCCCCAGGATGGGACTCTCACACATGCTCAAGACAAGTCTTAACACCAACAGTTCTGTGAACAACGGAACCAAACAATTATCTTCTCCTTTAGTCCTATTCCCCCCACCACAGGCATTTCCTCTAAGTCCTTGCTTCAGCAACTCCTTTCCCTCCTTCCCCTCAACAGTCTCCCATGCTCCCCAGCTCCCACACAGACTGCTTTCCTAGCCGGCTGGCTACAAGGCAGCAGGTGAGATATTTACACTGCTTGCCCAGCTAGCAGTAACGAGCCAGCTTGAGTGCAAGATGATACCTCAAGACGTGAAGCATTTAAATTCTATGCACTTGCCTTTTTGTAAGAGCACTGGTTTATACACCCTTCCTTTGTTCAAGCCCTCTTTTCCACAAAAGCAAACAGACTTCATTCCCTTGAGGGAATGGATGGTATCATGCTGTCTAGAGGCAGGGATGAAGGTGTACAGGATAACTCTCTTCAGATACATCACCGAGCTGCTGCACACAGGAGGAGTCCTTGACAAGTACGGTGAGAAGAAAGAGGACTGAATTTCATCACAGGCTACTCAGATGAGGCACTTAAGAAGTTATCTAACACTTCCAGCTTAATTAACTAAATTGCTGATAGAAGGCTGGAATGGCATCACTAGGGCTCTCAAGAACAGCTGAGTTGAAAGTGCTGGAAGGAAACCAGGTCTAGCTTGGTTCCACCTACTTGGGACAGGTGACAAAATGCTTCAAGAACTCACCCATCCTTATTTTCTGAGGTTCAGTTTACATTACGAGAAAAGGATACCCAAAAAGGTCGGGTATAAAAGTTGCATCAAAAATAGCATGATTTTTTTTGTAACAGCCAAACACAAGATGAACTAAACCCTGTCACCCTGTTATCTCTGGTAGAATATGAGTTAAAGCATACAGAAACAGTTACAGGAACACAGAGCTCGCCACAGGGATTCTCTGGGGTTCAACATCTTTAGCTCTGATCCCACATTAAAATGCATTTAAAAAAAGACAAATCAGTACAGATGAAAACAGTAAATTATGAATAGGTTTTGAAAAATCAGCCTAGTTTCTCTCTTATATTTTTTTATTCAGAACCATGTACCTTATTTATTAATGCCTTACTCTGTCATTAAATATTCAGGCAGGGTTTTCTTTTGTTACTTTCCTGGTTCTATGGTTTTTCTCCTCACTCGGGTAAACTATTAAACAAATGAGTTTCCCTTTAAGAGCTAGATGGCCCTGCCAGCTTAGCCAACAGGAAGCATTTCCAAAGAAGTTTCTTGCTCATCGCAGCGAGGAACAAAATATTTTAAAACCCCAAACTTCAAAATCCCAGATGGTCTTGAAGTCCTATTTAAATAAACTGCATGAATTTACAGTCAAATCTGCCCAAGAAACCCTTATAATGGGGACTGAGAACTATAAATGTTCTCAGTTTATTAAAAAATGATTTGACACCAGCACAGACTATTTCACATTTTTTCCTCCCGTTGCAGAGCTAGACACACTTCTCAAAATATTTGCTTTCAGTAAAGTGACAGCAGCTCCTCAGGAAGGGGTATGTAAGAGCCAGGTATTCGATTTTTTGTTATATTTCATGTTATATTGTCTGTTGAATGAAATGCTTTAAAAACATTACCGTAATATAGAATTTCAGACTCTTAATCATTTTGACAGTTTTCTGTAACTCTTCAGAGCAACCTTTGAGTAAAAGCCCTTTGCAACCCACAGCCCTGAAATCGGTGCAGAACTGGGGGAAGGGGAGAGAAGGGCTACAAAGGTCTCTCTTCTAGAGCACATGCATTCATTAGAAGAGAAAAATGCCTGGAAATTTGGCACAAAGAAGAGTGTTTAAATGAAGTCTGCCTGAGGGGATAGCCCTGACTTGCACTCTTACCAACTGGATGGATATCATGTGACTGTTAACAAGTATTACGTACCATGTAAAAAAATCCCTGTGAGAAACCACAACACCATGCAACACTACACACAACTTCAGAGACAATACTTTCTAAAGGGGAAACGTTTCTCTTGTTGCAGTCTTTACACAAAAACATCCAGTCAAAAATGACAATAAACCCCAACCAAGCCGCACCACATGCTGCGCTTTTAGGGTGTTTGTTAAAGGTGAATTTGGATCCAAACTAAATTCACAAACAGTCAGGGTTTCAGGTTATTGTGAACACTGATTATTTTGTGCCTTAAGCTCAATTTTTCTAGCATGTCTTCATACCAATGCATACGTCAACTTCTAGACCTATATACAAGTTGTCTCCATCTTACATCTCAGCCCTCTGGAAGGACCATTGAAATGCCAGAGTCCATCTGCCAATTTATGTGCTCCCATTTGGAAATCAATTCCACAGTTAAAACACAGCAATGGGCTCAACGTGCACTGGGTTTTCCAAACCACAATTATTTAAAAATACTTCAGAACCGAAACAAAGAAGCCTTCCTTCACATTACAGAAAATTCTTGTATTGGCTTGAAACCTTTGGTATTCATTGTCCCCCATGCCACATGAGTAACTGATTTCAAATATCCATAAATAAAATACATAAGCTTTCATATAAAGATATATTATGGTTTAAACACAGGAACATACATGTAGATGTCAAATAGAAGTGTTTTATAACTTTTTGCTCTGCACAATTCTCCTTTTGGAGAAGGTTTGAATGAAAAGCACCTCACATATCACTTTTCAGAACATTACAGTTAGGAGAACAGACAAAGTCGAACATACATTATTATAAGTGTATACATTGCAATACCGCCAATCCCACATTCTGATGGGGACAACTCCCTAACGAACTACTGACAAGTTAACTATCCACCTTTGTCCATTTTTCTTCTAACTTATGATAGAAACGAACACTCTGTAGGAGCTGCTTCCCCAGGAAAACAGTTCAGATTCAGCATCTGGAGGCTGATGAAGTATTGCTTTTGCCCATTTTCACAGCTGCAGCTGACTGCAAGAGAAGGTCGAGTGATTAACCTGAGGTCACCGAATGAGTCAGTGCAACAGGATTACAATCATTAACACTCCCGCCTGCCAGTCCCAGCCCTCATCCTCCTACCACCACAGAGCCAGCCTCTACCAGCCTCAGCACACGGGTGATGGACTGGTTAAAGCCAGCCAAGCCAGAGAAAGGGCGATTTTCGCTGTGCACAGTAACGTCAATCCACTTGGTCCTCATCTGTAAATACTCTTCGAGGCCAGCACGGCTTTGCCAACACGTCTCGCTTCTGGCCTGCCGAACGCCGGTACTGATGCCGTGGGCCCCCGTTGAACAGAGACTGCCTGCTGAGCCAGATGGAGAGGTGGCTGTGGAACTAGACAATTAATTGGAAAATTCAACACCAACGTGCACCTGCATCCAGCAGTTCACTGACACCACAGAGAGCAAAAAGCAGCTCTGACCAGAGCAGTGCAGATATAAGCCATATACCTCATAGCTGGGCTGGATACACGAATGTTAAACAGCATACAAACTCACAGTATTTTGAGATCAGTTAAAATAGGTATTACTTAAACCATAAACAAAAACAATCACCAGAAATTAGCACCAGTGCTGGGGTATTTGCAAGCCAAAACAGAAGTATGGTATATTAATTTTCAGCACATAGTAATACCTGACCGCAAATTCGCATGCTATAATATAGGTAAAGCAACAAAAAAGGTATTACACAAAGGTTGCAATCTCAGTCAAGATTGTCAGAACTTTAATCTGGCCTTGCTGTAATCTTATTTTCTTAAATGAAGGTTCAAGTCACAAATATAGCTGTGACTGCAGTGTCCTTCCCCCATGCCAAGGCGAGGGACATGGCGCACTGCTCCAGAGGCAGGGCTCTTGGTAAACATGACCGGCAGGCTGAGGTTTGCCTGGCCAGATCTATGTGGGACCACATGCAAGACTCTCAGCACTTGGAATCTGAAGTCAGATGAAAAATGTTCTCCTCTTAACCCAGTTCTGTACATGCAAGAGGTCTGGACAGTCCTGGAACTGTCATCTTGCGTTAGATTTGTGAGCACTTTTCTGAAACAAGACTCTGAAGCATCTGTGGCTCACCTACTGATGTTTTGTAATGTCATGAATCAATCACAACTGATACACTGGACTTCCTCCATGAAAACTAGGATCAGTTTCACTGCATTGATTCACTGCCAAGATCCTTCAACTGGTATCATGGGGTAGTGGCGTTTGTCAAGCAACAGCACTGTGCAGGATACAGTTTTAACACTAAACTTACTCTGTTCCTCAGTCTATGGCATGGGATCGTGTGCAGAGATTCAAGAACTGAAAACAGATGGGAAAGATATCTAGCTCTTGAAAGGATAACTCATCTATCCTGTACCAATGCTTAACTAATTTCCTTCTAAGCTTTCCTAATGACATTTTGCAGGAACAGCTCAGAACGAAATACACCTGCACAGATGTGAACATAGGAATTCTGTGTTTTCTTCTCAATTATAAAAGAAAGCATTTTGAAAGTTAAGTACACACCAGAGCTATAGAGCTTCCTTGGGTTTGATGACAGGGTGAGGGAAGAGAGAGGAAAACTGAAAATAATGTATATGGCATCAGCAGGTAACTTCTGAAGTTATGAAGTTAGTTTAGTATGAATGGGGAGACAGGATTTAGCGACAAGGGAAACAAAAGCAACTCTCTTAAGCTTTCTACACACAGACTGACCCTCTCTTTTTCTCTGTCAAGCAACTGGACACGCTAAGGACTTCCTACGCTTTTAAGTATCACCACTCAGAAACTTGGACTGGAATAAGCAGCAACAACAGGCAGGCAGGCACATGCCAACATAGCCAGCAGATTCACCTGTAGTTATGTCAAGGGCAGAGGCTGCTGCTTCTTTTACCATCATTCTCACATGCACTCTCTCTCCAAGGTGGTACTTCCCAAAGTGGCACCAATTTCATGTCTGTTTCTGCTTCAAGGAATAGTAATTTCAGAAATTTTAGATCTTGAATGAATGAACGAACCCACGCTAAGCATTCACAAAACAGACTATTAGTACAGCACCTGTCATCCTGAGATACGAAGATAAAAATATCCAATAAAGAAAAAAAATGCTTTTAATTTGAAGACTCTTCCTTCCATTTGATCATGAAAATAATAGAACAATAAAAATGAAGCTAGTGCAGTGCACAGGTCCTTATTTACAAGTCACCTGTCCCCATTTCAGTCCTGGGGCTGGTCTTTTTAAGTCAAACAAACCTGCCTCCAACTGGCAAGTATTTTGAATTCTTCACTTCCCAAACATTCAAGGCCTCAGGAACACAGCAGTCACTGGAATTCTTACAACTCCAACCTTGCACAGAGTGCTTTATCACATCTACAACCTACGAGTTCTCCTCTCAGCTACCCTATAGGAGGGGGTTCTGTATTAGGAAGGTCCAAAATCAGCTGCTTAGGTGCACTGAAATACAAGCATACATTCATAGCAACAGATTTTTAGAGAAGAAAAAACCAAAGGGTTTTCTCCAGGCTGTACAAAAGGCAGACATTTCACCAGCTGCCATGCCACAAGCGGTACCCAACCCACTGCCATGTGTGATGCCCCAATCCCAGTCAACCCAGTCTCCCATTTGAGGGAGGACTGGGGCTGAGTCCTACTCGCTCATTATGGAGAGCACCTAGGGTGGGAGCGAACACCTTGCGGCTCTGTGTGTAACTAATTTGGACATATGGAAGGAGGCAGGGATGCCTGTGTTCTTTTTGGCCTAGGAAATACCATCCGCAGCTGTGAAATTCACACAAGCGCCGAGTGGGTAAAGAAAACAGATGGCAAACAGAAGCAAATGGTTAAAATGTTCCCTCCACTGCAACACATGTGAAATCCCTTACTCCAATGGGCTGCAATAAACCTACGAGTGTCAGCGCACATATAACGTGTTGAAGAATTTTTCTTCAGAAGGAAATAAATCTCATTTTTATCTAAGCTGGCAGTAAACATGGTCAAATATTTAACTGTTTCTGCTGCAACTTTCCCTATTGTTTTTAATCATTATTTTTAATAAGGCCAGCAAAGTCAGCATTGCGTAGCTCCAGATCAAAAGGATGTGAACAAAGGTGAAGAGGGTCCATGAGGAACCCCAGCTGTCAAATGAGGAAAGTAAATGTTTATTGTGAAGTGCAAACTCCGGTGCCAGATAGAGGAACTCAGCTTCACCAACATTGGATTTATTGTACGTGGCTTAGTCAAGTGATTTATATGGATTACGCCACATTTTCCTTTTTTGTAGCTTGCCTTGATAATCAAAAAATCTTTTTGTAATTTACATTAATAGCTCTGTGACACTGTGGAAAGTATTAAAAAAGACCTTCATATTTTTGGCACCTCCTACTGCAGAGGACTGCACACAATCAGCACTCTTTTGAACTGTTCCAAAGGGCTTGGCAAGAATTTGAGGTACACCCAAAGTGTCATGAAAGACCCTGCACTGAATCCTCAGAAAAGCTGGTCAGCGAATGTCCAGGTCAAGAGTTTTCTTAGGCCCAAGTCCGCAGCGCTCCTCTGCCAGCAAATAAAAGCATTACGCACACAAGTCGCTTCCATTATCTCAAGTCAGTGTTTTTTTAAATAACAACACGTGTTATAGAAGCGTTGTTTCCACAGTCGGTAGATCCCAGCTTGGGGAATCATTTCAGGCCACAAAAGGATGTCCCCACAGAAGACACCCAGAGGAACTCAGTGAAGAACAAGGTTTTTCCAGCACCTGCTTTTGCCTCAACAGCACGAGCAAACCAAAGCACAGCAGAGAAAAGTACCACGTAGGAATCCAAGAATGCAAATCAGAAAAGCCTGAGGTTTTGATCATAACTACTGTTCCGACCTTGCAGAGAACTTCTTTGATTTTTCTAATTTATATTTTTCTCATCAGTAAAAAAGGCTCATACCTCAGAGTACTGTTGAGTGAGTGACTGAAAGGCAACAATGAAAATTTTTGTAAATGTAAAGAAGCTGAGGCTCCAAAATAAACTAAACACCTCAGAAGAATCTGGAACGTTTTCCAGATCAGTGACCATTCAGATGTAACTATCTTGCTTTTTCTTCCACCTCTGTTATGCCTCCTTTGTGAGCTTTGAGAAAGTCTGAATCAAAACTGGATCTGTGCCAGACCTGGGCACTAAGCACAGATGCCAGAAGATCGCTATCTGTACACGTTGTACATTTGGAACCGTTTAACAAATGGTAAAAATGCATTTTGCTGCCTATTTATTATTAGTACAATAGAGTGTAAATATAACAACTAAAGTAAAACGCACTCAACTAAATTCTGGTCCACTGTAGAGTTGGTTATCTCCCATGTAGCAAGAGGGCTTTCGGAGAGCTGGTTCTGCTTCCCAAAGAAGACGAGCTGAGAACAGCCACTAGGAAACGTCTTTCCGGTTTTCAAGCTGTCAGTCCCCACATCAGCAAGAGGACGATGACTGCTGCAGAGCAAATCTTTGCTATCAGTAAGGTATCAGGCCTATGGGCTACACAAAGCCAACGCTGAAACTTTCCATTTTAAGAACATAAAGAAAATTTAAGCTTTCATTGCTAAACTACAGCCAAACCTTCTTCCAAAGATATGCAAGACCTATAGCAGCTTCTCCCAGGGCCAAGAATCAGTTATTAACTCTAGTAGAAAGCTAAGGACACCTAAAATTTTCCCATACGTGTATTTCTTTTTACATGTAATGAAGCACCCTAGAAAAACTCCTTGGGAACACTGTGAGACCAGCTGGATATTTGGATAACATAGCATTTGAACAGATTGGAGCGAGAGAAGCAAAACTGACTTTTACAGCCTGACCCAGATATGAGAAATCTCCAGCAATACCAACCTTTAGTATCTTAGAGAGGAATCTCTTTCCCATGTACTGAATATTAAGCTGATATAATCAGGCAGGAGAATAAACCACCATGTTTGAAATAAAACCACAGCCATCAGCTCCCCTCATGAAGTGCGACAGCGATCGAATCTGTTAACTACACATATCAGATAAAAGATGTGATGAATGAGCATCAGCGAAACAGGCACTGAATTTTCTCTGGTTCTTGCTTCCAGAAGTTAGCTAAACTCGAATTACAATTGAAGAGGATTTACTATCAAGATACCAGTTACTGTTAACATCTGGATCCTTCCTGCTTGAGAATCCAACCAAGCCTCAGATAATTTCATATTTAATCATATTAATTCCAGCCTCAACGGGGACAATAAGCAAACATAGTCTACATGCTGAACAAGAAGAAGGAAAGGCAGACGTTTCTCTCTTAAATAAAATACCAATGATTAATAAATCACATGTTTATATCTCTTTGGAGGAATACTTCTAATACAAAGCAAACCCAGCCAGAGCATTCCATGCCAAATCAAATACTCATATGAAAAGACAATTTCTGCCAGCTTCTATGTCCAAAAAAGCTTTAAAAATTGGAAAAATGAAAGCATTTGCCCTCTTTCCATGAAAATCCAGAGTGCTGGGCACCATGAAACATAATGTTCCCACCGATCTCCAGTAACAGATGAATAATAACAATTTCAGAGTTATGAAAAGTAATTTGATGCATTCCACTGTGCGAAAAAAATAAAAATTAGCGAGTCCTTTTGATACTGTACAGACTTTCCTACAAGATAACTGCATTGTATAAGAAATTTGATTTTTTGTTCCTTATTGTCCAGCTGAAGGCAAGGTGCTTTTCTTCCCACTTACAAAGTGTTCAGAAAGGTTGTCAGAACCACAATACAAAGAAGACAGAAGCATTTTTTATTCTTATTTTTTAATTTGGGTATTGTTTTCCCTTTTTTGATGGGAAGCTTATCAAGATAATCGGTTTACAAAGGCAGAGTTCAGAAAGTAGTCAGTTCAAGTTCAAAGCTTCAAGCTTTGACAAGCTTCAGACAAAGTACGAATTGAAGTTACTAGTAGCTGAGCAAGTACTACGAGCTGAAAACTAGTAGAGATAGTACCTTCCCACCTCTGCAAAAACAAATACGAGAACTTTGGAAAGCCCATCCATTTAAAGTCAATTTCAATTTAAACAAAGGAAACTGAGCAGCCAACAACAATAGAAGCAAACAAGAACAAGCAAGAAGTGAAAATAAAGTGCATCGTAAATGATGTGCAGTAATTTTGGTTCTGTCTCCACTTCTCATCGACCTTACTAACTGCAAACCCATTTCATTTTTAACATAAAATGATGATTTAACGTTAAAAACTTGACAGAGTATAAGAGAAGTTTAGTGGCTTTTCAATGACAGAGTCAGACCCAGCTTCAGTTGTCAGTGAAGTAAAGGAGTCTGGAATATATATATATATATATATATATATATATATATATATATATATGTATAGGTTCTTTATAGTATCTCCACCTCCAGGGATACAATCTATTCTTTTTTTTTGAAGTAATCTGTTATTTTTTTCATACCATATTAATAATCCTGTACACTGTGATATAGGCTTGCAATTTTATAGACCAGGCTTATCTGGGGTGATGGAGTGTATTTTTAGGAAAACATTACCATCAATTATCCTAAAGAGAGAAAAATCACAGATCAGCTTGGGTTGGAAGGAATCTTAGCATCACCCAGTCCCAACCCCCTGCCCTGGGCAGGGACACCGCCAACTAGCTCAAGTTGCCCAAAGCCCCATCCAGCCTGGCTTTGAACACTTCCAGGCACCCACAGCTCCTCTGGGCAGCCTGTGCCAGTGCCTCACCACCTTCACAGTGACGAATTTCCTTCTAACATCTAAATTTCCCCTCTTTTTAGTTTAAAGCCGTTGCCCCTTGTCCTATCATTATCTGAGTAAAAAGTCACTCTCCGGCTTTCTTATAGGCCCCTTTCAAGCAATGAAAGGAAAAACTAAAAGATTATCACAGGAGGTTATTCAATTCTACCTGCTACCAGAAAAATGTGATTTGAATTTCCAAGAGTTGCCAGATCTCATTGTTTTACATTAAAACAGAGTCAGCTGCAATTCCCCTTCCCACTGCATGCAGACATATCTCCACCCCCCCCAAGCTGTGTTAAGATGGCTGTTGAGGAAACCATAGCTGAAAGTTTTGAGCCCCTCTGTTGTCCCCCCAGGACAGCCCAACAAGCCGTGCAACACAAGCAAGCAGAGCTGCCCATCTCGCCCCCTGTGAGAGCCCAGCAACAAACCTAGCAGCTCAGTCACCCTGCCTTTACACAACCCAGTGACAACCCATTTGTTTTTACACAAGGTGGAGCAGCTTCAACCACTGACAAGTGTGCTCCAGAATATCCATGGGATATTCACTTTGCAGGTAACATTGAACCCCATTGTCACTTTTCCCAACTTCCATGTATAAAAGGGAAGGAGAGAATAGATACTTTTCCGTTTTTACTCACAAGAAAGACACAAGGGTTAACAAAGCAGTTGGTCCATAGTCAGCTCTAGGAGGTGTTCTCTCCTCATGGCTGTAGGTCAACAAATCTCAGAGCAATTACCAGCTTCCAAGGCAGCTTGTGCAAAAAGAGAATCGGGGTTCTCAATTTGCCAAAAGTTCTTCCAGCATGCTTAGAAACATGGATTTAGGCTCCTGTTAAAATATTGGTGCCCCTGAATTTTACACAGCACTTTGGTTTCACAGCACACAACCTATGGCTAGGTGGTGGAGGACTTTACTGTAAGACTGTTAATGCTAAAAGCTTACAGACGTTCGAGGGAAGACCAGACAAGTTAATATAAGAGAAACTGAGGGGATTTTAAAGTGCACAGATACCATCTGTCTGAAGCTGTTCTTGAATGGCAGATTCTTGGGGATGTTTGGGGAAAGTATCCCTAAAATTATATTGCAATATTTTTCTCTATCCAGCAAAAAGAAATTGCCTAAACAAGGTCTTGTGCTATAGGGCCTCAAGCCTAAGCTCGAGTAATTAATTCCTGGGTCAGCAGCAAGACAGACAAGTAACGCAGAGACTCCAGTGCCAGCCTGTGCCATTTCCTCCCACAAGCAGGCATTGCAGCCTGGAAGATGCTTTCCAAACATGGATTCTGGCCCTGCAGCTGACTGGTTGGACCAACGCACTTTATCAACCAGCAAGAGTCAGGCTGGACAGTTATCTGCTGGCGATTACAGAAAGACCAAGGAATGTCTAGGTTGTTTTCCCAACTTTATCCCAACAACTACGTGCTCTATAGGATAAGCCAGTTCATTTCTTTGTGTCTAACTTTCCCCGCTGGGGTAAGTTTTCACCTTCATTTTAAAGCAGTTGCATATTAAAGGCTGAAAAAAGTTGCAGTCATAGCACATGATCTTTTTTCTGTAGTTACGAAAGGAGAAGGATGTCTTTTCTCCCCGTGTTATTCTAGACTCTTCTTTAAACAGCTCTACAAACTTAAAGCCATCTGGTAGCAGCTGTGTGTTGACTGCACACCTGTGCTTGAGCTGAAGTGGGGAAAAGTTCAATAAGGATTATACTGTAGGTGCCAGAACGTCTCATTCCTTCCAGAAATACTGCAAAGATTTAATACTCCCTCCTGCTTCCCCTTAACTGGTTTGTGCTTTATTCAGAGCACACAGATTAGAAAGACAATGTATTTTCTGGAGAGTACAAAGCCCCTTCTGCTAGGCGCATAGCAGAAGTTTCCATGAATCTCTGTTGATCCTGGACCTGCGCTTGCAAAGCTATATTGATTCAGGACAAAAATAGGCCTTTGGCTGGGCACTGTGGCTTTCCATAGATATCTACTCATCAACAAGCCAAAGCAAACTACACTAGCAGTGAAAAAACACCATTCTGAACAACTAGATAATGCCGACCTTGCTAACACTTGCAGCTGCAGGGACCATACAGTCAAGTGCAATTAGGGAGTATTCTCAGGACGGTATCTCCAATTATTTCCTTATCTAACCCTGCTTTTAAACTCAAGAAAATAAGAAATGTGTACATGGCTTTAAAAAAAATGGACAATTACAAAAGAACCTCTCAGGACGAGCTAAATAGGTCAACAATGATTTTTATTTTGTATATAGCATAGTAGTGCTACACTGCTGTCGATTCACTCACTTCGGTCATTCTTGCAAGGACACGCGTTCCTCTAAGTTCTCTCTAGAGCTCAGCAGTCAAAGATATGAGGTCTCCCCCATACTTTATTCTTATTAGACCAGGGCTGCTTGCCAGAAGCTAGCACTGGCTTTCTGCCACTGATTTTAGCTTAAATCCTTCCCCAGCTCTCATCTTGTTCCCACCTCTTCTTTATCAATGCAATGCCCTGCAGTTCCTGCTCCAACTCAGTGCTCAGTGAATGCTCTTGCATGGTTCTAAGAATGCTATGTTGTTAAAGGCATTATCATCTGAATTAAAAATAAACCTCAACCATCTGCAGATAATTATTATGACCCTGTGGCATTCTTTGCCCCATCCGTCTTTTCACCTCTGTTATCATTAGTAAGATTTTGAAATAAGGAGCATTCTCTCAAATAGGAAAATTCAGAAGCTGAGCAAAACCCCCGGCATTTTCTCAAGGAGTAGGACTATAAACATAAAGCCTTGCAACATTTCAAGTTAGGCAACTATTTTCCCTGCCACAGTATTCTTGTAGTTAATAACTGTGTAGATTTGGTGAGTGTTCAACAGCTGGCATGAAGTGCTGTGGGATTTTTCAGCATTAAACAATCCGTGTGAGATACAATTTCCTTCTAGACCCCTCGTCTCTCTATTAATCCATCCAAATGAAGCAATGCAATATCTCATCTAAGTTTAGCTACTCTCAAAATCCTTCTCTATTAGATATTAGTCACACTTAGATGCCCTCTCTCCTTAAAATCCATGGACGCTTCCGTTCTAGTGGGTAGTGATAATGCGTCACCTGCAAGAGCAAAGCAAAAGGTATGCCCCAAATAGCTTCTTTATGACAACATGGTTATCCAGAGCCAGGGGGGAAGCAATTATTTTTCTTCTGAAAAAAATAAAATATAACCAGGAACAAGTTTCAATCCGTATGTCAACTTTCAACAGAGAGCATCTGTGTAATCCAGAGTTCACAATTTCGTCTCACAAGGAAATCTTTCAGCACAGCAACCAAATTCAGGAAGAGAAAAGAGAAGAACTCAGGTATCTCTCATCCTGAAGTTTAGATAAAGAAAGAGTGTTGGGTTTGGGCACAGATGAAGGTAAGAAAGAAAAGTAAGCTTTTCTGTGAAAGACAGAAAGAATGCATCATATGAACTTCCAAGAAAATCAGACAGGGTTTCCATTCCCTACAAACAGGCGTATTCATCACAATCCCATCTTGAAACGAATGCTGCATGGTTAGAAATAATTATACTTATATACAGAAGGAGAGCAGGCCCAGTGTTCTAGGCCCTCTACAAAAGAAGACTGGTTAAAATCCCAAACCAGACATGCAAGCTGACTATGTTCAACCAGCCAGTTTTACTTGCAAAGTCTCTGAGACAGACTGATTTTTCAGTTTCAGCAAGGTCACCACCATGTACTGCTCTAAATCTCACTCTGTTGGTTTGGGTACCCAGCTTTCAGCTAACCAGGCAGCTGCACAAAGGCTGCCAGACCTTGGTTTCCATTCTCCACTGAGAACTGCCACTGGAGGACAAATGAAAAAAGACGTCCTGCCAAACATAACAAGGTCAGCATGAAAGTACTTGGGTGTGCTGAGCTGGGACAGTACTCAACCTAACTGCCTACTAGAATTAAGGTTTTGTCAGAGGTGGCTACTATGAAGTAAAGGAGCTTTGATACACCATTAATCTAGCTCTAATGACGTTTTGTCCCCCTACTCCCAAATAGTCACATATCTGCTAATAAAGCAGATGACTTCTAACATGTTATGTAGCCCTGTCACAGAGGGCTGCTTCATATCATCTCTGGCCTGACCTGAACTGAAAATGGGGACTTCAGTAGCAGGCATTCACAACGCACGTGGCATTCAGTTGGTGCATCTCTTTCATGGCACTCTTATTCCCCCTAATAATGTCTGATGATACAGCTCAAAGACTACATTTAGTAAACTCGTATTGATAAGTCCTTCTTCAAGTGCCAAGATCTGCCATACTGACAAAAAAAAAAAAAAAGACTTATTTGTAGACTTGCATTCCACTCCATTAGACCCACACTATTATTTCTTAGTGATGCAGTAAGTGCCCTACACAATAAGTATAGTGTTGAAGATAATTTCTTTGTTTTATGGTTAAAAATCAAAATCTTTAGTTCTTTTGGTGCAAGTTACTGGCCAAATTGGTTCAGCAGTAGTCCACAGCTCTCGCTAATTCAATAAGGAGTGTTTCCTTCATTGCCCTTCTTATGATGATGGGAATGTCTCAGTCACCTTGGGTCAGCCTTGGTTTTCAAAACTTTCAACAAAAGAACTGCTATCAAAAAAAAGGCATCCACAAGCGATTCAAACAGATGAGGAATTCTGGCTGTTAATTGGGGATGGGGTGGTAAATCATACATTCATCACCACAGAATGTAGGTTACCTTCAAGTATGTAATACCTTTCATAGGAGGATCCTAAAGCTGAACTACTCCACGTGCATTATTTCATTCTGTGCTAATTACTTTTGACGATCTGTTATGATATCTGATTATGAAGTCCCATTCCACACCTGATAAGGGCAGCACTAGTTTAAGCGCAATACCTGGATTGTGGTAGCACTTCAGGACTCACTCTAGAGTTGTGCCCCTGCTGTGCTAGCTCTTGTATAATAGAACAAAAGACAGATCTGTGTGAAATAAATTATCACCATAGTACTTTAATTCCTACTTTGTATTTATGAAAAATCTCATTTGCTTGTAATCACTCAGTAAGCTAATGCAAAGTGAGATTCAAGTATGCAGTCAAGCTACAGTCCTTTATTCACTAGTGCTTATATGACACTTTGAGATCCTGTAATAGGAAATTTCTGAAAAGGACAGAAGATTAAAGTAAAAACTTGAAGACTGTCAAAATGCAAGAGTTGCCACTTGCTTCTACACAGATCTACTTGGGAAACAGTCCCAGAGCCAGTACTTTAATGGCTTACATACTGTATTTTTTCAAAAGCCATTAGGGACCCAAGAAATCCCGCAGTGGTTATTTGGCATGACTGGAGAACTTCTATGCCAGAAAAACATTCTGCTTGCCAGGATGAGGTAGGGGAGGCTCCTCTTTAATTGGGCTGGTGACCAGTTCTCTCAAGGAAGGGCTCTTCATTATTCAGAGCCATTTCCTTGGGGATAAAGAAGGGGAGAAAATTTTGTATGTGAGCAGCACCGTTAAAAAGCAAACACAGGAACATGTAATACCATACCAGAGCGAAATTTTCAGTCTAGGTTTCATAGACCCCTTATCAAATAGATGTGGGGAAAGCAGTTTTGAATGGTATTTTTTAAAAACAGAGCTTTCAAGAAAAAAAAAATAAAAAAAGAAATTGAAGAGATATCAAAAGTACTTACAGATTTTTCTTCCATTTTAATTTCCTTTCAAAAAGAATAAAGTTGACTCAGCTGTAAAGAAACAGCCATGCCTATATTTGTTAAGTTTACAAGATTCTGCTTTAGATACACATCTTCACCCCCAGTTGCAACATCACCTACAATAGCATTAACTAACAAAGTTCTGAGTTCACTGAAATCAGTATTATCATACTGACATCACATCCTGATAAAAGATCAGAACCAACACCTCTGTGATTACCTAACCCCAGCTACTTATATCATACTGTTAAATCATATTTAGCCACTTTGCCCCAAAAAGAAATTAAAATTAGTCAGTGTATACTAACTTAAGTGCTATTTCACATCAAAACAGACTCAAAAGATTCCTCTAGTTTGGATTAGCTCCCAAACTCCTAGATGCTCATTTTAATTGAAGCATGATGGTTTTATTCTTTTACCCACACTGCTTTTGTATCAGTTTGCATATCATAGTCTCTTTATTTTCAGTGACCATTATAAGGTAAAGAATCAGATCCTTCATCATGACTTCTCTCATATATATATATATATATATATGTATATATGTATTTTTGTATATGTATATCACATGGTCGTTGCAACTCAAGTCCAGGTTTTCACTGTACGTTCTACCAAATCATGTAAAATTTATGGGGAAAAAGGTTTCAGTTTTCTTTTCCATGCCATTGCTCAGCACTTCGAGTCAGCAGAAGAAGGCTCATTCACCATCAACTGACTACCTTCAGAACTTGCAGTAAGCTTTTCCAAGTAAGCCCTCCGAGATCAGGCATAAGGGAGAGTGGGAGAAACGCAGAAGTTGCAGTAAATCAGTTAATTAATGAAGCACTAGATGGCACTCTAACATTCATCTCTTTGAGGTGTGTTGGGTTTTGTTTTTTCTTTTTTCCCCTAAGTCCTTTTCTCACCCAGGTTTGAAAACAATACAGGTACCTGAATTTGATTCAGGTCATGAACGAAGATTTTTAATTCTTTATGTGGGAATCTGTCTTACAAAATATCATCTATTATTGTAATGCCAGATTACAACTAAAAAAAGTCATTCTGTTCTACAAAAGCAAATATTATTTCTTCTAAAGAAGAAAATCTTAGAAATATGAAACAACTCCATTACTGCAGTCAGTTTAAAAGCAGGCTTTAGACTAAAGCAAAACATTATGCTGAGATGTTTTTCTTCTTACCAATAAATGGTGAAGAAAAAGTTGGAATTAACTTCTGAAAATGCTGGACAAGTCAATAGAGCTGATGGTATGCAAAAGTTTAGCCCTCCTGAGACAACAAGGTCCTTGTTTTGCCAAACAAGCCTAAGCACACCTATCTCCACTGCTATTAGGATGCATGGAGGCACTGTTATCTCTAGACAGCACATAGATAAGAAAACTGAGGCTTGGAGCAATTAAATGATAGGGTCAAAACTGCAGAGGAAATCTCTGTCAGAGCAAGGAAATGAAGCCATTCCAGGTCAATGACTTACCCAGGATGCAGCCTTTCCCCCTTGCTTCCAGCAAGTCTTGGGACTTGCTTACAGCACACATCAAGCACCTGGGAGCAGCCAAATTCCATCCAGGACTCACACGGAGCTTCAAAGGAGTTGAATAAGGTAGCTGGCCTGTGGGCGGATCAAGGCCCTAATTTCAGAACAATCTCATACAACCAATATTCTCCTTGTCTGAGGCACAACTGGATGTGCTATCTTGCCTGTAAATTATTGCCAAGAAACTTTATTAAGTAGTGAAAGAGCAATATCAAGAAGGGAACAGAATTTTAGGTGCATTCTAGATCACTGGAAGAGCAAAAGACCATGCAGACAAATAACGCAGTAGGCTATTTTACGGTGGCACTATGGAAAAACAAGACTAGTAAATAAAGAATGGTGTAGGAAGCATAGAAACTGGAGGGAAAAAATTACACAAGCAACAAAAACGTATATATAGCAGTAAAATGCATGAAAATCTAGGCCTTGCTGAAATTTAAATTAGACAATTGAAACTGATTATACAAAAAAACACTTAAGTTACACCAGGGTACATGAGGTCAGAATTGGACCTAAAGAACCTAATCTCTCACCATATCAACAAGCTAGCAGGTGGTCAAGAAAGTCCAGCTGGAGAACGGGCTCAAATTTTCAGTGAGCTAATGCACTAATCTTTTACTTGTGCAGACCTGGATTCAAAACTTAAGATCATGAACTAAAATTAGTCTGCTGCTTTCATTCTAGTCCCCATTTGTGCAGAGCACAAAACCTCCATAAAAAGTGTCATGACTGGCACTCTCTCTAAGACAGGCCCAGTTCTGGAATAGCAGGAAATGTTGTTAAGTTAGGACTGAAGCACACTGGCACAGCTGTGCGTGGAATTTTATACTCTGCCCACTCTGTGCTTGCCAAAGCCAAATGTTTTTTCTCCTTGACTTTTGCAAGTGCCACATACATGCTAAAAAAAAAAAAGAAAAAAGTTAAAAGAGAGAAAGGAAAAGGAATACAGAATGAATCATTAAAGGCACTGGAACCAACACTGCTCTGATGCCTACCCTGTATATCTGCAAAAGCAGGGATATCACATCTGATATAAATCTGTAGAGAGTTCATTTACAACAGAATCCTGTTTTGTGGGTTGGGTTTTTCTGTTTTGTTTTTGACATAGCACACAGTTTTTCTTTTTGTCCCATAATAAGGGTGCACATCGGGAAACCTGGTCTAACTTTTGAACTAGACTAAGTCAAAGCACTGCAAAACCAGGAGATTTTCCCACTCAAGTCAGTTAAACTGGGATAAGCCCCAGTGGCCAGCCAAACCTGGAAACGTGCTTGAATTTTTTGTATAAGATACTCAGAGTTATCCATGACAGTTCACTGGACAAACTCCAGCTACATAAAACAAAGTTAATGAGCCACGTGTCAATACGGAAAAATCACATCCAGTGAATAACTGCTACGTAACATTGTGTATTATTACAGGCTGCCCTATCCAATAGTTAGAAACTAAAAGAAAGGCTCCTGAACTATGCCTTATCCCTCTAAAACCATTTAATATTGAGACAGGGGTTTTGCAGGTAAAATTTCTCCCATGTATCATGAAGTTTTCAGCCAAAATTGGCAGTGAAAAGTAAGGTCTTTGGTAACAAACAAGATAAAGTAAAAATGAGCAGTTTGGGGCAGTTACGACATCTTTATGATAGCAATAAAAGCACACACAGGAATGAGTTAAAAGAAAATAATAAGGAATCAACTGGTCTAGGAGCTTAATGAATTGTTCTATTTGACATCCACCAGCCATAAATAACATGACTCCCCTGCACCACAGAACTGAATAAGACTAGCTGACTGGAATTAAATAAAGCAGGACAGTAACTTTTGCCAGCAAAAATACAAAAGCCAGATAACAGTAGCAGCAGTAGTTGCTATTAATCCCAGGAAACAGTTTTTCTCCTTTTGGCAAAGCAGCCATTCTCCCCAAGAGCAATTCTCATTCTGAGGCCAAGGTGGTGCTCAAATATAGTAAGTAACAACCACCTTGCTCAGAAGCTACCTGCTTCAGCTTTACCTCTTCAAGTGCATTCAAACAGGAAAGAACTAAATCTCCCAAAAGGAGGGCTTTGACTTTCATGCAATGGAGTTCATGCACATAGCTACTAGCACAAGAGTGTGCAGTCAAAACAAGCAGATTAAGTGTTAAATTTTCTATCAATTTACCTTATCTACAAATGACGTATTCCAAAAAGATTGTGGTCCTCATATGGACTGCATTTTAAAAGAAACTTGTACATAAGAGAGTATCTGCTGACTTTTAGGTGAACATCACAACCTCTCCAACTGGGCGCTGAGTCCTACCTCACAGTTTCTTGGTCTTTGCACCACTAGAGTTTGCTTTGGTTTCAAAGATCCCAGAAAAGGTGTTCAACAAACACCAGCAGACACCTACTGGAGGCGTTTCCCTCGGAGCAGCATATTAATAAACTGAGTAGTCCTTATTAACGGGGTGGACTTCACTGGCTTTTGTACTGTCTCATAGGCTCCATGCCTCCAGAAAGCTACCTCTCAGGTACAGAAGAGCCTAAGGTAGATGCCTAGAGCTGTAAAACAGAAGGAGACCAGTTCTATTTCTGTAGCTAGGAAAAAAAAAAAAAAGAAGAAAAAAAAAGTAATAAATAAGTAATAAATAGAACCTGAAACTGGCCGTAGAACTGAGATGTTTAAGCCATGCATTTGTAACACATTCACTCTACGCCTATTTCATTTTCTTCCTGAAGTTATACTCTCAGAAAATCTGTAAATAAAAATATGCTTTTTGTCCAGTCAGGCAGTAGAGCTTTTTTTTTTTTATGGTTCTACCTAAATGAGAACAGATAACACTGTTTCTAAGAGCTGTTTCCAAGTGGAAAGTCTGCCAGTACATCATTTTACTTGTGTGAAAGTGACATGAAACAACAAGGAAGCAGAGTTAAAGGATAAGTATGTTTTGAACAAAATTTCATATTATAGCTTGAGCACTTAAAATGTCCATTTTCACTTATTTTGAATTCATTTGAAAGTTAAAATTACAATGATAATAAATGGGCAACCCCAGTCTGGAAAGTTCTGTTTTAATTTTAGTACACAATTGTTAATGATCTCATATTGATGCAGTAAATGAATATATAAGTGACACAAACCCTCTAAGAGCAGCAGCAGAGGAGTTCTGCTGAAAACCTAATTGGACAATGTAGTAAAGACCCCACATGCCTCTCTAGAAAAAGCCCAATACAAACAACACTGTCACGAAGTGAAAAATCCAAGACCGGGATTAAAAAAAATATTTTTAGTTTATGTGGCGAGGAAACCCTTCGCAGTAGCAGCTCCCTCCTCAGTCACCTCAGCGCATAACAGTTGTAGCTGAGCAGCTTTTGGCTAATTCACACCATTCTACCTCAAATGCTTACACAGGTGTGAGCTGCTGAACCTGGCTCCTTTGCAGCCAGCTGTGAGGGGGGGAACCTCTCGGACCACAGACCAAAAGCAAAGTAGGGAAGAAAGGAAAAAATCAATTGACTTCTGCTACCAAGTAAAAACTTTACAGCTGTTTTAAAAAGGTACTGAGCTACCAATTTGCTTTTCTATCACACCAGTTATTAGGCACACTCCTGGCTTTAATAACCGTTTTCTGCTCCAACCATTTGTGCAATACAAAGAAGAACACAGGGCAAGCAAAACTTATTTAATTAGAAATGTTGTTTGCTAAGCATTCAGAGGAGTTCACAAAATTGTTTCACCACAATACTACTTAATCTAATGAAAATTTTCTTAAAATAGGGTTTGTTTCCCTTACATGATATGAATGTATTGTTCATGCTAATTACAACCGATTCACACAATAAAGTGGCTACCATAAAATTAAGACGCGGATATGTGAACAAGTTAGTGCAGGGTAAACTGGGTTATGAACCTTCAGGGTACATCACCTGTGCTGTGGTAATGCCGTGTAAATGTTTTTGCCCCATGGTAAATTAGAAGTAGCTGATCCTTTTTCAAAGAGGTGTTGAAAGAATTTCTGCTCCTTTGCCAGCTAGTCCTCTGGTTTTGAACAGATGTGGTCAGAAACTATATGAGACCAAATCCTGGCAGGAACTACAAATCAAGATACTCCCATTAGCAAGAATGGAATACCAGCCCTGCTTAAAACACTGTAAACCCTATCACGGACTGCAGTGAAAACACAACTTTGCCTTCTGGGTTTCTTTCTGAGAAATCTTGTATTGAAAATGCTTGGAGTGAGCTGGCCATGAATCTAGCACTTGCGCAGTTGCAACACAACAGACATTGCAGAAAAGCCCAGTCCAACAGAGTGCTTTAACTCACACTTTCTTTACAAACATCTTGGCATATGGAGAGCATTATCCTGGTGGCTCATGATGACCTACGGTCTGCATGGCCAGTGCTATTATAACAGCCAAAAACATGTATGTAGTTAGAAAGGAAAAGCGAAGAACAGGTTGAGCATGTACACAGATACATCGAAAAAGTTTCCAGGACTGTCTAGGGAATTTTGACATACAATATAAACAACTACAGTGAATAAGAGCTGTCTGAAACTTCCTAGAAACACCTGGGCACCTATTCCCTAGAGACATAGGTGATAAAAATGGAAGTTCTCAAGCTGCAAGACACGGGATCAGACCTAAGTAAATGGTCCCCCACTTCGCTTCCTGGTACTTAGTTATGCTGAAATTGATGACTGACTCCCAAACCCATTACCATCTTAGTGGCACAAGCCTTTCATAGATTCTGCAGCATTGCTTGACTTGGTTGACCTGTCCAGCCACTCAGCTGAGGTATGATGTAGAATAGAATCAAGTATGCTAAGTCTGTTTTGCACTACTTTCAACTTTTTTTAAAACAAACAAAAATAATGCAGGGATTTGCAAAGGGGAAAAGTCAATAAATGTCCTACCCCACTCTTATACTTTCATATAATTCATGACTATACATATACTAGTAAAAAAGTTCTTTTACTTAACACTTGGACATCGTTCTCTCTGCTACTCTGCTGAGAAATCTCAGAGCCTTCCTAGTCTCCTGTGTTCCCCTGAACTTCTTCCTAACAGGAGGAACCATAGATCCATCCCAACATTTCACACTGCTGCATTAAAGCTGGGATTCGTCTACCCAGACACTATTACAAAGGCACTTCTTGGCACTTTCTAGCAAAACTCTACACATTTATTTTTATGAAACATCTAGGCTTAGCAACAGTACTTTTGGGACATTTTTGAGCTCCTGAAGAATCTCCTGATTATCACTTCTTCTTTCAGACCTGAATGAGCTGGCAGACTTCAGGGTCTTAGACATTTGGATGAATCAAGACAGTTGGTAGAGCCAAGTACTTTCACTGAACCCCTCTGCATTTGCAAAGACCATATAAAATTGTATACTCCTATATGCTGCAGGGATCAAAATGGTAGTTTTCTGTTCATCAGCTCCAGCCTCTTTCTAGGTAGCATTCCTACCTTCTCTGCCTTCCCTTACTACCAGAGCTCTTATGCCTACGTCTATTGTTTCCCTTCTGCCACTACTCCCATCCTTTCTGCCTTACTTTCAGTCTCAAAAGCCTTCAGACAATGACATCCCGCTACCCATATTTACATTCCACATGCATTTGCTTTGCAGGTCTGTGTTTGGAGGGGAGGTTTCTAAAGCTCCGCTTCTCCCATTTAGTTTCATAAGGTAGACCTGCTCTGGAAGCCGCCCCTGTACATTTTAGGGTCCATTTGTGACAGCCTTCAAGCATGTTCTCATTCAGTTGCTGTGGCTCAGCCAACTGACAGCGAGCTGGTAAGCTACAGTAACCCATTTATATTCCTGATCCTAGAGCATGACAGTCTTTGCATGCTGTCTTCTGGAAGAAAGTGGTCTCGGTTAGCACCAACTCAAGGGCTGGCTTTTGTCTCTGGAGCATTAGTCTGCTGGAACCAAGCCAAGCAGAGGACTGGGTTTGAAACTAACGACCGGGCTTCAGTCCCAAAGCACTTACTCAAATTGATTAAGCCATGGCAGCCCCATTAAAACAGTAAGACAAAACATGTTAACTCATCCGTCCTTCACGCACGTTTAACCAAAAGCATTTTAGACCTTGGATTTCCGACACCCTACATCCATGGAAACTGTTGGATTCATTTGTCATATGACAGGCAATAACTGAACAAATTTACTTGGCTTAATACTTGCCGAAGAACTATGCCTTTCTTGAAATGAATTGTCAGGTCCCTCAGGAAGAAAAAGAATACAGTACTCCTCCCTCTACCACTTAGATCAAATATTGTGTCCCCAGACCTGGCCAATGTCATCCCCGCAGTGCATCAGCTTTCTGCATCAGACTCAGCCTCACTCAATGGGATAATTAATAATGGAGAATAGAAATAAAAGAAATATTCTTCATTTTTTAAGTGACTGAGAAAGCAAGCATCTCTTTAGCTGTCAGCTCAATTATTTCTGCTAGGAATTAATTTGTTGGTTTTTCCACAACTACAGCTTTCCAAAGCCCACACAAGAACAAATTACGTGGGGTGGGGAAAAAATAAAGTTTTGGTTTGTTTTTCAAATTACAGTAGGGTTCAACAACTGGGAAACAATTGTAGCAGAACTACTGCAAAATGACAGCCATTGACATTTTATTCTATAGAACATTTAGGTACTGCGAGTATTTTCCAGCTGAAATCTGTCCAGGTTTTCTTCTAACCAGTGCTCCATGTTTATTCCTGGAACATTAATGATGAAAATCTAGACAGCGTTACATTGTGTGAACTATTAGATGCACACTGATGATACTTGGTTTTATAGTGCCTTTGGCTTAGTCAGTTCATAGAATTTAAATGATCTGTATTCTGGCTAGCATCTGCTGTCAAACGAGTAAACACTGAATCAAACTTAAGACTTCATTACAGAGTTGAAAGTCTGTTTTCCTACAGACCTGGTATACCGCATGATGCAATCAGACACATTATTATCTGTCAAGCATTCAAAAATGGGCTAAATGACTCATTAAAGCAATAAATAAGATATGATCTCTGCCCCTGAAATACCTTACAACGTAATATTATGGAAAGACCCTTGAAATGAAGAAAATCTGGGGAATCAAGTTAGTCCTATAACAGAAAGGGAGAACATGGGTTACACAACACGACAAAGCAGAGACACACCACTGCAAGGGAAAATGAGAGTAAGTTACGTTGCCACAGCTGCACTAGGGTAATAGGCCCAGTGCATTTTTCCTTCCCACGGTATACGTGAGTTACCTTATCCTGTAATTCTGCTCAGACATTTCCATGCTATTCCCATTTCCTTGGGCAGTAGATTCCAGTTTTTCCACTAGAGGAAGGGGTATTTGCTTTCCTGCTTTTTGTGTAATAACCTACTACATCCATGAGGTTGTCTTAGGATACTCCTGAATTTAACTGGGTCTTTGTTAGAGAACAATCACTGGGTTCTTCCAGCAAATCGGTGCTAGCACTTCTTCTGACTACCAGTTGCTCACATATAAATAACTCAATGCAGTTGAACTTGGAAAGCTTTAATTTTAAAAGCAAAAAAAAATCCTACCTCTGTGCTGCAATAACCCAAAAATCGTAACAGCAGAGCATACTCAGCAGGCATCCTTATGATTTGAAGTAGAGCCTAATAAAATTATGTCTCATGGAGAAAGACGAAGAATTTTACTCTACCCCATGATGCCTGGCTTGCACGGCAGACAGCAGCTGCTACTTAGATAATTTGCAGAAGGCAGAGTGTATTTCAAGAAGGCATTTAAACATCTAAACACAGCTGTACACATACATGACCATACACACACAAAAAAGAAATAAATGAAATAATTACAGAAGCCTCCATTATATTTACTGCTGTAGCTTATGCTTTGCAATTAGGTACTAAGCCTTTTAAATTTCAAATATACATGGATTTATTATTATTTTTTAATTTGGAAAGTCTAGTCATAATGTAAACAATACAATTGGATTCTGTTATTCAGGCTTGCTAAGATTAATTACATCTAAAAGTGTATGTATTTGGACAACGCCAAGCACAGAGACCCAAACTTCTCCTTGATTATAGTAGCCAAGGAATACTATAATGACACTGGACACTCACCCACCTGGCAGTGACTTTTCTCTCCAGAAATTAGACCTTCACCAACTGACAAAGATTTCAAATATGAAATGGTTAATAGTACCAATAAAGAGCATTGATAACTACTTTGAAACAGAATTAGGTAAAATTTTGCATTGTATTTTATGAAGCCTGAAACTTTCATTATTGCCAAATTTTATTTTATTGTGTAAGAACCATTCTTTGTCCAGGGCTCACGAGGAAATCCGATAAACAACCATTCAGATGGTTTTATCTCCACTGTTCAAATCTTGCCATTGATATCCTCCACTATAATCCACTTGAAGTCTTTTGTCAAGACAAAAATCAATATCCCTATATGCTTTTTACCATTATAGAAGCTGTATGCTTCATAAACACTAACTAATCTCTGTAACCACTCTTCTCATTTAAGTGAGAGTCCTATTTTCAAATAGGACACTGAAGCAAAGCTAGATCAAAAGTATCAAGCAGTTATAATTGAACTAATTCAAGATGCCCAGAAACATATTTTTCAGATTACCTGCAGATTATCAACATTATTTTTCAGATTACCTAAACATAGCTTCCACTTTTTGGCTCTAGTCACACCTGAACACCTTTCTTCACACTCATACACAAGACATGACAGCCTCAAGCCATACACCCAGAAAGCCTCCACAGCACAAATTCTGACAGCCCAACACCTCAGCTAACAATACTGACCTGATGGTAGGTGTCAGCACACAATCTATTTCTCCAGGACAGTGTTGATCTACGCTACCAAGAGATGACCCTCTTCCTGCAGCCCATCAGCCCTATCCATCAACACCAACTGGGGCAAGAAGGAATGTAAGTATCCTACAGAAAACATCTCTTTAATACCCGCAGTCTCCTCAAAGTAGATCCACTGTGGCCACTTAAGCAAGCACCATGCACAGAAAGAAATGGCAGACTAAATGTACCTGCTTGCCACAGAGTACACACACATATATAGGCAATGGAAAAAAAAAACACTTTTGTTTAGCACTTTAAAACTTCTAAGAGGTCTAGTTTTCAACTTTATGATTAAGAAAAAAAATCCTCCACCACCTGGCATCACGCTGACACTGATGCACTGATGCATCTCATGCTGAGATGATTCTTCATCTGCTACAACCTTTAGATACACCATGCAGACCTCTGCCATGAGCTAAGAGTAATGTCTGGTAACAGTACATAGCAATCCCTGAAACACACCGCAACAAAAGGGGCTAACATGTACTTCCCCAACAACTTGGCAGGTATTTGCTGGTAGCAGAGGAATGGCAAGTCAGGGAATCCCAAGTTTCATTCTGGACTCTGAAATGGTGCATAATTGCTACTGGGTCCCAGAAAACCTTCATATTTACCCTTTCCCTTGATATAGATAAATCTCTTCTTTCCTATTTCAGTTTTTTTTCTCTCTCTACTTCCCTGTACCAGGCTCATCAATATGACCAAAGATGACAGTCTGGATAATTCATTATCCATCCCTAGGCTTCCTCATCACTTCCATCAGTATCTTGCCCAGTTGGTATTGACTCCTTCCCCAAAACCTACGTACGAGATCCATAGCCCTTGTCCTTTCCATCCTAATTCTCTTCAGGTTCCAAATCCAGTTTCCTTGTCCACTTAATGCCAAACTTCGTAATAGGCAGCTGAGCCAGGTCTGCCTATTGTGAAATTGCTGTTCTTCCATGATTCCACATGCAAAGGGTTGGTACAATTTCCCTACAAACACAATTCTTCCAAAATATTGTTTTCAGTATTAGGGCCAATTTATCTTAAAAACAGAGAACATTATATAATGTAATTTGTAAAGTTAGAAGCGTTCACTGAACTTAGATCAAATATATGCATTTTGTTAACAGAGATATCATAAACCTTAAAAAGCTCTCATGGATTTCCATTCTAGACATTATTCAAACAGATTTTCCTTAGTGAATGTAGCAAATTCTCTGCAACTCTAAGTCCCAAAGCAGTACTCCCATGCTAGTACACAAGAAATAAGAAGACAAAAGACCTTGGGGTCTTGAGTAATAAAACATTATTTTAATAAACACCTTGAAACCAGAATTTAACTCAGACTATTGCAGTGATATTTCTCACCAGAAATAAAATACAACGGGAAAAGAATGGACATGAAACATGTTCAGCATCTTTACTTTCAGATGCAATAATCGTAATGCCAGTCTAATTTACGCCAAGTGACATGCTATCCCATTAGCAGTCCACAGGATTTCTACAGCTTAACGGATTGCCAGGTTTGGATCAGGCCCTGAGATTTCTCTGCTATTAGTTGTATTCTGTATAATTTTGTTTTCAAGTACCTGTACTATACAACTAGGCTCAGTGGTCCAAATACCTGGGACAGAACACACGTTATGTAAAAGTAGTTATATAAAACCTAACAAATACAAATACTCCCTTACATTAGCACACAAGTAAGCTACATTTAGTGGTTCTTAGACTGGACAATCCTTAAGCCCTCCAAAGAGTGCTTAATTCATGCTCCCTCTTGGATAATTTCAACACAGCCTAATCCTTTTACTACTTAATGCTTTAAATACAGGAAAAGCTTTTTGCAATTTACTGAAGGTTCTCACTCAAGGTAACGTAGTTTAGAGCTAAGACCTATTCTCACTCATGAAGAAACAAATGTATACCGAACTGTAGCTACTCTGATATCCTATTGACTGAGTATTAGCAAGCGTCTGGGGAGGAACAGCAAGGAATTGTCGCCTCACAAGAAATTGGCAGTATGGGGAAAAAAAAAAAGGTACTCTCTGCCTTCCCAAATGCAATGTTACTTTTAGTGTTCTTATCTGCCAGAACCCATTCCAGAAGGCAACAAGTACTGAACACTAGCAACGAGCACATCTTCAGCCAAGAGATAAACCCACACAATGAATAGTGTACAAAAGATTTCAAACACACGCACATGTATGTATTATATGTGAAAAAAGCCTCTGGGTCCCATATTTGAAAGTGTGCATGGTTTATTACCATCAAACGAGGTGTAAAAAAGCACAGATCTTGGCTGGCTGAAGTTGAGAGCAACACTAAGTGCCCATAGACTCTGCTTGCCTTGAGAAATCAGTTCCTGCTGTAAAATAACAGACTTTAGCACATTCTGTAGAATGACGTCACCCGAAATGGCCTGCCAAAAATGTTACTTTTACATTTCTTCAACAAGAAGATTTCCTTTCACCACTCTACTTTTTTTTTTTTAATTTTCCAAAGTGAGTCAATCGTTCAAAAAGACAAAAGTTCTAAGTATTTCCAGTCCTATTGATTAGCAGCTTTTAACACAAGCAAGTGACTATGCCTTTTAAAAATGTTGCATGTGTATGTATCCTTTTCCTGGTCTTTTTAGTAGATTTATACTTGTAACCGTGCTGAACTAACATAATAAAAGTTGATGTAATTACCGTACTGAAATGATTATTTCGTTTTGATTCATCACTATCCCAGCAAATAACACTCCACTTGATGTGAACAGCGAGAGTATGGATACCTGTTTAGAAAGCTGCAGGTAATCCACTGGAAATTGCAGAGCAAACAGTAAGGTAAGACAGTCACACTTTTAAGGAAATTGTTTAAAGCTTACTGAGCGACAATTACATGTAATTAATTCCACACTTTTGAATAGCAAACCAAAAAAGCAAATATGACAATACGTTGTAGAAGTTATAGCTCTTTAACTGAAATATTCCAGATAAGCTCTTCACTGTTTCATTTCTCGTGAGGGTTTTCAATCTTACCTTTGTAGAAGTCACAGCTGAAGGAGGTAGAAGATTTTCCTTTGGCTCTCATTATTCTCAGGTTTTACCACGTTCTCCATCAGTACATTTGTAAAGTCAACATCGAGTCCTTCACCATGAAAACTCTCTCTTTTTTACTACATTTGAACCTAGATAAGAGAGAATTCAATATTAGCTAAAGCTCTAAAAACTGGCACTCTTTCTTTTTGGAATAAACAGCAGGGTGTTCAAGCTAGGAGTGCAATTTAGACTTGTATATGCAACTCAATCCCATCTCTTTGACATTCTTTTTAAGAATGTAAATTAAGAAGCCTAAACTTACACTGAATTAGAAAAAGTTCATACATGAAAATTAATGTAAACCTTGAGGAACTTCCACAGTTAATTCTGGTTAGGAGTAAATGAAGGAGAACTAGGTTTCAGGAGTCCAATTTCATGATTTGCAGCTACTTGTATGTCACCCAAATACGATGAGTAACAATGCTTTCTATTGCTTGTCTGCAGATGTGTGATAAAAGACTGGTACCATAACCCTCCATGAAACTAGCATTCTGTTTTCTTGCAACAAGAAAAAAAATATACGAATTCACATCAAATTCAATGTGAATTTGATCCTACTATGGCTCAGTGAAGTGAATGGAGTCTTAAGCAGGCATTAAATGAATTGTTATCTGTTCTACTGTCTATTATTAGCTCACCAATTGCAGGCAACAGAGGATCAATTTAGATTTACTATGTTCATATAATGGAAGGTATTTTAAGAATACAGAGGAAACCCACATGGGCCAATTGCAAGAGAATGGGAGATTTGACTCAGTTCTGCACATGATGCAACATTCAGTAGAATTACAGTTACTTTTGAGGTGAAAACAACATTCTTGCATTTATGGTGGCTTTACTTGCAGGCTGTAGTCCTCTTTCTTTAAAGGGCATCACAGCAAGGTGAAGTTAAGGACAAACTTTATAAAACATCACTTTGTGGTCTTAACTGCAGGGGAAAAAAAAAAGAAAAAAGAAAGAGGAACTTTTCCCTTCGGTAGTTGTCAAGGCTGCTGTAAGAACTTCAGTGCTAAATGCTCAGGTTACACATAATCCTCCAGCTGCGAGGTGACAATTAGCACCAAAATCTCTAGAAAAGCTTTCAGCTCTCAACAGGTGCCTCACCATTGTGTTCACGTTTAAATCAAAATCTGGCAGAGCAAGCAGCCCGCCTCCTACCGCCACCCCCCCCCCCCCCCCCCATGAAACAACTCTTATTACAGCCCCTATCAGGGCAGCTCCACTCTCCTTCTCTCCCAAAAGATGGAACATGACTTTCAGTCTTTTGTCTGAGTGCTTTTTTCTATTATCTTTCTTCATCTATCTGACTGGGAGATCTGAAGGAAATGGAATTTATTTGTTGTGTATTATGAGATTACTTCTCTCCTGACTGGAGAAAACAGGAGTAAATCCCCCAAGAAACATGTAATTACACAGATGTAAAACTGACAGAAGTGAGAAAGCCTTTTCCTTTCTCTAGGCAATTTTAGAAATGACAGTCCAGCAAAACCTCAGAAGTATATCAGGCTATAACATTAATATAGAACCTGAATCTGTGTGAATTTCTCCATAATATTGTGCATTGTAAGCTTCCTCCCCTATCCAAAAAACCATAAATAACCTTTAGAGTAAAATTTTTGTCATTTAGAACATATTCACAAAGCAGGAAATGCAAAGTGCTTCTTATTATTCTGACTTTAATAGTAAGTACAAACACTTAGCAAAATTATCCAAAATTTTCCTTTGTTTCTAGTTTAGAGGCACTCTTTACCCAGAAGGAATACTAACTAGGAAGAATTCCCTCCTTACTAGCCAGTCAAGGTTTTCTGATCCAGTAACCAATAATTTTTGGCAAAATATGCAATTTAAAACCCTGCAATATTCCGGGAGGCTGAATTAATCATTTATAATGAAGAAAAAGAAAACGGTTATGAGAGATATCAAATGATGTAGTAAAATATGATGGCACTTAAAAGAATAATAATAATTAAAAAAAAAAGACCTTTGATCTGACTTGTTTCCATGTAGAAACAAGATTGATAATAAAAACCAGATATTCCTTTGGTGCAATTCAGTTTATAAAGTCAAGTTTCCAGAACACAATGAGAAAACAGCAAGTAGATTAATCATGCACAATTTCCAGTCCTGCTTTCAGCTCTGCTTCTCGTGGAGCCCTTTTGCCATTCCCTTTCCGGACCATGCTCATGACTGCTCCTCCCAGTTTTTTGCTGCTTTCTGGTTTCTTTCCACCTCCTGCAGACAGATCCCAGCAGTCCACACCCTGCCCCCAGCAATCAGTCCCCAGGGAACTCAGCTCCCAAGCCCTATGGCCAGTTAGCTATAATTTATACCCATGAAAAAAGCACATGCTGCAGGATGCATCTGATTGAATGCTTGGCCACCTTGCTGGTGCAGTTAGGCAACAAGTCTTCTGGGAGTTCTTCACCTGGTCAATACTTCCAGTTTTGCTGATGAAGTGCTCTTCCGTTTTTTCCTTGGGTTTCTAATCCCCCTCCTACTTTCCCTTCAGCTTCGCTTCATGGTTCTTAACATTGCTGTCAAACTCAGCACTCGATTCTGGATCCCACCCTAACCCACCTACCAAGCAATACAGGGAATTGGATCATCTGGGTTTGCACATCTGGAATCAGCAGCAGGCAATCTGAAACTTCCGCATGACAGCCCACCCTTCTGGAGGTGCTAGACATGTACCAGGATTGTTTCCTAAACTATGTGTTCAGGAGAGTCTCAGATGCATTAATCTATCCGACTAATTAGTCTAATGGTGTGACAGTTACTCAGAGAGAAGGACAGCCTAAACACTGCAATCGTACTTGAGAAGTCTTTAAGAGCAATTCTTATTATTTTTTGATCCATCCAATTAATTATTAATTATTAGTTGTGCATTTATTCCCCACCCCTCATCCCCCCCACCCTCTGCTGGACCAGAAGTGATGAACATGACGGGAGGGAGGGCGACTTCAAACATCATGCCTTCCACATGCAACTAGGGCTGTAGCCAGACACTGCCTAGCACAGCAGCCATTTTCTCAGGGTGATAATATAGAAATAGCTCCCAGTTACACTGCAGTTTCCTGCTATTTTTGTTTAGGATGGCTCTGAGAAATAATAAATCTACTGTATTGAAGTGATAGCAAAAATACCAGCAATTTTTAAAGTAGGTACATTGTGCAAAGAGCATTCTCCAAGGCAAAGAGACACAGAGGTCTGCTTGGAATGGGGGACAGTTTTGGTAAAGCAGATTTTGAGAAGAAATGCCCAGGCAAACGAGACAAATCAGTTTGAGAATATTAAAACAGAAGACAACAACAGAGAAGAAAGTGTCACAGATTATGTCATTGGAGGGAATAAACTTCTGTATTTATTGTATATTCATATAACCACAGCAACTCTAGCATTCCCAGCTCCGTTTAGTACAATTTACAAGACACAGTTCTAAATTGCAAAGTGACATTTTTCTTACCAAAATTAAAATTCAGTCTCAAATTTTCATAGATTGAAATGGACTCAAAAAAGACATAAATATTTAAATGTAAACAGAACATCCTTTTGAATTGCCTTAGCTCAACTAGTATTACCTTCTAGAGGAGTCTTTCATTCTGCAAACAGCAAGAATGATCATGGGCTTTTTTTATTTATTTTTTCTCCCCATACTATTTTAAATCTAGTAAAATCACTGAAACTCATCTCATTCTGTAACATCCTTACGTTTTCATAGCACAGCAAATTTATGCTGAAAATAAAAAACTTTCACCCATATATTTCCAACTCGCTTTCACAGAGATTTAGCGAAGAACTGGACAAGGATGCAGGAAGACACAAGCAGAATGTCCTGCCTACCTACTTCGTTAGACAGTTAATCAGCAGGACAGCACATACAAAGCCAAAAAGACAGGATCTGGACTCCCAGCCACCCCAGATTTTGTGCTAATTAAAGAGATTGGTGGACAACCTGAAGTCAGTCATTATATGTTTGATGAGAAAATCATCAACTTATTTTTAGGAATTCATCCAAACTCTGACCAAAACACCAATTGTAGCAAACACCCTATACGGGGAGATGAATATCTCTGTGCTGAATTATTCTCTTATCAACAGTTTAGGATTCACCTTGAATACAAACCAAGATTTAATTGTTCTAGTGTTTGAGTGATTGTAATAAAACAACTGTGTCTGATATAAAGAGCTTACAATGTAAACAAGATTGAAATAAGCAAGGAAACACTGATAAGTTACTGATCAGTATAAAAGCTAAGTAATATGAGGAAATCAGAAGCCTATTGTCGATTTTTGTGCAAGTTAAAGAAAATCAGATTTATTTCGGGGTGATTTTGATGAGCCTTTCTGAAATGTGAAGGAAGTAAAGGAGAGAACATAAAAGTACTTTATCTGAAAATGCATTGAACATATGACAGTCATTTATCAGAGGCAAAATAATAAGGAAAATACTTTAAAAATAAAGACATTAGAAAGAAAAAGGAAGAAAACCTAAAACCTGGGAAGAACCTATATAGGGAATGAACAGGATACAAGAAGAAAAAGGAAGTTTAAGGACTGAACTAGAGGAGGTGCAAGGATGGCTGGACTGCAGATAGACAATTCTGGTGCTTTACAGAGCTTCAGCTGTTTTGCTAAGGAGAGAGCAGAACTGATGGATGCAGCCCAGTGTGGGATAATCCTAAAGTCAGAGAACATATGCTTTGAGTTTAATCCAACTGCCGAGTTCTGGCAAACATGTTGCATTTATAGAAGCAAATACATCATCTTTAATTTTTTAGCAGCTGTGCTACCCTTTAATTTCTTTTACCCTGAAGTGCACACTTGTACCCCCTTTGCTAACCTCTAAAAAGCAGATTACTTAGCCTAGACTTCCCAGCTGAAGCCAAATAACAGATCCTGCCTACTGGAATTTTCTTTGGAGATGTACTGTTATTTTCCACTTGTTCTGCCTGTTTTCTTCTTAATCAAATGCACATTGAAATGTCTTCCCAGGAAGGTTGAACCACACCAGCAGGAACCAAGACTGTCTGGTTTAGCTAGCAAGCCTCTCCCTGGGAATCCCAGATTATTCCAGATCTAGAAAACCTCCCCTCTTCCACCATACAAGCTTCTCCTCCCCAACCCACCAGCTCTACTTCCTCAACATCTCCGTGCACTTCAGCATTAATTCCAGTCTTTGCATCAGAGCTGACTACCACCAGCTACATTAAAAACCCACCACTAATTGCATTTTTCCTTTCGTCTGAGGACTTTACTCATACACCTTAAGCTCCTGCTCAAGAGCTCTCTCCAGCAAGGCCAAGCCGCCAGGACTCTTTAGAGAGTTCAGCAGGAGGCAATATCTACACCTCTCCCCCAAACCCAATCAAGCCTTCACACCAATTAAGCTTATTGACACCAGATTTTATACATTCCTTCTCAATGACGGCAAACACTTTCTTAAAGCAAATAAACCTCTTAATGTGGGAGTGCAGTGAGAGGGCCTGAAAGGTAAAAAGGAGATGGCAGTCAGCTCTTGCCCAGGTGCCCAATCTTAAGCCCAAAAGCCCAACAAGGAAAATGGATGTTGCAACAACACGGGGTAGGGGCAGAAGCATTAATTAACACCTATTATTTTCTTTCCCTGGCAGCTGAGGGACAGGTGGAGCTGCATGGAGGTGAAGCGTGCAGAACGAGTGGGAACCCCTATGAGCTGGCACTGGGGGAGAGGGTTTTAGGGATGGCAAATGCAGAATGGGCTAACACAGCTCCTCTCACTGCCCCCTTTGTCCAGGGCCACTCTGGCTGCCCTTCCCAAGCCCTACCTGATGCTGTAGGGTGGACTGGGGGGAACATGCCATGGGGGACTGGAAGGGAAAATCCTCCTGTCTAGCTTTAAAAGGGGAGCCTAGGCTCCCCCTCAGCCACGCACAGCAGCATAAATGAGTTGAGAGGCAATACAGTCTGCTGGACCACATGTGGGGTTACAGAGGGAACATTCAGTTTCCTGTGCCTTGTTTTCCCATTTCACAGGTACCACTAGCAATACCTCCTTGTGGCAAAGAGCTTCAGTAGGCACTAACTGGCTTGCAGTTTTCTGCATTTCTGATTAAGGAGGCATTTCCCAAGGTCAGCCTCTTATACAAACCTGTGTTCCCTAGCTCACACAGGAACAAACTGCTGTATGTGTACTACAGACGCCTGTAAAACATACCTGCAGGCCTGATGTTTTACAACTGCTGAACAGATGCGAACCCTGCTGACATGAATGGGTGTAGAAGCTCAGTGCCTCTGAATAGTGGAGCCAGCACCTAACTGGTTAAAAACCAAATGGCCCCAGCACGTCGATACAAGTGATGCCTTCAGAGCATGACCTGTCTCTTCTGGGGAACAGACTGACCTTGCATCTGTGGCACATCTTCTTATGAATGTATCATGTTTCTGCCCACCTCCAGCACACGGAAGAAATTCATCTGGCAGAGAGAATCGGAAATGGTCTTTGTGTGGCATGGCAAACAGGCTTCCCAAACTCCTTCACTGAAACACGAATTTCAATCTTGTTTGTTCAGAAATGACTACTGCCTGGTGTTGCCAAGAAAACCTGGTTCTCTGAAACATTCAAGCTCTAATTATTTATTAAGATTTTTTTCGCTCCTCTTAAACTTTGTATTTTGTTTTCATTTATCAGACTGAGTTGGTTGGCTGGGTAGTGAACTAGACTATGACCCCTGATTCACTCTTCCACCAATTCTCTTCATATCTCTTAATTGTCTTGAAATAGCCAGGCTTCTGCATGGCAAGTAATGCTACTGTGAAGCTAGACACTGGAAATCCTAAAACGATTAGATTTCTGGAGGGCTGAATGAACCAGTATCTGCAAACATAAGGGATGTAGTGGTCTGAGCACAGAATAAATGGTGATCTGCTGACTTCAAAGCTTGGCTCTGCTTTGCTCTTCCATGTCTGGCCTTCCCTCACAGGTAGGAGAAAATCTCTTTATTTACCTCCAAAGTTAGGAGAATAAATCCTGAATGCAACATAAGTGCTAACACTGTAGTCATCACCAAAGACTTTCCCTGTTCATCTCAACTTATTCAATAACAGATACCTATCACTTTCAAAAGACCAATCAACATTTAAAAATAGATATTATGAGAAAAATATTTTGAAACAGAAAGTATTCAAGATAGAAAGTCTTGATGATGCCTACTGTAGAAAGAATCAGGCCAGCTCACTTTGTTTTAAGATTTTAAATTGAAAGTTTCTAGGACTTGCTTTTGGATTTTTCTGTTATGAAATAAAAAAGCTGTTATAAACAAAGAGATAAGAAAAGGAGTTTTCTTAGTGCTGGTAAATTAAGACATCATTTGTAATCCCCAGGAGGGGAAAAATTTGGATTTATTGCTTTTGGATCCAAAGTGTCATGGGGCATTAACAGGAACCCTGCCTAGCCACCTGACCTCAGACTTTGTGGAATTCCCTGTCCCCACAGCACAACAGCGTTACAGCCCAGCTCCTGCCTTGAGCCAGTGGTAATACTATCTAAAAAGTAGGTCTCACATCATTTTGGCCAACAGATGGTGAAAAGTGGCCTCTTTTTGATCAGCTAATCTCTTGTTATTGTATAATAACTTATTAATGCAGAAGAAAAGAAACACAATTTACAAAGCAAATCAGGATGATCACCTTCTATAAAATGCACAGACAGACCACATTTAGAAAAGTACAAACCTGAAGCTCTCACGTGACTTTCAAGGTGCATTCCAACCAGCATCTATATGGAGAAAAAATAAAATAAAATAAAATAAAATTAAATTAAATTAAAAAAAAAAAAAAAACACAAAAACATGTCAGGTTCCCATAGCAAAAGTGAAATTGTCAGTTTTGCTCCAGACATTTAACATTGGAAGGATTTATTTTCTCTGTGTTGTGAGACTGTAGATGAAGGCTTTAAGAGAACAAATATTCCATAACAAGAAAAATAAATATTGCATAACATCCTATTGAAGAGAAAGATATTTCAAAATATTTCAGTCTTATTTCATTCCTATTTAAAAAATAAAATAGGAAAGGAATCTGTATATTTTATAAATACATATGTTGGAGCAAGGATAAAAACACTGATTTTCCTGTTCTTCAGCCTTTCAGTTTCAAGCAAATAACTAAACAGGACTTGCATGTGCCACAGAAGTCAGATTTTCTTTCAAGGCTTAACAAGAACAGAGTTGGATCTCATTCATTGTTTTGCAGATTAGATCCCTAAATTCCAGTATCACATCTTGTAGAGTTACTGATATAATGTAAAACCAGAATTTTCCAACCTTAAAGACATCAACACTCAGCCCTGCCAAAATAGCAACCTTCTCAGCTGAAGAGTGCTAAATGATGCATGAGCACAGATTTATACTCAGATACATGAAATAAAATTATAAAATGTTTTAAGGTCATCCTGGGAAAATGGTCGCAAACATGACTGGAAAGTACAAACTGATTCACAGAGAAGTTATCAACTAATTTTTAATCTTTTTGTCAACTTTACTGAAAGAGCTGTCTGCAGTTAGTCAGGATAATTTGTCATTTGCTATTGTATGTTGGTACTGAAAAATATATGAGCAAGTCTGCAGGACCTAAGTTTTTAAGACATCTGTCTCTCAGCCATCCCTCTGATTACATGGTAGTGGTTTTTGACAACTGAAAACCAGTATGAGCTATTTGTGGGGAAAAAGGAAAAAAAAAAAAAAGTATTTGTGATTTGGGCAAATAATTAGCCACATGAAGAATACTTTTAATTTTATAACATGATGACCCCAGTCAAGAGTACAGTAGAGACAGGTTCCATCTTTAAAGTGGAAATAACATCTACTGATTTACACTGTTGCTCATATGCATGCTACTCAGGATACTGTTTTGACAGAAACAGTTAAACAAGTGCCAGGTCTTGAGGAAACAAATGAGTTACAGAATTGATAATCTGCCAGTTCTTCAGGGTTCAAGCCCTAGGTGAAATGAGTCTGTTACAATACATAGTTTCTGGTGGTCTACATGAAATCATTCTAGTGATCTCAGAACAGTTTCTGGTGAACAAGCCTCTGCTGTCCAAAACTGTACTGTTGGCTCTGAATGTCATTTTTGCTAACAGACTTGGCAGAAAAAACGAGGACTCACTGATAAGAAGGGACTCTTATCTCCAGAGGTGGTCCTCAGGTCAGAGTTGAGGAATGTTGGCTGGATAACGGGGTGAGCATGTGCTGCTGCTGCTGGCTTGAGTAACGTAATCTGTTTCTTCCATGACCACCCTAAGGCCCCATGACATAATCAGGACCAGTAGTATAGCTGTATACAAAAAGAACCAAATATTTCATCAACAACAACATCATCATCATCAAATACTACATTACTAAGAAATAAAACCAGACTTTTAAACCATGGGACAAGACTTAGCATGGAAGTAAGTCATCAGACATGAATTTTTGATTACCAGTTATTAGGAAGAACATTTCCTTCAGGGGAGTTTTTATCTGGAACTAGCAACTGTTGTGTTTCTTGTGCCTTTTTCCCAGCATTAGAGGCAGAATGCTAGCCTAGATAGAGAAGGAAAATTCATGTGGCAGTGCCAAAACTCATATGCACCTGTAAGATGCTTATACCTAGAGATCATTTTTAATTTCCTAAATGTCAAAGTTATTTGAGCAGCAGAAAGGAAATGTAGTCACTAAGCAATTGCAAACCCTGTTTAATCCAGAAAGACAGAGTGAGCAAACCCAAGTTCTTTTGAATCAAAGGCTGAGTCATCCAGTGTAACCATGAATGCCATGAGAGGAACAGGAGCTGGAGGGGTCAGAAGCAAACCTACATGGGGGAGTCTCCCCCCTCAACAGCAACTACGGTCATGGCTTAATGGGATTGCACAGGTAGCCATCAGCATTGCTTGGAGATTGCTGCTTGATTAGTAGCAACAGCACGTGAGGAATGAACTGTGTCACCCTTAGGTCCTAGGGAAAAAAATATCCCGATAGTTAGAAAATAATTTTCTTACTTTTCACATCTGATGTGAGGTCACTTAGGCTAAATATACATAACTACAGAAATTGGCATTTCTTTTATGTCATCTGCAGAAAATGTAAACTTCACAATCTTTAAGCACTTGGCAATATTGCTTTTCTCTTTTCTCCTTCAGTGAGCAGAAACTGACATATCGCTGTGTTGATTAAGGGCTGACTTTTCTAACAGTCTCTGAACGACTAATTCTTGTCTCTCCCAAATGTGAAATCCAAGCCTGTTGAAACTGGCCCATCTTTCCACAATACAGGATGTGAAATGAGGGCTGACAGACCTGAAACTAAAAAATCTTGCTTTTGTAATTGTGTTAACAGTCTAAACGTCATGACAGGTTTTTAATATATTCACGTAGTCACGGAATATTACAAGAATATATAAATCAAGGACATAAAAAATCAGAAATTTATATTTATGTCAAATGCACATTTATATATTATATATATTTTTTATATATATTATATACATACTTATATATATATTATTTATATGTACAATATACATATATTTTGTTTACGTGTGTATCAAGAGGTAGTCATATCCACCTGCACAAACGTGAGCTTCTTTAATACCCATTGTGCACAAAAGTAACCTGCAGTCAGGTCCTTATAAGACATTACCACAGAACGATACTGTTTAATTAAAATATTTTATCATATAGGCATTAACCTCTATCAGGTTCCATTTATGCAAAGAATTATTAGACATGAACTAGGCCTTTGATCATAGCTTTTCAAACTTGATTGTAAAATTAATTTGCACTAAAACAATTTGTTATACCATTATTGTAATTAAAATGCAGAAAAAATAACATATTAAACATACATTGTGTTTATATAAATGAAAAAGCTAACATTGTATATTTATAATTTTCTGCGATATCTATATTTCCTTGTATATTACTCTGTTCCAGTATTTACAACTCGATCAACAAATGTTTAAGTCACTTTCAAAACAGTACGAGAACTCTTACAAATACAGTGCTCTGTGTGTACAGCACACGCATACAAACTGCTGCATGTATTTGATATGTGTATATGTGAAAACATATACAGTGATGGTTACAGCCGTACACATCACCCTCAAGTCATTTCACTCATACAGCTAAAAACTCAGAAAAAACAGCTGCAGCATCAAGATGCTGCCTGCTACCCGTATGGCCCAACCTTGATAAATTCTGCCAATTTCCTGTGTGTGTCCAGGATGTTCCTGTTAATCCTATTGAAAATAAACAAACACAAATAACCAACGTGACCTTTAAAACGAGATGACCAATATTCTCAGCTATTTAAACACGTGCTGTACTGCACTTCAGGCAGTTCATCAGTTAACTTTTGCATACCATCATGGTAGTTTGAGATCAAACTGTATAAATCCTTCTTTTAATCACTTTTTCTGTTGAGGACTGTGGGCTGTTTACATCTGTACAATACTAGTGTCCAGAGAAACAGCCTCTTAAAGGGAATGCCTCTTGTCTAATTAAAAATCAGACATCACAGACAAGCAAAGACACAATTGTTTTGGACACAGAACATGAAGTGATGATTAATCTTCTCCCTGTGCATTCTTGTCAAACGCTTACTTCACCTCTCACTTTATTCAGTTCTAAAAAACCATCTGGCCTGCAGTTCTTTTTTTCTTTTTTTTCCTTTTTTTTTTCCCTTTGGTATACGTTGCCTAATTTTTGTTAGTCATGAAGAAAAGCTGAAACCAATGATGATGTGACTCCACCAGGTGCCTGATATTACATCATGATAGACTCATGATAGACATTATCTTGCAAAACAGTCAAATACTTATTTTGGCTGGAGGATTTTTTTTTTTTCCCCAGAGGAGGAGGACTGGTTATTCTTTCCTCCCCCACGTATTATTTGCTATTCTATGGCACAGAGGGCCATGAAATGTCAGAGAATGATGCTTAATAAACAAATAGACAAATGAGTTCTCTTGAAAATGGGAATGTCACTCTTTCACTGTACCTTCACGTATCAAAATCACGTTAGAAATTCTCTAATTCCATACATAATGTATGCAGCTCTCAGTCTACATAAACTGCTCCTTGACATAATTAGACACCTTGCATAGTGATAGGCACAAGCATGGCTCAGGTTTGGGTGGAATAAACAGGTAATATTATGACCAAAAAAAAAAGCCACCACCCATTACAAAAAGTACGCACCCTGAGCCATCTGGCCAAAGATGAGAGGCACTGCCTTTCAGAAAAAGCAACACTTCGCTCTGATATATAGACCTGTCCCACAGGAACATTTTATTCATTACACAGATGTTGAGCTAAATCACTACAAATAAACAAGCGCATTTCCCTATCTGGGCATTCTCCTGCCAAATCCAAAAAGGTTTTCTTTGTCTGAAGTGAAATCCCCTCCAAAGCAATATGCCCAGAGAACAGTATTTACTTGAATATTTTTACCAATTATGCTGTTTTACATTCCCAGACTAGTTAAGATAAAGTGAGATTCAAGACCATTATGCTGCCATTGGACTATGATGTCAGACAGACACTTGTAAAGGACATTTCATCTTACCAGGACACTATTTCACTGATCTCAGCCACCTTTCTCATAGTGTGATCATCCCTGTCTTTCCTTTTTGGCTACACAGGGAACCTAGACAAACAGATTATTTTTTTTGTATAAAACACATGTGCCTCATCACATTTTAAACTAGCTGCAGCATCTAGGGAAAGCAGTCCTGCTATGAAAAAAGGTTTAAAATGATCATCAGGAGGAACCTTTTGTAACGTTTGAACCTTTTTTTGTAACTAAAAGCTCTCGACTTTTTTTTTTTTTTTGAGACCTCCAATCCTCCAATACATACACAGTTTGTGTTGCAGAGTTTCATTAAATTCTTAGTCAACTTATATTCTGCTTCTAGGGCTATACAGAAGTTACTGTTGGAACACCCTTTTTGTTCTTTTGTTCTCCTTCACATAATTTAAGTGCTCAAATTAAACCCAAGCCCATATATTTTTGTAAGCCGTTAGTTTTTAATTGTCATAATACATGCACTGCTTTTATACCATTATTTTTTTTTCATCTCTTGCAATTAAAAGTCTCTTTGGATCTAAATCATTAATTAAACTCTTAGCCCTATTGAACACCTTTAGCAAAGGCAACTTTCAAAGGACTATGCAGTAGCAGGATAATGTTTCACTGTGAAACCTGGGACTGTGGAGCCATGACAGACACTGTTACATAGTAAGTTTGACCCTAAATTGCAGTCCAGGACAGATAAAAATAAATCCTTCCTTTACCTTTTTTCAACTTCTTTCCTGTATTTACTTATTTTTCAAGTTTATAATGACCTGCATCACATATAAAACCATACTATTCCACTTCATAAATGTTGCTAGATTTGCACTATGCCACTACTAGAAGACAGAGACTAATGTCAGGATTTTCCAAACACCCTCAAAAAGTGAAAGAAGCCCAAGCTCTATGAAACCAATTCCTAAACAAAGAATAAATTAATGAAATTAAAATACATGCAGCAAAATGCAGTATTAGAAAAATTATTTTTTTTTTCAGAAACAGTTTGTGATCAAAGGTTTCTAACTTGGTATGCATTAAAATTCTGTTCTGTTGTTGAAGAACATTATAGCTCTTCCATTGTTCTCAAACACAGCACCGGTCAAAGTAGTAGCAGAACAAATCAATTAATATCCTACCTGCCTCCTTCACTAATTAGAGACTCAGTCTCTCTCTCTGTCTCTCTCTTTCTTTGCTCTTGATATTTGAAACTTCTCAGAAGGTGAAGATGAAAGTAGCAGCTCTCAAACTTTTCCAGAGGGTTTCCTTTTTAAGCCTTACATTCCCTGACAAGTATGGATTCAGTTGAGGTGAAAGAGCATTAGAAAATTTTTCCATCTCTGCTGCTTTTATTTATTTTTATTCACTCCCTATAAACACAATCCATGTCACTTCTACACAAGAATCTCCTTATTAACTTTTCTCCAATTCCTGTTCTAAAAATATTCAAATAGTCTCAAATATCAAACCTAATTAGTAGCATTCCTCTATATTGTTCCAGGAAATATGGCCACAGTACATACACTACCCATGGCCCATCAGCATCTCTGGTTTTGTAATCATCTTTCAGATATAAACCAGAATTGCCTTTCTTTTTTTTTTTCCATGAGAAATTCTTCAGTACGTGTGCCTGAATTCACACTTGCCCTTTTAGATGCTTGTTTTCTACTCTCCTTCCTCGTCGTTCCAGTCTGAATAGCTGAGACGGTTATGTCCTATCATTACTATCTGGCGTCCTTCTACTTTCCCTACCTTTAAGCCTCACTTAGGAACCCAGGATGAATTTACCTTTACCATCAGTGCTATGCTGGGTTGTCTATCTGATCCTGTGGAGAAGAACAGCTACATGGTGCACAGCCTTGTGCACCAACGCAAGCGGTGGCTGGAACCAGCCCTGTTAAACAACCTGTTACGGTCCCATGGACTGAACTACAGCTTCCTCCTCCATGTATTGCCTGTTAGGTAAGACAGCAGGCCACCAGAATCTAAGATCTTGAAATCTGGAGATGTTTTCTACCAAAATTGAATATGAGATTCAAATCTCACTCAGCATCCATATAAAGCAAACACAGAATAATCTCTAATCTATCCAATTTACTCTAAGAGTACCAAAACTATAGCCTAGAAAAGCTTTTAAATGTTTCTTTTTCCTTTCACTCTCCCATTGTTTCAGACATGTGGATCATCCACCAGTACTAGCGAAGCAATGAAATATCTCACCACGATCAGCAGATTTTAGACACAGTTTGCCCTCAGGATTATCAATTTCTCTGCTGCCTTTACAAATACAGATCAGGAGGAAAGATAGCAAGCAGCAGTGGTCAGGTCAGGACATCAAATATTAAAAATAATATTATCTGTTTTGAAATATAGCCACAGAATTGTCCTTCTCCATCTTCAGTTATATTCTTGTGTATATTTTATTGACTGCAACCCTAGATATTTGAGAAAAACATAAGTAAACTACACAAATAAGTATGCTTATTTACGCTTATGGAAATAAGTATGTTCCTGAGCAGACTTTCCTAAAAAGAGCCTTTCTATAGGTTGTGCATAATGCAGACAAATCAACATTTTGTAAAAGTTGTTTAGACAAGTTTACAATGATAATATCAGGGTTCTTGATTAACTGAATTTTAAGCAAAAATTTAGAAGAAAAGTAACAGCAGTGATAATCAGCCAAGAATTAATTATTTCCAAAAAGATTCTGCTTTGGCGCAGAATGTAAAGAATGTAGCTAGAGTAGCTTCAAACTTCCTGAGAAAGGAAGAGACTTTAGACAGTGATCCAATGGCCAAATGAGAGAGAGTAAGCTCAGCTGCTCAGCGAATGCTACAAAAGAGAAGGAATCAACAGTTATCCTCAGAAATGCATGAAACACTTTAGTTGTGAAGTTTTGTCTCTGTGTCTGCCTAGAAACAAGTGAGTATTTATGCCCCTGCATTTTTAGTGGAGTCAAGAAATGGCTTCAATCCCTAGCCTGTGTCAGTAGAGCTTGCATAGTGAAGCAAAAAGCCTGCTTTGTGACTTCAGTACTAGAGTGGCATTATAGTGAGCAAAATGTGTAAGAATAGAGTATTGTAAGGCAGCCTTGTGTTACCCTCTCTTTTTTTCCCACCATCTTTTCCCCTTATCATCTCTTTTGTCAATTTGTTGTCAACCACCGCGTTCCTCTTCATAACAAATCAACAACATAGTTCCTCAAAATGTTCAACAATAAAAGAAGGTGTAGAAAACAAAATGGATTTGCTAAAATCTAAGGTTACCACACATGCCAGATGTCACCAGGTGGACCAGTCTATTCGTCTCTTTCCAGGCTAGGATGTGAAAGTCGGGGCATGCCCATTTCCCTTGAACTCATCTTTCATGCCAAGACAATTGTCAGTCACTACCAGCTGATTTCATAGACTCCATGAAAAGGTTACTTGTCTTGTCTTAAACCCAAAACCCATTTTCTTTAATGTATGTTCCCGACATTAGAGCACAGGGATCTAATCCTATCTAATTATTGAATGTGTGTGATTTGGTTCCATTACACACATTTTCTGCATGCAATATACAAATTTGTTCTTCATTGATACAACATCTTGGACAAGCACAGCATCTGCATATATACACGCAATCAAATGCAACACAGGACTGAACCTTGCACATGCATGCATGGCACACAAGTAAAGGCTTCTCTGTACATGAAAACTCTTCTGAAGTGATATAGGGAATGATTACACCTAAATAAATGCCTGTACGTAAAAACCCAAGGAGATCCAGGACTATTTTTGCAGAAATTCTGGTTTTGGAAGGGTTAATCCAGAACTTCACTATTCTTTTAACACTGCACTTAGGAACCATAACCACAGCAGCTCTGTGCACTTGTAGCATTTACTGAAGCCAGTGGGAGTCATGGCTTCTTGCAGGAGTGAGCCATACACACATAATCTAAGTTAAAATATATTGTTTACATACTGCAAACCTAATAATTCACAGAATCCCTGGCATCGTACTGCAGGATTTTCCTTCAGACATAGCCACTTCTTCTCCAGATCAAGTTTTTCATGTCTTGGTAGCAGTTGACCCTAGAACCATTTTCAGACATAAGTCAGTGTTTTCTTAACCTGCCAGTGCCCTACTGTAAGCACGTTCATCATGCAGCTGCACTCTTAGTCAAAGCCCCTTGGGAAAAAAACAAAGTTACTGAAGAGTTTCACTACTGGGATTTTAGCAATGTTAGTGCAGTGCACCCTGCTGGACTGCACAGAGACTCCTGCACGCTGCCTGTCGCACCCGGGGCCGTGATTTGCCTGGGGAATAAATTCCCCGTACTAAAAACTTACCCAGCATATCCCTGCTGAGAGCAGAGCTTGTCCTTTCACTGTCCTACCATGCTCACAATTTTAATGTGTTTATCACGAAGCTAAGCAGATACCTGGAAGAATATAAAGAGAGCAGACCACAGTAACGTGAAAATTATTTCTGACAAGTCTCATATGAGCTACTTTATTTTTTCTCAGTTCAGATTTTTTTTTTTTTGCTTTGGGTTTATTCACTTCTTACTGCTTTCATCTCAAAACATTATATAAGTTAAATACTTTTTCCACTTTTAGATTGAGTTAATGCCCCTAAAATCTATCTCAGCCTGAAATATCTTAAAAGATAAGCAATTAAAATATTAGTTAATTTTCATTTTATTTTAACCCAACCCTTACTCGAGCAAACCTCTCACATAATGCTCCAAATTTATTTCAAGTATATCAGCTGGAATAATAGTTCTGGGAAACCACTGGAGACTTCATTCCATAAACCAGAGTTATAAAACAGTTATCAAAGGCTTCTATTACCCAATATTTAAGATGAATGATGTAATTCTATCATAAGTTAATAAAAATGAAGGAAAGTTGTCATTACTTTCAAAAAACAAAGTCTAGTTACCTTTTTCAAGCAGTAACTCTGATGCAGAAAGGTGACCTTTAATTTCTAGTTTTCCTCCATCTTTCTTAGATGACACCCCTAGCAGTACAAAATGGTTTAATAGAAAATGAGTAACCTGAGTGAGCTGATTGTATAATTATAAAATACTCTGATTTTCTAAAAGCAGATGGAAAAAGCTTATGCTGAAAGACATTTTTCAGGAAATGTTAGAAACATCTTTCCTAAGAATGTTACTTTGAAGGAAACAGAAAGTGATATAATGAGAAAGGACAGAATCCAATTATTCTAATATTTTAGCTCTGACAGAAGCCAATTTTAGGCTTTTCAGTGAAAGGCACAAAATCAATTCTAAACCATGCAGAGACTCAATGAAAGAAGTTAAAAAAAACGGAGCAGGTGTTGGAAAACTGTATCTGCCCTTTTTTCTGTTTGTTATCCAAAAATGCAAATTACTTTTTCCCAGAAACCTTCCAGCTACATTTTAGCTTGAGAAAATTTAGCATCTATTCATGCTAGGGCTGAGAGAGAAAGCCATAAATGTCAGCACACAGCAATCTGGATTTTATAATTACATCTCTCAACATCCCTGAATATAATGTATAGAACTAGGTAATTACAGCACAATAAAAAATAAATAAATAAAAATCTTATAATTAAATAAAATCAAGACACAAAAAATAGAGAAGCAAGGAAATTTATGAATTGGAGTTGCCCAATATGGGTAATTGGTCTCATTTTCTCAAGTAACTGCAACATATAAATATCACAACTGTAAAAAATGGGCAATTTATGCTCACACAGAAGAGTCTTTAAAATTAAAAAGTATTTCTGCTTTGTTAATGTCATAAATAGTCAGAGCTACTGCACCTAGGAGCCAAACCTGCAAGATTCATATTTCTGTAGTCACGAGCAGAATCTTTTCCTTGTTAGAGACATCCCCACCCCAGTCTTCCAACTTAAAGCAGCACACTGTCTCAATCCCTAGGTCTACCCACTGTTTTGAAAAGTGATGTTTTGCCTTAAAAACTTGTTGTTACTGCAGGCTGGGCCTATTCATTGTGAAGGGAAGCATGTGAGCCACTTACACTAAGCGGAGTTTGACCTAAGGCTTCACGCAGCATCCATCAAAGTCAGCCCTACAGCTCTGCTGACATCAGTGGCCCACGACGGAGTTGTCTGTGTCATGCATCCTTCTGGCAGATAGCTGTGCTCACGAGCCATTCTCAGGCTGAAGTGCATCCTCAAAGACCTGCACAGATTTTAACTAATCTCACAGCTCCCCTTGATAGGCTGGGCAAGTAACACTGTACAGTTCTGAGCACTCAGCCTTCTACAAACACATTCCTCTCCTGACCTTCAGTACCTGCATGCTATTTCAGTCATGGGTGGTCCTCCAACACACTGCAAGTAGACCCACAGCATCCACTGAAATTTCTAACCTAATTTAAAAGGACCTCATTTAAAAGGGCGACTCTTTTTATTACTCAGATGAATAAGAACAAAAGAAATAAACTACTGAACTCGCATCCTTCAGAACCTTTCCAAAGGTCTTTGTCCCACCTCGTCCCTTCGTTGTATATCATCTGCCCATGGTTCTCTTATGCTCTACTGTACTTTAAATAACTACTGGAGGTGTCTGAAGTATTCACACAAATATCTGATGTGGCTTTTAATTTAAATAGATTAGTGAAAGGAAACTGAGCCTATCAGAGGTGAAAAAAACAGCATAAATCTCAATGGACTACTAGATTTCTCTCCTTTTTTTCTTTAAATAGGAAGTAAGTGGTATTGCTATCATCCAGCACCAGTTTAAAGTTGTACCATTCTATGTTTTGGCACATTTTATTATGGCATCTGGAGATCATTTCAAAGAGATGCAAAGTTTTCTACCCTACAGATTACCCATGTATCTCAGAAGAAAGAAACGTATTAATTTGGTCGTATATGATGCTGAGGATTTTTCTTGCTATTCTGTTAAAGATACATTTTCCATTCTGGGTGCTTTGTTTTACTTCCAGAGGATGACAGCCATGGTTATCCACAATACCTTGCATCCGTTCGGGAATTGCTTGCACCAGATTCCCTTGATGACAGTTCCCATTAGCACACACTCATTTACACATACTTTTTCGCATTTGTGAAATTCCTTTCTTCAATTGGATATGAAAGATTATTCCTTTAATAGTCCTCACAGGTAGATAAGTCCCGTTTGGGGAAGCTGTCGCTCACCATGACTGCTAGATCAAAGGGGCTCCAGCAGAAAGACTATCTCTGAATCTGCGAAGGGTCACTTGTCCTCTGAGCCCTGGTTGGCATTCATAGCAAATGAAGTTCCAATTCCATCCCACCTGTTTTAACACTACAGTGTGGCTGGAAGAATGGCATTTTCAGTAGTGCTGCCTGAGGTCAGCTTACATATTAAAGCTTCTTCATAAAATAATGCAAGATGTATCCGATCAATAGCTCTTCCTTCCTCTTCTGCCACTCAAACCCAAGGAAGATACTTACCAGCCACCACAGCTATGGTGAGAAAATCAGCTACACATTCACCCAAAACTTGCTGTACGGCCAACCAGCATATCTCTAAAGAGGAGAGTGATTTCTGATCCTTCTGAAGGTTGAATGCTGATATTTAACAGAAGACAGACCATTCCTTGAATGGCTAAGTTGTAGGAGTTGTTGTGGCAACTGAAGTCTTTGTCAGAAGGGAAGTTCTAGTTGCTTACTTCTGTGAGAAGAAATATCCCATCAAAGTACTCAATTTAAACCCCTGTGAGTCTCATAGGAAGTCATGAAAGTGGGAAGACAGAGTTGTTCTGAAATCTTTGCATAATTCCATAGCTCATCTCCAGTGGCCAGTATCCTCACTCCATCCACATGACAAGTTTCCTTTTTCTCCCAGGCTGAAGTAAGACCGTGTTCAGAACATCACTGCAGACAAAATTAGATGGAAGGCCTGCATATGGTTCTGAGCTGATCCACTATCTAAATGGATTACGGCTTTCAAAGAGATATTTTCTACTTATAATGGGCTGCTTTTGCTCACCATATAACCTACTAACTTCAAGAAGGCTGTCAGGCCTAATTATAAATTGCCATCTTTGGTGACACTGTGTAGCCTTAGCATCTGTTTTCAAGCCTCAGATATATTCATGGCATGGATCAGATCCTGCTTTTTAACATTAATCTCCTTTCTGAGGAAAAGCTCTTCAACACGCTTTTCTTATTTTAGCTTCACAAAAACTCAACTTATTAGGCTAAGTGGGACCCTACTAGCCCTTCATATGGTATATGAAGGTACATGAAGGAGGTATATGAAGGTACGGAGGCACTGATAGTACTAGATAACACTTCAAGTTTGTTTATGTGATCTTATAAATGTTTATGTAAGGTTCACCAAGCATTGGCAATAAGCAATAATGTAATAATGTTGCTTGGGAAAGATCACTGAGTCTCTAATTGACTTTGTAATTTTAGTAAATTTTTACTGTAAAATTTGTAAAAATTGTAGCCTGCTAAGGTTTGACTTTGAACCTGCTAGACCTACAAGATGGAAACAGAACAACTACAGCATCCATAGTGAATGATGAGCCAGGATATTCCTTCCTGTCTGTCAGTTTCTCCATTTTTAGGATGTTGCACAGGAATATGCATGGGATTTGAACACAATTATGAAAATATTGATCTAATATTCTGCATTTTTTACAAATAAAAAAAGCTGTGCCTCAAGGAAAGTTGCCTGAGCTGGGCCCTGCTGATATAGGAAAAAGACCTGACAAGGAATCTCAGAAGGCAAGGTTGACACCTATGACTAGAAAGTGCTTATGGCAGACTGAAAAAAAACATGAGCAGGTCCAAAATGTCGATTTCTAGCCCACGTAGAAATAAAAATGATTAGGAGGTCCCAGGTGAAACTTCCAGCTGTTGAGAGAGGCAACATGTTCAGTGTGGAAATTTTTATTTAAGTCTTGGAAATTTTGGCTGCTGGTTTTGCAATGATTTTGCAAAATTAATAATCAATAAAATTAAAAATCAAAAAAGTCCACATCCTTACATATGGAAATAAGTAGAAATCAATTCTATATCAGTCTTCAATTTTCTATATTTTTACCATTAGAAAGATTCCAAAGAGCAGAGGAATATACAGGACTTATGTTCAATTATAGCCTCTTGCAGAGTTTTAGATTCAGGCCAGAATACAGCTGTCCAACTAACTGACTTTAAAAAAAAAAAAAAAAGGAAAACTACCGAGAAGCAAGTTGAAAATAAGTTTAAAATAACACTGTTTGACTCAGATGATCTTGTGCCGTTACTCTTTCAAATCCCGAGTTTGGAAAATTTTGTGATTCGAAAGAGCCAAGAGGTATTTTTTAATCACAATGAAATTACTTTTTCCTCACCCTTTATATTAAAACTATATATTACACTTACGTGACACTTTCATCCTGAAGGACTGCTAAGGTCTTTACAGATTTTCTAACTTTTGAATCTCCATCTGACACAAAAAAAGCTTTCTCACATTTTTACTTGGGGCAGAGCAGACAACAGAACCTAGTTCCATGTACTTTTAGAGCAGCAAACACCTGTTCATACACCTCTAACAACCAGCTAAAAGTCAAGGCGTAGTTTAAAAAAATAATTTATCATAGCTGTGTTTTTGTGAATGAGATCTGAACCCACTGACATCTGTGGAGTTTTGCCCAAGAGAAACAAAAGGTTTAGCCTCTTTCTGTACTATTTGTATTAATAGGTAATGAAAACCAATTATATCTGAAAGGCGTAACTGATACAAAAGATATAGTGAGTACTAGTTCAGAGAGAGGAGTAAAGAATACACAGAATGTGGTTTATAAAACCTTCCACTTTAAAGAAAATCCTTACCTGTATTTTAAGGGCACAACAGTTAGGAAGCCACAAAAAGAAAAGGAGAAAAAAAAAAAAAAAAGCTTTAATTGTAACAATATCTACTACTCCCTTTCTGTTGCAAATTTTCAGAGATCATACACACTGAAACTGCATCCACTTAGGAATTGCAAGATTCTGCCTCTGGAAAGAACAGTTTGTTAGACTAGTGCCAGATTGACAACCCTAGACCCTTTGTCTTTTCTTGATCCCCAAACAGGTTATCCCGTTGACTTCAGATGAAAAAGACGATTCTTGGAACATCTTTAGAAGTTCTTAGCATCCAGAAGAATTAGGATCACTTAGACACTGCTGCACTCATTACTGATTACCCTGATATTAGAAAAAGTCTATTAAGTACCACACACCCTGAGCAGATGGCTAAATTTGCGTGGAGCTTCCTTCTTTCTCTTTCTGCAGTTGAGCCTGCACTTGGAATTCATCTGTGAGCATTTCAACATTGATGATTCACTCTTTGAAGGACCTCCAGGGAAGTCCTACAGCACCTCCAGACAAAGTTCTCACCTCTGGCTTTTTTTGGCTTGCAGGTTTATTACCCACCAGAGAGCTTAGACTTATAATATGTCCAAATACAACTTAAATTCCAGGCTCTTACATGTGCTGATGGACCCCAGAACTCCTAATTATAATTACATATTCATATTAGCTGACTGAAATGCTAAATTACAGTTTTGATCCCACATTGTGCCTCTGCACAAAGCCACAACTGATGTTGAACCTCAGCTAGAAGAATGGAAAGGAGTACAGGAAGATCCAGCTTTTGCTCTTTTGACTCAAGAAAGAAACCATTTACTTTCTGATGTGAAGAATGATGAGAGTAAAGTTATGTGAGCAAAATATCATTCCCATCCTGTCATTTCCAAAAAAAAAAAAAAAAAAGTTTAATGTCTTCAAACCTAAGGCTGTAACAAAAGGACAATGGCATATAATAGTGGGGAATATTGCTTAAGAGTGAACCTTTTTTCAGTTAATGCAGATTTTTACACTTTGTTTCCTCCTTGAAAGTTTGGCCAAAAAAAGTCTTCCTAAATTCTCTCAGGAGTAATAGGGTTGATGCAGCATTACACATTTATGCTCTGGATTCCAATAAAAAAGTTGTTACCATAGCAAAAAGTATTGTTGCAAAGACAACACACACAATGTTACATTAAAGAAAAAATCTCCAAAAATATTTCCAACGCTCAGTAATAATGTAGGGTATTTTCTCCTAATTACATAAAGATGAGTGTGCGCTACTGCTTTGATAGTCCCACTATAATGAAACAGACTCCTTAAAGACTCTTCTTTCAGAACGAAAATTTCTAAATTATTTCCTTTTTTCACAGTTGCATCAATTATTGTTAACGTTATTTATATCACACTGCTGCCTGAAGCCGGTTAAGGACTGGAGAAAGACCTATCTTGCGAGGTACTGTGCATGAGCTGTAAAAGGCAGGTCATACATTATAATCTGGGTTAATTTCTGGAAACAGAGGGATAAAAAAAAAAAAAGAGTTAGTTGGGGTGGTATGAATGGAAAAATGAGGTGGCAGTAATCTGAGTACAGATGGCTCCTGTAGTCTGGCATACCACCACCAGCCACCATTGCTCAGTAAACAGTGATACAAGCTAGTTTAAAAAAAAAATAAAATAAAAGTTTTAAAAAATAAACTTTTAGATTTGGTGGTGATTTAGATTTTTCCTTCTCTGCATGGCAGAGAAGGACCTGGGAGTACTGGTTGATAGCCGGCTGAATATGAGCCAGCAGTGTGCTCAGGTGGCCAAGAAGGCCAACAGCATCCTGGCCTGTATAAGAAGCAGTGTGGCCAGCAGGTCTAGGGAGGTGATTGTCCCCCTGTACTGGGCTCTGGTGAGGCTGCACCTCGAGTACTGTGTTCAGTTTTGGGCCCCTCGCTACAGGAAGGACATGGACGTGTTCGAGCGAGTCCAGAGAAGGGCAATGAAGCTGGCGAGGGGTCTGGAGAACAAGTCTTACGAGGAGCGGCTGAGGGAGCTGGGGTTGTTTAGCCTGGAGAAGAGGAGGCTCAGGGGAGACCTCATCGCTCTCTATAGGTACCTTAAAGGAGGCTGTAGAGAGGTGGGGGTTGGTCTATTCTCACCACGTGCCTGGTGACAGGACGAGGGGGAATGGGCTAAAGTTGCGGCAGGGGAGGTTTAGGTTGGATATTAGGAAGAACTTCTTTACTGAAAGGGTTGTTAGGCATTTGGAATGGGCTTCCCAGGGAAGTGGCTGCGTCGCCATCCCTGGAGGTCTTTAAAAGACGTTTAGATGTAGCCCTTAGTGATATGGTTTAGTGTAGGACTTGTTAGTGTTAGGACAGAGGTTGGACTAGATGATCTTGGAGGTCTCTTCCAACCTAGACGATTCTGTGATTCTGTGATTTGTAGGCTTTTTAGATACCACACATGAAGAACAACATGAAAGAAATCATCAAACTGATTGCAGGAGTAGATTCTCAGGTGGCAAAATCTTGCTCTGGGAGAAGTTAGGACAGGTGTAAATAACAATGCAATACTACCTGAAACACAGAACAATGTTAAAGTGGAAGAGAGACGAACACAATGGCAGAATATGTAAATAGTTTGGATGAAGAGACAGGAAAACGATCTCAGTAGCAGAGTTGTGAAGGAAGTCCACAAGGGCAAGACTGTAGAAAGCATGACCAGAGAGGAGGACGCTGAGCTAGTGAAACACGAACTGAAGGGAGCTCAGAAAAGCCTTTGCATGTGAGTGTACGTGTTTACAGAAAGTGCAGGTTCTCTGCATCTCATGTTGGAAGAAGCAAAAAGACCTGCCCACAGACAGCCTGTGTGAGACTGGAGATGACAAGACCAGGCCAAAAAAGAACCTAAAGACACAGCCTTTTGCAATGGAAGAATGCTATGTCTGTTCACAGCAGTGAAAGGAAAAGAGAAGGCAAAAGAAAGTGCAAACATAGGGACTGGGATGTGAGGGAGATGATCAAAAAAGAGAAAAGAAAAAGAAATGCAGAATATGGGCATGTGAAGGGAAGAGAATAGTAGAGAAATTCACTGAAGAGGGCAGTAATGGTAAGCTAAGATAGGAACATGTAGAAGCACATGGTGAAAGATGTAAGTGAATGGCAAATGGACTAACATTTGGAATGGAAAACAAAATGAACTAAGCTAACAATTGCACCACGCAGGATATTAAAATAATGTTTAGGTTCTTCATAGACCCTCAGAAGAAATTTGACTTCAAAATGTAAACATTATTTTAATAGCTTGTGGAGGGAACAGGGATATTTATTTACTTGACTAAATTCTTTAAAACGTTTACACTGAAAATTGAATGTCACCAACTCCACCACCCCAGGTGGCCAGCCTACCTGAGATACACAGTATTCTCTGCTTGACTTAGGAGTAGTGATGGAAGGTTTTTATCACCTGAATTACTCTTTGACACTAGAAAGAGATGGAGACACAAGTCATGTTGTTGGGTTTCAAAGATGCTTGTTAATAAAAAGAAAAAACTAAACTCAGGACTGATGGTTTCAGGTACAGAGGTTATAAAGAATTTCTGTCCCTATTTCTCTACAGAACCCCTTTCCAATTTTTCTCTCTCTCTCCCTCTCTCTTTTTTTTTTTTTTTTTAAAGCTGGTTTCTATTTCCTTATCTTCCCAAATTATTTTTCTTTCCTCTTACCTCCATCCTATTGCCCTGCCATTCTTCCACTCATCCACTGTCCTTTACACTTTGCAGTACAGGAAGGAAGACCCCTTTTCTTCTCCACTGCCTCAGCCCAGGTAAAGAGGAGCACAGAGAGCTCAGGACAGTTGGACACTCCCGTCTTCTGATCTTCTGTCCAGAACTACACAGCTGCAGTGCAAATAAGGACTGCAATTGCTTGATGAGTCCTTCAGGCCCTGCTCAGTTTCTCTGCCCAGCAGACCACATGTGTGCTGTTTCTACATTGGAGCTCTCTGGTGGCATTTCCCAAAACACAGTTGGCAAATTCAAAAGACTCTCCCCTGAGAATGTTAAAATTGTTGTTTTCCAGATTTTAAAATAATTGGCCAAATTTCAAGTCCTCACTACAGACCAAAGTACTGTAAGTCCTTGCTACAGACCAAAAGGACAGTTTCTTATTTATACATACATACAGACATATATTCATACATAGCTACATGCAGCCCTAAACATGGACAAAACGTCTTTTTTTTTTTTTTTTTTTAAAATTCCCAGTTGGAGAAATTTCTGAAGCATTTTAAATTAAACTTTCCAAAATATTTGCCCAAGGCAGACAGCATGGAAAAATTTGGCCCAAATGGTTTAAGTTTGGCAAAGCTATAAGCAACAGAAAACAGGATCTTATAATAGAAATTGCTGGGCAGCCTTATGCCAGACATCACTATTTGTGCTGCTTGTAAGACTTCATTTTCTTTAATAGGAGTTGCATGGCAGGGCTGTAATACCCTGGGGCTTCCTGTCTTTAATTTCCTTTGAATATAACCTTGGTCTTAAGCCTTCCTTCCTAAATAACCTCTGTCTTTAATTATTTTTTAAGCAAATTACAACTTAACAAGCACACATTCTCGTAAGACAGAACCTCTAATTATCGAAATGACAGTGCCGCTTAGAATCTGAATTTCACAGTACTTCAGTGACCAATTTGATAGGTCAGTAAATAATTACATACCATCACTGCCAAAAAATAATTAAAAAGTTACTATAAGTCATTATAGATACCTATGCCTTGCATTACTCTGTCACCTGGATGATTCTTGCAGAGGAATATTCATAAAAAGAGCAGCAGGGAACTATATATGTGCAGTCCCAAGTTGTCCCACAATTCATTCATATTTGGAAGATGTATTAAATTATTTTGTCTGGGATTAACTTTGAAGGCATTTCTCAGTCCCTTTTTAGGCAAGCTGTCATAAGTATATGTAGCAGACATCAGAACGTGGCTCACCACTCTTGGATAAATCGGATAAAATTATTCTGCTGGAGGTAATTTTATATTAATTATCTTGCTGGGAATAACATTTAGGTCTAATTCTGTAGGATTGGCTTCACAAATTCTCTAGAATCACAGTATTGATGAGTTGCTTCATCCTCAGATATGAGATAAAATAGTTTATGAAGACAGGGGCTTTTTAATCTAAGCCAAATTTGCAACGGTGTCCTTAGTCCCCAAATTTTCCAGGGTTGTATGTTTTAAGATTCGATATAGCATTTTAAATGCTTGTCTGATGCTTTAGAGCTCTATCTTAACATTAATGCACAGAAATTTCAGCACAATTTCTGTATGCTGCTTAAAGAAATGTGCCCAGCTCATTGATTGTAAACCACCATCATTATCATTAATCCATTTCAAACAACGACATAAATCGCACAGTCATACCTGCAGGGGATGAGACTCTAGAGAACCAAATAAAGGTGGGTACTATCTAAACCATTGCATATTTAGAAAAAAAGAAATCTGGCTAGTTCTAAGATCACTTATGCTCTCCATAGGATCCCCCCCTCCAACACTACCATTTTTCTGTTTGCTTCTACGCACACACAAATGTACCTTACTTAGATTTAAGCCACAAGGAAAAGTCCTCCTCCATTTTAGTTGCTCACCCAGCCATGCTCCCTTTGCAGAGGTTGTCGAGAGGGTTTTCCTTTGCTGTTACGGATGCAGACTGCCTGGGGTGGCTCCACTTGACTTACAAAACCCCTCCAAGATGCTTCCGAGTGACTAGCAGCCTTCAGTGGTTATCAGCTTTGGGCCAATGTGACCAGCTGAACTAGAACTAAAAAAGTATGCATTCCTGTATCAAACTTCCCAAGTTACCCATGCAACTCATCTACAAAACATTTTAAAATTATTCTTCATGTGATCGGGGCTTTTCTACATTAAATAAGAACATAGCTTCCCTTTAGAGACTAACAAATTCTTACAGCAATATCCTTAGAAAAACAATTGCCAGTTGTTACAAGCATGTATTCAGAGTGAAAATGAATCGAAAAATCTTAAATCTTTCCTTTAATTATCAGTAAAACTCTGCAACAATGTTGTTAGTCCTCAGTTTGAATATGAATGAAAATTCCTGAAATACTTGAGTTGCTTTAAAGACCTGACTCTAGGAAAACTGATCCATCTTGAAAGCAAACTGGAAAATAAGGGGGCTACACACATATTCTTGTGTTATGCTAGTCTAAGTAAAAAGATGATTAACATCACCCTCGATTTAGCCTTCCACAGCAACTAGCTAAAGTATTGCAATTTATTGGAAAGTAACAGTTTATGAATTTAAGGAAATTTCAGATGTTTGGGTTGGGGTTTTGTTTGCTCGTTTGTTTTGTTTTTCCATTTAATGATCATTTTAGCACCATCTGCTGGTGTTGAAACTTGCTCTGGAAACTAAACACCAGGTACGTGCTTCATTTTAACTTCTTCAAGACCTACCTCTGGCTTTTCTTACAAGAAAAGGTTAATTGCTTACTTTTCTACTACAGATCCCAGGATTGGATAAGTAATTTATCTGAATGAATCATGCATCCAGATAGAATATACCTGCTGGAGGTCATGTATCAGGAGCAATATTCTATTAAAGAAATACCTCACCTACAGCTACATCCAGGATTGGATGTGATTTTTCATTCTTACATAGTAAAAAACAAACACGCTCTTTCCTTTAGAGATGATCGAACTTTTTTCACCTAGTTTATTCTGAATTGATACGTGGTATTTATACTATGGAATTATGCTGTGATATTGGAGATATGATGTCTGGTTCACAGTCAAAAACTGACTTGCTAGAATTATCTCTAAATGTATCCAGTCACATAATTCTATGACTTACTCCATCTGACTCATTTTTAATTCCTTGGCTTGTTTCTGACTCAACTCTGTCCTGTTCAGAACCTCTGGGGGCACAGTCAGTCTGCTAGCACTTTAGGAAATCGTCACGCTAGGTCCCAGCTGCCTTTCTACAGCACCTATCCTGAATACCAGAAACATCTCCCACCTCCAGCACAAGTTTTATCTCTGCCTTGGTTATGCCAAGCTTACAAAATTTCTCTGTACAAGACCTGCCACATGCCTGGGTTTGACCGACAACATCGCAGAACACTAAGAAACCTGCCATGGACTTCATGGACTGCCCAGAGGGAAAGGTTAGTATCAACCCTTTGGAGTTTTAGGCAGGTCTAGCAAGTAAATATGCAAGGGGAATTTCACATGTTTCTGTTGTGGCAGTTCTTCACATCAATGACTCCTCACACAAGAAAAGCCAGGAATGGACATTGGGATGATTTTTTCAGTCTTCCCTTTCAATGCTTGACACTAATCTTTGTGGCACATACTTCTATGTCTGTTCCATCTTGGTGACCTACCACCGTCATCCCAGACCTGACTATACCTCTCACGTACCCCTCTCTGTAACAAATACACTCCCTCCCTCAGAGCTCTACGGCAGCCATCAGTCTCCTCAACTGACCCTTCCTTCTTCGTGTTAGAAAACTCCTCCAACTCAGAACACCTACGGCTTAAAGCTGGAATTCAGTTGTCTGAACCTTAGAGTGGTGCAGTGAAATAATCTTTCCAACAAATATATTCCAGATTGCTGCAAAAAGCTGATGCAGAAGCAGCAGGCAGGATGAAATGCCAGTTTATCAGCATGGCGTATCAAGCTGTTACAGGCTAGCAACATGGCTGGGAAATGAGAGGAGGCCCTCGCGTAGCTGCAAGGCTAGGTGCACCCCTTCTTATATAGATTTAAGTGGGCTCCAGTAATAACAGTGCCCTGCTATGGTCAACTTAGACAACAGTTGCCCCAAGGAAGCTAAATAGCCATGAGACAATTAATTACCTTCTGCTTTCCTTTTAGCCATACAGATAAGGTTAAGCAAAGCCCAAACCATGAGTGCCCATAAATTCTCTATCCTAGAGAGTGGTGACTGAAGACTTTTCAGATAGATGTTCTCGGGTAAGTTTTCAAAGCCATGCTCAAAAAGGTCAAGTCAAGAAGTAAATCCCGTTATTTGTTAGAAAGATTTGTGTGTACGCCTCCCACATTCACTGCTTTGAAATGGACCCCTTAATGTCTGGAGGGGATACAAAGCTTATGGCTCTTCTAAGGTTTCAGAAGGAGGAAGAAAGGCCATGACCTTTAATAAAGATTATTCTGCAGAATACTCACTTTTGCATAATCTTTTACAAAAGAAGCTTGATGAAAGGTGCAATGCAGTAATCTAAAGCAATTCCTTGAGCTGTAAAGAATTAAGGAGGACATTGAAGATGAACATGTTATATGCATTGATGGAGAAACTATGATCAAGAGGTTTAGGTCAGAGATGGTCCTAGTCACAATGCCCAGTCTCTCTGGATTGCAACAAAAAGAGGGCAGTATGGTCCATACCATTACGCCGGTTCTGTCTGCCAACACTGGTAAATGGTAGTTCAAACTTATTTGTGAGTTGCCTCTTTCCACATCAATATAATTCATCTAATTTCCATCAGTATCAGTGAGATTCAGAAGAAGGTTTATCAAGAAGAGCTAATTTTGGTGGGGAGGGGTTAGAAAAACAGAAACCCTGGGAACAAATTAATTTGGGTAAATTTCCCATTAAAACAAAGCCAAAACCTTTTGAAACTGTCCAAATGTCCTTTCTAATATTTTGAACAAATGAGTTCCTTTGAATTGCATTCTACTTCTGTTTTTCAAGTTTAAATGAACATATATTCAAATAACAGATCAAACTTGAAACACAAACTTTGGTTTCAGAAGTGGTCACTTAGTGAACAAGAAATGCCATACTTGCACATCTCATGGGTTCTTTCACATTTTGGAAAAGAAGAAATAAACAATTTTTTGCCATGTATAAAATACTTCAGTGAATAACTCCTGGCTTCACTGAAATTCTTCCTACCCCAAGAAGTGCAAACTTGCAAGGCATTAGGATGTTCACAGGTCAACAGAAGAACTTCAAAGTGCAGTAATGACAATTTTAAAGTCTGATACATGCATCTCTACCATGGCTCCTCCTGCGCCCATCTTTTGTGGCTTTGTGCTAGCTCAGTTCCCATAACATTATAGTAGGCCACACAATGTACTCACAATAAATAGAGAGAAACAGCCTAGGTGATCGGAGCATATAGTTTTCAATCAGTCTTGCCAAGCATGGGTTTCATTCAGTGAAGAGGGATAGCACTGGACCAATTGCTTAACACAAATATGCCATTTTGTGGCTCTTCATTTTCCACTGCTGATTATTAGACACAAACAAGTTACTGCCCATCTTTACAACTAACCTAACTTGGGCACTTAGCTTCCATGGGTATATTTACTGCTACTGGAAGAACACAACTGGCCTCCTGTTCAACTTGGAAATGATAAACTCTACGTTTCCTCTTGGAATTGATCCAGCTTCCACTGCAGGCAACACAAACAAAGCCGTTAATGAGTTATGAGAGCCTTCAACACGTTATATATGCATTGCCCTGGAAATTATATTTACTCACTTCCCAATGAGTACTATTGTTCAGATAACTTCTGTTCCTCCAACCTGACACAACAAAACTGGCAGTTCACTGAGCTTTAAGTTAGCTAGCTAGCTAGACAGATAGATATTTTGATTGAGATGATGCCCAAATGTCCCATTCACAGCTAGAGGCCTGTGCTCCTTACATGAAAGTCCTGAGTTTGGTCCACAGTGGTTATCATGGTAACAGTATTCACAGGCTACTGTGCTTGGATAGAAAATGCTACACGAGAGCAATTTATCATCATTCTGTTTAGAACTCGTGGCCAAAGTGAGCTGGTGCATGCTAGTACATAAGTGTTAGCAGTTTAGAACGGTTAATCTAGTCAGTTCATCATATACTATGACAAAACAGAATATCAACAAACCCCTATTTCCAAATACGTTTTTTCAAGTAAAAGTATTTCTTAAGTTACATTTCAATCAAAATGTAGCTGCAAACCTTAAAACTGGATTTCAAACTCTAAGTTCATGGAGAATCTACAGATGGCACTTATCCTTCCAAAAAATACCCTTTGGCTGGTATCAGAAGAGGAAAAGCAAGGCCAAGCAAAATATTAGGTATACACAGAAATTAAAAAAAAAAAAAGGAACTACTAGTACAGTGACAATGAATTCAGCAGCCGCAAAATATTACTTTCATAAGGGTTTTTATTAACACAATATAACCTGATAGCAGAAAAAGAAGTCCCCCTGGGTCATCATTCAGGTGGAAAAAAAAAACAAAACCATGAGGATTTTGAGCTGAAATCCCTTTCTAAGCATCATGAAAAGGTCTAAGCACAGCCTTGGTTTAGTGCAATGAAATTAAAAAAGATGTCATGTAGCCATGTCAGCCACATCTGTGACCCATATGGTGCATGTAACAAGAGCATATGCCTATACCTAAAGAGAACATTATATGCTGCATAAGGCTAGGGCAAATGTAAAAGTGAAGTAGAACACCTTCACATTACAAACACAGTTTGTTAGTTGTGTCACATCAAAGAAAGAGTCTCTAGGAATTATTGCCCTCTGAAGTCATTTAATTATGATTAAGTGAACTAAGAACTAGTGTAAATGGTATTTTATACCCCAGTGAATTAGAGTATGAGATCTAGTCAAGGTGAGTAAGATTTACAGCCAAAACTCATGCAACCTTACAGTAATTTCGTGACACTTTTACTACTAGCCTAGACGTTTCAGCTCTTGAAATAATTAAAAGTACACAAGCAAATTAAATTCTTTGGACACTTACAATAAACCATGGACAGAAAAGAGAATAGGTTGCTTCTCAAATGATTTACATGCTTCTACTTTTATTATAGAAGGGACAAAGATAATGCAGGGCAAAGACAACCTTATGAGCTTTGAGCTTTCTTTTCTATATCAGAAAAGAGAGAAAGAAAGGTAAGCATAGCAGGATACCCACAAATCTCTTTCAGTTGGACTAAATCTGACCCACAGTAAAGTCTTCCTTTCACGAGACTCTCACCTTTGGCTAATAACAAATACCTGTCTGCAAAGGAACATGTTTGTCATGTTAAGACCCCATGCATAATACAACCAAGTAAAATCAGACGACTCACTTTAAAGATACTGAGGCTCTTCTCACAGATTTTTAACTCTGAGGAAAACTATTCCCAGGTATTTGCCTTCAAATAGAAATAAGAGTGTCCAAGAAGAAATGTATAACGTATCAATGAATAGTGTGAATATATTTCACAGCTTTTCCAGCTGGAAATAAACTCATTTTCCAGTGACAACTGTTAATCCACTCTCTTCTAGAGTCTCTGTTTGAAAGGCTCCAGGTAAAGAACAGAAACTTGGCTGACAGAAAAAAGTACCAGATGGCTGCTGGGATGGGAAAAAAACTGGAGAGAAGAAAACAGTGAAATACGAGTTGTAGAAATAAGGATTGAATCACAATCAAAATGTAAGTGGAGAACCAGAGCCTTTGCATTTTAACAGGAGCCATGTTAGCAACATAGCAGCTACCCAACTGGTAAGCCCAAGGGTTGGCTTCAAGAGCCAAGGGCTTCAAAAGCTCAAAATGCACCAGAGCATTAACAAATTGCCTAAGTTACATGTATAAAGAGTGTTCTCTGAACAGTCACTTTGGCTGATGTGGCCAAACACATTAGCACAAACCTATCTTTCTGTACTTAAGATGTGTAAACTTGAATACTCAGGCCATAAAAGTATGTATCTCTTACATAAACTGTGCAATTTTTCGGTCTTTAAAAATTTCCAAATTCCCTATAATGTAGTTGGAATCAACAATTAAGAAAAGGAACAGGTAATGTGTTAATGTTCAAATATGATAGCATGGCAAAGTTTATAAATTGTTAGGATAAGGATCATAAAAGGAATCAAAATTCACATGTTAAAAAAGCACTAACATAATGTTCATGATGTGCTTGTAGAGAATGTCTTTGGTAGACAATGGCATGGAAGAAAAGGAATTCTGGGATCAAAATTTAGTTCTAAAGATAAAACACAAGTAACTTAGGAATACAAATGAATCTGGGTTACAACATATATGTTCTCGATCTCTTGCTCACCTCCTTCTGGCTCTAGATGCTGAAGTGAAAAGTTATATTTTTGTAAAGTCTGTCATATTTGATATCCTTAGCTTGCCTTCAATTTTGCATATTTTTATTGTCTCCCCTCGCTGGGGACAAAAATGGCAATTCTGTACATTCCACTAAGAGAACAGAGCCACCACTGCCAGCTGTACTGAAAAATTACGTTCAGGAGGAATTGTTTCAAATGGTTAGGCTTATAGCTAATGCTGTTTATGAAATAACAAGTACCTCATGTCACTCAGCAAGCTTAGTAACAAAATGGTTGTTCTTAGCTCAGACACACTGACTCACACATGCATTCTGAGGCACACCTCTCTGCCACCTCTTCCTAGACACAGCATTGTAAAACTGCCTTCCATTTCCCCTTGCCTTTCTTCACTTGCCTCACCTTCCAACAGATGATTCTTGGCCCAACTGGTATGAGAGACTTCATTAAAAAATCCCACTTGAACTGAACTAGCCGATTCTTAGTGCCAATGAAATTGCTTTTGCTAAGAATCTGTGTAAAAGACTAGCACCTGGAGACACTAGATAGCTCAAGGGATTGGTAACAGGCTATGGAATATTTAACCTCTAGGGTACTGGCTTAAATTCAGAGTCAGGACCAAACTTGAAGCATCAGTCTCTTAGGCAGGCTGCCACATGACACCTTTAAAAATTATGCCCCTTCACTCAGGAGAGCGATTACCAGCTTTCTGATGAGAATTTTCTCTTCCTTACAGTCTGAACCTTACAACTGAGACCACTACAAATTGGAAAGCTGTAATTTAGAAGTGTGCAAAATGTTATGCCAACACAAAATTTTTTAGTGCAACTGTATGAGCAAGCCTATGGACTAGATTTAATGGCTTTTCAGAGGACTGAAGTGTAGACTTGTAATTTTGCTATCAATATGTGCTTTAAAGAGGAGATAAATGACAGAACTTCTCTATGCTCACAGCACAAAGAATACATACATTTACGCCAACAATATTCTATTTCTTCCATACTGAATCTTTATGGATTAAAATTCCAACTGCAAAAGTCATAATAATGAATAAACAAATAGAAAGAAAATATAATGGAAATTAAAGGTAGTAAGGGCAGAACCCATCAAAACTAAGACAGACTTAAAGCCAAGCAACACAAAGGAAATTTAGTCTGTTTTAGACAAAAAACATTCCCCTGCACCTTTTCCCATACACAGAAGCAGCTGTCTGCTCCTTCTCTGTGATGGTCTTGGAAAGAAAATTCCTATGCCACTCCCTTCCCTTCTTCTGTGTTACCATTGTCCACAGCAGATTTCTTCACACCCTTCATTAAGCCTGATCCTCTTGCTCTTTGAGCAAAGACAAAATGATTTCTATTTAATGTTTTGCATCACTGTTCATCTCAATGAAAATACAGTAACTCCCGCTATTAGTGACTCCCAACTTAGCAGGTCTGTGACTGTACAGTATCAGTGAAAGCACAGCTGGAGAAATAAACTCCGTGTAAATAGCTGAAAAGATAGGTAAAAGTCTGGGCAGTGATCCAAAAACACTAAACTACAGACTCCCAACATCTGGTTCAGGGTGGATTCCAAGAAAGACAGAAAGAGAAAGACAGAAAGAAAGGATTGATTTCTCTTTATATTTTTTACATACTTTTTTTTTTTTTTTTAATTCATCAAAAATTTTGCACAGTTATTGTGGTTTCATTTCTTCATCACGCTGCATCCTGATGCTTCACTGTTTTAGCCATATTAATCAGAAGAAAGCAGTGCCTTGGACAGGAGATAAGCAGCCCTCAGTTTCATACTTACATATTTTGTTGTGATAAAAGCAAATGACAGATAAATAACTCCAAACCTTATTATTTAGTCTCTCTTTCTAGCTAGAACTGGGCTTAATGACACACGTATGAGAACCCTATGCTGATTTCACGATCTTTCAGGCAAACAGTCACAACAGAGCTAACCCTGTCAGCTGCTCAGCTTCTCTAAGCACAATAGAAGAGAGAAGCCCACACCAAGTACACATCAGGCACCCAGGACCCCACTGCTTCCACCATCCCTGTGTGAAGAGTAATTTTCTGTTTTGAACGGTTTTACTAGCTGAAAGATTCAGAGACAACATCATTTTCAAAAGCTCCTATGTGACTAAACTCACAAAGTCTCCCTGGTTTTCTGTGATATTTCTACCCTTAATGTACTTGAGCTCTTTTCAAACTCCTGCTGTACCACATTAAGTGAGCATATCATCTATTCCACATAAGAATGCCTGTTCTGGTCACACACGATGACCCAGGCTATCAACCCTTAACGCCTACCACTGATAGATTCAGATCCTCCTTCCCCTGCCTCGCTCAGCAGAGAGCTCAAGATGCTGTTCTGACAGACGGCTTGCCTCTCCAGAAAAGGATTGCTGCCATAAGGACTCCCTCCCAGGCAGGGAGCACTCTGCCTTCTCTGGATGTCTTCATCCAACGGTGCGTTTTGCTTTGCATTAAGTGTCTGGGGGCAGACACGCTGCTGGCCTCTGCACTGCTCATGCACCAGCTTTGTCCCCCATTTAGCAGAGCTCCTTCCCTGGCATACCAAGGCATCTGGCAGCTGAGTGCCTGCGCTGCAGGTAGGCCTGTCCCTCCAACAGCTGCCAGCATCCAAACCTCAAAAACCCTTGATGCGTGTACTCACAATAATCATTAAATGCACAAACGAGATAACAAGAAGCTCTGAAAAGTCTCCAAACAATTTCAGATTTGCCTACTTTGTGCTTCAACGTCGCCTCACTCGGAGCTGGGCCATGAGCGCTTGTGTGCTTTCCAAGTGTTATTATGTGCCTACAAACAGAGAGAGAGGGAAAAATTCACTTGGGTAATCGTGTGATTCTCTTGCTCAAAGACTAATTAGCCCCTACAAGGTATGCACTCACTTTCTCCTCTCACAAAACGGAATGAAGGGACACAGAGTTCAAGACTTGGCACCAAGCAAGTGCACAGCCGAGCTGGACACAGAACCCTCTCACCTCTTCCCCACTGCCATGCCCTAGCCAGGGGCACCGAAGAATTTATTTCCATTACAGGACCTTTTATGCAACAAGTTCGTGGCTTCCAGGTCATACACACAGCCAGTAAGACAGCAACAGGCCACTACTCGCGCCTCATAATCTGTGATGAGCTTTTCACTTGGGAAAGAAGGCAATGATATTGCTGAAATGTGAATCCCATTAGGGAACTGATGGATAATATAAGGAGGTGAGTTCTGTCCCTCAGAAACAGCCCCTGAGAAATAAGGAAGCTACTGTTCTTGAAGATCTGTGCAATTTCTTTTCTAAGACTGGAGCCTAGGGGCAGCAATTACATATGCATATTATTCAAACCTGAATTCTTTCCTTGTAACTCTCTCTTTACATAATGCCAGCTTGCAAGACTGTCTGTTCTACCTGCTTGCAGCTTGCTACCACAAAAGGATCAGCTTTCTCCCCTGGCTTGCACTCCTCATCTCATTTCTCCCTTTGTACCAGTTCTGGCTTTGAGCTGACCCTTTAGTGAGCGCTTGCAGCCCTCTAGACCACCAGGAAACAACTGACTTTCACTCTGGAAATACTTGACTGATGTTCCACTGCCGTAGGCAGAAGAAAGAGAATAAAGCAGCTCGCTGCATAGTTCACAAAGCTTGAGTGCTTTGAAAAATGACTGATAGGCCCTCCACCCCATACCTTTGTGCTACCCACATCAGTCTAAATGCATGTGTTCACACCCGGGCACCTAGATCACACGCTGAACTGCAGGAACAGTCACAGCTGAGAGAGGCCATTTCAAATCAAACAGAATTTCCTTCTGAGTTACACTAACATCATGTTACAAACAAAGTGACGGCAAAGTTGCATGGAACACCCTGATCCATCGGGTACCCTTCACCTCATCTCCTCCTGCAGTTAGTAGATCCTTCTGCAATCAGTGATCTGACAAAGTTAACCCAGAAAGACAGGACAGGACAGGAAAGTTTTCTCCTGGGTTTCCTCCCAGTGAGTCTGGAACTCGTGGGTCAGTGTGGAGATCACAGATGCTACCTGATACTCAGCCTGGGGGTTAAAAACTAGGGGGAAGGAAGAGAAGAGAGGGCGAATGTCTAAATACAGCCTCCATGGTTCTCCTTGTACGGCAGAACTAATTTAAGCATTTCACAAATATTTACCTTAGACTAGGTAAAATTCTAGCATTATACACTATGCAGTTTTGGAGCCCACGAGACACTTGAAAAGATGAATTGTGACAATCAAAAGCACATCCATATCCTTCCTTTACAAGCTTCTTGCTTAACAGCCAGCTTCATATACAAACAGACCAAAACATAGCCGAGACAGTGCCGCTTAGTCCTGCACAATGAAAGCAACACACCGAGTCAGTGAGGCTTAAAGGAAGTTGCTTTTTTCTAAATCTCAGCCCTCTGGCTTTTCACCACCTGGACACCAGCTCTGAAACGATGACCTCATCATTTATCATTTTACCTTTCAGTGCTTTACTTAATACATGACCTGCTCAGTAAAATATTTGCAGACTTGGTACTCTGGTACTCTATCCCATTACAAAGGCACGCATAACATTTCACATCTCTTTCATGCAGGTGGTCCTCTGTTCTAACTCAAGGCCAAACAGAATATAAAGTTAGGCCAGTTCAGCAGTATAGGTGAAGGCATCTGAACCGAGGGGAGGGAGTATGGTAACTGCAGATGCCAAGTGTGGCTATACATTTCAAAGATAGTGCTAATTTATTTATTTGGCTTACAGTGACCGAATCCATCTGTCTGGTACAGATGATCAACCACGAGATGTCTAAGAATCACTACGAACCAACCTTTCTCTTTTTTTTTTTTCATTAAAATTGTTCACATATGTACCAAGGAGCCACAGAAAGGTATATTAAAAATGGTCCAGTTCTTTCAGGCAATTCTACTCCATTAAATTTTATGAGTACACATGTCTGAGAAGAAGAGAGGAAAAGAAAAAAAAGACTATGTATCAGATACTTTTATGTTCCCAGTTTATTTTTGGAATGTTTAACAGTGCACAACGTAATGCCCCTTTTCAGTTCATTTCTCCATTTTTTTTCTGCATTCCAAGAAAATATTTCCTGTGCTAGATGTTCTCTCCCTCTTTTTCTCTCTCAGTAGCTTTATCCTAGATGATCTAGTTGCAAATATCTTCAGACACAGCAATTTAGATTTACAACGAGCAAACAGAATGTATCAATGGAAGTATCTAGACAGAGGAGTTACAGTACATATAGGCAGGAGGCATTTCTTTTCAGCTTTCTTACAGAACACATTCGCACAACTGGTTTTGATTTCTACTTATATTCCTCACTAAGCAGATAGATGTGAAATTCGGTGCTTATGGCACTCAGTGCTGATAGGTACTGGGAATGCTGCCACCTCCAAAGAAGACACTGTAAAGGAGGGACTCGGTCGCACACAGGTCTCTCCCAAAGGAAGACTGCTCTTTCCAAGAAGAAACCCAGCAAAGAATTGGGAAGATTTCCTATGCAGAGCTTGCCTCAGCAAAGACTGTCAAAAGAGCAAAAGGACAGATCCAAAGACACACAGGTGACAGAATGTGGGAGTGCAAAATACTGTACAGAGTCCTTTATTAGGACAGGTTGCTAAAGAAATTGTTGGGTCCACAGTGACTTACTGCACTTGCCCTTTTTTCAAAGACTCAGCTATTGTGCTCTCAAGTTAAGATTTGGCTTTTAGAAAGACATGAATAATAATAAAACCATATTGCCGCACATATGACTTATGATTAAGCAGCTCTCTGGGTTATATACAGAGGAAATGTCTGAAAAGGCATTGGCTGACACTTATCAAAGAATTTGAAAATGGAAATTACAGCAAAAGAAAGTAAATTAGCCAAGAATTTTAAAAGAAACAGGATATAATGATCAAATATATGACATCAAATTAAAACCCCAGATCACGAACTAATGCAAAGAAACTTGGGAAGACTTGCTTTTAAGCTGGTGACACCATAATGTATGTCCTATGTCACTCAGACATATTCTGGTGGTTTCATTAAATACACAAAGCACACTATTTTGAACGCCTGTGTTTTTTTCTTTTGTGCATGCTAACTGCTTTCCAGGGTTGTGCAGATTAGTGAAGTCCCCATTCACAATTCTGCTACTCAAATTATACTTAAAGTCAATGTTGGAAGGCAGTGCTTCCCAGTACTATCTTTATTGTGAACAAAGAGTACAGCATTTTTCAAGACCTGAGTTAATAATGAGTCATACTGTTTGTGTTTCCCAAAGAAATTAATAACAACTAACAATTCATTCCAAAAGTTCCTGCATGCCCACAATTCCAACTGAGTGCAGGAGGAGCCAGAAATGCAGCTCTGCTGCAGCTCTGAAAATGAAAACTGTCCTGTGTGTTCCAGCAGGGATGTCTAGAGCTCAATCTGGTGATGTTTTAAAGGTGACACTTAAATATTTGGAAACTGTATTTTAAATTTAAAAATCCTAAATTAGTAAAGCACAATAACTAATTTTAGAACACAAAACTTCCTTTGCTTATGCAACCTGCTGCTGAATAGAAGATTCCATATTTATTGATGTTATTAACATTGAAATTGTCATTACATTTTCAGCAAATCATTTATTGCCAATCATTCCTGACAAATTATTGACAGCATTGGTAAAGCAATCCAAATACAAAAATGCTCATTCTTATGAAATCACCAGTACCTCACAAGAACAGCTGAAAACTGAACTAATGTCCTGGATAAATCTATTTTAATAGCACTACTTTAAATGTGCCAGGCTTCAGCCTGTAACCTTCCATCATCAATACTGCTGACTGAGACTGCTGTCCCATTCTTCTGGGCGAACAGTTTTTAAGATTGCAATGCAAGAAAGCACAGGAACGTACAAAATCACTTTGCCTTCTGTAGCTGCTAGACAACTGTCTTAGCTCTGCCCTGAAAAGAAACTCCCCAAGGCTGAGACTCTTGGTTTAGCTATTAGAAACAAGCCAAATAGAAGCAGAAATTAAGACTGACTTGTGTATAGTAAGCCTGGATGGTGGGCGAGGACGGCAGTGCTGTTTTAAGCAAGGGCAGCCTGCAGTTCACCTATGTGGGGAGAGGAAGGTAGCGCAGTGAGGATTATATAAGCAAAGTCACTTGTGGAATGTGCAGAATGTACACAGAGGGTGTGCCCGGCGCAAGGGTAGCACCAGGAGCTGGGGTGCGCAGGGAAGAGGCTCTGAGCCCATGTGCAACAGGTTGCCTGGCCAAAGAGGCTTCCAAAATGCAGCCTGTGTTCTCTGCCCTTGCTGATGTTTCTGCCCTTGGCATCAATGCCACTAAAGTCAGATACCAGCATGAACAGTACTTTGCGATATTTAATGCCATTGTGATAATCATAAATAAAATAGTCAACATTTCTCCAGTGCCCTTATACCCCTCCCTGAAAACAGGCAAGACTTCTGCAAATGTTGGCAACAAAGAAGAGGCAAAATGTACAACCAAAGCTAAAGAAAAAACTTCACACCATTTCCAGAGCTGTCTGTTTTTTTCCTCCTGCAGCTTTATATTTTTTTCCATGACTAATTAATGTCCCCCCCGCAAAAAAAAACAACCATTCCCAACCCCCCCCCAAAAAGCAAATAATGCACAAAATCCAGGAATATTTACAATTTCATTGAGTCTGCTCATTGACATTTAATTGCTATAATGCTCCTTTTGTTTTCCTCTTCAGTTGCCACTTGAAACAATCAAATCCAACTGGCATTACTAAATTTACAGATGTTTGTAAAGAGAGTGCTTGTCAAATCAAGGAATAAAACCTCATCCAGCTGAGGCATAAATTTATCTAACTAATGTACAAACTGGAAATTTGTGTGTTGAATGCATTCACTAAACATTTGATCACAGATTTCATGGCCCTGCTATGAGCACAGAAAAGTGAGCATAGCATGGGTATCCTCTGACTTCCAACACAAAATCAGCTAGGGGCAGAACTCTGCTCCTTCCCACTCAGCAACAACACTGCACCCTGAAAGTGTTTCACAACTGCCAATTAGAAAACCGAGTCAAACTACCTACAGCGGTACCAGAACTAGCTGTACTGATCAGAACTAATTATAAGGAAAGCTCACACATTGGATGTCAAAGATGAATCCACAGAGGAAATATAATACATAAAACACATTCCACACGTGCTGTTTAAAAAAAAAATCTGAAAAAATAAGGTCAAGGGACCTGGAGTATTTCTCACAGAGATTCTGCAAGCTAAGTAGTGAAATGCCGTTAAACAAATTATAGGGTTTCAAATTACTCGCTATGCAATGACAAACTACAGAAGAATATGGCTGTTCAGGAGCACCCTGCCTATCTCAGGGCAAATGTGTCTGCAGAAATAAAGAGGAGGAGAATCTGTTTAATCATTGACCACGACTTACTTTCTTGTTCTGCAAACACCAGCCCTCTGTTCATCAGGAGCAGGATTTTGGATGGGCTCACTAAGCAGTTCTTCTGAAATTTCAAAGACAACTGTTAACAGACTCTGAGAACAAAACATACAACATCACCCCAATGTACACAGACACCTATCAGCAAATAGTCCCAGACATGCAGACCCACAGGCATCTCTGAAGCCCTATCACAGTGGCTTCGGGCAGACATCAGTACAGGATCAGAGCACTAAGGTAAATTTAATTTAGAATTAGTTCACAGAATTTAGTCAATTTTGCAGGTCCAAAGCTTCACATAGGAGCACCATTTCCAGAGACAGTATCATGTTTTTCTTCAAAACAGACTGTGCACCATCCATTCAACTCCTGTGAGAAAAGGAATCCCTATTTCTTCTGGAAACTTCATATTCTCAAGTGCCATTTTTCATACAAATGGCCTCATTTTTGAGTTCATAGAAAGCGGAAAAAGCAATAAAACCCTTAGATGGGAGGTGATTTTTCATCTTGCTAGAAACACTTTAGCACAATTCTAATTCACCATCATCCCAGGAAAGGCTGCCTATAACACACTGAAAGCCAGCTTGGGCATTAAGCCAGCAAAGCACTTCAGCATGATTTCAGCTTTAAGCTCCGGCGTTACACCACTGACTTCAGTGAGATGACTGAAAAATCATTACAATTAAACATAAGCTTAAATAGCTTACTAGGTTTGGTGCAAACTTCCTATAACAAGGATCTCAGCATATAGCAATACCAGTTTGAGTTTCTAATGCCCTACCACATGACCCAACCAAAGTTAGGCCCTACAGATGAGCTCCAGGTGAAATTTGATGGGAATGGACAATATTTGCAAGCGCTCTTCAGCAGAGGCCTTTGTATTCAAGAGTCTCTTATCCCAGTGAAGGTGAGAGTATACTTTATACATCCCAGGAGGAAAATAACTTAGTCAGAGAGCTCTCAAAGAAAGATAAAGAGTACAGACAGGAAAGCTATTGTACATAAATCCAGGTAGAATCATAAGTCTTTCTCAAAATGCTAAAAGAATAAATCCCCCTCCCACAAACTACACAAGATGATGTGGTTCCCATCCACAAGTGAGTGGCAAAGCTACTTCCCACGTAGTCACATCTGCGTCCTTTTTCCTCTGGTCCATCACTTAAATTCTGTCATGAGAGTAAACGCAGGAGGGGGTAGGGGCTGTATATGCACATTGTCAGGGGAAGGGAAAAAAGAGGGAAGAGGATTTCTACCTTAGATGTTTGCACATGAATTTGGCTCCAGCCTTCATCACGTTTACATGCCTTTGAACGCTTTCTGTTTCTTTCTGCATTCTTCACTGCTCCATTTTATTTATTTTCACCTTCTGCTTCTCAGATCTTCTGCCAGACTGCTTTTTTAAATTCTACTTGTTGCACTAAAAACACCATTGTTGTCATCCAAATTAATCCCTGAACATAATAAAAAAACCCAAAATAACTCAGATGATCAGTTTTCCATCCTTAGGTCTCACTTTAAGAACAGTATAAATGCCAGTACTCGGGAGCTCTAATAGTTTACATAGGACCAGTTCTAGGTATGTGACATTTCAGGAGGCAGGGAAGCTTCTTCCTTCCCTACCTATCTTTTCCTTCTGCCAGTTAAGAGTCCTCAGAATTCTCCCCCATTCCCAGCTCATTTAGCCCCTCTTCCAATGTAATCCTTTGCAAGACTCATGTTTTTCAAACAAACTTGGTGCTTTTCAAATATTGAGATGGCTTTCTGCTAGCTGAGAAGCAAGATAAACTAAGATCACCTTTACTTTTAGGGATGAGGGAAGAGAACCTTCTAAGAGTCTGTGGTGAGGGAGCAGACACTCTGGCTAAAGATTTCTTTTTAAGTCTCCTGTGTTTCTCTCCATTCAAACCGCACATGGAAAAAATAAAATAAAAGAAGTAAATTAAGAAGAGAAAGAAAATGAAAGAAACATGTTAGGACCAATATTTTCCCCAAACCTGTATCGTCATCATCTTCCCTCATCTGTTATTTTTTCCCATAAAGGCTTCCCAGAGATGAGGAGGGCTCTGAAAAGACTAAACATTTTTTTGCTACAGATCAAATATGTATCCTTTCAACTGTCGATCAGAATGGAAGGGAACTAAAGTAGATGAACACAGCAGACCTTGCCCCTAACCCAGTCAAATATGCATTTCACGCACCATGGGGAACAAAGGGGCAACACCATTGTGTTGCAGAGCAGGACAGTCCTCCTCAGGCTAATGCTTCCAGGGCCAAACATGCATAGGGGTGCTCTGCAGATGAAGAAACCCAGCAGCTCACACAACACGGTCACAGGACAGGACCTAGATAGCCTGTCATATTTGTAGTTTTTAAATACAAAAAATAATAATAGTATTTTGTTTTCTTTGTTTTCTTACAATCTCAAAACCTCACAACATCACAAATTCTGAAACTAAATAAGTAATTAGTCTTTTCTTGTTGGCTTTGTCCAGTCTGCTTGTAGAAAGCATGACTGTACTTTTTCAAGGGCAGCTCACTGATTACCCTTCAGCCTTTTTGATTTGCTTGATTGGAACTAGATGGCAAGTAAATGCCATAACGTAAGTTTAAAGGCCACATCAGTGAGATAAAATATTTATTGAAATATAAGCAAAACACTCACACTGGGACTATAAAATTTTTTGAAGCTGTTTTTCTTTTTAAAGGACTCCTTTAGACCTTTTCTTACAGTTTCAAGGATTCCCTTCCATTTTCTTTCTTTCTTTTTTTTTTTTTTTTCACATAGAATTTACAATTATTCCTACCATTTATGTCATCCAGTTGCTCTTCTGAATTAGAAAACCAGACTGGAACTTCAGCAGCCTGTCTGAGTATTAACCTATCTCAGCTCCTCCACTCTGACAAAGCCCTGGCTGAGATATAAAAAAGAAATACATACCAACTTGTTAAGAGCTATTTATGCCAACTCTTTTCCTCATCCTTCCCCTCGCTACTATGCGCCAGTAACAGATTAGAAAACATTTCAATATTGTCAACAGAGAGCTTATGCAAAGACAGGTGAGAGAAATAAATCAGAAAAATACCAAAATCTTGGAGCGTATGTTGCTTTAGCAAGGAATTAATTTTATAGAGCTGCTTTCTAGTGTGTAGGTATGTAAGACGCCACTGCAGCAAGCAGTGTAGTTTCAGAGCTAGGTCCTTAACAATAAAAATTGTGATTAAGCTATTTTAAGCATTCACTTTTTGCATTTAGGATCTTGCTTATTTTTGGCATTTGCTGTTTTGGGGAAGCCAAATTGTAGTTTTCTGTGTCACCTTCTGTTTGCACCAGGTTCGCTTTTTAGCTCTGACACTAAATACAGCAGGGTCATGTTTAAACCAAAATCTGCAGTTGCCAGTGGTCTTGTGGATATATTTTCCAACTCACAGATATTCCCACTCATTCCAGGCTCTGTAAAAAGCAAAACAAAAAGCAAAGTCTACCCCACATTTTAGTCCCAAGATATCTGCCAGTAGTCCTTTAATCACAAAAGATAAAACCACAATAAGATCACTACACTTACAAAGAGCAAAAAACGCTCTAAAATAAAGCCTTAAAACTGTGATTTTCTTCCTGAGTGTTTTATCAGGCACTGAAATAGCCACTTGCATCAGAAGGTCTGAGACACAAGCAAAAGCTCTCTCTACTTCGACACTTTCAGCCTCCACAGAAAAATTTTTCTGTCATTTGAAGAAGTATCTGTCACCTTGTAGCTGTGCCCTCCCACGCTAATATTCTGTCCTCTAAGAACTGCTTAGGAGGGATGTTTTTCCTTAATTATCTGCCATCAACAAGGGGTGACTGATAGAGAGGAAGATGGCCATGTGCATAGCTCCCTCTCCACATCTCTGAAACCCTTTGAACTAGGAGCCCCTCAAAGCTGTCACTGAAAGGCAGTTTCTTATATTCGGACAGGGGCTGATATCCCTAAGACATAACATTTACATTTGCTTTTCCTCAGCACTTCCATGAGACACTTAAAAACTGAAGGTGAGCCACTAACTGGACAGGAGGCTACTTGGTGGCCTAGTGCTCCCCGTGGCTTGTCCGTGCTTTCTGACGCGTAGGGGAAATGCCTCCTAGGTCAACTGGTGCACCTCCTCCTTCTCCCGCCGGTGCAAGATTATTACATAGCTCCCCCCATGCTGGCTCTCGCCCAAGAGACTACAGTGTCAGTTGCACAGGTTATGTAATGAAAGCTGCTCCAAGCATTATGCGGCTTGCTGACTCGCAAAACTGAACTGGCTTTTCTCATGGACAATCCATCTGAGATGCTTCCCTGATTTATCTGACTTTCATGTCCCTTTGGCTGCTGTCCACGACTGTTCTGCGAGGTTATTTGGCATTGCAGCATTTCAGCATAATTTTAGGATTTTGTCCTTTCCTAAAATATGTTGTCATTATTTTTCAAGCAAACTCAGTTTTCTTTCCAAAGTAATTTTTTTAAGGTCTCCTTATAGTAACTATCTTCTTGAATATATAAATCCAATAAAGAAATAATAAAAAGCACATTCTACCTGAGGTTCTTCATCCCAGAAAGTTTCCTGCAGATGTGATCTGCTTTACATGGGGAACCTCCAAACTAGTGTGAGAAGAGAGACTGTCAGACTTTTTGCTGCCTTCTCACCTTTCTTCACAGGTTGCTAAGTACTATGACACAAATAATCTAGGGGCAGTGTCAGAATGAGGTCATATCTTAACATCCCTCAGAAGAATTACTCTTATTTGGTGCACAACTGACATGCAAATGTGCATTTACTGTGCCAATGCTGTGTCACACACATGTATTTCAGTTAGGGAAAGGTAATTCATACTCCTCATAGTTAATGAAAAATAATACTGTCTCCAGCTGAAGGGCAACACAAAGAAGGAAGGCTACTTGAAATTGCTAGTATCAGTCATCATTTACTTCCTCAACCTGCATTTATACAGCTTAGAAAGCAGCAATGTTAAAATGCATCTGATGCTTTTCTGCTCCAAACGCATCTTTTCTGCAAATACTGCTTAAATACATTTAATTGGATTTCAGCTCTGAAAAGGTAAAAGTGACAAACAGATTTAACTAATTGTACTAACTTAATTTTGAAAATCCAAGTATTGCCCTATTTTTTCACATTTTCAAAAATCATAGCTAAAATAGTTCTTTTAATAAGTTTTCTATTCAACTACCTATGCAGAGGTTTTTGTTTGTTCACATTCTGTTTCTTACAGAAACCAACAAAGTCATCTCTGCTCACACTTTGCAAGACCATTTGTGTGTGTGTTTTTTTTGTAACATACAAAACAAAAGAACCATACTGGAAAAATAAAAGAATTATAAAAGTTTCCTCCCAAGAAAACAAAACTCCCACTTACTATTTACGCTTTAAAACTTTTAAAACTCCCACTTTACAGTCTAATTCGTTTAAGGACCTAAAAAACACAGCTCACAACCATGAAAAAGTCCATTCTGGGTATTACACAAATATAAGGAATACACACATATGCACAATGGAGATGCATAAATTACGGTTTCTTACCTGGAAGAAGACTGTGGAGTACGCTAGTCATTAGTTACCACATTTGTGCTGTTTCCATTATAGTTTCGCTATAAATATATCAATGTATATGTGATGCAAGTGCACTCTCACACACATATATATATATTTATCAGGGATATCATGGTCCTGCAAAACAAAGATTTTGCAAAACATGGTCAGCAAAACAAAGACTGTTGCAGATCACCCTCCTGTCATGTTTAAAACTAGGTTTCCCACTGCCTCCCATGCCCATTTATTCCATGAAAGTAGAACATGCCTATATTCAGAAGCATTTCCAAGGGATTTTGAGAGTATGGTATAATCAATATTGAAATCAAAAAAGTTCCACTGCAACGTCTCAGATGCTTGGTGGACCCAATACACTGCCAGCTAAACCACTGCAGGCACACTTGTTGACTGTGCCCACAGGACCACTGCAATTTCTGCAGAACTGCACGAACAGGAACAGCGAGGGAGGCATAGTTTAAAATGCTGAAGACCCAATGCTATCTAAGTATCCCCTTGCATTAACAAAATTAGCAGGTGCTGCATTGGCATTACACATGGCTCACGGTTTGAAAATAATACTTAGTCTCTTCACAGTAACTTGCATCTGCAAGAAATTGCTAAGAACATCACCCTATTAACTATCAATCCTTAATATATCCCTTAGAGGTTTCAAGGCATCCGTGTTTTCATTTTCACTTCTAAATTCTATGCTCTTTCTATTTCTTCCTCCTTAAGTTTGCTGCTTCTTTTGTTTATTTTGTGTCCAAGCTTCTGCTGCTCTTTATGCTTGATTAGTTTTTCATTTTGCCCGCCAAATGCCCTCTCAATTTAGATTTCTCCCCAAAACCATTAATTTCTCCACATCGACCCTTTCCTTGAAATGTAACCAATGGCTCATCTCTGTTAGGGTGTAAATCTTTTCACTACAGCCTAGACTCTCAGTGTTTATTTGTACAATATCTGATTAATTTGTAATTCTTTGAAAAATCTTACTAATATTTTACTAGGTGGTGTGTTTTTTTTTCCCCTCACTTAGGAAGTGATACGGTGTTTGTCTTTTCTGAAGCAAGAGAGATAAAATGGTCATCTATAACTAGATATACAAACCACAATGGAAAAATTAGGTGGTTTCAGTCTGAGAAGCCAGCAATCAAGAACCTTTTGGCAGGTCTGAATTTTAACTTAAAGCTGCAAAATACATCATCTGAGAGTTTCAAGTCTTGACCAAATCTTTACTGGAAATTACAGTAGCAAAACAAAGCAGAGTCTCCTGAGGCACCCTCCGTTGTTCACATCTCAGCAAACATTGTTAATCACCTGGCAGCTCACAAGCATTTATTTCACGTAAAAGGGAATGTTCCAGATGATTCTGGAATTTGATGGAAAAGTTTGTTGAACTCAATAATATTTAAAACTCTGGCAGCAGTCAATGTCAAACTTGCTGGGCCCACAATATGATTTCCCTTCAAATATTACTTTCTTCTCACAGGGTTTAAATGCCATACTGCTCCAACTTACACTTGTTCTTAGCAAGACCAACTGGCTAGAAATTTTACAGACAAAACCCAAACAATTCACTGTAGGGCCCCACCATAAACAAAGTCATATATGAATGCTATTTTTATTGCAAAATCTGTAAAGGTTTCCTGGAAGCTCATCTGTGAAACTGCTGAATACTACATACCTAACCAAGGTTTCCAAGATACTGCCTCCGACTCCACAGATTTTCCAGGAGACAGGAAGATTTTGAATGTCATGCTCTTGTTCCAGCAGAAGTGCTCAGGTTAAAGGAGACTGTGGTTAGCCAGAGTCTTATAATTTTTATAATTCTCATTAAGCATCCATTTTTTCTTCAAGAGATGGCAGTAGCATCCATCCACAGATAACTCAGTTGCCTTTCTGATATTTTATCTCTTATTTTTCATTTAATAGCCTGGAGAACATACTATTGCCTTCAATAAGTAGAAGATGTGACAAAGAGGAATATTTTTGGACTATGTAATAATCTAGCTTCATTTACTCTGCTCCCCATCTTACATCCTCAGCATGAGGAGTTTCTTCATTTCTTCTCCAATTTGTTTTGCACTTGCCTCCCTTGTCAATCAAACTTTCACGCATCGGTCACCAGCCCTGAAAAACAGTGGGAGCACACAGGAATACATTTCTCCTAAAGCCAGACCTTTTCAAATGACTTGGTTTTATGTTTCTAGACCAAGCTTGTATCAACAATACCCCACCAAATAAATGCAACTGAGGAAATAAAAATCCCAAACATTGTGTGGGCAAGCTGCAACAATGCCATTAATCTGCTCACCTGCCTGTCCTGCCTCCTCCCACCCCAGCCCCACATCAACTCAAGATCTTTCAGATGTCTTTAGTGTTTAGTTAAACAAAGGTCTTTTCCCCTGTTCCAAGTCTTATCTTTCAGTTACTTGCCTATATAGTTCTAAGTGACAGTTTTTAGCATATAGCCTTTTGTCTCCTTTCTAGCATTGTGCAGACCACCCATCACTTCAGCTCCTTTACCCTCTCTTCCCCTCCTACGGCTTGTTGCATTCCTCTGTTGCATCTTGGGTTGGATTTTTTTCAGTGGATCAACACAATGTGTTCATCTCATAACAGATTCAGCTTGCAACAGATGAAGCCCTGATCCTAACTGGTCCTTGGATGCTATCATAACACAAAGTGACACCATGTATTTTGGTTTTAAAAAAAGCTTCTGATTCATGCTCCCCTGTTATTGACAAGACCACGTGAGCATGACAGAAATAAACTGTGTGACCTCCTTACAAGCAGGGGATCTGTTTTAGGTTGTGCTCACAGAGCAGAAATGGGAGAAGGGGGAACCAAACATGCCACGCTTCAAACTTCACTCTTTTTCCCCTCTTAGCATATACCTTAGCCTATTGCAGTGCTGTGCTACCGTCCTCCAGAGCTGCCATCTGATGTGAACTTACATTTGTATCATGATGTCATCTCAACATTGTGAGTGTCATCTCACAAACAGATCCAAATTCTACAAAACAAATAGCAGTAGTTTCTTATACCTTACAATCTAAAGACAAGTGTCCAAAAGCAAGCTACTCTCAGGCAGGTGAGCTCTAAATGCCTTTCTAACAGAGATTACTGTGCTGAATTAAAAGCATTTCTGAACCAAGCAATAATAATGTTTATTTTCTTACCTCCTCAATAAAGTAGACCTAATTTCCCTTAAGCACAAGGAGATTTTGCTCACAGAGTTCCATTTTTAGAATTGCAACTCTTAGCACTCTCATTAGGTTCTCCTTGCAATTTAAACTTATGCCAGCAAAAGACATAACTTGCTGGGTGTGGTCTAATGCCCAACCAGGTCTCTCAAAACGTGTTTCTAATAGTTTTTAATCTGTGACTAAATCAGCCTAAAAGAGCAAAATGCTCTGTGAAAACAGAAAACTTTATCTAGAAATGTGAGAAAAAGTAATGTAGTCTCATTTTCTAAAGCATTTAAAAGGTGCTGCATCTGCCAGCAGGTGCAAAACACAGGAATTCCTTACCCCATGCCTTCCCTCATGCACAGATGAATGGGTTGTGGTCCTCATCCACAAATGGTGAGATTGGTGAGCAGCTTTTCTAGGAGATAATGTAAAAGGATTTGCCTTTAAAAAAGAGAGTAAGAAAAAGCCCTCCCACAAGAACCCCTCTTGTCCTTCAGAACGCTTTAGAAATCCTCCTGTTAATATTTTCTTGATGTTTCCAATTGCAGATATGTTGAGGATCACAGGGCAATAGGCATGTCTGAACCATGTGTTTGTATGACATGACACTTTCCCTTGTGCGCAGGCATGCAGGTTAACTGACACAGTGAGGTACAGAATTTGTGACAACGGTATCACAACATTTTAGGGGAACACAATAATGTGCAACTACTTTGAAACTTGTACTTCAGGACTTGAGATGAAACCTGTTCAAACCTGTAAATACACTTTTCAGAATAACCCTGTTTATAACAAATATCACATACCAGATCGTATGAGAGCTCCAACAGCTCTCTTCCGAAGCACCATATGCCCCTTGCCTGGCTCTGCGCTGGGCCTACACGGCTCCACCGTCGCTCCTTTTGCTCCAACACAGCACATTCTGAGGACCCCAGCCCTTAGGGGCATTACTGAACTCACTGTGTATAATGCTCACTTGGCTGTCTCATTAAACACTACATTTGGCAAATTCCATCTGCCTCAGGCCATGTCTACACTGTAAAGCTTTGCCAGAGTTTTGCACACCCAAGGTCAGCTCAGGGCATGGAAAATGCACATCCTACAGCTGACACTGTTACACTGGTGGGACTCCAGGGACTGGTGTATCTGTGCTAGCAAGAGTCAACATCAGCGAAACCTTGTGCTGTTTAGGAAGGTGAAGTCCCTGAACCTGCACAGAACTTTCTGGCAGCATACCCTGTGTCTCCACCAGGCAGCCTGTCTTGAAGCCACAGTAGAATAAATAGCTTTTGCCGGATGCACGAGACCGACTAATTGCCAGTTCAGTTGCTTGTACGTTCCCATCTGGGCTTCTCTTTGTTCACGCTCTCTTCCTCATACACCATGTAGCTCCCCTGCCTTCACTTTGGAAAAGACTCCCAGTTGCCTCAGGATGTAACAGAAATTCTCTGTGAATTTTTCATGTCGTGTTTACAAAATACACAGGTTAAAACATGCTTTTGGAGCTCAGTTTATTGGAGATATCAATAACACGAAAGCTCTTTTTGTTAAAAATATTATCAACATTTCACTGGGGGAGACGTCTTCAATACCAAGAACTTAAAGCAATGGGATCCAAGGGAGTCAAACAGTGATTTGCAAAGAGGGCAACACCAGGTCTTTTGAATTGTCACTGACACATCATGACAAACATTCCCAAACACCTTCTGTGCAAAATAAACTGTGCCCTTTCTCCCTAAAATAAACACCCTTGATATAGTTACTGAAACCAGGAATGTGCCATTAGTAATGATAATGTAGTGCAGGAGACAGCTTTTCTTAAGGTTACCCAAAATATTTTTGCTGCCTCATCAGATGTATTGTTAGAGCTCACCGATCCCAGCCCTGGGGTGCACCTGTTTTCTCTCAGACACATCTTATTTTTCTTCCTTGGAAGTCCCAGCTGGCGTCCAGGTTTTCTTAAATCGCTACCAGAGCTAATTGCTAAATTGTTACCAGAGCAATGCCCCAGAAGATGGGGAACTGCTTTCTGCAGTGAGAGGAGAACAAACAGGTGGACTCGGTTGACCAGGATGGCCAAGGAGAGGGCAAGAGCTGGAGCTACCAAGAGGGAAGAAGGGAGGCAGCAGCTGTAACCAGGCAGGCAACCACACGAGTGTCAGGGGCTTTGACTTGAGGGTGCTGGAAGCAGAGAATTTTAGGTAGGCTGAGGGGAGAGAGCAGTAGCTTGGGGCTGGTAAAAAACTGGCAAAGAGGTGGTTCTGTTGGGAGGCACTCAGCTATGAAATCACAAACTCAGGGAAAATATTTATGAAAGCCCAGATTTACTGCACCTGAAGGCACAAAAGGCAGTCTGCTTTCTTCATTTGTTTTTAATTTCTTTTTCTTGTTTGGATGCCCTGTGATACTATTCCAACATTATTTTTAAGAGGTTTCTCATTTAGGCAGATACTGGATTCTGCCTAGTAGAATGGATTCTCAGACTGTGACTGGGCTCCCAGGCACAGAAAAATTCATCTCACACAGTAACTGCAGCAAATCCAGCAGCAGAACTAGCAAGTAGTGAAAGCTAAGAACAGACAAAGGTTTTGAACTCGCATCCAGTTAGGGAATAGAAACAGTATTAAACTCACAACTAGGGAACAGCTTCACTCAAACACTTGCAGAGAAATTATTTACCACAACACCATGCATCTTATTTAAAAAAAAAAAAAAAGACAAGAAAAAAAAAGAAAAATGCAACAAAGAATATTATCACTAAACCCCTGCTCTAAGGGATGCATAATAACCATAAAAAAGTAAGTCTGGGCAACTGCATGCACACACAATAGAAAAGACTACTTCCCTATGATAATCATCTCAAGAGGCTGTATCAACATTTTTGCACTCTGGCTTCAGGAACCACATCAGGAAACCAAACAAATATCACATGCGTGCAGTGAACTTTCCTCCTTGCAACAAGCAAACAAAAATTATTTTCTTAACAAACATACAACAGACAAACGTGCTACTAAGAAAGATCTTAAGAAAATACAGCAATACTGGTGAAAACAAGAGTTGGGGAGAGGTAATTCAGTGCTTTCTTCCTTCCAGTCCCAAGTGGCTGGAATTTATATATGCTGATTACTTATGGCTGATGTTGCACAGAGGGAGCTTCGGAAGGTGCTATGGCCATGTGAAAGAGGCTGCCATTACCACACGGGAAACTGAAATGAACACTTTGTGCTGTTGGCAAAATAGCCAGCAATAATGAAGAGGAACAAATAGGTGATGCAACCAGACCTCTGTAAGCTCAAAATCACTGGAATCACTAGTCTTGCCCAGCCAAGGTAGGGCTTCTCTTCATGAATTTGATCTCAAGAAGGAAACAGCTCTGCATGAAAAAAATCCCAGTCCAATAAATACCAAGATGTGGCATTTTTCAGCAGGTATACTGCTTGAGGGATTTCAGGGAGCATCAAGCCTGTACTGCAGGGAACGCTCCCTGCATTAAACTTGCAAAGCATCTTAAAATGTAACGTGTACTATAAGAGACAAAATTTGGTGAAAACCTCGGTCCCACCACACTGAACATAGATTGTTAAGAACACGGGCACAGTCGAGTCATGTTAAACTTGGTCTGCATCGTGTTCCTGTTGATTTTACACATAAAAGAGAGACTGGGACGTAGCACTAGCAGGAAAGGAAAATGCCATTAAAGGTGGTTTTTAAGAGTTATTTTAGGGATTTCTTTTAAAAAGTTTTCAATCCAAAGACCGTTAATTGCTACTAAACCAAACTACATTGAAAACAGCAGAGGGTATTTGTTGCATTTCTCTAAGCAGCCCAGCATATCCAGATTTCTATTTGCCCATTTCCCCTCACATATTGCACATATTGCCTCCTCCCTTATGTTAGGGAATGGAGTTCTCCCGAAGCAGGATTAGTCTCCTGCAAGGTCGTTACATTACTAACAGCAATAAACAAGCAATAACCATTTTAAGTTGAGGAAGATTTAAAACAAGTTTAAAAATGAGATTCAAAGAAATGCTTGTGCCCTACTTACACTTTCAGGAAAAGAAGAAAAAAAATATGCAGTGGAATTAAGGGGGGGTGGGGGGGCAATTCTTCCCTAAAGGTTCAAATATATCTCCCAGGCAGCACAAAAAAATGTTGGTATTCTGTACCACCCAGTGCCTGCCCACTTCTATGCTTGATTACCCCGATAAATCAGAAAACCTGTTTGTTACAGGCTCTCCTTCCATTACAGCTGTTGCTCTGGTTAACATCTTCTGAATCATCCAATTCATCAGGATCACATACATAGGGGTTTAATCCTTTGATTTTTTTAAGTTACTTTGTTCTGAATTTTTCGCTTTATCCCCTTACTGACAGAGGAACTGGATAAAGATAAATAAGTCAGAGTAGCATTGTTTTTCTCCCCTGCTTTTTATTTTGCAGGGGGAATGAGGAGGGGGGAACAGGGTAGCTCTCCATTTCACAGTTCTTTAGTGGTATCACTCAGCATTGATGTTACAGCCTGAAATTCAATGAGTCTGAAAACCAGAGATGAGCTTCTAAAGTACAGTTAGCCCAGTTGTGTTCTCCCACTCATTAAAATGCTGTCTTTGAAAATTGTATGTTAAACAGACAAATAGCTTGGTGGTTATTCCAAGCCCTCTATCAGCACGATGCCTTTCGGTACTAATTTCTGTAAAAAGAACAAAACCAGGAACTGAGTTACAACTGAAATGTAATTGCCACATAAATTATATTAAGCGTCAAAGCTGGAAAGGGAAATGGGGAACATAGTAGGTCAAATGCTTGCTAATGGGCTATCGAGTCTTTCACCTGCTCAAATCAAAATCAGACAGGAGTACCACCACTGGAAGGACACAAAGCAATGTACTCTTCAACCCTCTTTTTCTCAGCATGGTTTTAGGATTAATGCACACAAACACCCCCCTGGGCTAACCCATGTAGTTAGGTTAACCTGACAGACTACAGGCAAGTGAGGAATACGAAGAAACCAGACTGCTTCAAGAACAGTGACAACACAAACCTGCATCCCTTTGGAGAGCTTCAGGAGCAAGGCCAACTCCTCCCCAGGCAGGGCTGAAGCCAACAAACAGCAAGTCCTCCCTGCAGGAGCCAACTTCACTCGCTGTCTGCATGGTGCCCAGCGTATGGGAATCTTGAGCTCTCGGTGCTGCTGCAATACAAACAGTAAATCATTGTAACAGCCCATAAATAATGGGAAGACACTAACCTCTAATGGTGTTAGCTCATTTTTACAAAATCACACACAAGCATACAAAGATAGGAGAAAAGGAATGACTTTAATAATGATCTCACACCCTTTGTTTGGAAAATCAGACCATGTATTTCTCTTGTAAGCAGCAGCTCTACAGAGATTCCTGAGATTGAGTTGTTCCAAGTCACAGCTACCTTTAGGATAGAGGATTCCTAAAACATATCTAGACTATTTATTGAAGCAAAAATGAAACTTGATAGAGAAGGAACATCTCTAATATTTTACATACCTCACGTTGGATAAGACTTACACCAGCATTTATGAATTCTTTAAGAAGAAAATATCAGTCTTCTTCTTCTGTCCTTCTCACCTGCCTTTTTGCCCCTGTTTTTTTCCCTGTCAGTAGTGGAAAAGCTTTATGGTACTATAAGAAAGTAGTTTATTTGCCAGTATAACGAATTCAAGATCTGAATCTAAGGTTCCAAATAAAGAAGTACCTGCCTAGCCTTATTATGTCAGAAAGAGCTAGTCTAATTATTGAGTTCCTATAATCAATATGAAGAATTTTGCTTTTGACTACTTTCCCAAGAGCTATAAGGAATATATGGATCCAAACAGAAAAGTCTATCAGATCGACAAAAGTACAATTTTAGGCCTTTCTTGTTTATAAGCTAAGGAAAGAAAGATGAGGAAAACATGAATAAAAGTAAAAATAAAGCACATACACAAGCCTTCCTTGAAAAATCTGCCTGGTATTTGCTCTAGGAAGATTTGAATAGCTGTTTTCGATTGAATTTATCTGGTGTATCAAGCACTTGTAGAAAATATTTTGTACTAAAGGCTTTAAGCTCTTGCCCTGATTTGGCACCGCTGTGCAGTATAAATCTCACTTGTAGTGGAAAACCCTAAAATAATAAACTAAACTTCAACAGAAAGAATTTTGTGAAGACTGCTGGAATCAAAGAAGATAGTTTTTCACAGAACATCTCCTACAAGTAGGAGATCAACAAACAATGTATCTGGGTTATCAGTAATAAACTGTAGGCCCAGTCCTGCGAGAAGCTGAAGCTAATGGAAGCGCTCAAGAAAGGCATTTATCACTTCTCAGGGCTGCACCTGTGTTCCACAAACTACAGAACAAATTAAATCCGTCAGCTCCTGAGCAAAAAACAGCCATTAGGAAAATATGTGAGAGTAATGACTAAAAGCAGCAACGCACACCATTCCCCCCATAACTTTTCCCCATCTAATCTTCTGACAGAAGACTCACAAATACTACGAATACATTGCAAATGCACGTTCTTCTGTCCGATGACACTGTTGTTCAGATAGCATTACATCCAGTTTCATAATGTATAAACTGAGGTGCAAAATAGTTGACATAAAGACTTCAAACACAGCTTTGGGGTAGGAACCTACGTTCCAGCAGCACTGGGAATCCAGAGCTTTCACTGAATTTAACAGATTGACAACACAGGTAGCTGCATTAAGGCTATTTGAAATAGGCGAATAAATAAGAAGCAACTTTCCACTCTCAGACTCCAAATGCCTTACTGTGAGGACTATGTTGATAGCAAGAAAAGAGAGAGTACCTTTGCTTTATCAGAAAATGCCACCTGCTTGGTACTGTAGCAAAATTCCCTCAAACAGAAAAGATTGAGTAGTAGTAGTATGTGGCATCCACCTCCAGCTGGGGAAGACAAACATCAGCTAGGGCCAAACAGCATACCGTAAGAATGAAAACAGACCCACACTAAGGGAGACAAAAATGCAGCACATAGAAAGGTAACAAATAGACCAGCGTGAACATTTATCAGACTGGGATGAAGCTTGGGCTGACAAACACAAATGGCATTGCTCAGAAAAGGGGTTGGAAAAGATGACACTGTCTTTTAGAATTACTTGCTGAAAAGAGAAGGGGGAAAAAAAGAGCCAAATAGCAACACGTCCCTGAATATCAGGCTTCAAAACTACAGACTGGACCTAGTAAAGGTCACTATTATTTTTTATATAACAGGAAAGCCTTTCTACTTTTAAGCCTGTAATTAGACTTCAATGGAAAGTTACTTTGTAAGCTCAAGAAAATTGCCAAACTTTCAATATAATTTGGAGAATAGTACAATCTTTATTCAAGCCTGGTCTAGTCTGGCCTGGACACGTGTTGTATTTTAACAAGTACTTTGCATTGGAAAAGTTCTCAGTCACAGCAAATTTTTAGTACCATTGGAACCAGATATTTCAAAATACATAAAGAAACAGATCATTGTAAAAGGGACATCAAAAGTTTTACCTTGAAGCTCTCCAAGGCATGCAAGTATAGCAGGGTAAGAATAATAAAGGCCTACTGCCTACCTCCATACCTCCCGCCCTGTGGGACTGCATATTTTGCAGTCCTCCGTGAACGTCATTGCCTCATGGAGGCCTCAGTGGACGATGGGTCCTCATCACATCATCATCATAACTTTGTGCAGTTGGCAGGCTTTCTTCCAAGGAAGTCAGAACACATTTAGCTCAGATATTGAATTTCCTTTTGCCTCTCCAGAGTATGGTCTTTCCAACTCAGGGTTAAGCTTGTTTGCAATTCCTGGGGAAACAGATTGCTGCTGTTGCTGTAGTCTGCACTGTGTATGGCTTACGAACAAAGAATTCAGGTTTCTAGGGTTCTTGCAACACTTTAAGCAGTCACTGCCCAAATGAAAGTTTCCTGAAATCCAACCCTCAGATACAAATTTCTTCAAAACTCAGGGATAAACAATCTGGATATAAATCATCAAAAACCAGTCTTGTGCTTCTTTGTTTTTAATTTATCCAGACCTTGACTCAAGACAAACAGATCTGACCCCAATATGGCCAAACCAGAGACCTCGGCCTTAACAAGTCTCACCCCAAAATGACAGAACTGTTTGTGGAGGAGAAAGTTGCTCCTGCAAGAGACCTGCCATCTTCCAGTCTAATCGTGCAAGACCTGGAGGTGAGATTTCAGCAGTCAGTAATCCCTGTCTCACCAGATAGGCCTGAACACACAAACCTAAGCTGAACACCACCTCTTCAGGCACTCTGCAGTCCTGCAGCATGGGGAGCTGGACACTCCTGCAATCAACAAAGCCATAAGCACTTCATTAAAGGTAACAGTACCTTCCCCTTGCTTGAAAATAGTAGTAACAACATTAACCTGTACTTTAATACTATGTACTATTGCAGACATTCCATAAACACCTAATATTGCTCATTTATTAAAGATTAAATATAGCTGCCGTTCTCTGCTACTTTCCAACAGCCAACGAGACTCTCTCCAGACAGAGTTTTGATTTTCCAGACAGTGGGGGTCAACCATGGGCAGACAAAAACTGAACTTTGAGAGCTCTGCAGCGCTCCCTCCAGTCATCATAAAACTGCTCTGATGGGATCAAAAGGCAGCGGTGTCAGATGGGACTCGGGGGAAGTTACATCAGACCTGTATTTGCCCGAAGAAGGTCAGCAAGTCAGAGGGTAGAGAAACAGCATGCAAAACATGGCACACATTGCAGGGCGTGGAGAAAGAGGAAGGATCTTTCATAAGAAAGAAAAATAATTGACATGGCATATTTCATCTAACTACTATTTTCCCCCGTTTCCTGGAGAAACCAAAGCACGGAGATAACAATTTGCACACATTCATGCACAGCAAGTGTATCAGGACACATATCTCTTGGTCTACAGAACACACCCTCTCTGTTTCCTAACGTGCCATTTCGGCAGTGCTTAGAAATGAATGCACTGGAGACTACTCTTGTAACTCTCCTTCTTTAAGTGTTACCTTTTTTATGCTTGTCACCCTACTGCTTGAAAACCCAAGCAGTTCCAACCGCTGGTCGTCTCAGTCCCAGCTCTGCTCAGCTCCGACCAGCTGTGCATGTATTTAGACCCTTGCTGGTGAAAGAACCAGCAAGTCCAACAGCTACTTCTGCTTTCCAGAAACTTAGCACTAAAAAAAAACAGCAAGTCTGAACAAGGGAGGACAGCTTGTAGGTAACATTAACTGCGCTTGACAATGGAAGTTAAATTGTATTATCACTTATTATTTGTAGCAAGGTGTCATCTTTGCCAGCTTTTCTGTGTGCAAGATGAAATTTTCTGTATATTGTCACCACACACCTGGGTAGTACTCCGCCTAAATGCTTGACCAAGACTAACTGGCAATTAAGAAAGAGGTAGGCATGTTCTGACAGTACAGCAGAAGCCACCTAGCAGTCCTTTCAGATAGTTGCACTGTCCCCTAACTGCCAGGCGAGAATTCTAGGGGTGAAGGCTCTCGGGGCAGTCGGAGAGGAGTGGGACCCATGACCACACCGGTCTCACCAGCCTCACATCTCGTCTCAGCTCAACACCCCCAGGTTGCCCTGGAGAAACAGAGCTCAGCATCCCCATTCTTGCAGTCTCCCCTCCCCACTAAAACTGCCTTAAATGGGCTTATTGTGGTACTGCCTGTAAACTACAAAACAAAAATCACTCCAGAAACCCTTCTAGTTGTTTCCCAGAAAACATGTTCACCAGTTCTTTTCAGCTTCATTACAACACAGTGAGTATTTTTTTTAACCCAGAGATTGGATGGAGGCTCACAGGGGTGAAGACTCCTGCTGTTACTTAATTCCCTCTCCAAAGTTTGAAATAAGGTCTTCTTCCTTTCCTATCTCAATATTTTTTAAACTCCTCTGCAATGTATATGAGCTTGAGCTCTCACGCCATTAAGAAAGTGTAACTCAGGTTTAGAGAGACCTATTTAAAATGAGATGAATGCACCAGAAATTCTATTCTGCTGTTGAAAGGCACACTGACCTTGAGGCTTGCAATAACGTCCAGAATTAGCTTGTCAGCAGCCCAGAGATCCAATCTCAGTTTTCATGGAACCGTTCCCAGAGCAGGTAGATAATGCCGTCTTCAAAGTAACTATGTCTCAAGTTTATCAAACAAGCAGAAAAAAAATGACAGACCAAAGGGCCTATTCACTAAACAGTGGCTTACATGGATCGGCCAAGCATGTGAAGATCTATTTTTCTTGCTTGGGTGACAGAAACGTTGCACTAAAAAGGGCAAGAACACAAGTCGCAGGTAGATTAGGTGGGTTCAGCAGGGACAGGATGAATTATTTCAGCCTGATCACAAATCCACTTTGAACATCAGAGTTTAGAATTTGATTCAAGTATTAAGTTCAATTTGATTAGTGGAGACCAAGAAAAAGAAAACTAGAAAAAAAGAAGGGAAGCTAATGAAAAACGTAGACAGTCTCAGCAGCTCAAGAAAAGCACATTCCCTTAAGCTGGTGTAACACTTGCTGGACATTTCTATCCAAAGACTGAAGAGGAAGTTGTTTCAAAATTTATTTAAACAAGATTCAAACCCCCTTGAAGAAACAACAACAACAACAACAAAATTAGTTATAGGCTTGAACTACAAGAAGCAGGCACTGAGACCTCCGGGCAGTTTGGGGGGTCTGTGTAAATGACACACACAAAAAGTTCTCCAATGCAAAGAAAACTTGGTCTACACCTCTGCTGAAGCATGGATGTACCTGGAGCAGAGAACAACAGCCATCATCCTCAGGAGGGGTAGCTAAGACATCCTTAACATAAAATTAGTATCTGTAATCCTCAAACAAGCAATGAAGACAAACCCTGACTCCTACAAAGCTGTACTTGCGTTCCAGTAAAGGGGAGCCTAAACCTCAATCTTCCTAGCTTTTGCTACATGCATTTTATTCCCTGCTGCCCCTGTACATCACCACACTGGCTGATACACCAAGAGACAGAAGTAGACATGGTTTTCAAGTAACTTACTGCTTCTAAAGTCTTTGTGATGAATTCTGTAATCCTCACACAATTTTGGTCACCCCAAAGCATCATCCCCAAAACATCAAGATAGCTCTCAGTTCCACTCTTAGACTATACTTATCAATCTGCAAATCCTGGAAACTCCTGCCTCTTCTCTTCCCCTTCTTAGTCAGCATGGACAGAGTCTCAGAGAAGATCTGCTCCTCATCCCAGGGCTGAGACAGCAGCAGCAGCTCTTGGCAAGCAGATGGAGATGTTTCAAACCAATTCCCCTTCAGCCCACAAAAGATGCACAGCAGAACTGGAAACGCAAGAGCACAGGGTCAAAAAAAAAGCCCAGACCCCTCCCTAGGACCATAAAGAAAATGTTAGACAAATGTTTCTAGCCTCAACTTTTTTTTGGGGGGGGGACAAGCCCAATTCTTTGACAGCGTCTGATCAAAATCCTTTTGCACTCTTAGGTTTAGGGAAAAGGAGTGATTATGAGGGCATTACACTTTCTCGCTGCCAGGGATGAGGGAGGGCAGCTGTACTGAGAGGTGAAGCTTTGATGTGAAGCAACACGCAAGTATTTGCCATAGCCTCTGAGCCTGACACTAAGCTGACCAAAGTAATCCACTGAAATCAATTAAATGACATCAGTGTAAACCAGAATAAGTAAAAATAAGGTCTAGGGGCTCCTCAGCCTGGCTGCAGAGATTTGCCAGCAGCGTAGAGATGTTTCTGATTTAACATCTTCTTTGCAGGTCTAATTTTGTTTTGGTGCTAGGAGGAAATAATCAGTAGAAGAAAGAAAGAAAGTTGTGAACATGATAGGAGCATGTCATAACATTTTCCTTAACAAAGGTGGGGATAGTAAAAGGCACATGAAGTATTTGGTGCTCAAAGCCAGAGGCTGAAGCCTTTAAGTCATTCTGTGGCAACACAGGCAGGAATTTCAGAGCTGGGAGAGATACACTGCAGGAAGTGCATTCTTGTCTCTCATTCTTTCCAAAATTTCTGAAACCCAATTGCTTCAAATCCAGAATTAAAAAGCCTCACCCCCCCCACACACAACATTGTAAAGAGACTAAAAGCTCAGTTAAGCTGATAACAGCCTGGAACAGCTCCATTCACCTCCAGTGATGGAGCAGATGACCAAACGTAGGCCTCCCATTTCAGGCCCAAAACCTTGTTGGTGAGTGCACCTCTGCCATTTCGGTCCTGAACTTCACAACTTTATCCTAGATTCAATCCAGATCTAGACACTGCTTCTTCAACGCATCCGGCCTGATGAACAGGAAGAACTTTTTGCTAAGAATATGCCAGGACTCAGACAGAAGTTACCACATGCCAAGTAACGAGGTACTGTGTAATGCACAACAGGTAGCTGATGCTTGCTCTGAAATGCTGGCAGTGTGCAAACCAAGGTAGAGAAGACAGACAAGGAAGAGAAGGCAGAGAAGCTGATGTTATTTTAACATATTGCAGCTTACTAACTCTGAATACGAATGAAGATGTGAATTTAAAGAAGGTTTCTGAACCCGAGAAGTGGTAGTTTAGGAAACCAGAATGAAAAATGGGATTGGCATTGAGACACAAGTGGGAGAACCACAGCCTGTAATACAGAAACCAGTTGAGAGGAGAATGTAGAAGAGACCTAACAGGAGACAGCACAAGCAGAAAAATAAAGAGCTTAAAGCATGTTAACCACACAAAATGTAGTTTTGTGCCCAATCTCTCAAGGACCAACTATTCTTTGTGTAGCTTAACAGAATTTAAACAGAATTTAAATCCTAAAAGAAACAACACAAGCAAATGTGTGTTTTCCTCTAGACTGAACTCTCAAAGATCACAACTTAATGAACAGTACAGTAGAGAAGGAACAAATGACCTCACAGTTACATTAACATCTGAATATTTTTTGGGGAAAAAAAAGAAGTCCTTTATAGTTTCAAAACTTAAAAAATTGACTTGCTTGTAGAGTCGGGTCATGCCATTTCTGCTGTTCCCATTTGGCATAATTAGAAATACTGTTACTGAGAGAAAAAGAAAAAACACGCAATTCACACCAGCAAATACCAATGTTGAAAAGCAGAAAAACAGATTGGATCAAAACTGCAGCCTGAATGCATTTGTTTCTATCCATAATAATGATTAATACTACGGCAACACCCTGTATTGAGGATATAAAAACAAAATCCTCTCCCAAGAAATGACTCAATGTCTTCACTCTCAACTATCTGTGAGATTCCTTGGAAAGAATTTGAGGTCCTTAATGCACAGCTCTATTTCATCCCAAAAAGCTGTCAGTCTTCACAGAGCTGCAGGGCAGCGAGTGCTTCATCACAGTCTCACACCTGTCCCTGTACCTCCTGACAGCCACTGCGGCTCTGGAGCACAGAAATCATCTCGCAGTTTCAGGTTAGGCTCCCAGTAAGCATAAGCATCTTCGCTGCAAATGACATGGACAGAAATTTCAGGACATTTTAAAAGACAAGTCAAATGAACCGTGACTCTGAGCCAACGCCCACTGCAGTCTACTGGAAAGCACTGCATTAAATTTCTTTTCTTCGTGGTTCATCTTTTTTCCACTCCTTACAGGATTACCTAGAAAACCACAGATACGGGACTAAGTCCTACCTTATGTTTCATCAATTCTTTTTAATTTAACTTCAATTATATTAACTAAAGTTTTCTGCTTATGCACATTTTACAAGAAAGAGTAGTTTAGAAAAGGTTCTATTCTCCTCTTTTAGCTCAATGAACTGCCCATAAAATAGAAAGCCCATGACTCATCCCTTTTCACTGAAGTTTCAATTTTTGCAGCAGAGAAAGTCAACTGTCTTCCCAATTCAGTCTTCAGACATCATCTTAGATCAGATCTGCTGCTGAGTTTTCTGGTAAAGAATCAGAGAGGAAAAAGAACAACAACAAAAGAACAACAACAAAAAAAAACACACCACACTTCTGCTGTGCTAAAGCTGGGAACCCCTTTCTGCTAAACACAATTCTTCCAGGCTTTTGAAAACAGACAGAATGACCTAAAATCTGCTACACCTGACACTCAGAATAGGGCCTATGTTCCAAACGTAGGGGTCATTTGAACGCTCCTGGGATCCCTAGAAATAAAAGAATTTTTCTTAGGCTTGACAGCATCTACCCAAGTTTTATTTGCACAGACGTGGGGGATCAAGCCATGGCTCCGATCATGCCCACATAGCCTCCATCACTTGACATTGACTTCAGATGGTGCATGGCACCTATAGCCCCACTGAGGAAGTGGAACTGAATACAGCATTTAAAAAAAAAGGTTTGGCTCTCAATTGGAGCATAAAGTCTAACATTCATGACCCAAATGGATTACACTGCATACATACAAAGTGGGAGGCTGAAAGGCTTTCTAGCCCCAAAGTTCTCAAAGGGGCTGTGTAGTACAAAGGAATGTGCAGTAGCTCCTGAACCTGCACTGTACCCAGCAGGGATGCAAGTCCAAGCTGTGGCAGAAATCTGAAAGGAGACAGTGCTGGGGGGGGAAGACAGTGTTTGTGAGAATTTTCCTCTGTGGAGGCCTTTTATTTTTTAATTATTTTTTTCTGAGCATAACAGAAAATGCTGCAGGAGCAGAAACTATTTCTGAGAGCAGGATTATGTCTGCAAACATCACAGGATGATGGAGAGGACATTAATGCACTGAATAACAAAGTGGATCGGGGAAAGGTAACTGGATTTAGGACAAACATTGCGCATTGAGTATTCAGGATCTCCCCTATCCTCTTTCCATATGAGCTGAAGGGTGTCAGTGTCATTCTCCCAATGTGATAGGTTCTGAGGAGATCACAGCTCGAATCAGTGCATGAGAACCGCCTGGCCATTGTTGTTTCAGTATCTCTTCCCGTTCTTCCTTTTGGCCCAGGGCATTGGTATGGTCTTTGAATTTCACCTTGGAAAAACAAATAAACACATAGTACACATGCCAGGCATCCACGTGATTTAGTAGAGAAATACTTTTTGTATTTTTCCTTGTTCTAGGAAACACTTCAGATGCTGACGTAAAACAAAAAGCAAATGAATAAACCTGGTGAATTTTCCTCAGACACCTCAGATTGGGCAGCTGATTACTCAGATGAAACCTACTTTCCAGGTAGATTCTTACCTGCCAGTCTGACAGGTTCTGCACAGCTAAGCACCGATTTACATTACAGCCTACATTGACTTCCGTGACTTTTCATCTAACAGGTATCTATTTTCACAGGTTTTGACAGAAATTGTAAGTCCTATGAAGTTAAGCGTGTTCAAGTTTTGCTTGCTCTAAGAGTCTTAGAATAAAATTTAAAAAGTCAAAGAAAACATCAGACAGTCATGCTTTTATCTGTCCCTGAATTTGTTTACTGGAATTCATACAATTAGCCAAATTTTCCAAAATATCTTTATGGCCATCTCTTCAAATTACAGAACCCTGTGGCCACTGCTGCACTGCAAATGCAGCTGAGAAAAGAACTGCTTAAAGGCCAGCCAAGTTGATATTTTATGTAATCTTTCACAGTGATGAGATCATATTCTACTACCAAGCTAATTCTATAATCAAGATAAGTCCTTGTTTTAGAGGGACCATGACTGGCACATTCCTTCCTTCTGCCTTAAAGGCACAATCCTGCTCCTATAGCAATCAAGTGCCTGATGCTTTAGATTTTGTCAGATGTTTCAGAATCCTATCTTCAGATTTTAGAAAAATAAATATTCATTTTACCCTTATATATAAAAATAGAAGAACAAGCTAATTTAATGAATAAAATATCCTTGAAATCCCCGGTCAGATTTTAACTTGTGTAAAGTTAGCTGATCTCCATGCTGGCCCACGCTCCAGTTAACCCTGCACACAGGGCTGCCTCGATGTACGGAAAAGGCTTTCGGAGTGCACACTACATTAAACTCCTCCAGATAAAGCTCTTCTCAGGCAACCTCTGGAGAATTTATGCTGCAGAATTTATACACCTTATTTTTGAGTGCTCTAGCTAGGTTCACTCAAGCATATTTAGTTTTCAACCTGCGAAAAGGCAAATGTGTTTGTAATTAAGCGAGTCCTTACTTTACTGTATATAAATCAGGAAAAGGGAAAGATATTGCTAAATGAAGACAGCTACCAAAGGAACTATTTTGCTGCCAATTAGGTTCATAAGGAAAAAGCCTTTTCAATAGCTGGTTTCCGTTGTGTCTAAATAGATGCTCTCATTTGTTTTGCAGGGGCCCAAAGATTAGCCCTTCATTAGGGCAAAGTTTCGCGAAATGGCTAATTTAAAACTCATTCCCTTACTCCACAGGTTTTTGTCTTTGTCTTCCTTTTAAGTACGATGATTTGCTGGTAAGTCATTTATCTTCTCTGACAGATGCTGCTGTTCAGCTTCTGATCACTCTGTAAAGTGCATACACCAAAAAAAAAAAATCAAGGAAATTTTTACGACTTTTAAACAAGAAAAAAAAGTCAGTTTTGTAATGGTGTTGACTATTCTAACACATTACCCTCCACAGTAGTTAGCTAGCTATATTCTCCTTGATGCAACCTCCTCCCCTATTTTATATGTCAATCATAACTAAGCAATCACTCGGATCAAACAGGCATAGTCAGTATTTGACAAGGAAGACAGCCTTCCTAAAAGCTCTTAAGAAACACCATGGAAACTCATACAGGTAGACTTGATGTACAACAAATTTTTCCTTCCAAAAAGGATTAAACAAAAAGCATTTCTAAACGTATCCTTTTCAAGGACAAGTCCAAAACAGTAACTCTCACTATTTCTTGCCCTTAATATAATCCGGCCTTACTTCATTTTTTTGTGTAAACTATGTTTGTTTTTTTTGTGTAAACTATTTTTTTGTGTAAACTATGTTTCAGAAGGCTTCGGTAAGGAAGAAAGCAACTACTTCCACAACCACCTCTGAAGGAAGGGAAATGCTACTCTGCTCTAATTAAGTTATACTGCAAGAATTACTTCCACTCTCTCAGACTTGCCCCATCTCATTGCAGCTTCTGATTCACTTCCTGGCTCGAATGGCTAAAACCTAGGTGCTGTGGTAAACCATTCCTTCATTAAATCTACAGAGGCAGTAGCAACACGCAGGCAGTTAAAAGAAAGATCTTTCTTCAGGTTTGTAGGCATCATTCTAGGTAAACCATGCTGTTAGTCACTGCATTAATGAACACATCCAGTGTTATTCACTAACTCTAAGCTAAACAATGTGGCCCTGGATAGCATATAATTACACATTACCTCTCTTCTCTGAACTCTGATACTGAGTTCCCTTACCCAAAGGAAAGCTGAGTAGAAACATGCTGATGTTGTTTTGCAGCTCTGTGCTATTTGATTAAATCCCCATTTGTGGTGTTCTTTTGCCACCCCTTTTCTCAAGGCTGTATCTATCACACAGCTGTTGCACATTGAGTTGGGGAATTCATGTGGAGACTCAGGAAAGCAATAGCTTGGCAATTCCAGTGCTGCAAAGGCAAAGCTGAAATGCCTTTATGTAGCACCTGCTGAGGAGACCTTTTACTGCTTTCATAATATGGAACAGGAGTTTGGCCCCAAGGGGAGGATCTCGCTATACACATGCAAAACCCCAGGTTCTGCCTCATTATAGTTATTGGCCTACCAATTAACTTGCTTCCTGTGAGAGCTGGGAGGAAAGCGTTTTGTTCATGAAGATATTCAGACTCTACAGTTGGTGAAGTTTTTTTTTATTTTAAGGACTGTTTATGTCCCTAATTGGCATTTGTCACTAGCCATTCCAAACACTTTTCCTAGGCCAGAGCCTATACAAAGCATCACACTCGACTTTTTTACAGATGGGTAACCTGAGGCCCAGGACAGGACATCCCATCCCAGCTCTCCAGACTCAAGACACAGTGTGCAATCTGCCCCCGTGCAGCTTCTCTGCTGGCCTGGGTTTCAGGTAACTATTTGTACGTGGTTCTAAATGGGAGTGACAGAAATACTCATTCCTAGAAATGTTCTGTGTTTGGGAACGTTTCTGGGATGCCCGGTTCTTAGAGAGTTTACTCTAGGTCATTTTAAATGTCTTTCTGGTACGATCATGCAGAATTATCCATTGGCGGTACCATCTGCAACGATAAGATACTTCATTTGTAATAAGAGTGGAAAAAAACATTAATGTAAAAATGCCTGAAATAAAAATTCCCCTCTAAATAAACTGTGCAATGCTGTTTAACTTGAAGGCTATTTAATACAAGCAGCACCTATGATGTAGCACATACCTACAAAGTGTTAAATTACGCTACTGCAGTAAATCTGTCGATCTTGATTATTTAAAAGCTGACGATCTGTAGGCTTCGCTTTCATTAGCTGCTGTTATCAGTACATCCCACCTGTCTGATCGGACTGCCCAACGATCCATGTTGCTCATACTACATTCGGCCCCTGCTTCTGGTTCATCAGTCATAAACAAAAGTTTGGCTCACACTTTCTGAACAGCAAAGACTTACTCTCGAGGCATCTCTCTGCAGTCAACTAACAGTAACGCACGCCAGTTCTCGACAAATCCACACCACTGCCATCAACATGCAGCAGCGTTGCAGCCAAGACGATGACTGTTTGTTGTGACAAAAGATGCAGATCACACCAGTGTTGCGGTTGATTTTGGCATATAATAGAGCTGACGTGTGAGCCATGGTTTCCAAGCCCACTTGTTCCTTCCCACCCACAGCTTTTCTTCAGGCTTTTCCAGCTCTGTCTGTGGCCCCGTCTCATTCTCTACATCTGTAACTCCCATCTGAACTCAAGTCTAGCCTCTGTTCATTCCATGCACCACTGAAAAGAGGAATACTATCTAGTCAATCCCTACACCGGAGTTCAACAAGTATGCTTTAAAATAAATACAGGCTGGGTTATCTTTGATGTGAACCTATAGCTGGGATTTGTATTGCTTACCAGATTAATTAGTCCAGCCAAAATTTTTAATACCCTTTTGCTTGCCTCAGAGAGACAGAAAGATAAAGATTTAATTTTTTCTGAATGGGCCATTACAAACTACGAAATTGCTTGCTGTTATCTGCAGCAAAGCTCTTTGTGGTCTAGCTGTATTTGTTCTGCATAATGAACAGAATGCCAGTGGTTTCCATCTACATGCAGCTCTTCACTCAGGGCACTTTACAGACACGGCTGACTAGCTTTGCTTGCTACAAACGGAGTAACCAGAGGCAAAGAAAGCTTTAGCGGTCAAAACCCACTTCTGTGGCAGAGTCAGGAATAGACCTTGGAGCTTCTAAGCAGCTCCCAAGGGCCTGTTTTAACCACCACACAGCACCACGCTAGTAGGGTGCAACCACAGGTCGAGTTCTGCTCCAAAGGGAGCAGCTGCCTGCAGTGCCGTCAGCTCCCCTGGAGCTGTCTGCCTGCATGTGTACAAACACATTTCCCTCCCATCCTCTCAGAGCTTTATGGAGGTGGGACTTTTTGTTTTAATGTGTCACCGGAGAATAAATGCCTGAGACATTATCTGCCCCTTCCAAGAGTTCAGAGAATGTGTATGACATCATGGGCACGACTCCCCCACTAATCACATTATATGCTGTTTAACTTAACACTGCTAAGCTTTGTCTGATAACGTTGTAAATACCATTTTATTGTAAATTAGATTATACAAACCTTCCCAGAGTTTAGGTCAGTTCTTGCATGAGGTCCTTGTTCTCCCTCCCCTGTACTATCCCAAAGTGAATCCTTTCAGTGTCTAACCCAGGGCATTTCTACAGGAGGAAGCACAAGAAGAAAAGTCTAACCCATTGCCTATTTCTAAGTCAGTACTGCAGACTGCAGTAAGTGGACAGAAGACTCCGTATATCTGTTCTTTTTCTCATTCTTTCCTCGGAATAAAATCAATATTTTTTGTTTTTCTCTTGAAGCTGGCTGGATTTCATTACAATCTTCCTGTGAGGTAGCTTATACCTGAGACCTATCATTTTCTTCTATCAAGCCTAAGCTGAACTATTCCAGTTAGTAGCTGTTGTGTTCTTATCCAGCCTGGCCTTAAGGTTTCTGGTTTGTTTACAAAGAAAGCTGTAAATTTTATTTTTTTTTTCATTTGATTCTGTTTTCTCTAACAGAAGAACCAGATTCTGACCATGGGGTCTTCTGGCTAGTCTAACCATAGCCCCACCATGAGCAAGATTTTCAAAGCAATTGACATATTGATGCTTCCTTGTGTCTGAGAAGTAGATTATTTTAATTTTCCACATTTTGACACATTTATTGCTGAAGGCGATGTCTGAAAAGTTTCTAATCTTTTAGAAAACCTCAGCAATGGTATATCTCAATATTTTTAGCCTATTGCATGAGAAGATACTCCTCATCTTTCTTCCCTCATTTTACCAAGGCCATAACTTCCCATGCTATTAAAGCAGAGGCCAGAGAAGCCAGACTTCTGGGTCTATGCTCAGCTCTGCCCAGCTCTGTGTTTCTGTCCTCACTACAGTCAACACGGTCTCTTGGTGTCAACCTGAATTCTGCTGCACATCCAGAAGCAAAACTCTGAGGCTCGCGATGCTTCAGACACAGCTATACCAACCCAGGACCAGAAATCCCAGCTCCCAACACCGAAAGGAGGCTTTGATTTTGGCTGGTGTTGGAACCACTTCTCAGGAAGGATTTAGACCAAGCTTTTGTGCCTTCCCCACCTCCCATACTTGAGGCAGATAAATCTTATCATAATCAACTGAGAAAGAAAGCATAAGCAAGGCTTATCTTTCCTCAGCACAAATGAGAGACATGAGAGAGTTGCCTGTGCTTGTTGCTCTGGGCCCTACACATCCTTAGGACAGCCTTCCTGCAAAATATGGTCTTAAGGAGTGCTAGCAGCTCGCAAAGGGAATGCAACACAACCCAGGTGACTGCTCAGACCAAAGCAAAGCTAACACAAGTGCTAGCAAGGCACCAGTTAACTCCACTAAAGATAGTTTCTCACGTCCTTGAGCAAGCCACCTGCCTTTTGCTTTCCCACGTTCCCATCTGGAGAAAGGCCACAGCAATGCTATACAAACATAGCGAAGGATGCTGTAAAATAAACATTTTGGGATCTTGCATGAAACTCAATCTGCGATTACTATATACTGCAGTTGTGTAAGGACAATGCTATAAAAACTGGATCCTATTAACTCCTAATTTCGCATGACATTTGAATGAAACTCATATAACAAAACTCAAGTGGTTGTCCTGAAAAGAAACACTTCTCATCCCAAAGAAAGTTAATGCACATTTCAAAGGGTGTCCATCAGATGCAAGCAAGTCTGTGCTCCCTTGGATACCTTCTCCCTATCCATTGGCCACTTGCAGAATTCATCAAAAATGTGTCTTTACAGTGGTTTTCATAGCCAGTTAATTCCGTTCTTCACAGACACATAGCGAGGAAGCAGTGTGACTTGTGGTGCAGCTGGCTGCTGGATCATGGAAGTCTCATACAATGCAACGTTACTCTAGTCGAGTTTGCAAAGTACCTCGCTGTTTTTCCTCACAGCAGGTGTGTTATGATGTAGTTTAGTTAACTGATTCACTGGAGAAGAGAACAAGCCAACTGAAGTATAGAGGATTTATATACAGAAAAGAGTAATTACAAAATAATATGCAAATCAGGCTATTCACTTTTTTTTTTTTTAAAGTTTCTATGTCTCGTAAGCATACAGCCCACTACTATAAAAATGAACTTGAGTAATGTTACTCATGTGAACCATCAGCAGTGAGGCTGAGAAGTTTCAGTCATCACAAGTGCCACAACCGTGGCCTATTAGCATATTTAGGAAAAGAGTGTATTTATTTATTTTCGCCCTTTTCTGTCCTTCTGTTCACTTCAGGCTATTCCATAAAAAACTAGTCACCCAATTCTAGAATAACTTCCAGCACAGACTTCCTGACCCCACCCCACATACTAATGCATTCCAGTTTTAGTTCTGCAGGGAGAGAACAAGTGTCACTGTCCTCAAAGACACACACAGAGAAGTTCAGCTACAGGACCAAAGATCCCAAAGCAATTTGACCACAGAAAAATACAGAACTCTGTTCCAATTTGTAAATCTGCACTGCAGTCGCAGGACAAAGTTCACAGAAACAAGAGCTTGTGGAGGTATTTAGAAAACACTTCCAGGCGATAAGGCAAGAAAGCTCAATGAATCTTTGTATCTATGTTAAATACACAAAGCTACAGCCCTTTAGCAAGGAGAATGAACTTGAGGCAGCAGCACAGATAAAAATAACAAACTCATATGAAGAATTAACTGATAATCCCTACAGGTACCACTTGGGAAATGACCAGACTATTAGCTATGGCATGAACTCGAGCTCATAAATGAACCTTGCTGTAAGAAGAGAGAAAGAGAGAAAAGGCGACATCATGGCTGGTGAAAACATCGTAGCCAAGAGAAAAAGATGTTCTGCATCAGGGATGTAGGGAGCTCCCCCGAGGGCTCAGAACAGGGTCTGTGATGTGCCTATTGCTGTTTCATAATCCATAAACTATGTGGAAATGCTGCAGGCAGGTTGCTGATGATACAAAGTCATTCCCAAAAACGAAACCTAAAATGTATTCAGTGAGTGGGTGTTAAAATAGTAAATTTAATTCAAAGTTCATAAATGAAAAATAACGTATGAGGAAAGAGCCAACCTCACTGTTCTTTAAATCAGCAATTGCCACTTCTGAAAGAAATCCTGGAGAAGTGGATAGTTCTCTGAAGAGATTGTCAGGGTGTTAGAATCTAGGAAAAAGACATCTCATTAGGATTTGTTTGGAGAACGAAGCAGAAAATGTCGTTATTCCTCTGAATATACCCACAGTATGCCCACCTCTTCAACACTGAGCAGAGTTTCAGTAATTGTGGAAATACACAGCTACAGAAAGGACAAGAATAATGGTGCTCCAAAGCTGCAGGTGATGTTGGGAAGCCTTAGCCCAGGGAAAACTTTAGCAAGCCGGAGCCTTTCAGCTTGGAAAACAAGAAGAATAACAATGAAGTTCTAGACAAGCTGTTACAGCATGGAAAAGGTAAACAACAATGATTATTTAAAAACAGTCTTAACAGAAAAAAAAAATAGGGCATCAACTCAAGCTGGCAGGCAGCAAGCAGGTTCAAAAGCAAACAAAAGGAAATTCATTTTCACACAATACCTAATGATGTTGTGGAACTCTCTGCCACGGGATGTCACGGCAGCCAAAAACACAAGTGGGTTTCAAAAAACCGATTAGACAATTTTATGGAAAAAGGTCCATCAAGGAGTATCAAAAACAATGATACAGCTACAGACTCCAGCTCAGGAAGGTGCCTACACCAGAAAACGCTGGAAGGCTTTGCCAAAGGAAGTATCACTCCATCCTCATCGTGTTTTCCATACTCTTTCCATACACAAGTTATTAGCCATTATCAAGAAGCAGGATATGGGGCTAGACAGACTTTTGCTGTGACTCTTTTATATTTGACCAATACCAACTGATACAGATACAGACATACACGCCCCCGTGGTCATGGACAATTCTGTAAAAATTTGATATAGTTAAAAGACACACATGTAAGAATAACATAATAAATGACATTTTTCATTGGAGTAGGACTAGAACCGGCTTTTGTGTTTCCTTAGGTATGTTCTGAGTCTATGCTTTCCAGAGAGGAGTTACAACATTATCCTTTTTATTACCTAACTACAGCAAGAGACGGATCCAGTAGAAAGAACTAGCTCCATATTTCACCTGTAAGCCACAGAACAATTCACATCCTGGTGACTGAGAGCTTCTCAGCCTAAAACAGAGAAGTACTGAGGTACTGAAGTGCCTATCAAGTCTGTTGATCACAACCATGCTGCACAGGTGCTTCAAAACACAGATTACAGCTTTAAGTCCCACTCTAGGTCTAGGATATAATTTGAAGTCACAGTAAGGCTCCAACACTAGTGAACACGAGTGAAGCAGTCCTTTAATTTGTTGTTGCTTACAGACTTCAGCAGCCTGAACGCACTTTGCAACTTGAATGGCCTCCTTATCTTCTGCTTCTCCAGCAGTGAAAACAGAAAAGGAAGTGACTCACTGCTAACTGGGCACCCCCCACCCCTTAGCAGCCATGACAAGCCTGCTGTAACAGATTACTTACCACCCCTAATTGTTTCCCAAACCATGCTTTTAAAAAAAAAAAAAAATAGATGATGACAAAAGGATTTTACCAAGATACCCTTCTTCTAACTTCTGTCATGTTCCTTGGTTCAACTGGTCTGAACTGAACTGAAGGAGATGAAGGACTCTGACTGAAGGAATCAACTGAATCAACTGAAGGAGATGCTGCTGTCTTGGCATGAAATTACAGTACAGACTACAATGTAAAAGGTATGTGAAAGATACGAGCACCGTGGACAGAAAAGTTGTGCATCAGTCAGTGGCTACGTGGCAAGCTGCGCTGGCATTGTAATACACTGAGTGGCACAACTACACAGGTAAGTTTCTTCTGGTACACTTGGCCAAAAGCAGAAGCCTAACAACTCAGCAGTCCTGTAATTCCAGCACTAATCCCAAGAGAAAGTTCCAAATGGAAACTACTGTAATATGCACCACTTTCCCCCCGTAAAGATTCCCCCTCCGTTCCTGACACAGCCTCTAGTACTGGGAAATGTATCAGTATTCGAGTCAGGAACCAAACCTGTGACAAGGAAAGGTGTAATTTTTCAGGGTGAATAAGCCCCTTCAGTTTTCAAAATGGGAAAGAACCAAAGCAGAATTGCATACCTGAGGATCAACAAAGTGCTGATGTTCCTTTACACATGCGTGTACATAACTTGTTCCCCTATACAGGACTATAGAGAGCTGACTTAGATACAGGAATTCATGCTAAGTGGGTTCTCATGAGTCAGCAGTGAGACAGAAAAACTCTGCTTCCTACTTACTGATTCATATTGGGATGACTAAAAGCAGCAGATCCACGTCTGACGCTGAAATAAACAGTAACTGGAGAAGGTGGGATTTCCCCCTTTGAAAAACACATCATTCATTTAGGCACCTGATCCCAAGACCAAGGCAGACAAGTCTGGACCTGTATCTTCAGACCTGTACTTTAATTCTGCCACCAATTCTAAACTGTATAAAATATATACATACTTCTATATATTGACTGAAATCCAGCTGTTTCATTCATGCTGCCTTCCATTATAAACCTTTCCAAAAGAGAAAGCAGTGATGTTTGTAACACACTTCTTAATGCAGTATCTGGCACAAACCGGGCCTACGCTGGGTTTAGGGCCTGGAAGTGCTACTACAAAAGATAATAATAATACTAGCTTAAGTAAAAACAACCGAAGATAAAGACCAATAAGCCATCCTTCACCCCCCTTAAGAAAATGTGTTTATTCATCCCCTCACAAAGGTGGTTGCCCTGTTTATCTGCCGGGGAACTTCAGACATTCCTTCCATGTGCAGCGCAGATGGTCGCCACACAACAAAAGGCAGAAGGGCTCCCTTCACATGCGGAGTAGACGTGTCTGGTTTCTGGATAGACAGATGCCTGGTTGGAGCTACTGCTCCAGCAGGGCTGCTGTGCATTCAAAATCCCCCAAAAATACAGAAAACCATCAATATCCTTTGAAAAACATCTCTTAGTGGAAAATGAAACTGTCTGGGAAAGCATAGATGCACAGTGACCTTGGTTGTGAGTCTTAATTCATTAGTGTGCATAAATTGTTTTGAGATCCTGCAGTGGGACGTGCTAGGGAAGCAGAAGAATTATTTTAAAGTACAAGGCTCTGCTTTTTTCTTTATCCTCAGATATTCTTCATGTCTGATTTTTAACTTACGGTCATTGTTACTTCAATTATTATTATTATTTTTTTTTTAGCTATCCTGACCTTTTCTTGACCAAATGGAATTGCCCCAGGCAGAGGATATGCAGTACCTAGGTTTGCTCACTGCATTTGTTTGTCTTACTCTTTTCTAATTAATTTACTGCTTTGACCCCAGTCCTGCTCTTCCTATCATTTTATGGCAAGATATCAAATGCAGCTGCTCTCTGCAAATAGTAATTATTTTGCAAATAAATGACATTAGTATTTTTACTACCTAGCTAAACATCACAGTGTATGGGAAAGGGCCTACAAGGTTCACATTGGCCAGCTGAGTATAAATATCATTGGTAGTTCTTCCATAAATTGAAATACAAGATAGTTTGGCAATAACCATTTCATTTACCAAGGTAGACAATACAAGCTTTAATCAACAAGTAAACCAGGTGAACTGCTTAAACTATAACACAGCAGAGCAGAAAATTAATTCTGTAACACATCACGCCTTGTGTTGCAAATTGTGTAAAAGTTCTATCCTCATTCAAGAAATTGCTGAGTGAAGACCTGTTTTCTATCTAATATACAAGAAAATACCTAAAAACATTTCTTTTTTCAAAGAATTTATTCTAGCTTTGAGCATTCAAAATACATACTTTTTCTTCAAACAATACAGGGCACAACTCTCTCTGCTCTTTCCTCAGCTTAGTAAAAATGTAAACAAACCAGGAAATTAAAAACAAAAAAAAAAGAGAAAGCTACCTTTTCTGCATCCTGTTGTGCCTAAATAGAACATGTTGTACCTGCCCATACAACTTCCCAATAAAACGTATTGCGGACACTTCAAAAGCAGACCATAATAATGGAGAGTTAAGTGAGGAATGCCAGCTTGGATGAGGGATTTCTCTGATTTTGTTATACATTATTTAAGTATGGAGATTTGTGGTTTCTTACTTTATCTTGGATTTTACTGTAATGTAATTGAAATCTGTTACTTTTTTTCAGTTTCCTAAGTATTCCTATAAGTAATTGTATGGATTTGGGTTTAAGGATATTGTAACGGATCCAGAGCCTGTTGAAGTCAGTGGCAGAAGCCTCCACAGCGTTTACTTAGTCCTTTCATAAGAAACTGTTTTTTTCTCTCTCTTCTTAATACCCCTACGATCTACCTTCAGACATATTTAGAAATTAGGTGAAATCCTGGTCTCTATGAATCCAGAGGCAAAACTCACTTACTTAATTCAGCAAACCCACGTTTTACAGAAGAGCGTATTTGATTGTACTGGGATCATTCACATTATATGAATTTCATGCATTAAATTCACAGCATTAACAGGATTATGACCTTAGCAATTATTCAGATTTGGGGTGTTCCTCCTCCCCTCCCCTTCTTGGGCTTCTCTCATTTTCAGCAGGCAGAGTTTGTTTCCTTCAGTTACCCAATCACACCTGAATCTTCATTATAAATAACACAGACATAAAAACACCATCTTTGCTGTGGGATGCCTGAACTCCACAGACATTGGTATCCCCACGTAACCATACATGACAAATAGCCAGCAAACACACTTGCGCAGATTTTACTACCTCAGGAACAGACTACGCTTTAAAAATACCCATGGTTTTAGGCTTCATGTGTCAAGTTCTGCATCAACTACACCCCTTTTACAGCTGCAGCTCTGACAGGAAAAAACACCCCCATCTCGCATTTAAAAACCAGATCCCTCACCCGCTGCAGATGCACGTGTGGATACTCCATGTCGTAATATCACAATTTTCTTCATGTCTTCACAACAGAGTGTTGCCCAGGCCTGTGGGCGAAAGGGGGATGCATGTTACGGTCATTTCAACCCTCCCTCTGCCTTGGGATAGATGTGGGGAGAAGCATCCCACTGCAGGGGGGGCTTAGGGGTGAACCCCCCTGACGGGAGAGCCTCCATGAGAGGAAGCCCATGAGGGCACAGATCCCACTGAGGGGAAACCTGCTGAGGGCAGAGACTGGCTGAGGGGTGAGTCCTCCTGAAGGGGGCTACCTGCTGACGGGAAGAGACCCCACCGAGGGGAAACCTGCCAAGGGGAGAGACCTACCGGGGGGAGATACTTGCTGAGGGGAGACCCAAGAGGGGACAGACCTGCTGAGAGGGAAAAAAACAGGGAGCGGTGAGTCCTCCTGAGGGGAGCTACCTGCCAAAATGTGAGGCCTGCTGAGGGGAGATCCATGAGGGATCGGACCCGCTGAGCTGACAGACCTACTGAGGGGAACCCTGCTGAGAGGCGTCCTCCCCTCCTGGTGGGAGCTACCCGCCGAAGGGGGAGATCCCTGAGGGGACAGACCCACTGAGGGGGAAGAGACCTACAGAGGGGTGAGTCCTCCTGAGGGGCGCTACCTGCCAAAATGTGAGACCCGCTGAGGGGAGGTCCATGAGGGGACAGAGCTGCTGAGGGGAACCCTGCTCCTCCTGAGGGGAGCTACTTGCAGAGACCCTGTGAGGTGGAAGACTTGCTGAGGGGAGACCCACTGTAGGGGAGACCCATGAGGGGAAGGACCCGCTGAGGCAGAAGAAACCCACAGAAGAGCGAGTCCTCCTGAGGGGAGCTACCTGCCGAAGGGGGAGATCCGTGAGGGGACAGACTCGCCGACGGGAAACCCGCTGAGGTGTGAAGCCCCTTAAGGAGGCCGAGACCCTCTGAGGGGGGGGTCCGATACTTCAGCCCTGCCCGCTGTTGCCCCCCTCGAGGATCCACCGAGGCTGCAGCCCGAGGTGTCCCCAGCAGCAAAGCGAGCTGCCGCGTTTGCGGGCTGTTTTTTTGGGGGCTGTTTTTTGCCCGTGGTTCTTTCCCTCCCTTAGCGTGGCACGGGGCGATGTCGATCTCCTGCTGCCCTCAGCGCCCGGCCCCGGCAGGGCAGCGGCAACGCGGCGAGCAGCGGCAGCGCCGCCTGGCGGGGCCGGGCGGTGGCGGGGCGGCTCCGGCTGCGGCTCCTCACCGAGGCGAGGCACGGGCGCTGCCCGGCCGGGCTGGCGTTTTCCCCTCCCCTGGCGGGGCCCGCACGTCTCCCCGTGCCTGCCTCCGTCTGTCTGCAGCGCTCCCGGCAGCTGCTGCCACGGATACGGTGTCGGAGGGCGCGGAAACACCTGTTTGCAACGGGAGGAAGGTGGGGAGCGAGCCCGGGCTGCCCAGCGCCGGCCCCGGCCCCTCAGCGCCCGCCGCTTGTAAACCCGGCCGTAAAAACGCCGCGGGATCACTTTTCAAAGAGATCGCTTTGCAGCTCGGACGCTGGAAAAAAAAAATAAAAAAATAAAAAAAACACACTCCTCGAGCCCTCTCCCCTACGCGTTAGTTTTTCCACAGTGGTCGGTGTGAGGGGGGGGGAAGGACACGGCCGGGGCTGGAGGGCACTGACAGAACCTCGGGGGCCACGGCCGCGAGGCTCCGGCCTCAGGGGGCCCGGGAGGGGGCTCCGGGCCCCGCGCACCTCCTGTGAGGGAGCCGGGCCGGGGCCGGGGCCGCGCCGCATCCGCGGCTGCGTGCGGGGGCTCCGTGCTTCCAGCCGGGACCTGCCCGGAGCCTCGCGTGTAGCTTTTCCCTGCCGTTTTTTTTTTTTTTCTCATAATAAAAGAGGGAGTGAAGCTTTTATTTAAAAAAAAAAAAAAAAAAGGATTAGAGAAAGGAAAAAAAAAAAAAGGCGATAGCCAAAGGGGATGCCAGTGAGGTGTGGCTTGCATTTAAATATCCAATATGTCAATGTAAGGGGAGTGTGTACGTATATAAAGTGCCGTTTGCATCCGCGAGCGGGCCCCAGCCAGCCATGGGAGGCGCGGGGAGCCGGGGCGGGCCGTGCGGGGCCGGCCGGGCTCTGAGGGGGCCCTGAGGGGGCCGCTGCTCGCCCGCGGCCCCATGGCCGAGGTGGGCGGCTTCCTGGGGGCGCTGGACCCCGAGCTGCACGGCTTGCCCCCGGCTCTGGCCGGGCTGCCCCTCGCCGACCCGGCCGGCTTCCTCAACGAGCGCCTGGGGCAGATCGAGGGGCGGCTGCAGCGCGGCTCGCCCACCGACTTCGCTCACCTCAAGGGCATCCTGCGGCGGCGGCAGCTCTACTGCCGCACCGGCTTCCACCTGGAGATCTTCCCCAACGGCACGGTGCACGGCACCCGGCAGGACCACAGCCGCTTCGGTAAGGGCTCCCGGCGGCAGGTGGCGGCCCGGCCCGGCGGCAGGTGCCTCCCCCGGCCCCGCTAATTAATTAGCCCGGCAGCCTAAAGCGGCCGGATATAATTAGCCTCCTAAACAAACGCGCTCACTCGCCGGCGATGCGGGCGGGTTGTGTTTTCCGATTTCCTCCCCTCCCGGCGTCCCCGCAGGTGCACAGGGACGAGCCTTAGGAAAGAAAAGAGGGGGGAAAAGAGAAAAAAAAAAATAAAAGCGGATGGGGGGACAGTGGGATGGCCGCTTCAGCTCTGCCTATGCCCCTGGACTTAAAACTAAGGCAGGCAAAAGAAAGGAGGGAGCACGTCGGAAAAAGCCAGAAATTTCTTTTTCGGGTATTTTTTTTCCTTTCTCCTTCTTCTTTTGGCCTCGGCAGATATTTGTGAGCTAATGTGATTTCTTCTCCTTGCGTGAATTTCATTAGGAATGTCTCCCCCAAGCAGGCAGGGATCGGTTGGCTGGATTGGCGTCTGAAGCTCTGTTTTGGGAGGTTGTTGGAAAGGAAAGGGGAAGCTGAAGGGGAAAAAGTGCTTAGGGGACCTCCAAAAGGAGAAGACGGAACAATAGGCAGAGCGCTGTGGATTTACCTTGCTGTCTGGGATAAAGCTGGAAGACTTCAGAGCTTGTATCTGTGTCACACAAGAGCAGGGATCTCTAATGAGACTATATGTAATCTTCAAAAAATGCATCCCAAGCCACAGGCGAAGGAGTACAGTAAGTTTGAGCAGAGCTAAAAAAAATTCCCGCTACTTCAGCATCTAGTGCAGGTGTCTGGGTAAGCTATCAACAAGTCCCATGCCAGTGATCTCAGCTATGTTGTCAACAGGTTGCAAGAAGTGTTCGCAAGACTTTTTACAGTTTTCAAGTGATTTAACTCCTCGGTGAAGGGAATTCTTTTTTGCCTTTAATTGTTTGCAACCGGTGCTTTCTGATACTTCAGGAACTCCGCCGCTGCCGCTATTGTTGTTGTTAGTTTAAGGCAGGTTTTTGGAACAATTGGAAAAGCTTATCTGTGAACTGTGCTTTCCATAAACACCAGGTGTGTGTGTAACATGTCCCTGCCTAAATCAACAAGAAAGTCATAACCTGCAGGTCAGAGTAAGGTACTAATGGGCTCATGGGGCAAGTGTTCTTTAATTACCTCCCGAAAGACACATATCTTTTAACCTTTTAAAAGAAACTGAAAGCGAACCCACTGCATCTGTTTGCTTTTTAGTTTAATCTGCCAAGTTAGTTTAATCTGCCAGTTCTTTTTTTTTTCTCTTTTTTTACCTATCTTTATATGGGTAAACCGTTTCAGATGGCTATATCTATCTCAGTCCAATTTTTTTAAAAAGATTGAGTAAAATAAATGTATTTCCAAACAAATTTTGGAAGAATGCATTAAACAGGCTAAAACTTTTCATGAATTTTGCACACTTAAGCTTAAGTCACACAGTGTGTTCAATAAATTGAAACATTGGCATTCCCTAAGCATTTTAGCAGTCAGCATCCAGCTACGTAAACTAGACCAGACTTCAGATATAAAATATTATAGTTTTCTGCTTCAGGGTTTTCCCAGAGGCAGTGTAAAATAAATAGTTATTTGTTGTAATTGCAGGACAAAGCCCCACAGGATTAGACTGGAATCCTCATGTTCAGATAAAGTTGGACTGAATCTCGCTGCAGCAGAGACTCAAAGCAATAACGTATTGGCACACAGTATTCACCATCTGCATTCAGTAGCCATGAATATTTAAATTCCAATGTTACTGGTATGGTTTGTATTAGGATGTCGTGTATCGATGCATTCCTAAATTTTGCATGCAGCAGGCACAAAGCAGTAACTTATTACAGAAACAGGCAGGCTGTACGGTGCTGGGGAACTACAAAACTAAACTGAGGGATACGGAGCTAGAGAGGTTTTCAGGGTAGCAGTTTGAAGCTGCCTTAAATCTAGGGGCACCTGGGGAAATACTTAGAAACCCTGTATGATGGTTTGGCAGATCAAGTGCACATGGCTGGAAGGTGCTCCCTGATCTCACGAGCAGATTATTAATGTGCTTGCTCCATGGATGGCTCGCAGGGACGCCCCGGCACAGGCATATATGCAGCTGCAGAAGGGATGTAGGTTGGAACTGGACTTTGTATCCCTATCTCTGATTACTGGAAGGGGTTCAGGAAAAGACAGGCAGTATCTGCACCATCCCAGAAGTTAGCAGATGTGTAGGACATCCAGGTCTTTCAGGGAGAAAAATAATGAGCTGAAGCCCTGGTGATGGCAGTCGAGGTCCTAACAGGAAGGGTTAAGGGAGAGATTAATTCGTACCACAGAAGTCAAGGGATGTGCCCGTAGGAAACAGGGAAAGCAGCAGAAGCATCTACCCACAACTCCTGAGCAGTCACAGCAACTATTGCCTCTCATCTGTTGAGGACTGGAGCTTTCTGAAATCACACCTGTCTCCTGGAATGTGACATTTTATACTTGTAAAAATACAGATTCACACAAGAATGACAGCGTGCAGCTTATTTTTCCTAGAGGAGGCTTAACGCAAAGTTTGGTGAAGCCCTTCAGGATCCTTGGAAGAAAGCTCATTCTTAGACGAGAGGAGTGCCCAAACGCTCTCTGAACTGGCAGCTCCACCTGAGTCATCCCAGAAAAAAAATGGAAGCGTTTTAAAAAATGTATCTGTCTTCTCACTGCATCTGCTAGGAACCTTCTTGTACAGAGACATAAAGGATGGTCAAAGGTTGGAGAGGGTTTGGACTGCCATTACCACCCCTACGAGAAGAATCCTTCTGAGGAGGGAAGTGAGATAAGTCTGCCAGGAAAATCCTTGCCAGGAGGAATTGCTCCCCTTCTGCCTTGAGTCTGTTTTACACCAGCATTCAACAAGCGACTCCAACAGCGCTTCAGTGCAAGGGAGGAGAGGAAAAGGCCTCGAGTTAGTGCTGGAGACTACTAAAGGGAGTAAACAAAGCTCTTCTCGGGTACAAATCTGGTAATGGATCTGTAACAGAGCCTCTTAGAGAAGCTGGTGAAACCTCCAGAGAAAGTTTTGCAGTAGATTTTGACATTCAGACTCCAGTGCACCTGTTCCCAAACAGTTGTTGAGGTTTTTAGCTGAAGCTTTAGGTTTGTAGACATTGATACAACATCTGAGGTTGTTTCTGTACCCCGGCTCGTCAATACAGTCATGTAGGAAGAGACAGGTGCAGCAAGCTGAATTGTTCTTTGAGGGATAGTTTATAGTAATGCGAGAGCGTGCGGGGCTGGCCGCCACAGCGCTCAGGAGATCATTCAGTGCTTTGGTGTTAAATGAATCCAGTTGGAGCCTTAATCAAATCTCTCCTAATATTATCTAAAAAGACTCAAAGAACAAACAGAATGAATAATCAAAGCATGAAAAATGAAGCAAGTCCTGAGGGAAAAGAAAACAAGAGAAATTGGAAAAAAAAAAAACCACCTCATGGTCTACCACAAAAACACACCGCTACAATTCGAAAGAAAATTCTTGATCTGGCCCCAGTGGCCACTCCCTGTGCTGCTGGAGATCAGATGTACGAAGCTGCAATTTTGTCTAGCAATTGGAGTGAGCTAAGGACAGGATGGATATTTGCCCACATTTTTTCAGCCTTCACTCCGTCTCCTGACTTTTGTGGGTTTAAGTTACGTTCTTAATGCTATTTCAACAGAGTTGTCTTCCGTGCCCGTCTCCAAGTGCCATCAGAGATCAGGAGAGGGGAGTACTGCAAGTGACATTGTCAGAAGAGGTTGTCACAGGTCCACCTTGCAGAAATCTCAGTTGCAAGAACAGCAAGTGCACAGCTAACGTGCACCAGAGGAGAGGTGTCTCGCCCTCTGGGAAGGGCCAGCGCTGCTCTGGGATGCCCTTACCAGGTCTTTGGAGATTGGCTTCAAATGCCACAGACAGAGCCTGCTGGTGGGTAAACTCAAGAAGAGCTTTCTGCTTCCCTTTCTCAAACATCCCTCAGTTCCTAAACAGGACTGGGAGCATTTTCCTGCTTCCCAGGGACGACTGAAGGTAAATCTAAAACCAAAAGCAAACCAACCAACCCAATTAGTGCCAGTAAGGAGGTCAATCTATGGCTCTCCAGTTATCAGACATTTTTCACTTGAATATCCACTTGTCATCAGCCTGGGAAGGACACCCCATTTCTAGGGATCCCTCTACTCCTTTCCCCCTGTATTACTTTTTTCTTTATTTTTCTGAATAACCGTACCACTGTTCAAAGAGGGTTGAGTGAAGTTCCCGTTACTCAGAAATAGCGGCTGTCCTCATTTTTGTCCTACAGGTGGGGAAAGGGAAGTGCACAGCGGCTCGGTAACTTGCTCCATGTTTCAGGACTGGTGGGGAGCGGAGGCAGAAGAAAATGCTTCATCCTGCACCTCTTCCCTCCCTGCTCATACCTCTTTTCAGATAAGAAACCCTGAAGCTAGGTGCACGAAGAGCAGAGCCAGGTCCTGGTCTGCCTGCCCTGGAAGGTTGCCCGTGCGCACTGCCTGCTCTGAAGGCAACGTGTGTCCCAGCCTGGGCACGCGGGGGAAAGGAAAGAACCGACTCTCTGGGAAACCAGTAATTCTGGAGTCCCTTGAAGAAAACGTGGGACATTTGGAAAGGCTGTGCTTTCTTTGTGTTTTGTAGGATCTGATAGAAAACGAATGCAATGACGCATTGTGCTGGTCTCCAGGAGCCCAAAGCCCCACGGAGGACAAGTTACCCTGCTCTGAGTGTAGCTGGGCATATTTCAGCCTGGCAAATTTCTGCACTGGTCTAAAATTCAAGTTGTCTGTTAGCTTTCGTGTTTGTCTCAAGGAATTCCAGCTCCTGAGTCCGAATTTCATCTCCACCCCGCAGCACCTGCTGGCTCCAGGGAGGGCTGGATCAGACACACGAGCCGTAGCGTAGACAAAAAGTCTGACATGAGGCAGTAAGACTAATTCTTGCAACTGGTGTGGCTGCCAGCACCTGACAAACCCGTCTGCGCCGGGCTGAGGGGTCCGTGGCCGTGTATCTGTCCTATATTTAGGCGGTGACACCCTCTGAAAGTCATCACATCCACACCTGACCGTGCAGAAGATCCATTTCCAGAGCCGAGGGCTGACTGCCGCTGGAGTCAGCCGGCTCAGGTGGCCGTACGTCACGCGGTGGTTTTAGACCCAAGGCATACTTTTCAGAGGAGCTCTGGGAGGTAACCTGATCGGAGAGGCAAGGGGCGATTGCTCGGGACTGGACATTTTGGGAGCTATATTAAGGCACCTGGAGCCAAGCTAAAGGTTAGAGCAACTTTGCCCTCCTGTCAATGGAAACGCCCTACCCATTCATTAGACATATCTGGGATGGTGAGAACCCTCTTCCTGCCTCTACTGCAACCTCCTGGCTAACTCATTCAGTGCTGGACGTGGGCAAAAACTGCCTGCGACCTCTGGATTGGGAGCATGTGATATATTCAGAGTCTAACACAGTCCCTCTAGCACCGCCGGGAGGCTTTTCCATGGAGCTTGAAGGGGGCAGGTGGCAGGTGCGTTTCTACCTGTGCATATCTGAAGTTGGTTTTATCCCTGAAGATTGCATACATTTTGGGGTGGCAAGCACCTCACTGCAGCAGCGGGAACAGGGCAAGCCTCACAAACACCTTTTCTAGTGCTTTTTATTTATTTTTATTGAAATCATCACTTTAAATTGTGTGGGGCTGTCTTCTCATATCAGAAGCTCTGTGGGGACAAAACTCACTTTGTTTTCGGTGAAGAAGAAAGACCCAGTGTGGTAAGAGTCTTGTAAAACTGCTAGTGGGCCAGGCACACGTTTCTGCATCTCTCTTTTTGGTGATTAAAAAAAATAAATAAAAGCAACAGCTACGCCTAGCACTCCTTTTCTCATTAGTAAAGGTCATTTCCCTTGGACAAGTCAAGTTCATAATGCTGGGGAGAAGTTTGGAGTGGAAATTGAAGGATTGCATGCGTGTAGGACTAGAGATTTAAGAACTGTGCAGTTATAAATAAAGCAAGCAAGGTCTGTGAGAAGCTCTGTGTTTGGGAAATGCTGTTTCATGTTTGTCACTTGAGCCTGGTGTCAGTTTTGTCACCTGTATGATTTGCATTCCTTTTCTGTTTTAGGGATTTTGGAGTTTATCAGCCTGGCGGTGGGGCTGGTTAGTATCCGTGGGGTGGATTCGGGACTCTACCTCGGCATGAACGAGAGAGGCGAGCTGTATGGGTCGGTAAGTTTCAGATCTCCTGACGATATGAAATATACAGCATTCCAGGCTGTGGGGCCTCATCAGTGACACCAGCTGTGTCCATCACAGGCCTCCAAAGTCCTTGTGGTGCCACATTCCTCCATCTTACCCACTGGTGTCAGAGCACCAGTGACAGATACAAAACAGGGGATTACAGGGAGGGGGATGCACTCACGCAGCGATGTCCAGCACAGGGTGCAGCCCCCGAGCCCTTTGTGGGAGTTTACTGGCCTTCAGCCTTTTGGAAACAGGGCAGGAATGGTCAACTAAAGGCACAGGAGGGAAACTTAGTATAAAAACAGGTGGTATTTGAATATTTTCACAAGTAACATCACATTTATTGCCCACATGCTCAGGATCTGCATGTATCTGCAGGTCTTACATTTGTGTTATAGTTCTCTCATGGAAGCTGGAAGTGTGGTGTAAGTGTTATTTTTATTATAGCATTTTCTACAACTCCTTTTAGGACTTTAGGGAAGTTTCTCATAATTTTCTAAAAATACCCTTTCAGACTGAAGTTTTTCTTGTTTTGCCTAAAGCCACAAGTAAACTTCTTGCTAGCTTTCCTCTCAACACAAACTCCTTAACACCTAATTCAGTAGATGGGGCTGAAATGCTGCAGGTCCCCCATGGGTGCACCCAGTAAGAGCTTTGCCATCATGGGTTAAGTCCCCATTGACTCAAAGAGAGCCAAGCTGTCCTCTGCTCACTTCTACTTGAGTGTTTAGGCTTGTAATCAAAATGCTAGGTCTCAGTAGCTGGGCAGAGTCCTTCCTACAGGACTCAATTCCTAGTTATTTAATTCAATATAAAATAATTATTTCTAGTTAGCTAGAAGAATTGCTTCTATTCTGAAAATTAATTGCATTCTAGATAGCTTTTTTTTTAAGGTTATTTTTCTGTAGCTGCTGCACTGCATCAGTGCTTTTTCATCAGATGCCCCATTGCCTTGAATTCAACTCATCACCGGGGTGTGGTTTTTTTAAATGCATCTTTCTAGATCACCACCCTATGTGAGGACACTGATTTTTTAAGGGTGGATCACAATAATTTTAAAATGACATAAAATAAATCGGCTTTAAACCAAAGTGGAAGGCACGAACTTCCTCTACCCAAGCCAGATCAACCTCATAGTGTAGAACTTTTAACCTCGTGTTCAATGCACATAGAGAAGCCTTCAGAAAACTTCTTCGAGAACAGTAATGATAAAACATAAGTTTCCATCATCTTTTCTTCTCCGATTCCCATCTACTGAGACTGCTATAGCCACTTTCACTACTTTTAAGGTTCAGGTACTGAAGTTTATATGAGATAATCAAGTACTAGCATTGATTGATAACTTTTCTTCTTCCACTTCACTTCCTTAATGATATCTACCCAAAACAAAAGAGCAGAGACAGTGATTACATTACAAGCATGCAAGACAGATAAAAGGTAAAGTCACCAGGAATCCATAAAACACAGAAATTTTAAACTTCAGAAATAGGCTCAAGCCTAAAGCCATGCAGCAGGACCCCTCCTGTTAAAATCCAAGGCTCTTCAACAGCTCCTGGAATTGCAGCTTGTACTCATTCACGCTGAAAATGAGGGCACAAACCTGCGTATCTCCTTTGCTTTCAAGCCCTGCAGCTCTGATCATGAATCAACAGAGTTAATTAAGTTCCAGGGCCTGTCTTAATGTTACCTCACAGAAATAACAAAAATACAGTTTTACAAGACTACCTGGAAACAGAATTGACCTTAAGGCATAATCATGAGAGTTTTCTCTGTTGTTGCATCCTGCACACTAGAAAACACACTGGACACTGCAGGGATGACAGTGACCACCAATCTGAATTGTGCAAAAGTCACAAGCCAGGTCCCCAAATAACCCTGAAGTTTTAAAATCCGTAATATGTGGGTTGTGCAATGATGGCTTTTCAAAAGGGAAAGCCACTACAGTATTCTTACTTACAGGTCCATAAAGCAGTGTGTAACAACAGCATTAGCATTACAATGGTATTTGAGGAGATTGCAGGGGAGTGGTGTTTTTAAAATTTCTGCAAGTGTAGTGTGCCCCTCAGTGCCAACTTTGCATGCTGCGCTTATTGATTTAGCAGCATCAAACACCAGAGTCAACCACTGCCACAAAGACACACGAGGTCCTCTGGGGAGTGCCCGTCAGCCTGCCCTGTTAGCTGTGTCCCACCGCTTCTGCTACGTTTTCCACCGATTTCAGGAATAGAAGCAAGTACCTGGAGCAGTAAGAGTCCTGGGCAGTGCCCTGCATTGCCTCAGGCTCAGTGGGGACATCCCAGGGCTGGGAGGAAAATAAATGACAACCTGCGGAGTCACCCGGGACCTACAAAATGTTGTACAGAAACCCAGTGCCTCCAAACAGCCCAGTGAAAGGCATGCAGGTGGGGACAACGCAGCAGCGCTGCACTTCAGTTGGTCAGTAGCTTCCAGTGTGTTTTGAGTAGGTGCCATCCTAGGAGGGGAAGAAGTGCATGTTCATTGACAGATCTGGGAAGAGAAACCTGCAGTTCCCCTGCTCTCAGATGACAAGAGCTGTGGCGGAGGCTTTTGGAGGACTCACGAGTTTCCTCAGGGTTTATTTAATTAGCAGCAAAACATTCAAAACAGGTTCTGAGCGCAGGTGAGCTCCTGTATCTTATTACAAAACATCCACTGCAGGCAATAACATTTACTTAGCACTCCATACAGCATAGATAAGACACATTCCCTACCCAAATAGTTTACCGTGTGGGTACAGTCTTTGTAATGTTCTAGCATCCTACGTCTGCAGCCCGCCTTTCATCTGAAAGGCCTGAGCCCCTCCTGGGCGATCCCCATGGGGTCTGCAGGTCCCCTGGCACTCAGTGCAGCCACCCCAGAGCCCCCCAGGTCCTGGTGGGGCTGGGGACAGCCCCGCTCCTCGCTGCGACCCGGCCCAGCCCGACAGCTGGCACGGGAGAGATCAGAGCCCACGGATGATGGCCACTGCCTGAAAAGCCACCACGTGCTGCCAGCAGCCCCCGGGGTAAGGGCTCAAGGGGCTGTGGCTGCGTGACACCGGTGGCATCCATCCCCCAAACCCGGCGTGTGATGCCCCAGCCATGTGCTGGCCTTGCGCCGAGGCCGGTGCTGGCACGCACTCATCGCATCACCTATCGCCGCCGTAAATCTTCCCTGGGGTTAGGCATCCCCGGGGCGCTGCTCCCCATCCAGACCTCCCCACGTCTTGTTATGGCCTCACATCACAGCTATCTGGCGCTTCAGAAGATGAAAGGCCTGAGGAATGCTTTCATTCGTATTGCAGTGTATATTATTATGTGCCTTGAACTTTCAAACATGCTGCTCGCTCGTCCTGCCGGGAGGTGCCTCGCGCCGCAGCGTGCGTTCGCTGTGTGTGTTACCTGCGCGTGGGGCTGCCGGGGGGACGGCCCCAACTGGACACCCCCTTCCCCAGACAGGTGCCGGTCCCACAGCCAACGCAGCAATCTCCACGTTCACACCCCGACCACAGACATGTGGCTGCCAGGTTTGGAGTTTTGCTGCAGCCGTGTTTTATTTTTAATGGAGGGCCTTTGCAAAATGCACACCCACCTTCTCCTTCCGTCTCCTTCCTCCTCCAGCTTTGGAGGTCTTTGGGTCCGGGCTTGTGCCCATTTCCAGCTTTCACCCATGAGAATCATCCCCAGCAGCACAGTCCCCTCCTCAGGGGAGCCAGAAGCAGGTAGCTAGGAAAATTATAGGAAAAGAAAGTGAAGGAAATAGGAAGAGATCTTTTTTTTTTTTATTTTTATTTTTTGACACCCATCTTTTTCTTCTCACATCTCTGCCCCAACGCAGAAGAAGCTCACAAGGGAGTGCGTTTTCCGAGAACAGTTTGAAGAGAACTGGTACAACACGTACGCCTCGACCCTCTACAAGCATCCCGACTCGGAGAGGCATTACTACGTGGCGCTGAACAAGGACGGCTCCCCCCGTGAGGGATACAGGACTAAGAGACATCAGAAATTCACTCACTTTTTACCGAGGCCTGTGGACCCTGCCAAAATACCTGCAATGTACAGAGACCTCTTCCACTACAGGTGATGTTTCCTGCAGCTGCCCCGTCAGTGTACATACTTGGGCTCCCAAGCTTTTTCCCAGAGCACTATATTAATAGTCATTCCATCATTCCTGTAAATGTAGATGACATAGGAAAGCACTTACATTGAATTCAGACACTGCTGTTCCTCCTTGTTTCAAGCGTATATCGAACGTGGGTTATTTATGGGGGTGGGGATAGGGGAAGGGAGGGAACCCTACATATAATCTTTCATTTTCATTCACTTTCTTTACTCGGTGGCTGTCAGAGAGGCTGAATATTCAATGTTATGGTTGCTTAAAGGAACAAACAGGCGAGCAAACTTGATCACTAGGGGGGGAAAAAAATAAAAACAACTAAAAAAAAAAAGAGAAAGGAAGAAAACAAAAGACCACAGAACTGCTACAGATGCTGCTGATAAGCTTGGGATAGTTACCGGCAAAGAAGAAACCTTTCAAATGGTGCCCTGCTTCAGCGGCCCAGGAGTTTGCTACGTGGATGATGCTACAAGGACTGGTCCTGATGTGTGGGGTGTTTCCTGCTGTTGGGGTGGGAAGGGGGTGAGGAACATTATTCAGATGTAAGCATGGATACTGTGCATAGGGACAAAACTATTTATAAAATGTATATGATATTTATTTTATATATTTATTTATTTCAAAATAATTTTATTTTTAATGAGAGATGCTATGACCGGATTTTCATCAGGAAGAATAAGGTCCTACTGAAACAGGAAAAAAAAAAAAAAAAACAAAGAGTTTTAAGAGCTTATTGGCAATAAAATTGTCTTTATATTGTAGATTTCTTGCTAGCCCTTTTTTTTGGTGCTCCTTAACAACTAACCATGTATTTTCTGATCAATGTGAAGATTAAGACCATCTATAAAAAGGCTTTGGACTTTAGATAAATTTCCTAAACTCCAAACTCTTACAGAAGGGCAACATCAAATTATAGCTGGAACGGCTCTGGGAAGTGTGACCCCCCCTGAAACAAGCAGCTGGACATAAAACGAAGCGTGGGAGCTGAGAATGGCAGAGCCAATCCTCCCCTTTGTGGTGCCAGGGACAAAGTCAGCCCTCAGGCCACACCAGGCACCAGGCATGCCACCACTCCTGAAGACCTTGTGTAGGATTTCCCAGGAATACGCACCCCTGCTGCGGTGCAGGGAGGAACCGCCCAGTTCACACCTGTTAAAACCACCCGGCCTCACACCTGAACTCTTACCTGAAGCATTGTGGAAAAATCAGTGAAGAAAAAGCGGAAAGCAACAAAAGCAATTAAAACCCACTCATTTGTAAGTAATTGCCACGGATGAAGATTATCCCTGCAGGCAGCGCTTGGACATTCATGGCTGCGTGGTGCAGAAAGTGCCTGGGCACACAGTCCCCCCAGTTTCCTCTGCCTCCCGGCGAGCTCAGCCTGAGGTCAGCAGGCAGGGTTTTCAGTGCAGGGTGGGAGCAGGAATGTGTCACCGCTACAGCCCCTGCACAGCACAGACAAGCACCTGGTATGAGACGTAGTTCTCTGGAGCATGCAAAAATATGTACAAATGCAGATGTTGTGGCTTTGGGTTGGGGTTTTCCTTACCACAACTTCATTTTTCACGGTATAGTTTCTCAGTCTCCACTTCACAAAGCAGGCTAGGGAAGATCTCAGCTCCTTCAATTCCCAGGACGATTTCACTGAAGTAGGAGCGACCCACACCAGCTTCTTCATGCGCTGTGTACCGCTAACAGAGCAGCAGCTCCTCCTGGCCATCTCTTGTCCTCTCCGCCACCTCCCAGGTCCCTGCTGCAGCCTTTGCTATCCAAACATCCCAGCCGGTGCCGCAGCTGTCCCAGACAACAGCCCGCAGACTGCAGTGAAAAGATTAAAGGAGCTTTACCTTGAATGATCCAGACACGGAGGAATTTAATCGTGTGTTTTAAATAAAAAAACGTTTATTTACCTTTTTCCTCTGAGTCATCGCTGAAACATCTAATCCTCAGTGGCCATGTCAGAAGCGTGATCGTTCGTGAAAAGCATCCTAAAATGTACTTTTTATGTTAGCAAAGGGAAACTCTCAGACCTTCAGCTTCACTCTGCAGCCTTCTCACAGCCTCATTCCATGGGTGCTTGTGGCCATCCACGGGGTCCCAGCGGCATCGCTGCTGCAAATGCTGTCCCAAAGAGCCCAGCTGCCTCTGCAGGAGTGGGGCGAGGGATCCTACCTGCCGGCTCACCCCTCTCTCCAGCTATTGCTTCCTTTTACATTTGAAGGTAGTTGTAATGCTGAAAATGCCGCTTCTCATCTCCAAAATGAAAGTCAAAACTGAATCTCAGCAATGTGCAGTACGTGTTTTTCACCAACCTGACAGGGAGCTGATTTGGCCCGTGGGCGCAATGCAGCGGGCTCGTTCCTCTGGCAGCAGAATCCAAGGTCTGCCGCGGAAGGAGGCTCCTCCTGCAAAGGGCTGCGCAGGCGTGAGAGTGGAAAACTTTTCAGGCTTGGGGTTCGAAAACACAATACCAGCAGTAAAATGCACCAAGAACTCACTGTAAGGGTTGGTACCACCACCACCACCAAAAAAAAAAACACCACAAGAACCAACAAAAACAAAACCTAAAGATTTTTTTCCTCCAGTAGGAGCCTTATGCCTACGTGTTTCCCTTCCCCCCGGGCTGTTTTACATGCAAAAAGCCATGTATCTTAATACACAACAATAAATGCAACAAAAGGAATTGTTTTTAACAGTTCTCCAGCTGGAGAGAGCTGGGCATGTAATAACTGAGACCTGCACAAAGCAGGAGGAAGGAGGTAAGCAGCAGAGATGGACAATTTCCCAAGTCTCGCTGCAGCGTGGTGTGGAAGTGGAGGAAAGCCCTTGGCATGAGGCTGAAGCAGCACCCAGCGCATCACAGCATAAACCTGGCAAAAGCAGTCATCCCCCCAGCTTTAGTGCATGATTGGAGGCACGGGTTGCTCTCCTGGGCAGGAGAGGTGGCTCAGGGCTGCCCAGCGCCTCCTCTGGAGAATGCAGTGGAGCCCAAAACACGAATGCGAGTGGATAAACTCCTTGTGGACAGGTGAGGAAGGTGCCCTCCAGGGCAGGTACTGCCCCGCTGGGCTGTCTGACAGAGGTGTGTCAGCTGCTGACTGTGGCTGAGACGTCCCTGAAAGGACACTTGCCTACAGCACGTCCCCGAAGGAGAAGAACCGAAATTCTTGTTGATGGCGAGACAAAGACATCTGCATCCCTCAGGACAGCGCCGGCAGAAGACAATCCTGGGGACCCGAGCCGAAGGGCGATGTCCTCTCCTACATCCCAGCACCTGGAGTTGACTCTCAGCCTTGAGGCTTTGCTGAAGCGTAACAGTCTCGGCAACAGGAGCTGTCTGGAGGGCAAAGTCTGTCTCCAACTCAATCCAGAAAGCTTCATAAAGACAAAGACACTGCAAGGAAATAAAGGGAGGTTACTGAGCGCTCACCCTAAGCCACAGGACATACAATACACCAAGGGTAATAACTGGGTTACCTGATAGCTCAGGGTCATTATTAGCCAGCAGATGTGGGTAAATCATTTCTCCACACTTTGGTGAACAAAATGCTTGCCACAACCTTGCTGGAAAAGCATTTGGACAGAAGACAAGGTGGTGGGGACCTGTGCTGAAAATAATTCTGCCTTCCAGGGCAAACATAGAGCATAGGTGTGATGCGCTGCTCCGCCAGCTGCTGCAGGCACCCAGGGCAGCCATCCAGGAGAGACACGGTCAGGAAGGCAGGCACAGAGCTCGGTTTGTTGGAGGGAGGCAGGCAGGACCACAGGAAACGCGGCCAGAGTTGAAAAAACGCAGGCCCTGGTCCTGATTTTGAGATAAAAAACATCTGTAGTCAGGTGGGGAGAGCAAGCAGCACAAGTCAGCATGATAGCCCGCGATCTGTGCAGGCACCGTGCTACTGTGTTTGGTAACGTGAGAACTTGGAGTAAAGTCAGAGAGAGGGACGTAAACCCAGCAAACCGTGTTGTGCGCAGTACCACGTAAGACTTATTTTTCTCTCAAAGCAAGTAACTGCTCTGGAGGTGTTCAATCCTCATCATAAAAAATACAAGGGAAGTAGTTTCTAACCTGTGCTGGGTAGGTTTGAGAAAACATCTGCAAAGCCAACTCCACTGAGGCATCTCAGGTCATTCCTGAATCACACCAAAGTATTTGTTACCAAAAATTTGTGTCCACACGTAACCAAGTGTGACTGATCACCCTGTGAGCACATGCTGGTGCCAAAAAGAATCCCCGGGGACAACTTTTTGTGTAATTCAATTAGAAAAGTAGCCACATCCCCGGATGAAGCTTTAAAGCCCCAGTTACTGTTTCACATTCAGCATCTCAAGCAGCAGTGCTCAGGTGTGCCAGTTACCCAACACAGAACCAAGGAAGCCTTTGGAAGAGGCTGAGCACAGAACGAGGGGGGCCTCCCTTCCTGCCTCCCTCCTGCCCTTCTCCAGCAGCGTCCCCATTTTCTGCCTCAACCCCTTGCCAAAACTCCCCTATGCCCCTTCTGCCATCACTGCCACTCCCTCGACACCCCTTATGTTCCCTTCTCACTACGTGCAGCAGGAGGGGAGCTCCGACCTGCTCAAAAAACACTTTCTTGGACGCTGCTGCATGGCAACAGCCCACATGGAGATGGGCTGGGGTCAGGCACAGAAGTGTGAGCGATCTGTCAATCCCACGAGTTGCAGCGTGCTCCGGCTGTGGCCACTGGAGGACTTCTGCAGGCCCTTGAGACCCAAACCCCCTCCGAGTTTTGCTCTCAGCCCCTCCTGAGGACAGGGCTGGGCAGGGAGCTGGTGCCTTACACCAGGACGCGCCTGCAGGGTACACCTCACAGCGTAGGTGGGGCACGGGGTTATCGCAACACCTGCACAGGTTTGGGTGGGAAGGGAGTACTGAGGAGTTCAGCACTCACCTATATACACTGTATCCCACTGCAGCCGATGCTGCAACACTAATTTTTCCAAGCATCTCCAGCTAGGAGTATTTAGGACATTTGTCTTTTCCATAAACACTGAAAATTTACCCAAACTCAAAACTCTCTTTGCTTAAACTGATAAAATGACTTTTATTTACTCCACTCGAACTGGTTCAGGATTTAAGGATCAAATGTGAGTCTTCTACAGACCAAAAAAAAAGCAGAAAAGGAAAGCATTCAGCACCTGACACATCAAAACGCCACCACTGAGCATCGGCTCTGACCGTGCTGGCCTGACATATAGCAGCCTCCAGCCCCAGCGCCTGCCTGAGCCTCCTGCTGACCGCGGTGGGAGTTTTTCCCAGTTCCAACTGTGAGCAATTTCCAAGGATATTTAAAAACTTTACCCACACTGTCCTTTATGGCACCACCCGATTAAGAATTGTGATTATTTTCACTTTAAGCAGCTTCCACAGCACTAGCCCCTTGTCAGCCAGCTGCAGGACTGGCCGCACCTCGCGGGGCAGCAACACGGCTGCAGCACCGGCTAAAGAGAAAGCTTTAAGCACAGGGAACAAGGGTAGGGACAGCTTTAAACATAATTGCCACTTGATTTTTTTTTGTGGTTGTAGTAAAGGCTTTTTATTTTTTAATTTTTGCCCAACAGGAGGGATTTAATAACTACAAAAGTAAAAAAAAAAAAAGTACAGTTACGAGGCTGAACTACCCAGGTACCTCATTCTGATTTGACCAAGCAGAACTTCACCTCGCTCTGAATGATTTATTCTTGTTGGGCAATTCCTCCCTGTTCATCATTTTTAACAGAGAGATTGGCTGCAGAAGCCACTGTCAAGTGTTTATTATTTGAAAACCTGTCCCACAACTACCCTCCCTAAAAAATAATGACTGAATTGAGTAATGGGTACCTCGCTGTGGCAAAAAGAAAGAGCTTAACTCCAGCACAGTGCAAGTTCACAGCTCTCAACAGACAAGTTCTCTCTCAACAGACAAGTTCCCAGACCACGTCCCTGTGGAATTCATGCTGTACTGCAAATGTAGCACAAGGCACATGGATGTATTTTGGTCACTTTATTAAATGAGATATTAAATAGTTTAAGTTTCAACTACTAAACAGCACTTTGAATGGTGAAAACACAGATAGTATATCGTCCTACTTGAATGCTTCTTTTCTTTAAAAACACATTTCCAGTCCTTATATGTATTACAAAACAGCCTTATAGGAAGAGGTGACACCTTTTCTATAGTAATTAAGATATTTAATACAGAACTGAAAAGCCATCTAATAGAAACAAAGGCAAGTCTTCACAGCTGTATGATTTCAGCAGCCAAAGCTGGTTGATGGACTGAAACATTACTATACAACTGGGACAAAACATATACAATATCACAATACTAAGCAAAAACGCTTTACATCCAAAGGAATAAACAGGTTACAAAATGTGGAGAATTTCGCAGGCAAAATTGTATTACAAGCAACAATTTTATTCGTCATCTTAAGCCATCTCATCTAGTTAAAACATCTAAAACAAATATAAAAATGAGCCTTTTATTATCTTATTGATGTACGTTGTCTTTAAATATTTGTTAAAGCTCGATGTTATACTCAAAGCACATTGTTATGCAGCTAAAATGTCAAGTGAGAAACATGTATGCAAAGTGGTCCAAGTTTTATTTCAATGCTCATCTCCAATTTCTTCTTATGCATTAGTCTTCTGTTATCCATAGTTTTGTCCAGAATGAAAAAAATGTGCCTTTAAATGTTGCCTAAAACTTCCACATTTAAGTCTTTGAGTTACTGTAAAACTCCATTGAACATTCCCAGGTTTGGTAGAAGATACTTCTCTTACTCATGACACATAGGAACATCAGTGAGAGTTGCCCGGAGTACATTTGCCTTCGATTGTTGGTTTCAAAGTCTCATATTTTCATTACTTCTAGTGTGAATAGATCTCTTTTTGCTCCATTCCCCCCAAAATAAATGTAATTGTAGAGCTGGCAAAGCACTAGAACATACTGAAGTTCATTTGTGGAATCTTGTAATAAAGAGTCCAAGATGGCAATTTGTTAGCTGGTTTTGCAACAGATCAAAGAAACTCTGTTCAGATCACAAACCAAGTTTTTATCACAAAATGAAATACCACGTAGTATTTGCATATTTAGATGCAAAAAAAACCAAAAACAAAAACAAAACAAAACAACATTTGTCCATTCAGGGCAAGATCTCAAACTCCTGCAAGAACGGTTCCAGAAACCAAAACAATTTCAGTTCATGTCAGCAAGCCAGAAGAGTCCAGCAATATCTACAGCAAATGCCTTCATCCGCTTGTTTGTCGATAATTCTCCAGCTCTTTTCTATACTTGACACACCGTTGCCTCAAATGCTCCTGTCGTTTATTTTAGCCCCAGATTATAAGCATTTTTTCGGGGAAGAGTCCACAAAGCTATATTCAAAGAAGAGCCCTATTTGTGTTTAGTTAGATCTCCACAAGCACAAGAAGTGTGGGTAAAGAGAGTGCTGTTGATATAATAATAAACGAGAAGTTTATCTCTGGTCTACATAAAAAACAACAAAATCAAGCTCTTTGTGTACTAAATTATGTTTTCACACAAATGAAAGGGAATGGGGAGGAGTGCATAAACAAAACTCTTATCTAATGGAGGAAAAGTTACTTCACTGTTCTGGTAGCTCAGGAAGTTGTTAGAGCACTTTTTGGTATCGATTTTAAATTTGCAATGGTTCTGCCATTTTAAGGTTGATAATGTAACAGGGTTTGACCCTGCCCACCATCGGCATCCTAACTCCCAAAATACCAGGAATTTAAGTATTCTTGGCCTGTCTCCCATTGCTGGCAACGGGCAAAGACAGTAGCACCAGCATTAAGGAGTTAACAGAAATGTGCTTTGCATTGGACTCCACGTAGAGCGAATTCAGGTGAAGGAGAAACATCTCCTACTCCCAGATCACCAGCTGTTTTTCCATGACATAAAAGTGAAAATAAAAAATGGCAGAAGACTAAGGAAGAATAATTTTCTTCCCCAAGTCACTATTTAAGGCTGTAGACACAGTTTCTATGTAACTGCACGACTCAAAAGTTTCAGAGCAGTAGTACTTAAGAATATTGCACTCGATTCTATTCCAAAGAGTATTTTCAGTTCCTATGTTTCGTTCAGCATAGATGCGATAGTACGAGTCCAGACCTCAGCCAAAAGGAAACTGAACTATTTCTGTTACAATATTCCCACTAATTTCAAGAAATGGGTAAGCAGAAAAGTATTCCATAATTTGAGGAATCAACTCTAATCAAGAACTCAGCTGTGTACAATTCACATATGGTATACTGAAACATACAGACCTGCAGTCCTTCCTAAGCTTCTCAAATTTGATGACAGCTTCACAGCTACTAAAAGCAAGCATAGGAGTTTAGACAGGAAACCTGTGGAGATGCTACTGTTACGGGAGGACTTGTTTTCACTGAAAACAACTTGATATCTCCTGTACTCAACATATGTAAGAAGATTCTAGGCAACATCACTGACAACAAGGGAAAACATATGTCCTATTTAAACAAAGCTGAAACGCTAACATGGAACATGGCATTTAAGGGGACCAACCAAACTATTTTTTTTAATTACTTTTTTTTATTTTTTTTTACAGTTGAGTTCTGTTAAGCCATTGATTCCTAAAAAAATAAAAGTTCTTTCTCTGATTTTAACAATCCTTTAGGCTTTTAGTGCAAAATCACATTGATTTCCCTTGGGAAGGCCCTGGATTTTTGCCTCTCATTGGGGGTGGTGCTCGTTGTAAAGGTGGTGGTTGCATACCACCCGACACTGACTGATATATTCCTCTCATATCTATCTGTTGGTAGTTGGAAGGATTCATGATTAAATTTGGAGGCTTTGGCATCATGAGATGACTCATTGCTGCTTGCTGGTAAGACATCTGCTGCTGTTGCTGCTGATTGTACTGATGCTGTAGTCTTCTGTTCATAAGTATCCTCTGAACACAACCGATTAACTGTGAAGGGAAAGCAGAGCTGTTAGAAGTGCACGACCCGTCTCAATGCTGCCAGTATCAAGTTCAGAGTTAAAATCAATTTGTTCGGGATAGCATGGCTGAAGGAAAAAGCACTATTGTTATCACCATCACTAATGTGATGGTATTCACAAGCTGATTACTGCAGAAACCATTTAGTAACACCATTTAGGGCTGAGTTCTCTTAATGACTTGCCTATTGTATTGCATGCAACATTTGGGTAAGTTCCTACAGCAAAATGTGCTATGCTGTGAAATTACTCCCAGGTATAAATTACAGCATTTTTTTTGTCAGGTACCATTTATCATCCCTTTGAAAGTCCTGCATGCAGATTGTCACTAAATGTTTGCCTAAGAGAAAGCTCTACCACTTGACATAAACTGGGCAGCTTTCAGATTTTGCAAAAATAATTCTAAGCTAAAAACCATTACCAATACTTTCTATGATTTGTGTTTTGTAAATTGCTTTCCTAGCACTGGAGTTAGATTTCTCTTTAAGCCTCATGACCTTCAGGCAAACTACTTCAACAGAAAAATCTGGTGAGTATCTTTTGAAATGAACTTCTCAGGGAGCCTCCGCCGATGAGGCTGAGCGATCCAATCCAGCATACTGCAGAAGTCAATTCCTGATGTTACATCATATACACCACTACACAATGCCAGCAAATACTTGACCCATGGAAACTCATACTCTGCGAGTACATATTTATACATATCTAAACATACACCTCTATTTTATAAACACGCACACGCGAAGTCCATACTCAATATCCCAGTTCAAACTTGGACAGCTGATCAAATAATTGTTAGATATTTTACCATCTGTTGTTTAGTAAGGACGTCGTTATAGATGGCTTCTCGGCGCTTAACATCAAGCTCCTGGCTTGCCTGCCTGCTTAGGGCCAGGGCCTGTACTTGGCTCTCTGTGAGTGTTACATTCTCTTTCCACTGAAAAGGAAAAAAAAAAATCTTGGCATTAGTCATTTTGACAAAAGCGTAATGGTGACTGAGGTCTTGCGTTACATTCTGAGTTGCATCAGGAGTTAAAAAACAGCACAGTTTCTGGAAAACGCAAAATTACACTTGCCCAGAATCAGAACTAAGAGTTATCAGTTCTTTAAACTATTAATTGAGGTAATATGCCTCTAGATTATTGGTAACAAGTGAGACATGCAGTCTAAGATAGATATACAGGGACAAGAAATAGGCAGTATTTCTTATTTGTGTATGATTATTACACTTATTTGTAGAAAGCCATGATTTTCAGTGCATTGCAAGTAGTCATGGATCTGAAGTGCTAGTCCCATAAGGCTCTATGACATCTATATGCCATAAAGGGTTACTGCAAGCTGCAGTGATACAAGTTAATACACACTGGAAATGACATAAATTAATAACAACTAATTAGCTGAATGACATATATAATGATAATTTCTTTGCCTGATAATGTTCAGCTGTAGGTCTAAACCTATAATGAACTCTTTTACTCACTATCGTTGAAATGATGTCTTCAAGGGGCTGAATTCTTGCTGCAGTTACATTGTTGGTTGCTTCCACAACTTTCTCTCTTCCTTGATTAATGAGGTCCTGAGAAAACACCAATAAATTAACTATAATGCACAGATGCAAAGAACACATTTCTTTGCCAACTGTTTCTAAGTTTTCCTCATCTTTGGCTTATGTACCTAGAAAAATTACGTTTTTCTCCTCATTTGCACAAGTCAATTTGTGAGTAACAAGACAGACTCAGACTTCCACACAACTGAACTTCAGTTCAGAATAACTGAACAGCACATACAAAACTGGCAACCTACACAGGAGACGGTATTTATAAAGAAAACAACTATTTTTGTACCTAAAGGTTTTCAGACCATCACAGGAGTGATGCTTTTCTGCTCAGGCAAGTTTTCTGCAACACTGAGTTTGATGATGTCACAACCTCAGCTCATTCTCTGTGCTCAAACTACTGTGACCTATTTTAGCATAATACTGGCATGTCACGTATTATTCCACAGATGCATTCAATATGGGTCCCCCTGATTTGCATACTTTGCTAGAGATTTTCAATTCTTTCACACAAACTCCTCACCAGACACTAGTAGGCATCATAAGACAACCAAATGCCCTTCAACTACTGCAGTTTACAGGGTGGTACGTTAGGAAGAAACATCAGCAGCTGCTTCAGCTAAGACCTGAGGTAACTGGGAGCAGAGCACACTTTCCTCCCTCCCACTCCTTCTCAGACAGAAGGCAGATGGAGGCACAAAGCTAGATGTGGTAATTAATGTCTGCAAGGAATGCAGTTAATCTTCCAGAACCCTGAGATACTACCCAGATAGAGGTCTTGCAGGTTACATTCATACAAGTTAGACTTCAATTTACAGATATGTAACTAAGCAAAAAAGTTAGCTATTAAAAGTAAGAGACCGTTACATAAATATCAGAATATTAAAGAACGACATGAACCACCCATGTGTGACAGAATAATACACGCATGCTTACAGCAACACAGATGTTCCAACAGATCGCTGCTTACCTCCAGCTGCTGGTTGCTCATTGCTGACAGAGCACCCAAATTGAAAGGAATATATGGGGTCTGAGAGTTGAAATTTGTGGGAAGCATGTTGGTCCCAGTCGGCATGTTGAAACGCATGGTCAAGCCCTTGAAAACACAAAATGCACTTGTCTGAACAACTGGAATAATTCACGTTCTCTACCAACCCTTGAAGCAGCACACGCAGACAAGTCAGCCCGTAGAGATGAACACGGCCACCATACATGGCACAGGGAGGCTGAGCTATCCCACTGCACTGAGGAGCCTTTCCAAACCCCAGTTCAAAAGGACATCTCAATCGCAGGGGAACCTCAATTCTAGTCTTAAGTTAATATGGGCATTGAGCTTAATTATTCGGTCATTACTAAGACAAGAATAGCCAAGGTTTATTATTATATCTAAAGTTATTTAAGAAGCATCTTTTAATTGCAAACCCATTACTTAATGTTGATTTTGACTGGATTGTAATAAAAATCTAAAGATGTGAAAAAGATAATTTACTAACAGGAATATAAAGCTCATCTCCCAAATTGCCTTGTAGAAAGCCATGTAAGTGCTCACTGAAATTTATTGTATCTTCCTATTTCTTCTCCTTCACAAACCCTTTTCCCAATACTCCATTTCATTTGGCATTTGTTCATTCAGGATTGTCAGTGGCATTTTATATATCCAATTTTTGTCATTTCAGATTACTGATCAGGTATGAATACCAAACTTAGCCTTTCCAAATTTTTTTTGATGTTATATTCCAGTTACACCAAGTTACCAATACAGCTTTTACAGTTTAAAACGACAACAAAACCAAACCAACCCCCACAGAACCCACCGCTCTATCCAATTTAGTTTTCTTTCTACCACCTACTTAAATATGAAATAAACAAGATACAGGAAATAAGGGGGGAAAAAGGCAAGATTTTAAGCCCTTTCTAGCAGATGCATGTATGTTAGTAAGATTGTGGCAAAAAGTTCTGAAATCAATTCTACACCTTTAATGGATCTAGAAATTTCCTCAAGTTGTAAAAGTGAGCTATTAAACAGGACACCAGTTGAGTGTTATTATGAAATGGCAGATTTCTGTGTGCAGTAGTAAAAAGTTACTTATAAATGGAAGTAATAAGGAAGATACACACAGAAGAAAAGCATCAGAAGAGTAAACAAGACATGGTATCCTTGTTTTTCATGAGTTTACATATCCATTTCTTGGCCTATGAGAAAATGATTTTCCCCAGAACAAACTGAAAAGGTGAATGGTACTTATATAGAAAGGCTATTTTCATATACGGAAAACTGGTACAGATAGTTTTACCTTCTTTTCTGCTTCATATTCTGCCCATGCTGCCTTCCTTTCTTCTTCAGTGAGCTCCTCTTCCTCCTTATGGTCCAGGAGCGAATCATGTTCATGATATCCAACTATATACTCTTTATTGATCTGAAGCAATTCTGCCAGAATTGTATCCTGATCAAATGAAAAAGGGATGAGAGAATAAGAAGTCACTCAGTTGCTCTGTTATATTTACTCTTTGTGCAGGCCTTACTGCTTTGACCCAATTTTCATGAACAGCAGCTCCGAGCACTTCAGGGAAACAAAATTAAAAAATAATTTAAAAGTAGAATTTTCCTCAGAGGGAGGGTAATGGATTAACAACCTGCTACAGAGATGACAGTCAGATCACTTAATGAACCACAGGAATGTTCTCAGATTCCACAACAATAAATGCACTTTAACAACCTAAAAAGAAAGGAATGTGCTAAATGATTTTTCCTTTGCTAGGACCGGATACCTGAGAGGACCTATCAATAATCCGCATCTGTAATCTATAAAGAGCACTGCTGCTGGTTGCAAAGCTCTAAGTCGTACTTTGGTTCATCAGCCGTCTGTCGGTACTCTGCAAAAAAGGCTGCTTTCTTCAAACTGTCAAGATGCATGTTGAGATAAATAGTCCCCCATCCATTTGGGCTAAAAAAGTTCAAATCTCTGTTGTGAGCTGGATTTTAACAGCAGGTGGCAAGTTCGCTTTCTATATTTCACAACACCCTTACATTTAACTGCTTTTAAGGTTAAGGGAAATGTTTACAATGCCCTTTACAACTACAGTCTATTGTGAAGGTTTTGTTTGCAGACATACTGAAATTGGTAGCTATATTAACACCAAAAATCCTACTGCTGTTTTCCAGTAGGCAGCACTACCAGAATGTCAAATAGCTCCTGGGTGAAGCAAAAAGAAGCTAGCTGCCACCCAAACTGGCTAGTGGCTACTGCTCTCGACTGGACCACAGATGCCACATTTTGGTAGATCGTTATCTCAGTTCAGAAGGGAAATAAAAACAGAACATGAATGGGAAAAGCTGGGATTTCAAGGCAGTGTGTTAATAATGGGTTTGCAGTCCCCATTGTCACCGACTCAACATTCCTGTCTCCGCAGCTGTTCAAAGATGACGCCTCTCTGTAGTAAATAAAGGTAATGCTGCAGAGGATCAAGGAGGCTCTCTACAAAGACTATTAAAACCTGCCCCTCCCTGTACCACAGGAGTCCCCATTTCAGAAGGAATGACTGAATGCTTTTTTTTTCTTTTTTAATGCACCTGCAGCACTGATAAGCCCGCCTAACTGAGAAGCTCCAGTACCCCTCAGCATTCCACCTAGGATTAATAACACAAAACCATCGTTCCATTAAACTTTCTGATCCACTCCTGAAACAAATTACGGTGAATGCAGTGAAAGAGACGTCTTTTTGCAGCAGAATTACACAAATACCTACAGACCCAATCAATGCCAAGCCCTTCTTCTGCCAGACCTTTGTACTTTGGGAACCTTGTACTTGGGAACTGCACTTGAGAGTCCTGACCAGTGGCTTTGCCATGACAGCTACAGAAAGTTGTTCCTGTGCATGTTTAAAGCTCAGTTACAGTAAGCAGAAGGTAACTGTAGGTAACATAAGGAACTATATAAGCCAGTCTTTGTTTTATCCTTCTGTTATCAACTAGTCTTCCCAAATTTTGACCCATGCTTTCTTCTCCAGCTCTTCAAGAAAACATTCAGTGTAAGACCTGCATGACTCATGGGCACAAGAAACACGTAACGGGATTTTGGGGTGGTGGGAGAGAAGGACAAGAGAGAGAAAAAGGGGATGCATTAATGGGATGTGCAGAAAACATCTAGAGGAAGGGGGTAAAGAAGTCAAGGAGGTATTACAAAATTAAGTTAACACAATTAAAAAGCACTCTCAACACACTGTAGCTGTACATCAGTGCGTGGAGGGTTCCAGGCCATGCACATGCATTAATTTCCATGGTAACACTACTATTGAAAATAATACTGGAATATAATCCACACTCACTTGGCCAAGTGTCTTCAAAATGTGGTTTAAATTACATCCAACTGCGTGTTTGCTTTTCTTTGTCTAAACTTTATTTTGCATTAAATATGATGGAGCTTGAAAACTGGTATATGGAAGGTACTGCCATGTGATTTATTTTACAGCGAAGAAAAATAATAAATTCACCTTATATACAAAAAAATGCAGCAGATTAACATTCCTTTCATTTGTTTAACTTGTTGATAAGAAAATGATTATTGTTTATAAGCTTTTAGGTGATATCCTGGTGATGAATTAAAAATTTGAAGAGAGATTTTCAAGTTTTTTATTTTTTAAAAAGGATTAATTTGTCATTTATATAGAAATTAAATGCTATGGAGAGATAGATATATTAGAAAGGAAATCTTCCACAAAGGAATCTAAGTTATGCTGTAGTTCATAAAGGTGTGGTTTTTTTTTTCCTCCACCAATTTAAAATTCAATACCAAGGTTAGAAATAAAAATGAACGAAAAATAAAAGCCAGCAAATTCTTTGGGTTCTGAAATTAAAAGCCTTCCCAAAATTCACAGAACTGTCCCTTAGTACAAAAATACAATAAAAATCATGTCCTAGGAAGAACGGACAAGGAACAAGGTGCCACGGTGCCAGCTGCGAGGGTCGCGAGGGCCCCTCAAGCCCATTTTGTCCTTGTCCATCTCCTACCTCACCTGCACTATTCTGAAACACTGCACTGGCCAGAGCAAGCCGTGGGCATTGCACTGATCACAGCACCCAATTATCAGCATTTGTGGTAAAAAACTTCAGTGATAGCTACATGATACCAGCCAAGTCTCCTGGATACCCCAGTGTAATCCTTTGGGAGCTGAGTGTTAAGGGTCTGAGAACCTGCTTTTAAAAAACCAAAACAGCCTAGTCATCATAAATCACACTGATTTTAAAAAGGACTCAGAATCTATTGTTAAATTCAGGGCAAAGTGAAACGTAACACCTGAAAAACAGTCACAATGCACCAAAGAGTATTTTCGCACTTTACACTATCTTCTCCTTTTACTATTTCTGTAGAGTAGCAATTTAGAGAAAGTTTTTATGCCTCTAGTCTGTATTAGGCAATGAGTCACTACATTTGCATAAAGCTCATGGGCTATATACAGTGATTAGTTCTAATTATTTCTATACTTGAATACAATGAATCTGAATCGATGATTACTCAGTCTTAAGATACCTGTTATGCCCTTCAGACAGCACTTCTGCGGCAGTCATTTTCAAATCTGCAGCGACAGCGGATGAATGAAATGTACTTTCAAGCAGTGGAATTTAAGACTAATTTAATAATTCAGGTGAATAGCATTCATGCTAAAAATACTGTGTTGAAACCAAGTATTTACATTCTTCAAGACGTAGCAGGATTTTCAGAGGGCTAAGGGCAGAGAAATGGCACTGTGAAGTTACTGTTGTAGTGCAGCACGCCTTTTCCCCCGAGAGGGGCGTACACTGGCTCTTAGTGCTCCCGGGAAACCTGCAGGTCTTGCTCAGACTGCAGTGTGCGGAAAACTGCTGCTAAAATTAAAACTTGACATGAAACTTTGATAAGCTTCCAGGAAAACCTACATATTCCACGTTTGCCATGTGGCTTTTCATATAAAATAGCAACATTCAGCATCTTCCCCTCCACCCCCACCTATTAACAACATTTTCTAAGAAAACCCTTCTTTGACTGAAACTTGGGATTATTGCATAAAGGAATTCTCAAGGACGTATTTTGAAAATCAAGTAGCACTCGTTTCTTCACTCACATTAAGGCTTTACTTCTTTCTTTTAAAACAATCCACAATGAATTCTCCTAATTTTTTAGTAAGAAATGAATTAAAAATATTTTTTCTTACATCAAAGCTGCTGGAAAGCGTGTCAAATCTACAAGTTCCAAGAGCAACCCTAATGCCCAGCTCTGAACCACTCCTCCTCAGCACACGATTCCTGACTGCTGACCTTCTAAAAGGTGGCTTCGCTGAAGTCAAGAAGTAAGGTGACTTAGCAGACAATCCGCAGAAAACTTATTTCTCTAGGGTTTTCCACATTTATGCTTAGACAATCAGAGGAAAGATGGAAAACATGTCACCTAATTCTTATTTATAATTCCCTCTAAAGAACATGCATTTTGGAATTGAACCCTTCAAAGCACGTTTTCAAGTACTTATGCATCCATATTGTGAGGAACCTGTTCTCCAGATCCTAGCTGTATCTCTACTTGATGATTTTATTATGTTTAGGTGCTTTTATTGTGCACTTCACACCAAGGCTATGGATTACAAGGGTAACCCCCGATCTTGCTGCCTCCACAAGAGTAGAGCTACACAATGTTATCGTTCCTTGTTAAGAGACTACGCTTTGGAGATGTAAAAGAGATGAAGAGGCCTGAAGACAAGACAAATGTATACATAAAACCTGTAAAAAGCAAAACAAAAGCCTTCTTTTAGCCTCAATTCCTACTTGGCTTTGCTGATAATTATAAAGGAACAGCTCAGTCTTTTTACGTGAGGAGCAGGCAGCTCAATGCTGGAAAAGGGTAATTCAGGTGAAGTTTTAGTGGCCTCTGCCTCCAGCTGAAAGCTGCAGAGATCAGGCAGGGCATGCTGAACTTAGCACAAAGAAAGCATCTTAAGTGAAGTTTTAAACTCCAGCTGCTGTGCAATTAAGGGCTGTTACAATAAAATGCTTCTGAAAGCATATCAGTCTTTATAATCAACTGTTTTCTCTCCAAAAAATGCAACAAATGCAGTGTTAAATTCATCAAATCACTAAAAAAATTATTATTATAAAGGTAAGTCATGCATCTCTGCTCTAATTCCACTGAAATAAGGAATAGTGAGCTTTCTGGATGAGTAAGATTACATGATTTTGATATTTATACCATCCACTGCAATGTTTTCTACAGCTGGTACTTGCTTTTCGTTGTTTATGTAGAACTTCTAGAGAATTGGACAGAGCAAAAGAAATAGGTAAATGAAACAGAAGTTAAACAAATGATATTGTAAATAAGGTATGAGCCACCATTCAGTTAAACAGAACACAGGGATCAAGAAACAAACCGCTGCAACTGCTGCGCTAGCTCACCTGTGTGCAAAGCAAGAACCTGACTGTGGATAAAATGAAAATAACAGATCCCAATCAGCTGAGAAGACACACAGCCAAAATAATAATAATAAAAATTGGGATAATCAAAATAGTTAAGGGGAAAGAGTTTTGTCTTTACATTTTTTATAGTAAATATAAGAAACAAACAAAAAGTTCTGTGACATAAATTACTTTGCAACAGTTTACTACCTTGGCACTAGTCACCCAGGCACCCTAAATGTTCCTATTGCATTTCTTCTTGGATGAACTATCCAGGAATCGCTAATTAGATTAAGTTGCTGCTCACGCGTGTATGATGCCCTTGCAGGACAGATTGCACTCCTGCCCTCAGACTGCCTGGTCCAATCCCAAACCACAAGTAATACTTTGTGCAATGACAGCTACCGACATTATTAACACTCCTGAGACACATCTTTCCCCACTAACAATTTAACATCATTTCACCACAAGCAGCCCAAAGACACGTGAAAACACTGGCTACCACGCATGCTACAGGCAACACTGCTCCCAGCTACCAGAAGTTACGTTACTTCCTGTGCCACCTTCACACCTCACCTCCCACTTCCCCAATTCAGCAGGAACTGAGGGAGCTCAGCATCCCGCAGGATTCTTCCTCACTATCGCAGACCCAAGCCTAATTCGGGGACACAAAGAAAGGGAAAAGATTATTTAGGGGCTAAACTAACTGCTAGCCTTCCACATTCTGTGGAATCAGAATCAGGAATACAAAAGCCTGCTTCCAACAAATAAATACAGAAACTGCTAAAATAAGATGAATCTATCTGATTTAGAGCCCTTTCAACCATCAAATGAAAACAAAACAGATTAAAAGTGTGCACGAAGATGCACATCTTAATAATAATAATCCTGTTCAATACCATTTGCTAAAGCTATGAAAAAGAACCACGCAGAGTTCCTATACACAGATCTGCTTCACTTCTAGCCAGGGACGTGGTTAAAGCTTTGTATTCAACTTCACTTATATGAACCACATGTTGATGGCTAAATGGAATTAAGTAAGTACTATTAATTAAACTAAAGGAACATGTTTTAGGAGGTAAAAAAACGAATTTGTAAATTTACAAAATAGTAAAAATTGAATCTGTTATCTACAATTTACTGCTTACAATGTGAAACACCGTAAGAAAAAGAGCTTAGATACAGTCATTAAAGATTGTTTTCAAGGGTTTTAAATGCATGCGTAACAGCGACTAACGCTTTATAGGGCTACTGCTTCCTAAATCCCCCTGACAGCTGCATGGACACTGTAGGTGGTCAAATAAACTCCATTTCAGACAAAGGCCTAAATATTAAGAATGCCAATGTGATGCTCAACCGCAATTTATTATATTACAGTGGCCTACAAACAGTTTCGAATGAAAAGCATACCATTTTTCCTTGAAAATTAATAGATGTACAAACTAGGAAACCTCCTTCTCCACACCCAGACAGTGTGTAATGACCTAAAGCTAACAGCTCAGAGATGTAATCAGGTAATTAGCTACAAGCTGTACGTTTACTTGTTACTATTTACTAGCTATTCACCTGGTAAGCTAAAGACAACTGCACAAGTTATTAATCGATTAGCCTTTGGCAGGCCACATTACATTAGTGTATGTGAACAACACCTAACACAAAAAATATAAAATAGATGAAGTACAAACCTTAGACTAACCATAAATATAAACTGACTTGGAAAAGGAAAGTAAAATAAACGATCTGATCATTCTTTCCCCTGAACTTCACAGTCAGGCAGGAATAAAAGTTACAGTTTATACTTTCAAATTAAGTTCATAAATTTTTTGGTTCCCCAAGAACTGCACAGGATACTGAGACATTACTGCGTAGCCAATAAACCACTACAATGAACCACTACTACATGTCACAGCCACTACAAATAGATTAGGGCAAGCCTCCGTGAAAACAAACTACTGTGATCTTAGAAGTCAGTACTTTGTATTACCCCAGAGCACAGAACGTCAGCGCTCTCACCATGTGCAGTAAATGACCGTCTGCAAAAGGAACAAAAATGTCACTGGTCTCTGCTAGTACTGACAACACTAAAAACACATTAAAACCCTTAGCTTGTCCAATTTTTCTTCACTTAAACAATAAATATCTCTTTCCCTATCTCTACTGTATTTCTATTAATGGTCCCTACAAGAAGACAGTAATAAACAACTAAAAAAAAAAAAAAAACCACACAAAAAGGCTTGGCAAAAGAGATCATGGATTAATTTGACTCAAAGTCTTACCTAGGGAAATAAAAAACAGACCCTGAAGCCCAGCATCTCCTGATAGTTTTGTTATCACTAATTGAGGTAATGCTAGGTGTCACCAGCACCCACTTACGCATTCATCTTGGCTTCCCAGGTTCTGTTTGTTCTAATTTAAAAACTCTGTCTTTTAACTGAAGATCTTTTTCTTAAACTGTCAATTAGATTGAAGGGCATTAGAGCATCCATGATATTGATCACACGTTTTATTGCGTTATCTGCAATCTACCACTTTCAAAGTAAAAAATACAGCACTTCTCCTTGCAAGATCGAATACCCCACATCCTTCAAAAGATGTAAGTTTCTTTATAGAATATAATTCCCAGTGATCTGCATCAACTTACTTTAGGCAGCATCGGTGTATCTCTCTTCTTTTTCTTTTCTGAATTAGGGTCATCCAGCAAATCTGGCTCAAAGGTATACAGCTCTGTGAGCTCATTCATAGTGAAATGACGTTCAACTTGCTGTTGGTCAACAACCCGGAAAGACAGCGACTGCTTTGTTACCTGTCGATCATAGATCTTATCTTCCATCGTTCCCTAGAAAACACAGTTATTCACTTTTACACAAAACCGACCTTCTGTTACATAGGAAAAAACTAACAGACAGAGAAGAGCAAGAACAACAACAAAACAGTGCTCTATTTCCCTTTTTTCTGTGCTCCTTATCTACAAAGTAACCTGAAAACAATGAAGAAACCTGAAAATACTTCACTGTTTGCTGAAGGGAAAAAAAAACAAACCAACAAACAAACAAAAGAACAAAACCCTCCTGGAAATGAATAAAAAGTAGCGTGCATTGTGTAAGCGACAGATGTCATCTAGTTGTTGACTAAGTGTAAGAAACATGTTATCAGCAGTGGCCTGAAGAGATCAGGTTTTGCTTTATTTCCCGAAGTATAATTATGACAAAAATGTTAATTTCCACAGTATGTACCTTTTTTGTACATTTTGCTGCTTTGGGCAGCCCATAAAAAAGGCAAACAGATACCAAGTCACTGGAGTGGGAAGGACAGGGCAAGGGAAGCAGTCAAGTCTAATTCATCACAGCTGGGTACGAACAAACTAGATCTTTGATGAAAAAAGGAAAATTACATATTTAAAAAAAAAGATGACAACTACGAAAAGTATGAGAACAGCACAGCTTGTTCTAAACACTGCAACTTAAAAAGGATACCAACAGTTCAAAAGTGCACGTAGAGAAAAACAGACTGAAGCCTGAAGAAAAAAAATCCATGTCTGACAGTAACATGTTACAAAAAGTGATCTATTTAAGTTGGCAAGTGAATAATGATTTGATCATGAGTTAATTACTGTTACTAGGGAAAAAAAAGTCTTCAGTTTGTCCTGTGAAAACCTCAGAACTAGGAGATGAAGCAAGACACTACCTGTCAGAAGTAATGGCATTATTACTTATAAAGAGGATAGATCGGTGACCATCGGAATCATTACAGATCTTTGGGCTCTGATACAGGTTTTCAAATCATGATTGCATGCCTTTTTATAGAAAAAAAAAATCTTTAGCTACCAGCATCTTCATTCCATTTGGATTTTCAATGACCCAGAGACCAGTTTTAAGGGGTCTGTAGAAGTCAGTCACATTCAGCAAGGCTACTGACAAATGACAGCCATCCTCTATGTGGTCTATACAATTAAGAATTTTTCGTAATGTACAAATTAAAGCAGTAAATAATATTCCGAGTCTGAATGTCTGAATCCCTGCTAGAATTCCAGGATTTGTGAAATACAAAGTGCCAGATGAAGTGGGCTTAACAGCAAATAATTTCAGTGTTGTTTTTTTTTAATTATTATTTTGCAATTTATTTATTTATTTTACCACCATTTCCTTCAAGATTTTTTTCAGTGATTTTGGGACAAATACTGCTATCAGATTAAAGCTGGAAGATGACTGGATCAGTGTGGACCACTACGGACCACAGCAGAAGTCCAAATAGTTACAGTTTACAAATTTGACTGCAGAACCAGAATATCACAAAAAAATCACACAGAAACCTACCTGAGCCAAAAACCTGTACACAAACACAGGTTTGTTCTGCCCAAAGCGGTAAACCCTGAAAATACTCTGGATATCATACGATGGGTTCCAAGAAGCATCAAAGATGATTACTCTATTAGCAGCCACAAGATTAATTCCAAGGGAGCCTGCTTTAGTGGAGATAATAAACAAGCGGCCTCTGGAACAGAGAAAAGTTGCAATTTTTTAATATTTTGGAAATGTATTAAATATATATTTTTATATATTGAAACAATGTCAACTGAGAGACTAGTATGGTTAGTATATTATTAGAATTAACAAAATGTCTGTTTATATAGAAATGTCTTTTCCTTCTACTACAAAACGATCTATTTACTGTTGTGCTACTGGAATAATATTTGGAAAACAATCAGAACAGTACCAAAATGTAGGTATTACACTTTTATAAAATGCACCTAGCAGACTTATAAATGGTGAAGAAAGCGTATTTACAATGCTAAAAGCATATTTTATCACTTTTCATCTTCATGTTTGAACTGACTTAGAAAGACTAGTGAAGTACACCCATGCCAGGTTAAAAGCCAACTTTGCTACCAAACAGCATTTGCCTGTTGTAGCAGCATTGCTAGATAACCTGCGAAACCTCTCTGACCCAAGGCATGGAAACTGCTAGAGGATTCCACAGGCAAAACGGATAGAAATCCCAAGTCTATTTATTCTTAGTTCCTTCTCTAACATGGAAGAACCACTTCAGCTGAAATTAAAAAACAAACTGAACTGCAAGGATAGAACAAAAGAAACAGCTCATCTCTGCAGACAAAGAAGCTCCAGCCACAAATAAATAGTAATATGCAATTGAGCCACAAGCATCGAAATAAAATATACACACTGAGGAGTGGGGACAAACAACAATAACTTGCCTAAAACTACTATATGAAGCAGTCCTGTACTTGGCAGCATTGTGATGCTTTATTCGCACAATGTTAATAGGTCAATAAACTAATACAAGTAACAAAGAAACGTGGAACAAAAGAGGGAAAATCAACACGTCTATCAGAAGAGATCTCACCTCACATTAGTTTCATCATTAAATTCTTCAGCCCATTTCTTTCTTGACTGAGCTGTAGTTGAGCCATCTAAGCGATAGTAATCAATGTTTCTGAACCATTTTCCTTCACCTAAAAATGTTAAGAGTCAAATTATTAAAATGTCTATTATGTAAGTAACCAGACTGATAATGCTGGATATAAACAACTCTCAAAATAGTACAAAAGCAAACATGGAACATGAAGTATGCTACTCTGACAACTTAGAACAATGGGAAAAGACTACAGGTTATTCAAGACAGAAAATCCAGGATAGAAAATATTTTGGGAGAATTCAGGGGCTTTCCACAGGCATGCCTTCAGATTATATAGTGAGGATTGTATAATAAAATGTAAAACGTAACATGAGAGAATATAATGTCAACTGCATCTGTAAGAATAATGCTCCTACAACCCTAAACCAATTCTGTCTAAAACAATTCGAAAAGTAGACTAAATGTCAATAGCACTTTACTTTGACAAAAGCATCCAACGTCTATCACTACCCTTTTCTCCTTAAGAGTTTAATCTTGTAAAAATTAACAACTGTTATTAAATGAAACTCCTTAAAGCAGCTTTATAAAGATCGGAATTTCAAGATGTGAAGTTATAATCAAGCTATGTTTCAAGGTTAAAATTTAGATGAAGTATTTGAGAAGACCTTAGCTTTTTTGGATGGTTCCTCTGATTTCTAACCAATTCTACTTCTATATCCACATTTGTATAGAGATGTTTGGAGATAAGGTTACTTTTTAAAAGTAACATCTAATCTTCAAGTATTATACTACTAGTTGCTTTACTAATTGATCTCCATAATTTCATATTTTTAATTAACATAACAGTCTCTCCCATACAAATAGCATCCATAAGTAAATACTCAAAAGGAGATTTCAAAAGTCAAGGTCTAACCATTTTGGAACTGAATTCAGAACAGCTGTTTGAGCTTAAATATACTGTGACTTATGGCTATTTCTTGCCAGATGAAAAAAAATTATATAGAAGATTCTTCTCTCCTGAATTCAGAAGTAGCCTTTCATTTTCTTGACTATCAAGGTACATATCCACAAAATGAACCCCACTGTGCCATCAGTTATAAAGAAAACAGCATTTTTAGGAGACAACACTGCTTCATACAGTCAATTATGAGAAACAGATTTTTGAGTCGTGCCTGGAATATATAAACGCACACATATATAAAATACAGTCTAATTGCTTATTGAAAGAACTATTAGAACCAGAAAAAAAGGCCTTAAAAATTATCTCCAACTAAAGGCAGAAACCTGAAAAAAAGACAGCTTATAATATTTGAAGATAACAAATATTCAGAAGCTAAGGAAAGCAGCACGTGGGAACAATAAATCAGAGAGACACTGGAGATCTTCATCTAACTACCGTGTTGATACCACTAAGCCACATTTCTCTTATGCAACTGTTCAACATGTTTATACTTAGAAATGAGATATTTGAAAGGAATGACAGATTCAAAGAAATTCTTCAATCCACACACACTGAGCACTGGAACTTCACATAAAAATTAACTGCATCATCAAGAGCTCTGGGAGGGCCACACAGAGGAAACAAAAGAAACATCCTGCACAGAGGACACATCTGGCTGGTGACAAATTCCTCGCCATTCAAGCATCACTAGGATAATGATTAATTCAATACATTGCTCTCTTTACAGAATCCATAAAACAATCTGCTGCAGTATACATAAAGCCTAAATTCACATTTCGCATTCAACATCAAGACACACCACTTCAAAATAGTGTAATTTTCCTTCATTATCTCTCTCCCAGTAGGAAGCATCAGAATTTGCCATGCATGAGCATACAACATCACTTCTGTACAGAATTTAATAAAATGCCTTCTCTCAATTTTGGATGATGAACATTTAATCTGCTTAGGCTACATTAAGCACAGATGATACAGAATGAAATCAGAAGCAAGAGTCCATAATGGGATAACACAGACCTCCTGCAGAGTAGAACAGAAGTCCTGCCAGCTTCGGGAATGGCAGAGAGCACACAATGCTTCTCATGCAAACAATTATTTTAACTCCATTCCCTTCGGACCAAATAGAGACTTGTAAGAGAGTTCTTAGCTTTGTAACTGTCCAAGCTGACACTCACCTTTATAAATAGGAGCCTTATCTTTGTCAGTTTTCTCCCTGTTGGCCAGCTCCAGAAAATCTTCTATCAAATCCAGTGATATTAGTGATTGGCTAAATACTAGGCTGAAAACAGAAACACAAAACCACAACATTAACCTCTGAGGTTATTTTAAATATTGTACTGCTTTACTTTTCTCCCTTGTTCACTCTGATAAAACCTTTGAAATGAACAATCCACCTAGATACAGCAAGGGGCTTTGGTGGAGTACGTGTATGGGAAAACTCTCCCACAAAAAAAGCACACACATTTGGTTCAAAAACCTGAGCTACAGCATTATAAAGACTGAATGAAGAACACTAACAGACTGATGTATTTGTAAGATTGCTGAAAATGCTTCTAAAACTGACTTACACTTTGTCCCCAAGCTCCTCTGCCATTCGAAGAATTTCAAAGAGAAGCACCATTTTCCCAGAATGTTCCAACACTTCAGCATCTGCATCAGTGACGAAATCTTTGTACCAGTCTGGAGCTGGGCTACCAGGATTTGAAGAAGATGTAGCTTTACCTATAAAAAACACAAACAAAAACTCAGAGATAAAGGCATTGTGTCCATTAAAATGCTTTGAAATGTCTTTATGTTGCAGAACATTTAGAAAAATAGTTCTACTATCTGCAGCTTTTCCCCATGAGTATTTATCAACAGCTTTGTTTCCAACAAATACGCGTCTTTGAAAACTCAATCATGTTCCAGCAATTAAAAAGAAGCTTTTCACAAAGTGATTTTGAATCTGAAACAAACATCTGAAATTCCTAGAAAGAGAATGGTCTTTTGGGTTACACCTAGGTCGTCTATCAAGATGAACTCTCAGAAGAAAGCTTTCAAATGCTACATATAATATTGGTTTTCAAGACAAAACATAAACCATCTCCTCTTTTGTTATGCTCAGATTTAGAATCTTTTTCCTAATCTAATTTAGAAGACAACATTAGTACATACGGGGGAAAAATTGTAACTTTTCCCCCCCTTTTTATTAATTTACAATTGAAGAAAAAAGAGATTCCACCAGTATATTCTGCTTTTCTGCAAAGTTCTTTAGGAAAGTTTCTTGCCTGCTGATCTGCTAACACACCACTGGAATAACAACAGCTGCAGAACACATACATGAAAACAATCCCATTTTTAACATGTCACCATCTTAAAAATTAAATTAACTTTTTTCTTTATTGTTGTTAATTTGACTCCTAGAAATGTAAAAATACTAGAACTATAAAGTACAGTTTCTCACTGAAAACTACACCAAAATAACTAGCAACACCAAGTCCTTCTGGGTTTAAATCATCACTCAAGAGTGTCAGACACCAACCATGCTGATCTTTAATGATATTTGCATTATGTCTACTCTGAGACAGAGCTGAATTCAACCAGAAAAAGCTTATATTCAGCACTGTAATCAGAACCAGAATGGCAGACAAGAACCATGAATTATCTTTATTTGCATTACTTAATTTCTTTTTATGACATTGCAATTTAACCTTCTTTGCATTAGAGTGATAAAAATTGATTAGATTTATTAATGCTATGTTTTTTCACATAAAAACTTGTATCTTACTGAAATATTTACTTACATAGGAGAAAACTGTTCTATCTCATGAATAATTCAAAATGCTTACGTTTGAAGACTATGCACAGCAAATCAATTGTGACACACCGATAAATTTCAGGTGCAAGATAGAACCGATCTTGACAAAATTCACAGTTGAGCCCTCTTTCACACAAGCTTTTAAAGAACGTATTTTTCAATACCAGACTGAACAATGAACAAGTTAAGAGATTTAGTCTGACGTGACATAGGAAAATCTTATGCACACCACCTATTTCTATCCTCACCCCTAAACTTTGCAGAAAGGCCTTCAACAGCTGAAATGAAATACCAAGTTTGCCCCCAAACCTCATCTGATACAGCATCAAATGTCTGTTTAGAAATTCGCTACCTACATTAAATTGAACAAGATTGCATGAGAGAGATGTAAAAATTTCAGTGCTCCACAGACAGAAACTCATGCTTCCTGTAATGTTAGTAATGAATTTAATACACTTAATCTGTACATGTACGTATTTTATGCACACACACTCATTCTCTCCCCCTCACCCATTTTTGATATCTCTGCTGTAGGAATAGGGGACAAAAAATAAATTCTCTCCCCCTAAAAATACTTATTTAGGGAAGGTGATTAGGCATTGATATATCTGTTAAACACATGATAAATGATAGTGCCAGAAAAATAGCTTTATGATATTAGATACAATGTTAGAAGTAGATTATTAAAGGAAAAATAAAAGAAAATGAAATATATAGATATACATAGCTTGAATAACAAGTCTTTAAAAAGGTTTCTTATGCCTCTGCATTATACCTGCTTGCTTAGTTATTTATTTCAAATTCCAGGTGCAACAAAAAAGGGCATACGTATCTATTAATCATTCCATTCATCTTTCATCAACATCCTAAAATAAAGATGAAAAGCATCATGGTTCTCTGTTAACCTTACACTGTTTTGTACTTATGAATTAAAGTATTTGTTCAGCTTCTCTGTCACAAGACCCCTCACTTCTAAATTGATGCCCTTTATTTTTCCTGTAGGAGATTATTAGGAACAGCAGGAACTGTGAGCATAGAAGCACTTCATGGATTTAAGAAATTTGTTGTTTTGCAACAAAGCAGAACTCTTGACAGCAGCACTCTCAAAACACATTTTCCAAATGTCAAGCTGCATCGTATTTGATTTACTTGTATACTATACTCACCTTCATCTGATTTTGTAACAGACGGTGGATTGTTTACAAGTTCTTCTGCATTTCCTTCTCCACCTCCACGAGATCTTGAATTCCAGACTTTGATGACTTCTACATCATTATCACTGCCACTCCCACTTGAGCTACACTCTTTCTTCACTTTTTTCCCCTTGGATTTTTTTTTCCTATGAAGATAACATCGTACATCCCATTATTATTTTTGAAGATCATATTGCTAGAGGATATATTCTAACAGAGATATATATATATACACACATATATATAAAACCTTTTACTTTATAGAAATCACTTAAGTTCTATTAGGGAAATAAATCCAACAATAAACAACAAATAAAAGCTCAATTACTTTGCATAATCATCAGAGCTTAAACTCATTGAAGTTTCATCAGAATCTGAAGCTATGAAGTCATCCAGACTGTCTTCATCAAAATAGCCCTCAAAAGAGAAAAAAACAGAAATTTTATTAATTATGCTCATCCAGAAGCTCTTATTAAACCTCTAGCCATCTGCTTATTCTTCATTTGAAGAATGTTAAGTTCTACAACAGCATGGCCTTTCAAAATGTTTAAAGAGTGACAACATATCCAGAAACTAAAAATACGACAAAACCAGCGGCACGATTACCCCACACCAAAGGTTTCCATTAATTTGATGAAATTTTACCTAGCATTTAGCATAGCTTGTTTGAAAAATGTCTCAATAGAGAGTATTTTAATACATCTAATTTACCTTATTTTCTTTGCTAATATAGTCCAGCTGCAAACACCAGGGGTGAGTCCAGATTCTGCTCAACATCTGGAAATCCTGGAATAGTTTAGCTCCAGCTTTGCCCCGTCCACCTTCATTGCCGCTACCTACACCTGACAATAAAGTTCAGGTATGAGAATGAAACCTTGCAGTAAGTTAGCCACATAACATTCCCCCTTTGAACAATCTGGTGGTGAAGTACTGAGTGTTCTTTCCAGATGCACATCATACTGTAACGTCTGTTGTAAAAGAGATCAAATTACTCAGTCATAGGCATTTTTCTCCTAGTTAAAGTTGTCAAAATTATATTTTCCCCTTTTTCTTGACAATAAGAAACACGATTTCATTTTTACATAAAAGCACATTTCTTCCCAGTATAGGAAAGAATCCAAATCCTCTCTAAAGGAGTCATGTCTATGCATTTATTTGTAAAATCAGCTCTTAAAGAGCAGCCCAAGCTACAAAACAAAATAAAATTTGCACTTAATTTTCAATGAATTTGACTTATTATTTTAAGCTACTTTTTTTTAAAACTTGCAACTCTGCATTAATTTGCTACAATAAAAAAATGTAAAAATGCCCAGCCTATTTGCATTGTTCAAGCACAAATTAGAGCAAAGTAATACATTATGCAGAGTTGAACATTTGTTGTAGTCTTAATGACTCATTAAACAGTACAATAACTTGAAATTGATTGGCTTTCATATGCATTGTATCCATAATTTAAGGTATGTATACCTAGCAGAAAATAGTATTTGCTGCATCAAAATTCTGAAATGTTTATGAAATGTTACGGTGAGGCAGGCATAAAGCTTGTTCAGTGCATTTGCTCAACAAGTTAAGTCAATCAAATAGATGTATACAGAGCACAAGTAATCAACAAAGTGACTTCTTGCTATGTTTTAATCATAAAACACAGCTTTAGAACTAACTTGTACTCCCCTATGATGCTGGGAAATTGAATTATAAGGAAGACAAATTCTTAGGTTCAACTTGGCTAAACTTGAGCTAATATGACAGAGAAACGTCCTCAGTTAACAACTCCTACAGACTTCTTAATTTTCTGTATTACAGAAGCGTTCATATGTGATATGTGTTCACATATTATTACAGAAGTGTTCATATACAAACATGTTCATTAAATGAATTAAAAAATGACAACCTTGGAATATTGCATCTAAAATGCGTATTTTGGTATATGCCTCTGTTACAGGGCACAGGAAAACAACTTTAAACATTTGCAGAGAAGCAGCAACTTCCCTTGTATATTCGTCTTCAGCAGCAAGACTCACTTTTTATTTAATGAAAATCAGAGAGCACATCTTCCTCAGTGGAACTCTCTAAATACAAAGGTAATCCAAAGAACTCATGCAGGCCTCAGTAACCATTTTAGAGATTTCCTCTGAAGACCTGGGCCACGGTTAGCTTGCACAGCTTTTTTCTCTGGAAGAGGCAGTTCTTCCTGCCTTCCCCTCTCGTCCTCCTCTCTCTCATGTTGTCTCTGGCCCTAAGTACCAGATGATTTGACTGAGCTCACCACAGTGGCAGGACACTAACCCGAGAAGGAGAGAGAGAAAGTAAATGATGCTTTCTACTAGATCAGGGTGTTGAAGAAGCTCACCAAGGGCTAGTAACCCATGAAACTGTGCAACCCGTTGTGACAGCTGCAGATTTCAGCTCAAATAATTGTGTCGAGCCCTCTAAGTTTGGACAGATTAAACTACCTGTTAGGGAGTGTGTTTTCTCAGTTAGTTACACACACAACCCAATAATAAATTAATTGTTCCAACAACAGAACAAACGTGAAGCTCATTATATTAGGCTTTTTGCCTGAGGAAATCCTTTCCTTAGCTTTAAGGGACACCAGATTAGAGGTTACTTCCTCTTATCGGCTGCCTGCTTTATTAAAAAAGGAAGCACCGAAAGCCAGTGTCTGCAAAGATTTCTGCACCAAGTAAAGCAGTTGTAAACAAACAGCGCTAGCTCTTATGTTAATCAATGATCCATAAAAGATTTACTTCACCATCTAAAAGCATGCCAGACCAACAAAGTCAGGGTTGTAGAGTCTGAAATTGCAAAACCAGTCCTGCTTTGTATTAGAAATGGGCCAAAGGAAACCTACAAAACTATTGTAACTCTTGAAAGTTACAAGACACCATGAAGAACTAGGATGATTTAACCTAAACCATTTGGATGCATGCTTGTAGAGTAAATAACTAATGCTCATAATTTTAGGCTACTTGCTTTTGGAATGCATTTAGAATGATGAAGGACATGGAATGCACATAAGCAGCGTTTCAGCACATTTCTATAAAGAAGAATCAATGCAGCAATACAGGACAGACTGCAATATAGAGCTCATTAGGTGTGAGCACTGCATAAGAGTTTGGGCTTGCTTGTGTACTGCTTTGAAGTACTATTAATCTAAGAACTTTTACTTCCTTTTTTTAAAAAAAAATACATAAAGCAAGAAGTTTTTACTCCCTTCGAATGAAAGGCTAAAAGGAGCAACCTGCATGTAAATGTGCAATTATTACTGGAGATTATCAGTGGAAGTGAAATTGCTTTCACTGGCCCTTTAAAACTCTCTACGTCCGTAACTTACACCAAATGAAGGCATCACACAACACAGGTGTAGAAAGGGAATCTAGCTGGCAGTTTGGCTAGGTGATAGAAACTGCACTAACCAGAACCTAAAGCAATTAAGACAACACAGTGAATTTCATACTGCTGTAAATCACAGCTTGATTTGAGATGTAATTAATCTCTGTAATTAAATTTGGGAGAGTAACCAGAATAGAAAAATACAGTTTAGAAATTCCTGCAGCAGCAACACGCGGGCATTAAGGCAGGTGGCTTAACAGGTGCAAAAAAAATAGGAAAAAAGGATACTAATACTACTAAACTGGCACAACAGTCTACGTAATACATTTTGTAGCAACTGCAGAAAGGGAATATATGTTTCAAGGTTTAACAAAAGCCTATCAGAGCACCTTAAACATGACAATGTAATTCAATGCACAATCACTAAGACAATTATTCTATGTGGTATATAAACAAACTAGATTGTTCCAGAACCCAAAAGCTGCTGCTGAGGAATCTGGCTGCACAATGCCCAGCAGTACAGAAAAGCTCATTTAAGAGTTCCTTGAGATTCCCACTCTAGTAGTCCTGTCTGGCACCACCATATAGAAGTGTTGACATTTTGACACCTTGATACACTAAAATTACAAGCTGCAGAGTTTTCTCTCTCTTAAAAGTGAACAGTAGAGTAGCCCACTGTGGTACATTTCTTTTTCCCCCTCATACACCTTACTTTTACAGTTAACCAAATTTACATTAATTGGAAAGAAATGAGAATGGTCATTGTGAAAACCAGACTTGAGGGGTTTAGAGCACAACAGAAGAGACAGTTCCACAAAAGAGCCAAATGTGACAAATAACAGTTTCGGTTATAACAATTAAAAAAGAAATTGCAAGGCTTGGCAGTGTGCTTAAAGCAGTGCAGCTCAATTTTAATTTCTCTCCCTCCAATCTTAATGCAAATATTTTGTTTCTTACATGAATAAAATATTAAATAAATTACATTTTATGTCTAGGAAAGGAAAAAAAGAAAGAAGAGATGAACCATGACCTGAAGGAGGACTACTGTTGAGATACATATATTACTATTCCTCCAAGAATATTTACGCACAACCAAATGTTTTGCTGTAATTCAAGTCTCAGAGCTAAGGTCAACCTTATAGGAAGCAGAAAAATATCCCTATAGGGCTGATTTTATATATCTAACAACCCTTCCAACCACAGCAAAAGCCCCTTAGTAAATAACCATTAATCTTGTTACCTGAGACAACTGTAGGCACATACCTGTCAAATGATCCAAGTAGTATTGGTAGAGTTTGCACTGAATAGGTGTCATTCTAACTTCTAGAACATACTCATATTTTGGTGGGAGGAACTTTGTTAATGCTGTGTAATCTTTCCTCTGTAATTTTAAAAGTGAGATTTTAGCCATTATAAACATGAAAATGACTACTGAGAGCTTAAGAACTTCGGGCATCTCCAACGGCAAGGCACCACGCATAAATTACAATGATTCACATTCTCTCCTACCACAAAGAAGAATAAATAAATAAATAAATAAATCCCTGTACAGGCGCTGTAAGGCCCACCTTACACAGTAAATGCAGTTGTCTAGTTACAAGATGGCCTATCAACCCCATGTCCCATTTCCAAGTCCTTGCAAAGTTGACTGCAAAACAAAATTTACTCGTTTTCATCTTCTCTACCATTACACTAGATTCTGTATCTCTCCATTTGCCCTTTCATCCAAACGACACAGGGTGCTTTGATCCTAACCGAGACACTGCTCAGGAGTTGGGGACCCACAGAGCAGCCCCGGGGGGCTTGAGCCTGTGCTGCGCCACTCGCCCAGCGTGGCTTTTGGGCTTGTGCCGTGCAGCACAAACCCCTGGGCTGCAGGATAACCCCAGCCAGCCTGCTGCAAACAGCAGAGCCTGCTGGCAGCTCCCACCTGGCACCAGCAATTACACCACCTGCATGGCCTTGCTTTTATCTGGAAGGGTAGCGAGAAGCTCCCATGCGAACATTCCTTAGGAATAGAGTTGTTTTCTTGCAGAGAAATTATACAATAGATTAAATGAGAGTTTCTCTCCGCGGACAGGACCTGCTTAGTGCAGCATGCTGTGGGATAATCCACCAGGCCCCATCCGATGCTGCATGAGTGTGGAGTGCCCAGCGTCTGAGGGACTCAGGATTTGCTCACCATCTGTGTCCCCCCAGCGCAGAACAACGGTAAGGTCCCCAGCTAACAGGACTGATTTTGTTGCAGGACTGATTTTGGTGCAGGACTGATTTATCCATAACAGCTTGTAAGTATTGATTCCAGAAAGTGTTTAAGGAAATTAAATGTTTTCATATGTTTATTTACAATAATTGAAGTTTTCATGCTACCTCTTTTATAACATGAGCAGACTGTAATGGGGAATAGTTTGTGTTCCTGTACTGTACAGAGGTGTAGGGTTGTGTGCTATCCTCTTGCTACTATTCATACTTCCAAGATACTCATCGTATGACAAAGTCCTTTACCAGCCCTACACACTGCCATAAACCTTTTTATTCCTTTCAAGGAGAGCTATCTACTCATGGGACTATCCCACTATGACCATCTGACCTAACTCAAGCCCACTGGGACTACTTAACCAATGATCAACAACACATGGAAAAAAAACCAAGACGACCGCATATGAAGGGGGCGGACTCAGCTCTGACATGAACAGAGGGTGCTGTGTCCCTGCCCTTGCCCCAAGCAAGGCTGTGCCAGGACAGGGACAGGCAGGTCTGCAGAAGCACAGCCAGGAAGAGGCCCTGGGAGCCTACACAGCACCACACCTCTCCTGGTGCCCGGGTTTAGAGGGGAACAGCAGTAACATTGTGCTGATGGCACATGAGGTGCAATACTATAGCAGGTAAACTCAAGAGATGGAGGCCAGCCATCATTCTGGAAATTTAGGGAGGTTAAGGTTTGTTTGTTGTTTTGTTTTTCTTCTCATTTAAGGTTAAGTTCTTCACCCTTTTAGACCCAATTAAACTTCCTTCTCTCCTCTTCCCAATTGTTCTCATTCTCTCAAATCAAAAAATAGGAATCCAGAACCAAGTGACAAACTATGGATCAAACTACAGATCACAAACTTTCTCTGCAGTTTTTAGGCAGATGAATTTTCAAGCATGTATACATGAAATTAAAAGAGGATTTCCAAGTAATTGGCATCCTACTCTATCATATAATTTTTTTACTCTCCTAACAGAAAAAGTGTTCTCTAATATCTGTATATATCCTGCTTAGGAGATATTGGTATCAGGATAAAAACGACGATTTTTTTAAAAAAGGTTTTCTAGCTGCAGTGAATAATGCAGAAATCTGGTAACCTGTGAAAGTATTTAAGTCAAAAGTAACATGCACTTTTATCAGAACAAGAAATAACTCACCCCCATCCCTGCAGGTAATTCAAGTAATTAGTTATAGTAAAACTGTTCTCACCTGAACGCATCCAGCTAACATCTCATAGAGAATATGTGCACGCTTCTTCATTACTCTGACATCTACCAGAGTGGAGTCTGCACACTGACCGTTCTGAATTGGATTTATGAATCGATTTCGGAATTCTTTAATGGAACCAAGCAAATTCTCCTTAATAAAGTTAACCATGCAGTGATCTGGAACAAAAAGATCAGGCTCCAGTTGTTGAAAAGTGAAAGTACAGTACTGGGATTAATTCTAACACAAAATGAATGTGTCATATATAAAGTAAGAGCTTTCTCTTAAGCAAAAAAAAAATGTATATATAAACCCAGCATTTTCAGAAAAAGGCATCTTAAATTGATACACACTGTCAGCAAAAAGGTAACTTCTAAACTTAATGTCAGATTTAACACTACCTCATCTTAGATGCTAAACAAAGTTTGAGAGCTTCTGTACACCAAAGCAATTAAATGACAAATCATATTTGTAAATATTTGGAAACAGATTCAAAAGCATTAATCAAAAGAAAGAAATATTACCGCATTATTAACAAACAGGAGCAAATATTACAAGCTAATATAGAATAAAATTCCTGAAGCAATAAAATAAATTACTGTTTTAGCAAGTTTTCTAAGAACACTGCTCTATAATAGTTTAAAACAATTTAAATTTATGCTCCTGCTAGACCTGGTCCACCCATTTCCCCTCTAAATACTCCCTCCCTTTCCCTTTGGACATGTTGAGACTCATCTGATCCTTTGGTGAGCCACACCAAGGAACTGAACTGTCAGAAAGCTATTCAGCATTCATGTTCTGATACTCCTCACACTGGCTCCCTGTGGAATCAGATGTATGCAAGGCCATGCCAAGGAAAGGGATGGAGGAAAGGCCAGGCTTCCAACAGCTTCGGCTTAATTTGGCTTAAGCTATCATAGAAATGCATCTCGAGACATTAATTAAATATGCAAAATGAAAAACAAAACAAAAAACTTGTTGTTTTTCTGTTGTTGTAGAAACATAGCAAACAGCTTCATCATGTCAAATTGTAATCAAACTAACTCTCTCTCTACTAATATATTGCTGAAAGGCAGGAGTACATTCAAAGAAATAAAGCTGTCTTAAACAAGAAAGCTACTCACATTCTATAAGATTATTTTGCAGTGGTGTTCCTGTAAGGATTATTCTTCTCCTGGATCGAATAGAATTCATTGCCTTAGAAACAGCAGATGCTTCATTTTTTAATATGTGCCCTTCATCACAAACAACAAAGTCAGGGCCTAGAAAGAAATAAGAACATTAGATCTCTCCCATCTTTTATAACCACAAAGAAACTGGCAGCCTACAGAAACTGAAATTTGTTCTACTAATGTTTATTATGGGCTTTATTTATTTATTTTAAAGCACCATTAAGGTTCTTTTTCAGTTTTTACACAAGCATTTACAGTAGACGTTCTGGTAAACTGCAGACCATTACTTGTAAAATTTTCAAGGCAGGATTAAATACAACTTTCGAACATATTCCTGTAAAAATTGTCTATCCACAGAGCTAGTGCATCTGTGTCTGTATTTTCATTCACCCTGTCAAAACTTCTTAAAGCTGTTCCCTAAATTCAGCTTATGCTGCCATCTACTGGTGCTCAGGCAATTAAAACAAAACCCAAAAGATAAGGTAGCCAGCAATTTTTGTGCAAGGCAACAGATCTGTATCAACACAGGTAAACAGTGCGACTGGAAGTCTAATCTAAGATTTATGAACACCATCAAATCTGATTTGAATTAGAGACAACTGAAATGCCACCCTGTAGCTAAAAGTCACTGCAGAAATTTCCTCTGCTTTTACCGAAGATAAAACCAGGGATTCCAGACTACAAATTTAGAGGAGTTGCACAAGGAATGGCAAAACCACGCCATAAGATGTTTGCACTGTATGCGAAGCAACTCTGGCAGAATTATTAGGACTCCGAATTTGGGGTTTACAAAAAATACCAAATTTGGCAGAATACACTTACACATCCTAACATTTATCAGAATTGGGTCAAGTTCTGGAAACTATTTCCTTGGAAGGACATATGGAAGATGTTCTAGGATCCTACTGATGACTGAATGAATGTCTTACCAGATCTAAAACTGACCTCAATTCCTGTACTATCAACCCTGACGTCAGCTGAACTCAAGTTTACACACCTCTGAAAAATACTAACCAAAGCCATCAGCTGGGTTATCTATTCAGCTCTAAAAAAGCTGGCATTTGAGATGGCAAAGAAGAATTTATCAGCATTACCAATTTAATCTCTTGTAACTTATCGATAAACGTTTTCTTCAGTAAAGAAAATCAATTCTAGTAATCAACACAAATCAACAGTCCAATCACAACTTTGACCAACCGCACGATTTAGTGCCAACCATCTCAATTGTGCCATTTAAAATGTCAAGCTGATTTCAATCTTACACGTTAATATGAAAGGAATCAAGAAGGTATTCTTTTCTAAGCAGAAAGAATAAGTCTTCTAACCAAGTCTAGAAGGCAATCACGAAAATCCAGTACCTACATTAATTCCCAACACATTCGACTTGCCCAAGTCCAGTGATTTGTAAATTCTCACACCTTCCCCAGAAACATTTCCCCATACTACTTCACAACTTTTGTACCTTCCCCAGCAAGGACAGCGCTGAGAGGCTACGCACAAAGACCTTCTTCAGTTTTAGGCAAGCACCTCTTACTGACGGACCCTTTCTGTAGTCCTCATTCTGAACCGCCTCGGGGCTAGTGTTTCCTGAAGAGTAAGGAGCTTGCCAGAACTGAAGCATTTGTAAAGACTTGCAGCATCTCCCCACAAGATCAAACAGCCTGCACATTAACACAGCATTCTCAGAAATGGATTTGGTCTGGAACATTGCATTTACAATCAAAGCACATCAGAAAAAAGGATAATGAAATTTTAATGATGGTTAGGCAAGCAAAATGGTGCCAATAAATCCAGAAATCCATTTCAAAGACTATGATTTTAACACGAACAAGGCAGTTATTTAAAAAAGGTCAATGTTGCTTAGACTAAGTGAATGATAGCAGAAATATGAAAAAACTATCTTAGTATAATTTTTGTGGTTTGTTTGGCAGTCGTGTAGCACCGATATTGAACTCACATCTTGGCTACAATTCAGTGACATGGACTTTCATACATTTGTGTTTTTTTCTTGTTCTTAAAAATCATTACAGACAGAGCATTTATCAAAATATCGTAAGGGAATGTAAAACAGAGACCTCAAGGGATTGTTTAGTCCATTTTCTTCATCTGAGATAATAGATACAAGAGTAGGATGCATCCTCCCCAGAAGAAGTAAAACTCTGTGACCTCTCTCTTCTCCTAAAACACTGTGTGTAAAGCATAATATAAATGATCTCTGATGCAACTCCAGATAAATTCTGCCTCTTCCTTTCTCCAACTCATGTAAAATCCCACCCAAAGTCTCTCACTAACCAGCTTTTACATGGTGGAAAGTTTGTCCGGTTAGTAATCTTGTTTTCTAGGCTAGAAAGCCTTACTCTTTCAATCTTTCTTCAGAGATCATAGTCTTCGACTTCTTAACCTTCTTGCTGTGCTTGGACACATTAATACGCTGATACAAATAAAACACACACTGATAGATACATAGGTATATAGATACACACACAGTTCTTTTACTCTGAGGTCTACAAGAACTTAAAGAACTTCCCAAATTTAACAGTAATGGGATTTTTATTAGCAGTAACAAGAACAAAACGACACAATTACTGAAATGCTGCAAGCACAGCACAGCAGCTATTAACAAACAACTCGATAAAATGCTGTGTGGTACAAAGCATTATGGGAAATAATGTCTTGCTCTGCAGGAGTATACAATCCTTCCATTATTTCACGTGGCAGAGCTAGTTAATTAATGAAATCACTTCTCACACTATCTCCCCACCCATAAACTTTGGCTAAACCTTCCCTCTCTGGTCCCCTCTCCTGCAGCATACAGCACTACATAAGCTTCTACTACAGAACACATCTACCCTAGCAGTATTCATTTTAACCAGACATAAACCATTAAATTATTGCTCAAATACCAAATTTGCAACTTTTAGTTTTAAAAGTGCTCCCAGAGACAAAGCTTGTCCTATCTGCAGTCCCAGCAGTAATCCAGCATGCAGATTTATAACTTTTACTGGCAGTCTGCTCACTGCCAGGGCCGTGATTCACAGATAGCAAGAAGCTGTTGCAAGAGTCTTCTCATCAGTTTCGGAAATCCAAACGTGTCCAAAAAGTAATGGATAACAACACAAGAACATTACTGTCTGTTTGTATTTAGTTTAAATGGAGAAGGATATGAGGCAACATAAAAATAACTACTGAGTTATTGCAAGGTTAGTGCTCCTAATGGCCTGACTCCACACCACCAACCAAGTAATCCAAGAAGAGACCAAACCAGGGTTTCCATGTTCATATGAAATTAGTCAAAACCTACAAGGCCCAGTGTGCTGCAATTTGTGGATTATGATTAAACCATTAGAAGTTAACCTAATCACAAATGTTGCTCTATCGTATTGTCCTAAGGTGTCTACATAGGCTTGGAAGCAGAAGAGGACCACCCCACGAGCAGGATGTAAAACCCAAAAACGACTCGGAAGAGATGGGATGGGGTACGTCACAGAAGGCACAAGGTCTCCTCTGTATAAAATTCCACGGTGAGCATGCCACCTCCCTCTACAGTCTGATGGTTTTGAAGTTACATAAATACAAACCCATGAAAGAAGGGGCAACATTATTGTAAAGACATGTAAGTAAGAAACCTTACACCATGGCTCCCTTACACTTTCCACAAGAAAAATAACCTACAAAAGTCAGTTACTATAAGAGTATCTCAACTCCTCTATTCTTTGCTAAAGTCAACAGAAATATAGCAGGACAAGAGATCCTTCAATTCTTCCATGATTTTGGGGTGAAATTAGATGGAGATGTGAGTTGTGTTTTTTTTCATTCATCATTACAAACAAAATTTTAATTGAATATAAATACACCTGAACACAACCAACCAAGTACAAAGCCATCATCGGGCTACTGCTACCACTGCTAGACACTAGCTCATACCTTTTCTTCTACAGCTGTGAGCTTCCTGGCAACATTCTCAACCCTAAGCAATTTTCCTTCTTGCTTAAATAATGCTTGTGGCTTCAATGTGATCACAAAAACAGTTCATCAGCTATTATACAGGAGCTTTCCTGAGTCAAACTGGCAGCTTCGCAAACTGGAGCTGGAAATGCCAGTGCTGCTAAGGCGGCAGGGGATGGAAACGTGCAGAGTATGGGTAGAAGAAAGAACCAACCCCTTAATAGCTCAGCTTAGCTGTTGGATCATTTCAGCTCCAGCACCAAACTCTACCTCAGGAAGGCTCAGCAGGAACGTAAGAAGCAGAGGGGATTTTCATCTCTGAAGGGACAAAAGCTCAGTACAGAGAAAGGCCAACTAAGAGCTACCAAAGCACATTATCAACATGTGTCAGTAAAAACCTGCTAACAGAGCCAGATGTTTCAACCTGTGGAAACCATCACATAGAAGGATGCTTATCAGACAATTTTTGAAAAGATAATCCAGTGAAAACAAGAAGAAAGGAAGTAACTTCTGATGAGATTTTAGAGAGAATTTAAACTAAAGGAATGGAAATCTGAGAATTGCTACTATCAGCTTGCAATATGAAGCCCAAAACAACCAGATCATAAGACTTGTTGAAAAGTCAATTTCTGATTTTTAAAACAACTGCACTATTCACAGTCAGAGGTAGCTTTCACCGCCTCTAGAGACAAAGTATTTTGTAGTATTTTATCCGTTTTATCTCTCAACCAGCTTATAAGGAAAAATCACCTTCGTTACTACCCATCTGCCCACAGCTCTCTGACCTAGATGGCAGCACCCAGCAATGCTTTCAATTATCTCGAAGTATTTCTTTAAACTACTTACTTTCCATCTCTGACAAGCTGTCATTATTCTGAGGTTTCCCAACTCAGAAGAAGATCAGTTTAAGTAGTAAATTAATTTCATTGTTGATCTGCTCAATTTTTATCAATATTTTTAAATGACATTTTCACCGGGCTTCAAGCTTCATAACTTGATTCACTTCCATTTTTCTTCATTTCTTTTTTTAACCCAAATTCAATATTATCAGCAACCTTGAAAGATTTTAGAAGCCAGAGCACTGACCTTGTAATCCTGCCCAAAGATGGAAGACTACAAATTAAGCGATGATTTGTCCACAAAAGGAGTAGGTGTGGATTTATCACACGTAGTCAGCTTTGACTTGTATCAGCCATCAGTAGGCCAGTATGAAACAATTTTCTATGCTTTCTTGGAAATTCCTAACTTCTTCCTTTGGAACTACTACTCCAACTTTTTTTTCTTTCCTTCTTCATCTTAATCTCAATACATACATGTCTTTCAGAAAAATTATTCCAGAATTCCGAGTTATTGACATGAAGAATAGGTTTTCATTGCTGTATTTTAAACAACCTCGACAAGAGCTGCAAAATATCAGAAGTGCTTTCTGCCCATTCAACTCATGAGTCACACTTAAGCTCAGCTCTAACCACTTACAGTTTTAAAAAGGCTCATCTTATTTCTAGTTAACTACGCTATTTTTAATGTGAATGAAAACTACCATTCTCTTTTGCAACTTAATCAGAAGAGCATTTTAAGTCTTCAGCAAATGTGTCACCATTTACAAATATGCTAAATGTTAGCAATAGCAGCTAATGCTAACCCCTTTTGAAGCTCAAAAAGCAACACTATACCTTTTTTTTTAAAAAAAAAAAAAAGCAGGGGACTTTTACAATAATATATTGCCTATAAAGTCAGAGATCACATCAGTAGTATGCAAACAACAGGGCTCTGAACAACTGTTTGGGTCAGGGAGCGGCTCTACGCGAGATGAAACAGATCTAGAGTTGCTGCTGCTCAGACCCTTTCCGAAAGGCCCAGCATCACCGTCCTTCTTCACTATCTCTGTCAACCAGATATGTGTCTGCTCAATCTGAGCCAATTCAGAGAACTAAAATACATACAAACTGATCATTTTTGAAAGTTTACTTTTGGCTTATCTTATGTTCCTGAACCAATTCATAACAGGATCAGGGAAACGCCACTTTCACTGCAATGGAAGAGGCAGGAACCTGCAGAAATAGCAGGGAGGTAGTATAACAGTAATAATTAATCAGGTAATAACAGCAAATGAGACATACGAATGAGACAAACTTCCAGACTAAGAAGGAAACCAATCCATCATAAGCTAAACATTAGCTTACGAAACACAAGAATGAGTAATTATTTTATTTAAGAATCACAGAGACTGAATTTGCTCACCTGTATTGCTGAAATATATGTATACAGAGAGCTACGAAACAACCTTTCATGGCCAGGTTACACGTAGAGCTGTTTGATTTTCAGTGTCTTTTATGACTACAACATACAATCAGGACCCTAGTCAATTACGCCTTCTCTCTAGTCAACTTCTATTGTACCTCATCATTATGAAAATGTGATTTTTAAAGTTCTGTAACAATAATCACGAAGTGGTTTTTCCCCATTTGTGAAGTTCATAAAAATCAGTCAGCAAGACCAAGTACAAGCAAGACCAATGCTGTTATTTCACATGAAATCGGAATGCTTAAATAAAATAAAATCAACCATACGCTAACAGTCACATAACTTAAAGTCCAATCAGATAACTAAACCCCAAGAACATCTACCTGAAGAACCAGATAAATCATTTCCCTTACCTACCACATCAGCATTCCCAAATTTAATCAACTGTAAGTACAATATCAAAGTTATGGCAAAGGTATCTTTTAAATACGGTATTTAAAATATATTGTGCTGTGAATAATCTTAGGTAGTTCTCATATCAGTTACTAGGTCAGAATTTGGAAGAAAATTTTGCCATTTTGGTGAAACTTGCTAATTCCGAAGTTTTTAGTTGTTTTTGATGATCACCCGATAAAACTGGTTTTTATCAACAGTATTTTCAAGTGCTTATATACACATTTTACAGAAATTTGCCCCATTCAGCTCAACTTAAAACCAAACATCCATTTCACAGACTGGAAAAAAATATGAAAAAGTGCTTTATCTGCAATCAACTAATTAGCACTTAATTAATACTCATTTCTTCACACTTCTGAGGTATATGTTTTCAACTATTCTTTATGTGTGCTTGCTCCTGTACCTGCAGAATTCTAGTGAAGATCAAGTAGTTTGTGGTTTTAATAAAATTGCGGATTACAGTAACCATCAATTCACACTTGAAATTACCACGCAAAGAAAGCAATGGTTGCAAAAAAGATACCCATGAGAAAAAGTTTCCAGTATGTGTTCCTGTGGCCATTTCCATATTGGACCTAATACAAAAGACCCTTACAGGCAGGCTATTTACAAAAGCACTGTGCAGCTTCTGAACAACCACCTCTGTAATTCAGCAAAGGGGAAAAAAAAATTGTGATAAATCTTGCCAATGTTACTGTTTAAAATCATCTGCCCAACAGACTGCCATTTCCGTGATTACTTAGCTCATATTCTGAAACATAAAAATTCATTACATATAATGCATACCTTCATTAATTTTCCACTTACCTGGATCAACTAAAGCTTTATTAAATATTTCTTTAAGTTTTCTACTCTTCACGTTCCTGCCTTGTGCAAGATTACGATACATCTCGTAGCCTATTATCATCACACCTCCCTCATCTTGCCAACGCTGGAGCATATAGCTTCTCTCTTGGGGGCGTTTCACAGTTGCTAGTTCACAGACCTTTCAAATGGAAAAAAACATGCTTCAGTTCCTCTTAAAATTCCAAAGTAGTGGTGTAACTTAAATACCTTAAGGCATATTAATGCTAGTGATTTTTTCAAACAAAGTGCATTCCTTAGCCTGTATTTTGAGTAGTGGAGCTTCCCAATTATGCAAATCATTCAGTTATTTCATTTTTAAGAACTCTTTTTAAGCCTTATAATACCTCTAATTTCTCATCATCTTCAAAACCTTCTTGCCATTTTTCAAACTCATTCAACCAGTTCAAGGCAGTGTTCAGTGGACACACTACCAGAGCCGTCCGGAAATCCAGCTTGTCACAAAGCAAGACCGTGTGAAGAAAACTTACTACCTGCAAGAGGAACAACAAACAAAATGCCAAATTAAATGCCGAGCACTGAAGGACAGGAAAGAAACACACAGGTACATATTCATTCACATATAAAATGTACCAACCGCAATCTTACTCGCACATACTTTTTCTGTTTGTTAAACAACTTGATGCTTAAAATTCAATACATGTATATTTTGATTTCATATGATTATTAATTTGGGTTGCACAGCTGCTTAAATCCTTCATATAGTGATAGAGATATAGTTTAAAATTGTATAGCTGCACTATTTGAATAGTTGAACTGTAAACCTCCCTTTACATTTCACCAATCATTTTCATAAACTAAGAATTTCTATTAAGTAATTTGTAAGCCTTCCCCCAGTAGTAACCCCAAACCTTAAATAAATTCACCTCTACGGACTTGATGACTGTGTCAAATTTCTTGAAAGTGACTTTCAGTCTTAAATTATGTTTTCCATGGTGTGTTTTTTTTTTCCAACATACTGGCAAATTATGCATGGGATTTATTTTTTTTCAGGATTCAAACCCAGGTTTTGCTCTTGCAAATGAGCTCTGAAGCAGGTTATTGAAATGCTTTATGATATTCACCCTAAAGCCAGCCTGGGTATATCCTACAGATGATAACACCTTCTTGAGGCTTGGAAAAAAAAAACTAACTCTTTTGCTGCCATTTAAGAGTATTTCTGTTGGGCTGCCTGTTTTTGAGCAATAGCAAATAAAACCAGGACTGGAGGTAGCACGTAAGAAGTCAGGAGCAGAGCAGCCAGAGATCCCAGAACAGCCCCAGCTCTCACTGCCATTTAATGGTGAAGGCTGCCCCGTAATCCACAGCCATACAACACCCAGGAATTTCTTTCTGGATCAAAACTTGTTATCTTACAACCCTGATTCAATACACCGCATCAAAGTAATTTTAAACTGCATGACTAAGATTTGAGCACTGGGCACCAAACTGTTTTTAGATGCTCCAATACCAGAATAATTACTAGTGGTTTTGCTATCAACACAAAAGCATCTTATGTTCAGATGCAGAAAGAAACTACCCATGAAGGCTCATCAGGAAAGTCCTATTAAGAGCTAAACAACAAATGGCATTGTTGAGTACAGTGGGAGGACTGGCAAATAACCATGTAAGGGAAAATAAAAAAGATTATTTAGCTACAAACAGGATCCATAAAAACATTTGATTATCAAGAAGTCACGACACAGCCACTGTGTCATGTTTGCAATCACATATAAAAATATCTTCCAGTGTGAAACATTTCAAGCTATTTACTGAAGTTTAAAGTGTATCAAGTATAAATGTACAAAGTAATCCGGGTTCCACTGCCGCACTGAAAAGTTCTACACTTCTGCACTACTTTGCAAATCTCCAGGAAAAGCTGGGATCTAACTCCTGAGGAACCATAACATGTAAAATCAGAATTAAGCATGTAAAAATACACTCTTCAAGGTACGTATGAAAATTCTCTTCTATGGGATTCTGGATTGTTTTAACAGGTGAGGTCTTCTGCCTCAGCTTCCATCAACAAAGCAAAGAGATATGCTGCAGCTGGAGTTCTAAAAAAAACAAAAACAAGAAACCAAACCACACACACTGTACTGTCCATGTGCTGTGCATCACAATCAAGATTGCAGCTTGTTTTACCTAAGCAGAACATAGAGGAATCCAGGGAATGACTGCAGTTTCTCTATTCATCTACAGCTTTGTATTACTCAAAAAACCAAACCAGAAAAACAAACAACGCTAAAAAAAACAAACAAAGCTAAACTTTCTCTGATTCACTTCTTTACAAAGGAATCCCAGGAATCTAAAGAATCTGAGGGAGCCAACTAAGCACTCTGTGACTATATCCTGCAATTCCCAGATCATGAAAAAAGATTTTCAGGATCAGTAAGTCTGAAATAAAATTCATCTCAACTAGATCAGAGGAGGGCAGGATTAGGTATTTCCTATGTCACTTCACTTGCTGAAGAATCCTGAAGGCTCAATTGCAGATGCAGAAATGGAAGAATCCACCCTGAAGACTGGATTAGAGGGAAGACACAAGAAGCAGGAAGCATCTGACCCAGTAAGGCACAGCTAATGCCAGCAAAAAGCAGATACCCCCTGCTAGATTTGGAGATACCTCTCTGAAGATTTCGTCTTGGAACACATCTCAAGACTCTAAAACTAATAAAGGAGGACATCAAGTCAAGCCAAGCCTATGGTCTAGCAGTGTCCACATGCTGACTATGCCCAATAACACCTCGTAAGGCAAATAAAAACTACTGACAAGCCTCATAAGCCAAACACAAAGGTGTCAAAGACCAGCTGTCAACAGCACTGTACAGCGTTTGGTTTGCTAAGTTACTACCAAGGTTGTAACGCTGGCTGTTGTCACCTGCGGATGAATCCAGCTGTGGCACAAAAACGTGGAGACATCTTTCATACAGCACGGAATTCCAGTACGTGGGTATACTGACCTCTCTAGGAATGAACAGATCTTGAGCCTTCAGGTCAGGTGAGAGGGCTTCCCAATCCAATGGGGGAAGCTTTCACCACAACTGACCAAGACAGAAGAGGCCAGTGAAATGGCATTTCCTCACAGACGCTTTGAGGATCCCATCCTCACTGTAGGAAGAAAACAACCTCTTTGAGAACCATCATCACCACGCCAAAGAGACTGCACTCCAAGAACGACTGAAGTGCATCCAGACTCGGAGCATTTGAAGAGGGAATTCGGAATGAAGTGCTGCACAAGTGCTGGCTGCTACATCGGCTAGACTCAAACTCACCAGAGGCACCTGGCGGATCTCCTGTCAAGCGACTTTACAGCTAAGGACTGCTCCTGGTGGAGGAAGGCCCTGACTGAACCCAAGCTGAAGTCAATTCTGATCAACTCCTGTGTCCGCAGAAGTAGCAAATTAGATTTCTAATGATTCACCTCAAGCTAGAGATCAAAAATGTTCACAACGACTTGTTTCAGCAGCCAGTTGTCCTGGTAAAGATGTGGGAATACCTCCCTTCTCCATAAGCGAGGAAACACAGCATCAATGAAGGCCAATGACAATGAGACCACAGCGGCCCTGCTTTTTATCAGCAGTGATCTTAGACTAAGAGTAAATGGTAGACTTTTTTTTTGATATAAACACTAATGGTCAGCTTCCTGCAGCTCAAGAGGCATTAAACAGTTTCCTTTTTGAAGGCAAGTCATGACACCACCTAAAGGCACCATCTTTTCCACCTATCGATGTGAGCATTCAGCCTTTTTAAGCACTGATAAGACTGTTGTCCTCCTTTCTTTTCGAGAGCTCTCTAAATTTTCCATTTCTCCTCCCCAAAATAAAAGGGAAAGGTTCATCTGTCAAATGACTTCTGCTAAAGGAATTCTTGGGAACAGACTGGGCAACACGGCAGCAAGACAAGCAACTTGCCCCAGTTCTCTGCTCATAGCAATGCTAAATATGGCTGAATGCGAAACCAAAATTCATGAAGACAGATACTTGGAAACAAGCAAAAAGAAAAGGAATTCAACACTCCCAGTTCCCCTGAAAAAGTAGCAGCATGAATACCGAGAAGCGGGGAACTCAAGAAAACTGTTCTGTATCTTTTCTTCCTTTTGAAGGTCAAGGTAACCTGACAGAGGGCATAAGCATCTTCTAAGAGACTCAAGAAAAAGAGCTGTGAGTGTTGTTTTACAACAGCTGCTTGGGTGATCAGTTTCAAAAGAAACATCTTAAGATGAGGATTGAGCTTCAGGTTTTAAAGACTTAATAGAAATGGGAAGCTGTTCACTGTGCAACTTTTAATAAGGCAGAAAAGCCAATTGTAACAAAATGGAAATCTTTTTAAAGAAATGCCACAGTATTCTGGTTTAGAGTTTTAAGAAGCAGTCTTCAGCGGTATAAAGGAGAAGAAACGCACTGAAATGACACTGAAGGCTTGAACCTGAAGATCTGAGAAAGCAAAGAACTGTAAAGCCAAAGAAAACAAATAAAGAAGCAAAAAAAGGCTTTAAAGTGTATCGTATCTTTTTACTGCTATGGCAATGAAAGTTCCTGGTCTTATATGTTTGTGATGCACAACAACCCAGAAATAAGAATGTACATACGAAAGATTACTGGAAAAAATAAACAAACAAAAAACCACAACAGATTACTGAAAAAAAAACGCAAAAAAAGAAACAAAAAAACATAAAATAAACCAGTGTTCCCCTTCTCCAATCCAGAAGAGTCTAAATTGTAACAAAACATTGTTTATGTTATAGCACAAAGCATCTGAGTTTAGACAGTAAAAGCCTGGCATAAAACAAAAAAACAGAACCCAATGAACAGATAAATATCTACTTTATCAATGCAAAAAAATTCCAAAATCCAAAAACTAGTGAGGAAAAGAAACAATTTAAAGGGCAACGCATGAATGAAGAAGAATAAAGAAGACAGTAAAGAACAAAACCTGCTTACGGTTATTAAATTGGCTTAGAAACAGAGGTTTCTGAAACTGTTTCCTACCAGCTGTATTTTGTTATTCTGGGTTGTGAGCGAGCTACACATCATTTACAATTACATATGAGTTTTTAAGTGACGATTTAAGTCAACAACTACCTTATTTAATTTCAGACTTTTTTTTTTAAGTGGAGGAAGCACAAGTGCTTATCAGAACTTGCACACCTACATACTACCAAACACAACTTCTTCATGAGAATCTTTTTACAAATCCTTTTCTCTAGCCCTCATCAAGTCACTGCCTAGTAAATTTTACTATGTTCTGAAAGTCATTAAAATTGCCTTTTGCTGGATCAGATTTGAGAGCAAGCTACAGACCAGAAAACAAGAAGACTTTTGTTCCTTACCTGTAATGTTTTCCCCAGACCCATACAGTGAGCAAGAATGCATCCTGAACCAGGAGACGTCTTTGTCTTTTTAACAGATTCACAACAGCAATCCCACATGAACTGAACACCTGAAAAAAAATTTGTTGAAAAATTACTTATTAATCATCCATTTTATTACGGTTCACCTGATTAGAGCAGTCACTGTAAGATCATGATAAATCTTACAAAAGCAGCGCTCAGGGTAATTATTGATTAATTTCTGTCAGATGGCTAGCATGCGAGATGAGCTTTGCCTTGAAATCAATTATATTCAACAGTTTTCACTGAAGATGTGGCAACTGGATTAAAGAGTACTACTGTGCAGACTGCAGATGGCTTCAACCTTGGGGGCAGGGAGAAAAGAGGAAATAGAACAGCAGTGGCAAATGATCCTGGTAATCTGCAAGAAGAAATTCTGTCGAGACAGATCAGATGTAAAGCTCTATGCTTAAAGAAAGAAAATTCAAATAAGAACTATGACAGCTGAAAAGGGAGAGAAAATATAATCCTAATAACAAAATGTGTTAATATGAAGGTCTGCTGGGTGATTTCTTCTTCTATGCCATGTATTTACTGGGGAATTGTATTCTACAATGCTATACTCAGCACAGATGAAGCTTCAACTATTGTGTCTGGTTCATGGCACCTCCCTTTAAGTGCTGAAATAAGCCCAGAAGATTCTTACTAACATGGAAAGATATATTATGAACTTTCTGGAATTTAGGAGAACAGAATGAGCTATGAAGAAAGCTATGATTGGTCATTCTCTTCTCCTTCTTCACTAAAAGTAGAAAACGAAAAGAAGTTGGGTTAATTTGCAGTCAGGTCATGCCAAGTACCAGAAAAAAGATTCTGGATGAGAAAGCCAGGAAAATACTGTGGGATTTCTAAATCCTCACTGAAAACTGTAAAAATCAAACAGATTGTCCTCAGCAAAATGGTTAACTTATATTTGATTCTGCCTCAGTGCAGAGAGCTGTATGATTCTAAAGACTCTTCCAACTTGAAATATCTAGGACTCTTTGCTTGCAAAATAGAACTATGTATTTATTCGTGATCTCATTTGTTCAGATCTTCCAAAATAGAACATAAAACACAATGCTTTGGTATTTGCCTGCCAAGGAGTTTCTCTTATGATTCTAATTCAGATTGCACATGACACTGTGCCAGTGTAAAAAAATAAAATTAGAAAAAAAAAGTTTTAAATCTCTTCTTACCATCTACTTGGTGTGGTTTCAGTCTGGTAACTATATTCCTGTGAACCTGCACTAATGGTTCTTTTGTTTCTTCATCTTCATCTAAAACCAGCTTAGTTGTAATGGGACATTTCAGAGGTGAAGCATCCTCTATCTCTATCACCTATAAGCAGAAACAGTACATCATAGGAATACTTTACAAGTGAATAATGCCAAGCATTTGACAAACACTAGCTTTAGCAAAAACGGATGTCATTATTTAAATAAAGAGGAACCTTTAATCCTTTACCACGCATCATCAGCTTGCTTTGGGGGATTGCTTTTTCCCACGGAAAAGTAAAGCAATAGGCAACTGGACAGCTTTCTAAAGATCTCAGTAGGCTTAAATAAAAATGCAGTGTTACCTGCAAACTACAAACTAAACTTATGGCTTACAAGTCTACATATAAGTACTTATAAAATTACTTATCAAATTAAATTGAGGTAGAAATATGACATCTTAAATGTCATCAGCAATTCAACTTCCTACCATTTTGCAATGAAAACAGAACATACCTCTCTCAACTTCTCTCTCTCCCGTTCTCTTTCTGCTATCCGTTTTCTTCTTTCTTCTTCCTCTTTAAGTGCATTTTGTGTTTCTGTTCTAAGCTTATCATCTTTAATAATCTTCCTTATTTTCTTCCTGCCTTTTCCAGGAGATTTTGAATCGTCGTTTTCTTCATCCTCAGAATTACTCTATTACAAATTAAAGTATTACCAAGAGAATTATGACATAGACCATGAAATCCTTGATTTTCAGATAAGCTCTCAGTAATTTCAATACACACTGGTAGAGTTTAGCTCATAGGACAAAAGATACTGTTTTTTGTTTGTTTGTTTTTTAAAACGGGTAGTCAACATGACAACAGAAGTGGCACCTTAACTATAATGTATTCTGAGATATTAAAGATTAACCCAGCTGTGCAAAAGCAGTACTGAAGGTACTGTTATCATATGGTATCAAATAATGACTTAATAAAGAACTGTTCTTCTGTTTTAGTGCTGCTAGATCAGCCAGCACCTACACTACATAGGAAAAGAAACTTTATTACTAGAAAAATCTTAACCTACTATGTGTCATCTTCTATATTTAATTTTTTTTAATTCCATTTACTTAAAAGTTGTTTTGCTTTTTGTTTCCAAATTAACAGGTAAACAAGGAAACGAGAAATGTGACGTGGTTTTTGCCCATTGTAGTGCTAGTTTACAAATTTTAACAGTTAACACTGAGAAAAGTTTTAACTTTTTACTGTGCTTTGTATAGAGCTGTTTGAGATACCTACACCCCTGAACAATTAGCATACAAAACAGGAACTCCTTTTCCTATTTATTAATTCAAAACACAATACAGTACCTTGTTATTGTTTTCACTTGAAGAATCCTCTTGAACCTTTATACGCCTCCGTTTCTTTTTCTGTTTGTAACTGCGCTGGTTTTCTTCTGCCTCAGCTTTCTTGGCAGATCTATAATAAAGGCAGTCTTACTGACAAACAATAATAATAGATTGCCTCATTGACAAACAATGATAAAAAAATTACACGAACTACACTGCTAATCAACAGAACATATACTTCTTTTGTGCAGTCAGGGTTTTACTTCCAAATCCTCTCCTCCCCCTCATCTTACTGGACACAAACAGTAACAGACTATTCCAGACAACTCTGAAGAAGGTCAGACTCATTAAATATCAGTTTGCTACTGCAACCCATCATTCCCCAAATGACATAATTGGCACAAAAATGCTATTTGTTTTGCTACATTTTTCCTACTGGCTTATCAAATTGCCATGTACCACATGCTGTGATGCAATTGCAAAATTCTCACATTTGCTGCAAATTTAATTAGCAGATAACAAATTTATATACAAGAAGAATCAAAGGTTTTAAGGACTGATCCAATGTCTCCAAAGTTACCAGAAGTCTTTATGTTTTACCGTCTCACTGCCTAGATGGCAGGGATGAAAAACAAAAACAAAACCCAAACACAAGGTAAGAATAGCAAAGTTTTATTTATACCTTGTTCTTGGACGCTGGTCATCTTCAGACTCGCTGACTTCTTCACTAACGGCAGATTCGTGAAACTCCGATTCATTTGAATCATCACTGCTCACTTTAAAAATGAAGTATGATTTCGTGTTGAATATTATTGCAAAGTAAGCAACATGACATTTTCTAATCATACAAAGTGTTTGAGGTCAACAAGCACTTGTAGAAGTTCATTTCAGACAGTACTGGACCCACTGAACATACCAAGAAGCAGCATCAGCAATATAAGGGGTACAGAGCAGAAAAGCTGAGTCCTGATAGCATATTAGGCCAACAAGACTAAGCTTTTTGCATGAAAATATCTAAGCATGACTTATAAGCAAACAGAATTGTATTGGAAAGCTTCAGAGACAGTGAGTGAAGAGGACAGAACATAATGGGGAACAGCGCTGAACTTAAAAAAAAAAAAAAGATGATTTTTAGTTAAATAGAAGCTTTCCTTTCAAATGTTTCAGATATCATTTTAAAATCACTCTTCACACATAATGCAGACAAACAGTTTACTAACAAGGTAGGCAATTATATTACTGTGTTTATGGCTTGAAGTTTCTTCAGGCATAGCAAGTTTAGAACTGACTCAAAATGTTAGGGGTTGACAAATTCTTTGCTCTTGCATGCAACAAGGAAAATGAGAAAGCTAAGGCAGGCAGCCCTTCAGAGTGCCATCTAGTGTTCAGCTGAAGCTCACAACATTTAAGCCAGGTGAAATTCTTTGATGACACAAGGGCCTATTAACAATCCAAGGAAAGGAGAAATCACATAAAAGGCAAGATTGATTTTCACAAGTGAGACCTACTGGGTTCCACTCTGTTATTAAAGATTAATATCATAAGACTCAACAGGATTAATCCAATTCAAAGGATACAGTAGTAAAGAGCTGTAACCTGCTGCATGCACATTTAACATTTTAAATAAAACTGTTTATCAAACAGAAAAATGAATTCAGATTTAATACATAAGGAAGCTTATGCAGAGATTAAAAATTAACAGTTTCAATTCTACATTTTGACACGCTTTGGGGTTATTTTATAGAAGTATGTTTTTGACAGAAACATTTGGATTGTGTACCTTTCCTTCTATTTCTGCGCTTCCCTTCTTTTGTGTCTTTAGGTTTCCCCTTTTTTTCTTCACCAGATTCTCCATCACTCACTGTCAGCTTGTGTCTCAGTAGTCTGTGTCTGTATCTGGGCTTCTTTGAGTCTTCTTCCTCTGAATCTGATTCGGAATTATCCTTCTCCTTTTCATTCTCTTCTGTCGGAGATAAGAGTCAGTACAACATGCACAATGGTCATTTTTTTCTTAAATTTGACAAGAATTAACATCAGAATTAATTTAGGTTAATTTCTCTGCTTTTCCAGGAAGATACAGACAACAACATAGAGTTGTTCCCTCAAACCATATTTTACATTGCCTGAGCACTTAAGTGTCTGTTGCAATGACTACATCTGTTAGCCAAATCACTCCTGTATATTTGCATATCTTACTGTTCTTCACGGAATATTCCTCACAAACCCACAGAATTTCTTAATTGACTATAAAATAAGTATTAAAAAAACAACCCACAAAGACAAAAAAATAAAACCACTTTCAGAACCGTAAAAGGGATGATAATCCTCATGATCATGTACACGGGCTTTTATTTATTTGTCTACCAGAAAGCAACATCAGTTTTTTGTTGTTGAAAATTGAAAACATTTTAATAATTTCTCAAGTGACCTTTGAAATTATGACAGGCACGACAGCACCACTTTTTTCCAGATGCGTTTGGTGCTCACCATCATCTGCTGTGTTTTCATTTTGTTTTCCAGTTTTCTTTTTTCCTTCATCCGACTCTTCATCTGAAGATGCATCCTCGTCAGAGGAAAGATTGGCTTTGATTTCTTCTAAAAGCATTTTCTTGGCAATTCTTTGAAGTAAAACAGAAAAAACTATGTATTCCATTGTTCAAGCAAATCTATGAACGATAAATGTAATCCTATACCACTCAGAACTTCACAAAAAGGTTTGAAAGCTGAACAAAAAAACGTATGATGAAAAGTCACTGTGATAAGACAGGATATAAAAGCAAAAACTCATGTTAACTAAATACATTGTGTTAACTTGCTTTTAGAAAGCAGATCTGTACCATGCTTGTTAAAAGTTAAGTACTTCACAGTAAGGCTGCAGATAGTTATAAAGCGTAGAAACAAACATTTCATTGTATTCATGGTCTATTTGCTTTATTTTTTTCATTCTCATCTCTTCTAATCTCTGCTGGGACAGGCACCTATGTGAATTCTAATCATAACAAGAAGGTGAAGATCAAATCTTAGTACTCAAATCATTTCCCCCTGTCAAGTTATCATTCTTGATTGATTCACGTCAATGGGATTCAAATGCCTTAATTTCCCGAGGCACTGAATTTACACCATTAAACAGCACTAGTTTTAAAAACAATGCAGCACTGAATGCACGTTTTAAGCACAGAGAAAGGATTGCTGCGATATGCATTAATTCACAGGTTTTAAAACATATATATTACCCTACATCTATATAATTAGCCTTCAGTTGGGTTACCATACTAAGTGTAGGACAACTCTATTGCAAAAGAGATGCTGTAGTAATGGATGCAACTCATGATGTCTGAAGATGAACAGCTAATAAGTGCCTGGGGGGAAAAAAACACACTGAATCCCTCATGTAACTACAAGCACTTGCCTTACAGTAAATACAGCAAAAAATATATATGCATGACACAAAAGAGATTTATCAATCATTATGGGACCTGAACTTTCAAGGAAAATAATAATCTTATTTCCTGTTCCACAAACTGCTCAGCTTCCCCCAGTTTCATTCATCTCAGCACAAGAATGTTTTCTGCTAATATGCAAAAAGTTACTATGGAAAATGGTTTCTTTATGTGCTCTTGTAACATTAAAAACCAAAAATCAAACAAAAAAAAATCTGTGTGAATATACATCCAAGGGAAAATATGAAATGATGTATCAAACACACAGGAAAATAGTGGACTTATCTGAGAACACTTACTTCCACAGGGAAAAGTCCTGAAAGAATGAAAGCAGGACTTCCCCATATTAATATTAGAAATATTATAATTTTCATTCTGTGGTTATCCATGTTAAATGATGTTTTTTTCCCTAGGTTAGATCTGGTCTGTCTTGCGTTTCAGAAGAATTAATGTATACTGCATGCACAACGTTCAGAATGGGAAAGTTTGTGCCAGTCAAAACAACCATTTCAAACCCATGAATCTCAGCCACCATCAAGGCTTCACTTGGAGCTGCTGGAGGAACAATGATCTCTTAAATACAGCTTCTTAGGCATTAGAAAATTAAAGTTGTTACTGTTATGGGAGGACAATAAAATCAGTTTTAAAGAATTTCGTATTTCATTTTGCAGCATGTAACATATCCCTAGAACAAAAACCTTCAAAGGGAGTTTTCCCAAGGCATCCCTCCATACACTTCTAACAGTATTTTCTGTTTTTGGCTTAGTAGTATATTCTCTGGAAAGATTTTAAGGCTCATGTATACTTAGTTGGTATTAAAAGATGGAAGTAAAATGGTTTAGTAAACAGCACAAAGCCATTTAAGATTGCTCAATGAGTCACAAACCATCCAGCATCCAAAACACCCCTCTGTGCCTCCCCCTCCTTTTTGTAGGAATGGCTTGCAAAGTAATTGAAATAGTTGATTAAAACTTTAAAATGCAGTGTTCTTGGTAAGCTTTTAATTCTACAATATATCAACAGATCACACTGTAAACCCTATGAACACTTACTGAAGTCCACAGATAAGTAACATCCTCTTCTGAAAGTTTTTGCATTAGGTCCTTCCAGAGAATTTGGAAAAGGGACTGCCTGTTTATTTTTAAAATAATCATCACAACGTGTGTATATAAGAAATTAAGACTATGTTTCTTCCATCTTTTAATGGTTTGAAGAACTTTCTGTTGAAATTGCTTGAAATGCCACCGATTGGCTTTTTCAGAAAGCTTTTTACATAAACTATCAACACCGAATTCTACTCCAGGAAATGGAGACAGAAGCAGTTTGGTCAATTTTCTCATTTAAAAACCAACAAGAATATCACCGAAGTTTTTTTTTTGGCTAGAGGATAAAAAGCAGCAAAACTAAAAAGAACTGCAAAATTTTCAAACGAAATCCTGAACGTACTGCCTAGTAACACTGTCTCTGACTAACTTCATGTCATGCTCAATTGTATTAGCAAAATTAACAAACTTTGAATGTGGATAATGATACTTACCTTTCATATAAGTCACCTTTAAAAAATCATTTATTTTTAAACAAAGATCGACTTTGGTTCTTAAGAAGAGAAGATGGGCATTTTTATTTGCTCTTTACTTCCGCGAAATGTTTAAGAAAAAAATTAACCGCAAATGCATCATTCACCAAGAAAAACCATGCATAAAATAGAGTGTCCATAAACAAAAGATGCTGCTCTTTACCTACTGATCATCCTCATAACCACCAATCATCTTGACCTCTTCCGACTGGACAGGTTTATTAGTTTCTAATTAATTATCATAATCTTGATTAAAAAGTTAATGCTTTTATACTCTGAGATACGTATTTTTAGCTAGGATAAAGATTCAACCCCTTTGAATCAAACAGAAATGGAACTGTTTGCTCAGCGAAAACACCTACATTCTCTTCAATGCTGGTATGATGTTGGGCAAAAACTGTAACACACTGTTCAGACATGTTCAGAATTTAAAAGATTCCTACTTTTTATGTAACCGCAAAACTGATAAGAATTAAACGCGTACGCAATATTAGAACCAAAGAGATTAACCCTTACAAATGCATCTGAAAAAATGACTGATGTAACAAATGGCTTAAATGATACAGAGGAAATTGAGTACTGAACTCTTTAAATTTGTTTTCAAGTTAAAATATGTCACTCAGAATAATATAGCACATTTCTATTTTAAGATGTAAAACCATTTAAAGTGACCGGGTTTCCAAGCAAGGAAATGGAATGCTCTTGATTTAACATTTGCAGGAACATCAAACTGCAAGTACCAAGAAAAAAAAAGTCATGGTAGTGTGAAAACTCCTCCCTTCCCATTCTCCCAGAGAAACCCATAAAAAACAAAAGATACTGTAATATTTAAGGATTGTGTCAAGGATTTAGAACATACTCTTGGCCAACCAGATTTGAACACTACAAAGAACATTAAATAAGAAAAAGCACAGAGCTGCGTGACCTCCAGCAAAGGACTTCAGGTAGTGAAAACACCTGCTTTTCATTCATTTCTGCCACAGTGCTACTGCGATCTTGAGCGTGTCCTGTTGCCTAGACCCACTCCATTTTTATCTAAACATATTGTAAGATTTGTAAGAAGGACATTTTTCCAATTTTACGCAGTGCCTTAAAGAACGGGGCTATAATCCCACCAGGACATATACGCCATCTCTAGAACAATAAGTATATATGTTTAATTTTATATAAATCATTATTTAAATACACTACACTTTTGGAAGAACGATACTGAAAACACAAGTTTATAAATTAATTGGTTACCATGTATTTTCTAACTTACACTAAAGGAAAATACCATTTGAAAACAAGAGGCAAATAGGAAGTTACCTAGGAGTTGCTTATTCACAGCACAGGACTACCTTAAATTACCCTTCAGACATTTCAGCAAAAATGGAATAGTAGGTGCAGCCTCTCGTGACGTGGAGTTAAGTCCACAGGATAATTTGCACCATTCTTGTTTATGAATTTTAGAGTGCCAATATGATGGACTTGTAGCTTGTCAAAAACCTTGATGAGACAATGCTACATTGTAAAATAATTTTCTTTTTAAGAGTTTAAAATATTATTTGAATGTGATGTATTATTATTACCAATTAGATATCAACTCACACGTAGTGTTCATAAATACCTACTAATTGTATGTAGAAACAAAGTTGCCCAAAATAAGCCTTTGAGGACAAAGAAGAAAAAAGCCACATCATGTGGCTAATAAAAGCCACCTTTCTTTCAACTAGAGCATTCCTGCATTAAATGGGCTGCTGGTACATTACTGAAAACTTAGATCCATTTAAAACATATTTTGGGAGATGAATGTTTGGATGGAATGTCATACATGTTTTTAAAAAGTCAAAACTGCCAAACACCTTCTTCTAAACACTGTACTGTCTTTGTTGAAACAGTCTGATTTTCAAGCTGTCAGAGTTGTATTAAATTAAATGCTTGGACAAGAAAAATGTTTTACAAAAATTTATTGCATCCATCAAATACTTAAAGGCATTCTGCATTAAATACACTATTTACTTCTTAATAAACAAAACTACTGCAAACATATTAAACAGTACCATTTGAAAGATCAGAAGGACCAGTAATAGATAATTACACAACATAAGATGAAAGCATACAGCACTGTCTGTCATATTATGACCCACTTGGATATTGCATTTTGGCAAAAATGATTTCAAGACTATTAATATTCATGTCATGCACATCCAAAGGTATGCAAATACAGAACATCTAAACTAGAGACTTGCAAACATGAAAGCTCCCACACTACAAATACCCAGTAGGTACTACATACCCTCTTTGGCCTGGAAGAAAATAGGCAACTTATCTGAATAGTAGGTAAACTATTTAAACACTTTGTGTTGAGTAAACAGTAAAACAAGCTTTTAACTTCTGGAAATTTGTTCCATCTTTTTACATTTTATCTCTCTGATTTTGGTGCTAAGTACATTGCATGCTGAATGTAAAATTAGACTGCAGTTACCAGTTAACATGTCTGAAGGTTGACAAAACTGTTCATTGACAAAATACCTCCCCGTATCATAAATATATATTCAAAATATTCCCTAAATATAAACTTAAACAAATATTCAGCTTTAAAAGAAATTACAGAAACTGATTTTTAGAACCTAATTTGATATTACTGATTTGTTCATTATCAGTTGGGTTAACTCTTCAACTAACGGTGAAGGTCTGTCAGTAACATTTGTACTGTGAACACTGAACTTTGACAAAGTGTATTGGCTTAGTTATCCACCAGAAACACTTAAGAAATAAGCAAAAAAGAAAAAAAAAATCAAAACAGGACTGAAATTAAAGCATCATTTAAAAAAAACTTGTATCACCGTTGCTTACACGTTCTGCTTATGACCCTGTGCTGTCAAGACCCTAAAGAGCATCTTTCTTTAAAAGTTAAATTGATTAAATTTGATGACTGAAACTACATCATCAGCACCATTTTGATGCCAAACTGAGGTCCGTAAAGGATATAAACCAGTGTTTGTAAAATTTACTTCAGCCATATACCAAAAGATACAACTCCGTGAAACAAAGATATCATGTTCCAAACTAGTAAGGCTCAGAAGCAGAAAAAGACTCCATCAGCAATTGTGCAAAGCTACAAAGCTGGTCCCATACATGCTATTTGGCAAAAAAAATCAGTTTCTGAAATACTGTATAAAAATTTGTTGAACAGCTCTTTAGTCTAACTACAGTAAGTTCAAAAATCAAACTCTAGCTCATAACTGATCAATACTTTATGTTGTGCATTCACTCGTTAGGAAATGAAGCTTTTACATTTTCTAGCCAGGCTAATTTTGATACCTACAATGGTATTGGTAAAATATGACATGTCTTAACAAACTAACTATATCTTACATAGATCTGTTTTTATTGAACTCAAACTGAAGCAATACATAAGCCACAAATCTGAGTACACTTATGCAAGACTAAAAATTTATATGCATACTTAGTCTCTTTGATACTCTATGCACAAGTGCTTGTAGAATCAGGTCCTTAGCTAACACATTAGTGACTTAAGTTTTTCTTTAATGGATTAAAAACTCATTTTAATTAACAGCTGAAAGTATCTGTAATACTGCTTTCTCCACAGTTTTCTCTTTATTGAGAAAAGACGTTTCAAATAAAAAAAGGTAAATTAGACAAAAGCAATAACCAAGTGCAATCTGTAAAGATCTCAGCACTGCATATTGCACAGATGCAAATTTTTACCTTCTACTCACTAGCTGAAATTCACATTTGTCAGAAGTAGGTTTTAGACCTGCCTGAATGAAAACAGTTGTCACAAAACCCACATTTTTCAATGGGAACATAAAATGGACAGTGCTGCAGTGCATTTATAACACACCCTATGCAAGGTGTGTTAGCTAACACTTCTAAATACTTTCTTTGCATTTCTGGATTTTGGCCTCTGTTTTCTGGCCCCTTGTTCAAACTTGCGGGAAGCCTGTGAGCGAGTCTTTACAAGGCAGGCAGTCCTGGTTTTTACAACCTGCTTGCTCTTCCGTTGCGCCGGTTTGCGCCCACGCCTAGGGTGTGTTATAATCTTTTTTAAGTCCTTATGGATGGAATCATACCTATTCTCAGGATCGTCATCATCATCATCTTCCTCCTCCTCCATTGGAACAGCCCTTGATTTAGGGTCTCCCTCATCTCCTGGGGGAGGAAGGGGAAACAAACAAAATAAGAAAACACTTGATACACGTAAGAGCAGCAATAAACAACACAGCACATGAACTATTATCTCCATCAAGGTATCCCATAGTAGCCAGGCTGGAACTAGAGCATCTTCAAGGTCCCTTTCAACCCAAACCATTCTGTAATTCTATGATCAAGAATTCCCATATAAAAATAGCTTGTTAACACCACAACTTTTTCACTATATAACCAAAGAGCTATCTGGACAATACAAATAAGTACTTTTATTAGTACAAGTACCTAGCTTTTCAAGTAGCCCTTTCGTCCACGTTATTTTTGCTACTACACACAACATGCTATTGTTTCCTTATTATATACTATGAATTTACTTATTGTTTTTACACTAAAACATATAAATACTGAAGACTCCAGTTACAGAACTTCATTTCTGAACTGTAAGAAGTTACTAGCTCCATTTCAGGAGCTCTGCCACTGTATTTGCAGAAGCTGAAAAGAATATATATATAGTATATAGAGTATATACTATAATGCAGAATCACTTACTAAACTTCTCACCTGCCTTGCTGCTATTAAGAATTAGCTGAGAACAATAATCCTTGCCTGTTTTTCCTTTCTATCAAAGACAATGCACATACATTTGCTGCGTATTTGTGAAGACCTATTTTGAAAAATAAATGTTATCCTTACAGTAACTATCAAAACTCAGTTGTACAACACGGTTATCATCTCGGATGGAAAGCATGTCAAAAGTAACAGCACAGGACACTGAATGCAACACAAACTGGGAAAGACTAGCACAACAGGACACCTCCTCGTTCCTCCGCACTTTCCTAGCTGAACTGAAAGAAATTCAGATAGCACACTATTTTTAGCACACTGCCAGGCCCTCCCACTTTCTTTTCTCTGATTTGCACACAAGTCAAATCTTCAGGATAGTAATATTAAGCATTCGGGAAAAAAAGAGACCTTAACATCCTAATCAACTGAGGTCCCCTTGTTCATTTCTACAGTGCATTTCTACCTGTCGGGAGCAGACCAAAATTAGGCTGCAAAAGGTTTGCTCTGAGTTGTTTCAACACACCCTTGTCCTGGAATTAGTACTACATGGTCCTGTCAGACATCTGGTTAAGAGGTGATCAGAGAAGTCCCTCAATCTCAGGCTTGGATAAATAGAAGTATCCTGCTGGTTAAAATGGATTCTAAGTCTCATTCACTCAACAACTTGAGCTTGTTCAAACACAGAAGTAAACCTGAAGTAAACTGAGAGTAAGTGCAAGCTTGCCTCCTCATAAAGCAATATAATCAAGTTGGCTTCTCATAGAACGATACAACAAACAAGGTTGGAGGAGACCTCTGAACATCATCCCCTCCAACTCCCTCCTCAACCCAGAGCTAACTGCAAAGCAAGACCAACTTTCTCTGGGCTTTGTCAAGTCTTGAGTACTTACAAGGTTGGGGATTCCAAAATTTGACAGGGCAACCACTTTCAGGCTTTGCCCATCCTCCATGTGAAGAACTTAATGTCTAATTGGAATTTTCCTTGCTGCATGCAACTTGTATCTAGCCTCTCATCCTTTCGCTGTGCATCTGGCTCAGCCTTCTCTATACCACCCATAGGGAAGTCAGAAGGCAGCAGTGAAGATTCCCCAGCTTTAGCATTGACTCTCCAGGCTAAACCACTCAGTTCCCTCTCAGACTAACTCTCCTATCAGTCATCCCACATCACCGTCTCATTTTTCTCATTTGTAAGCTGTTAACCCTCAGCCTACTTGATGATCAAGCGATGCTGAGAACTGCTGCATATAGGTTACTGTCAGAGTACAATCAATTGTGTATCTATAGGAGTGTTAGTCCATTACTATGCAAAGAGTTCACTATTTGCAATCTTCCTCAGCGGTGGTGTCATTGGGGAATTACCATTTTGGTAGCTGTCAAGGAAAATCCCTGAAAATCCCAGTACTATATGCAGAGATTCAACTGAACTTACTCCATCAGAAGATCTTGAAAAACAAGCTCAGTACGGGGCAGTATAATATGCAGATTAAGAAAGTTATTTTCCATCTGTTATTCTACAATGATGCAAAATACCATTAATCAAGCTTTGCTTTCTTACAGGGTCATAAATCCAAAGAAGCATATGAAATGCAACCGTTGCATCCTTAAAAATTAACAGCTTCCCAGAAACTAAATTGCAACATAACCCCATGAAGAAATTGGTGGGCGTCAAGTTGGTAGGAAAAAAAGAACGTGATGTTTTATGTATAAAATTTTAATTTGTCTCTCCCTAGAAAATATCCTCACAAAAATAAACTCCCTTTGCACTCAGCAGTAATACTTAGAAGTGTCTGTCTACAGAGGTTTTCCGGGAAAGCCAAAAGGCCACAATGTCCCTTCTGCTATCTTCACAAATATATTGCTGTTTTATTGGTTGTTTAGCTGCAGTTTCACCAATGACTGGAAGTATCTGAGCCAACAGTTACAGTAAAGTCACGTACAGAAAGTTCTATGAAACATCATCAGAAGCAAATAGAAAACATCTTCCCTGTCACTGTAATCAAAATAACAAAAAGATTTCTTTTTTTTTAGTTGCAAATTAATTTCCTAAAAACACCTGTGGTGTCCAGCAACATGAAAACTACCCTTCCTTTTCATGTTCTCTAAAGCCAAGCACTCAAATCCAGCAGTTCTGTATTTCTATTAATTTCCTAAAGACATTAGACATCGGTGAAGAAGCAGTTTATCTTGGCAGGAAAAAAACAATTATTACTATTAAACCTGCTATGAAAACATTAATTGGTGACACTTCTGTTAACAGGTGCTCTAATGCCCCATGGGTCTCATGAGGAACAATCTACATGGTTTTTAAGATGTATACTCTAATGCCACAAGTTTGAGTCATCTCCACTGCATAACCAAATGTCATTGCAGTTCAATAGATACCTACTTGCTTAAAGCTAGCTTCTGCTGAATGGTACTGAGGCAACCATAGAGAATAGACAGGCTTTTGAAAGCCATGCAGCAAGGAAATACCTGCTGGGATTAGACTATGACTATAGCTTCTCAAGTCTCTCCATTTCCTGAAGATATCCACTGACATCCTTTACTCCAGAAGTGACAAACAACACAATAAATTGTAATGGTGCTTCTAAAATCAGCATCAGAAAACCTAACTGGCTACAAACTTTTCAGTGTTTGCTTATGAATATTTTCACTGCTAGATTAGTAAACCGTTACCCAACTCTTACAATTTCCTCCATTCATATGTTAATAATAGGTGTAGATGAAGATCTTTGCACACCTGATGACTGACAAAATCCTGTGCCAGCAGACAGCATTAAATTTTCAGTCACTGGCATAATTTTCTGCTCATCGCTGCTTCCATCACCTGTTGAATTCTGCTCATCATTTTCTTCCTTATCAGATGAGGATGAAGAAGTGACAACAACCTTTTTTGACATTTTCTTTTTTTCTTTTAAGTTATTCTTTTTACTTTCTTTCACTGACCCTCTTTTAATCTTTTTCTTATTGTCTTCATAAGACTCCTCATCAGAAGAGGATGAGTCATTCTGTTCTTTCTTGGTGATTTTCTTTTTGTGACTTATTTTCTTCTTTTCTTTAGTTTCACTTTGGTTTTTATGCCGCACAGCATCTTCAGAAGAACTCTCCTCTTTCAGAGGAGATTTCTCAGCATCGGAAGACAAATCAATCTGTTCTCTTTTAGATACTCTCTCTCTTAAATTCCTCCTTTTCTTTTCTTTAGCCATTGTTTCATTTTTAGTTTTGTCATTTTCAGAAGAATTGCAACTTCCTTTCTCTGGGGACGACTTTTCAACATCAGAAGAGGAATCATCATGTTCTTTCTTGAAGCTTTTCTTTTTCAAATTTTCAGATTTCTTCTCTTTTCTTTCTAATCTTTTTTTGTTCTTGAATTTCTCTTTTGGTGAATCCAAATTCTGTTCTTTCTTTGCATGTTTCTCAGCACTCTCTGAAGAGGAATCTTCCTGTGCCTTTTTTTTCTTCAAATCCTTATTTTTCTTAACTTCACTTAGCTTTACACCTTTAGGAGAGCTCTCCTCTTTCTCCAGTAAAGACTTCTCAACATCAGAAGACTCATCTTGCTTTCCCTTTGCAGCTTTTTCTTCCAAGTCTGTGTTTACCTCTTCCTTAACATCCGACCCCACACTAATTTTTTTATCTTCAGAAGAATGATTAATCTGCTTCTCTGGGGATGACTTTTCAGCAGCATCATCTTCAGAAGATTTACCTCTCTGTTTCTTCAGATTTGTCTTTCTCTTGCTAACTTTCTTCCTCTGCTCTTCCTCAGAGGAATCATAGCTGTCGTCTTTTCTGGAGTATTTTTTCTTAGCTTTTTTTGCAGACTCAATTTTACTCAAGCTTTTTATCTCTTTTTCTAACTCAGAATCATAGTTTGAAGAATCTGAATAGTTCTGTCGTTTCTTTTTTGCAGCAGCAGAATTTTTGGCAGATTTGCCCCTTTTAGCATCTAAATCTGAACCAGAACTGGAACTTTTTCGTTTTCGTTTTCCATTTTCATCCTTTACTGGTTCTTTCTTCAGAACATTTAAAGGCTTCTGATCATTTGGTAGTGCTTCGCTATTGCTATCAATATCCGAAGAACTGCGACTCATCATAGCTACTTCTTTAAGAACAGCTGGCATCTCATCAGAATCTGAGCTGTTATCTAATATATCTGGCTTTTTTGATTTAGAAAGCTTATTAGGGCTAGGACCATCGACAGTACTCTCAGAAGAGTTTCTTTTATCTTTTTTCCTCCTTGGTTGTTTTGATGATTTTCTCTTACGTTTTTCATTACACGTGTCATTGCTATCTTCTTCTGAATTTGACGTTAAAGGATTCATGTCTGTTTGGCGCCTCAGAGGCGTGGTCTTCACACGGGGTGATCTCCTGAGATCAGATTCCTCTGCAGGTGAAACGGTTTCATTCTCTGTGGAACGTTCACTGCCAGCATTATGATTTTGTTTTACAGAGTCACAGTTTTCTGTTGTAGGTAATGCATCAACATCCTTACTTCCCTTCTTGAGACTGCTGTCTTCATCTTTAACTGGAGACTCCGAAAGGGAAACTGGAGTCAGTTTTACAACCAGTTCCTTTGTTCCCTTAGCTGAAGCTTTTAACTTAGTTCCACTTTTGGTATCTTTCAAAGGAGTGTTCGATTTCATATTTGAATTTAGAGTCTCGTGATCTGTTCCTGCATTTCCACTGCCTTGCTCATCTGCAGTAGTCTGAATTTCCATAGCAGATTCTAGAGTCTCAAAAATATCTTCAGGAACGGATGACGGAACAGACACTATATCCATGTCTAAAGCCTCTGTACTATTAGGTTCATACTGAGGTTCTTCATTTGTGCCAGACTTTTTCTCTTCACCAGTTGCACGTTTGTTATCTGTTCGTTCCATTGTTGGAACACTTTGATCCATTGGCTCATTGTCAGGCTGTTCTGATGCAACTTCTTCTTGCTTCTTTACAGTGTCATCCTCTTCTAATGCCGCATGTTCCTTTCCTTCATCTTTCTTCACCTCATTTTTTTCTGATCTAACATCAGTTTTTTTCTCTTTGGTATTTTTCTCTTTGATTTTAATATCCAAAGCTTGAATCTCCAGGTTCAGACCTTCTTCTAGTGCCAGGTGACATTTTTTGATGTCACCCAGCACAGATTTAAAAGCTTTTAGCTGACGAAGCTGCATAGCTGGGCTTATTTCTAAATTCTCTGCAGCCTTTTTCAAAAAGCTTACAAAGCTAGAATTCATATTTGCTGTAGTCTCAACCAGTTTTTTTGTTTTTTTAAGCATGTCTTTTGGCACCATTAGTGCTTTGTAAGAGTATGTCAGTGAACCTGAATATGAATCATCTAGTTTTTTTTCTTCACCATTGCAATTTGAATTATTTCTCTTTGGAGAAAATTTGACTGTGTGGTCGTATATTTTACTTTTTTCACTTTCTACTTTGATCTTTTTTTTGTTTTGCTGTAGTAACTGTTCCAAGTTTTCAAAGACACTGTCACAAGCAGTGACCAAGTCCAATAGAGGCTCTGGATGGCAAATATAGCAGTGCCACTGATTATTTTCATCCATTATAGTTGATAGCTCCTTTCGACCCAGATTGCGCAAAATGCACTTTTTACAGAAGGCGTTATGGCAAAAGTCACAGCAAATCAAGTTTCCACCTTCAGCACACCACCTGAAACGAGACATTAGAAATATGAAAGTCTTATCTCCATATAATCAAGGCCACATATTTGAGAAGTTTGCATATCTTTCACTACTTGATAATGAATCTACACTTTAAAAATTCAGGTGATAAACATTAAGAAAAGCATGACTGAAAAGCATTCAACTGAATTAGAAAGTCAGAATATTGAAGTGTTCAGCTAACAGTTCAAAAAGCTGAAAGGGCCAGAAATATCCAAACACTTTCAGCACCCATCTTAATCGCAAAAACAAAACTAATTGAATTTGATTTTCCACGTTCCTTATGAGAATTAAGAAAGTTTTTCTCTTTTGTTTTAGAGCAAAATAATCAGCTTAAATCTCTTTCTAGACTTAGCTGGTGTATTACTAGTGCACATACATAGGAAAAAAAATCACCTACATATAGATTGCATGGTCTTCAATGAAGACCTGAAAAGTGACTGATATGAAAGCTCACGAGCAGCACAAACTGCATAATTTTGACTGGATTACTCATTTAAATATTTGGCAGGTAGACAATAAAAATACTTCGTATCAGAAGTGGGAGATGCATCTGGAAAAATAAAGTTACTGTGTCTCACAAGGCTTAAAATGTCGTATTTTATCCCCAGCTTTGAATTAAAGTATTTGTATGGTAGATGCTATTTAGTTAAAAATGTGTTGTCTTGCAAATGTTTACTACTATATTTCTTTATACAATGTTTTCTTGTTCATTATTAAAAGCAACAGTGAAATATTTACAAAAACCCTCTTGGTAAGAAACAACTGTTAATTAAAGCTCTTTTGTACTAGTCTTTATCCGTCAATACCTTCATTAATGCAAGAGAAAGAAAACAAGAGCTGGGGGTGTTTATTCAGTATCTAGATACCTACCTACACTGTTCATCCATTCCATCTGAATCACGGCTTATGTCATCACTCATGTAATACTTGTAGCAAGTCTATAACGAAAGACAGAACAAGGAATTTTTCATTCAATCTCAAATGCACTCCAGTAAGCCATATGATTTTAACATGCAGTAGGAGCAAACCATTAAAAGCACCAAGTGAAAGGTATTCAGCATTCTACCCTTTAATGTTTGTTATTAATCTAAAAAGAAAAAAAATCATAGGTACAACAGGTCCTAAATCATGACTTATTTAGATAGCTCCAAGTTTATTTGAAAGTTATGTAACAGGCTTTTGTTTGATGGCTGCATATTTGCATATTCTAGAACATGAACTGAATGTTTGTCTTCCAATTTAGGAAAGATTTTCTGCCTACATTCTAGGGACATCAACAACACAGTAAAAAAAAACCACGTCTCCCTGATACGCTTAATCCTACATAAATTAGTTTTCAGCTCTATGTTATTTATTGATCAATCCCATAAGATTTTAAATTAAAAGGTCTTCAGTATTCATCCCGATGTTAACATCGAAGGCTTCAATTTCCAGGTGCAGATAAGCATTTTAATTGAAAAACTGGTAACAACAGGAAAATAATACAAGCAACTCAGCTAGCAGTAGCAGTGGCTTCAGGTGCTTAAGTTTTTAAACCAAATTTTCAAGTCATTTTCCAGTCATTGGTAAAGGAAGTTCTCCTAAACTTGAAGGTCTACTTCTACTTCTGGGGATTAATACAAGCTATCAGCTAAATTCTGCCCCTACACCCAGTGAATTCAGAATCCAGAAGAGACTTCCACATCTGAAGTGATGATGCCCCTTAATCTGGAATGCAGAGTTATACACCAGCCAAACACCAAAAAAGCCAACAATATAAGCTGATCTTTAGACTCTTTTGGCAGTATACTTGAAGTCAAAGGAAAATAGTCTCTGAAATAAAACTGAAAAGTCTAGGGCTTTTTACCTAAGCAGGAGGAAAGAATACATGGAAGACACAGAATATGCAGGTCAGGGACTTCCATTCCTCTCAACACATTAACGTATGGCCATGTTTAATTAAGAAAAGATAAGAAAATTCGTGGGAAACAACAAATGACATCGTTAATTAGCAGAACTCAGTCAAGAGCTGTTAGGAAACCCAACAACCTAAACAAGTTTCAAAACTGAAATGGATACTTGCGCATATCACATGAACATGTACAGTTACATATTAATGATTCTCAAGTCTTGGAACAAGAGTTAGGACTCTAATGGAGATTGAAAACAGTCATCCTGAAAGCTAATTTTCCTGAAGCATGCTTTATAAAAGAAACAAGCTAGAATAAGTAAAAGAAATGAGCCAGAACATTAGACTATATGGACATGTCTGAGACAGTATGTCAGCCGAATGCCTAACATTAATCGGGATCTGGGGGAGAAGCAGGAAGAGAGAAGGGGAATGCTAAACATGCACAAATCTTTATCTCTTTATCTTCAGAGGTATCTTTATAAATACAGAATCTCTACAGATATAGAGATATGTAATAGAGAGAGCTCTATCTCCTTGAAAATCCAAACGTAAGTCTCTGCAACAGGAGGCAAAGCCAGTTTCTTCCTCCCCTGCTCCTCATATCTTGCATTGCTGGCAACTTACAACCTAACTGAAGCCACCATAAGCTATGTAGCTGAAGACCCAGAAGTTAGCTTAGGGCTATAGACTAGATAATCATTACAGAGGTTGCCATAAATTATGACAGTCCTGGATCTGTATGTCAGGGAAACTGAGATGGCTTTGAAGCTACCTTTCTACTTGTTGCTCTGATGTTGTTTTACATACAGTGCTCTTTACCAGGAGATCCAGAATTGAATTTGTTCTTATAATACATTACAAGTAGGAGAAATTTCAGACAGACCATTTAAGATCACCAATACTCCAGTCTTAAAACTGTAAAAATAACTTACAAAGAAATCACAATGAGTTTAATTGAGGTATACAAAAATATTTTTTGTTGCTTTCTGCTTTAGTTTCCTTAATTATAACAGTTGATGACTGAAAGGTTTTTAAGCTAAAAACCAAGAACTACTCCCACAAAAATCCCACCCAAATCAACTATTATGATACTTCAAACAAAAACAAACAGTACAAACTGTAAAACTGTTTACCACATACCTTACAAATAAGAACTTTCAGTGTAGGATGTCTATAGATTGAATCCTTTTGAAAATGGTTCACCTGTTGCCCACAAGCTGTACAGCTTACAATTCCATGGAGTCCTTCCTCTATAGAGAGGATTATAAAACACACATTAATTCTTTTTATTATTTTTTTAAAAGAAATCTGTATATATCTATTTTATTTTCTTACAGTATTTTGGCCTGTTACATTCTTTACCACTCAGTGTCAGAGAGATGTTTCTGCACTGCTCACCAGTTAAAGACTGAAAGAATTTTCCTCTAATTATTATACTCCACTTGGGATCAAGATACATCTTTTCCTTTGGGAGACCTAATTTGAATTAACTGGTCATCTCCTGAGAAAACACCTAAATATGCAAGTCATCATTAAAAATCTTTCAAAGCAGCCCTGATATCCTGTATAACCTTCCTCTTTCATTCTTTAAATGGAATTTTATGAACACGGTTTGTATTATGATGGTTCTTTCCCACACAGCTTTAGTTTCTCAATGAAAAAGACTGGAAACCATTACAGAAGGCATATGTAACGCTCATAAACAATGTCTGAAAAATCTTCTTTCAGTTTTTGTTCCCTTCTTGATTTCTTGTTTTTAAAGCACAGTTTTGCTGTAATACGTATGTTCTCAACATCTTGCTGACTGTTCCAATAGTTCTGTACCACTCTGGTGCCATATATTCATTTGGTCAAGAAAGCATCCCTCGTTAATCCCTCAGCTCACTTTCAAAGGCGGTGAACTTCGGGCTGGAAGGCTTGCTCTCTGCCAGGCTATTAAACCAACTAATTAATACTATGAGACTCTTTTCTTTTCAACAGCAATGATGCTTCCAAGGAGGAAAATCATTTGAGAATGCTTATACGTTAAATTAATATGCTGTCAAAAACTTAATTTGGGATCAAGTAGACAGAGGTTTGATACACACTTAACTGCGACTTGCCATTTGCTGTCATGTTCAGTAAGTAGTACAAGGAAATTGCCTCAAATATTTAACTTAATGGTTATAGTCTGAGTACAGACTATAAATAAAAAAATAACTACTACACAGAATGAGAACCAAGCACCAATAGAACAATGTTAAGGAACTGAGTGAACATATACAGAATACAACCTACTAGCTATTAGCTCCTGAGGCACAATCTGAAATAGATTACAGTCCAGTGAGAACAGCTAATATATCCTCACAATTCAGTGAAAATCCCAGGTCTGAAATTATGAATGCAGTATTTGTTGATTTTAACTTCAATGCATGCAATCACGCATGTACTGCAGAGCTTGTAGATTTTCAAAACATCCCATATGACCTCAAAAGCTCAAGTGCCTATTCCAAATGCTGCTGGCAAATCTCAAATACACACATGCATCATATTGTACTACTCAGAAAAATAGATCACCTTCTCTTATATCAAGCAGCACAGCAGCCTACCCAGACTTTTTCAAACATCACTGTCCTTAATGGGTATAAGAAATGGAGGGAGAACAAGCTATTTGCTGTCAAGTCCCAAGTCACTTCCACCCTCTCTACAAATTTGAGCAGAAAAAATACTGCCTTCTTCCTAAAATCTGCAAGTTAGCACTAGAAAACAAAAAGATATTTTTGAGGCAAACTTTTGTAAACCACATTACTACTACAAATGATGGAGGTCTGAAGAAATGAAGCAACTATTTATTCATTAATACTGAGAAACTACTTAAAAAAAACATTCCTAACTATGAGTTTGTTAGTAAAAACACAACCATAACCATTCTGCAGACACAAAAGTTGCAAATAAGGACTGACACAATGCCTTTTAAGAGTACTGGGTAAGACCATTTGGATGCTAGAAAGGCAAGAGAGTTCCATTACTACTGATATTTCTAACATAAACTAGACACGTAACTCCTAATGAAAATGTGTAGATGCAGTCTGCAAAAAACAAGATGCATTGGCTTTTTTTCATTTTAATTTTTTTTGTTATTGTTTATGTATTCATGCTGTGCATAGAATTCAGGATGTCAAGCAGCTGGGACTACATGCTTGCCTGCTTAAATCTGTAATGATCAATCTTGCATGTGCACAGGCCAGGCACCTCATTGTGGCAGCAAGAGAAAGGTAGAGGGCCACGTCATTTAACTAGACCTGCTGCATGCAGCAGGTGCAGAATAAATGGATCTACACTATCTTTTCTGCACAACTGTTTAGATACATTCCTAATCCGTCTGTTCTTGAGGTAGGCTGTAGCCACAACTCTCTCCTGGTTACTCTTCCTGTTCTGGAAATGGGGACAACAAAGGAGAAGGCACTACCTATTCCATTTCAGTCAAAGTCAACAGGAGCTTAACACATATATGGGACAGCTTTAAAAATAAGTCATACAAAGATTACCAGCAGTGACACAAATATAGCTGAGCTTGCCCTGGGTAAAGGCATGGTCTAAAACTCTTGCTATTCCTTCCAAAATAATTATCTTCTGCAAGGCGTCAGCACGTGAGTAACCAGTCCACATACACAAATGAGGGCCCTCAAATTCTCTAGGGTCAGAAAAATAAAGCTGGAAGGGCGAGTTATGAATTGTCCTGAGGATGCGCACACAGTCCACAAAACTCAAGCAGAAGTCCTAGCTTTCCGATATTATAGCCCTGAAGATTTCAGTTGGACCTCTTGTAAAAAGTATTTCCCTACATGCTAAGTAGGATGTCTTCCATTAATACAACTGAACTTTCAAAGATAAATAATTTAGAGAAAGCATTAGTGCTCAAAATGTGATTAAACACATGCATGAGCCCCCTGCGTATGCACAAGCAAATTTCCTCGCAGTTGTGTTTTACTTCTCTTCAACCACATATGACAGAAATAACACTTATAAAATTATAATGACTTTAAAAGAGAGTAAGTATCTCATATGACACAATGGGAAAAGTTAGGGTCCTGGGTACTGCTGCTCATATGTGAACTAAGATACTGCTAGGAGTATTAAAGAAAATACCTGACTTCTTATTGGCTAGTTTGTATGTAACTCCCCCCTCACCCCCTTAAGTTTTGGAAAAATATGAGAGAGAGGAATTTGTTATCCTTAGAAGCTACCTAACTTCTTCTGAGTTTTAGTAGAGGTTATGAAAAACCAAGCTAGCAAAGCAGCTTCTCAAAAATAATCTTTAGAAGGGCCCACCAATGGGGAATTTCCCCCAAGTTTAAAAAAATAAACAAGAAAAAGCCTTTGAATTCTCTCAGAGGCTTCAGCTTTCTTGTTAGCTCACTGATTGGTAGCTATGTCTATACGTGCCCCTGCTCAAACACAATCATTTTCTTGGTGAGTCTGTGACCATTCCCTTACCAATGCTGTTCCAATATAATTCCTTAAAAAAGGAACCATTAACACCTGCTTGCAAGCAAGCAACTGTTCTCAATACAAAGCAAGAAGGGTCCATATGGAGTACCTAATGATGCATCCTATAGCTACTGAAAATAAGAAGTGTAATGAGAACTAATCTTAGCTTTCACTGCTGCATTGCAGGGGCAGCAATGGAGGCTAATTTCAGCCAGCTAGAATCCTTAATGAACAAAAAGCCAGAAGAGTGGAGGTATTTTTAGGATAATTTATTAGAAATATGAACAATTTTTAGATGTACCAAATGTGGTCATAAGCAGCAATTTAAACCCGTTTTAATAAATGTTTTAAATTGTATTTACCTCCACGCTTTTTGGGAGCTTCAGGTTTCATTTTAACGGTATTTCTGCTTCTAAATTCAGGCCCTTTAAAATCATCTTTGTCTTCATTCAGCACTGGCTCAGGCTGTACAACCACTGTACCTAGAATAATTCCATTTAGAAATTGGAAACCATTACACATCCAAATGAAGTGCAAGAGTCTTGTTTAAATAAATGCCAACATAGTATCTTTAAAAAAAAGTGCAATTTGTTGACAGTTTCAAATGCACAGGTGTTCACAGCACAAAAAATTAAACACCACACACTTCAAACTATGTCCATTTTGTGACTGTAGGACAAAAGCCAAAGACTGAACAGGCTATGAGGAGCAAGTTGTATGCTCTCTGCCCTGATGGGATATGTGCAGAAGTGGATTATCATACTGCTGGGAATTTTTCAGTACAGGAATTTGCAGTGCAATGCTGCAACTAAAGAGCTTGGGTTAGGTCACTTAAACCTAGTAGAAGCCTAAAAGTAACTACTCTTCTCTCTCTCTTCCCCCTTCTACCCAGTTTCCCTCATGTTAATTTATTTCAGCATGTAATAAATAAAAGAACAACAGAACAAAACCTTTTTTCACCCTAGTAAAATTCAGAAAATCACTTTTTATTTAAACAAAGAACAGTAATAATCAAAATTATGTGAATTAAAAAACATCTTTCCTACTTAGAGCTTAGCTTTAATACTTTTGGTGTGAGGACACTGGAAATAATCCAACATTCTGAAAAAAGTAATTTTCAAGTGACTGTTTTAATGACTGCTACTCATGGAGTAAACAGTAGCAGTACCTCCAATGTTTCCTGTAACTTTCAGAGGTAAGAAATGGAGAAGATTAATCAAAATCACCGTATAGTTAAGAAGAACAGGATGTAGGCTTATAGTAACAACTATTTAAAAGGATGCTTAAAAATAGATCTAATAATTAAATTTTTCCCCCCACATTCAGTTTTACTTCTGTTGATCTATTTCTCAATAACCTCCAAAAACAGAACAGTAAAATAAGTAAGACTTGCAAGTGACAGAGCTTGAGACTTCTACCCAAGAACAGAAGTATTTTCTCTGCTATATGGTGGTTTTGTACACATGGCCATAGACATCTGAAATTAAGCCATCAGCACATCCTGGTATATCCACGTATTACAGTATGCTGGGTTCAAAATGAAAGGTGCTTGGAAACAGGACTTCCTCTTCTAAGTGTTGGTGCAGGGGTAGGGCAGGGGGGTGTGCATGCGTATGTGAATGTGTATGTTTATACATAAAAGCCAACAGGACCTATGAGAGGTATTTTACTAATACTTGCGCATTCTAATTAAATATTTACGCTGCATCATAATCTTCGCTAATTTGCTGAATTCAGATACAAAGAAAGACGTGAACTACCTTTAGGCAAGCTTTTCATATCAACATCATTTTCTGAGTTTTCATTTGAATTATCTTCATTTACAGTCTCATCTAAGATTTGTTCATCATCTGATCCGACATATTTTGTTACAATTGTAGGTTTCCTGCATAGACAGAAAAAAACCCATGCTGTGACAAATAGTACATACTGTGACACAGGTAAGCCTTGCACTTTGCAAGGAGAATACCATGCTAATTGGGGAAACCTCTATTTTAATTCATTTAAAACGCAAGGGGGGATGCTCTGAGTTATTATAGTAAGTAAGCTGTATAGTAATTTTCTTATTAGGACAAGGAACTCTTCTCTCCTATGCGAAATAAAAAGATATACTAAGAAAGGATTTTTGTTTCACATTATTTGCTGTATGATTTTTTGGTCATATCAGTGTTCCACATGCTTTTAAAAAGGTATACAGGAAGTCACATTTTTATAAATACAAAAAAAAGCCAGAATGAAACCCAAGTGGATGTCTACTCAGAAACGTTATACATGGTTCCAAGTTTAAGAGGCAGCCCAAAGAGAACACACAGATATTAGCAAATGACAAAAAGCAGCTTGGCAGAAGAGACATTTGCAATGAAATAAAGGAAATGCAGAAAGAAATTAAAAAGCTGACTGTTGAATATAGAGATCAGTCTCCAGAACTTCATACAAAAGTAACTCAGAAGTAACACCTTAACATGAAGGAATACACTATGTCAGGGCAGGAAAAAAATGGGCGTAATTTCAATAATTTTCAGTAATACCTAGTAGTACCTAGGTATTACTGAAGGTAATAAAGACTACTTATGTCAGTGCAGGATGCTGTTTTTCTCAGTATCAGGCACAGTGTGGTAAGTGTATGAGGGACACTACATTTAATGATAGACAGGAAGCAAAAACAAAACTCCCAAAATTATATAAACAAAAAAGTTTGTCAGGAGACTGCATTCAGAAGATGAGGGAGAAATTAAAGTCAAATACGAAACCACACTTGCAAATTCAGAATCAAGCCAAATACAAAAAGGGAGAATGAAGAATGTTATTTAATTCCAGCAGATATGATACAATAAACAAACTTGGATAAATATGAGACTGAAAAGAGATATATACCGCTTCAGAGCACTAAGAAGAAAGATGTTCAAATTGTGCACTTAGAAGAGCTCACCTATCTACACAGCATATTAGGATAATAAAAAAAAAATCATGAAGGAAAAAATCATGAAGGACATAACCTGAATGAGCATTAGCTGAGAGTAAAAAATGAGGAGTTCTATTAGAATAAGCCTGCTGTTATTTAGGTCACATATAATTTGTCTTCTTCAAACTGTAAATAGTTAACTCCATACTTTTTTTACATCAAAGAGCAAAAAGGGATTATGCAGAGATGCAGCAAATGGCAGCTGCTGCACAGGACAACTTATTAGCACATTTTGATTCTACAGTCTCTTAATTAGGTACATAAAGCTTTTTTTCTGTATGCCTTAGCTTATGTTTTTGGGAGAATCCCATGTGTTGAAAGAGCAAGAGTAAAGTAATTGTATAAGCACCTTTGTCCTGAAGAGCCTGAAGCTGCAGGATAATCTTGTCATCTCGTTATAAATTAAAAAAATTAACTTTATGATCTTAGCTTCTTGACCCTGAAAGACTATTGGAATTGTAAATGTGCTATAAGGCATTTGTTTTACCAGAACTCTGTTAACTTAGTGGACCTAAACTGGTATACACCAAAAGCATCTGGCATAGTACAAAGACTTGGCAATACTTTCACATGATTGAAAGTAATTTATTTCCTTTTATTTTCCAAACCAACCTTTTTGAACGTGATGATCCTAAGGATTTCGTTCTTTCTGAAGAGCTGCTGCCCTAAAAACAAGAAAAGAAAGTCACCGCATTATGACCATGACACCTGTCAACAAAACAAGCTTCTTACATTAACTCAAACACCACTGAAACATCTCAGAAGTCACCGGCTCTTACAAAATAAAATAAATCAACAGAAGCATTAATAAAAAGTGACACAATTTCAATAGTCAAGCCAGTTCAGTTAACCAAAACCCATAGATTTAGTTTAAGCAGACTTAAGACTCCAAGGAGTCGTAATTCCTTTACAAACATGTTTTAAAATAGGTGTAACCGAACTCTAAGTCACTAATCTAATGCTCACAAACCTCACTAACCATATATCTTGAGAGAAATTAAGAGAGAGTGCTGTTGTAAATTGAGACATTCAGAGAAAGACACTGCACATCTCAAGCACTCTCTCCATGAAACTGAGGAAATTTTGCCCTTGCAATTGTCAGCTCCCACCAACGTGCTGCAAGTTCTCAGCTTTCTGGAGCAGGGAAAAGAACAGGTCAGATCAATGACCATTCTGAATCACAAACAGGTCTGGGGCCTCTAAGTCTGTGCATCTTCACCGCAACGTTAACTCTTCCACGATTAATGCACAGAAGAATGGTCTAACTCACCTCACAGTGTAAAACGACACTGAGCACACACACCTGTCTCCGTACTGCTGCACATTTTCACTTTTTATACAAGTCACTGGGATTCCTCACAGCACCTCAGTGCTGCAGTAGCTTACACAGCCCTATGAGCATCTATTGTTATCTGAGTAATATGGTGTGAGCGTAAACAAGGGAGACCAATTCTTTTAAGCAAAAATTAAATAGGAGTCTGTTTACAAACAATCCAAAGAACAGAATTAAGGAGAAAAATATTAACTGAATTTCTTTAAAAAGAAGTCACTTTGCAATACACTCGGTCTGAATAAATTAACAACACTGTGTTTCCTAGCAAAAACGCAACTGCACGCTTTAGGTAAGCATAAATTAATTCTCTGAAGTGCATTAGAGACATTTTACCCAGGAATTATTGTACATCAGAAAAAACAGTAAAATCATCCAAGTAAACTTGTGTATTTCAATAATTTAAAGATGGGGATGAGGGAGAAGCAAGATGGCTTGCATATGCCTAAATCACATTATCATTCAGAATTTCAAATTTACTTTTAAATTTATTTTATAGTATTTTACAACTAAAGTTTCTACTCAGCAGACAGAGTATTTTCTGCATATGGTTCTGACAACATTCTTTAAGCATTTATTGTAAACAGCAACCAAGTGAACTCTGTTTCCTACACACCATACATTCTGTACTAGTCACACAACTAAAATTCAAAAGCATTTTTATTCTTACCTCTTCTCTGTTGTTCTCCATTGATGTTGGACTACTCTCAGGTTCTCTACTTTCACCTACAGAGAGAAAGGAAAGGAATCCACTGAAATGCAAGAAATATTAGCAGTTCTTCACATTGCATCTCATAGTGTTGTTTATATTTCATCAGCGTGAATAAAGATGACTGTGTAACTTCCACAGAACTTTGCACAACAGCAAAACACAGCTGACTGCATGGCATAAATTTCATAGAAACCATACAGGAATTATTTTCAGGTTTTTAAGTTGCTGCTGGGCTGAAAGAGAGCCTTCCCATTGTTGAAGAAATGAGAGTGCAACTGTATATGCAAGGATAATAGAGTCGGTGTATTTTTTTTTTTAAACTCTAAGAAGTTACGTATTTTTCTTACACGTTTTGACATTAAAAACACCATCTTAAGTCTAGAATCATGGAACTGCACACAAAAATCAGTGTATGATAGAGAATTCTCATTTCTTGATCTTAGTACCTGTGGAATATAAAACCTAAAGACAGGTAACTTACGACTATCTGTTCCATCCACCAGTCCTGGTGATGGAGGGGAGTTTCTAGTTCAGTGGTTTAATGATACTCATACAAAGTTGCTCAAAAACATAGTAATAGCACTATTTTAATAGATGCACTACTAAGAAACATGCAAGTATAGTGATAGTGTAATTACAGGATGAGTATCATTACCATTTGTGACAATAGCATAAGACTGCTGGCCTTGCAACTTACTATTTCCTGATCCTTTACTCTTGGGGAAAAAATAAAACTATAGTATTTTATGTTAAATAAATAAATAGAAAATTTCATGCTGAGTATTTGACTTTGGCTAAAATGTCGCCAAACAATTTAGCCTAAATTATCCGGCCATTTCTGCATGCAAAGCTGGAGAGGGGAATCAAAACAGATAAACAAAGCTTCTGCCCCCGCCCCCTTTAAATACATAAAATCTCCTGTATGGAATATTAGTGGCTTTCCCCCATTTTGAGGGGAGAACCTGAAATCTGGCAGAAGGGTTCCATTTCCTTTGGAGATGGGACCCTGCGTCACTTCTACTTTTGACCAGTTTTGCCCAAGTACTAAATCTATTGAAGATAACACAGTTTGTATATGCTTAGTACAGGTTTCTTCAATTCTGGTAGATAAAGTCTGCAGATTCTGCCTTCTGACTGCCCGTGCGCTGTTCCCAAAAGCAACTGAACATGCTCCCTCATCTCAGCTTCTACATGTGAGCGGACTGTACATGCGCCATCCCCACATTATGACCGAGCATGCTGCATCCCCTCCCAGCTCCTAGCGCTGACCAAACTGCACATGCTCCATCCACTCCAGGGCTAGGGGAGCACAGGATTTCCCCTGTGACTGTTGCTCCAGGGCTGGTCACTTGAAACAAGAGCAGGAAGTCAGTCTCTCCTACGCTCTCAGTGATCCTCCTGCTGGCACCCACGCAATGTAGATGGAGACATCCGATTCGAATGCAGAGAGGATAAAGAAACATTATTAAGGCTGTAAAATCAAGTGCTCAAAAATTAAGAAAAGCCAGAATCAGGGTCATATCAGTGTAATTTCACTTATCACTCCTACAACCTAAGCATTACAGTACAGTTAACTCCACAGCAGTGCACAAGATCAAGTGCTCAACGGGCAACTGTTTCATATTTCAATTGACCTGTGTTCAATTGACCTGTGTGTGTGGCAATGACATGCTCCAGCTTCCTTGAGCCACAGCTAACCATCTTCATCATCATCATCACCTCTCTCCATACAAGACTCCAGTTAATAATTTATATATCCTCCAAATTCTGGAACACAATGAGATCCCTGACTATGAACAACTGATTTTGCCCTAATCTTGTCCAGTATTTACACTGAATAAGCATTCTGTGGTAAAAAAATATATACATACATATATATCGTGTAGTTCCTAGAGACATTAAAATTATGCACAGAAAGCTGGGAGGGGAAGTAACTCTGCACAGTTAATTCTGGCATTTCCTAATATTTAATTCTTGACTTTTCAACTTTAATAAGTTCTCTTTTTAAAGAATAAAATCTCAAAAACAACACTGAAGCATGTCTGCTATTAATTAGTCAGCGTACCTCTGTCTCAAAGTAAATTTGTATTTTGAGGCAAGTAGCCAAATTCTACTTCATAACCACAGTGGATAAAGGGAAAAGATTTCTTTCAAAACAGTATACTCCACAGCTAAATCTCACTTGGAAATACGTACATCTCCATCAGTTTAATTTATTCTTCTGTTTACGAAATTATTCGTGGGATACTTTCTCCAATGTTAACATTTAATCGGACGTTGACACAAGGCAGATAGCACCACATGGCAGTAGACTCTCAAGATGAAATACTGAATGAAAAGCTGCACACACAGGTTCATTACTTGTGACAACAGTTTGAAAATAAACTCCATAGCACAGCCAATACACTCTCATTCTCCTGCACCCTATCATTTCAGCACAATTTTTAGCTCATGGAACAGCAGAGTCTGAAAAGTTGTGTACCTGTACCCAGTCCCAGTTAAATTTGGAAACAAACTGTACTTGGTACTGTTATGAAATAGTTTCACTTTTTTTTAATGACTGTAACCAAAATAAAACATTTACAATTTGTTACTGATTTCCAACTTGTAAGTAAAAATTTCTAACACCAAATTTGACATATTATAGCACTGGTTTTTTTGTTTTCTAACGTTTCCAGATTAAATGTAGAAATAGTTTTTAAGTAATTATGGAAGCATAACCTTAAGAACTTCTTCCTCAACTACATGGACCACAGAAGCTTTACTTCAGCAGAAGAAATAAAATACTGCCCTTAAACCTTGAGGAAAACTGAACATGGAACCCCTACCACAGCAACCACGTGCATGTTTGCCTTCTCATATTTCCCAGAAGGTAGAATACACCACCAGTATCAGCTCTATTCACACTGAGAAAACATTCATAACTGAACGAAATATTGCATCAAAGGCTAGACATATTTATCAAGATACCGCCACTTGATTAAATCACATTAGGACTTGGCATAATTGCCCCAGTGAAGTGTGATATAATGAAATCACAACACAAAGCTATTTGACTTCAAAATCACATGTATGTTCAAACTGAAAACAAAAATGTCTTTTTACCTATGGTTTTGTTTTTAGATGATGCTGGAGGAGAATTTGCGTCCTCAGATTCTTCCGATGAGTGAGCCAAGAAGTCATGGAGTTTCTGCACCAATGTATTCAACTTGCTTTCACTGTCAAAATACAAGTAAAATTTCAAGTTACCTACAGATCTCACACTAGTCCAGCAAGCCTGAAAGAAGAGATGGTAAGTCCCGATTAATACATACCTATAGGAGAAACACAATTATTGCACAAACATTTGGTTCCACAAGGGGAATATCAAAGAAAATTAAAAAAAGATGTAGTTTTATTAAACATTGTGTTTAAAAAAAAAAAGCAAACACATAGGTGCAGCCTTTTTGACAAAGCACTAAGGACGTGTTAACGGAAACAATAAATATATTTTAAACTGTTTTAAGCTAGACAAACATGACTTAAAAATTCAAAAAAATCTGAGTGGCAATGCTACTATGACATGAACATAGTGGAAAAACTAAGATTCTACTTTGTAAAAAGAATCTAAGGAGGTACGAAGCTGAACAGGTAAAAAAAATAAAATCTTGAATTAATTATTTAAAAAATAATAACCTCTGGGGATATAAAGCTCTACAAATAATATACGTATTTTTTTAATCTACAATGTAAATAACAGGTCCATTGAGTGTGACGGATCTACATGCTTACATAAACCTTATAATAAATCAACCTCACACATTTACACACACACACGCTGTATCCTATATTAGTTCTGCCGAAAACCAACCAGGTACGATCAGATCATGCCATGATCTTTGTGTACCAGTATTCATAATTAATTTATACAGTGTACTACCCTGGGAATTTTCACTAGGCAGTTTCAGACACCAGGAACCGGTAGCCATGTATCTCTACTCAATGCAGTAAAAAGGCCCCGCTTTTCCCCTATGTTTCTGTTAAACATGTACACCTCCTCATGATGAACACTTTATTGCCTCACATTTCATGTTACTTATTTCAGACTCTTTTTTTCCACCTGCAGTTTCTACAATTTCCCAAGACAAGTGTGTTTTTCTAACTGCAAGTACCAGACCAGGGCCAAGGGCAGCCATCCCCCAGACCACCGCTATCAGAAGTCACCACTCTCAGCTGCTTGTCTCTGCTTCCCTCCCAGCCGCTATCAGTTCTCCGAAATCTGCCAGCCGATATGTCTGAGTCATCATACCTTATCTGCTATTAGATACGGCTTCCCAAACTGCTGAGCTGCACTATCTTCTTCATAAGTTAACCCAGTTAAAGGATAGAGGCTTCTCTTCACTGTTTTCTAATCTCCTCGTTATTTCCAAAACAGTCTTCTGATAGTAAGAGGAAATAAGATTTTCTGTCCCCGTTCTACAGTTTGTAGGATCTTTTGAATATTTATCAGAAACTCAATCCTCTCACCTTTAGCATCTCTACTGTTTTTCTGAACACATCAATAAATTTATTAACTCCTGACTCTCAAATTAACTACTACTGCTAAGGAAAATCACCCGCTTCATAAAAAATAAACATGCAGGTGAGAGATCCCTTGAGCAACGTGTAGAGGGCATCATCATATTAATTCAAATAACTACTTAAAACAGTGAAAAGTAACTGTACAACAGCATTAATCATCCATCTTAAAAAAAAATGTTTAAAATGATTTTCTGAAGGACTCAAAACAAAATTGCCTTTTGTCATGAGAAGATTTTTGTGAACGAGGACAGTTTTCTTTGGAGACTGTAATTTTGGACTATATACCATCAATCACTCGAGCAACTCTGAAAGACAGTAACAAAGCCTGGGTTATTCTCAACTGCATCTTAAAATTGGTCTCTCAGTCTGTCTAAAAGTCTTCAGCTCTAACTACCAGATGCACACTGCTACACAACTGCCAGTCCTGGAACCTGTGCTTCCCTTCTTGTCACAGATGGAGGGCACACCTGGAAAACACTGCAGAAGATGACAGTGGTACGCACACGTCAGCTTTAAGAGACTGCATGCTCTTTAGAAAGGAGCTTAAATGATGATTTGTTCACATTAAGTTTAAAAAAATGAAATAGTTGCTCAGGATTATTTGATAGTAGAAGCGTGTAAAGAAATTTTATTTCCTTTCTAGGTGAAGAATTAATGCATATAAAGAAAGGCCACACAAAGTTAGTCCTTGGTACTAATAAAAAAAGCACGTGGAATTTAGTTTATAAAGCATCTGCTCTTTTAGTTTATAACTAACTTGTTTTGGTAATAACATCTTAGAAAATAAAATGGGAACTATAGCCAAGTTATATTACTTTTCTCAACATAAAACACTCAGAACACTGTGCATGCATCTTTGTGACCAACAATTTGGAACATGATCAGCAGCCAGCTATTGTCTCTTATCCTAACTAGCCTACAAGCATTGTTTTCCGAGCAAAAGCATTCATGCTGACACACAAGAAAATCTAAGAACTAATACTAAAGAGCCTCCTCAGCTTGCTTTTCTCCTAGATTATTCAGCATTTTGTACCATAAGCCTGTATTAGTAGTAATAGGTCAAATTTAAGCAAAGGCCTTACACTTAATATACTTCAACACAAAGAAATCATGATTTAGGGCAATGCTTTTGCACAAAATCCTTATTCCTTGTAATGTATTGTCATAAATTGACTCAACAGATTCATCCCAACAGTTAAAACAGGTACAAAAAAAATACACAGGAGCCTAAAAAATTCAAAGCATCTCAGGAGCACTAAGGGAAGCAGTCTCCCTCTACCGTGAACCAACTGTGCCTACGCTATTTCCTAGAGCTTCCAGGCTCACATGTAAAGAAACAGCTTCACCACCAGTCTAGAGCTATCTCAACACCGCTCAGCCTAATTAGAACAGCAACGAAAGGAGAGGTGTCCTACTATTATTGGTTTGGCCATGAACCTGATTTGTGACCTTGAGAAGTTATCGTGCAAGAGCACAATTTCTTACTAAAGCTCAGAGCGAGTGCTGTAAGCTTAACCAGCGCAGGCCTGGCCCTCAGTGTGAGAACAAAGTCTGCATCAGGCAAACCATGCAGGAGGCTAAATGATGTTCCAAATGAGCAGAAAAGCAGAGAAGAAAAAGGAAGTGGGGGCATGGGGTAGAGGTGGAAGTGTGGTATCCTCATCAAGCTAGCCAAGACACACCACACCTGATTCCATCTGGCTGTCACCCACCATCCCCCTGCACTTACCCCGTAAGAAAACTTGTCATTGCATTTGTTTTCTGTCTGCTCTCCTCAGGCACCCTGAAAGCAGAGGTGGGGAATGCCCCATCTACCATCAAGATCTAGAAGAACATTTTAAAACTATTTTCCTTTCACCAAATGAATTCCCCATTCTTCCACAGCATCCCACCAACTTTTAGCCTAAGTGCTGCTCATCTGAATTTCAGATGGCTCTGGCAGTCAGCGGTACAGGAGCGCTTCCCAGCTTTGTATCTATCTCAGTTTGTTTACAAATACGTCTTGCAGATTTCTTCCTTTGAGAGTTCTCAACTGCCTTAAACTCAGCACTTGTCTGAAATCTTTGTTCACACCTTAAAAGTAGTTCAAGGGCACAAGTTTTTTAATCCATCTTTACAGTTGCTTCATGTGAAATCCCAATTATTTCCACTTTGGAAGCTGAAAAGAAACACTGCAGAGCAACGACTATTAAGCGGACAAAACTAAACAATCCTTAAAAAATACAGAAAATTAAAACCAGATGTTCTTTTAAACCCCTGAACTGCAGACTAGCATCCTCTCCTTCAAACAGTACCGTATGTGAATGACAACTACACAACCCACAGCAGAAGTCTGCATGTTTTAATTAAGACAATGGCAAGAGTAAAGGCGAAACAGACTGCGTGTGTTAGGACACAGGAAGGTTTGGTGCTGCTGACTCAACGCAACTGAAGGCACTTCTGATGTCAAGTGCTAGCAGAGATGCACCCAATGCTCTCAAAGAGACCAGAACCCATTTTTCCTAACCTTTCCTATTTCTAAGGCATTACTAACAGAATCATCTTTAAAAATATCTGCTTTACCATAAAGAAAGATGAAATTGATGCATTTAGTTAAACATCCAGTTCCAAAACTGTTAGGAGGCATTCCTTTCCCCCCCAAAAAAGTGTCATTTGCTGTGCTACTGCCTAAGTCTGAATGTAATCAGGCCACTATTCTGTCACCTGCAGACCTTCATAAAAGACTTTCCTGAAGGAAACGAGAGGTGTTAGACTTGCCCCAACACCACAATTACAGTTAAAAGGGCAGAGCCTGTACAGTAGTTTCATACAAAAACGCATCAACATTGTGGCTGAATACACAGGAATGAAATGGCTCAAAACTCCTGGAGCAGAAAGATGATAAAAATCTACAAAAGAAGCTGCTCCCTAATCAGAAAAGGAGTGAACACACCTGAAGTGCCATAAAAAAAAGCCTACTTCTCTCAGAGAAAATACATAACCAGAAAATAAAACAGCCTATTGTTGTATCACTTGAACACGAGCATGTGTTTTACAAGGGCAGGGCCATAAAGCACTATTATCTTTTACTGGGTTTTGTGGTTTTGTTTTTAAACTCGGCAATGGTTTTCCAAGAGCAAAGCAAAATGATATAGTATAGCTTAAATCAGATGACTATTCTGCAAAATACTCGTACCAATACACCAGTCACACCAAAACAAGTGCAGCTTCACAACCAGGGTTCTCGCAGTGTGTTCGGGCTGACATGACCCAGCCCCACTGCCCAAGGACACAAACCCTCAGCACCCGTCCACAAACGCCTGGCGCCACACTCACTTCTCTCCTTCCCCCTCCACTGCAGCACAACAATTGGTGTGATCCACGCGCTGAAACCAATCCAAATTAGAAGTAACTGTTCCTTCTGCTGAATTCATTTCCCTAATCACTGCTCATTGTACAAATGTCTCTGCAAGCGCAGGTGACTGAGATTTATGAACTTCAGTGGCAGCAATACCTGAACTTGAGCTATCGTGCTAGGCTAGAGCTGGTCAGGTAAGGGAGACTAAGGAGCAGAGCAACCTCTAGGCTGGGAGGGAGCTCTGGAGATCAGCTAGCCCCACACCCTGCCAGCAGGCTGCCCACACACACGTCCAGCCGGGCTCTGGACACCTCCAGACGGAAACTCCACCACCTCTCGACAACCAATTCCAGCGTTTGGCCTTTCTCACAGCAAACGAGTTCTCCTGCGGTCAGACAGAACCGCACCACGCTGCACTTACTGGATCGAACACAGCCAGGAGATACCTGAACACTGCAGCTCTGACTGAAAGCAGATGCAGTCACCAGCACTTCACTGAACTCGCAGCTTCTATTCTTAAGGCTTCATTAACGCAGGTTCCCTCTTATTTGGGTTAGAACTGACTCTGATCCACAGGGGCTTAATCAAGTGATACCTAGCAGAGTTCAAGACACTTGATGATCTGGATGAAATAACTCTGGAGTGTCAGCACAGCACAACAGGCTCAGACAAGTAAACAGAATTAGTTCTCTCCAGACACACAAGGGGAATGGTTCGAAGTCGCTAAGAGACCCTTTATCACATTCAAGGAAAATTACACGATTTCTTTTTCTTTAGACGGTACCCAAACAACCGTAACATGATTTGGCTGAGTTACCACACTTCGGTGAAAAGTGAAGTTTTTTTTTTTTTAAATATACACACACACCTCTTTTGTTAGTGGGCTTGACTGCTATATGGAAGTCTGTAACTTCCATGGTAAAATAGTCTGCAAACTTAAAACCACTGACTGAAGTCAACCCTTTGAAAACCTAAATATTGTGTTTTCATCTTTATGAGACAAAAATCATGGCAAACTGAGTATCTTCATACATTAATTCAGGAAAGGAAGCTGAAGCTATCACGTACTTAGCCTGCAAGACAAAGTACTCCTAAAAAAGTGGAAGTATGTTTCATTTAAAGGAAAAGAAGGGCTCCATCCCATGACATCACGTGCCTCTAATTCTAAAATTGCCTTCTCCTTTGTTTCATTTGTCTTCCATTTTCTGGAATTTGTCAAAGACTCTCAATGAGACCTTATTCATTACAAACTATAAGAAATAAAGCGTGTTCCTTAAAGTCTTCCAGACACTCCCCATCGGGTTTGTTATCAGGTTTTAAGGGTTATAATATTCCTGAAGCTCAAGTTTTTTATTTTCCAAGATAACAGTCATCTCAGTTTGCCGCACTAACAATGCTGAATTTATTGCCAAAGTTTTTGTTTCGCTTTACATGACCGATGTATCCACCCACCAAGACTTCTACTGTTGGATGTGTTGAGACAAATTCCTACAACTGTACTGCTTTCAGACAAATAAACTGCCTAAACAGCACTGAAGTTGGCACTTGGCAACAACCTGGGAAATCAAGGTCTTGATTTTCAGTTTCACTCCTTTTCTTTAAAAATAATAATAATTAAAAAACAACATCAATCAATCCATCATCCATCTTGCATGACAACTGCCTGGGGCTAGTTGTTGTAACTAATTATGACAGCTTAGTACACTTTCTTTAGTAAATTAGAGAGCTTTACCTACCATCTCTGAAAGTCAATATAAAACCTTCTATTATATTCGCCGCTGACTTTTTGTCAATTTCATCTTTTCCCTCCTGACTCACCACTAGAACAACTTGCAGTGACCTATCCATGAACCAGTTCGTACTTCCAAACCACCTATGGGCACAAACTCCAGTGATACGAAACATGATTACCTGAGGTTCAGCACTATCCCTAGGCCTCCCTGTTTATACAAGACATATCTGGAGATCCCATCTAGAAACATCATTTGTCATAGGCATTTGTTTTTATGGAGAACACAACACGTTAGTATTATTTTATGTTTTGACATTTTCTTTTGGCGGGTTACACACAAGCAAAAAGCACCAACTCTTCCTTCTGGCAGAGGTCGCGAGTGCACGTGGAATCTTATACTCGTCTGCAATGAAAATGGGAATTTCAAGTTACAAAAGTGTCAAGGTATCCCTGTATCACAGTAAATTATTCCACAAAAAATGAAGGTACCTTCAGTCAACCCCTATAGAGACCATGAGATAAAGTTCACAAAACCCTAAGAGACGGGGCTATACTGAAACAGAAACAACACAGCCACTGCAGGAAGATTCTCCCTGAGAGGGATTTCACTTCAGCAGTGTGAACGCATTGGCTCAGGGGCATCTAGGAGAGAAGATGACAGCCAGCCTAACGTTTTGATTCTTGAAGAGCAAAGGATCTCCTTACGCCCAGCTCACAGGGCTGTGTAGAAGACTGCTAACTTCCACTGTACCTTCAGAGAACGTGGATGATTACTCTGGACTTATTTCCTGTTAGATTACTACGGCATTAAATAGCACACCTCATACAACCCTGTAGTGACTGGCATTCAGGACAAAGACATTCAAGGGACTCAAAAACTTAAAACCATACTGCAAGTTGGAAAGTCTGACGCATAAAAAGTTGACATGAAGTTTATTTTACCAGCTTATTACTTGGTATCACTACGCTGCCTCCTCGATAGTCCAAGCGAGTAAGATCCAAAATTTCTTCTTTTTCTGTTGTTGTGCTTAGACAGTATGATCTACAAAATGGTAGGAACAGGTCAGGTCACTATGACAAAAATTCCTCCACTCTTAAAAAAAAAATGATCAAGTTTTATATACAACTTTGGTCCAAATTATCTTCATTGACGTTTACAGAAGCAGGAATTTTTATGTTTCTTAGTCAGTCACTCCAGTTTTCATCATGTTTTTCAGCATTCCAAACTTCTCATTTGGATGCAGAAGATTCCTAGGTTCTTAAAATTAAATAAGGTTATTCCCTGTGTCGCTTGAATCGCACTTGAATGCTCCAGAATCAGTGAACTGGTATAGAACAATTACTTTCCTTTTAAACAGGAAAAGTCTATCTTCCAGAAGTAATGGGAGATTTTTGAAACTCTACTGCCTGCATATCCTCTAAACAATTCCACCAACAATCCCCTAGCTGTGTTTCTGCACACTTCTTAAACAAGCAGATACCAGAAGCTGAAATGAACATGCACGGATACAGCGCAGGTTGACAGCAATACAGCAGCTGCCAGGCCAACAGGTCTCGCTGGAAATGGGAGCAAAGTGTGTGCGCGTGTGCGAGGTCTTGCTAGAAATGGGAGCAAAGAAGTATGTGTGTGCATCTGTGTGTGTCTGCGTGTGAACAAAAGGCAGGGAGAGCACTTTTGCTTCTCCATCAAGACATTACCACATCAAGGACTCATTCATGGTGCTTTTCTTTTCCCTCTCATTCTCTCCAACTCCAGTATTATTAGAACTTGAATTGACATAATAAGAAAAAGCCCTTGCAATGTGTTCATCAGCTTACAAATCCTATGGCACCCGACAACATCGTGCCTACTTCCTAACACAGAACTGTTCTTACACAGTAAAAACAAACTCTTCAAGATGAGCTCCGTGTGGGATAAGGATTACCAAAAACATTTGGACTGACTGAAAACTGAGTTCATGAACAGGAAAAAAAACCTCTGGAGCACCAAAAAATATGATGCCATACTACTACTGAACAGTTTGTCACAGGGCCCGCTTACTACATGGGACAGATTCAATCTCAAATCTACCTTGTACATACTTTTTGTTCTTTGAGGATACAAATGAAACTCTGCAACAATCCCATTTACCTTTCTGTCTGCACGTAATCTGAAAAATTGAGTGGAAAAGATATGAGCTTCTGTATCCTCTTAATTCCACTGAAGCATAAAATAAAGCAGCCTCTTGGCATTCATGCCAGTTACTGTGCTAATGACAATTTAAGAGCATGGAAAGAGTTAAGTACAAAACATTCATGATGTAGACCAGGAACAAGAGGTTGATAAAAAAGGAAGACAAAACAGAATATGGGAAAACGGGAAAAAAAAACAACAGCCATGATAAAATAAAAAGCAGGGAGGTCCAAATGGAAGAGTGTTTTTCAGAACATGCAATACTAATTATGACTGTAAAGCAGTCAATAAATATAAGTAGGCAAGTTCTTTCTGCTACAGAGAAATCAAACTCTACCCTTGATTTTCAAGGCTTGGAGATAAAGCAAGCAAAATCCGTCAACTAGTATTTCAGTCTACACATAAAATAATTGATCCAACACAAAACCGGTTTAAGCTGTCAAAGTACTTTAAGAACATGGGGTAAAGAGAGGAGTAATAAAGAGAGGGAGAGATGGGCAATCCCTGTCTTATAAAATGAAGAAAACATGCCGAACAAACTTAGCTGTTGGGAAGTCATGCACCAAATAACACGTATTTGTAATGCTTATGAATTGCACCTAGCATGTGATCAACATCAGTAACGGTGACGATCGTCTTGTAAACGTTTTCTGTTAATTACACATATATAATTTCCTCTGAAGTTGTAAGGCTTTAATACCAAGTTGTACCCAAGAGTAAAGAACTACCATCCCCCTAAGTTTTGGCTGAAACTAAATGGTGGTTGTGAACTGCTCAGGTCTGAGACGGGTGAAGATATACAAATACACACAGAGGGGAAAGTTTACCCGAGTTTCAGTACCTAGGATGTGTGATACTCACGCTAACGTTATCATATCGAAGAAACACGCAGCATTTGCGAGGGCCCAGCGGTGACCCCCCTTGTTTACACACCTCCTCAGGCGCTTTGCACACTTGCGTGCGACTGACAGCACCGAGCAGAGACCCCTGAGAGACATGGATAAACCGAAACCATACAAAGCCAACTCCGTTCACGCTTTAACATGGCGTCTCTTTTTTAACAGGGGCTTGGGCAGCTGCTGTACTTTATGCAGCCCCTCGTCAACGGTGGCTCGGGACGTTTGTTTAGTGTGGGGAGCTTATTTATTTTGGGGAGGCCCCGGGAGGGGGAAAACACCTCGGGTGGGACACGCCTCGGGGGGGACACACCTTGAGGGGGAAGCACCTCGGGGATGGAGGGAGGCGTGTGAGGGAGTACCCCACGCCAGCCCTGCCCCCGGGGGGCCGCTCCCCGGGGCGCACCCCTCCGCCGCCGCGGCCTGAGGGGCCGCTAAGTGGTGCCGCCGTCCCCTCCCCCGGACCCCCGCCGCCATCCCCTCCCCCTGCCCGGCCTCCGCCAGCCCCGGGTCGGGCCGGGCCGAGCGCAGCCCCGCCCCAGGCGGGCCGAGGAGCCGCCGAGCCCCGGGCCGGGCCGGGCGGTGGCGCCGCCGAGGCCGCCCGGCGGCGGGGGCCGCGCATGAGGCGGGAGCGGGGCGCGGATTCCCCCCCCCCACGCCTCGATCCCTTCAGGGCCGTTTTCTCGCCGCGGCGGGGGCCGGCGGGCGGCCGTACCTCATGGGCTCCGCGGTCATGTCTCCGCCGCCGCTGCTTGGGGCGGCCGGGCCGGGTCGAGCCCGGGCTCAGGCGCTGGAAGGAGACAAAGCCGTTAGGGCCGCCATCGCCAGCCCCGCCGCCATCTTGTCGGAGGGAGGCTGAGGGAGACCTGCCTCCTGCCGCCTTCCCCTTTCGCCGCCTCCCATTGGCTCCTTGCCGCCCCCAGCGATTTTCCAATTGGGCGGCGGCGGAGGGGGCTGTTGCTAGGGTCGCTCACGTCACGGTCCCGGCTTCCCCGCTCTGATTGGTGGCGGGGAGGGTTACATCAGCGGGGGGGGCTGACGTCATGCAGGGAGGGGCGTGACGTCATTTGGAAACAAGGTGCACTGAACGAGGCCGGCCGGCAGGGGGCGGCGGTGGCGGCCCTGGGCTGGGGCCCTGCCCTGGCTGCAGGGGGGGCAGGAGCGGGGTGCTGAGCCCGGGGGTGCTGAGCCCGGGGGTGCTGAGCCCGGGGGTGCTGAGCCCGGGGGTGCTGAGCCCGGGGGTGCTGAGCCCGGGGGTGCTGAGCCCGGGGGTGCTGAGCGGCCCCAGAGCCACCCCCATTCCTTGCCGAGTACCAGCCGGCCAACGCCGAGCTGCCCAGGACATGGGTCCAGAAGAAATGCCGGCCGCCCATCTCGTTCTCCAAGCACGGCCCAAAGACAGCGTGCTACAGCCGGCGGGCGCCATGCTGAGGGCAATCGAGGCTGGAGGTGTTGAACAGCGCCCAAGGGAGCCCGCTATGGCCTCATGTCAGCCCAGCCCTGCTGGAACCATCACGTTTTCTACACAGAGTTCTTCAGAGACGCAAACACGGTGGTGCTGACTTGGTGGCAGCATCTCTTGAGAAGGCTGCTGGACTCTACTGGACTCCCCTGGCTGCAGCTTCCACGTGAACTCATCTCCTGCCCAAAACAGGAGGGAGCACCCATACCAAGTCCAGTACGGGTCAGAATTACAAACGGTTGGCAATTAGTCACCTCTTAGAAAGATAACCTGCTCTGATAGCTTTTTTTTTTTTGCCCCCCCCCCCCCCCCCGCGGAAATAATAAAAAGTTTCACTTCGTTTCATATTGCAATGTGCAAAATGAGGAAAAAAAATCTTAAGGGAAGCCTTGTCATCTGAAGCATAACTTCTCCTTAGTACATATTTTATTCTAAAAGGCAATGGCAATAGAATAAATAGCATTCACAGACTTCTCAGACACATACAACCCTGTAAATCCCAGTGAAATTCTACAAACTGGTCTAGAATTTGCTTTAAAACTTAGCTTTTTACCCAAGAACTGCACCCCGTATTTGCTGATTTTTATTAATGCCAAACAGCAGATTTAATAATAGCTTTTGGTAACAAAGGCTATCTCGTGGTCAATACTGCCGTTCTAAAAGACCAAAGCATCACTTGCCTTTTAATCTAAGTCTTAGAAGGAAAAACAAGTCAGCGTTAACTCTGACTGCTACAAATTCACTCAAGAAAAATGCCAAAAGCCATCGTAATTTTTGGCCACCCAGCAGATTAAACTGGAAACATTACCTATTCTTAGCTCTGCATCAATATCTCAATTGTGTGATTAAAATAAGACAAAACACTTACTTTCAAGGGATTCAGTCTTCTTTATGGCAGACTATTGATTTAGAACTACACAGAAACAACACTAAAGTAGTAAATACATCTATATCCTTGGGAGCTGGCAGCAGGTATTTAAAAAGCAGTTTAAAAATAAATTTGCCTCGAATTCCTAACTTCTACCTAAACACACACATTACAAGGAAACCGTAGTGTGAGACAAGGCCCAGATAAAGTAAGAATCTCCCAACTACTACTCCAAAAGACAAATTCTGATTCTATCAAGTTGTCAAAAAACAGGTTGCAGGAAAACAACAAAATCCAGATGTGGATAAATATTGTGTGCATCTCTAAAAACCATTCTGCACAGCTAGCATACCTACATTCCAGACTGCCTCGCACAGAGGACCACTTCCCCAGAGGCTCTAATAGGCACTGCTGCTCCAATGTACTTGGAGGAATAAAGATTCAGAGCTTAACTAGCAAGAGAAACCAAGGACCACTGTTGAGCCCCATCACTGATTTCTGTCACAATAGTAGTAATTAGTTTTCTTAAGTAGATATTAGCCTACTTTTACAGAAAAATGGCTGAAAGATGTGTATACTTATCAACTGACAAGAGAATATTTTAACTGTATGTGCTCTTGACCTAGAAATACGAACTATGTATACTTTCAGATTCTTCTCCATGATAAAAGTAGCACAATTAACTGAGAACAGTGTGACACTGTTTGAATTCATTTTATAGGAATGCTCAAGATCTGAGCTTTTGAATAATATAGATAATGTGCAATGAAACTCATTCTCTATTCATTAGAGAATAAGCATGGTAAGAAATGAAAACAAATGACTGCTTACTCAAGAGCCTGAGTTTGTTCTTTTGCTTTTGTTTGCTTTTGTTATTCCTTTCCCACTAATAAAGTTCAAAGTGGTGGTGTGGAACCAATTCAGCAGTAGTTTGTATTCAATAGTTGAAGCTTTTCAACATGAGAAAGCAGTAAATATCAGGGTACAATAGAGAAGACAAGTGCCAGTACTTTTCCAAATCATTTGTGGGGATTAATTTCTCACAGCAGATAAAATTCTAACCTCTTAAAAACCACATACACACATTCAGCATGTGATTTATGGGTAAAGACCTGTTAGTTTTTAAAATGCACTATCAGAAACCATAGCTAATAAACCATGTAGAACTACAGATGATTATTTTCTTCCCACAGTTTGCATACAAGATGATCTAGCATAATATGATGGAGCAGCATATCCAAACAAGCCTATGAAATTCAGGCACCTGGTTTTCCCTGGATGTTCCAAAGCATTTAGGAAGTAGAACAATTGACCTTCTTCAGCACTTCTAAAAAACCCTACTTCGATTTGTCAGGAATATAGATCATCGATAGAAGTGTACTGTCACACTTACTTTTGCACCTTTTAACTAGGCTCAGAATGGGTAAGAAGTCCAATAGTTGTGACTAGATAACTTTTCAAGCCTCCAGGCAGCCATCGTCTTGTAATCCCCAAACACGGATGGCTATCCTGTTACCTGCCAAAAGGTTTAACACATTCTTACACTCGTGTTTAAACGCATACCTTAATCATGTGATTGCTTATACACATCTAGCCATGCAGACATCATCAGCCGTGGGATGATGAGCACCAAACCATACACAGCATACAAACCTAAGCATATTTTCCATCTTATTGTAGGACTGTAGACAGCCACGCCCCTGAATGGCATGCGCTTCTGAAGCTCCTTTGTAAAAGGCCAGATATTGAGGAATGGTTATCAGGCACCACTACTAAGATGTTCTCTGAACAATAGTATGGTTTTAAAACAGGAGCTTCCAGTAACCCATGGATTAACAAAATACATTATCTAGATTAATCCAATTTGATTTACTCACTTGCTTTGGGCTCACTTTGTCAGAGAACTGCTTTAATTTTAGCTGTTCCCAAAATACTACAAAATACACCACAGCATCTTCTCAAAAGTAGAAAAAGCAGCAATCTTCACGGCCAGCCACATTTTAAAACCGCACAGTCCATTTGCAAATACAGACTATACCATTTTCTGCTTTTATTAAAATAAATGTTCTCTAAAAGGTGAGCTTTTAGTTATTTCTGAGCTGTTTAATGGCTCACTTGGTAAAGGAGATGGCCTCAAACACCCAGTTTTGGCATTTCAGTTTTCTAATGCATTGCTTCTTCCACCTTTGTTCTACTGGTCTAGAAATGTGGTATACTAGCCAGTCAGGCAAGATGCATGTGCTGACGGGCCAAAATAATCACCGTGTCCCAAATATAGCTGGCTATTGCCTCAGCTGCTGTACAAGCCAAACAGTTTTTTCTACGATTGAACGCTCTCTGAATCTGCTACAGGTTTGTGGAAGCACTCAATCATCCTCTGCTCAACTACCACACCTGTCCCCTTCTCCTTGCGCTTCATCTTCAGCCTAGAGAGCAGAAAAAATGTTGGGAAAAAGTAAGCATTGTTTTAATTTCACACATCAACATGGGAATAGAAGAAAATCCATAATACTCGTAACAGGTATACCACCTTAAATGAAGTCCAACATGTCCCCACCATCCAACAACATGATGCACAACTGTTTAAAGTTGGTCCATATATGACTGAATGCTTTTTAGAGAAATAGAATACAAGACACATCACATCAAAAAAAATCTGAAAGCTTAGGAAAACAACATTACTTCTTTACAATGAGACTGTACATCACTTTTGCCTGCACAGCTAACAACTGAAGTACGACCAACCAGCCTAAAGGTTTCTTGGAAGCACTCTCAAAATACCAAAAGGGCAGAAAAGCAAACAACAGCTATAGCAGCCCAGAACTGTTCCAGGCAAATCCACAGTGCTCATTAGATTCCACCTCTGCAAACATTATCTGTTTAGGACTCCAAGAAGCCAAGACTTAGCTCAGGACAGCTGTCAAAGACAAGTGAAAAAACATGCAACCTTTATGGCATTAGCTGACTACACGAAAAGACCTCTATTAACGTCACTTTGGGCTGCAGTTTCCTGCATAAACACCATAATATAATACAATGCACTGTTAATCCAGTCTACTCAGCCATATTCAGGTTATTTACTATATACAAACACTTATTAATACATCGAAGCAACAGTAGAAGAAAATGGATGCTGTTTTTTGTTTTATGATGATATTAAAGAGACAGAGGAGCATCAATTAGATTAAAAAAATTTATTGAAAGTTGTCCAAAATCCAGCCAAGCACACATTTTATCCATTCCACTAGGACTTTGCATTCTGTATGGCATCAAAAAAATGCATCTCACCAACAAGTTGAAATGTCAAACAACTAAATTAGCAAAGTTAAGGCACTTGAGCACTGTGTTAATTTAGCAAAATTGCATAAGAAAAACATTCTACTCTGAACAATATAGTCCTTTTTGAGCTTAAATCTAAAGCGGCCAAATCCTATAACCCCTTGAGACAGGAGAGAGGCAGAAGCAGAAGACATTTTCCTCTGACTAGAAACCTCCAAGGCCACCATAGTCTACAAGAGGGAGTATTACTGAAATAGGCCACAGATTTCCTGTAGTACAGATGCTGAATTACACAACAGTGGGGGCTGAGGCACAAGGTCTTCTATTCGAGAATCCTTAAGACAAAGCACCTTTGTGAGATGAGAGCGCAAAAAGCACATCCGTTCAACTGTAAGGCTAACAAATCTTTCCTGGAGTAACAATATTTCTCCTGGAATTGGATAGCTCTGCTCAGTCCCACGTCCTCCCAAGTACATAAGGCTGAAACAAAACTTGGAGAAAACAGAGACCGTGAGAGCTTAAATAGTGACCAAAATCTGACACCAGGTGGTTTGAGCAGTAACTTTAAAGCCAGTTAGCAACCTGTAATTCACATGACAGATAATCAGTTAACTTTGAAATCAGCCTTTCAGTTTTGGTTTTTTTTTTTTTTTGGGGGGGGGGGGGGGGTTGCGGGAGGAAGCGTGGATTGCTATGTGAATATTTTTTCAGCTCTAAGCCAGTGCTTACAAGCTAATTCATGTAGTTTCACTATTTGGCAAAGAAAGTTTTTAATTAATAATTAAACAAGTTGCTCTATAACAAGTAGGGACTTCAAACAAATCAAGAACAGCAGAGTTTATCATATTTTCATAATTTAGTGGGGGGAAAACAAACAAATGCACCTAGTTGTTTGTTTTTTTTTTCCAGTCCTGAATATCAACTATAAAACTCATTAGTAGAACACCCTGTGAAATGTTAATTTCAGTTTTTATGAGTCATTTCTACATGAAGAATTCTTCCTTCATCTGTGAAGCGATCTCTTGCGTCATACAGCAGTTCAGTGCTCTTCTCAACATTGAGATCCAGCTCTAGGACACGCACATACCATAACGGAATCTGAAGTATGCTCAGAGGGTCACACACAGACAGAAGGAAGAGATATGCAGGTACGTGAGGAGGTTTCATCAACCATGAAAAGGCGTTACAGAAAAGCTACCGTCACCTGTTACGTGTGAATAAGTAGTAAGTATTTGAGGGGAACAAAACCATGAAAAACAGATTATCCAACTGAATTTAAAGTACTGTTTCTGGTTAGTCTAAGGAAACATAGTAGTTCTAAACACAAAGTTCTGAACTTCGTTAGATTCAAAGTTGTTTCAGAAGATGTAAAGCTTATGAGAGAGATTGCATTCTTAATACTCTGTCCTTCAGAGCACATTGCTTGTTTTATTTAAGGCACTACACGTTGTCTTTGGTTCAGTGTTTAACTATCTCATTCAGTGTAAAGAGAGGTAGCATGAACCATACATATTGAGCTCTTCCGTTCCATCCCACTCAATTTCAGAGCCACCGCCTTTCTGATGTTACATTCTGGAATCCTTTAACTCATTAGGAAACTGCAGGGAAAAAAAGAATGCTTATTAATTCTATAAGAAACAAAGTTGTACAACATTCTATTTAGCTTTCACATATACCTAGAAAATCAGAACGAGAAACTGGGCCTGCTGCAGCTAAGATATAAATAGCTGTGGAGAAAACCACTTAAAAGCAAGCCTTCTAGTACGTCTAAAGCCAGAGCAACCACATTGTGCCTTCTACAAACTTAGAAGTAGTATGTAAGACCACAGCATAGAACAGAATAAAGGCCAACCAGTTATTCAACAAGGAAGAAACTCAGCTCTCTTCTGGTCTTACAGATGTCCTAGTGACTAACACATTTTATTAATGAGATATTCACAAACGCAAATGATCTGACTTCTGCCTAAGCAGTTACCCAGCCTGTGGATATAAAGAGATTGCAACAGTGGATTCATAGGATTCCTTAATACACATCATGGATGCTTTTGAGGAGTCAACAGAAGAACATCGAGAAGTACAAAAGGCTTTTTGAGCAGAATTTCAGTATTGACATGAAAATATTGGGCTGGCATCACACACTGCAACCGTATGCACTTTGCTAAGGGCTGTTAGACAAGAGCACGAGATGTTTCACAGTGAGTTAGAGCAGCTGCCCTTGAACCTCACAGTTATGATAACAGCCAATAATTTCAGGAATTATAAACTAACTTCAGACCTCTGGCTTCACCACGGCTACAGCCGAAACGTACACTCCCAGTCTCAGAAAGCAAGATCACTGAAGAAATACTGGAACTGAAAATAAATAGTGAGGAGAATGATTTTAATTTTAGCAACCGGCCTTCTGCCTGAACCTCACTGCTTGAATCTAATCCAGATGAGATTGCTCGTGGTGATTGGCGTTAATCTGTAATAAGTAGAAATCTTGTGAAAATACATCTTCCATGTCCTTGTGTTATTACAAACTCACATGAACCCACCGATGTTCTCTGCATATACCCGCAAGGTAACCTGTCATGACAACTTCTCCGAGAAACAGGACCATGTTTGCCTCTGGAAACTAGGATCAGCTTTCCAGACACATTAAACTCTTGGCAGAAGCTGAGATGGTTAGAAGCTGGCCCCTCAAATGTACTGATTCCTTCAAAAAAAGCTAAACCCGGTAAAAACACCCAAGACACCTGCACCTATCAATAAATAAATAAACAAACCACTCAATGAAGAGTGCTAGACTCCTTACAGAAGCAGTCGTGGAATATAGGCAGCTTTAAATATCAGTATGAGAATAGAAATATTTTGTATGCATAATGGCATGAAAAGGAATGTACTGCAATCCTGGCTCTGGCCAGACTGAAAACAGTGTTATCCACCAAATGCTGTGTTTCTGGTCATTGTATCAGCCAATATTGCTACTCTTTGAGAAGCAAGGGAGCATTTTTTAAAGAGTATTTCCCACCAAACTAGATGGCAGGAAAAAAAAAGTGCTTTGCTTCTTTCTCCCTTCTGACTTACATTAACATTACCAGACAAGGAAATACCAGCCTACAGGAACAGATTCATTCATAAATCCAGGTAAAAACTTCTATTATTTTTTCTCAATCTTTATGCCAGTATTTTTATTTTCTCCATTCTCTACAAAGCAGACTGCACTGATGTATAGCTGCACTGCAATGCACACGAGAACAACAACCAAAGCAGCAGCAAAACTGTACCTGTACGGGTATCCGTGGTATTTTGATCTGAAGACGGAGAGCAGCCAACTGAAGAACAACACCACCAAGCCAATACCAGCTATACACATGACTGCAAGAGACGCAGAGTAAGATTATGGCAGTGATAGCTCTCTCCAAAAACACCATGGCAACTGGGGTTTTTAAAAGCTTTCTGCAATATTTACAAGTTTGGTTAGATGAAACCTTTATTATAATCCCTTAGAAGAAGTCAGAAGGCCAACAGTCCTGGCTCGTATCAGAAATAGAGTGGCCAGCAGGACTAGGGAAGCGATTTTCCCTCTGTACTGGGCTCTGGTGAGGCTGCACCTCAAATACTGTGTTCTGTTTGGAGTTCCTCACTACAAGAAGGACAACAAGGCACTGGAGCATGTCCAAAGGACAAAAAAGCTGGTGAAGGGTTTAGAAAAAAAGTCTTATGAGGAGCAGCTAATGGAACTAGGGTTGTTTAGCTTGGAGAAGAGAAGGCTCAGGGAAGACCTTACTGTACCTTACAATTACCTAAAAGGAGGTTGCAGCGAGGTGGGGATTGGGCTCTTCTCTCAAGCACCAAGTGATAAAGACACAGGGAAATGGCTTCAATTTACACCGGGGAGGTTTATGTTGGATATTAGGAGGAATTTCTTTACTTAAAGGCTTGTAGGGCAATAGAATAGGGAAGAGGTCGAGTCACCATCCCTGGAGGTTTTCAAGAAACATGCAGATGTAGAACTTAGTATGATTTAGTGGTGGATTTGAATACTAGGCTAAAAGGCTGAACTAGATGATCTTAGAGGTCTTTTCCAACCTGAATGATTCTATGAAATATATCAACATTAATTTTCTTTCAAATTCCTACTGTAAGTCAATTTTATACCATCAGTTTAAGAGGAAAAAAAAAATCAGTCCATTCTTCCCTCCCTTACTAAGAAAATGGTGTGAGGCATCTTTACATCTTCCTTTCTCCCCAGACTGCTTTGAATTCTGCTGAGTAGCTCCAAATGCTGGTGAAATAACCAAGGATTCACTTGTACTTAAAGGTGGAAAGTATATGCACACATGCATGCTATGGTACGCATTCCTGGAGTAAAGCAGAAGTGTTTCACTTCTCTCCCACCAGAAGTCCAAGTGTACCAATGAAATATGAGAAGAACTCAAACTACTGCTGCTGCTTCTGCTGCAAACAGCAGCAAAAGAAAAAAAAAGTTCTTGAGCCTCAGATATACAACTCGTGTGGGACCTGCCTGCACTTTCGGATTACATACCCCTAATTAATAGCAGTGGAAAAGAAAAAAGATAGATCCACGTACTCCAAACTGGAAATAATTCCTGTTCTGACAACTGCAAGGTTGAAGGACCCCGAATAACATTATTTGCTGGAAACTAACAGGAAAATATAAAAAAAATCAAAAAAATCAGCTGATATTCACAATATAAACCCCAAAGTGTAAAGGCATTTTTATTAAATATCATATCAAAAATCTTTATGGAATCTAACAACTCTTGATAGAAAGACAAGTATTAGTACTCACTTTTTCTTTTCCCCACATCCAGGTCAGAAGTAGCAGCTTCATGGAGGAGAACCATTCCTAAAGTAACACCACCATCTACAGACACTGTTTAAGGCTAAATCAACAAAACACACTAGCCTTAATACAACACACTCACTCCTCCTTTCCTATGTTAACTCCCACCCCATACCTGGGAAATTAACACTCACTGGAAAAATTAATGGCTTTCTGGACAACAACAGGTCAGGGGGGAAGAAGCAAGTTGAAAGTTACTCAATAATTGACAACATCTAAGAGAAAATAGAAAGTTTCAAGTACAAACCAGAAGACACAGTGATACATCCTCTGCTATCTTTACTCAGCTAATAGAATAAATAAAATGCATGCAATATTTGATCTAATGTGGTGACTTTCAAGTAGAAATATTTCAGTCTTTTCTAATTCTTCCATTAAAGGAAACTTAAGTCCCCTTCTAAATGGAGTTTTCCAGTATTAATAATTAAAAAAAATCTTTGATAAAGAATACAGAGTTGAAAACTCCCCCCCGCACACACCAGTGTACTTAAACATCAATTGCTTACTTTATATTGATGAATTAAAAAGGAAAAACAACAAAAATGCATCTCTTGCTGAAATTTAGATATTAAGATCTAAGAGAAAAGGAAGAAAGCAGCTGAAGTCACTCAGCTAAAGAACCTTGCTCTTGCAACAGAAGGAACTCGTTAACCACAGCAGAGCACTGAAGAGGACAGGTACTTTGAAAGAAGTTTTGAAATGAGACAGTTTAAGTGAGAAGCTGGTTGATGTGTCTGTAGTAAGTCTGCAGATATGTATGCTTGGGTACCATAAAATGTAGACAATTTGGGACACTGGAGCCGCAAGGCCAAAAAACAGGATTAAATAAAAGAGAGATAAAATAAGGCACAGGCTGATACAGGTGGCAAGACAAGGAAGAAGGGCTTGATTCAGAGATGACTCTAGGTACAGATGATTTCAGAGTACTACTGACACTCAAAAGAAACACTTTTATACAAATGAGAAATGAAAAAACTCAGCCAGCAAGATTCTGCTTGCCTCTCTTAATGGCTTAATACCAGCATGGAAAAATCCTGACTTGTTAGCATTAAAAAGAGCTAAAATTAAAAACAGAGAAGGTAAGCAAAGAAATTAAAGAAGAAACACCAGTAACAAAGGAAAGAATTCAACACCAAAGCAAGAATTAAGTGAGACTGAAGAGACAAGACATGTAGAAAAGAACAGGGACTGTCCTGAAGAACCTTACAATGCCACTAGGATCCACATTTTTAATGTTATCCAGTTCGGTCACTGAGCAAGGCAGAAGTTAGAGAGAAAGCAGTAAATGTTTTTCTGTTCAGCTTAAAGATCACTGTCATTAGAAAGGCATAGCTGTCAACACAGAAAGGCTCTACAAGCTTCTGCTCAGCATTAGGTGACAGATACGAGCCTTGACAAAATGCTCTCAATAAAAGAGGCAGCAGCATAAGCTAACAGAAAAATTGTCACCACCAACTTGCATCTCAGGAAGAAGGATACTAAACAGAAGAACAATGTGCGTTTCTGCAACGAATTGGGCTTGGCTGCTTCCATGGATATAGCTCTGTAAGAGACAAAGAGCAACTGAATTTTAGAAAGACTGGAGTCAACTTTGAAACAATTAACAACAGCTATTGAGCTGGGAACTGGGTTTTGCAGTGTCTCTTTCAGGAGACATAAAAGAAGTTGTAGTGTGAATCTGTTGTATATCAATTTACGTTATTGGTTGTGCAGCAATTTATTTTGCAGCAGCATCAGAAATCCTTCTCCTATTGCGTGTAAACAGCCCAAAGTACCGTACAGATTATAATAACAGAAGTGCAGCTACAACCTTCGTGATCCAGATTGCCTGTTTGACAGAGCAAAATACCACATTAATACACGCTGCCTTCCAAGTCTGAGCCATACCCTGACTTGGATCCTTATTCTACATATATCGCTTCTCAGTTCTGGGACTGTCTCTTCAACTTGCACATGAACCCTACTCACTTGGCTCCAGTGCCCAACATTTGAAATCTTTTTCATGGCATCACAGTAAAAGGAACACCACTACCAACATCCTTTAAGCTTTACTCTTCAGCCTTTGTATTAAGATCAAAAAGGGTTAGGAATAAGTTAAACAGAAGTTTAATACAAAACAAAAAGAAGAAATGCTTCCAAGAAAACATTTCAAAGATGAGAACTTCTACTCTAAGCTGGCTCAGACAGGTTTGTTTCTTCTTTGTTACAAGTCTACCAACTGACTTAACAGAAAGTTCAAAATTTGTAAAAGTTAAAGACTACTGTTGTTCAGTCCCTTACGGGAAGCTCTACTTCACTATGATTGCGATGTAATATCCAAGTAGAAAAACACATTTCATAAGCAGATTGACTTTTAGTGGAAGAATACAGAGGGCCTGACCCACCTAACCAGGCATGAAAGGCCATCTCACTAAATTAATTCCTAGCAAACTGCACAAGAAGAGCCAATACACTGTGTGTACCTCGAGAGATGCAATGCTCTTGGCACATACAGACTACTCTTACAGTGCATCTCCTTCTGTATTATGTGCAGGGCAGCGTGTATCAAGACATGCTAAAACTGATTTTTCCCCAATAACAAGATTTTATGGGTCTAAGATCAGTAGACATTAGTTTACCTTGAGAATCTCAAAGCAAGGTGTTTTGTATGAAGTTGTTACACAGGTGTATGAGCTAGAGAAGACCATGAAATATATGAAATCGCCAAGTTCAACAATAGCACTGTTGAGCATGTAAGACCTAACAGACACCTTTATTTTGCATTTAGTAATTTAGAATGATTTTTCTTCAGCACTAGAGGTACTATACATATATACACATATATATATATATGTGTATAAAATACATATATATATGTATTATATTCAAGACAGGGGAGAGCAGTATCACAGGTAAATAAATGCTGCAAAGAAAACACGAAAACAAATAGGAATGGTAAGAGATGGCAGAGATCAACTCACTTAAAATAACCTACCTTCAGAAACTAAGAAAAAGCATTCTCATCATCCTGCTTCCAAAACCTACTACTTTTTTGTTAAATATATATACACCTTTATACTTCGGGGGAAGATAGAGAAAAACAGGAAAGATGAAATAAATGCTTACCTTAGGTTCTGAAGCGGGGGGAAACCCCTATCCCAAACATCTTGTTAGCAAACAGTTTTGGTGACTCTGTATGCTATCCTCTTTACCCTAGAGCATTATTTAAGGATCTTCTTAGCTTTCTGCAATCACTAGAATAATCAATGTCTCCACAAAAAGTCCCCAAACTCTCTGGGTATTAAAACAGCAAAAATATACTCCAAGGCAACACTTCCAAACCAGGCTGTCCTGTTTTCTGCAGAGTACCATCCATATGATGACTAATGCTTTACTGCATGGAAAGCACTTCAAGCTGTTTCCAACATGAAGCGGAGCATATTGCTAGATAGTAAATTAATCATCATATTTCCAATCTGATTAAGAATTGCTTATTCTTAATCTGGCTCCCAAACTGCTTATTGCTGAACGCAGAAAGCAATATAGCTAAAAAAAACCCTAGACAGTGTTTGTCCTTACCCTTCAAACATCACAGAACTAACAACATCAGTCTTATAGAATTAATCAATCACTGAACTAAAAATCGTAGCAATCACCTTCCTCTCAAGATGGAATTGGAGATAACCATTATCATACAGCAATGACACAACAGATTATTCGATTTTGGATTAAGATCAGTATTCTGTGATTGCTTAGTAGCAAAATAACTTGAGCTGCAAATTACCTACAAAACCCCTCTCTCGTGGGTATATTTTAAGAGGAGGCAGATCCTCTCTGAACCAAAACTGAAGCTAAGTTGCCTTGCTCACGGCAGGACAGGTTAGCCTCATTGACTTAGTAACAGTGCAGATTCTATTCTTGGCTTCTTTCTGACTTGCCTCTTTTAGTATCGAATTTTAATCAGTAGAAATATAATAAAAATGTAGAAAAGTAGATAAAAAGAGACTTACCACTTGTCCTGTATGGGGATTCTTATGAGCATAGGGTGGCCCTCTAATGTGGTTCCACATCTGGCCTGACGTCATTGCTAATACAAAACACTGAAAAGGAAAAAAGAAACAATAATCCATAAGGATTTTTTCCACCCGATTTCCTTTTCCTTTCATAGTAAGAAGTACTTAAGCTAAGCACCATCCTATCTTTCACTAGTAATAAAAGTAGGTAACCAAGCATCAACTGAGCTGAAAAGACAGAGATCAAATTATAGTATCAGACTACTAAAAAGAGAAGCTAAGTGCACCTCATTTTCTTCTAGCATGTTTAAGCTTCTTTAAATACAATAGCTTTGAAAGATTTGAATTGCTATGAAATTCATATGACAACAGGCAGACAATAGCTAGAATTACTCACCAAAGCAGCAAATGCCCAGCCAGTTTTGTTGTACAGAAAATCCAGATTGCTTCCACGCAAATACACAAGGCCTCCAATGACAGCCAGCAGCAGTCCTAACATCAACGGTCCAGCGTAGTTTGGTGGCCTTATCACACGAATCTACACAAAGAAGATCCGTTATTTTACCTTAACAGCATTATATATTATATCCTTACTCCTAACAAAAAAACACATTAGAGTGGAAAAAATATAAACACAAAGAACATCCCCACAACTTTGTGTATAATAATTCTGACTAAAGAAGTAGGTAAAGCTTCTTCTCCCTTTACTGGTTTATGCACCATCACCTTACCTACTACTTGAAAGACTGTTTTCCTTTAACAGGAGAAGAAAAGGGAGGAAGTAAGGAGATGAGTTTTACCATGTTATTAAACAGAGAATTACACAAAATATTGGAATATGGGGTAAGGAAGATTTAAGATGTAGCATCACAGAATCAGAGTGGTTGGAAGGGACCTTAAAGACCACCTAGTTCCAACATCCTTGCCACAGGCAGTGACAACTTCCACTAGACCAAGCTGCCCAAAGCCCCACCCAACCCGGCCTCGCACGCTTACAGGGATAGATTATATAGACAAAAGCCATTTGGAGTATCTAAGAGTAGGCTTATCAACAAAACACAATTACTTCATATTTTGGGTATTTTGTAGCCAGAACATGTAGTGAGTGCAGAGCTGCTGGTGGGTAAAGTCTTAGTATACATGTATAACTACACACACTTACATTGACATCAGTCCTGTCAGCCACCCAACGAGCAAGCTGCTCAGCTGCAAAGCCGCGCACCTGAAGTTCATACGTGTCACCCCGTTTAGGCTTCCCTTTAGCAGGAAAATTAATGAAGGTTGGAGCAGAATTCATGTTTAGCTGTATTTAGAAAATTCACAGAAGACACAGCACCATGAAAGGTCTACTTCACAACACGCTTCCATTTCATCTGCATGGTGCAACAGTCACCAAGTCAATCAGAAAGAACAACTATTCAATTAACATATTTCACAATGACTTTAAAAAAGTATACAGCACACAGTAACTCGCACTTCCATACCTCATAAAAACAGAACAGACAAGAATTTGATCTAAGACAGTAATCAATAAGCTCCTGTAAATTCCCTCATATGTTCCATGCCGTTTCCTCTCTTAAGCATCAGAAACAACTTTTTTGATCTCTACCACTAGGTGTCCTGGATGCCTCTGGGGAAAACAAGACATTACTACTTTTTTTTTTTTTTTAAATTGAGCATACTTTCTAAAGTGATCGACATTTCTTCATTAGTACTCAGATCTGTAGCTACCATTTCAAAAGATCCAATCCAGTTAGTAGGAGACAAGAGTAAAAAAACAGAAATAGTTTTTAAAATGAAGTTCCATCATCTTTTCCTAATGAAGATACTTCCCCAACACTGTTTTGCCCATAGCATTTCAGTTTTTACTTTAATCTGTTTGTTCTATAAATACTACTATTTAGAGAGGAACCTACAAAATAAGAATACATACAATAATATGTGAAGGCCATAGCTTAGTGTTCCATCAAAAATTATTTCATTCTGGGAAAAAAAATCTAACAAGAATGTTAAAAAATTCCATGTCTCCTTTCTAAAACTTCCATTTAACAAAGTACCATCACCTAAATTAGGTGACTTTTAAATACTGAGGCAAGCATCTCCTTAAAAAAAAAAAGTTACAATTTGCAAAACTGTGATTAATTATTAATTCTATCATTCCATGCACATTTGCAATTGTTGTTCTAGATTTTTTTTAATCTTGTTATATAGTCTTAGTAGAAGAGCAAAAGAAGTCTCCAATTCTGAAAGCCTAATCGACCACCCCCTAGTTATACAAAACTTTTATATCCAGTCCTAAGGAGTTCAGTGTTTTCTATCTTACTTCTTCCTGTATTTTGAGCAATTCTATTAAAAATGACACTGCAAGTTATTACAGGAGACAGATCCAGAGAAAAGTCAGACAAGCTAATACACTCCTTACACCTATTCCACATTTGTCAGTGCTGTTAATACTACTGCCAAAATGCTGCTGCTCTCTGCTCTTCAATTTTCTTCTGTATCAGTGGTAGCTTTTAACTTTTCAATTTAGTCACTGTGATACTATACAACTTAAGTCATTGTAATACATTTTGTATGGTTTGTATGGTTTTTGTATGGTTTTACCCTCCAACGCATGAGCTAAAAATAACATTAAGAGATAAAAAAAAAAAAAAGAACTTTACCATCTGAAACACATCTGAGCCTTCATCAAAATCAACCATAGCAAAAAAGATCTTATTGGTAAATGCACTGGAGTATCGCCAGGAGTTTGCCAGAATCTGGTATTCCTCATCAGCCTGCCTGTAAAAACACACAAAGTGAGAGGCTCTATCATGTGTGAGCTCAAAACACAAACTACAGAACAGTTTTAAGACCTGTAGCCATCCACCCCCTTAACAGGAGCATCTCACCCACTCCTCCATGTTTATTTTCTCACGTTTAACAAAAGAAAAATTGAGGTCAGGTATTCACCTAACAATCAAAGCATATGCACTTTTTTTTTAACGTAAATATAAAGTGCAAGTTTCGTTGTGTCCATAACAAGAAGCAGTGCTAACCATGGAAAACAGACACGCAATCCAGTAGATCACAATTTGCTAAACCTTGGAACACTGAAACAAACACAAGCACACCCACTTTTCTGTGTCAGAAGATAGCAAACTAATTAGTATGGTAAAAAAGTTATCTTCTGATATCTATTTGAACCTTATCACCCCCAGATTAATACATGAAGGCCTTAATATATTTAAGGATCCAGCATATTATCAGTGTAAACAAACATCAGTCAACATTAATTAACAGCAACTTTTAGACTGCAAGGCCAGCAGTAATTCTGCAAACATTTCCTCAGCAGCTCACATCAGGAAAGCTGCGTTTCCACCCTCTCTCCAGAAGCCTACCAACAAAAGTATTTTCTCTGCATAACGTCAGTTATTTCAAGAGGAGAATAAATAATTAAGGACTATGCTGTTTTCCCACATACATATCACACACATTCCCACCAACAACTTCAAAGATAACCCTCCTATAATGGGCGTTAGTATCTTCCTCCTGTGCACATGAAAGTTTCACCCTCTTGTTAAATTTAATGTCCTACAAAGCATATGATGACTTTCAAAACCAAGATTACGAATTAAGCCCATACTTGCACACGACACATTGTCTGTGAGGCTGAAGAGCGGTGAACATCACAATCACAGAGTAATTTCTGGGTGGTGCCTTCACAAAGCGTCGAAACTTGTCTCCGTTCATTCGAATTACAGATCTTTTACTAGCCCACTCCATCAGCTGGTTCACTTTTTCTGATAATACCATCTGAAAACAAAGCCAGAGAAATATTGCTGAGGTTTTGTTGTGTTTTATTTCCTCCAATCTCTTACAGCACAGACTTGAAGGTCTGTATTTTTACTGTAACAAACTGCTGCACACCATTCATTAAGAATAACGACAGCATGATGGGATGCTTCATAAAGAGTCTCAAAGGCATTCACAGAGCCTCCTGACAATCACATTAATGATGTTCATTTACTTCAAGCACTAATGTGGCTGTCAGCTCAGAAGTACTTTCTCACAGTGCTAACGATAAGATTTATTTTAGCCACACAAAGCACCCCAAACCTAGTCTTGTTAGTATTTATTTGATATGAAGCATCACACTTGGGGGAGATTTCAAAACTCAAGAAGTGGAGCAAGTGCTAGTGCTGGAAGCACTACGAAAAGGAGCTCAACATTTAATTTTCAGGATAGATATAAGAAAAAAAAATTATTCTGTACATGCTTGCAAAACTCATGAGTGCACAATACGTTCTCCTTTAAAAAAAGAAAAAAGCAAAGAGTGTTATAATGTCATACAAGAAGCATAATTAACAGAAACTCAGCATTTACCACAAGCTACGTTTGTACTTCTTGTGAGCACTCTCAGGAACAAACATGTTTTGGTAAATAACCAACTACCCTTCACTGGCTTGAAACATATACATACATACAGGAAACCTTTAAACCCTGAGAAGGAAGCATGGAGAAATAAGTGGTATCTTCGCGACTACAGCCAGAAACAGCTATCTAAAGCCCTCAGTAAACCCTGAACCCCTCAGGGCTCCCCTCAGGGCTCCCCTCAGGGCTCCCCTCAGGGCTCCCCTCAGGGCTCCCCTCAGGGCTCCCCCCCTCCCCCCGCCCCTCACCTCCTTCCGCTTCTGCCCCGCCGCGCGCGGCCCGCCGCAGGCCGCCAGCAGCAGCAGCGCCAGCACCCCCAGTGCCGCCATCGCTGCCCCTCGCTCCCACCGGCGGCTCGGCCCCGCCCGGCCGCTTCCTATTGGCTACAGCGCCTGCCCGTGCCTGGCTGCCAGGTTTCGATTCCCTGACGCCGCTGTCAGTAGGGCTGCTGTTGGCCAATGGGAAGGAAGCAAGCTGGAGGCGTGTGATTGGCGGGCGGGCGGGCGAGGAGCGCTGAGGAGAGGGAGGGCGTCGCGACATGGCGGCGGCGCTCCCTCCGGGTTATCGTCGTGTCTTGTCGTGAGGCTGCCGTCAGACCCCGCGTCTCCTGCGTTAAACACCACAAAGCGTCGCCCTGCTACAGCGTGCTCGGGCTGCCTGGTGTGGGGTTTGTGTTCCGCCCGTAACTGTCCACCTCTCCCTCAAAAACCCCACAAAAGAAACACAGAATAAAACCACGAGGAGCTGGTTAGTGTATGAAAAATGGGGGGTAAAATTATTAAGTCGCTTGGCAAAACGGTCGGTGGGGTCTCAAACGCCTCCGGTATTCACGCTCTGTGTGTGTGTGCTCGGGGGCGTCTGCGGAACAGAACGCCGCTCTGGCGCAGCGAGCCAAATCTTTTTTTTTTTTTTTTTTTTTTTTTTTTTTGCGCTAAAAACCTTCTCCCTTAGCTTTTTAGGTCTTCTAGGGATTCAAATTTGTGAAGTTAGACCGAAAAAAAAATTAGAAAAAGTGGTGTCAGAAGTGGGATTCGAACCCACGCCTCCATACGGAGACCAGAATACCCAGCGTCGCGGGAAGGCGGAGATGCCTTGAGTCTGGCGCCTTAGACCACTCGGCCATCCTGACACTGCGACAGGAGGCGCCGCGCCGAGCCACTTAGTCCTTTCGTCACGGCTGCGCCTGCTCACTACCAACTCTCTTTCTTCTGTCTTTTCTTGAAAAAGCGTTTCTGAATCCGTACAGCGGAGAAGAAGAACCTCTGCCGTGGCTACAGCGCTCTCAACGCTGCGGCTCCGTGACAGCCAGGAGGAGCTTTTCCCCCGCCTCCCCATGCCACACGGGGAGAACTACATTACCCAGCGTGCTCCGCTCGGCGGCGTTGCGCAGTGGCGGCACTTCCGGCGCGGCCATTTTGTTTTTCAGGGCTCACCAAGGGTAGCGGTGTCCCGCCAGCCGCGCTGCCCGGCACCATGTTTCCCGTGGCCAGGGCCGCTCTGAGCCTCGCCGGTAAGCAGGGGGCGGCTCTCCGGGGTGTAGCAGCGCTTGGGGACGGCCGGTTCCTCAGGTGTCTCTGTTGTTTTCTGCTGTCCCTGTCAGGGGTGGTCCTGAGCTGTCCCCGGGCTTGCTCTTCCCTGAAGGAAGGTTCCTGAGGGCAGGTGAGGGGCTACAGGCAGCTGTCAGCCCTTTGTCCTCTGCTGCTTTTATTTTTTTCCTTTCTTCCTCTCTTTTCTACCTCGTGGGTGTTTACTAGAACTGACCTTGGGTTCCCTTTCTCGCTGTTTTTCCTCCTTAATAATAACTAAAGGCACATAAAGGTCTTGTAATCTGCGTAGTGAGGTAGCAAAGCCCTGTCAGTGCTAAATGCTTAAACTCAAGGGCTAAGTAACCTCTTCGGTAGGGAATCACTAGTGTTACACCCAGTCCCCTTAAATGTGGGCCTGGTTCATCAGTACGTATGATGTGCTCAGTCCAAACAAATGTGCTTAGGGGTGTTTCTCTATGTTTAAGATTCTTTTGTCAGTTTAAAAAAAACAAACAAACAAAAAACCTTGTGTGGGCTCACTTCTTTTAATCTGGTGGTTTGATGCTTAAGTTTGTCTTCTCCTAAATAGGAGTGCCTTTTATATTGTACACTTGTATCCACCCGTCCTGTCACATGGAGAGATTCTCTTGTATTTAATCCTCTATTATTTACATCACGCAAAGGCCCCCAGGTATTTCCACTTCCTTCTTCACCTCCCTTCAAAAATCTTAAAGAGAATGAGAAAGGTGTTACCATTTCTGACACTTCATTTGATGGTGGGATTCATCCTGAAAATGCTTATATGAAGTACATGTACTAAAAATATGAACATAAATCTCAAACATATATACTGAAAATAAACGTGTAAGTACTAAAATTATGCCCTTAAAGGAATAGTCAAAACTGTAGTTGAACTTCTGCACTGAAGGTCTAGAGAAAATGTAAACGAAAAAGGTAACTTAAAGGATTTACTACCAGAAGCAGACTTCAGGAATACCTTTCTACAGAGAAACTGGGAGAGCTGAAATGAAATGCAAGAGTTTCTGTACATCCCATACGTTGCAGTCATTGCAAAGCTCTAAAGATTATTTCCTTGTTTTTTTTTTGCCTTTCTGTTGGTGGGAGACAGTGATTGTAAATGGTTTGTATGCATATTTTAGTTGACTCATGTATTTTTAATTTAATTTTCCTTAGCTCGCCGCGTTCAGCATACTGCAGTAAGGCAAGCTCATCACAAACATGAGCCAAACTTCCATGACAAGTATGGAAACCTGGTACTGCTTGGTGGAGCTGCAGTTTTTGCTACTGTCTGGGGTTATGTAAGTTTTTTTTTTCACCATTGGGTTGTGATGTAGCTGTAAACTTGCAAGCTATTTTCAGAAGGGCTTACTTGTTACAAATATCGTAAGTGATCAGAATTTTGGAGGTTTTTTTTTTAAGTGAGCAGTAATGTGATGTGAAAGTTTTACTATTTCATCTTTTGATTTTGAATTCTTACACAAATTTCAATATCAGGCTATTCAATGATTTTTCAAACATAGAAACAAGTGTTCGTTATGTTGGTTGTCTAAGCTATTCAGGCAGAATTTTTAGCAGAACTTGCAGGTTATGGTGAAAATACAGTATGGATTATGTGCAAGAAATCCATTTTAGTGATGTGTTTTGACATCCCGGATTATTGGTTATATAGCTAGATATTTTGAAATAGAAAACTGAACCATTTAAGTAATGCTCAATATAAATATATTCCACTTGCTTTACTGAAAGGTGAATGAGATGTTCTGATACAAGAAATCTAAACGGAAAACAACAGAAATAGGCCCATATCGGAACGTTTCTTTGCTTTCAGAGTTAATAGTCTGGATTTTTGTCCTCCTGCAGGTGTTTACACAAGCTGGAGTCGAGTGGGGCTTGTCGCCTGTTGGCAGAATCACTCCGAAGGAATGGAGGGAGTGACAGCCCCTGCTCGTAACGAACCGGTCCGAGCTTTCACTGAAATCCTGGCGGCATTTGTTCCCCGAGCACCACCTGTACCGTGGCATTCCTGCTCTAATAAACATACCTAGAAACCTGTGTGGCTCTCCGGGCTTCCCTTTGCGTTCGGTGTCGCTTTCCCGGAGCGGCAGCCCCCGCCCAGCGGCCGTGAGGCGGCGCGGCGCGGACGTTACCGCCCCTCCTCGCCCGCTGCGCGCAGCGCGCGCTCAGCACCACGACCCCCCGCCCCCGGCAGGAGGGCAGCCACGTGACAGCGGCGCCTCTCCCGTCGCGTGACGCGGGTGGGAGGGGCGGGGCGGGGCCCCGAGCGGGGACGGGCGGAGCGCGCCCGCGCGTCGGGAGGCGGCGGGGGAGAGGCGGCTCCGCCGTTCTCCGTGAGGACGCTGAGGCGGGCGGCGGCTGGCGGCTGGCCCCGAACCGTGAGTAACCGCGTCCTCGGAGCCCCCGCGGCCTTCAGGATTTCTTCCCCGCTCCCTTTTTTCTCTTTTTTTTTCCCCCTTCTAAGTGGAGGCGCGCAGCCGGGTGTTGTGCCTTGTCACGTCGGCGCTGTCGGTGCCCAGCGACGGTTTTTCCGCTGTTTTCCCCGTTTTTTGCCATTAAAAACGCGGTGTAAATAGCCCAGGGGAGGGCAGAGCGTCGCCTGTGGGCCTTTGGAGTGAAATACCGCTGAGGTAAAGCGAGCGCAGCTTACCCGCAGCCCCTCTGCGTTGCCTTCTGGAAGTCCCACCTAAATCCTGTCAGTGCAAGGCTGTAATGTTTGAAAATATTTCCTACAGCTGCTAAAGTGTACCTGACTGCTTGCTGCGTTGTGTCTGTGGGTGTAAATAGACCAATAAATACCGTACAAGTTAGGCGTGTGCATGAAGATGTGCTCTAAGCACCGCCACCACTCAGTTAGAAGTTCAGAAATAGGTTGTATTTACCTCTGGAGAAGAGACACGGACCTTTCTTCCTTCCCAGGTGGTGAGCAGGGAGCGTAAAAGCCAGCATAACGTGTCATTTACAGGTTTTATTCTTACTTTCGCTTGCACGGTGTGTTCCGCATTCTTCTGCCTTGCGTTTTGAGACAGGAATGAGGAGCCTCAGCTGACCTCGTACAATGAGGGGGGCAAAATTATATTTTCTTCCTAATGCTTGTTACAATTCTTCCAGGGGGATTCCTGTGTTCTCTGGAAATCTGCTCTGAAGAGTTAGTGCAAGGACAGGAAGAAGTGAAAGGATTTGCGAAGAGTTTGTCTCAAGTATTATAAAATTCTCGTTAGAACCTAATGGAATGTTTTTTAATTTATGCTCTGTTTGTCTTTTTTTCATCTGTCTTGTATAGAAAAAAAGTTCCTTAGGGCAATTTCCATAGTCTGCTGACGCAGCAGGAGTTGCTAAAGTCTTGAGCAGCACAAATTGCAACCTGCTTAGAGCCTCACGTCGCTGTCTGTGCGGGATGTTTATTACAGGCGTGCAGTTTCCCCTCTGATAAAGCATCACGTATATGGCCATACTTTCAAAAGTGACTATTTGCCTGTGAAAGTAGCAGAACCCCATTCTTGTCTGTCAGACCAGACCACCTGTAACCAGTATTTTCATAAGCTCGGCAGGGTCATAAACCTTTGTCTCTTTATGCTGTCCTTTGTTCTTTTTTTTCATGTTTTTGGAGACCTTTAGGGATGGGTACCTGTCTTCTGCTAAATGTGATTAGGAATCTTTCTTTTTGCTGTCAAAAAGAAAGCTATAAAGTAGGACTTAGCCATTTGGAAATTTAGTACAGTCCTAAATTAAATTTGACAGATTCTGTTCCTGGCATTTGTTTGTCTTTACCTAGCTTTTGCTGACATCTTCCAGCAGCAGCTATAAATTCAAAATATGTATGGAAAACTTTGGTGAAAACTAAGGTTGTACACTTGGAGAAACACACAGTATTTCTGTTACGTATCCGTACTGATCCTAGAAGAGACGTGAAGCATGCTTGTGGTGCATGGTGAGTGCAGTGTTAGACTGAGATGCCTGGGCTAGCTCAGATAATAGAAGCTCGTAAGCATTTTTGGGGGTATAAGATGAGCGTCTGGGGTTTTACCAGTGCGGTAGCTGTACCACTTACCTTTTTTTTGGTAGCATGATGTTGTGACTGACAACTTTGACTTTACCTAGACTTACTATGCTTCGAGATGCTTTACTTACAAAGACTGCTGTCAGCACGTCCAAGCAAATGATTTGTTGATGTGAATCCAAGTTTCTCAGTTGCCCTGTGTCTAATCACTGTTTAATTTTCCTTTCCCTTGGAAGAAGTTGTTATTAAAAATAGAAATTGTTTCTGTTGCCTCTTTCACTTAATAAAAACTCTAAATGACTTTCTTGAAGAAAGTGGAATGCTTGGATTTTAACACAGGCAACCCCAGCGTTAAGCCTCAAATTGTCCCTGCAAGCACTTAGGTCCATTTCCAAAGATCCTTTCGGTTTTAGCTATCCTTGTGCACCGCCTGTTCTGTCGCTGGGTGCTGCAGCTCCGGGGTAACGTACGGTGCTTGGTTCTGTGCTACTGCAGAGCCCGATTATTTCTAGGGCTCTGCTGCTTCATTGATGGTGTTAATACACGTGCAAGGAAGTACTATTGGTTTGTGTACTGCAAAACACAGGTGAAAGAATACTGAAAGGATTAAAACAGCTAAAAGGGGAGTTTCTAAAGGTGTTAAGCTGTAAATAGTGCACTAGAGAATACAGTAAGCTGACAGATGCTTTCACAAAGTGTGTTCAAAGCCAAGGCTGAGATGAACTTCAGATGGTATTCCAGAAGAGCAGTAGTTGAAGCCTTGTGTTTTCTTGTGTTCTGAATATGTAGCTGTTAGACTAAGTGTGTGCAGAGGGGTCTTTGTGCTGCTTGTCTGCACTGCCAAATCCCTAACTGGTGATCAAGATGCTCTACAGGTGGAGCAATGCCCTGGTCTAGAATACAGCTGTCACTTCTCTCTAAACCAGGGGTGATCTATGACTTAGCATCTCACCCCAAAAATGTGTCTGTAACTGTCACGACCGAAAGGGTTACCTGGCCTGTGGGTCTGCAGGGATCTCAGAAGCGGGCTTATAGGATTTTGTGATGTACAAAGGCACAGGTTTATTTTCTCAAGGTTTCTGCTTATTACAGATTAGCACCAATCAGCACTAGCAAATACAATGATCAGTAAGGTGAATATATGGACAGATAATAAGCAATTACAGATATTACCACGATGCAAATAGATGTGTAGTAGATATTAAGAATATAACACTAATTAATAGCAGCAGCAATTAGAGGTAGTAGAAAGGCAATTAGGGGTAGTAAAAGTTCAGCGATATAATACCTACAGATACAGATTGGCTTTGTAGGTTCAACTAGCTTACCAGTTCTGTGACAATGAATACACTTAGGGGTTACAAAATTAGCAACACTATACTGATGACAGATTATGTACATACGTTACAAGACTCCTTACAAGACTTACAAGACTCCTGGTACCAAGAGCATCAAACCAGTCCCAGAAGTGGGGGAAGGAGGGGGGCGATAAAACTGACCTCAAAAAGGAATAATTAAGAAAAATGATAACAGAAGAGATGGTCCACAAGGAGTGGGAGCAAACAAATACTGGATGGAGTCCCGCATGGAAGTTGATCTGTGCCACAGAGCTGGGATCAGCCAGGGGTCCCCAGTGAAGGTGCAAGTTGTACAGGACGTCCTCTAGGAGAGACAAGTCTGTGCAGTAAGGAGAGGTCCCAGGGAGAGAGAGGCTCTGTTTTGGGTAGAAAGCAAGTCATTTTTACATTGCAGGGACGTAGGAGGTCATAGGCCACCTCCTAGAGCAGCCAATAGATGCTGCTAACTTTTTTGTTGGTTTTGCCCTCATCGATGGTTCCTTGGGGATGCCATCTGCCTTGCTGTCGGGTAGTTATGAGGATCTTCAATATCAGCATATAAGATAGATATAGTCACCTAGAAGGCTTTTTAGAAAGCTTTTAATTTGTTGGTTGTTTCACCTATGAGCTACCAGAACCATAATTGTCCCTTCTACGTTGAATTTCTTTTGAGTGAGTGTGTGTGTGTGTATGTATATATACATATATATATATATACACACACACACTGTAGCAAGAGTAAGGAAATGGGAAGTTCTATGTTCACCGTACTGCTGTAGCTCACAAAGAGTGCTGCATGCTGTCACGAGATCGTTTGACTTCTGCATCCATTTTCTTGTTGACTTGGTAAATATTAACGCATTTGAGGAGAAGGAGGTTTATATTGTCAATATTTATGTTGCTTGTCTGCAGATAGCCATAACTTAATGGTGTAGCAAAGTTTTCAGGCTGTTTAGTTGTGAATTTATCTCGAGTTAATGTTGTCAGAAGGAGGGAATCGTGACAAAAATACTTCTTTTAAGTTTCAGCCAAAGTATTTCTACAGGAAGCACTCAAAGGGGAGATAGAATATTAGAAATGAATATAACCAAGTGGAATATTAGCACAGGGAAGAATGTGTTAGCTTGTCAATTTAACTTGTTATTGTCCTGGGGATTTTTGTACTTGCAACAAAGCGAATCAAAATCCCTGTTTGTCTGATATGCCTTTTTTTCCCCCCAGTAGAGAGCTTACGCATATGTCTTATAGCTCCAGTAGTGTTTCTTAATGAAAAGCTGGAGAACAAAAAGAAGAGAGGGAGTTTGATCCAACAGATAAATTCTGTGACGGAAGTTTTGGATTCAGTCCTAGCACTTTGGGGTCTTGAGGGGGGAAAAATGATTTTCCTCTTAAGCCTTTAAGCCTTGTGCATGTTTGAGTCACGGTTCTCTCCAGGAGTGGGTTTTCTCTGCCATGTTTATGCAGTGCTTAATGCCATGAGGCCCTGATCATCGGTCCTGGGAGAGCAGACTTGAAAAAGCCCAACCAAACACGCAGAAAACTCTCCCTGGGGCAGTGAAGGGAATGAAGCTCGGTTGGTTTTGATTTATTATTTAAATTCAAACGCAAGCAGATTGTGTTTTATTTTAAAGGAAAGATTGTGTCTATACAAAACATGCATATGAAATTTTATTGACATAATAGGATTTTAACATGCTTTATGGGCCTAACATGCTTATTCAGGTCCTGAATTACCACAATCAAATTATTTTCTTTCACTTCCGTAAATACCATCCATCATATTTGAAGTCGTGTTTCAAAATTTATTTGGTTAGATTAGGCCAGGGAGGCAGAAGGACTCTTTATTTCCCTTTCCACGTGCTGTCTTTTCAATGGGAAAACATGAGGCTGTGTAAAAACTGGTGGAGCTGACTGTATGTAACATGTCACATCCGTGGCAGATGATGGACTGGGGTGTCTCAGTTCTCTGGTTGCTGTGCTCACAAAACACTCTGCAAGTCAAGTACTTCTGGACACTTTACCTGTACTTTAGCCTTTTGGGAAGATTCATTACTGCCTGGAATTACAATTACGCCCTTGTTTGCCCTGTGGACTGAACCTTCCTTGTGGAAGAGCTGAAGTGTCAGTGAGGGCCATGTGATGAAATGAAAGCACGTCTTTTAGTTAGCTTTACAGTCTTCTTAAAAAATATCTTGTGCCTCAGAGTATGCAGATGAGCCTGAGAAAGGGCTGGTCACATGAAGCTCTTAAACCACACTGCTCTCCTGATTCCCAGCTCCCTTGTGTGCTGTGTGACCCTGCTGCATTTCTGTAGGTGTGTAAATAATTATGGATAAATATTCCTGTGTTGCTAAGAATCCAGCTCTGGTAAGTTAGGCAAGAAGTGAGATCTGTACCACCTCCTTGGGTAGGGATATCCCATTAGTGCTTCTCGTAGCACGAGTTACTGCTTTCTGCTGACTATGACATGATGGGATGCCTCTAATGCAGTAACTTGCTGTCGCTGTTTTACCTTCTGAGGCAGCAGAACCTGATTAGCACCATCAGTGCAAGCGTTAGTACAATGCTTTGGACCCATTTTAGCATTAATCAAGGCCCTCGTTGCCTGAGAGCTCTCTGGGTGCTCCTGGCAGCAGGACCACCGTGTGTGGAGCGTGTCCCCTGCGCTCCACGCGTGTGTCCGGAGGCAGGGCTGCAGTGGGAAGCAGCTTTGGGATGCTCATCCCCAGCTGCCCTCGGTCTCCAGTTCCACGTGCAGCCCTTGTGCTTCCCGACTTCCCCGTGCTGTGGCTGGAAGGGTGGAGTGTTAGTGTTGTAGGATGCGTCCAGAGCAGGTACTTCAATTATAAAGCAGCTCACCGAGGTGTGCAGAGTCCTGTGACTGCGAGGTTTTCTTCGTGCTTGCCAAACCTTCCTGCCTGCTAGCTGCTCTTACCAGGTTGGACATGGTGCTTAGGGACATGGTCTAGTGGGTGATGGTGGTGGTAGGGGGATGGTTGGACCAGATGATCTTGGAGGGCTTTTTCAACCTTAATGATTCTCTGATTAATGTATGCTAATTCCTATTTTCTCGTGCTTTACTGTGTAGTTCTTGAGCAAAGCTCCTGTTGCCCAACAGGACACGAGGGGTCATACTGGAGTTCAGGTCCCTTACCTGGTCGTTTGAGAGTTTTAGGGGATGCATCAGGGGGAAAAAATCAAGTGCTCAGACTATCTTTTACAACGTTTACATAATTAATTTATTTTTTTGACCTAGTAATTATGGTTAAGTTTTCCCACATGGTGGCTGACAATTTTGCAATGTGTTCCTGGCACTTTGCATAGAATGCATTTAAAGAAAAAAACAAACAAACATATTTCACCTGTTGGAAAATTCGCTGTAATTCAGAGGGTTGTGCTGTCTTCTTTATAAAGCTTCAGCATTTAGTTTTTGAGGTTTTAAGCATCAGTGAGGTCAACCTGGTTCTATAATGAAACATTGCAGTATTCATGTATGGTTTTCTAGTGTCTTAGAGCAAAACCAGAAACTTTCAGACCTTCTATAGCAGGGAGCAGTCGTGAAATGCCACCAGGGAGAGAGCAAATTAATTTTATTAAATGCTGCTCATACTTAGGGTAATCTAGTTTCCCAGACAAGTCCGCAGGGTAATAAACCAGTTAAGCGCATGTTCAACTTTGGCTGTTGGGTTAGTCATCAGAATTTGGTATTGCTTTCACTGCAGCCAAACACTAAGCAGCTGACTGATTATTTTCCTAGTCATAAACCTCCCATGCAATGGAAAAAATAATGCAAAATTTCAAAGATGGAAAAAATCTTAATCTCTTCTTTGTCCTCCTTCCTTCTCTGTTACTTAATTTATGCATTGGACAAACAAACTCATTTGCAGCAGCCATTATTTCTGCAGATTAATTTCATTTAGATTTAGTCATTTTTCCGCGCTTGTTTTTACAAGATAGAATAAGCATGATAATCTGCAGAGGAGCAGAAATTAGACTTTCCTGAATGAGATTTGGAAAAAGTTGGATTTACTCCCTAGGACCAATTCCAGCATTCCTTGTTCTCACTAGCACAGGGTGATAACGAAGAGATACAGACGTGGACAAACACAGCAGGCGTCTGTCACTGTGCTTTCCGTGCCCTCCTCGATCGTTCTGACGTTCCAAGGCCTGGTGTCTCCTCCTTGCTTGCTTCTCCCAGCAGTTGGGTCACACACCACTGAGTCACAGCTTGCTGCATGTGATTAAAGGATCTTGATTGTAATACAAAGTGAATTATGAATGTCTGAATAATTTTCTCTTTGAGGATACACGGGAGCAAGTAGCTAAGTGCCTCCTTCCTGTTCAGTTGTGCTCAGCATCAGATTTTGATCAGGTTTTGGTATCTACTAGAGTACATCATCTGTTAAATTCCTGCATATTGTTTTGATTTTTACCTTTGAAATTATTTGGAGGGGGAAAAAAAGTCCTAATTCTTTTTTGGCCAACAGAAATGAGAAGACTTGAGTAGAATTTCACAATGGAGGCAAGATCCATAGTCATCGGCGTGGAGGGAATGACGTGCCATTCCTGCGTTCAGGCCATTGAACAGCACCTCGGGAAGAGGAATGGTGTCCATAACATTAAAGTAAGTGGCACTACCCACTTGTTTTAAAGTATTGCTCTTGTACGCGAAGCCATGGTAAAGTGTGTACCAAGGGGGGAAAGTATGTGGGAATACTATATCCTGTACATTTCATGGGGAAGTGATCTTTGAGGTGTTTTACTGTATTTCTAGTACAAGCAAGAGAAAAACAAGTGCTTACTGTACTTCAGTGGGAGCTGAGTTGTCACCTGTTACTCCTTAAGTCACTTTCTGCCTCAGTTTAATACTATGAATTTCTATGCTTGATTCAGTGTTACAAAGTAATGAGAAAAGTAAAATAAAAATAAAATAATAATAATCAGGGCAGGATTATCTTAAATAAGATGAAGCGAATGCCCTAGAATTTACACTCATTTTAAAAAACAAGTTGTATTTGCCCCTTAAATTCAATAAGTATCAGTATTTTGCTCTCAAACCTCCAGGCCTTTTCTTCTACGCTGACAGTATACACAAGTCACTTGCACAGGTTCAAAGGCCTGAGGTGTCCAATTCATGATGAGTTGGTTGGCCACCATGAAGAATGCTGCTGTTTTGTGGTAGTAATGGAATAAAGGTAGTAGTAGTCCAGGGCTATCCCCTTCAGGCATGAGAAGTTCCCTTCCTTTTGTGTTGTCCGTTTAAGGAATGAGAGAGCAGCAGAGCCATAGTCTTGAACTTTTGACAGAGCTACTTGTTTTGCCCTTAATTCAGACTTCCTTAATCTGAGTTGATTTTAACCTCTTTTTTTTTAATGCTTTCTTGATGCAGAGGAGATATCAATGTCATTAATCTTTTTTTCTATCATGAGCAAAATGGTGGATTTTAGAATATTCCAGGGTGAGCCAACTGGTCCTAAAAAATACATCAGTCTATGGCAGTTTTCATAATGAAAACAATTTATAATCTGGGAGATTCCTTTTAGTCTTATGACCTAATTTGTGTAAGAAGGAGTAGTCCTAACAATTATGGCTGCAGAAAATTGCCATGTTTAATTACTGGGTATATAGATTATGAAATCTTGCTGTATCATTCTGTAGTAGTTGATTTTTACTCTACAGAAAATAATATTTTCCTGGTCTCTTCAAAAGTTGTTTCCATTTTAGTAGACATGTCAGAGATGAAATCTGTGCTTCCCAGAATCAGCTATGCTATCTTATTTGGGGGGCATGTGATTGTTGCCCTGAGCTCACTTCAGAGGGCTCATTGTGGTTAACCATTCTGCACAAAGACAAAGGTACACCACTTAGTAGAGTTACCTTTGCATGAAGTAGGAGTTCGTGTATGCTCACAGAAACTTTGGTGAACGACAGCAGTACTGACACGTTGTTTTTCATCTTCAAGTTTAATGGAGCTTTAATAAGACACGGGGCTGTTCTCTGACACCAGACCCTTGGATCACTGAACGGGCTCTTAGAAACAGGGATTCCACTGTAACGACTTCTGTCATATGGGAATGTCACACAAATCCCTAGGTATTGGCAAACACGAGGTGAAACAAAGATTAAAATTGGCTTGTAAAGTAATACCCTCAAATAACCTGGCTTCAGAAGTCTTCTTTCCTTCCTTCCCAAAATTACTCTAGCAAAAGATGTAATTTCTACAAAGTTGCATTTTTGTTTCAGCTGATTTCTGAAGATGCGCAGATATGACTTGAGACAGTAAGAGGAGAGACTCTTAATTTAACATGTAGAAGTACATCCTATCGTGCTTTTTACATAAGGAGTGAAACAGTTTTGTAAATATAAAACCCTCAATAGTTTCTTTTTATGTTCTAAGGTAAATAACATCCCAAAACTGAATAATATTTCTAAAACTACTATTGGCAAGAAAATACATTAGAAAATCTTAGTCTGAGTAAAATAGCACAATAATACATTTCAAGAGATTATATTAGTAATTATCCACGTTGCAACATCAGAACTTCAACTTAGGGTTTTGTTTAGTTATTATGAATTAGGTCAGCAGGAGAGATGAATGTTGGATGGCCAATACAGACAAACAGCTGCATTTAGGTTATTTTGCTGCCAACGGTAATGAAACCAGTAAATGTCCATGTTCCTAATTCTGCTGAGGCCCATAATTGGGACAAAAATGAAGAAAGGTGGTTCTTAAAGTCATTTAACTGGTGTAATTTAATCACAGCTCTGGTCTTTAGGTTGTAGCTTTGCCCAAAGTAAAGATAAAATTGAATGATAATGTGTAGGGCCTCTGGCAGGCATTGGCTTTTGCTTTTGGAAACTGCAGTAATTGTGTTTGATGTATCATCAGTTGGGAGCAAATTAAATTGAGGATATTTGTACCGTCAAATGTGAAAGGTTAGTACTAAATCAGGAAGTCTGTGGGTCACGAAAACGTACAGAGAGGAAAAACAGTTTTCATTGATGTTTGTCATGTATCTAATTTCAAAACTGAATCTTGCTCTGTTCAGTCTGCTGCGCTTTATTCCTCATAGCAAGGTAATAGCCTGTGCCTAAGACACCAAGAATTATTGGACTCCTTTCACTGCTACTTAAATATGTGGGATTTTTCAAAGAGTGTTTTCCATCCTTGCAGCCTAAGGGTGATTACTTCTAACTGCAAAATTGTACAAGTGATTAGATTTTTTTTCTGTGGGCTCTTTTGCTTTTGATTGAATTACACTGACTAACTAAATTCAAGAGAGTTTGGCTCTGGAAGGTTCTTTTTTTTTTTTTTTTTTTCCCCATAAAATGCATTGATGCTGTCTGGATATCACAAGTTAAAAAAAAAAAAAAAGACCAGAGAGACTCTTTGTAAAGGATTCTGAAACTTTTTTGGGGAAAAACAATTCTGCGTTGTGTCTAGCCATGTTGTTTCACAGATGAGATGAAGTTACTGCATGGTGGCCATTGGTATGGCCTTACTCTTCAAGGTAGGTAGTCATGGATAAAATGCTACAAACAATACTGGAAAAGTACTCCTAATGTCTGCAAATAAAAGCTATTCATAATCCCATGCAGGGTTTTACTTCCTATGTCTTAATATTGCAGTTTGCTAAATCGGTTGGTTCTTTTTTTTTTTTTTTTCCTTTGCAAGGTATCTCTAGAGGATAAAAATGCCATCATTATTTATGACTCAAAGCTACAGACTCCAGCAACACTACAGGAAGCAATATGTGACATGGGGTTTGATGCTACATCAGCTGGTTCAGACCCACAACCTGTTTTACCTGACACTATTTTTCTTACTATTCCTGCTCAGTCAGCTCTAACATCTAAAGAGATTCGTAGTACACTACTGAAGAACAAAGGTATCCTGGATGTTAAAATGTCCTCTGATCAAAAATCTGCAGTGGTGACTTTCCTTTCTTCCATTATAAATGGCAAGCAGATTATCCAGATGGTCCCAGGAGTAGACTTAAATATTTCAGCACCAGAAGTGACTCCAGGAACATGTGAAGATTCCAGCTGGTCTCAAGCAAGTAGCGTTTTGTTGCGCCTGAAAGTGGAGGGGATGACCTGTCATTCCTGCACCAGCACTATTGAAGGGAAGGTTGGCAAATTGCAAGGAATTCAGCGGATTAAAGGTAAAAACTTACATATCTCCTCTCATGGCAATGTGGAGGTGCTTTGGATTTATATTAGTTTAATACAACAATTACTCTTTGTGGTACCTGATATGTATCTAAATGTTAATTTGGGCTAGCAGTAAAGAAGGAGGCATAAACTGTGGTGAGGCTCTTGCTGTTACATGTGTGACAGCATTCAGTGATTGCTTTTTTTTTTTTTTTGTATTTTGGTAGGGAGGTTGGAGTAGTAGAGTTCCATAACTTCATTTTTCAGTTTTAGAAATCTCTAATACCAGGTCTCTCTTTGTATTGTAATTAATGTTAGTTTATATTTTCTTTTCAATTAAAAATTAATATTGTTATGTATGTGATTGTATCCAAAAGGTAAGATGCAATAGGCCCTGGATAAAAGGATGTATTTAGTAAGAAACAGTAATGTTGTTTGTGAAAGTCCTGGGAAAAGAGCAAAAATTGAGAAAAAAAGGTATTTGAGAACTGTTTTATTGTCTAGACAATAAATGGTTGCACTAAATTGCACTGAGATTTTCCCAAGCCACTTAAACCTCTGTTACATTGCAGTTAAGTTTCTGAGCGTTTGAAGCGTTCTCGGAAGTCTTTGACAAGATCTGTTGCTCTTAGGGCAGCATGCTTGTTATACTTAGGGCAGTAATGCACGCTTATTTTTGCTGTTTAATTTTCAGTGTCCTTGGACAATCAGGAAGCTGTTGTCGTGTATCAGCCTCATCTAATTACAGCAGAAGAGATAAAATGTCAAATTGAAGCTGTGGGCTTCACAGCATCTTTCAAAAAGCAGCCTAGGCCCCTCAAACTCAGTGCTATTGACCTGGAAAGGTTGAAGAATACTCAGACCAAAGGCTCTGAGACAACATCACTGAAAGAAAACTCCAAGAATGTGAACGATACGAAGACCGTTGTCTTCAAAATTGATGGCATGCACTGCAACTCGTGTGTCTTCAATATTCAGAGTACCATATCAGCACTCCCGTCAGTAACAAATATAGTTGTTTCATTAGAGAAGAAATCTGCCATTGTAAGCTATAACCCAAACTTAATTAGTGTAGAGGTACTGAGAAAAGCCGTAGAGGCAGTGTCTCCAGAGACGTTTAAAGTCAGCCTTCCTGACCAATATGAACATGCAGCGCTTCTTTCTGCGCTGGCGTCTCCACTGAAGTCTCCTCACACAGCTTTGAAGGATGCTACCCAGCCACTTACTCAAGTTGTTGTGATAAATATTGAGGGAATGACTTGTAATTCTTGCGTGCAGTCTATTGAGGGAGTCATATCCCAAAAGGCAGGTGTAAAATCTATTAATGTCTCTCTGGCAAATAGTAATGGGACTATAGAATATGACCCTCTGCAAACAAGCCCAGAAGACTTGAGATCCTCAATAGAGGATATGGGATTTGATGCATCTTTATCAGGTAAAACTTTTAAGCTTAAAAAGATTATGCAATTCTGTTTGAGATTTGGTACCACCCAAGATGAGATTTATCAGTTTACACATTATACTTCCTGCATGTCAAGAGAAGCTTTATATTTTCACTGTCAATGAGATAGTTAAGTAAATCTGTAGCACTTCCTTTAAGACGTTAGATTAATTAAAAAGTACTGAGATATATGGAAATATAAATACATCCTGTAAGTATTGATATTCAAATGGTGCTTCAATTTGCCACTGTTTAATGTTTATGGAATGAATGTAGAAAGCAAATGGAGCTTTGATAGCTGCTAAGAATGATAATTCTAATGATAATTCTTCGCTGCTAAAGAAACTTCGTGGCAGCAATCTACTAGAGATTTAACTTGTGTGAAGTAACTGAGAGGTTGTTTAACCAGACTCAGGCATGGCTGAGGAGTGACAAGAATCTGTAGAGTGTGGATATCACCGAGGAAGTTAAAATTATGCTTACCATGATGTCTGGTACACTGAAAGTAATTGTGCAATGGGAACAGATGGCTAGGTAGTGGTGTCCAGAATATTTACAGAGAACACAGATCAACATTAATGGGAAGAGGCTTCTCAAGGGAATGCGGAGGCTCCATTTCTTATTTGCTAAGATTAAATTTAATACAGCAGGTGAAATATTTTATGTCAATAACTGAAGCAGTGAAGTCAGGTGCTCATATTTAATCCCTTTTATACTGCTCCTGCCTAAACATAGCTTGTCCTGAATTGCTGGAAGAAGCAGCGATCTGTGGCTTGAGGTCCCTTCTCAAAGGTCAAAAACATTGAATTTGCTTGCAAAACATTCATTTGTTTTGTACCCCAGGTAAAGTCAACAAATTTGCATGTAAAACTAAGGTTGTAAGGCAGAGGCTTAGCTTGCGACCTGCCAAAGAGGACAGAGGATGTGCAACAGGACAGATGAATATAATGAGGAAAAGGAAAAGAAAAATTGTAACAAAACAATCAGATAGAAAGTTTATCAGAGGCCTAACCATTGTTGCTTCAGTAAGCAAAAGAAAGCAGACTTATTCCTGTGCTCGAGAGCCTTAATAAGGCACGTACAATTACTGCTTCTTGGTCTGCAAATTTACAGCAACGTGTATTAATGCCAGGTCATAGCTCATTGCAGTGTCTATTCGTGGTGTCATGAATTTCAATCTCTTCCTCAGCAAAGACAGAACTCCCTGTGGGGATAACTCAACCCTCACCTGAAGAGCAGCTGGCATCTCACAGAACTGAGCCTACCTCCAAATTGTCACCAAACCATGCTGCTAAACAAGAGGCAAAGAGTGTATCCAAGTGCTATGTCCAAGTCACAGGAATGACATGTGCTTCATGTGTAGCCAACATTGAGAGGAATTTGAGAAGAGAAGATGGTAAGATATATATCAGTGTAACCTGTTAAATTTCTGAGCTTTTCTTTTAGAGAATCCATCTAGCTTATGTGTACTGTTTTTAATTAGTGGGTTGTTAAGAGAAGTACCGTTGCTGGTACTTCATGAGGGAGAACATAAGTTGACTTACAGTTGGTTTGTAGGATGAAAAGAGAATGTAATTCTTGCTGCTTTGTTGGCGTGCTGGCTGGAGACTGCCCTTGCAAAAGCAGGAGTTGAGGTTCTGTGAAGAGAATATATAGAGATCAAATATGGATCCTCATGAAACTAAACTAAATCTCTTCAACTGGAGTGATTTACCCTGGTCTGCAACTTAAAGGCAGAAGTGTACACATCTGTATCAGAAACAGAGCTATTGGAGAATGACAGTATTAGTATGGATTAAAGAGATGTAAGGTAACTTTAGCTCCGCAAGTCAGGACAATGATGTCTATATTTCTGTCAGAGTGATGATTTTATTTGCAGGAACAAATAGTTGCATAACTATAATGACAGGTTATTATTATAGACTGTGTTTAATTATTATAATGAAGATGGACATATTCCAAGTTAACTTGGAATTTTATTTCTTCATTCTAAAAGCTTTTTGTACTTTCCTTTTAACTCAGTGTACAGTAGGATTGCATATTGTTAGATCTACCCTTTCTGAAACATGTTCACTCAAGTTCTTAAAGAAAGGGTTTTTAGAAATTCTAGAATTAGATCAAAATAATATGCCAGAGTCTATTTTAGAAGTGGTTTTTGAAGTCAAAATGGTCATCTTTTCATACAAAGTAAATTGAATGTTTGTAATGAGACAGATGGTAAACATGAATTGCATGTTTTTCTCCTGGAGTAATATATTAATTCTTCATGCTTGCACTCCCAAGCTTTTGTTACACTGCTTATACATCTTCCAAAAATGCTTGTTTTTGTTTTTATGTGCCTATGATGTGGTAGGTTTCTCAGTTTCATTGCACTGCTATTGTGCTGTCACATTGTCATTAAGTGTTTTTCTTAAACATGAACTGCTATTTGTACATTTTGTTTTCTAGGAATACATTCAATACTTGTTGCCCTAATGGCAGGAAAGGCAGAAGTGAGGTATAATCCTGCTGTCATACACCCTTCGGCTATTGCAGAGCTCATACGAGAACTGGGATTTGGAGCTACTGTGATGGAAAACTCTGGTGAAGGAGATGGAATTCTGGATCTTGTTGTAAGCTAGTAATTAAAAACAACCACCCCTGTCTTTATTTTATCTATTGTACTTGCTTTTGGGGGATTATTTTGCATATGGCAGGATTTTCTGTGATTTTTTCTTTATTTGTTTTGGAGCGGAGTCTAGCTTAGTGTTCCAGCTCTCAGCATGAAGAGACAGCAGAGGTTCATCAGAGCTTAAAACGTTGTGTTCTGCGCCATGCTTCCCCTGTAGGGCTTTCATCCTTCACAAGTGAGCTCCATCTCACTGCTTCAGACCCCAACCATAGGCAATAAATAGTTCGGGATGGTCATAACAACATTTTCTTTTCCCATTTCGTATGATACATTAGCCTTTGGTTTCGATAACCATAGGGAACCTTTATTTTACAGGTGAGAGGAATGGCATCTGCTTCTTGTGTGCACAAAATAGAATCTACCCTCATGAAGACTAATGGTGTTTTATACTGCTCAGTAGCTCTTGCAACCAACAAAGCACACATCAAATACGATCCTGAGATTATAGGTCCTCGAGATGTGATACAAGTGATAAAGGTAAGTTTCATGAAGGCAACAAGTCTAATAAAATATGAAGTGTCCTTTGAAGCATTACATACCCCACAGCAGAAGGGAAGAAGGCTATTAAAGGAAAAAAAATTGTCTCATCCATCATTATCTTGCTCTCAGGTTTCTGCAGATAATGTGTGTGTTCTGGCTGAAAAGCAATGATCTGTAGTGACTTTGTCCAAGTGTTTAAAGAGAGACTGGGAAAGCTAGGCTATGGTAGAATTGAAGATAAGTCAATAGGTTGCCAAAAAGTAAAGCCCATCCTTGAGTACTGTAGCAAAGGAAAGATTACATAACTTTCTTGGTATTCTCCCTAAATTTTTATACTTCTGTGCTTCAGGATTAACCATTTTGGAAAGCCACATTTTAGAGTACCTTTTGAACGTTCTAGAAAAGTTGATTTCTACATCAGACTATTACTTTTTGGGTTAACTTGTGCAGAGAGAAAAGCAATTGTATCAGAAATGTTAACAAAACAAATCAATTGCAAGGCTGGCAAAATCAGTAATCGGTCCATAAATTTATAGGAGTGCAAGTTGTCTTTACAAATCAACTGTTCTCTTTTAATTTTTGTTCTTTTTTTTTTTCCTGTAGGATTTAGGTTTCACGACTACTTTAGTCAGAAAAGATAGATCTGCTAGTCACCTAGATCATAAACGTGAAATAAGGCAGTAAGTATTCCTGGACATATTTAGATTCTATATAAGCATCTTGTAAACGTCTTTGATTACTCTTTTTAATGTTTTGTCTTTTAATCAATAGTAAAATTTATGGATTTTTTTATTAGTTTGTGCAGACTTGCTAGCTAAAATGTTACTCAGCACTCGCCTGCAAAACAAATAATTTTTTTTAAAATTTTTTTTTAAATTTGAGGTGGAGAAGGGCTTTTTTTGTGAGCCTGGCTTTCTGTATTCCTGTCATGGTGATGATGATTTACATGATGGTTAAGGACAGTCAACTCTCGGATGCTCGCGCACATCACAACATGAGTGATGAGGAAATGGAGGCCATTCACTCCTCTATGTTTCTGGAACGCCAGCTCCTGCCAGGATTGTCTGTTATGAATTTTCTGTCATTTTTACTCTGTGTCCCTGTACAGGTAAGTGAGAACGTGGCAGCTCTGAGTTTGGTGGGGTGAGACAATCAAAGCGGAAGACAACAAAGAAATTAAATTTGGCAAGTGACCGTAAATCTGCTGCTTCAAATTGTTTTTGAGGCTGTTAGATGCTAACACTGCCGCTAAAATATGCGGTGCTAGGTACTGTTTTGGGCAGGGCAGTCAATGTGTAGGTGCTGTGCAGTCAGAGCATCAGAGGCAGCTTGCCTAGCTCTAGCTGGTGGGCATGGTGAGATGACCTAAGAATACTGAGGTGAAGATACAGCTCTCGCCTAATGCTAGGACTTCAGTAGGTGATGGAGAAAGCAAATGACAAAAAAAAAAAAAAAAAAAAAGGATGTCTTCCTCTCAGGGAAAAACTGCTGCTGTCTGTTAGAAGCGCACAGAATATAACTGGTACTGTTACTGTTACAGATGTTTGGAGGCTGGCACTTCTATATACAGGCATACAAAGCACTGAAGCACAAAACTGCAAACATGGATGTGCTCATTGTTCTGGCAACCTCCATTGCGTTCGTCTACTCATTTGTTATTCTTCTAGTTGCAATGGCTGAGAAAGCAAAAGTAAACCCCGTGACTTTCTTTGACACACCTCCCATGCTGCTTGCGTTCATCTCGTTGGGCCGGTGGCTAGAGCACGTCGCAAAGGTAAGGAAAATAAAAATACTTGTGATGTGTTGGTCAAAATGAATGTAGCGGTGGAAATTTTATTTCAGACAGGTTGCACTAGTAAAATATAGTAAAATAGGTTTAGTAAACTAGGTATGTTCTTGACATCTTCACTGAATGGAAAGCATCATATTTGCAAACTATAAGACACTGAGTATCATTTCTGAATGTTTTATACTTTAAAAATCAGATGAAAAAGCTTTCCTAGATTCTTCTGACCTTATTTGTTATAAAATCATCTACAATAACTGAAGTAGTAAAAATATGAAATGATTTAATATAAATCTGTTTGCAGGAAGTATTTTCTTAACAAAGTACATCACAACATATCCGGTTGTCATTTACCCTGTGATTTTTTTCCAATACCATAGTCAGAAAAATAAGGAATTTCTTATTCTAGGGTAAAACATCAGAAGCACTGGCTAGACTAATTTCATTACAAGCTACTGAAGCAACTATTGTTACCTTGGGCCCTGATAACGTTCTCTTAAGGTATCTTACTTTGTCATTTGCTTTTTCTGATGTTCCTTTTCTGTTGTTAATATTAGTAATTCACATACAAATGTTATCAGTCTGTAGAACTATGAAGAAAATAACTTCAGATTTTGCTGGCAGATACGTAAGATGTAAATGTTAAAATTAAGAAAAATTAATCCTATTCCAATTTGTTTTATTGGAATCGTGCTAATTTTTGCTAAGATAAGGAATGTAGTGGATTTTCTCATCTGGGAAGTAAATAAAAATATGATAAGCTTAGTGCTCTATAAAATGGCCTTTGTATAAGTTAACAATGTTAACTGGTGGGATTATGCTTTGTGTATAGTGACAACTGCTTTTGCCTGGATAACTTCGGTTAACAGTCTCTTGTTTAAAAACTCTAGTGAAGAGCAAGTTGACGTTGAACTGGTTCAGCGAGGTGATATTGTCAAAGTGGTGCCAGGAGGCAAATTCCCAGTGGACGGTCGTGTTATTGAAGGACACTCAATGGTAGATGAATCTCTTATCACAGGTGAGCCTGCATTTTTTTTTTGCAAGTATGAACATGTTCTTCTTTGCTTTTAAATAAATCTGAAGAGAAGTTGAAACTGATGTTCTTTCTTTTTTTTTACCTGTATGTTAGGAGTTGGTAGTTGTTAAAATAAAAAACATCAGCAAAAAAGCTCCTCCAGCATCTGTTGTTGACTTTTCCTTAGGTGAAGCGATGCCTGTGACTAAAAAACCTGGCAATACAGTTATTGCAGGTTCTATTAATCAGAATGGATCACTGCTGATTTCAGCAACCCATGTCGGAGCTGATACAACTCTTTCACAGATTGTTAAACTCGTGGAGGAGGCCCAGACCTCAAAGGTAGAGTAGTATCAACTTAAGCATTTGAGTCTCGTCTTACTTAGGCATCAGTGTACCAAATAATTTGCAAAGTGGTTAAGATTGCAGCTGCAATTCAAATCTCAACATAATGAAGTTCTTTTGCTGAACAAGGACTTCGATATGGTCCACTGTTCCAAATCTCGTCATCTTATTGAGTAAAATGTAATTATAAAGTGTGGTATGCCAAATGTGCTGAAAACAGAAGGTGTGATTATATCTATGTCTGAAGGCATAGAAGAGAATAAGCGTGATGTTGCTGAAGCTAACACTCATTTCTTCTTCCTAGGCTCCTATTCAGCAATTTGCAGACAAACTTAGTGGCTACTTCGTGCCTTTTATTGTGGCTGTTTCTGTGGTTACCCTTTTTGCCTGGATTATAATTGGATTTGTGGATTTTGAAATAGTAGAAAAATACTTCATGGTAAGTAAATCTCGTTAAACACCTTCTGAAATATTTCAAAAGTAATTAGTCTGCAAATGTATTAGGTTGCAACAGCTCCATTTTTGGATTATCCTTGGAGGCAGTTCCTGGGGGGGAGAACAACCCATATGAAATGATTATATTTTTCAGCTATATATTACACTGCAGAACCATTCTTACATTTCTACTTAAAGAGAGTTTGCAGTAATTAATCAACTCCTGAAAGTTAGTTTTAAAAAGGAAGAACAGAAAAAAGCACAAATACTAACCCTTGAAATTTCCCAATTTCCATTCCTTTTCTGTTGGGAAAAGAAATGCTTTGTGTCACAAGTTCCAATTCTTATTCTATTTTTCTTAGTATATCTTTGTGTAAATTCACCTTTGAAATCAGTGAAATTCATATACCTTACAGATGCCAGAGGAGGATCAAAATCTTAATTTGTACTTTGTGGTTGCTTAGATCTCAGGTTTCTTGGTGGACTAGTATTTCTCGTTAGAATTTATGAGTTGCAGGAGAGCAATCTTCATATCTTTGCTATTGCATATGACATAGAGTGTAGTACCCTATATAAGGAAAAGTCCTATAATAAAACAAACCATGGGTATATGCAGTATAGAGCACAATTTATTCACTGGTCATTAATTTTGTCATTAATCATAGCTTTGGCATATTTTTCCTGTGCTTTACTTTTTAATTCTAATTCTTTAATTTGCACGTTTGCATTTCTTTTTTTTACATCAAAGGCAATGTGTAGTTGAATTCCTTGTTTTCCTTGTTTTATTTTGTCACTAAAATGAATTTCTGTCACTAGGGTTACAATAAGAGCATTTCTGCAGCAGAGGTGATAATCCGCTTTGCTTTCCAAGCCTCTATCACAGTCCTGTGTATCGCGTGCCCCTGTTCCCTGGGATTAGCCACCCCAACAGCTGTGATGGTTGGTACTGGTGTAGGAGCCCAGAATGGCATACTGATCAAAGGAGGAGAACCATTAGAGATGGCCCATAAGGTAAGAAATGTGGGTTAATTTTACAAGAACTCCAAGGGCGGGTATCAGGAGCATTTTGCTAATTCCTGTCTGAGCAGATCATTGCATGTTTGTGAGTGGCATATTAGTAAGCTGGGTTAAAAGTGGGGTACTCTGAGGAAAATATACATTAAAGCTTTGTTCATTGAATGAAATCTTCCTGTTTTACTGCAGGTAAAGGTGGTTGTATTTGACAAAACGGGTACGATTACTCATGGGACTCCCGAAGTGACGCGTGTGAAATACCTAGTAGAGAGTAACTGGATGCCACATAATAAAATGCTGGCCATCGTGGGAACTGCAGAGAGTAACAGCGAACATCCTCTTGGAGTAGCAATAACAAAGTACTGCAAAAAGGTAAATTGTGTAGGAAAAGACATTTGTATTACAGAAGAACTTCTGCGTTACTTAATGTGTCTGAATAGACTGGCATCATTTAGAAAGTAATCGATGTATTCAAATGGAAAGCTGGAAAATTTTGAGGCCACTTCAGTCTTCTTTTTGCTACCACTTTCTTTAGGAACTGGACTCAGAAACCCTTGGGACATGTACAGATTTTCAGGTAGTTCCAGGCTGTGGCATTAGCTGTAAAGTCACCAATATTGAAGCACTGCTCTACAGGAAAAATAAAATGGTTGAAGAAAACAATGTTAAAAACGTGACACTTGTGAAGCTTGAGGAGAATGTGGAGGAATCAATGCAGCCTGCTTTGATTATCGATGCTGATTTACCAAGTAAGCTAACTCCACTTTATAGAATAAAATGGATAGCAAGATGGACTTACGTTTTTGGTCTTAGTCAGGAGCCTTAAGAATGAGAGCATTTTTTTCAGCCCTGTAGAACTGGGCTTGCATCAAGGCACATATGAAATAGAGGCGGTAATTTATTTATTTCATGCTCACGCATCACCTGGAACATTTGGATAAAAACATTTATGTTGGTATAAATACAACTGGAAGTTGTTAAATGTGGAGCTGAAAAACCATATAGGAGTTTTCTCTTAGCTGTCTATTTTGCTTCATCCCAAGTCACTATTTGCTAGCCAAAATCACGTATGTTTACACATTTCACTGGTTTTCAATCAAGAGCAGTTCACTGTTAGATCTTTCAACTATATTAGGATGTTAAATTAAAGGCACTGATAAAGGGACTTTGTCTTTTATTGTCTCTTGATCTGTGATTCTTGGTCTACTGAAGTGGTAACTACCTATTACTGAAGAAATGTCAGTACTGTTCTTTTCATGAACACATGAAAAGATTGGCTTGGCAAAAAAGAAAATCTCTCTCAATATTGATTAGACTCCTTAATGATATTTCAGTGCATACCGAGAGAGCTGGATAGGATTAGCTGGAGGGAAACTTGCTAGTTATCTATATGATGACAAGACTTGTTCTTCCTTCAGCTACAGTGACGTCTCAAAAATATTCCGTTCTCATTGGGAACCGGGAATGGATGAACAGAAATGGACTTCTTGTTAAAAACGAAGTTGATAAAGCCATGATTGAGCATGAGAGGAAAGGTCGCACAGCAGTTCTTACAGCTATTGATGGTAAGTTCATTGCTGTCTCTTCATTCAGAGGTGACTTGTCACCACTTAAATAGAAACTGGTAAGTACCAATGCCTTAGCAGTTACACCTGAAGTAGACTGATGGGATGGAGAGACATGAAGTACTAAAGCTTTGTTACACTGTCTTACAGGAGAAAATGTCACTTTCTTCTTCCCCCAAAAGAAATGAACAGTATTTATTACTAACTCCTGCTTTGTGTTTTTAGGAGTGCTTTGTGGCTTGATAGCTATTGCTGATACTGTGAAACCAGAAGCTGAGCTGGCAGTCTACACTTTGAAGAGTATGGGATTAGAAGTTGTTCTAATGACTGGTGACAACAGCAAGACAGCACGATCTATTGCCTCTCAGGTAAGCTGTTCTGCGTGTGTTTGGGTTTGAAGCTTGCCACAACACATTCACAGAAAGGTTGTTGTCATGCTGATAATGCTTGTGGCTAGTATAGAACTGGTCTATGGTGAAAAATGCTAACATAAAGCTCAGAATAAGAGGGTAACTAAAGAAGCCTTTTTGAGTAGGTGCAGTGTCAACTTTGAAATCAGAGCTGTTTTCATATTAGGGTTTGGTCTTTTGACTCAAGAGCATAATGTGGGTTTTGGCTTTCATAATTGCATTATTAGAAGCAGAAACTTTGATAGCTAGTAGGAAAGCTACTCCTGTGTTCTCTCTCTCTCTACCCCTCCGCATAGGTTGGCATCTCCAAAGTGTTTGCAGAGGTTCTTCCCTCCCACAAAGTAGCCAAAGTGAAACAGCTACAAGATGAAGGAAAGCGGGTGGCCATGGTTGGAGATGGTATCAATGACTCCCCTGCACTTGCTATGGCTAATGTGGGAATTGCTATTGGCACGGGTACTGATGTAGCCATCGAGGCAGCTGATGTGGTTCTAATTAAGGTAAGAAAGAAGAATGTTTCTTGAAAATGAGATGATGTCTTGAGTGATTCAGACCATTGCTGAGGTGTAGTACCTTCATAAGCCGGTACAACTGGAGATTGTCTTTGTCTTGCTTGTTTAGTAGTGGTACGTGACCTGTAAAGGAAGCTTTCCCCATTTTCTTGCTCCTACAAATTCAGGGGTAATTCAAATTTGAGAGTTGGCAAAGGAGGAAAAAAATGGGGTGACCTTTGGTAAACGTAAATCATATTTAAGGAACATGTCAGAATATCTGTAAGGTTACGGTCACTTCTTCGTGTGTATCAACAATACCTTGACAGGAACTGTGTTGTCTAGACCTGTGCCCTACGGATAGCGCTGTATACATTGTTTGGGTTATGGTGGCATCTGAAATAAGGCTGGTGCTCATTGTATGGGCTCTATGCAGATGAAATAGAGCAACTTACAGAATACTTATTACATGTAGTCTGTTGTGTCCGGTGTATGGTAGTTAGCTTTAAAAGGGGGGTATGTTGACATTATGTGTATGCTTTTTATCTCTGACTTCTCCTATAAACATTAATTTCCAGGATGACTTAATGGATGTGGTAGCAAGTATAGATTTGTCAAGGAAGACTGTCAAAAGGATCCGGATCAACTTTGTCTTTGCTCTAATTTATAATCTCATTGGAGTTCCCATAGCTGCTGGTACGTGAATGTTTTCCTGTGGTAATAAAACTGTGCTTAGCCAATAGCTTACATGGATTTACTATTGTATGGAAGAGTATCCATTTTCTTTATTTCTGATAGACGTTAAGAGCAGAGCTCTTACACCACTGCAACCTCTGCAGGCAATTTGTGCACTGTCATCTGCCACATTACAGCTGCTGTGGATATGCTCAGCACATCAAAATGACTGTAAGATAAACTGTTTATTAAATGAACTTGATCCCACAAACAAGCAGTTTACTGCAAGGCTGGCAAGACATGCCTTCCTATGAATTTTCAGATTATATGTGACATGGTCAGCTGTATTCACATGTGGGTTCTGCGCGAGATGGGACATAAATACTTGCATTGAATATTTGTTATTTAATACTAGACTAAAATCATTTAGTAACATAATAGAAATGGAACGAAATTAGAAAGTCCTCATGAAGTTTTGTGTTTTTACATAAGGCGTTGGATTCATATATGAAGAATGCTGTGTTCCTGCTCTAAACTCATTATTTTCTTTTTCTAGGTGTGTTCCTGCCCATTGGTCTGGTTTTGCAACCTTGGATGGGATCTGCAGCAATGGCTGCCTCCTCTGTCTCTGTTGTGCTTTCTTCTTTGCTGTTGAAGATGTGAGTATGAAAAACTTATTTGTTATTTGTAACTTGGATTTGAAGCTCAGGTCTTTTCCTTTAAGTGGCAGAAAATGAGTGTGAGGCTGTGACAGATTTTGAAACTTTTTGGAGAACAATTTGGGCAAGTCTGTGCTTGGCAGTGGTTGATTCTTGCTTGAGAAGAGGAGTCAGCCCATAATACTTCAGAAGGTAGTATTTAAAAATTAAGAGAAACGTAGAACTCAAAAGTGTGTTCAAAATTTCAAATTCCTTAGTGCCCTTTGTATATTTCTGAGAAATCTTGTCTGAACATGCTGACTGCTGAAAAGTGAGGCTTCTAAGACAACGCAGCTGTACACTCTGCACAAGCACTGAGGACCAGTGATAAACCAAGCTGCACTTGTCAATGAAGAATTTGTTTCCTTACTTCACAGTTAGGAGCAGTGTAGCACTGAGGTAGGAATGGTATCTTTTGCTGTCCAGTTAACACACTTGGTTTCAGAGGAAGCAGAGCAGAATACCTGGTAAATGTTAGCAGATACACTTTGCTGTTACATGTTTTGCAGATGCTCAGTACCACTAAAGCAGTTAAATGCTGGGTGATACTTGTCTGCTTTACCTATTCTTCTGCATCCAGGCCCAAAAGCACAGAATCAGCTTCTGGTTGTATGGTAGACTCACAAAGTCTGAGACTTCAGTCACTGTATAATGGATCATGTTATAAATGTCTCTGGCTTCCGCGTGATTATAGCACATAAAGGCTAGCTTCTTTCCATATTTTAGTGTACTTCATCCTGAGACACATTGTCCTCTTTTTTTTTCCCCCCCTTCCTATAGGTACCAGAAACCAAGTTCTGAGAAACTCGAGTTCCGGGCCCGTGGCCAAATGAAGCACAAGAGCCCATCAGAAATCAGTGTCCATATCGGAATTGATGAGACCGGCACAAACTGTCGTAAACTGAGCTTAATGGATCGCATCATCAATTACAGTAGAGCCTCCATAAATTCTCTCTTTTCAGACAAGCGTTCAGTGAATAGCATAGTTCTTAATGAACCAGATAAGCATTCATTGTTGGTGGGAGATTTTGGAGAAGATGATGACACAACATTATGAAAGACTTACACACATGCCCTCAAAAGAAGGCAGAAGAAAGAAAATGGAAAAATAACCAAAACAACCTTAGCAACTGTCTACAAGTCTGTGCAAGCAATGATCACTTCTGGAGGTCGTTACAGATGCTTTTCTACCTTTATGGGGTTTGATCTATACAGGTGTTTCTTCCTTAATGTAGAAAATGAGTTTATTAGTGACCTCCCAGTATCCTTTTCTATTTTTTTTAGTTAGACTTAACAAAAAAAAAAAAGGAGTAGAAGCCGTTAATGCTTGTGAACAGAGCTGTGTTACCATTCCATGAAGTTTGCTTTTTTTGGTGGAATATCAAGATACAATTAAGGAGACTAAGGAACCAGAAATGCATTTCCCAGCCTTGTAACAGGCTTCTTTATGCATAGTCAAGTTTAGTACTGTGTTTAAAAAATTATAAACTCCCAGATCTGTGAAATACTCAAAGTTCTGTGTTTGCAGATAGATGTGCCTTAAAAACTTCAAGGACTGCTCTTGTATTTATAGCCTGCCTTGTGCCAGGAATGGTTCCTCTTGAATGCCAGTCTTCTTGTAAATGTCTGGTTCCAGCTTTTCACACTCCTAGCATCGTAACATCTCACTGTCCGTGATCTGGATTTCTGTTAGACAGATGACTGAGAGATCTGGGGTTTCAATCTTAACATTGTACCCATGTTTAACTCCTATACATCCCTTTTCCAGTACACTCCTCCTAAGATTGTGTGCTTGAAGGTTGAATGGGTTGATGCTTGCTCTTTCTCAACTTCTAAGCCAAAAACTCTGTCATCATCTGAGTATATGAACGTGATGTGCTATTAGCTGAAATATTTAGCTTTTAAAAAAGCAGCAATGTAGTTAGTGCTTGCTTCCAGTATCAACTAGCACTCCCCAAATGAGCCAGAAGAGCTTGGTGTCACACAGACAACCCTTAAAATACTTACAATTCAATCTCTGCGGATATCTACCATCATCAAAGAGTTCATTATCTGTCAGATACTGCACTGACACCAGTTGCCTGTAGAGATAAGTGGGCCAGGAGTGGTCCCCAGCCCACTCTATAGATCCAAACCTCCTTAGTTTGGGATATTCAGATTCAGGCTTTGTAAATTAAGACCAACTTCATTTGTTACAGAACTGAAATCTCAAAATGCAGGTTTTGATCATTAAATCTTGAATACTAAAAAATTCTCAATGAGAAATAGAGTTGGTGTTCATCACCCAGTAGCTAGCTACCTGTTTGTTACTTAATAAACCTTGTTCTTTAAATCCTGTGCTTAGACAGCGATCTAAAACAATTACCAGGTTCCATAATGTTGAACTAAATAATAAAATACAATTAATGGTGTAAACATGTAATTCCCAATAGTGCTATTAGAGAAGAAATACCCAGTGCAGAATGACAGATTTCTGTAATAGTCTAGTTTTTTTAACTTGAAGTCTGTTATCAATGCATAGATCGTGCATGTAGGAAGTCATAAGTAGGGGGTTTTTACTATTTTTTTAACTACCAGGAAAAGTACCAGTGTATGAAAGCAGCAAAGTTGTACTGTGGATTATGTTGTTAGTGAATCAGTATACTTCTTAAATTGCAGTGAGAACAACATAATTTGTAATTGTTGCTGCCACTGGTTTAAGAAACAAAGTATTTCTGTTGCAGAATTAGGTTCTTAGTATCTCTAAGTGAATGTTTTAATTTTAATTAGATTCTATGTATATATTGTGTTAAGAAGTGCTGAGATGCATTACTGCAAAGCCATTCCATGAGATGTTTTTCTCAGTTTTCAGCAAGAAAGCAGTTTCTCACAAAGCTGTTTCTTATGAAGTGCATAATTACCTGAAAACCAGCAGAATGCTGTCAAACAGCTTTTAGTGCTTCAAGACCATGTAAACTGTTCCCAAAGATTTTGGTTTTCTCGTTAATCCATGCTCACTCTGTGTTGTTCTTGGCAAGATTCTGCAGATGAAACAAAAGAAGTGATTTGCATTTTTTTTTTTTTTGTCTGGGTTTTGCTGATAATTGGTCATCTTAACCATACAGTGGAGACACAAGGCAGATCTAGACATGCTCTCAGCTGGGAGTTCCACTACTGCAGGAGCTGGTCCAGCCCCTGGCTATGGTACATGTGGAATATAAGTGACAGAAATCATGTTCTTATTGCAGGAAACAGAGTAGTAATATAAGGTTATATTCCTGCTTGATAGATAAAGCAGCATGAAGAGTTTACTAAATTCTTTCCAAATTAATTTTTAGAGATAGTATGAGTGGAAACCAAATTGCTCAGGAGTTTCTGAAAGGCTCGTATGAAGTCATACCTACAGCAGCACTGGTCAGGACTTACTGGCCCAGGAAGTCCCTTTCAATCCAGTTTTTCTCTTTAGGAAAATCTGTCTGGAAATGTCTTTTGAACCTGAATTTAGTACACAGTACATTTGAGTGTTGTATAGGTGATTAAGGAATTCAGAGTCTAAGTTTTGAAAACAGGTTCTGTCCAGTCCTGCCCCTCTTCCCCCAAGCGTATAGTATTGACTTAAAGAATGTTTGTCATGTGATTAAAATATTTTATAAGGTGCTTTACAGTGAAGAACCAAAGTATTTTTCAGTTTGAATGTACAGTACAAGTAAAATCATGCGAAAGGTAAATGTTTTCCTAAATATAAATGTTTTAATATGTAAGTATCTTATTCCTGTTGGAGACTGTTTGGATTCGAGAATTGAAAATATCACCTGGAAGCATAGTTACAAATGAAATTATGTATTACTTGTCTATGTTATTGTTTTCTATAACTAGCTATTTATAAAACCTGTACTTTATTTAAAAAGGGAGAAACAGTACATATGCTCAAGGCTTTAAAAATTGCTCTTTGAATCTTGCCAATAAACTTTTAAAAGTGTAGACACTTGAAATTTTAAATGAAGAATGTGAAGCTGACAAAACACAATGAAAGCAAGTAAACAATTTTATTTATTACAAGTATTGTTTAAAACAGAAGTTCCATCCAAATGCTTTAAACTTAAGATTTTTAATTCATTTTTTTTGGTATGAAAAATGGAGAAATGAATGTTGTTATAGAATGTTAATTTAGTGCTGTTACATTTCTTTATACCTGGAAAAAAAAATGTAGTCTTGCACTTTCTATTAACTGTGCCTCTATCATCATAATGACAATTATAAACTATGTAATAAAAATGTAGCATCCAAAGACTTTTTAAATCATGTTCTATGATTTCTTCAAAATATTTTTTGTGCTGACTTTATAGATTCTACTGCTAGCTGTGCAGAATTTCTTCCCGTTCCTTACACCCTGTTCAATTTAAAAGGCAACACATGGCACCTCTGGGGCATGATGATGCTGGATTGCCCTTCAGCAGGTTGAAATGGGCATGTACAGGATCAGGATTTCAAAAGCAGCCTTTGCATGTTGCATGCATTTCATCTTCACCCAGTAAGAGCTCCCTCTGAAACTGGAAAGGTGAAACAATGTCTTTTTTTGCTTATTTGGCAAAAAGGTGAGGATCGGTGTTTCCTATGTATGTTTCCAGCTCTAGTAAACTGCATGACCTTGAGCAAAATGCCCAGCCTACATGAAAGAGTAGGGCTGTTGGCAAGTGGTATTAGTGAAAGTTGGGAAATTGTGGAATAATCCTCTCATAAAGAGTGTCGCCTTATTACAGAATCAGAGTGGTTGAGGTTGGAAGACTGCTGGAGGTCATGAAGTCCAAATCCATCCAAGCAGGCCAGCTACAGCAGATTCCCCAGTACTGTGTCCAGTCAGATGTTAGTATCTCCACCATCCCTCTGGGTAAATTGTTCTTGTGGTCAGTCACCCTCAGTGTTTTATTGTTTGTTTTTTTAAATATATATATTTTTTCTTATGTTTAGATGAAATTTCCTTTATTTCAGTTTGTACCTGTTACCTCTTGGCCTTTCATTGGGCCTTATTGAGAAGAGTCTGGCTAAAGCACAATCATTTATGCAGTCACTGCATGTCCCAAAGCAAAGTGTCACGCAAGCAGTGATGAGAAAAGTTCAGTGTGAGTACTCCCCTGTTCCTGTCATGGAGATGGCCAAGCTCCCATCCCAAAAAGGATCACTTGAATGGGCCTCATCTAGCACAAATCCCCTGCCACAGCATAGGTGCTATCCTGAGCAGTGAGGAGCAGCAAGCAAAGGAGAAGACACCCTTCTCAGCTCCTCGGCCCAACTGCCCTTTTTATCCTGACTGGTCCTCAGGCTGTGGTTGCTGACTGACATTTTTCTGGAGAGCTTTCTACCTTCAGCTTATGTCAGGATAGGAAAAAAAAAGTGCAAAGCCTGAAGAAGACTCGTATATTTATGAGCTTTCTCAAAGCATCTCTCCAGCATTGGAAGTAAACAGGTTGAACAACTAAAAAAACAGAAAACCTGCTCTGTCGAAAACAGTGTTCCCTGTTTGCCAAGGCCTCTGCCTGCTCCCCCACCATGCCATCTCGAGCGTATCCCTTATGCCTGTCTGCAGGTAGATGGGCTGGAATGGTTTCTCCTGGAGTTTTGTGGTGCTGTTTTTATTGTATTACTGGCAGGGGAGTTCTTTTTTGGTTTTCTGGATCACTCAGGCCAGAGTCCCATAAAAATCACTCTTCATGGGACCCCAATTCATCTTTGCTTCGCATTGAGCTGGTCTCACATGGAGATAAGGAGTTTTGGTGGGCAGATCCTGCTGCATTGGGGAACAGAGTGGGAAGGGGCCGTAAGATGGTACTTCTAGCCTTGTTCTAAAGGAGCAAGGTGTGAGAGATCCCTTGTGCTGTACAGACAAGTCTAGTGACTACTAAATTTAGGCATAATGAGTCTTCGTCTCTGCTAGGTCTGCTGTCATGTAGAAAGCTAAGTTTGGATCCAAGTCTTTCCAAGACTGAAAATTTTGCTTTCAGTTAAGACACAACACTGTAATTTAGTCATCTTGGACTGGCTCTTGTTGGCCTAATATGCTCCGGCAGGTGTGGAAACCTCCAGGTTTTTAGCCCCTGTGGTTTTGAAAATACATGCTTGTTGCACAGAAATAATAACCAAAACATTTAGGTCTGTTTTATTTACATCTTCAGTTATTTTGGGTTAAGAGAGCATGTGAACTTTCTTGTTTCAATTTGAACAGCCTTTTTTAGCTATGACTGAATTTATTTATGCATTTTAAGAAAAGATTAACTAGGCCACTTTCTTTGGCACTTATGTCCAGCTACCGTTTTGCAGCAAATTGTTTAGTGGATCAAAAGCACCTCAGTCTGCAGCCTAAGGCTTCTGTCTCTGTGCACAAGATGGATACAATACCACATCACTCGTGTAGGAGAGTTTGACTAAAGCCACAACCAGTCTCCCAAGGTATAAAACACATCTCAACTGCATTTAGGGTAAGATCAAACATTTTTCTACCAGTTTTTGTCATTCAGGAGGTTTTATAGACAAAGCCAAAATGGAATAACATAAGCTATATTGGTGAAATTGTGTCTTGAAGTCGGGAAAACCTTAATCTTTCCATTCCCACTAAAAAAATCTCATTCTCTTGAGCTAGTCCAGCTTCACTACACTGGCCAACCTAGCTAGAGTATCACCATAAGAGGATCACATCAGTAAAAACAGCTTTTATACCTGCTGCAAAATTTGAACTCTTCTTACAGCCATATATCCACATTGCCCCATGTCTCTGTAAGTGTTAAATATCTTAGACAACTAAGTTTTAAATTAGCTCATACAGCTGTTTACTACAGCAGCTTCTTACCTGCCTCACATCTGCAGGTGCTTGCTGCCACCGTGGGGAGCGAGTGGTAAGGAAAATCCTGATATTCAGTATTACTGCTTTATTGAAAAAAGTCAATTTACTTGGATCAAATATTGTTTTGTTTTACCCTGTATGAAATCAGTGGAACAAATATCAGCTTGTAGAGCTCTGATGGGAAAAAATATTGTAAATAACACTAGGAGTAATATTATTCTAAAGCTTTGTTGTTTGGCATTACAGAGATACGCAGAAATACTGTACTTCAGCAGCCTGCCATAGTCAGGTAGTCCATTGGTAAATTCTGGATCCTATGCAGCTGCTGCCTGAAACATCACATTTTCAGGTTTGATGGAGTCCATTTTATCAGGACACAGTTCCTGCATAGATTTTTGTATTAACCCCTGCCTAGGTACTTTCATTTCAATCTGGATAAATTTTCTTTAAATATGTTCTTCCCACCCCCCCTTTTTTTTAATTAATGTTTTTAGAAAGCATCTCTATAGAACAGTCTGAGAAGCCCTAAAGGTCAGGCTTTGATTCAAAAACACGTACGTTTCTCTCATCAAAAAGTGCTCACAACGGAAGCCTTTGGGTACACCTGAACTCCCTTGGGGAGCCTTTACACAACCCCACACCGAACAGGACTCTGCACCTTCTGTCTTTCCTCACTGAGAGGCAGAAAAAGCTTGTCATTGTTCCATGCAGGAACGCGGAAATCCTGGCGAAGTTATTGATAGATCATTTCCCAGTGAGCTCTCACCCACCTTCCCCTAGAGGGCCCTGTTTCTTAAAAAGTCAGGAAACTGCATCTGCTTCATAAAAAGTATGGGTGCTCGGACCACTTCCTGGGCTTGTGCAAGAGCCTGGGAGGCTCATGCTGCTGCTGGTTTATTCTGTCTGCTCAACTGTTCACTGGGTTTGATTATGTTCGTTTACTGTGGTCAATGACAAGCCTATTGGGAAGGACGTAACTGGGGATTTGTCTTTTTATTTAGTTGCTGACTGTTAAGTTAAACTAATTTGTTACACACACGCACACATTTTTTTTTTTTTTTGGTTTAGTTAGGCAGTAGTAATGGCCTAGAGCAAAAGATAACAGCTGGTTGAATTAAAATAGATAAATGTGTAGTTAAGATTGATGAGGGCGGTATGGCTGTTATTTAGACTGTACATAAAAATACATGCCCAGACTCCATCAGCATTGAGAATCCAGGAAAATCTGTTGTACATCAGTTAAAGAGGTTTTAAAACTTAAAATAAATAAATAAATATTACACTGGTATTGGAGGTTAAAACCACAAAGTAAGCTACATGTTACTCGTGTAAAAGCCTTTTCGTATAAGTGATCTTACTTCACATCTCTTCTGTGATGCTTCATGTCTAAAATCTAGGCTGAAACCAAGCTTAATGTTTGAAAGCTGGTATTTGGAAAGGAAGGCTTTTCTTTTTTTCCTGTCTCCTTCCATCTTCCGTTTCAAGGACAGAGAGATAAACAAAAATACCATCATAACATTCTTTTAAAATACATATGCTTTTGTATATTGCACTACTGCAAGCAGGGGAAAAAAAAAAACTTGTAGACTGTGCTGAAGCCTGTTTTTAAGTAGAAACTTAGAATGCAGACAGTAGTTATAAAAGCAGGAAGTTTTTGAAGACTGGATCATGTGATACAGATGAAGATGCAGATTATTGGTCTCCAAACCACAACCCTTTAGTTTATTTAATATAAATATGTAGGCCAGTGTACCAAAGCCCGTGATCTGTGATCTGTCTAAACTTGCCACAGTCTCATTCCTTTTTGCTAGGCAAAGCAGGCAGGATCATGCAGATGATGGCTGTGTCAGTCTAAAGTACAGCTTCTGTTTTGTATTTCTAGAAATTAGTTCCTTGGTGGTCACAGTCTAATACCAGATTTTTTTCTTCATTTATCAGTCCTCTGCCCTCCTGTCTTTGTTGTATTGGTTAATTTAAAAGTGCGGGTTTTGAACTGTTTGCATGGGCTTTTTTCTTTAAATATTTGCAGTATATTCTAGATATTTCACAACAGGTAGGAAGGACAGAAAGGTGACTCAAACGTGGAAATGAGCTTCAAGTCTCGAACACGTGTCTGCAGTACTTTTCCTTTCTTTATTTTTTTTAATTATATTCTGTCACCCCCACATTCTCGTTTGACTTTCTTCTCCTACCTTCATAAAAAATGGAGAAAGAACAAGCAAACATAAAACCTGAGTACACCTTACAAACTAAGGCTGCCATTATGCCCCAAATAATAGATCCTTAAAGCTGTACTAAGCTTCAAATTTTTGATTATTAAAGACATAATACAGTACTAGCCTGTTATATGTATATATTTTCTGTGGAGTTAGTCCTATTGAGTGGCATGTTCCTGGTTATTTTTAAAAATAAACCCTTTGGGGCTTTGATTATGCCCGACCTCGTAGGACTGGAAGTATATGGGCAGTACTCCACAAATTCCTGTATCTCAGGTATTTTTACCATTTGATTATTTTTGAATTCATTCAAAATGACTTGTGTAGTCCTGAGCACCCTCTACTAACTGAGGATTAGCGCGTGTCCCCCTGTCCCCTTCTCCTCGATCAGCCCTGGTGTGTAAGTGCCCTGCATCTTATGTTACTGTGGGTGCTCGGGTTACCGTGTGCCTGCCGTGCTCCGTGACATTTCTCCTCCAGCCTTTTTTACCTCGAGGAGATGGCACGCAAGCTTTTGAAAAGAAAGTCTTGTACTACTGAATGACTCCATTTACTGGGGAAAGCAACTCCAGGCTTTGAGAAGGCTGTGTTCAGGACCAGTTTAGGATTTGATGCTAATATCTTTTTATTCAGGCAGTGGGAGAAGGCCAACGGCATCCTGGCTTGTATCAGAAATAGTGATAGGATCAGCAACTAGTGATAGGACTAGAGGGAATGGCCTCAAGGTGTGCCAGGGGAGGTTCAGGTTGGAAATGAGGAGAAATTTCTGTCAGAAATTGTGGTTAGGTATAGGGACGGGTTGCCCAGGGAGGTGGTGGCATCACTATCCCTGGGGGTGTTCGAGGAAAGGCTGGACGTGGTGCTTGGGGACATGGGTTAGTGGGTGACATTGGTGGTAGGGGATGGTTGGACCAGATGATCTCGGAGGTCTTTTCCAACCTTAATGATTCTGTGATTCCAGCTTTACTTTCAGCAAATATCAAGACCATCACCAGACCTATTTAATTTAAACCCTGACCATAGGATTTACAGCCACAGACAAAACACGCAGCCACATGCTGACAAACGGAGGCGACGTGCGTGCCTGCCCTTCTCCATCCTAAGGGGGGATTTTAGGATCTAGCTTTTTACAGCCCCACGGATGGCAGCGAGAGCTGTGAAGCTGAGGAGAGCGCGGGCAGACCAACCCCACAACCCAACGGCCCCGCGGCCCCACTGCGGCGGCCTGGGCTGCCCTCAGGCGGCCCCGCCCCCGCCGGCTCCGTGCGGGACGTGACCAGGCCCGGCCGCAACCAGGCCTGACGGCGGGGCTGGGCGGCTCGGCTGACGGGCGGGCGGCTCGCCCAATGGGAGCGCGCGGCGGGCAGCGCGGCCCAATGGGCCGCGTGTAGGGGCGGGCCGAGCGTGAGGCCGGCGGGGCGGGCCGCGCAGCGCCTCAGAAAGCGGGTGGCAGCCGGAGGGTGCGGATCGCAGCGGAAGCAGCCATGTCTCTCTCCAACAAACTCACCCTTGATAAGGTGGACGTGAAGGGCAAGCGGGTTGTTATGAGGTGAGGAGCTGGGCGGTGGGGAGCGGCTCTCCCCAGGCCCTGCCCGTGGCTCTCAGCGCCGTCGGGGCCCCGTGAGGGGGCTGTGGGGAGGGGGCTGGGTGCCCCAGCAGCCTGTGCAGCCCGCTGGGTTGGGTTGTGGGCTCGTTTTTATGGGAGGGCGCTCCAAAAAAGGTCCTTCCAGAAGAATCTCTTCCCCAGCTCCCATTCCCTTAGCGCAAAGCTGAAATGAGTGACGATAAGGTGAGAATACAGCTCTGCCCCGCTGGGAATGGTTCTGCTTCTTGGGCCGGGAGCTGAGCTGTAGGCACCCCGTGCTTCCTAATGCAGAGCCCTGAAACAGGAGTTGACCGTACAACATCGGGGGCTGCGGAAAGCCTGGCGTGGGAAGGGCTGCTAGGTGCTGGCAGATAAGGGCACCCATGTACACCGCCCTAAATTCCTGTAACCGTGGGTTTCTTTGTCCAAGGTCACCTTACTGCGACCCGTTTGTATCAGCCGCCCTGTGTGGTGAGGAGGCGGACATAACAAAGCTGCAGCTTCTCTCCCACATCTCTTTATTTGGCCTCTCTTGTCTTATTTTGATGTAGTTCCCTCAAAATTAGATGGCCAAAAATCAGCTCTCATAATGAGAAGCTAGCTTGGGATTTGCACGTGTTTTCTAAATCTGGTACCAAAAAAAGACCTTTATCTCTTTAACAACATACTTTTTTTTTTTTTTTTTTTTTACTCTCTGACTGGTCCGGGGTTTTTTAGCCAGCTTGTGGGCTCAGATAATGGGCATAGCCCGCCTGCAGTCCTGTGCCTGGCTGCAAAGGCTGAGTGAAGCAGCAGTTGGTGCTAATTTGTGAGTTTCCTGTCTGCATCTCATTTCCTCCAAAAGTCGCCACGTGCTCTTAGTACTACTAAAATCGATACCCTTCTTTTTTCTCTTAATGTTCATTGTAATTTTGGTACGTTCATAATGTTGTCTTCCAGGCCTAATGCCAAAGGCAGAACCTGGGGAAGATGTTAGGACTGGGGAAGAGAAAGGGTTCAAGAAGAGCTCAGATTTCATTGGTCATAGCTGTGGTGGGGAGAAAGGGTGAACCTGGTCTTTTGTAGCTCTGATGGCTCTGTAAAGCAAACTGTTCTCTTATTGCCCCTGTTTCAGAAAAGCAGCATGATGATGCTGCTTTTCTGTCCCCTTTATGGAATTAGTCCGCTGTACCATGGGCTGCCAGTTCAATTTCTTCCGCTCAGCTACTCCTGCTTTGCTGGCAGCTTTTGTCATCCTTCCCATATGGTTCTAGTGCTGAGCAGGCTACAAGAAAACTCGAGCAACTTCCAGAATTTCAGCGTTCTGTATATAGATGTGGAGTGATGAAGGATAAACTTGAACAGAGCACTTCACTTTCCTCATTCTGATGCGCTGTTACAGTCAGTTAGACGTTCCCTTCCTCCCCGGAAGAAAAAGATCTTGCTCATAAGTGGTCACGCCGTGGCCACGCTTTCTCTGAGTGAGACAGGGAGGAGGAAAGCGGCTTGGTGAGTAATTTCTGCCCTTGGCTGTTACGAAACAGCCTCCTGCTGCAGCTGGTCACCACGTGGGCGCAAGGTGTGCTAGAGAGAAACTGGTAGAACTCCTCCCTGCCATCCCTTCCTCTGGTGTGTGTAGGGAGGGAAGCGACCCCTGGATCTAGTCAGGTCTTCCCACAGGAGCGTGGTAGCTGCAGTACTCGGCTCTGGACAGATCAGATCTGCTGAGAGCAGAAACTCAGAGCTGTAAGCAATAATTGGGCTGCTTCCGTGAGCTTGCTTGCTGGCCATAGTAGTCCAGCTGGGTATTTCAGAAGCCTCTTTGAAGAGCACGATGTCGCCTTTCATTATTTGCTTCCTTTCCCTTGGAACCTGCTCGTCAGTGATCTGAGAGCATGGCTTTTAAAAATGAAAAAGCAAACAGGAGCTTGTTCAATCTCAGTTTTATTTTCTGTTTCAGCATCATCACTCCTGCGGCCATGAGAGTTGGGTTGGATTGATGGTGTAGCTTCACGAAGTCACACAACCTGATGCTTTTTCTCCATTTGTATTCATTACAAGCACAAATGGCTGATAAGATACTGATTTGGAAGGCACAAGGCAGCTAAAAATCTTACCCTAACCTTAACTGCAACATTGCTTTTCTAGGCAGCTCCCTTCCTGGCAGGTTACCTTGCTCTTTGTAAAAACAAGTTTTAAGTATTTAATTTTTTTTTCTGCTTTTTTTTTAGGGTTGACTTCAATGTTCCAATGAAGGATCACAAAATAACCAATAACCAAAGGTGAGCCTTTGATTTCTGGTTTCTGATTTGAAGGCTGGTTCTGTTAGCAGTACCTGCAGTGCTGCTGTGGTTAAGCTGTCACCGCCTAATCACTGAGTATTAGGTGTCTCAGAGAAGGTCTGACAGCTGTTATTTAAAACTCCTGCAGCTATTTGCAAACTGTAGTTACTACGAGACTTACTCTCACTGTAGCTGCTGCGGAAAGCACATAGAAAACATCACTGAACTGTACAGATCCTAAAACTTCATTCCTTAAACATGGTTGCAGCATTATGGCCATGTCACAACCACGTGTCTGTTCAGCTCTGTTTGCCATTTTTGATGGTAGTACCAGAAAACGTCCTGGCTCCTTACCCTGGGGTTGTGTTCACTTGTTGTCTAACGTTAGTGTACTTGAGCAGCACACAGAGACACACGGTTTAGGAGCAGCGATAGCAAATGTCCCGTTTAGCTTCTCCAGCATTTGTGGGCAGGTGCCAGTTCTGTTCACCACTGGTCAGCATCCCCGTCATTCCTTTTTTTGGCTCAGGATCACTAAATAAGGAAGCCTGGTTATGTTCAGATGTTTCCTGACGTTTCATAGCTACAAACAATCAGCAGAATTTGGATGACGAGATAAATTTTACTTCTCTCTCCTACATCTCGCAGAACATAACAGTAGAACATGTGAAAACGTGCCGGGACAGAGAACTTAGCTGATGCATGATGTGTGATGGCTGTGCTTCGGGGATTGTCACAGTCCTTAGGAAAGGAATAGGCTGGGTTAGCTCCGCAGGGAAAGATGTGCTCTGTAGGGTGTGATTAGGCTCCGAGATGTTTATCCTAGAGTAAGTTTTGGAGCCCGCTGTCCCTTTTAGGGGGTCCTGGTGACAGTGCCCTGCTGTCTTCGAGGGGGAGGCTGAGCTGTGTGAAACTGTTAACAGCAGTTAACCTGTTAACCGTTAACAGCGGTTAAACAATCATTGTGCCCAGCTCTTGTGCTTTCTCTTGCCCTTTTTGAGAGACAACTTCCAGGGCTCTTGTGTAAGTGCTCAGTAAGTCTGCTTCTACAGCAAACACTCCTTGAATCCTTCTTCACTTGCTTTTCCCTGCCACTACAGAATCAAGGCGGCCGTCCCTACCATCAAGCACTGCCTGGACCATGGAGCCAAGTCCGTGGTTTTGATGAGCCACCTGGGTCGCCCCGATGGTGTCCCCATGCCCGACAAGTTCTCCTTGGCCCCGGTCGCTGTGGAGCTTAAAGCGCTCATGGGCAGGTGAAGTAGAAGAGCAGCTCAGCACGCGTCAGGCCCACTCTGTGCGTGGCCCTGGATGCTTTCCTTTCAGAAAGGAAGAGTCGCTTGTAGGATGACGGGGCGTGTCTTCTGTTTGCAGAGAGGTCACTTTCCTGAAGGATTGTGTTGGTCCCGAGGTGGAGAAGGCCTGCGCTAATCCTGCAACTGGCTCCATCATCCTGCTGGAGAACCTCCGGTTCCACGTAGAAGAAGAAGGGAAGGGGAAGGATGCTTCAGGGAACAAGGTGAAACAGCAAGTCTAGTGTTGTGCGTGCCTAATGTTTTAAACTGATGCTTAAATGTTCTGCAATACAGCGATTGTCAAACCCATTAGAAGCCTGCCTGCTCCCAGAGCAGCCATCGAGAGCCAGGCTGCCTTGCACCTCTGACATTTTCTTGAAGGTCAGGGAGAACACTTGCTCCAGACAGCTGCTTTTCTTAGCGATGGTGACCCGGTGACTTTACGCAGGCCTTGGCTCCTCGCAGATTTGGTGCGTGCAGGGGAATGCTGACATCGTGCGGTGCCCTTTAGGGGCTGACACAGGACTCCTGGCACTTAGGAAAATGGCCCAGAGAACTAGTGAGCCTCTGCAGCTCCAGATGGCAATGGGAAATTGAGCCAGTCTGGAATTACCACAACCTTGTGCCACTGAAAGCTGATGTGGTGGCTGGGGGAAGAGGGGGACAAGAATTAAATTGGCTTTGGGAAACTGATTTTATGCACTTGTATGTGCACAGAAGCGTGCAAAGCAGTTGGGCACGACAGGAGAGCTACAGCTGGCAGACCAGCTTCGCGTTTTAACAGGTGAAAGTCAGTGCTGTGGAAATAGTGACACAGTGCAAGACTGTGGGTTGCTAGCTGGTGCTTGAGAGTTGTCTTTCCAAGGCAAATCAGGTTGTAGGGGGTTCCTTCATTCAGAGCCTCTGCGTTCTGCTTACAGATGTTCAGGAATTTAATCGGAGCATTTCATCTCTTTGTGTAAAGTCAGGAAATTTAGCAAGTGAAGGAGCAGTTGACAGCATTATTTCAGAATCTGTGTAGTCCCTTTGGCTAGGCTGTGTGAATAAAAGGGCCCCCAAAGCTGTGTTGAACCTGTCTGGCATGTCTTAGAGTGCCTTGCTGCCATCGTCCCCGAGTTGGAATTAGAGCTGTGTGCTAGCAGAGGCAGCAGGAGAAGAGCCCTCGCTCGGGGGGGGTGAGCTGATAAAGCAGTAAGGCAGTCAGGGACTGCCTAACTGCCAGTCCAGGAGGTTCTTTAACAGCAAATGGCAGTGAACTCGCTCTGAGCAGTCACTGTTAGAGAGCTCTGCTGTTTTTCTCAAGGTGGGAAGGAAAATTGAACTACTTGAGCCATCCCATGAGGACTTGGAGGGTGGAGAAGGTCTCTCAGCAGAAATGCCTCTGGTTTTGCCCACTGCCCACTCAACCCGTCTCCAGCTTTCCTTTGTTGGCTGTTACAGCGGTGGCCTGTCATAGCCTGCGGGCTATTTATAAGTTAATCCTCAGAGCAGACACTAAATGAATCCCTCAGGAGCTTAGATACCACGCTTTCTCTGGTCAGTAGGTGGGCACGAGTGAGTTTGTTTTCATCTTGGTAGCGCCTCGTCTCTGCACACCCTTCCTGTGTTACCTGGGATCGCCACGCAACTGGAGATCTGTTAGGAGACCAAGAGGTTGGTTGTGATGCAGCTCGTTCCTACCTTGTTGGTGTACGAAGATCCTGAAATGGGAACAGTCCTCAGGGATGTAGGAGCAGGCTCGGGGAGATGAAAGTGGAGTTTAAACCACTTAAACGTTTTTGTGGCTTCTGCTGGACTGGAAAAGAGCATATGAAATGCAGCGAGCCCCAGGATGAACAGATGAATTTCTCCAGCTGATTTTTCTTTGCTTTGGGGTTACGAGTCAATTGCTTGTTAATTGCTGAATTTGACTTCAATTTCAGTATCTACTCTGTGACTTGAATAGCACAAACTTGTCATTCTTTCCCTTTAGATCAAGGCTGATTCTGCTAAAGTGGATGCTTTCAGAGCCTCTCTTTCTAAACTGGGAGATGTTTATGTCAATGATGCTTTCGGAACTGCCCACCGAGCTCACAGGTACATATCCCTTTTCCATCCACAGGCAGAACTGCAGAATGATGCCTGAGGTTTGCCCCCAGTTAAAATTACACACAGAGCTTTGCCCCCGGTTAAAATTAACTTATTTTGGAGCTTATCCCATTATCGTTCTGCTGTGTTTGTTCCTGTGTGACATATTTAGTGAAGACAGTTCTCTATAGTGTATGCTATCTAAAGTTTTCCTCTGAGAACAGTCAACAGCTGAAACTCCTAAGACTTGAATGAACTTCTTAGGCTTTGAAGATAGAAAATTACTTGTATTAATTGTCCTGCGATTCCAGCAGACCTGTTTTCCTAAAGATAACTCCAGGTGGGTTATTCTCATGGAATGTGGTTAGATATGTGTGTTTGAAACTCTGCAGTGCTCATCTTGGAGCTTGATTTCCTAATCAGTGTTACTGGAGGAAGACACATCTGTTCCTCCTATTCTTTTGTCCCTCATCATTTTGGATTACTAATTAATGCTCTAAATGTATCACATATCAAAATGACTGTGCAAAAGCAATGCTGGAAAGTCAACTTTACAGCTGGCTTATCAAACTAGGAAAAGAAAATCCCCGTGTTTGTTTTCATGCAGGTAGGAGCTGCTCTCCTTGCTGTAGCTGACTAAAGAATTGGCTTTAGAGTGCTGTGAGACACGTGGATGTTTGAACCTTCACTAATAGAACGTTTTTCCTTTCCTTGCTCTTATCTTCATTCTACAGTTCCATGGTAGGTGTCAATCTTCCTCAGAAGGCTGCAGGCTTCCTGATGAAGAAAGAACTGGATTATTTTGCTAAGGCCCTCGAGAGCCCAGAGAGACCCTTCTTAGCAATTCTGGGAGGGTAAGACTCAAGAGCGTACCAACTTTTTATTTCTCTTCAACACCTCTGTCAGGGTTGTTTTGGCTTGCTTCAAACAAGTGCTTTCCTTTGAGCTGTACCTGCAGTTCAGATTTGTAGATAATTCTTGAGATCTCTGTAAGATGCGGGTTACATGGGAGCTAGCTTACCCCGTGCAGCCCTGTGGTGGTACTGTCAGGGCCTGCTCATGCCTTGTGGCCTCTCGCATCCTCCTGAGACAGCCCACAGCAGCTCGCCGGACGGCTGACCCAGAACTGACACACGTGCTGGCCCTGAAATATTGTCAGTGACCTTTCCTCCATGGTTCAGAGTACAAGCATCCTGCAAGCTCAGCGCCGTGTAAGTTGACACGGTCTGTCATTATGCAACCGTGGCCTACTGTAGCTGCCCGGGCCTCTGTTCTTTAGCAGCAGCTGGTGCGCAAAGAGAATCGAAGGTGCAAAACCAAATGACTGCTTGTGTGTAGAAATAAATTATCATTGCTGCCAGTTTTTGTCACATGCACATTTTTATGGAAGTGTTTCAGTTCGTCAGGTGAATTAAAATACTTTGTAAAATACAGTAACACAGAGCTTGGACACCGTAACGTCCCCGTGATGATAAAATTGTGGCTTATTCCTGTTCTTTGCACCCAAAAACATGCTCTGCAAGAAGTAGTACTCAGTTCTCATTCTATACTTTTCCTGTGATCTTGGTTATAATGAGCAGTGCTTTCTTTTTATTAGTACCCTTCCAAGATTTAGAGCTGCAGGTGACCCACACTTGCAGGCTGTGTGTGGTTCAGCTGCAGGCTGGCTATTGCTTATACATAACAAAACTGGACCCAGAATCTGTACTGAGAACAACTGTACTAATGAGGTGGAAATAAAATGTGTTGGCAAAGAAAGACCATGTGCAGGAAAGTAATTTCAGTGTCAGGAGCAGGATGTGCACAAAAGAAAGAAACAAAAATCTAATTTACCTTGAGGCTGGTGGCTGGTTTGCACCAGAGCTCTCTGCAGTCACTGAGGCTGGAATTGTAGAGGCACCTGTTTATTCTGATGAGGTCTGAAAGCATTTCATTAATGAAATCTGTATCATTATCACTGTTTTAGAGATGAGGTAACTAAAGGAAGAAAAGGAAAGGGTCTTGTCTAATGTCATCAAGCAGGGCATAGCCATACAGGTATCAATGCAAGGCTCTTGAGTGTCAGCCTAGGTAATTTTCTAGGGTCTTTATGAAGCTTTCTTTAGGTAACAATGACATGGGGCATAAAGGGGGAGGGTAAAAGACTTGTCTATTTACTGTTGCTTCCTGCCATTCCCATATGAAGTAATTTTGGCATTGTTATTCCAAATGATGGAATGTTTGGGCTATGAGTGTGATGGGGTGCTGGGCCCGGACTGGTTACAGGAGCTGGGCACATGGCAGCTGGTACAGTGGATCTGGGGTGGGGCCACAGTTGTGAATGGTGGAGATCTGATCTCTGCTCTGCGTGGATGGACAGTCAGGGGAAACCAGCCTGTAAAGTGCCGAATTAATTTTATATTTAAATAGGAGAAAAACAGAGGGCTAATAATGCTCTTGTAAGTTGCTGTTTAATACTGACCTGCTGATTTGCCAAATTCCCTTTCTGCCCATTCCCCGTAACTTTTCTGTTGGACCATTCTCTCAGAAAAACCTTGAGGTATCAGAGAATTGCCCGTACTGACTAGCAGTTGGATAATTCTGCCTCAAACTCTTATCCAAGAAGTCCTTGGTGAGGCTTCCTGCTTAGTTCAAGATAGAATAAAGTCTGTCTGAGAATTTTGGGCAGTGACTGCACTGTTCATTCTCTTTCCTTCTCTCCTTCACCAGAGCGAAAGTTCAGGATAAGATCCAGCTAATCAATAACATGTTGGATAAGGTCAATGAGATGATCATCGGTGGTGGAATGGCATTCACCTTTCTTAAAGTGCTCAACAACATGCAGGTATGAAAAGAGCAATTCTGGGTCTGCTCCTAGGAAAAAAATATGGTCAGTATATATGGTGGGATCGGAAACTAGGCGTGTCAACTCTGCAAGAGCAGGGAGCGCTCAGAAGTTATTTGACAATCAGGTTGCAAAAATTGGATTGCAGTATGTGTCTTAGTGCTCTAAGAAAACTTCCCAGAATTGCTGAATGGTGTGGCTTGACTGCTGCTGTTCTTTTCTGTACCAACCAGTAGCTAAACAAATGCCTTTCTTTTTTTCCAAATAACTTCTGTAGATTGGCAACTCTTTGTTTGATGAAGAGGGATCAAAAATTGTCAAGGACCTGATGGCCAAGGCAGAGAAGAATGGTGTGAAGATTACTCTGCCTGTTGACTTCATCACTGCGGACAAATTCGATGAGCATGCACAGACTGGGGAAGCCACGGTGGCTTCGGGCATTCCTGCTGGCTGGATGGTAGGTTTCAATGGACTAGAGAAAATAACGGGGAGCACTGGGGTGGGAAAGGCATGTCTTAAAGGAATAAAAAGAGTAATTGAGATCCTTTGCTAATGTTTCTGAAGGCAGCCTAGCTGCATGGAGTTCTCAGGCTTAATAAAAAGAAAGCCCTGTGGCTTGTCCTGATTTTTTAAGTGTAAAATAGCTTTTGTAGAGATTTGGATTAAAACAGCAAAAATCCTCTAAAACCTTCAGATCTGAATGCAGTAGGAGTCCCTTTTATTTGACTCGAATTTAATTAGTTGGCAAAAGCTTCTAACTAAGACTTTATGCTTCTGACATTGATTTTAAAATGACTTCTTCATACTAGGAATACAAATACCACTCCAGACTCCATCCTACAGCAGCAGCTGCTGGCAAGTTGCTTTGTTACTTAGCATTCGGTGCATACAGAGAAACTCTTGCTTCGTGTCTGGTCTGCTATATCTAAGTCAGTGGCAAGTTTGATGCTATGAAAAATGGCACCATCCAAGTCCTACAAGGCCTGTGGCTATAGGCTGCTTTCTTTGGACTTAGCAGGTGTTTGACAACGTGGGGTGAATAGCAGGGTTGTTAGCTTGGACCTTTAATGAAAGGGGGGGGGAGGAGCTTTTGAGGATCCCACCAAAAAGGCATTGGTGATTTAAGCTGAGGCTTGGCAGGAGGTATATCTCTGAATTCTCTTGCTTGTCTTAGGGCTTGGACTGTGGCCCTGAAAGCGTTAAGAAGTTTGTTGAAGTTGTGGGAAGGGCCAAGCAAATAGTGTGGAACGGTCCAGTGGGTGTCTTCGAGTGGGACAAGTTTTCCAAAGGAACCAAAGCTCTGATGGACAAAGTGGTGGAAGTCACTGGCAAGGGCTGCATCACCATTATTGGTAAGTAGTTGCACATGTTCTTGCTTTTCTAAATGCAACAAGGAAGCTTCTGTCTACTAGCACCGCATTAAAAATGTGGTCAAATTGTTTTTCTTCATACTGCTTTCAGTTTTCCTTCAGTGTGCAGACGTGACTTTAAAAACTGCCGTATGTACTGAGGATCTGGGAACAGAACCAACCTGCAGCAAGGCTTTGTGCCTTAAGCTGAACAAAATCTTAATTTCTTCTGTCTCATTTCATTTTCATGTGCTACAGGTGGTGGAGATACAGCTACTTGCTGTGCGAAGTGGAATACTGAGGATAAAGTTAGCCATGTCAGCACTGGAGGTGGTGCCAGCCTGGAACTGCTAGAGGGTAACTGTTCTATTCTCTCATTTGAGCAAATTGGGCAGTTCTGGGTGCTCTGCCTTGCTTTGATAGTCAGGAAAGCACAACAAAAGGGTGGATGTCTTCTCTGTTTCACCAAGCGGAGTTGCAGGTAGCTTTTGAACAATAAGAGCGATGAGATCCTCATCGCTCTTTTTTTCTTCCTCCTAGAGGAAGAGGAAAGAAAATGGAGTATTCTTGCAAATAGCATAGACTGCCACTCCCAGGCAGCAAAAAAGCTGGAATAGAAAGTAAAACAGCCTTGACAGCGGGCTCTTTATTTATAGATGATTCCCTGAGACATGTTAACCAGGCTGTTTATAGTTCCAGTTTCGGTTAGGGAAATCTCATCAGAATAGTCTGGAATTTTGGTTTAGAAGCTTCCTTTTGGGAGCATTGTTTAAAATCCCCTGGTTTTGGGGAGCCCTCTAGTGATCACTTAACAAATCTGCACAGGAATACTCGGAATCCAAAATGGTGAGAATTTACAGGATTCTTCTAATGAGTTGCATTGTACTCTAAATGAGTTTTTATTTCCTCTGGTAATTAGCTGTTTCCCAATATGTGTAAATTATCTAATGCTGTCAACTTCTCTGTAGAAGAGAAACTGCAATAAACTGCATTGCAGCTGTTGGTTTCCAGCAGTTATATGTGAGACAGAGCTTTTGTTTCTGTTGCCTAGGGAGTGATGGTAAAGGGAAAGAATGCAGATGGCTAGAATGAAACTGTGCAACTGATTTATTCGCAAGGACAAAGTTGTCTAAGTTTTGGCCCAAAATGTGTGTGTGTGTGTGTGATCTTTTAAATGTAACGGAAGTCCAGCTAATTAGAAAAGCCTCTGAAGATTATTTGAATAAGAAAAAATAGTTGGTTGTGAACAGTGTTAAAATTCAGTGCTGCCGCACAGCTTGTGCATTTGAAGGTAGGTTGGGGGGGAGCAGAAAGTTCTCCCTTCATTATTAAAGTAGGACAATAAGCTAAGAAGATGCTTTAGAAAGCATTGCACTTTAAAAAAAAAAAAAAAAAGCGGGGCCCCCATGCCCAAAGAGGAGCGTATTCCTTACTCCCCTCTGTTGGAATGAGGTGTGCAAATATCTGGACCTGGGTGTTTCAGTCCCAGGAAAAGACTCAACTCTTAAGCAGGCTCTGTTGCTTTTTCTGAATTCATTCTTAAAATTTCCACCACACGCTCCAAAATACTATTTACATGCCACTAGGGATTGAAGAAGGTATGCAGCAACTCCCTAGGTCCAATCAAAAAATCTGTTTGCCATCAAGCTTCATGGAAAAATATCTTAGGTGTTTGGATCTGACCCTAGCAGGAACTTGGATAGAAACTTGGCATTATTGTTAATTGAGCATTGACAACTGTGGGCCGTTAATCTGCTGCTGACACGAGTGCAGCTGTGCTCTGGATACTCACCACAGCCCCAAAATGTATTTGCTGTGTGCAGCAGCTTAAATGTAACCCATATGCCTTCATAGCCACAGATGTCAACGGGAGTGCACGTAGAGCCATCTTTAACCTATAGTTTCTGTTTCTTATCTGTGTAAATGTTGCAGCTGTAAGCATAAAGCTAAGTACACTTGGAGGGTCCTTAACTTTATTGGAATTTTTTTTTACCTAACAGGTAAAGTTCTTCCTGGCGTGGATGCCTTGAGCAACGTGTAGAGAACGGTGTATCACCCCAGTTCCTGGTCCCGTGCACAGCCCCTGAGATTCAACACTTCAGCGCTTCTGTATTTCATCTCTGCGATAGGCAGATCACAGAATGTAAACCGAAACTGGACAGGGTTGGAGGAGAAGACAGGAGAGAGATGATATGACTGCAGTTTACATGATGTGGATTTGTCCACTCTTATCCCACTTGAATTAATGTAGTGCGTTTAAACCGTTGTTGTGGATTTAGAGTGTATATATTTATATTTTGCCTTTTCAAAGAGATTAATCCCTAGTAGACATGTCTGTTTCTCAGAAAGGAGTGCACCGTGTAGCTTCTTCAATGTTCCTAGCAGGCATTTTCATCACTTGCCACAGTTCAGAAACAAGAGGGAACTCCAATTTTTTGGAGGCTGATTGTAATAGCTGCTGAATAAACATATTTAAAATGCCAACAACTTGTATGTGGTCCTTCTTTCACATTTTTGGAACAGGTTATGTTACAATACATTTGTCCTAAGCATCAGGAGTCAGATCTTTTTTCTTTTTGTGCTAATTGCAGTATTTGTAAATATCCTTTTGTTTTTATCCATGGATTTGTAAGCATCCAGTCATCAACAAAGTGAACTTTGTTGGTAAGGAAGTTGTTGCAGATATACTGTTACGTCAAAACTTCCATACCATCAAGTAATAAGATGAATTTTTGAATGTGCAAGAATACTTTAAAAAAAAAAGTGCGAATTTAAAAGCGTGGTTTTCTCTAGAGAACTTGCTGTATAGTAGGTATCTAATGTATCTAATCTGAGTACTGGAACCTTTGAAGACACAGGTGAAAACTTGAAGATTCTTACCTCTCCTCTCCTTTATATGCAAAGAGAACTGCAGTGCTCCTTTCCCCGAAGATGTGATCCAAAAAAGCACTAGAACTAGCATAGCAAAGCACCCACTTTGGACAATCGGGTTTGTGTTTGGGGACTAAGCACACTGCAGACCCACGAGGACTGTTAGTGGAGGACCACCAGCGCGGTGCGCGCGGTGCAAATGTATGCAGTTGGAATTCCCTTTTTGGCCGTCAGGGGTTGGCTCCTATCCTTGCTGTAGGACCCAAATGCAAGCACAGGGTGGCTCTAAACCAAAACCAGGACTGTGCCAAACTTCAGATCGGTTTGAAATCAGCCAAAGGTGTGGTTTGGATTTAGTTAGTCATAGCTCCACTCAAGAACTGCAAGAGAACTCAGTGGTCCAGCTGAACTGCCTGTGCATCTCCTAGCTGGATCAGAGAACAGAAACTGCTGTAAAGCAGCGACTGACTGCTTTGTCAGGGTGCCATCTGGGGTGTTTTGCATGGTCCGAGTTGAATAAAACAGCTGGGATGAACCAGGGAGAGAGTCTTTGAGGTAAGCAGCAAGCCACAACACAAGAGTATGCTTTTCACTTAATTGGTACATGTATACATACACAGTATTACCAAGACAAAATGAAGGTATGTGCTGGAAACAGACACGGCCTATCTGCCAAATTTTGCTGGGTCTCAGTGGGATGTGAATTAAAACCCAATAAAGTTAAAGTGCACATAAAGTTGCATATGAAACTTATACTTCATGCATTTTAAACCTAAAAGTGACTCTTGCAAAGAAACTAGAAATAATGCAAATGTCTGCAGCACTGTGGTTTTCTCCTCCTCCCTTCCTTTGTAACTCTCCCAAGCATTGTCTGATTACGCATGAATGATGCAGATTTTTGCTAGGATTGCTTTCTAGCTGTTACTCATGTTTTCCAGGCAGGGGTGCAGACCTCCGACAGCTGCAGTAACGAGGCAAAGAAAAGAGTGAGCTTGTCAGCCACAAAAAGACTATGGATTTTGGAAATCCAGTACTACAAAAACAAACATTCCACCATGTTTTATAACAGACCATTCTTGTCTGGCTCTGGCAAACAAGGCCTCGTAACAGCACAGCCCATTTTAGTGTCACTCTTACACCCGTGTTGCTGGATTCCCATGGAGCAAAAACAAGACTTTCCCTCCATAGTTCCTTTCTTGGTGTTTACAGTGAAAGGTCGGTGTGTGGCCACTACCTCACTTTTTTTTTCCCTCCCTCCCCTTCTTCATCACAAGCAACAAAACAAAGCTGTCTGTAATCAAATATAGCAAGGAGTCACAAGGCTCCATGAACACAGATGTCTGCACTTAAAAACATTTTTGCACCTGACTTTGGATGCTTGCTATTCCATCTTTAAAACGTTGGGGGTGGTGGTGGTGTTTTTGTGTGTTTATTTTAACTATTACAACTTTCAGGTCTGTGCGCTCACCCTGACAGATGCTTGGTTTTAAGGGTTTTAAAGTGAAGGGGATGAAGTGTAGACTGCAGGAGCTGTATACTTGATGACCAGCAGTTGATTATAGACAATTTCCAGTTATTTAAGCTTTACCTATTAAGTTTTTGTTTTAGTAACCGCTACTGAAGCGATAAAATTTTTTGAGGCATCTAGAGCACACTGTTCTTTCTAGATTATTTTTGTGTATGTTTGGAGATAATTCTAGACACACATCTTCAACAGTTCTGCCTTTGGGCGCCTTTTGTTGAGAGCGGTTTGGGGGCAATGATGCTAGTTAGAAATGTGGAAGAGAGGTTAAAAGATGAAGCAGTTGCAGAAAGCTTGCAATGTGCAGATAGCAGATTCAGCCCATTCAGCAATGGGCTGATAACCAAGTGAGATGAAAAAAGAAAAATGCGAAGAACTTAGGTCCTCATAGCTGAGATCATTAAAAAAATGTTGATGCGAAAGACTAAATTTGCAGTCAGGAAATTAAAATAAGCTTCTCTTAGGCAGAAATATATGGGCTTTTTTAGGAGTGTCTCCCTGTATAAATTACAGTCTACTGTAAACGGCACGAGGTAGAGAAAGTGTTTCCGCATAGTAAAAAGCGTAATTGATGGCAGTTTTTCAAGTTACTCAGTACTGAAAATTGCAGTCACAGGTAGCACTGGTGACTCAAGGCCACAGGCAGAGCCATCAGCCCTGGTGTGCCAGAGGCAGGGCAAAATATCTTTAATAATTGCAGATCTGGCCAGCCAGGAGGCCAGCTGCGTGGCAAATGTACCTTTGTACATCAGAAACATCAAAACTTTGCGCTCCAGCGCTGCCTTTCCACAGAGGGGTCCTCGGGTGGGCAGCAGCCATTTTGTGAGGCAAGCCACCCCGTGGGGCGCATCCCGCTCCCTCGGCGGTAAAACCACCTCCGTCTTTTTATTTTATTTTTGGACACCGGGCTCTGCTGCGTATCTCACAGCCTGGAGAGTGTTTCTGAAAAGGACTTAAACACTTTTAACCCCTCAGTTGCCTGCTGGCGAGGAGCTGCGGGGGGACCCAACAGAGCCTGACAGGGCGGCTCCGTCCCGCCCTTAGCCGCCTCCCCTCAGCCGGGCGAGGCGGAGCTGGCCGTGAGGAGGAGGAAGAGGAGGGCGGACTACGCCTCCCGGCAGTCTCCACAGCGCCCGGCCCAACGAAGGATGCCGGGTGCCGTAGTCGGGGCCGCCTGGTGAAAGTTAATAACCGAAGGCGCCTCCCCGAGCTCCGCGGCGCCTCTCGTTGCCATGCCGGCTTTGTCGCCTCGGCGGGGGCAGCGGCACGATGGATGAACGGGCGGCCGCCGGGGCAGGCGCCCGCCGGGTAAGAAGCGGGAGGGGAGGAGAAGGGGAGGCTCTGGCCGCCGCTGTGAGGCCGGCTCCGGGAGGGGAAGGCGGCTTCGTGGTGCCCCGGGTAGGGCCCTGCCAGCCGGGCTGCCGGGCTCGGAGGCAGGTGCAGCGGAGAGTGGGGGGACGCGGCCCCGGCCCTTTCCTTGGAGCCCCCCGACCGCTCGCCCAACCTTAGGGAAACGCCGGCCTCGTACGCACACCCCAGCTGGTCCCCCTGGCTCCCCGCTGCCCTCCCAGAGAGGGAAAAGTCCTCTCGTGGGAGGGGAGAGGGCTGCGAGGGTTTGCTGTGGGTATCCGTTGCGGGGACCTGGCTGAGTCCGTGCAGAGGAGAGAGTGGAGCTGTCCTGACCCTTCCCAGGTCCATTTTCAAGTCCAGGGGATGTTCTGCTGCCCATAGTCCTGCAGAAGGGGTCCCTGGCCTGCCTGGTGCCTCCCGACCCTGCTCGCCCCCAGCACCTGCAGCAGCCCCAACCCCGAATCAAGTGGAGGTGACTCCAAGTCCTCCCGCTTCCATCTCTGAGAGGAGAAGGCGTCAGCGTGTGGGTGATAATCTCACAAGTGCTGAAAAGCTCTGCTTTTGTGTCCTTGCCCTTTACAGAATGGGGTCCCACTTAGCCCCTTCGGGTCTGGGTTTAGCTGTCCCTGCTGCCGCTTCACAGTCTGCCCTCAGGTGCAAAGATTGTGCCTTTTGTTAGCAGACTGATTCAGGTAGGTCTATAAATAAATATCCACCATCAGACTTAACATATGGTTGAGGCAGAACCACAGTTCCACCTGTCTCAATACCAGGATATCTTTTTGATAAAGGTAAGGGCTGGAAGGCTGAATCTTTAGTCCCACAGGAACCTGGTGGGTGACCTTAAACATCCACTGCTTTTGCTTGGTGCTGTAAATAGCCCCAAATCAACTGAACCACCAGCATATGGTAGGATGCCCCAGCATTTCCATGGAACAGGCTCCTGGGGGGGTTGTTCTCACTTTTCGCAATATTTGGGTGCAGGTTCCTTGCCTGGAATCCTCCATTGTGCAAAGCATAAAGAAGATCCCCATTCGATATTCAGGTTAAAAGTTTCTGCGTGTCACCTCTAATAAATGATCCTCAGTTCAGCCCTAATGCGATAGAAAATAACAAATTCCATTTTAATTCACTCCTTATCTTTATTCCACTTTTTAATAATAATTTTTCATTAAGCTGCTAATCCTGTCCTAGCACTTCTAATCAGTAAGGCTCAAGGTGCTTTACAAAAGAAGAATATAATTATTCCAATTATCCTCATTAAGGCCGATATTCTTAACTTTTCAGCAGCTTCTACAGATAATATAGGTCATAAATAATTAAGAGTATAATCTAATTAAAATAAATCCCCAGTCATAAACCAGAGTGCTGCACTGAAGTAGCCAGCCTTCAAAGGCATGGCCTTGTAACCTAACCTCCCTAATCAGAACAGTATCTCATTAACCTGTGACTCCTCACTCTCCTGACCTCACTGCCCCTGCAGCAGGTACTTCCAGGTGCCTGTGCAGGACCCCAGAGAGGGAGAGGGCCAGGGTGGTTGTGACAAAAGGCATTCTTGTGAGTGTTCTCCTATAGAAGCCCCTTATCTGGTCATTTGAATAAAGGTCTGGTGTTTGGAGGGTTATCAAAACCTACAGTCGGAACTGAGCAAAGGTAGGCATGGAACTAGTTCAGTTTTTTAGCGGAGGAGAACTAGTTATTGCAAATTAGAACTGTTGCTCAAACTGGATTCCAGAAGATACAAAGAAGGTTGTGTCCTGGGCCAAGTTCATATGTGACCTAAATAGAATTCTGACCCACAAAACTCATTGCACGCCAACTTCATCAAAGTCAATGCGAACTTTCATGTCTGGGAGTTCAGGCTCTAAACTGCTCCTACTGAAGTGGATCTCTGTATTCTAGCACCTGGCTGTCCCCACTGGAAGCTGACTATCTCAGGACTGCTGGTTGTCTACAGAATTCACCAGCAGGGCTACACGGGTGAAATCCTTGTTCTCATTCCAAGTACCTGCTGTCACATATTAGTTATTCTGTGGGAATGTTTGTGCTCTGATTTGTGGTTATGCAGTGTTTGGTGATGACCTAATTGCAGCATTCTCATTAGGCAGAGAAATTTGAGTTTGGCTTTATAGTTCACCTCAGTAAGTCAGTCATTGCTCTAGAATACGTCTACATCAGTACTGCCACTTTAGCCCAATGTTTTATGGGGGATCATAAGGCTGATGGATGCGTTTTGAAATGTGTGCATCTATAACAGCATCTCACACTACCATTGTAGCGTGTAACAGCAAGCATAGACCATCTTGTAGGTAGAAATGGCTGAATCTGATGAGCTTCAGCAGCTTTCTTACCACTGAGGAAACCACCTGTGTTAGTGTGGTGTTGAGTAATTTCCTTGAAAGTTGGCGATACAAGAAAAGAGCTATGAACAAAGCTGGAAAAGGCCAGCCTGCCTTTCTGAGCCTCTCGTGAAGAGGCTTAGTCTTGGCCATGGGGATGATGGTGTAATTTTCAGAGGTAACTCAAAGGGATGCTGACTGCATGTTGTATTAAAATGAGTCCCTGAGACCCATAGGGTCTGGTAGAGGCCTGATTTTGATCCATCTGTGCTGTAATTTCTTCATTTGTAAAACTCAAATGCATTGTGTTAAACTGTAATTGTCTGGTATGCTGGGGTATTTGAATAGCAAGGCATGACTGGAGCTCCAAGAAATGCTGGTGGTACTGGAAATGTGCTGCAAATGACTGGGGAACCCATGGAAGTGAGGCGGCAGGGAGTGCAGACACCTTGAGCTGCAGAAAGAGGGTGAGAACAGGAGAAAGGGCCAAAGAACTTAAAATAGAAAAGAAGAAAGTGTGTGTGGGGCAGATGGCGTACAGAGGAGCGTGGAAGAGCAGATCCGGAAGGACATGGGAACGAAAGTAAACCACCGGTGTTCAAAAGCAAATTGGTGTGGTGTGGACAAGGCTTTGCATCTGTGTATTGTAATGGTCTCAGGGAAATGTGGTGCCACTTCTGGGAGGGAGGAGGGAAGAGGATTCCTGGAAAAGTGCATATACACACAAAGAAGCCTTTGGTTTCTTCCCTTTAACATTTGTAGAGAGCTCACGTCTTTCCCTTACCCCCAGAGACATTCCCATTTCCTTTCATTTACCGGTGTTTGGAAGACGGAAGGAGATCAGGCACTGTTGGGTTCCCTTATTAACTTAATCTGTGGGAAGCCTTACATAAATCACTGAATTTCCTAGTCTTGATAGGACGAGATATTTGTACAGTGAAGTCAAACAGAAGATCGAGGTTCCTGCACAGGGAGGCTTTGACGCTGTTCCAGTCCTGTGCCTGTGACTCTTACGCGTGTGTTTCTTTGAAGTCTGAAGCTTAGGAGTCTGCATTAATGATCAAGGGACCGAGCTGAATATGGAATTCGAATGGTACGAAGGTAAAGGTGTGGGCATGAATGTGGGAAGAGAATGTTTAAGAGTAGTTTGGCATCTATAGTTAATAATAATATTATAAAAAAAGAAGTCAGCATGTTAATTTCCTACGGTTACTCAAGTCCTCAAGGCTTTCGGCATCTTCATATTTCATGTAGATCAGTGATCTCCTGCTGGGTCCTGTCATGTCCGAAATTCTGACTTCCTTAACCAGTGGAAAACTAAAGGTTTGAAACCTTTTGCCGTTTTGTGCGATGGGAAACTCGCTCTGATCCCTTAGGCAGGAATCTCTGTTCCCCACACAGTGTTTTAGAGCCCTGTGCTTGGCACTTGGCTGTCGCTCTCCATCCCGCTCTGCCAAGTGTCAGTGATCCCTGAATGCTTACAGAGTTCCTTAGGACTCCCAGCAGATGCGAAGCACTTCTGAAGTTGAGATTTGTCAGGAACAGAATGCATTAGAACATTTATTTCTGACTTTGACTTATGACTAGGGTAAAACTTACCTATTTTTACCACTGTGTTTTTTTTCTTTAGGGCTCTAAGCTGTTTCTCTAATTCAGGAGCTCTTCTTCCTATTTTTTTTACTTCATAAAGTAAAATAGTTAAAGGAAAATGCAGCATGTCTTGCTAAATTTAATATACAACCATCTCCTGACTGAAACAGTGAGATAGACCCTTGGTTTCAAATTCTGACCCCCCAATTTTAACTTGACTTTTCCAGAACTCCACCCTAACTGCTGCTTTTACTTAATTGCAAATAATTCCCCTATAAGGATCACTTGAATTCGGCTTTCTTGGAGAGCCTGAGCACAGATTTCCGGGCTAGATTTTCGATTCTCATGTTACGTAGGGACCTTATCAGGCAGATTGCAAGGTGAGGTGGTATTGATGTCCTTCGGGACATGGAGCAGCTCCCTGGGGGACCTGCAGAGCAGGGCAGCTCGGAGCTTGGCAGCCACTCTCCAAAAATGGCTTTACTGTGACAGGACTGCATTATAAATCCTCATGTATTTTTTTTATGCACGAGATTTCTTTATGTGGATATTTCATACCATAAATGAATATTTATGGCGGTGCTCGAGGTCTTTGGATCAGGTATGTCATACAAAGCTCTGACCCAAAGCCTGCTGTCACCCAGCAGAAAACCCCATCTCTCACACTGTGCTCCCCTCTCGCCCCCAGGGATTTAAAAATACAAATTATTTTAAGCAGTTCAACATGTACTGAGCCTTAGTTTGTTAGCTAGAGCATAATGTCTTTCCAGAGCGATGTTCAAAATGAAAGAACAAAAAGCTACCTTGAAAAATAGCCATTGGGAAGCAGAGCAGCAAAAGCCAAGAAACTTGAGCCCTTTGCTAATGAATACTCTGTCCTTAACTCACATTGTCTCTTTTGTTTCCCACACTTTCATGAGCTGCACATGGATTCAATTTGCCAGTCTTTAACCCTTCTCGCCGATGCCTGATCTGTGTGTAGTTTGGAAACTGGGACAGCTGTCACTTAGGTACTCGGCTTTGGTTTTATTTTATTTCGCTGCTGATCTGTTTGTCCCTGCTCTGTCTGTGGTGTGGATGCAGTGAAATAATCCGCAGGGGTGTGGACGAGGCTCGGGTACACGCTGGACAGAAGGAGATGAGGCTTTGGCAGCCTCCTGGGAAAGGGTGTAACAGAGAGGGCTGCGAGCAGGTTGGCTTTGATGAAAGCATAGCAGCATTTCCACTGCGACTGCCGTCGGGGAAGATGTTGGTGCTGCACTCAGACTTTTTTACGAAGAGCTGTTTTTCTTGGCGTAGCTCTAAAATTGATGGAAAGTCAGAGTGGAGCCAAGGGATTTGGCATCACGGGAACTTCTCACACCAGCTTGCCTTTGTGCTGCAGCACAGCAGAAGTGCTTTCTGCAGAGCGAAGCATTAAACATCAGATGTTTATTTGCACCAGTGAAATTTATTCCAGCGAATGATGATTGCCTGTAGTAAATACACTTCTTAGCAATGACTGTATTGTTTCCAAAAACATAACTAGCTCTTAGTTGCTGTTTGCTAAATTGATAGGGTTCTAATTAATCACCCTTTTAAAACAAAAATGGCATTTCACATTAAGCATTTTCTTTTTTCCTCTAGATAACTCCTGAACAAAGATCACCAGCAGAGAGTGCTGGTGCTCTTCCAGAATCTGCAGCAGATTCTGAAGTAGATTGTAAAATCAAATCAGACTTTGTTCTGTAATTCTATTTTTAGTTTTTCTTTTTTTTTAAATAAAATGTTAATCAGCTATCTGTTACATGATTATCTTGCTGTCTCTAATTATCAATCTTTGTAGCTCACTACAGGAGAAAGACAGCTTTTAGGAGAACAACTATGTACACAGAAAATCTCTAATTGCCACTTTTTCAAGCAATTATAACAGAATTTCATATATCTTGTTCTAATGCATTTGCTCTTTTTTATGCATAACATCTCTCCTTTCATTCCTCCTCTTTAATTTCATGTTAATGAAATTAAGTAATCTGTTTACTATTCATCACAGCTTCTCTCTAGTGGGAGAAGGTGGCCGTGCTCCTGCAGTTTGTAGAGCTCTAGCATCTGTGTGGTGCTCACTCTATCACCAAGATCATTTTTTGACCTGCCAAGGCAGTGGGAGATTGTTTTTGGTTGGGCCTCTCCCAGATCTCAGGCTGATTCTGACATCAGTACCAAAAAAGAGTTGCAAAAGCTTTACATCAAAAAGGAGCACTGGCCCTGTCCCCATGGTGTTTATCAGTGTGTTGGCACCGTTATTAGTCCTGGAGATATGAAAGTGGTGAAGCTTTTTGGTGTTAAATCAGACATGTTTTTCCCCTCATAATATTTGTGGTCAGATCAGGATTGTTAAATCTGTTTTTGCTGCAGAACCTGCTGTAATCTCACTCTCATGTGATTTCATACATTCTTTAGTCATCGAGAGCAAACAAAGGCCGTGTTGAAGTGTAGGGCCTCTGTGCCTTGCTCTTACACTTCACTCTGATCCAGACCTGTTGGGAGCTTAGGGAATCTCTTAGTTCATTTCAGAAATATCTGAAGTGAGATCTCCTTAGGAAAAAGAGGCATGAGATGCAAAGAGTGCAGAGAGATGAGGGAAATGGTCAACTTTCACACATTAGGGACCTTACTATACGGTAGACATCAGGCTTACAGCACTTCTGAGGGAGACAAGCATCTTGTAAGGAAATCTCTGTCCAAACTAACCCTGCTGGCCTTATTTTGCCCAAACTGCATTTAAGTCTACAGGACTGGGCTGTGAATTCATGTAGAGCAAAGCTGAAACATTTTGTTTGTTTTTTACAAAGTTGGCAGTTGTTTACCACTCTTCTAGTGACACCACCTGCTTTCAAAATGCTCCATAAAAAGGGGGCAAGGTTCACCAGTTAGAATAATTCTCTTTACAGGTGGTACCTGATCAATCAGCTCATGGGTGACACGTCTCTGCTGACCTCTGCATTGCATCTCTCTGCAGTAAGCTGTCCCTTTTCTCCCCCTTCCTGCGCAGGCCCTTTCTTCACCCGAGGAACCATGCTGAACTTGAGTTACACTCCGTTAGAGGTACCGGCAGGACTGACATAATTTTAAGAAATCTTCACACGCAGGAGCCATGGTATGGTGCAAAGCTCAGCAGAGACGTGAGGTTGTCCATGCAAAAGCCTCTGTATCAGTTGCTTCCCTCCCATGAGTTATGTGGTCGTTAGTTTCATTATATAGAATTGGTAGAATAATTAACTTATATAGAAGGACACAGTAAGTGCTTAGAGAAGGACAGAAGAATAGGTAGTAAGTAACTATTCCTGCTGCTCTTGTGTTTTGAAGAGTATTTTTCTAGCATTTTTTCAGATTTTTTCTAGCATTTTTTCTATTTTTTTCTAGCAATTCTACGAACGTTGTTTTATGGTGGTAATTTCTAGTGGTGTTGGCATATGAATATTTGTCATTGCCATCTGTTGGTGAACGTTAACTGGTTTTACATATAATTCATGCCTCAGTCTCATCTCTGCCAGATTGATTTCTTTATTTCTTCCTCTTCAGAAGACATAGCTGGTCTCCAGCTGCACCCAGTGGCAGGACCTGAGGGAATTTTTCAGGGTTAGTTATAGCTCAGGCCTGACAGCAGCAACGTCAGATCCTCTGAACATGACTTAAAGCTGGCCATGCCTGCCCTGGTGGTGGTTAAACGGCAGCAAAAGCTGCGATGCTGCAGCAGAGCTGTATGTCCGAGGTCACTGCATGTGCAGGTCCAGTGGCCTCCAAAAACTCTCCACATCTAGACTGAACGCCCAGGCAAACCACTTCACCCTCCTCTTCCTTGGTGCCTTCTCCACGTGTTTCTTGTGATTATGTGGTTTTGGAGTCTTCTGATCTTACTTTAATCTGTATGCCCTGGCATATTTGTTCACTTTTTTCATATTGGTTCATTTACCTGCTTTTCTTCTTCCTTATCTGCCAAACTATTTGACTTCTGTGGCAGGAGAGAGAAAGAAATCTCCCTTGTCACAGTTAACCGTTCTTAGCTCCTGCTCACCTAATAAACCTCATCTCCTCTTCTGAGTCTTTTTTACTGTTGCTTGCATTGCTGTTTGTTTACTGTGAGGCCATTATTTCACTTAACAGTGTATTTACAGACTAGACAAAGAATTCCCAGCCTGGAGGGGTGTGGGGGGAGTCCTGTCTGGCCCCACGAGCTAAATGGCACTTCTGAGCCCTGTGAACGGCTTATTTTTTTACATGCCAGAAGAAAAGCGCTGTTAAACTGGCGCGGGATCAGAGATGCACAGAAATTAATTTCCCCCCCTCTCAGCCGCGCTGAATGGAAGCAGGAGCGAGCGGCGATTCCTCCCCGTACATGAGGGATAATATCAGCAGCTTCCTGAGCTCCAGCTGCTGAGGACAAAGGACGGCAGAGCTGCAGCGATTCCTGGAGGGAGGAACTTTAAGATGGAGGAATTTTAAAGAATGCCAAGGACAACCTCTTAAAAAAAAAAAATTTGTAGGTGGAGCAATTCCAGGTCATCCGAATGCTTTGTAAGCTCAAGATTTATTTTCCTCCTTTGAAATAGTTGCCGTTGTGGCATTTATCTTTTGCGCTTTTTAACACACCGCCTGTGACCTTTGTATGATTGCATAAATTGGCCCGAGGACGCTGGAACAGTTATTAGGAACCCCTTTCTTATGTTGTTTCCTGAATTCCCACATTGTGGCGTGATGTGTGTATGGAAACTGCTCGCTTCCTCCCCTGGCAGCCGTTCAGACAGCCCTTGTGTGCTGGAGCTCCTGAGCGCTGGGCTGGGCGCGAGCTGGGTGCAGGGGGGAGAGTATTTGAAGGGAGAGAATTTGGTTTTTGTGCATCTTTGTTCTTTTCCAATTCTGATAAAGCTGTTATCTCAATTGTGTGGGTTAAACACGAGCAGCGCTAGTGTTCTGTAGAATAAACAGCAGCAGATGACTTGAGGTTAACATGCCTCGGGCACGGCTAGCTGCTTTTCAGTGTATGAATGAAGCAATATTTTCACTTTCCGTATGAGTCTACCTTCTCTCTTTACTCCCCACTCTATTTTCTTACAGCATGTGGGAGGGAGACGGGATGTGTGATTGAAGCTTACTTTCTAACTCTTTAATTCACTGTAGCTATATATTTCCCTTACAACTCCACCCCACAGCATCTAGGAAATATGTGCTTCATTAACTTGTTCTGTCGTCTTTTTTTTTTTTTTGCATTTGCAAACTGTAAGGTTATGGGATGTTAATGAATTGTTTACATGTGCTTCTACATTTGTTCCACTGAGTAGTTCCAATGCATGAATATCAATTACAGGGGGAAAAAATAGATGTTTATATACGCTGCGTTTGGGATTTCTGAAGTTTGACTTCCTGAAATCTTTTCCAGATCCTTCTTTTAAATGGGAAGAGTTGCAAGTGTTGGAAAGGAGTCATTTCCTTAGAGCAGCTGAAGGGTAGATGGCTGAATCAAATTCTCTCATCTCGCACGAAGAGCCCAAATGAACTCAAGTCAGTGGGCCAGGTCCTGCTGTGCGAGGATTTGATGTGTGGCCAGTTGTGGCACTTTTCATTCTTTCGGAAATAGATGTTGAACCTTCCCAAGCATGTACTACTTAATGGGCTTAATATTTAGGTGGTCAGGCCATAGTACTGTACTCAGCCTGCTGGTGACTGCTTCTTGTTCACTCCTCTGTTCTTTCTCGAAGCCGCCCTTCGGTGCTCGTCCTGCAGCATGGGCAGCAGTGGCCTCACCGGGAGGGCTCAGGCACGTTGTATGAAAATGTGGCGGTGAATTGTGAGCAAGGCAGGGTACCGTGGTTTGTACACAAATTCTCCCCTGTTGAAGGACCAGTTTGTTACCTGGGGCCGTGTTTAGACTGGAGATTTGCCCTCGTTGCGGCGTGGGTCTCGGAGAAGTTAGAGTCACTTACCCCATCTCGAAAGCAGAGTGCTGCCCCTGCTAAGTGGAGGTTTGCAGCCTGCTGGTGTCCCGTTTGCTGCCGTTACCCCATTTGTTGCATGTTCCGAAGCAGGGAGACTGGACCGAGGCTCTTTTATGAACACAGCATTTTGGGATCCTTTGTGGGGAGATGGGCACAGAGGACATGCGTGGTTTTTTTTGTTTGTTTGTTTTTTGTGGAGTTGTTACATGTTTAATGCCAAACTACTTTTAAAGTTGAAATTCTGTGGTAGCCGCGTGACCCCAGGCGCTGAATCCTTCATCAAAAACCCCTCTGAGTGCAGTTAGTGACTTTTAGCAAGCGACAAAGTGCTAAAAAAAAAAAAAAAAAAAACAACCAGCAAAACCTTGGGGAGCACTTGGGGAGCGTGCTGAAGTCTCTTCTCTTCCCACAGCCCCCTGGACCCACGCGTGTCGGGGCAGCAGAGGTCCGAGCACCTCGGAAGGCGTCAGGCTGGCTGTTCTAGGAGCTCGGTTTTGAATTTTTATGAAATAGGAGCGGCGGGGAGGCAGCTCCGCGGCGCTGTGCCCACACGCCGGCAGGCAGCGCCCGCTCTCCCTGACAGGGCGGCGGGACCCGCTCCTCAGGGGCGCGTAATGGCGGGGCCGGGGGGTTGTGGGGTTGGGGCTGGGCTTGGGGTTGGGGTGGTTGGGGTTGGGGTTGTCGGGGTTGGGGTTGGGGCTGGCGCTGGGGTTGGAGCCGGGGGCGGGGGCGCTTCCTGCCCGCCCTGGCGGAGCCCCGGCCCGCGGGGCGCCTCAGAGGGAGGCGGAAGGAGGCGGAGGAGCGGAGCAGCCCGGCCCCGGCTCTCTGTGTGTCCGGCCGGCCGTCTGTGCGCGCCTCGCCGGCCCCGCGGCTCCTCCGTGCTCAGGTAACGGCGGGGAAGGGGGCGAGGAGCGGCCGGAGCCCGGCTGCCAGCCGCGGCCGCGATGCTGAGGGCTGCTGCCTGCTGCTGACAGCGCCAGGCTTCGCTGCCTGCCATTCCCCTTCCCCTTTCTTCCCCGTCTCGGATTTCCACCCAGCCGAAGGCGTATTTTTAATAAAAGTCGAGCCACTCATCCAGCCCGGAGCACGGCCCCCCGTCAGAGCGCGGCTTGGTTCTGCAGTTAAAAAAGTTTGTGCCCTCCCCTCCGGTCGTGTTGACACTGAGGATGAAGAAGGATTTGCAAGTGAAAGCGCCCTGAAACGCAACATCTTCTGGAGGGAGCGTTGCTGCTCGCTTCTCGGGTCGCCAGTTCCACCCTTTGCCCCTGCTGCATCCACCACGCTGCCCTTTACTCCCGGGGGTAAAAACCCAAACGGCAACACCAAAAAACCCGAGGAGAATAACTACCTTCGGCAGCGGGGAAGCTTTGTGTGACCGACCCAACGAGCTGCCCGTGTCCAGTTGCTGAAAAGAAAACCCTTTTGTCTCCAGCGGATCTGTAGGTAAGAGCCGTGCTCATGGCGCAAGGGACTCGGCGTTCGTTCCTGCAGCCCAGAGCTGGGAGGCACCCTGGCGTTTGGCCGTCCTTGCTCGCTCCTTCCTGCAAAGATTGCTCTCCACCTTGCAAAACTGACACAGGAAAAATACGCTCGCCCACCCGTTTCACCACCGGCAGTGAATATTAGCTAAAATTGATACTTGTGTGCTTATGTGTAATCAGAGTAAAATTCGGTGCAAGTCAGGGAAGTGGGTTTGTGTCGGGCTGTGTTTGAAAGCAGAAGTGTTTCTTGCGATGCTCTTTTCAGAAAATAATCGCAGGCATTGTGCTTGTAATCCACGTGTCAAGATTGTCTTTGCTCGTCATGCTTCACGGAGAAGTATGTATGTGTGTTTACGTATGCATGCGTGCACATAGGGCTTCCACGATCAGCTGAGATTCCTTGTTTCAGACTGGAGTTTGTTTTACATTAAGTGCTTTATTCCTTGTGTCACAAGGTGTAGAAGTGTTGAGCCCGTAATTAAGGTGTATACACATCTTAGCAGATTATCGAACGTGGCTGGTAACGTGCTTGGTGCTGTGCAGTGAATGTAAAGATATGTTTTCTTTGGGTTTTGTGTTTTTTAAGTAAGGCTGGGAATGCAGCAAGGACATGTGCACATAATAATTGGATGGAGGCCCAAGCTCTGTGCAGGGAAACACATTTTGTAGCTTACTCCTTTCTCTGGGGGCCAAGTGCTGGATGTGTTCTGGTTTATAAATGATAATACCGCTGTGAATTTCTGATTTTTTTTCCTTCTCCCCCAGCTCTGTGTTCATACCCACTTCCTCTAGGCCAAAATTTCATCACTACCAGGCTTTTGTGCAAGCGAAGGACCTGTGGAATTTCGTGTGGCTTGTAGCCGGACTCCTCCTTTGCAGGGAGGATTACATTGTTCCCTGTGGAAACACACAGCATCCATCCCCCAGCGGGAGGATCTGGCTGTTTGTGTAGTGGAACCAGCCTTGACATCACGCTCTTCCCCACTGCGTGGGTTTTTCCTGTGGATGATACAGGAAATGCTAAATACCGCTCTGTCGCACTCCCTGTTCCTCTTTTTTTTTCCCCCTCCTCTTCCTCTCCCCTTGGAGGGATTTCTGTGGGGAAAATGAAGCGGAAAAGACGTTCCGTTCCCCCTGCGGAGGGAGGGCAGAAAGTCAGCAGGTGCTCAGCTGAGGGACCCCCGGAGAGCTGTAATAGCCAGCAGGGCAGCTGTGAAGGTCCGAGCAGGATCTGGCAGAGGACATGATACAGGTATTGGCTGCTGTCTCACCACCTTTGGCTGCCTGTGACTGTTTCAGGTGACAAGGTCTCTCCACCAAATCAAGGGTGGGGATGCAAGAACCATCTTCTTGAGCTTGTGCTGCAGCTGTGGAGTGATGGCAACACTGCATTGGTTGTTCAGGACTGATCCAGAACTATGAACCCTATCGTCAAGACCATGACTCTGTTAAATCTTTGGGTCAGATTTTCTCCAGGGCTGCCTCACTGCCTTCTCTTCCTAGCAGTAGGGTCATGAGCTGACCCTGGAGAAATCTGTCCCCTGGGAGAAGTCTCAGTTGCAGGTTCATTTGGGGCACTTGGTCTTCCCTCTCTTTTTCTCCAGGACACTTGTTTGCAGCATAAACTCAGTCCTTAAAACATTCCTGGGAGCCATAAGCACAAGGCAGAATGATTTGTTTCCCTTTTATTGAGGAAAGGGGAGGATTTTCAGGAGGGAAAGGGGTGCCTGCTCTCCCCGCGAGCTCTCTGTTTCTGATTCTGGAGATGCTCTGCAGGCAGCACTGCCTGCCCTGTTGAGCTGGGCAGTGCAGGTAGGCAGAACGGGCCATACGGGGGGACACGGGGTTGTAGGTCCCTCGGTGGTGCTGGCACCTCATAATTTTGGACTTGTTTGACCCGACACATATTTGAGTTTTGATGGCTGGGCAATATACTGATAGCAGGGCTCATTATTCTACCTGCTTACGGTGACGCATGGCATCGGCTTGTGCTGTAAACATTGCAGAATCAGTATTGCTCTTTCGTAAGGCAGGCTCGAGCGACTCTGGACTAATGTATGGTCCGCTTTGTATTGCAGAGTGCCGCAGCTGGGCCACAAGGTTTTCATATGCCTGCAATAAGAATGTATAAAAAATCCCTGCAGTCTGTAATACAGCTCAAAGGGCAGCTGATTTAGATGTGCTTGAGTGTTAAGGTCAGGAGATCACATTCCACAGGTTGCTAGATGAAAGTTCTTGAAGAGGGTATAGCATAAATATTTGATTCGTATAGAAGGGATTGGTGCAAATCCGTTTGTCCCTGCTCCAAAGATATTTTATAGGCAAAGCACAGGGCAAAAAAAAGAACCAAGAAAAACTTACAGCTGCTTTGTGCTAGAGGAAGTGGAATGGTAACACAGAGAATTGTTGTTGAATTCCACTAAAATTCCTCTTGGATACCCCATCTTCAATAACAGCTAAGAGAACTGATGTTTTTAAACGTAAAATGACTCATAATGCATGGGCTCTCAAAGTTGGGTTTAACATTGTATGCAAACATTGCCAGCTGGTGGGGATCTTTCTGGATAAATAAGAACTATATTTGTACAAGAAGGCTTGAAGGATATGTTTCAGATGCATCCTGATTAGCATAAGCCATTCACTTTGTAAAAGAATAGCAAGAATCTCAGAAGTGGAGATAATTTAATAGTCCCCTTGTTCTCTTTATCCTGTCCTTCATCGGCAAACTGACTGATCTTTTTATTTGGAAATAAGGTTTGATTGCTTAACTGCCACATTTTCCCAATTGTGATGGTGAAACTGAGCACTTGCAACCCCCAAGTTCTCAAAACACAAACCCTTCTCCCTCTTTTATCCCTTCCTTTCATCTCCAGTTGAGTATAATGTAGGGTTGTTTTTGTGTGTGGTTGGTTTTATTTTGGAAGGAACAACATGCACTATTTAACTCTGTACAGCATCCAGCACAATGGTGTCTTGGTCCATGGCTTGGACTCACTGTCACTGTAATGAATGACAAGCTGAAGTGAAATTTCAGCTCATTAAAGGCTTTCTGTTATTAACGTAGAGCAAAATCTGGCGTAAGCTGTAGGTTGTTGCCCTATCAGTGTATATACAGAGATGAGTCTTTAATTCCAGAATTATCAACAGTCCAAGTGTATGTTAATGTGAAATCCTTTTAGCTGTGAATGAATCTATCTGCTCGTACCTCTCCTGGGGCAGGACTCCAGTCTGCAGTTCCTGCTTCATTCATACTGACAGCTCCTAAAGAGCTGCAGAGCTGTAACCCGGCGGAAAGACAAAGCCCACGACAAGGAAGTCCCTACGTGGTAAGATTTCACATTAAACTAACTAAAGCCTGGCTCCAAACACCTGTACGTTATGAGACTCTATGCGCAGGGCAAAATAGGGTGTACGTTAGGCTCTGTGCTGAATTAGAAAACTGACCTTGTTCTTGGCAAATGCTTCTTGGCTTATTAGACGTTCCCACGTTGGGGTGAAGTGCAAACGCTTTCTGAATTCAGGAAGATGCCTGTCTTTCCCCCATCTAACTTTTGTTGCACAGTCCCATATTTCAAGGTATTTCCAGACACTTGCTTTTGAAGAAGTCTCCTGAAAGGTTTCCGAACTGCGACAGCCTTGTGGATTTTTTTTCCCCTCGCTATTGTGGACGATACAGTGGAGTGGAATGTCCTTGGTTGCCAATGTTTGCTGCTAGGTATCCCCCTTCCATGGAGACCAAATGTTTATAATAGGGTGAGAACAGCCATTTGTGGGGATTGGCAATAAGGCTGAAGGCTCTCTTTCTCCTCTTCACTGAAACACGAGGGAGGACTTGGATCTCTCGGTCCTTCAGAGAAGTGTTACAAATGCCCATTGCCGGGGCTGTAAAGGTTCAGGAAGCACCCGAGGATTTGTCAAAATGATTTAGTCCGTTGTGTTGAATCTGGGCCACAGCCGAATTCTGTAAGCTCGTTTTCTGCTTTCAGGAACCCTTTGCTCGTCTTGCTTTTTGATGTGTGGTTGTTTTCTAGATTTGACTTTTGTCTATCTCTTCTGCTCGATCTTCTCTCCGTACGTGCCCCATGTATCACATCGTAGGCTTTAAATCATTGTCTTTATGAACGAGCAGGCACACAGCTGCCTTCGGAGTCCAGGTTGGCTGCAGGAGCTTCTCAGTCGTTAAACCCTGTTGGACAGGAGAGCATATTCCCAAAAACTGGAAGGCAGTGCCAGCCACAGGAAGAGTTGCCGTACCGCCACCTCCACGCCGTGGCTGCGTCTTCAGCTTCTGCAAAAGTTTTTGGCTCATGCTTGGAACAGATCTGACGCTGAAGTTGTGTCCACGTGAAAACATTGTACTGCATGGTAGGAGAGCTGAAAGTCAGCAAATATCCAGGTCTTGCACGTTGCGTGGCTCTTCTGAGTAGTCTTGAAATGTAATCTTCGAGGCAAAAGGAAATAAATCTCAACAGCTCTGGAGAATACTAGTGTGAAGGAGGCCCTAGGAGCAATGCATTTCTAAATATGCAGCATAATATTTGTCTGACTTGCCTATTACGCCTTCAGGTGAAAGGAGTTTTTCAGGATTGCTGTAATTTGCGTTTACCTAGACACTCAGACGTAATTTTCTAGCTAATGATATATTTGAAACTTATCTGTGTATAAATGGGCATTCAGGGCAAACCAGACACCTGATTTCAGTGGGAGATGGAATGAGGAATGAATGGGCGAGTGAATAGGAATAGGAGAATGAGAAGAAAGTCCTGAACAAAACAGAAAACTGAGACCAAAATAAAAAAGACCCATGGAAGTTCTCAAAGCAGTCCAATCTTGTCCTAGAAGAGCAGTGGTTACATGCGAGTGCTTAACTTAAGCAAAGGAAGGACGTGTGTTGGAGCCTCCTGCGAGGCTCAGGGGTCCTGGGTTGTGCTCGTGGATTTTAATGGTTGTCCGACGTGTTGTGCCTTATTGGGAGCAGCTCCTCTGTTGCTGGCCTAGCGCTGGAAAACCAGGGGCTCTCTTCTCTCCCCACGAGCTGAAGCCTTAGCTTAAATGAAGAAAAGTGCCCTGATCTAATAAAACTGGCCTTTGATACAAATAATAGCAAGGCCTTTAGTATAGCACTTAGAATATCTGGTTGTAGACCAAGATTTTGCTGAGCAATTCTATTATATGAATGCCTATGAATTAAGCCAATTTAAGTTTTAGTTTAATTTGTTAGCTTTTGTATCACAGGAACTGTTGTTTGCTTTAAAATGCTTTGTTTTTCTACACAACTTGTTTTTTTAATAGATTGCTTAACCTTTTAGGATTATTTATTGCAACCCCCAAGTAAAGTAATTCCACATTTCAATGACTTTGCTCTCTTCAGGGTTTGGTGAACATTTCTTCCTCTTTTAATTTGGGCAGTTCTGTGTCCAGCTGAAGCAAATTGTACAGCTCCATACTAGGACGAGCCCGTCCTGTCGTAGGGCTTGGGAAAAACAGGGTGGGAAAACATCTCCCTGGTTTGGCAATTTTTTTCTTAAAAAAAAAAAGACACAAAACTAAAACCTCTTGCATATTTCTGGAGACACAGGACATGAAAACAATGCGAGATGGCTCACGGCGCTGTACAAGGATTTGGTAATCTGTAGTTTACCGAAATCATCACAGCCAGATGCTCACATTGGCTGCGCGTAATCTCTATTAGGTTTAAAAAACCCCACTCTTTTATTGCAGAATGACAAAGGTTTAAGAGACCAAGTGCAATCACATAGTCTGTTCCACCCTTCCCTTGGGTAGGATCAGGGGACTGTGAAGAGCAGGTGGAAAAACCCTCCCAAGGTGCCTGAAAATACCTGGCTTTTCCTGGTGATTGGACATGGAGCACTTGGATCTTGTTTAAAAATAATAAAAGATGTTGGCATCCATGGGGAGGAGAATGTTCTCCAGGTGGTAAATCCAATCAGTGCGTTTCTGATTTGGAAAGCAGGAGACAAGAGAACATCTGATGTGGGAAGCCCCGGACCCCATCCCATCCCGCTCCGATGGCATTTTGGAGGGGATGGTGCCTTGGAGAATTGCAGAAGGCTGAAGTGGCGACCCAAGGGTCACGAGGCATCGCTTGTGGAAGGCAGCCAGCCCCGAGGCAGCACCCCAACTTCACCTTGTCTCAAGAGGTCAAGGTGCCAGGTTTTCCAGCCCCAATAAGGCCCTACGTCACATCCCCTGCCCGTGAAAACAGGAGAGCTCCGCGTGCGTCCTGCTGCTGCCGTTGCCTGCAGCCCGGAGTGGCAGCAGGGACACCCTGAGTTGTTTTGGGGTGGCTTCTGCACCTTCAGCAAGGTTCATTTCAGCACATTTCTGCTTCCGTGGTGTAAGATCCTGGTGTGCCATTCGTTCCTAACTCTGCACCATCAAAACCCAAACGTGCAGATGCCCTTCAGCAGGGGAATATGACATAGCTCCAACTTCTTGTTTCCCCAGCTGCTAGGGGTACCTTGCAGGAGTATCTTCTCCAGCTGCACAAGATATTTAGAAAACTCCCCTGCCTCCTGCTTGCAGAGGTTCTAGGATGCCTACATCCTCAGTCAAAGCCGTTTTGGCAGAATCTGTGCTTAAAATACTTGCTGCTTCAGTCATTATGGAAACTCCTCCTAGTCGTGATGAAGTTTATATTAGTAAGGACATAGTTTTGCTGGTATGGTTTACACAAGGCTTCCCGAGTAATATACCTAAAACCAATTATTTCCTGGTGTAGCTGCTTTAGAGTGGTTGCTGGAATAGTTGCAGTGAAAAAATTCAATTCCCTGAGTGACATAGTTGTGCCAGCAGAAACATAGATGGAGCTGTGCTGAAAGGAGCATCGTAATATCTTCCTCCCAGTGTGGGGCTGAGGCTTAGTTAATCATCTTACAAGTAATTACAGGTTTTTTACAAGGTGCACATGAAAAACCCAGGTGGTTATGATAAAGAACAACACCAAAGCCACTTGGAAAACATCCTTGCTTTCTAAAAATTTGGTGGTCTGGATCTCCTCTTGGGTTTTACTTAAAAAAGAAATAACGCAGATCCATCTTTTTAACCCGTGCTGCCCCGTTTGGATCACGAAATGGGCTCGGGTTGTCCGAGCCCTGCGGTAGGGTTTGTTCCTTTTCTTGGGCCGTGGCATCTCAGAAAGAGCATCGCCTGGTCTGCTGGGATGAGCAGCAGCTGATAAGTTAGCTGTGTTTTAGCTGGTTCCCTTTATAAAGGAAAGAAAAAAGAGCAGCCTTGTGGAAAAGGAGGGCCCATGCCCGACTGCTTGCCCAGCTTTGTGACTAGTCCCATTGAATTCTGTACGACTGCTCTGTGAAACGAGAAGAGCTCCTCCTTATGAAAAAAGGGCTTAAAATAGTTTAGATTGTGGTAATGCTGGAAAAAGCCAGAAAATTCCATGCTAGCGTTAGGCCGTGGTGATTTCTTCCCTACACCCTTCTCTGCCTGCAAGTTTTATTTGTATCAACTTCTTACGCACATTTTCAGGATGTCAGGGCTGGCGGCGTGCTACCTTAAGGTTGCACCAGACCCCTACAGCTGCTTGGGGAGTGTATCTCCGTTGTTTTCAGGACTTAAAGTCAAAATCCAAGCCCAAAAGCTTATTTTTAATGCAGATGCCGATTGTAATCTTCTTTTTTAATCTCCTCAGCAATTAAAAGAGCCCGATGCTATCAGTAGGGACAAATGATGCACTGTCAACGTTTTGCTCCCTTCTGATAATGCACATGAGACTGGTTTGCATGTTTGAAGATTACATTTTCCTCTCACATGGTTTTCATTATCTGAGAGCCCCGAGGAGAGGCCTGGATTAAATCAGTGGAGGAATGGCGAAACCACACAATGCAATGAAAATGGTGCTGAGGCATACTTGGGATAGTTGTGGGACAGGGGCTGCTGACGACAGAAGCAGGGCGCTGCCTGAGTGCTAGCAGCAGCAAGAAGCGGAGCTCTCTGAAAAGACAAAACAAAGCCTGATGCCGAATTCACATTGCGGCTTGGGCTTACAACAATTCCTAAATTCTGCAAGGATAATTACTGGAAAACTGTGAAGCTCGAAGCAGATGAATTTCGCTCGGTACGCGCTGGGAGGCAGACCTCCGAAATGAGACGTGGGGTGACTCAAACCAGATCGAGCTCACGCGGGTTTATCGAGACGGTGTCTGAGAGGTGAGATCTTGGCCTTTGTTAGCGCAGAGCTCCTCTTGCTTGTGTTGGAACTGGAGCTCCGTGAAACGTGCAGAAATCGCAGCACAGGCCCCTACAGATGTGTGTGTGTGCCTGGTAGTGCTGCCTCACAGTTTGAGTAAGTGAATGGTGCGGTGTGTTCACTCAGAAGTGTTCCCGGGACAGACATCTGGGTGAATGCACCCAGACCAGTTTTCCTCTTAGAGCAGTATGTTTGGAAAAATGTCCCTCAGAGTAACGCTTTGGAGTTCAGTTCTGAAATGTTGTGGAGGAGCTTGAAATTCCAAAGCTTTCTTCCCAAAATGCCTGAAGTCCTGAAGTGTTCCTATTTATACCAGCCTCTGTAGGGCTTCCTTCTTTTTCTTTTTTCTTTTTTTTTAATGCACAATCTAAATTATGTTGGTTAAGATTATAGCTACTTCCGTGGGAAGAAATTGGCACTTAGCAGTGAGGGAGCAGTAATTTTGAGGTCTTCTGAGCTTTCCCTCTGAGATGTTATTTAGAGGGGTGGGTTCTTCCCGTGTTGCTGTCTTGACTACTTGTTTGAAGCTGAGCAACTTGCTGCTTTTTCGTGAAACCTGCCAGGCTTTCTCGGGCTTCTCTGTGCCCCATTCCTGGTACTGGGAGCACTGGAGGACGGTCGGTGGCTCCTGGCACAGCTCTCTGCTTCTTGACCAAGGTGGGCTCGGAGTCGTCAGAGCCGCGATCGATCCGCGGGTGTTCTGCTGGCCTCTCACTCTAATTGCCAGGTGATCTAATCTCAGGGGTATGCGTATTATTTGCACCCCTCCGGGTGACATTGTTCTTGTTTTTAGTGAAAAGGAGGAAGTTTTTCTTGTTTGCCCGGTGACTCTGTCCCTCTGGTATGAAGATGAGTAATGCTGGCGCCGCTCCATGCACCTGCTCGGTGCCACCCTCCAAGATCACCTGAGCCAGTCAGCAGATCCAGGCAAGCAGGGACGGGATGCTTGAGTGGAAGCTGGGGAAGTGCTTATGGCAGGAGTCTGAAACCCACTTTGGTTGGGAGCAGGTGCCAGAGCGCTGTCAGGATGCCGGTACGCCTCGTGTGCCGCCTTGTGGCTTTGGGTGTTGGCACAATACCTTGGGAACCTTTATCCTCGAGGGCTGTCATAGCGCGTACTTCTCCTTCCCTCCTCCTTGGGTAGGGCTGGAACAAAATGGAGAGCGTTCAGTGATAGCCTGCACTATGCATTAAAGAATTTTTGGACCGCACCCTCGTGAGTCCAGTGCTCGCAGCCACTTCAAAGCGAGCGTGTGTGCAGAACAGCTGTGTTTCCAGCGGTCTCACCGGCACTCACGTTGAGCCAATTGTGCAGGATCAGGCAGAGTGCACGCTGGGCTTTGCACAGGCCGTGTAGCAAAGGCATATTTCCATGAAGCTCCGGGTGACTCAGCATGTGAGCTGGGCACTGCGATTGCCCCGGGGGTTTCCCAGCCTGTCCTTGCTGTGCTATCTCTGTTCTGCGTTCCCCTGCTCTACTCCAGCGCGCAGGTATGTCTGAAGATAACTCCACACCTAAAAACCAACCTGAGACTTCATCCAGCTGATAATCATCCCATCACCTGTTGCCAACCAGGCTAAGTAGTAATACATGCGTGTGTTTTACAAAAAAACCCACAGAATTACTTAGCACGACCTTCAGGCCACTCAGAAACCCAGTGCCTGAAGAAGCTGTGTTTACCAAGCTTTGGCAATCTGTCGCTGGATCGCTCTGCATAAGAATGGCCCAAAACTTGGTAGTAAAACTGAAAGTGCTTAACTGTACTCCAGCCCTTTGGAGGTGGTGAACCTGTTCCCATCCCACCTGATGTGTAAGCTAATTAGCTTCTTGACTAAGCACTCATCCTGGGCAAGTATGCACAGGCTGCCCTCACAGGGACTCTTGCATTCCTCCCGGTTTCACAAGCTAAAGAAAGATGCTTCTCTTCACTTGTGAAGTAGTTATTGCTCCACGCAGGTTAATTGAGCCCTGGCGTTATAGCCACTCATCAAGCAGTGGTGAGTAGCTCACTTGTCTAAGCTTGTTTATTTTTATAATGCTGCAAAATATTTGCATGCTGTACAGAAATGTGCTGCTTTGGTTCCTTGCAGCCTGGCGGTATTATCATTTTAAATTCTTCATTAATCTCTTTCCCTCATGAGGGACTGGCGAGGCTCCAGTGCATAATTGCATGATGTTTGAGACAGAAGCCTTGGTTACTGCAGTTTTACACAATGCCCTGTGAACACGGGCCTTGTCTTCCTTACGTAGCGCTGATGCTCCCGCCCCTTTACGTCCACCTGTGATCTCAGCATGGCTGCGTGCAGCACCTTGCAGTTCCTGGGTTAGTTCTGCCAGCTCTGGACTCAAGAACGTACAGGTACGATCTTACGAGAGACAATTTCAGGCTGGAGATTAGAATAAGGTGGTGAGATGATAGAGCTATGATGCCTGGGAACAATCTGCTGAATCTGTTCAGCCTGGGAAATGTACCTCACGGTGCTTCCTTGGGGCAGAATTGTTCTGAAGCTGAATTTTCCACTCGGAAAGCAGGGGTTTTTGCTAAGCTTTGTGGTTACGAAGAATGCACTGTGCAGTGCAAAAGCCAAGACAGTTTCACAGAGTTTTTGGTAGTCTGAAATGAACTAAGTGTAGTTAACTATCCATCTTAATAGATTTAGGCTAAACCCCAAAAGATGTCTGTTTAAAATGTTTACAGAACCTGTTCCAATTTCCTTCCAGCTCTATCATAACAACTTTTCCAGTGCACCTCACTAATTTCAATCTTTGGCACGCTGGAAACTGAAATTGCTGGAAGAGCCTAATACAAACAGAATTTGGTGTCCAAATAAATAACACATGGGCTACAGTACCGATTGTACTGTTCATTTTTTTGTGTTTCATTACATAAAATAGTTTGACTAACTGGTTCTGCCATGAGTTTCCAGCTTGCCCAGAAAGCAGATTCCAGGAATGCTGCCACCCAAGTTAGTTGCACAAGATTTTCTTTGTTAATTAAAAAAAAAAAAAAAAAAAGACAGGCTTAATTCTAACAGATTTCCAGTTGGGACAAAAGTCATTTTTGGGTGGAAAGGCAGCATCGTACTGAATATTTAAAGAAACTGCATTCGTTGCACAGACTATCTCCATGTTGTACCTCCATCCACCTCTTGTTCTGGATTTCCAAGCTGATTCCTAGTTTGCACCCACACTAAAATGAGTTTATTCAGCCCCAGCAGATCCTTTCAGTGTGTTCTCCCGTCTTTAGATCAGCAGCATGAGCTTGTAGGGCTGCGCAGTGAAGCTGGGTGTGTGAAATGGTTGCATGCAGCGTTGCCTCCTTGAACGTTTCAAGGAGTCAGGCGTGCACAGATTGAATTTGTCTGCGGAGAAAATCTTCGAGGCAGTGAGGCAGGATCTCAAGCTGGGTTGTATCTTTGTATTAAAAAAAAATAAACACACACACACCCCTTACATTTTTCCAGTCGAGACAAAAGAAATCTTTGGGTGGAAAAGCAGCACCATATTGCATAATAAAAGCCTTTTTATGCTCTAATAAAAAGGGTTGCTTAGGGCAACTTTGTTTAAAAAAGAAAAGAAAAAGCAGAGTCGATGATAGTGGTGTGAGGGGTACAAGGAATCCTCCTCTGCTGTTGTGCAACAGTGGGAAAAGAAGCTAGAAACTGCTCGAGTTATCTGCTATCTTAATGCCTGGTTTAAAGGTTCTTTGCTGCATATTTGCTGGCAGCTGTTTTCAATATATCCCGCTCGAGCTAAGTCACCAGTTAAGAATTTGACATTAGATGTTTTTTTCAACCACCATCTTGAAGTACCATACCACACAACACAGCCTTGTTCCCTGCTCAGATATTGTTCATGTGCCTTGAAATTGCTGTTGACACCTCCAGTATTTAACGTACAGATCTGAGATAATTTTTGTTGGGTGTGGATATGTGCCATAATGAGGCAGAGACAGGCATCCACGGCTGCGTTCCTTCGCTACATCTGCTCGTTTTGTTTTCTGGTACATTCCAGGAAAGTAAGTTAAATGATACGTCCCAATGACTGTTTGTAATTTCACTATTTTTGTTCTTTTTACCCTTAAAACACAAGCGCACCATGTGCACACACAAGTACGTTCCCCTTCTTTTGCGTCTTTTGCCTTTTTATTTAGGACACCTTTAGCAGTAGATTTAACTTCTTGAATAACACACCGAGCTGCACGTTCTCCTTTGTTCTCCTCATTCTCCCCTCAATGGTTAAAGTTTCTTTAGTGCTTTATATTCTGAAAGGGAAAAGTAACGTAATTAAAGAATGTTTGGGGAATTGGAGCTGGGCTCTGCAGTATGTTTCTGGCATATACTTTGGCAGTGTCCTTTTCTTTCCCTCGCTTTCCCAGTCAGTAAAATAAAGCTAATGCTCATATACTGATCATTCTCACAGTCATTTCTGAGGCATGATTCGTGGAAGTTAATAAAGTACTTAACCACAGCACCTTTCGTCAAAGGATTTCTGCTGATACAATTTGCAATATACAGTACCACTGAAAAGGGAGCTGTAAGCACAGGGTATCATCATCTGTGCTGCAGCTTTCATTCTTAGCAAAAACAACCCCCAAAAAAAAATCAACAAAAAAAACCAACAATGGAGTTAAAGAATTAGAATTAGCGGGTTTTAATCACTGTTTCACTTGGAGGCACAGATGGGACAGAGCATTACTTGGCAACATTTAATCTTGGAGCAGAAATTGTCATGATTAAAGCAGCAGCTGGAGTAGATTGTTAGGGACAGGGGGGTTCATTCATCCTAAAGGGATCAGAATTGCTGGGCTCTGGGAGAAAACAAGAAGCTACAAAAGGAATATATGAAATATGGGCCAAGGTTTGTTATTTCTAGGGTCTCATCAGCCAATTAAAACGATGTTTTCAATGCTTTCCTCAGAATTATTTTGGAAGCGAGGAGAGTATCAAGTGATCTGGCCTGCTGAAGAGGATACTGAAGCCGTCTCTGAGTGGAGATTTTGGACTTGCAGGAGGAAGGCTGTGTCCCCCCATGTGCCAGAACTGCTCCTCCTTACCAAGGAAGTCAAAGTGAAGGACATAGGTACGTGCCACTTCACGTAGGGGTTCAGAAGAATCACATTCCAGGTCGTTTAGCAGGGCCTGAATTCCAGGTTTGGTGAGGCAGCCTGGAAAGAGGGGGATTTTGACTTTCTCTTCATTAACATTTGCAGAAGGGTTTTGTCTGCCTGACACATCAAGGCCTTGTGTTATAGGGGTAGGCTCGTGGGGTAGGTTGTCCTGATGGAGGAAACGGGGTGGTTGTGGAGACATGGAACAAAGCAGACCCTCCAGGTCTCCAGACGCCAGCAGTCCGTCCCTGGTTCTGCCACAGAACAAGCTTGTGTGAGCAAGCTGCCTCTTCCTAAGAGACAGAAAAATGGTGTCAGAATAAAGTGCTGGAATACCAGCATGAGTTTGTAAAGCATACTCTCTATTCTGTGCTGTTCTAGCTCTAAAGTAGCTCTGCTTTTACTTAAGTGTCTCAGAGGTGTCATTCACTTTGAATATTTTGGCTCATGCAAGGCCAACGGGTTATGAGTTTCCTCATCAAATTCCTGCCTCCACTGGGAGACGGAGTGAGGTATAATTGCTGTTGGTCACTGGTTGTTGAATCTTTTCATAAGATGTGCTTGGCACTGGCTCTTTGTATTTCTCTCGTTGGTACACGGTGTTTTTTCCTGTCACTTACAAGTCTTTGCCTTAGATCAGACAACTCTTTTTCCTCCTCTCACATTTGCATGCATTCAGATGATGACATATGTGTGAGGATTTGGTTGCCTTTGTGTAGTAGGAAGTCAGGCGTCCTCACTTGCACCAGTACGTGGTATTTTCTGCAGCGGGGAGACTAGGAACTAATCTCTTCCTGGGTATTTATTAACTCTAAAAATCTGCTGGCTAACCAGGTATTCATACTTGCTTTAAACGTTCTAAACTAAGATTTCTTTACTTCTGTGAACCGTATACTATCTCAGTGTAACTCTTTTTTTCCCTGTTCTTCCTTAAAGCTGACAAATTGCTGATTTCACCCTTTTATCCTTGTCTGCCTTTAAATATGGGAAACATATTTCACTGTTGGTAGCCCTAAGTGTAAAACAAATAGGGCTCAGGCATTTTTACCATCACCCTGTGAATTATAGGTCTCCTTTCTGCCTGAAAGCAGCCTTGCTGTCTGAGGTATTCATCATGTATCTCTACAGCTTGCAGTCGATTGATATTCCTATAAACTTGCAAGTCACCTTTCATCACCTTTTGAGGCTTTGGCCCCTAGCATGCAAGTCCTTCTTAGGTAGAAGGGCCTTAACAACCCCCATTGTTATGGGAACCTTTGGTAATCTAACCTGCCTTTTTTCTGTATTTCCAGCTATTGCTCTTGAACGTCTTCTGCTTGATCCACTCAGGCGCTAATAGCCGTGTCTCCTTTCCTTAGGTCAAGGGCAGCTTTTACATTCCACCCAAAAGGCACCACGGTTTGAGATGAGGAATTCAGAAGAGCAAGCAGCTACGACAGTTTTACAGCGCCTGCTGCAGGAGCAGCTCAGATACGGAAACCCAAATGACAACCGTAACCTCCTCGCCTTACACCAGCAAGCCACGGGAAATGCCCCCCCTTTCAACAGCACCGGGAACCCAGCGCCGCAGAACGAAGGGCTGAGCTCCCAGGACCACCAGCTCGTGACTCATGCTGCCCGTCAGGAGCCCCAGGGCCAGGAGATCCAGGTGGACAACAGCATCATGGAGAAGCAGCTCTCCCCGCGGCTCCAAAACAGCGAAGACCTCCCAACCTACGAGGAAGCCAAAGTCCAGTCGCAGTATTTCAGGGGCCAGCCGCACGCCAGCGTCGGGGCAGCGTTTTACGTAACGGGGGTAACCAACCAAAAGATGAGGACTGAAGGGCGGCCCACGGTTCAGCGGGTGAGCCCGGGGAAGGTCCACCAGGACGAAGGACTTAAGGACCTCAAGCAAGGCCACGTCCGCTCCTTGAGCGAGAGGCTGATGCAGCTGTCCTTGGCCACCAGCGGTGTCAAGGCGCACGCGCCAGTCACAAGCGCGCCTCTCTCCCCCCTCTCCCCGCTTTCCCCTCAGCAGTCGAGCGACCCTTACAAAAATTCTGGCTCCAACGAGTTCTACAAGAACTCGGTGCAGCCCCCTTCCCAGCCCAGCATGAAAGGGATGGAGCAGCGGGGTCCTCCTCCAGAGTATCCTTACAAAAACGTGTCCACCCCATCCATGAACTGCAAACCTCAGGACTCGGGGCATTTCTATAGCGATCATCGCGTGAGCCAGCAGGGAAGATCCGATGGGCCTATGATGAGGTATCAGCATCCCCCTGAGTATGGGTCAGTCAGGTAAGCACGATCCTAAAATGACAGCCCAGTAAGGAAAGAACCTATAAAACAGTCCACTGGCACTCCCGAGGCAGGTTATCTTTCAGCAAAAATCCCATCTCTATTGCATGAGACTACATATTGTGTTCAGCTGCAGACGGTGTCTGGAAGGACTGTGAGCTGTTTCATTAGCTTACCTAGAGAGGCCTGACATGTTTCGGAGAAGAAAAAAACACACACAAAACCAAAACGGAAAAAAGGCCAGTTCGATTTTCTGGCACAAGGAAGTTTAGTGCAGCTCCAGAGCCTTGCAGAAGGTTTGTAAAGAAAAAAAAAAATAGAAGCCAAAGTTGCAGTGCAATTCATTTTAGGAACTTGCAGTTACTTATTGCAATACTTGTGCTTTAATTACATCTGCCAAGAAAAAAGATATTTTTTTTAGGTTTAAGCTGCACCTGAATGCCACGTGGGAAAGGAGAAAGTGAACGAAAGCAATAATGGTGAGGGAAATAAAAATAACCTGAGCTTCCTTTAGGGCTTTCCAGAGTTTTCAGTGGACCGAAGCATGGGAGCGGAGAGTGGTGTGTGCTTTGTGCCTCATCCCAGGCTTGCTGGCTTAGCTTTTGTTAATTTTCCTTGCATCATTTGAAATCCCAGCCTGTTCTGGTTTCCTCCAGATTAGAAGCTAGATTTGGCTAGAGCCAATGTCCACGTGGGTGAAGATAAAGTTTTATCCAGGTGGGCTGAAAATCTTGGCTCTACCTTCCTTATTTCCTTATCTCAGCCCTGTCCTAGCCCCGGGGGGGGTGGGGGGGTGGGGGGTGGGCTTTGGTGTGATGATTTTGGCCTGGCTTTGAAGCTGAAAGGGTAATACGGAGGAGCAACAGGAGGGCATTGCTGCATAAGTAAATGGTGAGGTCTCTGTGCGCTTGTGTTTGCGCATACTGCTCTGTGTTTTGAGGGGAGCGGGAGGAAGAAACCAGCCTGTAGTTGGGAACGGAGTCTGAGCTGTGGGGAATTCGAGTCTGCTCAGAGCCTTCTTAGTCCTATGGGGAGCTATTTTCAGAGTTTGTCCACCATTGTTTGTGATCTGAAATGACTTCAGCAGCATACAAGCCTGATGAAAAGGCCCTTTGATCTGGCTAAATAAATAATAAAGAGGCCAGGAAGAGGGGAAGTAAAGGGTTTGTGGGGGGGTGGCAATGATTGTCGAGGCTCGTTGCAAATCTTTTTGAAAATTCAAAGGCCTCAAATCTTCTGCATGCAGGAAAGGAAACAGATCCGTAATGGTGCTGCTGCATCAGAAATACTTGGGGCATTAAATATAGTGAGGCTGAGACACAGCCTGCTTGCTGTGTAAGGGAGAGGTATTTGAAAACATGCCAGCAGCCAGCTCCTCTAGACAGGGTGATTTTTGTCTGTATGGGATGGATCCTGGCTGCCTCGAAAGAAAAGCGGGGGGAGGAGGAGAAAGGTTCAGCTGGCAAGGTTTCCAGTAGGGGAAGCAACCGAAATTTGTCTTCAAAGCACTGGGAATCTAATGAGGTTACTTTTTAACCTAAATAGCTGCGCCGAGAAGAGGTTTCCTTTGCAAGCAAATGCTGAAGCAGTGGAACAATTGCAAGGCTAATCCATAAATTACAGAGCAGTGGAGCAAGGGAAAGCAGCGAGTCCTCTATTCCCCTTCCCTCTCCCACAGGCTTGGAGAGGAGCTGTCATTTGGACAAGAAACCTTCTGTGTTACTAAAGGTGCAGCTGGGTAATGGGGCAGGAGTTTAAAGCCATCCAGCTTCTAGGAGGGCATTTGCCCCGCACCGGGCCGTGCAAGCGAGCGTCTTTGCAGCCTCTCCGGGGTGATGAAGTATTTTCAGGCACTCCAAGCTGCCCTGCACTGCAGCCCTGCGTTTATCGGGATTAATTTGGATTGGGAAACGTGTGTGCATTTTTCCAAGCGTGTGTCAAGGAAACAAAGCCCCTTCTTTCTGCTGGGGAAGCCCCACCCTTTTCTGCGGGTTTTTCCCCTCATTGTTCGGGGGAATTTGAGGGTGACCTAACGATGCGGTTAAATAAAAACTCGTTGAGCAAGATAAACATTGGGGAATTCACAGCATTCTCATGCTTCACCCTCCCCGGTCTGGGAAAGGAATGGGCCGTGTGGTAAGTCTAAACCAGTCGGCAAACATTTTGCCTCACCTGCTCCTGGGCGGTGTAAGTTTGGGAACACATACATGTTCCTAACCAGGTTGGTTTAATGTAAATACCAGGCACGCCGGAGGCGTCTGCGCTCTTGTTTGGAAATTTTACAGTTCAGAAGAGGGCTGGCTGCATGCGAAGCTCCAAAACCCCTGCTCTCTTCTTAAAATCTGCCCTGCAGTACTGGCGATTGAAGCAAACCTTCAGGTGGAAGAGAAAGAGCTGGGGAGAAGGGGCTGCCACGGCACAGAGCGAGCTGCCGGTGTCCGATCCTAGCACCATCCTCTGTTCAGAGCCTAAATCACCAAGCGCTTGCTGCAGGGATAAATCCCATTTTCGAGAGGGAGGCCTGCAGAATGTGCCCCGTAATTAGTAAATCGCCCCCGTGCCTCCGGGCTCCTGATGGCTGGGTTTGCTCGCGGAGCTGCCCTTACACCATATCCCCGTCTTAAAAGCTAACGTGACCCTTGGAGTTGCAGAGCCATAAATCCACGTTTGTGCTTGGCCCCGGTGCTGCGTTTCTGCGATGCGTGCCAGGGGCTGTAAGGGAAGCGGAGATTCTTGTGTGATAGTCTTCAGAATGAAGTGGCCCTTAAGTTGTGTTTTCAAGCTTAAACATTTCTAGGAATTATTGCAGGGTTGTGGTTTTTTTTTTTTTCTGTATTTGAGGTTTTTAAGTCTTTACGGTGCTGAGGCAAATTGAAAGATATTGAGTAATTTTGTCTTCCACGTATTTTAAGAGTCTGTCTGCGTTCTTGCCTGAAGTGGTTAGTTGGAAGTAATTGTAATTACTGCTGCAGGGTTACCTGAGGACTGATCCTCGCAGGGAGGAAAGCTCATATAACCATTCTATCAACAGTTCTGTTAGGTGACCCCAACATACCTTAAAATTTCAGAGCTTTAAAAACCTCAAATAGTACAGTTGGGTTTCTCTACCTTTCTAAAACCTCTGGGTCCCAAATTGTGTTACCAGAGAAATAAACTCCACGATTCTCATGTTAATCTGAGGGATCTCAGAGCCAGCTCATGTGAGCCCACAAAATACATGTAGGTATTTTGGGAGACAAAACTGAAAGTAGTGGGGATGCTGAAAAGTTCTTTGAACGTGCACGTGGAAGTTTGCATACAGGATCTTAAAAGGTTTAGATGGCACCGAGGTTACTAGGAAATACCTGTATATTATTTTTATTATATTTTTGTTATTTTACTTTCTATTACATTTATTTTCCAGCAAAACACGATCCCCAGTTGGATGATCTTGCGTCGCGGGGAATGCAAAAGCATTTGTGACGCTTGGGAAGCTGCAGCGCAGCAGAAGGAGAGGCTCCCAGCCTCGTGTTGTAGCCTGAACCCCCCAAACTGGTGTATTTTCAAGATGTGCGAGGCTTTGGATGTGCATGCCAAAATGCTGGGAATCTTGGAAATGGATCTTGGTTAGAAATACTCGGCCATGATTTCCTAGAGTGCTTCTTTACAATGAGGTTTAAAAAATGTTAATATCGGGCATCTGTTGCTTTCTTCGCCCATTTTTGCATTCTTTTCACTGGGGCTCGAGTCCTGGGGAAACGGCAAGGTTCTGCCCGTGGGTCTCTGATAATAATGGGATGCCTTGAGTCAAATAGCTCGAGTTGTTAACGTTGGCACCCAAATAGGCCTTGTGAGGCTTATAATATTAGCACACGGCTCATCAGTGGAGTTGGTTCTCCCTGAATCACTGCTTCAGGTTGTTTTCAGACTCGGAGGGGGTATTTTGCGAGTTCGGGATCGGGAAGGTTTGGGGTGATGTTTTTTTCAGCTAGGAGGCAGACTGGCAGCGTAACTATTTTGGTCTAACCTCTGCAGGTCATCGGAAATTAATTGTCACAGCAGACTTGTTCCTTAATTGATTACAACATCCAGCAGAGGAGCATGACATCGTGTAAAGAAAAAGCTTGAGGAGCTGGGGGGGTTCTTAAGATGCAGAGTTTCAACTTTGCGTGTACCCTGGGTGAGCTGAGAAGGTTTATTTCAGGTAGTTTCCAGCCCCTAGGTGATGCTGAGCATGTGCTGTGGTGCTTTTGCCTTCACTGTGAGAAATGGCAAATAAAAGTAAGGAGCTAAGTGCAGTGATAAGTAGAGCTGACCTCTACTTCTGAAGGAAGAACCAGGCTGCTAAGCTGAACGTTCCTGAGGAAATTAATTGCACGTCTCTCTTCTGCATGACCCTCGGGATCCCCACATTGCATACAGTCGTTCCTGTGGAAATACAGCTCCTGAAATGCTGCTGCTGACAGGGACCGTAGTAATTAGCTGTTTTTACCCTGAGTGAGAAAGGCTAGATTTGTTTCCCCATTGAGGAACCCGAGCGTCAGCTGGGAGGTTTCCATGCACCTTCCCTGCTGGAAAGCAGGGAAGATGAGACATGGGATGCACAGCGCTGAAATAGTGAACCCTGCGCCGGCCTGGGAACCTACAGCCTCCTGCAGGCGCTGGCAGCCAGATGTGAGTAGTGCAGGCGTTTCCTCTTTGGACGGCTCTGAGGAGTTGATGCGTTCGTTCTGCACAGCACAGGAAGGACAATGCCGAGTGTTTGCACATCGGCCCAGGAGCCCTTTGTGTAACCCTTCGGCTCCCAGTTCAGCTCCACGCTCGCTGTTATCGATCTGACATGCTGCTAACCCTCCTGGTGTGGTGGCAGAGCTGTGCCGGGGGCTCTTTTGTACACCCAGCACCCCCAGATCACAGCACAGCGATCCTGTAGGGTCCCTCCTGGGAATGCAGACGACCGTGGGGCTGTTGGAGGTTGAATGTCTTTGGAGGAGGAAGCAAAGCCTGCCTCCTGAGGTCATCCAAGTACGATAAATCCACGCAGTCTTCTAAGAAAAGTCTGCTCCTTGGCTAGCACAGCAGAGTTTAAGCTGGGGATCTCCAGAGCTTGGGAAACGTGAGCCAGGGTAGCTTGGGGTTGGTTCTGTGAGTAGGTACAAGCGCGTTGCAGATGGCTCGATCCGGGTTCGATATCCTGCAGAGGTTATTGTTAGGAGCAGTGAACACATCCACATCACGGGGCTACGGGAGGTTCTGAGTCGGGAGGCTGCTCCTGACTCTTGGGCTGGCTTTCACGTCCTGTAACTCGCTCGTTTGACCAGGCTGCAGCCTGTCAGTTGATAGTTAGGAGAACTTGTACCAGTGGTGCTGGCGTAGTAACAGAGAGCTTAGCTGATTCCTTTAACTTTGTATCCTAATTGCAGAAGATTCATTGTTTTCTCCACGAGAGATTGCACGTTTCAGCGTGGAACAAAAGAACTCATTCCCAGCAGTCCTCAGTCGAGCTGTTTTATCCACAAAGTGTGAAAAAAAATGTAAAAAATAATTTTGGTCAGTGGTTATTGATGTAGTTTCTCTTGGTGTTTCTATACAAAGTAGACTCATGAGGATGACCGTCATGTACTTAGTATTTATTTTCTGGTAACTCTTTGATTTTAAAACATTTTTTAAACAAATGTTAAAAAAATAAACATGAGTTTTTTGTGTAGGAATAGCTGTGGCTAGGAGCTACACGCATCATCTCCTGCCGTGTTGGTTGGTTGACGCATCGCCTTCTGCATGACTTTGACAGAGCCTCTTCTCTTTGTTTTCCAGGCAGAACCCCGACGTGCAGCTGCAGCTACAACAGAGACCACCTCACCACCACAGTCCGACGTCGTCCTTGACGTCCTTGGGATCTTTGACCCTGCTCCAGTCTCCACCGCCATCCAGGCTGTCCCCTTCCCAGCACCAGCAGCCCCTGACTCCGAGCCAGGGAGATCCTGGCCTCCTGCCACGGACCCAGCAGCCCTTCTTGTCAAACCAAGTGCATCAGGGAGATCTGTACCGACTATGCCAGCCTTTTCTGGGCCCGCAGCAGCAAGGCGATTCCTATTCCGTAATGTCCAGGGCTCAGCAGATACCTTCCCCGTACCAACAGATGCAAGTAGATCCTTTTTCCATAGTTTCCAGGGCCCAGCAAATGGTGGAAATCCTGTCAGAAGAGAACAGGTCTCTACGACAGGAGCTAGATGGGTGTTACGAGAAGGTGGCCCGGTTGCAGAAGGTGGGTGTTCTCCAATTTCAGGCACTCTCCTGTGTCTGGTGTCATCCATAATTGAGTGATCTCATCTGCAGTTGTTACATTGCTTGCTTAAGGGTTTGATTTGTCTACTTTAGAGTCTTTTTTTATGCAGATTGATTAGTTGTATCCTGTCCCTTTGGGGGCAGCAGCTTAACTTCATCAGAAGATAGAATCAAATCCTTCGGTTTAATTCTAACAGCTAATTGACCATGCTTAAAAGAGCGTCCTCATCAGCTGTCTCAAAAAGGCTGGCTGTTTGGCTTGCTTGATTAAAGCCAGTGTTCCTGTTTCCAGGATAGCAGCAGGCTTCCTTTTCCCATCAGTTTGAAAGAGTTTAGAGACCGTGGGCAGGGCTCATCTGAATCAGCATGAGGCCATGGTCACTCAAGTAGGCAACAGGGGGCATGGCTGCCAAACTGGCTGGCAGGACAGAGTGCAAGCAAGTACTGCTGCTATGGCTGCGTTAGAGACATTCGGACTGCAGGACTGAGACTAACAATTTTGTCACTGAAGTCACGTAAGAAGACCTCCCTTGATACCACACAACTTCCATGAAAACTTACTGTCCTCTTTTGGATCAAGCTGTTTGCCACCTTTGGCTTTATAAAAAGAGAAAAAAACGAACGAGTGATGATAAAGCCCTTCTCCCACACATTTAAAAAAATAAAAAAAAAATCCAGTGAGAGCCGTCAGTAATAGGCATGTGTGCAGATATTTTCACTACAGCCTCATAGAAATAACTTCTTGATGACCAATGGCTTAAAGTTGTGCAGCAGGTCAGCCTTGCTTTGCCGTGCAGCTATGAAAAGGCTCACGCTGCTTGCAGTTCAGGACTTCGTGGGCCTTCCAGTGCTCTTTGCACTGAGCAGTCTCCCGGGACAGAAGAATGTGTGGCTGATTAAAACACTGGAGTTCAGATGACCAGTGTGGCTTCCCACGCTGATTTATTTCCTACGTTACCTCTTTCCAGGGACATATGTTCATTGTGTTGTATTTTTTTTGGAAGGTTCCTGGCCAGGAAATGCTTCAGAGAAATGTTTGACAGCTTCCTGATAATGAAAGAAGGATAAAAATGAACTCCCCTCTGTCCCTCAGTTGATCGTTTACCGATGGGGTTTGCCATTACGTGCATCCACGCTTCCGCAGCAGTGCAAAACCCTGCCTGGCAAGGAGAGTCAGAAGTGAATCTCCTCCTGCCTGGGTGATCAGCTGCTTGCCTAAGCTCAAACCAAGAAGCTTTGCACTGAAGGCTAGCAGGAAGGAGAAAAAATCTTTTACTACAAATGTTCCCCCCACTGAAGTAAATTGAATATTTAAAAATACAACCAAATTGTGGGAGTGCAAGCAAAGAACATCAGGAGGTTTTGTGAATTTTGGACCATAACAGTGACATAGCTACAGGGTTCAGCAGCAGTGCAGGGGCTGACACTTGCATTTTTTAGCATAGTTTTGTTCACCTTTCTTATTTAATTTTACTGACCCAACACAGTATCACATTAGCTGCTTATCTCATTGTTTTTTGCCCAACTTGACCAAAGTAGTGCCCAGTTTAGTAAGGAACAGGTGGCATTTGCCTCCTTCAGTTCACTCTCTGTGCTCTGATCGAATTGGAGAAATAGCGCTGGAGTCTAGAAGGAGAGCCCAGATCTTTGTTTCAGCAGTTCTCGTTCCTAATGTAAAAAGATCCCTCAGAAAATGAGATTCTGACATTTTATTTGATATATAGGTGGATTTTATCTCAACAAAGAAAACAAGAGAAAGTAATCTCCTTTCTGAGGCTAAGTGAAAAGAATTGTTAGTGATAAAATAGTAAGTGCTTGTTTTCACTTTCACCGCAGCTGGAAACAGAAATTCAACAAGTTTCAGAGGCATACAAAAACCTGGAGAAGTCATCCTCGAAGCGGGATGCCCTGGAAAAGGCCATGAGAAACAAGCTGGAAGGAGAAATTCGTCGGCTTCATGATTTCAACAGGGATCTGAGAGGTGAATGAAACAAAACTTCTTTTCTTCAATGTGATCTTTTTACTGCTGTGCTTACTCACCAGTCCAGCGTGGTGCTGCAGGAGTGTGTGTTGTGACAATTGGGATATATTCAGTATATTCAGTAGTCTGGGATTTTAAGTGCTTGCTGGGAGCGTGGAAAAGCCATGTTTAGAAGCGTGCTGTTGTCTCTCATTCCCAGCCTGTTTCTCATTGAGGAGAAACATGTGATAAGCCAAATACCATAAACCAGATGCAAGCCTGGAATTTTCTTGTCTTATATCCTAGATGCAATTTGTACAATTTGTTCAGTTTATACAAATGGAGAGACCTTTTGCTGACTGCCTAATCCCACACCAGGCATGTTCACTTTATTTCCTGTCCAGTGACCCCTCTGCACTGACATACAAACTGCAGGCTGTCTGTTCATCCTGAAGGTCTTGTCATTCCTTATCAGTGCAGGCATCTGGTTTTTTGGATCCCCCTTTCTCTTGCAGAGTGAGATGTTGTTAGTGTCTGCTTCTTGCTAGGAGGCTGCGGGAGTACGATGGCTGGCGAGGGAGAACGGTGTCGAATAGTATTTGACCTTAACGTGGGTCAAAGTTTAGGCATTAGTTTGAAAGGCAAAAACCATCTGCAATGCTGGATGTGTAAAAGTGTATAATCAGTCTTTTAAAATGTAAGTTTAATTTTTTATGAAAGCTGTCTGATTGTCCTGCGAGTCATATGCTTTCTCTGCCCTTAGTCTCGTACTGTGTTCCCAGAAGCTGTTTTGCATCCAAGAAGTAAGGCCGTGCAGTGCCCAGTGCTGTCGAGAAGGACAGCACACAAAGGCCTGCATTAAGTAATCTTATTCATAATAAAACACAGCAAAAACATTTCATTTTTATTTTTATAGACTGATATAAATTTCTAGTAGCCTGCAGCAGCAGAACATTTAAGCTATCCCTGGAATTGTATGTTTTTCCCTGAAGTCAGGTCATTAGACAAGAGTGATTTAATCTTCTAGCTATTAAGATTTAGTGGAGGATTATAAGGGAATCTTTTAATTGCATGGTGAGATTTATTTGGGTGGGAAAAATAAGTTTATGTGGAGAGGTTTCTGAAACCATTCTTAATAAAACTTGTGACACAAAGACTGAAATGTATCTGCTTCTTATACTGAAGTCTATGAGGAGTCTTAACGCTTACAAAAACAGAAAAAAATAAATTTATAAATTGTTGTAATTGTTTAAAGTAATTTCTTTGGAACTCCAATCTGTTCTGTCTCCTTGAGAATATTTTCTCAAGGACATAATTAGAAACGTTTCAAAAGTGAGTGACAGCTGCTGGTAGGCTTTTGACTTTGGGCTGTGTAGAAATAGGAGATCCATTCCCCTAGCTTGCATGTCCTGTGCAGATGCGAGTTTAATGCTTGAAAGTTTTTGATTCTTCAGCATTTCTTTTCTTGAACAATTCTGCAGAACGTATGGAGACAGCCAACAAGCAGCTTGCAGAGAAGGAATTTGAGGGTTCTGAAGACAATCGGAAAACCATCTCTCAACTCTTTGCACAAAGTGAGTTACGCAGTCATTATGGGTCAGGAGAAGCGCTCCGGTCATCCTGGATAGGATAAAAATGAGCAGGGTGGCGTAGTTCAGATCTGTCAGTTTTCTACTGGGACAGAAATCAGGGCAGTGGCAGTCCAAAACTGGCAGTGGAGGAAGGAGGACACATTCAGTAATTCTTTTTGTATGCATGTATGGTCCATCTGACAGCGTTTACTAGGGATTTTGGAGCAAACAGAGCGTGTAGTTGCATTATAAAATTAGTGTTTGCTCCATAATGTGTAGGATAATTTGAGCAACTGTTTTGCTCCCTGAGAGCTTTGGAATTAAACCTTTCCAGGCTGGCAAGAGTCCTGGCATGAGTTAGGGCCGGTGGGACTGCAACACTGTAGGTCTTGCATCTCTTTCCTCTTTAATCTGCTGCTGCACTATCCAGCACAAATAAGGGGGATTAATCCTGCCTGCAGTATGCTGTTCTGTGTAAGGCCATGAATTTTGTCTGCAGCCGTGGATTTATCACAGGACAAACCAAAATGACAGATGTGAAATGCTGCTTTTCCTTTGTGCTAAAATGTCTTGAGGCTGACAGCAGCGAGCCAACTTTCCTCTCATCCCATAGCGTGCTCCGCCCTTCTGACAATGCTCGCTTTTCTCCAATTGTTATATAAAAAGGTAATGCAATAAAATTGCAAAAGAGAGATTTTTCTGTGATGTAACACGTACTGCTGCTGCTCTGACAAATGCTGGTATCCCTCTCTTGTGTTGCCTTCAGCTTATTCCTCGTGGCTTACACTGCAAGCAGATGGCTGCCAGGGTGTGAATTCAGCTCGCCTGGTGGCAGTGGGCAGTCTGTGAGTTTAGTCTGGCTTTTGAGTTCCGTAGGTCTGCCCAGGGAGGTGGGGAGGCCAAAGCTCAGAAGCTTTAGGTGCCATTCCTACTTTTGGATGAACGTGGAAACCTTAGAGCTGTGTTTTGGCAGTCCCAGCGTTTCCAGGGGTGCTGCAGGCGCTTGTCGGTGCAGCGGTACTCGTTTGGGGGAAAGTCTGGAGCAGAACCTCCAAAAGCCTTGCTGCAAGCAGTGACATTAACAAACAGCCTGCTGGTGCTGATTGATACCTTCTGGCTTAATGCCACCCTGCATCAGCTCTGCCCATCTTCTCCTGCAATGCATTGTAACATGCTGACGCTGTCAGCAGCTCATTTCCTGGGTGGAGGAGAAATGCTGGGACAGGAGAGATGGGGAAAAGAACAGGCTGGGGGTGCCTCGAACCTTTATCCCTGTGTCTTCTGTCAAAGGTTAGCTCGTGGCAGTAGGGGTTTGCCCTGCAGAGTTCAGAGGTGCTGTTGGTGGACGGGTTTCTTCTGCAACCTGTGTGTGGGCTGCACTGATTCCCTAGCAGAAGGGAATCTTTAGCTGTTCCACGTTGCTAAAGCTTTGCTCTTGGCTCTCTGCTGGCAGAAGAAAGGGAATAATTGTGGTCCTGTAAATATAGCTATGCACATGCTTGCACAAACGGGCCTGTGTACTCCATATGCAGTCTGTCCTAACACCCAGGATCTAGTTCCTGTTTTTCAAGCCTTCCACTCCTTGTCCTCATTCCTTTGTCGTGGGATATTAGTTTCTGGAATGCAGTTTCTCTGGTGTCATCAGTGCTGGGTGTAGATCACTTGAGGGAGTATTCTGTGGTTATGTATATGCAGTGAGTGTGTTAATGTTATCATTGTAGCTGGTTGGCTCGAGCTGGGAATGACAACATATGCAGAGGACACCAGCTCTGTGTTGTGGCTTTGCTTTACGCCCTTCTGTGATAATTTCTCCAGTCCCCAGTTATTTTATCCTGTTTACTTTTTTTTTTTTTTTTTTTTTTTTTTTTTACAAAGGCAGTTAACCTGTTCCTTGAACACAGAGCATAGCTGCTCCCACTGGGTCCGGCTCTTTCTAGAGAACAGGAGGAAAGGACCAGAAGTTGTGCTTGGAGAGACTTTAAAGCACTGGGCATGAGCTCTGCACTGGGCAAAAAGCTTTCCTGAACTGCAGGTTTGCTTTGAGCAGTTGCAGAACAGATACAGGTGCCCAGGTCCTGGCCCAGAGGGTCGTTTTTAAGGGCAGCAGAGGAAGACCAAGGAACTTTATTGCTCCGTCCTTTGGTGAAACTGTCAGCCAAGTGGGACAAATGGGTGTTACTTTGAGCAGGAGGGCAGCTGTCCCAGGCAGAACAGCCTTCCTGTTTGGAGGGTCAGCGTGAAGAAAAGGAGCACAAGTTTTTCAGGCACAAAAGCTTGCTACCTCCCTTCCCCAACCTGGGACATTAAAATCACCCAGTTTGTTTTCCAGTGCTGAAAGCTCAGAGGTGAAGAGGTGCCTACCTTTGCTAACAATCTGTATAATCAGAGCAAATTACCTAACTGTACTGAGTGATGCACCTTCTATTCCTCCTCGTTTAGCACTGTGGCATATTGTTACGTGAAGGTGCCGTGCTTGTTTTTCAGGGCTATAAATCCTTCTCTTCCTTGAAGGCCACATGCTTTTTTTCCCTATAGCTACAGATTTGCATTCTCTGTCTTGTGAGAAGTCCTAGCATGAGGTGCCCCATCTTTTCCCCACCTCTGGAGGGAAGGACTCCTAAAAGCTGGGTAAAGAAGGGTGCTGTCCGTTGCTAACTCTCACCTCATTTTGATAGACAAGGAAACGCAGCGGGAAAAGGAGAAACTGGAAATAGAACTGGCTGCTGCACGCTCCACCAACGAAGACCAGCGGAGACACATTGAGATCCGAGACCAGGCCTTGAACAACGCTCAGGCCAAGGTGGTGAAACTGGAGGAGGAGGTAAGGCAGCTGGGAGGGAGAAACTGGGGTAGCTTGCATTCCAGCGAAAGCGACTGTGGGAATAAGTTCGTCTTGTGCAAATTACAAGGAAATCTGCTTGCTTCAAAGCTGTTTATATCGTCTTAGCTTTGTGTTGGTTAGCTAAGCCACTGAACAGCGCACAGATAAGCCACAAATCTGTATTTCCTTGCAAGTGCTTTCGTCTAGGCAGCCATGTTTCATTTTCTTTTTGTTTTAACTGATAAAAGTGGGCTGGAACTGAAATCCCAGCCCTAGCAATTTCCTGAACTTGGCAGAAATTCAGATCTGAATGGACTTTTTAACTAATAGCAAATGAATGCAGCTTGTCCCCTTGCCAGGTGTTCCACTCACACCAGGTTATCGTGGTACACAGTGCAGATCACTGCGTGTGCCCGGCCTTCATAATAAGCTGGGCATGACAATGACCTTGCTTGTTTTCTGTCCCTTTCCTCCCAGGAGAGGATAATGAATTTGAGCTGCTTAGCTGGGCAGCTTTCACAGCAGTTTCTTTTGTAGCCTTGTCCCTGCCATTCGCACATGGCTCTCACCTTGCTGCCCTTCTGCGTCATAGTGGCCGTCCTCTTTCCTCCCGCCTACTCCTTTCCTCTCCAGGGCTCCATTTCCCACTCCCAGACCCTGCTTCCTTTACTCCTACTCTTCCTCCATAGAGAGCCCCTGGAGGAAATCTCATGGCCAAGCAGACTTCCTCCAGGGCAGGTTTGTTCTCTCCTTCAGTTCTGCCATCTTCCTGCCTACTGGTGCTCATCATCCCCCTCAGCTGAGCACTGTGCCTACACCCACCTGCATCTTGCATTTTGGAGACATTCTTTAAACCTTCCCTTTGTCATAAACCCTCCCTTTGTCAGCTTCTACTCCTCTTTCTGCTTAGGATCCCGGTGTGCCAGCAGAGGAGGGATGGTCAAATACAAAGTGAGCATCCTACTGTCTTATCTTGCCTGCCTTCTTTCTCTCCCAGGTACAGATGCAGATGCCTTCTTAATTTTAGTCTGCTCTTCTCTGAGCTTTTACTTGCTTCAGTAGCTCCTCTGTGCTTTCTCCTGGAGCACCCTCATGGTCACTGCAAACACTGGTGACGCCATCTGAAGCATCCACTGGCCGTGGTTCATCACTGGGGAGCCAGCTTCCCTGCAATACAAATTATAACAATGAAGAAAGAAGAGCAGATTCAAAGGAACTTTCAAGTATCACTGTCCCCATTCAGCCCCGCACACAGCTGACAAGTCCATTGATTTCACGAGGACTGCAGCATTTCCTGGCAGGGCTGACTTGCACCTTGGCTGCTTTGGGGGACAGGGAGCATTAGGTATAGGGGAACTTTAACAGAACCACGATCAGATCTCCTGTTTGGCTCTCTCTCAAACTGTTCTGTCTTTTGATTCTGTAATGTATGGCAGCTCCTTGCCTCTCATTCAGATTTTTCAGTGCCTTAATGATTCTAGAAGTCTCACGTGTGACCAGCTTTAAGTACACAGGACATCCTGGTGGCTTCCCTGGGGTCATTCACATGCTTGGAGCTGGCTTTATAAAGATGCTGTGGTCAGCCGGGGCCAGCACGCACAGCACTTGGCTAGGACAAGCTTCTGTGCAAAGTTGAAGCCTTCAGAGGCAATAATAATTGTATGTTTTCTTTTCGAAAGACCTCTCATTTTACTAGAAGAATTGTTTTCAGTGCTGTTGCAAAGTATTTCTGCTTAGGTAGAACAGGAAAATGGGTAAGTAAATGTGGCCAGATTTGCATGACCCAAACACACCTATGCCGATAGAGAGTGAAATGCCCTGCTCTAGATTGCACGAAGGTTTCTGGTCATTTGCATCCAACCTTTGCTTGAATCCCAGGGCGTGCAGGAAGTGCCACCCTTCCTGTTGTAGATAAATATGGAAGCGTCTCAGTGAGGGAGCAGGAATTAACTCTGCTTTTTCCTAGAGGTGAGGGGGAACAAGGGAAAAAAAAAAAGAAGGGGTGAAGAGTCACTTTTGCATGTTTCCCAAATCACTTTTTAATGAAATGCTTAGGATTATGAAGCATTTGTTGCCTCATTAGCATTAAGTTGTGGGAACTTCAGAAATCCCCAAGCTGTTTGGTAACTTTCCGAAAGACAGCCATACGAGCTGCTTGGTGCTCAGGGCACCGTTCAGAAGCGAGTCTAAATGTCAGCCTGAGTTTCTGACATTCAGTGACCAAGATATATGAACAATTTGTCAATTACTTCTTTTATTCCTGCCAGCCTCATCTGGGTTGCTAGTCCCTGTAATTGTCAGGAATTTCCAAACTAGTCCTGCAGAAGAGGGTGGAGTTTCTTACGTTAAGGTTTGGCAGCCTCTCTGGCTCAAGGCCTGAGGGGGGTGTGCATATTTCAGTTGTTGCATCCTGTAATGTGAGTTTTCAGCTTTTTTTTCCCCTTCCGTTTTGACTTCCTATTGAGCAGAGCTACCCTGCCTTGTATTCACCAGATCCTTTATAAAAAGAATATTTTATTTCTGTTTTAATGAGACCTGTAAGCCATATGTCACCATGGCTGGATTTACATGTTGCGTTGGAACTGGAACGTACACATTCTTTTTAAAATCCTTGGCCTGAATTGCCAGTTTGGGCAAAACCAGCCATCTGTAAAATGTAGGTACTTGTCTCCTCCTCTGGAGCTTGGGGAGTTCTATACGTACTGGATTTTAGCATCCAAGTTAGAGGGAAGGAAGAGATAAAGGCATGCTAAATGTGATAGAGAAAGGAATGATCTTAGGTACCTTTGCTTTTGGAAGCAAAAGGAGGTATTCAGAATATTTCCCCTGCTCTGTCAGAAGTGGTGAAATGACTCCTCAGGTTTAGAACAAGCTGCCGTTAAAATTAGATAGTGTGGAGTTTATTTTTGCAAAGTGCTAAAAAGAGTGAGTGACAGTGGGTATTTAAAACAAACTTAAATATGCTCTTAAACAGGCTTGCAGAGTATGTGTATGTTCTACGTGTAATATTTAAACTTTACTATTTTTCTACTAGACATAAAGATACCCAGTAATTAACCCCTGTTTTTATGTCTCTATTTTCATCCTTCCCTTTAATAGATGTTGCACAGGAATGCTTAAGTCAACAGCTTATTAAAATCATTTCTAGTGAAGTATATTTATTTTTTTTTAAATCAAAACTTCAGATTATTTTCATTACATGCAATAATTTTGAGATAAATTGTGTATCTTTGAGGTAAAATGCACGTTGGCTTAAACCCACATATCCCAGAAATGGACAGTGACAATATTTGCAGTGGGAGTATCCAGAGTTCCTCACGTTGAAGCACGGATTGCCACGAGGGTCTCAGCTGCAGGCATCCGAGTGGCAGCGGTATGCAGCAGGTGTGCAGCTGGTAGATGGTTACAGCTGGCCTGGATCTGTGAGCTTAAAGCAGTCACAGTACCGCACTTTAACCATCATCTGCTAGCAAACACCTCGAGAGCAAGCAGGACAGATGGTTAAACTTCACTTTGCTCTGGGCCAAAGGCAGAACTGCAGGGGGACACGGCAAGGTCCGTCCTGACCAGCCGGGTAAGGGCTGCCCTCTGTGAGTCCTTACGAGGCTCGTGGTACTGCACCAGGGGGCTCCATGCCAAGTCGTTGGCCCAACCACAACTACTAGACAGAAAGGCTACAAGTGCTACTGCTTTTAAGCTCTTCGTAAACTGGATTTTTTAGAAGTTTTAATGAACTTGGTCATTTCTGCTTGCTCTGGTTAATTTGTACCGTGTAAGACCACAGTTCAAGAAAAAAAAAAGTAGTAATTTTTTTTGGTCGTGGTTTAACTTGTACTCCTTTGCTTCACTGCTTTACAAAGCCACCGTTTTAACAAGTGCCTGAAGGAGACAGCTTTGAAAAATAGTGACTACCATTAAGCAGATATAATTATCTGCTCTGCCATCCTCGTGTGCACACCTTGCAATAGAAAGAAAAGCCTGACAGCCTGTCTGGTGGGTGTGAATTAGGGGCTGGGGGAAGGGAAGGAGTTTGGGTGAAATATCTCTTCTACAGGCGGCTTGTATTTAGGGGCTATAAGATCTTCCAGCCATCAGAGTTCAACACAAACCAGATACCAGAGCTAAGATATTATATTCATTTCCCACTCAGCTATTGTGGGGAGAAATTGTGCGCTATTTCTGATAACACTGGGGGTTCTGTCTGGGGGGAAATGTAGAAACATTCGTTTCCAAATGACTTCTATTGTACTTCACATACTGTATCCGAGATGATTTCAGAACAGAGCTCTGGCTTGTAGGGAAGAGACCCAAAGGAGAGTTTGTGCGCTTGAAGGCTTGTCTGTTTTTTTCCAATCACTTCTGGGTCTATAAAAAGATATTCCTAGTCTCCACCAGCTTTCCCTCTCGTGTGCTTGGGCTCTGAGCTACATAACTGCTCCTTTCAGGACAGAGCTGTTCGTGGATGGGCAGGGTAGGCAGGAGACAAAACTCCCCCTCTTACCTCTTTTAATGACCCGTGTTCTTGTAATGCTGCAGAACTGGCTTTTTATTGCTTTGTCTCTATCCTGTATTCTGCCTGTTAGTGTTTTTCCAGAGGTGGCTTCAAGAGTTTTAACTTATTTGAAGGCAAACAAACGGCGAGATGACATTATGACATTCCCATGCAGCAAGCACTGCTCCCTAGCAGGAGGATAGCGTTACCAAATTGCTTCAGCATGCGTTCTTGCTGAAGCCAGTCGCGCCTTCTTGGGCCTGGATTCAAACAAACTGAGGGTTCAAAGGCATCCTAGAGGAATACATCCCTGCTGCAAGAGGCAGAGGTGGTTTAAACGTGCTTGCTGTCCTCTTTCTTTACTACATTTCTGCCATAGCAGGCACATTCTTGTGGGGAAGCACATTTTCAGCTGCATATGAATGGATTCAGCTTTAGGAGAAGCCCAGAATGTAATGAAAACACCCTGAATATATTAAACAAAGGACTTTGAAGCCATCAGAAATAGTGGGTGGGAGACAGGCAGATGCTGACGAGTGTTACCAATTTGCTGAAATAGGAGCTGTCCAGGATGAAGAGGGTAATCGTTGGGTTTGTCAAAATGCCTGGAAGGGTTTCTGAATCATTGCTAGCTAGGCAGGAAGTCCTCTCTTCTTCCCCAGAAAAACTCTTTGCTGAGCAACCCATCTGGAAGCGATGAATCTCCACAAAAGAAGAGCCTTTCTTCCCCCTCACCTGCTATGCCAGGACCACGTTTCTCCTGCAGAAGTAGCTCTGGTCCTGAGGATATTAGGGCCTCTAGTCTCCATGCATCTAGCAGCTTTACATGGGAAGCTCCTCATCTCTGTTTGCCCCTGCTCCCTGCACTGTGTGCATGAAACCTCCGTGCCTTCTTCTCAGCCTTTCGCCTGCAGGGACTGAGATCCCTGACAGAAGTTGCATGGTTTGTCAAAGATGTGCCTGAGAAACCTAAATCAAACAAAGTGACACGATTTGTTTGGTTTCTAGAATATTAATCCCTTTTCTGCTGGGCAGTTAGGGTAATAATGAACTGTCCCTATCCTGGCAGGAACGCTTTGTCCGTGGCCATTGTTTTTAGACCACGCAAAGCTCTCCGTAGCAGAGGAACCTTCAGGTTACCTGCTGCCAGGCATTACGTTGTCTTAGGGAGTCTTACCAAAATCGTTTCACTGAAGAAAAGTTTCAGTTTTCTAGGTTTAGTGCGTGCATTTGTTTAATCATTTTGTTCTTGTCTGTTAAGGGTGGTTAATCGTTTTCCATTGCTGGAAGCCCTGCAGTTGGGGGATGTGGGTGTGCAGGCATCATCAGAATATAAATCTGTCTGGCTAACTTGGAAACAGCTCGCTCTTCGGGTCAGCTGGACTCTGAGCAGGGAAGCCTCCGAGTCCCAAGTGTATCTGCTTCGCTCAGCTGGCTCTCAACTGCAGAAAGCAATCCTGACACGGGAAAGAGGAAAGGAAGACTGAAATTCTTGTTCAGGAGGCCAGGGAATCTTTTTAGGGGTATTACCTGCAGCAATTCAGGCTTTTGTGTGCTAGATTTCTACAGAGCCTGTCCTTGCCTTGCCTATTTTGCTCAGTTCTGTTGCAGAGTTTTTGTAAACATCATAGGGAATGTGAATGGGAGAATGACTGCTCTTGTTTTAAATGGTTTAATTAGAAAATCTTGCTGATGAAGCCTGACCTCTGACACCTGGCTAGGACATTTTCTGATGCAGTCAGGGATGACCTGGAGAAGTTGTGTGTGTTTATTGAAGATGTGCCATGTGCTGTAGGAAATGCAGAGGAGGAAGGTAGCCATGCTGAAGCGCTCTGCTCTGCTTCCAGACGTGCACCACGGCTAGCTGAGATCGTACGGTCTTACAGAGGTGTTATAATACAGATATTAATGTAAGTCGAAGTCTCTGTGTTTTCAGAGCACCCTTCAAGGCAAAATAGTTACATTACGTGAGCATGAGCTTAGTGAAATGCAGCACCATCAAAAGGAAAATTACTATCTTGTCAAATTTATGTAAACTCACAGACAGAAGGGCGTGACTGCATCCTTGTAAAGCTTCAGGAATGAGCTCTTATCTGGAGCACGTGTTCCCTGCAAGGCCTCTTGCAGAGGAAGGAGTTCCAGCATCCTTTGATGCCATCTCCCCTGTGGTAGATGTTGCTGCAGCCCTTGGCACGGGGCAGCCAGGTTTGGTTCTTTGCTGGGCGAGAGAGGGTGGGGAATCCATGGCAGCCACCCAAGAACAAGCCTCAGCATGCTGCCTTTTTTCCTTCCTCCCATCTCACTGAGGTCTGCAGCACACTGGCAACACTCAGGGAACTGCTTCCAATTCCTGTCTTAGGAAAACGTAATCATATTCTCAATTTATGGTAAAGAAGTCCCTCTGTGCTTGGGAGAATTATTTCTGGGCGTCTTTACATCTAGAGGTCAGAAAAAGTCAGAAATCTTACCTATATATGTAATAATAATAAAATCAGCCTTCACTAGTACCTCTCCTGCAGAGAATCCTGGTTCACAGAAGGTAAACTGTTCCTCACAAGTCCTCACTGTGGCAGAGCTGGCAATGAATGGCACTGCCAGAATAAGCAGTGGACTGAGTCAGTGCAGCAAGTACATAAAATAAAACAATTTCCTATGTAAAGGATAATTATGGCAAGATACCTTAGGAAAGCTGAGTTGTCTGGAGCACATACATGCCTTTAAAGCTCGCTGAACATCTGGGTACTGCAAAATTGAAGATGATTTGAAGGATTTCTGAATTAATTCTGTTTAAACCCTAAGTTTTTAAAAGTAGATATTTTTTACTGATGCAGGAAAATGAAGTGTATTTTGTGAAGAGAAAAAACAAAACTCTGTGTGAAAAGCCACTGAGCAAGCCATGCCTGTGCTTTAGGTCTGGTGCATGCGTTAGGCGTGTGCAGGCAGTGCTGGGAAGTTGGGCAACAGCTCGTGTTGCAATGTTTCACCTGCAGGTTGGGCTGATGGGAGCGCTTTCAAAGTGAACATTTCAGCGGAATTTCTCTGTCCTAATTCTCTTTCGGCTGGGCACTTGGTATTCTTTGTGTGCAGGCCAAAAAGTTAATCCACACATACACATTCTCAGATTTATTAATTATGAAACTAGTAAAACATTGTTGTCGGTTGCCTTTTGGAAGAAGAGCTTTACCTGCCTTAGAAAACTTTTCAGAGATTTCAGTGCTTTGCAGTATGTAATGAGAAACCAAAGGTCTGTCCTTCCTCCCTTAATTCTGCATACAGAAGAGGGGGAGAGATCTGATTTTCAGGAGGTTATTTTTCAGCTTGATGCACGATATTTCTCAGCCTATTAGGTTGTTTCTTGTTCACACGCAGGTAAGTAAGGTCCTGTGCAGAACCAAGGTACTGGGCACTCTCCGTGTCCAGGTTCTGCTGCTGACTTGTAGTTTATCATTTCTGGCTAGTTGGAGCTACTGTTAATCAAACTGTAAAACTGGTGTATTAAATGCACGTTTTGGAGTCTGACAAAGCTTAAATCAGTGCTGTTGAGCACTATAACCCAGAATAAAAAGATCTATTAATTACAACATTTTTTTTCCTGCAGAGTAGCAGCTGAATATTAAGTTGTTTTAAAATGTTCTTGTCCCTCCCATTCCAAACAAGTTGGAAATCTTGAGCAATCAAAGCATTAAAATACCTTTCTGCTGTACATGCACTGGTGGGAAGGCCTTTGGCTGGATTACTCACTCGTTACTGTAACTTTTATTATAAAATACTTGTTTGGGGAAAATCCTCTAGGGCAGCGACATTCACGCTGTGAGGTTAGGTGCCTGCTGACTTTATGAAGAGAAGAAAGGGATGCCACGTCTGGGATTAATAGTGTTTGGAGACTTCTCTCTGGTGCTCACATTGCAGTCTCTGGGTTGCCTCAAGGAACAGGAATATGAAAAGGGAAAAGTTTGAAGCATCACGTGGCGAGACCTTTTGGGAAGGATGGCGTGGCATAAGGATGGCTCGTTTCATTCAGAGCCAAGTCCTGCAGGCCTGCTCTCCTGTCTCCCCCGTAACTACAAGCAGATTCCCAGGGAGCGCTGGAAGAATAGGACCACCAAACAGTGGTGTGGTACTTTCCCAGAATACTTTCCGCTTCCGAGAAGGACTTCCTGAGCCCAAACAGCGTCTTTTGTCTTCGATATCCCTCAATGGACTTCTCTTCCATGAAGCTCTAGAGCAGCTCTTTGAACTCTCATAAGGGAGCCTGTGTTTTGCGTTGTGGTGCTTCTCTAGGCTTTGGCTCTGACTTGGGAAAAGTTGCCTCCTTCCTGCTATTTTGTATTTCAGAGTTTACAACAATCACAGCTAAAAAAGCAGTGCCCCGGATTTGCTGTACGAGGCCAGCTAGTTGTGATTGTTACGGACAGTTACGTCTGAGTGTGCAGCATTCTGTATATTAGAATAGGGTTGTGCTTTATTCTGACATTTTTAATTTCATATTTTAGTTTGATTTTATTCTGCCTGAAGTGTGCTAAGGTGGTTACTGGGAGGAGAGCTCAGGCTGTGTCTAGTGTACACCTTGAGCCTGTTCATAATTTTGCAGTGGGACTGGAATGGGATCCTGCGAGCAGCTTTCAATATTGTACTGAAAAAAAACCTGTTCTTAGCTCCTGGGCTGGATCTAATCCTTGTCTTTGCTACAGTTACCTCAATAACAGGCACCAAGTCAGGTAAACGCCCTCTGGTACCAACTCAACTTAGCCAATCTCAGTCATTTGCAACAAATACTTGCCTCAGTTTCGCTGTCCCTACCATGCAGATGCTGAGGACGGCAAGAACAAACACACCTAGCAGGAAAGTGGGGATGGGGAAGAGCTGTAACCTCCAGAGCGTCTGGAGCCCAGGATGGAGTCTGAGGCACCCTGACAGCTCCAACTGAATGCTTTCCTCCTGGCTGCCGTTGCAGCCTTCTGCAATGCGTACGAAGCCAGAAGTTGACTCCCTTGTTCTCCTTACTTAACTTTAGTTATATTTTCCCTTTTGTTTCAGCTCAAAAAGAAGCAGGTCTACGTTGAGAAGGTGGAGAAGATGCAGCAGGCCCTGGTTCAGCTGCAGGCAGCGTGTGAGAAACGGGAGCAGCTGGAACACAGGCTGCGGACGCGGCTGGAGCGAGAGCTGGAATCTCTCCGGATGCAGCAGGTATCCTTTCTCCCTGCCTTGCCAGGCTTCTTATCGGATTGTGCGCTACACCATGCACGAAAGAAGGGCAGTGGTTTTTCTCCATCGTGCAAAGTGAGCACATTTTTCTTTTGTTAGCTATTTTCTTCCTGGCCATGTAAAATGAGCAAATTTTTCTTTTGGTAGTTATTATCACACTGGCCTCTCTGTTGGTTTTTACTTGATTTAATTATTCCATTCTAACCAGAAAACGTAGATAAGGTAGCAATAGGGGATCCATCCCGTGACAATATTCAGACATAGACATATAGCTACATGGTATTCTATCTTTAAGTAACCTGGTTATATTTACTTTTGTATTATTTTAAAAATATTACAATTGAAATTTTATGTAAAATTCATTAACAGCTGGTCTGAAAGAGAGGCCCTTCAAAAAACTTTTGTATTGAGAAAAAAAAAGCTACCAAAACCATAAAACCAATTCCATAAAGGTAGCTGACGGAAACAAGCAGAAGTTTCACATAGAATATATTAGAATTGTAATTTGAGTCTTTTTCAGCGGAATGAATGAGTGAGAAGTAGATTGTGCAGGGTGTTATGGTGATGTGAGGTTTCAGGTGGTGTTACAGTGTGATGCATTTCAACATGCATCAAATACAGGCCTGCATCCTTTTTCCGGAAAAATTTACAAACCTGACAGTTTACCTGTTTGCTAAATCACATTTAGTTCCAGGTTATGTTTAGTCCTCGACTGCCACATCTGTGTAGGAACAGATACTTAAATATTAATTGTATTTTGTATTGGTTTGATAGGAGTTACAGTAATTTGATAAGCTTTCTTCCGTGTTACCATGCAAGATTATTTGCCCTGAACCCCACAGCTTTTAACTGTGAAGCTGATACAAAGCAAAAACATAATTTCTTGTCATGGTTTAAGAATTCTGAGCTGGACATGAAACACTTTGCCTGCCCAATTTCCTTCTTTTCTTTTAAAGTAACTTTTTTATTTTTAAGTCAAATATCATGCCAATCGCAGATGAGACTTCCATATAAAACTATGCAGTTTACACTTTGAAATTTTAGCACAGCAAATCTCCACTCTTTCTTGATTTGAGAGAAGAGGAGCAGTCTGTCTTCAAGTCTTGCTTTAGAACTAAAGTATTTTTAACTCCCAGCTACTTAATCCTCAGGTGTACACTGATCATAGTGATTTAGTAATCGAATCCTAATATATCCTAATATATACTATATATCCTAATATATTATATATCCTAAGATTTTGGATTTCTTTTTAAATCTGTGATAATTCTTGTGTTTTGTTGGAACAGTGTTGGAAATAAGTTTGGGTTACTTCAGGCAGTATGGATGAGCTGTAGGCATCAGAGCTGAGTAGCGTGATCCAGCTCTCCGGCACTCACTTGGGGCTTTGCATGTGGAAAAAAGTTTTAAGGAGTGTTTTCCATCGCAGATATTTGCCTGTTAGTACTCACCAACTGTGGAGTGGCACGAGGAAGCACTCTAGCATGAGTAAAGGTGTCTTTCTGAGGAGTGGTTCTTGGCATATTATGACTTTTGAGCTTCACCGTTTGGAAAATAGAAGCCTGGCTTTGCCAGGTTTGGACAGAGCGAGGCTGAAAATGTGCCTGCGGGCATTTCAGGTTAAGCTCTAAAGGAGACTGTGACCATCACCTGGTGTGCCCAGCACAACACAGGCTGCTGTGTTTCCCTCTGGGGGGGCTCTTGCATCGAGCCAGTACTGCTCCCGCCCAGCCTCTGTCTTTCAGACCAAAGCAAACAAACCAACCCTGAGTCTTACAGGTGCATCCTGCGACTTGTTTTTGTTTTGTTTTTGGGAATCAGCGTCAGGGTACATCTCAGGCTGCCAATGTGTCGGAGTACAATGCCACGGCGCTTATGGAGCTCCTGCGCGAGAAGGAAGAAAGGATTCTTGCTCTGGAAGCCGACATGACCAAGTGGGAGCAGAAATACCTGGAGGAGAGTGTGATGAGACAGTTTGCTTTGGATGCAGCTGCGACTGTGGCTGCTCAGAGGTAAATGAGACTATTCATAGCACAGGGATTATTTTCTTTTTCCAGTTGAATGTTGAATTTCCCGCCGAGGAATGTTGTCATACCACCCTCCCATGATACCTTTCCTTGTGGTCTGAACGGCTTCACAACCTTCTGCGTGCAAGTGGAGCTTGGCAGCTTTTTCCTGGGAGCTGTGCGATTGCCAACAATTAAAAACTTTTTTCCAGGGGAAGATTCCCCCAAAAGCAAGAACCATTTTCCAGACTAGAATTGTTCTGAGCCATTCCTCGAAGCTGTTGCTTCAAAAATAGATGTATGAGGAGGGTTGTTGTTGTTTTTTGTTGTTTGTTTTCTAAACAGGAGTCAGTCCTTGCTGAAGTCATGTGGGATGGGGTAAGCTTGGTGAATCACATCGCTCACCCTGAATGGCTTGCTTGTTCTCCAGAATGTTTTTGCAAATTACTTTGTGGTATTGTCCTCAACATGGTTACTAACCAGAAAAGTCTACTAGGAAATTCTGCTCAAAACCTTCTGCTGTGTGTAGAGAGTAGTGCTTGTGGGGGTGCAAAGGAAAAGGTGTCTGAAATTTGGTAACAAGGTCACATTCCAAGACAGCTCTCCAGGAGCACGTAATAAATACGGTTGCAAATAGGCCCAAGTGCTTCGGCTAGTTGGCAAGCAAGAGCTGTTATTGGAGTGCAATTCTTTAATGTCAGGTAGTGCTTACATGTAATTTCATTGATCACTAGTTTCTGCTTCTTGACAGCAGATTTTATGTTAGATTGTTTCAGGAACCAGATTCAAATAGGGATGTTATCGCAGCTGGCTTCCTAGCACATAAGATCATACTAGAATTACCGGGGGAAGTCACAGATCTGCTGTGTTAGCATTTAAAGGCTTATCTTATCTTGCTCCAAAAGCTGGCTGTTATTTTGGGGTATTGATGTTTCTTGTGCACTGTTCTCTGCCTCCCCAGAGATTCTCTAAAGGCTCTCGCTACTGCTTGTCCCGAGAGGCTGTGTTATATTTTCAGCACGTGCTGATAAACAGGAGTCTGGTCTATTGTTTGTCATGGAATGAGAGAGGATGTGTTAGGCCTGTTCGGGTTTGTTAAATGAACAAGAACGCTTTCCAGTCAGGAAAGAGCCAACCCCTGGTTTTCCATTTCCTTCTAGCACCCTCAAAAGAGGCTGTTCTATCAGCATCAGTGCTTCTGCAAGTTTCTATGCAGTTGGTACCTACAGTGTAGCCTTCTCAAAAACAGGCTGTGAGGGATTTCATTCATTTCAGTGGTAACCTCATCTGTGCTGTGCACAACTTTGCTTTCCTTTTTCTTTGGTAGTGGAAAACAGCACCCCTTAGGAAGCTGAGGTTGCAGGAAGGCTGCTTTACAGCACAGGCTGTACCTGGGTCAGTTTAGGTTTCTTTGACGATGAGCTTCTCGTGCCCGTCACGTTGGTGCTTTGCCATTCCTGATCTGAACTTTTGTAGGGTTAAATGCACATTTCCAGACAGTTCTTAGGCCTTGTTCTTGTTTGAGGGAACAAATTTCTTATCACAATGAATTGGAGCTATTGGTAACTAACTTTTTTTAAAAAAATATTACTGTATTAATGCATAGCTATGTCAGTAACGTGCTCTTAATGCTATAAGTCATGCAGTGACATAAAGCATTGCACAGTGACTTCGTTCTGACTACAGCAACAAGTAGGCTGAAATACTCATTATATTTTGGTTAATGGACTGAACAACCATCACAGCGTTAACATCAGGCACTGTGTGGAGTCAATCTAAAGCTGTTTTCAGTTCATTCCAAGTATTTTGGACCAAGCTGCTTAAATTGCTTTAAAATTTTCGTGACTATCTCCCTTCAGTACATACTTAGATACCCTGTTGTTGGAGGGAGAAGGGAAAAAACTGCATTTGAAGTGCAGTTATCATTCTTTCAGTTGAAACAGTGGATTCACAGTGAATCCATTAAATCACAGCCTGGCCTGGGATGGACAGAAGATTGACTATTGTTACAATTATTTGGATATGTTTATAATCCTTCCTTCATTAGGACTGGGAGATGGAATTTTGGAAGACACTGAGATAGCTTAAACTCAAAAAATAAGTGAATGCTCTTGTTTGTTACTTTTGAGCAATCATTTTGTGCTGCTAGGAGGAAAGGAGCATATTCAGCTGGTCTTTCATCTGCTCTGCTGCTTGTTCCCAGGGACACGACGGTGATCAGCCACTCACCTAACCCGAGCTATGACACCTCATTGGAAGCTCGCATTCAGAAGGAGGAGGAAGAGATCCTGCTTGCCAACAGGAGGTGTCTGGACATGGAGGGAAGGTAAAATGTAGTTTTGATCCCATCCGTCTTTAGGATGGGGATTTTAAATGAATTATCTGGGTAGATGCCTCAGAACCAGAAATTCGTAGGTTTTCACCAGTGGCAACAACATAGGATGCCAGATGCTCATTTAGCCAAGGAAGTAACTGCACAGCAATCCAAAACCCATCTTAGATTTTTGTATCTAGCTTATTCCTCTTCTCTCGTCACGGCATCTTCATCAGAACTCAAGCCACCTGTTAACACTTTCACAGACCTGTTTTCCCCAACATTTTTGCAGTGCAAACTCCCCGGTCTATAAATACTTTTTTTTTTTTTTCCTGTTGGTCTCATGTCCAGCCCATAACTCTCAGCCTTGCCTCAAAGCCTCTTCCATGCCTGATGAGAGCAGCTTCCAGCACCCAGAGGCGGGTGGGTATCTCAGGGAAGCTCTGTTCATGTATGTACAGGAAGTCTGAGGCATCATCTGCTGTGGTGGGGCTGTGAGCAGCCAGTGCTCGGGGTGATAAGCTCACCGGCGTCCTCTCTGTACCTCTCTGAATGCCATGGGGAGTTCAAGTCATAGCCATGGGGAGCTGAGGTCTCAGTCTGAGGACATAGGAGTTCAAAAATGTTGTTATTTGTTCTTCTCAACAAGGATCAAGACTCTGCATGCTCAGATCATTGAGAAGGACGCCATGATCAAAGTGCTGCAGCAGCGCTCCCGCAAGGAGCCCGGGAAGACCGACCAGCTCTCCTCAATGAGGCCTGCCAAGTCGCTCATGTCCATCTCAAACGCGGGCTCAGGCTTGCTGTCCCATTCATCCACGCTGAGCAGCACTCCCATCCTGGAGGAGAAGAGGGAGGACAAGAGCTGGAAAGGCAGTCTAGGTACTTTTTAAATAACTGTGGCACTTCAGATAGGCGAGTCACTGCTTAGAGGGGAGGCAGGAGCAACAGAAGGAAGAAGGTGTCTGACAGACCGATTGACTGGCCTAGCACGCAGTAAAACTGACTGCAAGCAAGGTGGAACATACTTGGCACAACTCTTGTTTGAATCACGTTTGGGGAAACGGTAACTTGTGGTGTTCAGGCTCTGTCATTAAAATATTTCAGCCTTAATTCTCACTCGGTTTGGTGCCTGACCTTAGGGATAGTTGGGATCTCGTTTTCAGAGTTCCAAAGCACGTGCTTTCAGGTGGGTTGTTACAGCTGTCTGAAGGTGTAAAGTCTCCTTCAGTAAGCAGCCAGCACAGATAGAAATCGGGATTGCTATCCTCTGGTGTTGTGCCTGCGCCAACATGACTTCTGTCTGGAATGGCTCAGCACCATTGTTTAGAGAAAACGAGTCGTATCAAAGCAAATCTTAGATTATGTCTTTCTTCCTGGAAAGAAATTAGGCCCACAGGTCCTCCCTGCGAGACCAAATGGCCCTGACAGGTGAATGCAATCTCTTTCAGCTGATTTCAGGGTGTGCAGATTTACCCAGGCATAGCTGGGCAAGTGTTTAGAGTCAGGGAAGCCTGGTGTTAGGGCTGACTTATGTATCCTTGCATGCAGCAGCATGATGCTGCTTTTCTTCAGGTACTTCAGCACCCACTGGTGAAAGGCACTCTAGAAAGGTAAATTAGAGCTGGGTGCTGAAGCACAGAGTGCTTTCCAAACCCTAGAGAAACTGCTACAGAGAGGGGCAGAACTGATTCCAGTTGGTTTTCTGAGACTGTGAAATTTCCTTCCCTTTTTCCACAAAGGTGTTCTGCTGGGAACAGAATATCGCTCAGAATCCATCCCCTCCACACCCTCTCCTGTCCTTCCTTCCACCCCGTTGCTGTCAGCCCACTCGAAAACAGGCAGCAGAGACTGCAGCACCCAGACTGACCGGGGGAGCGATCAAAGCAAAGCTGCTCCTCCTGCTGCAGCTCCCACACCAGGACGACTCCCCAGTACCGGCCTGGCCTACAGTGCGGACAAAACAGGTGAGGAACCTCAGCTGCCCACCCGGAGGGGCCCTGCCACTCACTCAGCGTCAGCTCTGCTCCATGGGGCAGGCTCCTGAGCTTTATCTGTTCAGGAAAACTGGGTTTACTTTTGGTGAGGACAGATGGTTCTCAGAGACAGGCTTTTGGTCTGAGGAGTCTCGAAATTGAAAAAGAAAAAAGCTTTAGGAGTGGTAGGATAAGCATGGGCACACCGGGCAGGGAGGTATAGCAAGACTGCAGAATTGGAGCAGGTATATGCAAATCCTGGGACAGTCTCTGAGTCAATCTACTCTGAAATAAGTTGTGAGCAGCACGTGGGGTTGAAGCAGGTTACGAAAATGGGCTGTAGAAACTGGCCGTTGTGTTTTAGTGGGTATTCAAAGCAAAGTGGACTTCGGTAAGGAGGACGGAGAAGAAGGGAAGGTAGCTACCATGACAAAACTGTCTCATTCATGCCCTGTCCCAGCCATGGGACCGACTTCAGCCTTGCCGTAAGTAGATCTGCCTGACAGTGGCTATCCCAGGGGCTGGATTTGCTTCCCACAGAGCTCCGAGCTGGCAGGAGCTGCTCATTTTCCAGCTCGCTCTGCCAAATCGATGCAGATTACACAACCTTGCCTCTTCTACTTACAGACACATTACAGTTATATTGTTCTTTATGGAAGAGTGAATTTGGCTGGTCTGCTGCGCATCTTGCCCATGCTATACTGTTTAATAGGTATTGAGGGAGACGGGAACAGGTTTTGTGGTGAAAGCCTACACTGACTGCATTGGTTTAAATGTAGTTGTGCCATTTTTGTAGGCCATTGTCTATCAACAGGAGATACCGAGGGGGAATTTGAGAAGATATCTTCATTTGTCTGGCTACATACATGCAGAATTGCTTTTTTTTTTTTATACTATTTAATAATAAGTTGTTAACTGTTTTTTGGCCAATGACAGAAGGTGTCTTTTAAAATGTTAACCTCGTTTTTCTAATCCTGTGCTCGTGGTTGTTGCCTGTGATTGAAGTTACAGCTTTGATTGTCTGTCTCTTGTTTTTCCTCATTGCATAGATGGGCCACTCTTCCACTCCAGCACCCTTGAAAGAAAAGCCCCTGTTCAGACCATGGGTCAGGACCTCCCAGATGGAGAGATGGTAGAATACCTCATCTGAAAGGCTGTGCCAGGATCTGAGCTGGGATACAATAGCAAGAATTTTTTTAAAAGACATTTTTATTGGGAAAAAATTTGTAGTACCTGAGTAATAAAAGAAAACTCAGCTGTTTGCTCTTGTATATTATGTCTCAAAAGTATGAACAGGTTAATTTATAATTTGTTCTAAATTATAAAAAAAAAAAAGTCCATAACGCTTGTTCTTTGAAAGTTTCCCCCTTTATTTTTTAATTACTGGATCTGGTAATGTCTGGATAAAAAAAACAAGAACTTAGGCGCACTACATCTTGTATTTCATTTCAGTATTTTGGAAGTCTTAAACAGAAGTACCTGCTCTCACAGCTCTTGGCTAATTGTCTACTTTTAACACAGTACGATGGGCATGAAGGCCTTATAATGATCAGAGCCAGGGACTTAGTTATCAGCACCACTTAATGGTTTCAGATCACAGGTGTTCAGAAGAAGCTGAGATGAGGTATGATCAAGGGAGATTTCTCTTTGCAGTCAGAGTAAGAACTCAAAATAGGTATTTCACAGTCATAGGCTGGAAAGATTTGCATTTTCAGTAGGGTATTTTTTTTTCCCAAGTCGTGTTATTTCTATTAAAAAAAAGGAAAAGACAAGACTCCGGTGATTAATGTCACATTTCATGTTTTCAGTTGCATCGAAAGATTTGCCATGCTTTTATACTTTTTCAATAATTTATACAGTGGATAGTAATTAATATATTGCATTCATGTTTTACGTAAGTTAAAAAGGACATTTTCCAGGCTAGGTCCTGATTTGTTAGGTCAGATTTCTGCCATTATAATTCCATTGGCTTTAGTGGAACTACTCCCACTTCATAGTAGTGCAAGTGGCGAGCGCTGTTGCTTTTCAGTGTTAGCAACTTCATCTGTGGAGAACTTTCTCTTTACAGGTTTCTCTATATTTCACATGCCTTCCTTTGTATGTCCTGCATTCTGGGAGATAGCAGATGCTTTTTTGTATAGCAAAACCTCAGAGGCAGAGGTTTAAAGGGGAGCTCTGTGTAAAGTTTCAGATGGCAAATTCTGTCCTTTCAAATTATTTTTTTCTTTATCTAACTGGAGAGAGCAGCTTAAATAACCCCCCTGAGGCATTATGGAAGGAAGTTACGCGTTCTAGTTGTCAGGTTCTCTTTCAGATCCTTGGAAACTGCCACAAATGCAGCAATGCTTCAGTCGCAGGTGCTGTAAGGAGATACTAAGACCAATAGAAGTAAATGTTTGAGTATTTTTTGTTACTGTCTTTGCATTTTATTAAAACAGTTCAATATTAATTTCTGTTAAAAACTTTTTTTTTACTTGAATGTTTAAATGTTTAATTAGCTCGTAGTCATGTGTCAGGAACCTGGCTAGCCTCAGCTTTCTGTGCAACATTAGAGTAGCCAGATTTTAATTTCAGATCACTCCAGAAATTAGAAAAATTAGCCGTTAATCATCCAACAGCTAGTGAATGTCCTCAATTCTTACTTGGTTGACACTGGTGATAAGGTGTCCTCTTGAAATGGCCTTACCGGATCAACAAATATAATGTGAAGTTTGCAATGGAGGGTTGGGAGATGGAAGGAGGTGCCTTCTCTCACCGCACGGGTGTCTTAGCAGTGCCTAAAGATCAGCTCCAAGTTGGATTCTGCTCGTCTTCTAGTGGTCATCGCTTAAAAAAACAAGGCAAGCAGTTCCCATCATACCTGGCAAATTTACTGCTTGTTAGTACTCTCCAGCCAATATTCCTGGACCCAGAGAAGTCTGAGATGGTAGAATGTGTATGTTGTAAGATCGGGACTGAGCCTAAATAGCCTGACCTTACTGCAAGATACGACCAAGTCTAAATAGCCTGACTTTGCCCAGTGGCCTCTCTAACAGGCTGCACAACCTTCCTTCATCACACTGCATCAGACACTCCAGAGCTGCACTTTACGGCTTGGACAGTCTCTGCCATATGGGACAATGTTCTGGAGTACAGCAGACCTTTTCTAAGGGTATTCTAAGAATTTGATTTAGTTCTCCACCCTTTTCTAGACAAACTGTTCACAGCCTCTTTGTTCTCACCCCTTGCATTTATTTCTGTTGACTTAATTCCATCCTGTTACGTGAAGTTATGCCCACTCTGGGTGATTTTAAGTGGTTTCCCTTCCTCTTCCCCGGTTGCTGGAAATGCAGAAGAAGCTTTTCTCATTAGGTCACTATGTCCATTCTTCTGCCCTTTCAGCTTCATTTTCTGTATTGGATTTTGTGGTTTGGGCTTAGAGTGAACCATAAGGGAGATCAAATGCCACTGGGGTGTGTGAGAGAGAGGAGAGAGGTCTGAGTACTTTTCTGCTCTTCTAAAGTCAGAAAAAAAATGATATTCCATCTTTACAAGTGCTTCTCAGCAGTAGGAAAGAAGTTTTGCAGCTGTAGGGCTCTGGATAAACAGTTCCAACTCACTTGATTCACTTTAATTCTGAAGTGCCTAGGACATTTTTGATCTTTTACAGATAAAATCTGTTTCAGAAAACTGATTTTCCCCAGTTGGTATTGGCTGTTAGCTGGACTAGGTAAAAACAATTTGTTTATCCTCCTTGCAGCTCATTGTTTTCAAACTGAGCTCCACTGCAATCTATTTTTGTATACTTTGTAGAGAAAAGGACATAATAGTCTTATGTGAATGTAATGCAGATGATGCATAGCAGCTGCCTTCTCAAAAAGTGGCAGCCAGGTGGTCTCTGACAGAGCAAGCCGTCAGGATCGCGGTAGCCTTCCTGTTTCTGTGCCAGTAGAAGTGAATTTGGAAGCCAGTGATGCATTTTCACAGTCCTTAGGTCAAGTTCTTTGCCCTGTTTTACAGTTTTGATTTCTCCCAAAAGCAAAGCCCCTGAAATTTTTTGACAGGGAAGTTTGAGGTAATCTTCCTGTGCTGATAAACTAGGAACCGTGAGGAATGTAGTCTTCCCCTCGAGCTTCCTCAGAGCCATCCTGATGTGAATGTAAACGAGCTGCTTGCTTTGAGGAAGGTGCGTACTATAGTCTTCAGTCTCCCTGTACAGATTTTTATTTTGTTCTTAAACAAACTGCTTTAAGGAGACAAACTGCACACCTAGTTCCTTCTGTAGAGCTTATTACTAGTAGAACGTGATTTTTAACAGGTTGATTGCAATGACCTTCTTTGCAAACCAAAATTTTAGACTAAGAGTTTTTCTTAAACTCGGGTATTAGAAGCAGAATTGTAGCTTTTATTAAAAATAAAAAAAAAAAAAGCCACATATTCTTCTTTGTAGAGCAAAACAAGAAAATCAAGTGTAGTTACTTCTCCTCTTTCCTTTCACTGCGTAGATTGGCCAAATGCCCAAGCCCTTTCTGTGGGCAATTCCTTTGGGATTTGAAGGCTCAGGGCACTGCCTGAGATCTGGAGGTTTTTGTTCCTATCCGACCCGGTGTCGTCATTAACTGAACAGCTCCTGCCTGGCAGCTCCTGTGGGGTCTAGAGCTGTAATTCTCTGGTCTGAGTACCCCTGGGGATCTGAGTTGCTCCTCAGAGTCTGCCAAGTGTGGCTAAGGTAAGCAAATGCAGTCAGGGAGCTTAAATTCTTTCCCTTTTGTAGCAACCACAAAATGTGAGGCACAAAGCTGGTATTAGCTTTGCTTCGTTTCTTTGGCTGCCTGAGAGAGGGGACTTGCAGGGCTTTTGGCCAGGACCATTTCCAAGGATGCCTCCTGCTCCACGAGCCCGCGCCAGCGAGCAGCGGTGTGTTAAGGTGTGTGACGGCCGCATCCCGTGAGCCAGCCATGATCCCGGCTGCAGGAGCTGCGCTTTTCCACCTGTAAAGTGACCACATAAACTTGGAGCAGCAAGGACAGCGACACCCCGGGGGTATTTGGGCTCCTCTGCCTTCCCCGGAGGCTGGCGGCTCTGCTCCGTGCCAGGGCCGGGGGCTGTGGGCAGGGGTTCTCTTTCCATGTATTTGTATAGGAACTTTTTTTAAAAAAAAAAAAAAGCTAGCGTTTTCATGTCTAGAATGTAAAAAGACATTGTAAAATGTAATTGTACTGTATTTATGAAGAAAATACATTTCTTTTCAAAAAGATCTTATTCTAAGTTTGTTTTAGAGTCCGACTTCCAACAGCATCATCTCTTAGGCTTTCAGAAGCATTGAGACCCGTCCGTTTTGCACCATTGTGTCCGACACTGTTAGGGCCACGCTAAACTTGAGATCCAAGAAAAAGAAGCCCACCTGCCCTCCAAACTCAAGCAGAAGCCGTGTTACCCCAAATTCAGAGGTATTTGAACACTCGCTTTCACTCAGCGTGGTCTCTGCTCAGGCTCAGCAGTGGAGATGCTGAAATACCTGGAGACCAGCGTGGAGCAGGGCAGCTTCCACACCCTGCCCCTGGAGAGAGCCAGAAAGCGGCTGCCTGTTGGCTCTCTGAGCCAGCAGCACAGCTCCTGCTGCCTGCAGAGCAGGATTGGTCCCCGAGAGAGGTGTGGTCAGCACTCCTGCCTCCTTATTCAGGTCTCTTCCAGCTGCAGAGTCACAGCTTTGTGGGGCACGTGGCTTAAACCCAGTTTCCCTTTCAGCACGCTCGTGGTCCAAAGCGCCAGAAATGAGTGAGCTGCGTGCTGCTTCACTCTGCGATCCAAACCATCCAAGCACAGGTTGAAATACTAAAAGTTTGCCGTTTCACGACCTTAGAAAATGTATCAAGAGAATGACCTTCTCTATATAAATCTATATTAAAGTGAACCTTGTGGATTATTTTCTCCTCCTTATTTAAACTAAGTTTATTTTGTAATTTGTGAATTAGCTCTTTTGTAATTCAGCTGTTGAAACAGCCCTAAAGTCTTTGAAGGTTATGGCAGCTTTAATTCTAGGAAAGAAAACAAAAAGTAAGTGTAAATATGCACTAAGATACCTTGTAAATGTCTATTGTTATGTTTGTAGCTAGCTATAAAAGTATTTTGTGTGTTTTTAAAAGATCGAATCCTGTGTTTTCATTTTTTTCCACCAATCTGCTGGTTTTGTGATAATTTTTCCAAGTATGAAAACCTTATTGAACATAAAACAAAAATAATCTTGATCTCGTCTAACCCTTGCTGCCATTTGGCCTCCGTCTTTAAGCTTCCAACCCCCTGATCGGAGGTTTTGCAGGACAGAGGAGTAGTTCATCCCGGTCTCTTCCCTTACCCATTGCCGTTGGATTGTTCTCTGAGTGTCCTGCAGCTGCACGTGAGGCTGCAGCTTCCCTTTTGTAATGAGTAGACCAACAGCACCTGCTTGCTGCCGCTTCCAGCTGCGGGGACGTTGCTGGTCGTCTCTTCTCTGATGGCGGGACTCTTTGAGGCTGCCTCAAAGTCCAGCTGCACGTGAGCAGCCTGAAGTCAGGTGAGTATTTCTACACCGCAGCCTTCAGCAGCCCAACGCACTTTCTGTTCATGTAATCTTGCTGTGTTTCGTTGCCTCCGGTTTATTTTTCTTCTCTCTTTGTGCTGTCAGAGGGAAGGAGCAGGGACTGTGCTCACTGGAACTGGTCAGACTTGCTGCAGTTTTCACTGCTGGCTTTTGGAATTGATCTTAACATAGTTATAACCTCCCCTGGTAGCCAGTGCTTTAATAAATACCAGCTTGACAAATTTGGAGGCTGCTGGTCAGTTTAGCACAGACATCCCCTACACTTTCAGGGCTTTTGATGTTGATTCTATAAATCTCTCTGGCATGCCAGAGCAGAAACAACAAGACTGGGGGGAAAAAAAAAAAAAAAGAGAAAAAACAGCTACAGAAGCTTGCTAATAGCTGTCTTAGTTAACAAACCACCTGCAGCCGATCTGCAGATGGGTGTGAGCAGAGTTGGGACATTGAGCAGCGCCCTGGTAGCATGCCGGGCCGCTCGGCACGGATCCGACCCAGGAGGCTGCAGCGAAATGCCTGCTGACAGCGAGCCGAGGTCTGACCCTGGCTCCACGCAGGGGTGGTTTGGGTTTTCATGTCCCCTTGGCTATTGGAAACATGTTGGCCAGCCCACTTGGACATCACCACCATCTACCAGAGCTGTCTCAGATTTGGTAAAGACATCTCCCTCTGTATGCTAAGATTTGGGGCTTAAAAGGGAGAAAAAAGATTAAAAGGTCGGTTGGTTGGTTGGCAGAACCTTTAAAAGGAAAAAAAAGACATTGCTCCAACCCCTCACTCCTTACAACCCTGGTGCTGCGCCGCTAGTTGCAGTGTTTTATTCATCTCTTTGCCTCCAATTGCTTTAAAATGCCTGTGAAGAAAAGCAAAATGCGAGAATAACACAAGACCTCTGCAGAGGCAGCTCTTTGCCTTCCCATCCTGCTCCCCAGGAAAACCAAAATGCGAGCAAGTTGTGTTGTGGAGCACTGCTCTGAATTTTCCAGGAAGGAAAAGGAGATGGCAGCAGCGGCCTTGTGAAGGCTGCTTTAAGGTGCATTTGGATCCAGTGACATGTTTGTGATAATCTTCACTTCGTGTTTTGGAGGAAAACTTTAGAGGAAAATCTTCACTGATCGTTTGCCAGGAGGAGTACTAACCTTTTAAATATAAGGCCTTTATATATGCCTATGTATACATACACACACAGACCCACACAAATACAATATCTGAAAGCTGGTAAATTTGAGAGCCCTACTGTACTACCTGAACTTTTTTCTCCCCGGTCATTTTTTAAAGCACAAAAGTGGGCAGTTCTGCAACTTACTTATTTTTTTCTACTCTCCTATTTTCTGTGGCTGCATTTTAGAACCAGAAAATAACGATAAGCCCTCTGGTCTGCAGCATTTCAGCTCTTAATTTTGTATCTTGTGGAGGTGCTTTGGTTGCTCTTTGTGCTGATGCCCAAGAGGCTAGGGCAGGGATTTGGATGGTGCTGGAGAGGTGAGAGCAGGCCGAGCTGCTGCGGCTGCTCATGTGCTGAGCGGGGCCTGGGGCTTGTCTGCACTGAGCTGCAGCACCCAGAGCAAAGGGGCTTCGTGGTGTGCAGCTTCTGTCCTCGTTAGGTTTCAGAGTTAACAGGGTGCCCCCAGGCTGCACTTTTGCTCTGCTTTCAACCTCACATGGCATCGCTGCGAGCACCCAGCATGGGCTGTAGGGGTGAAACGCTTCCATTTTACTCATTTTGAAAGGCATCGCATTCAGACCGTGAGAGCTAGCAATGATTTTTGTTAAATTACCGTTTTTGGAGGTTGGCAGGAAGGTGCTGCACATCGGGGTGCCTGGGGCTGTGAGACAGCCCTGCGAGCTGGTGTTCCACAGGGCAGAGAGGGCAGCAACCCCAAAGGGACCCAGCCCAAGTCACTGAGCTTTTTTGTTTCCTTTGTCAGAAAGTTTGGGGCTTTTGTGAACACCACGCACCGAGAGCTGTTCCCAGTTTGGGGAGAGGAACATTTTGCCCATCTCCCAGCTTTGCAAAAGCTCCGCGTGTGGCCCTGAGCAGCTCCCCGGCCGCGTGTCTGCTCACTGCTCTCCTGCTCGGCCCTCCCTGCCCTGAGCCCGGCTCCAGAAGCAAGAAGCAGCCGCTGATGTCCTCCTCCTGGAGCAAACACGCGCAGCCAGGCAGCCTCCAGCCTCCTCTGGGACTTCAAACTGCATCGGAGCTTTCCCTGCGGGAAGCGTTCCTCCCTTCAGCTCAGCAGGACACTGGAGCCTGTCAGAAGCATGGTTATGGCTTGCACTGGCTTTTTCTTTTTTTTTTAAAAAAAAAAAAAAAAAAAAACACTGAATGGCTCCAGGAATTCACTTCTTGGGGGAAAAAAGTTGTTCCCTGGGCCTGCCCTGCCCTGCTGCCAGCCCCGTCCCCAAGGCAGCAACAGCTGAGGGGGCACTGGGGGCTTTGAGAGAACCAGAGAAAACAGAAGGATTGGGAATTGCTTAATTAGAAACAGTTTTCTCCTTTAATGTTCTGCAATTACTTTGAGGTCAGCAGAATTATTAGTATTATTAATCACCGAATTTCCCGAGAACTGAAGTTAATAGTACCATAATTGGGCCGTGCCGTACAGCAGTAATTGCTGCGTGCCAGCAGCCAGCTAATTAAGTCTTCCAGCCCTTCTCTCAAGGCAGATCTCTTATTTCTTCCAATTCTGCATCACGAATAACCCAGCCGTGGAGGGTTAAAATTTGGGGAGGGATCGGGGCAGCCACGACCTGAGGTCCACTTGTCCCCATGCCCAGGGTCTGTGGGGCATGAGGGGGGCCAGGGACTGAGATGCGGCCGCGCTCTGAGGACGATACAAGTGACAGGGAGGGAAGCAGCATGTGCTGAAATGGGGGATTGCAGTCCTTCGTGGAGCTCCTGGTGGACGTGATGATCCTTGGCAAGGTGGACGACCCCCAGCTTCAGCCCCTTGCTGGCGCACCGCAGGATCGCTCCGCGCTGAAGCAGCAGCCCGGTGCGCCGTGGGTAGAAGAAGAGATGAGCAGGGATAGAAGGAAATAGGTAGGTTTCCTGGTCCTGCTCCCTGAGCCTTGCTTCCAGGGAGCTCAGGGTTTGGATGAAGGGTGAGCCTGCCCAGCACCGATCTCCTAGATCGCCTTCCTCCTCCTCCTCCTCCTCCGACCTGCTCTGCAGACCCCAACCACACCAAACCCTTGCACTACCTCTAGAAATCATTCCAAGGTAATTGCGTGAGCGCCGGCTGCAAATTACCTGCAAGTGGAAGACCTCGGCGGAGGCTACAGCCAAGCGAGCAGTCCCAATTGAAGATGTGCAGACCCGACAGCCAGCAGAGCTACGAGCAGGTGCTCGCGCTGCAGCTCGGTGCCTTCCAGCGCAGAAGCACGGCTCAGCCCAGCGCACTGCTGGGGATGCGCGGCTGCAGCCGATTTGCCTTTTTCTGCCTTTTTTTTTTTGTGTGCGTGTGAAGGAAGGAAGAAACAAAACCATATGTCTGGGGAGGCCGGGGACAGACTCCAGGAAGGTTTTATTCTTGGGTAATGTTAAACATTCCGCTGGCACTTTTTTCCCCGTACGTGTGCACGGTGTTGGCCTTTGTTTCAAGCAGGCCATCGTAGCCGTCCCCCGGCGCCCAGAGCAAATAAGCCCCAAACAAAGCATTTCAGCAGCTCTCAGAGCTCCACTCAGCCTCCTACTACTTTTTTTTTCTTTGCACAGTGGCCACTGGGGAAAGAAAGCAATGTTTATCTTTGAGGCACAGAGCAGGGCTGGAATCATCTGTATTTTTTTAATTATGGGTTTCCAGCCCGATCCCAAATGTCGCCGGAGAGCTGGAGTTCCTCTTGCCACCTTTCGTGTGGCCACTAGCACAGAGCTCGGAAGCCCCGGAGCTGCGGCATCCCCAGGGACACACCAGGGCAGGGGGCCCGTCCCCAGCACACTCTGCACAAAATGCCACCTGGTTCCCCTCCTGGTCGTCACAGAAGAGCCTCGTTTAGAAGGATAAAGCTCCAGCCTGGCACGAGGTGATGGAAAAAGTGGCAAAAAAAAACCACCGCGGGGCACCGAGCTTCGTCCACACCCACCCGGGGCACGGGTGCAGAGAAACCTCGGTGGTTTGAAAAAAAGCCTCTGCTTCCCTGCAGGTTTTTGGCAAGCAAGGTCTGTTCCAGAGAGGTTCTCCCAAAGCTCTGAATTAATTCTGCAGCACCATTTGGTTTTGCAAGGGCGTCTCCACCTGGAGCTCAGCAGAACTGCTCCCCACCCGGAGCTGGGAGCAGACAGGACCCGGCTGCTGACTTTCCTGAATATCGGTGCTTTACAGAATGAGTATTTCGTGCTTCATAAAGATGCTGAACGAGGGGCGCATCCCATTGGTCACCCAAACGACGCTCCTGGTGCCTGCTCGGTGCTGCAGGCTGGTTCTGGTGCAGTGATGGATGGCGCTCTCAGCGGCGGCGATAAACAGATCGATAGTGAAGCATGCCCGGGGGCCGGAGGTGCGACAAGTCAACTGTGGCCTCAAAGTCTTGCTGAGACCCTTATTAAATTCATTTGTACTTCTGAAAACAATTGGAGCCTTGCTGGTAGCTGAGAAACACTGGGCTGAACAAGGTGCAAGAGGTGCCCAGGGGAGCATGCTGCTCGGGAGCAGCCGGTGCTCCTTGGGAAGAGCAGGAAGCAGGGAAGCCTCAAACACAATTAACTTCTGACCCTAATGAAGCACGCCGTCTCAGCAAGCACACCAAGCCCGGAGAACAGGGGGCAGGACCGGATGGAGGAGGACGGACGCAGGCTTGCCCTGGTGTTGCCTGAGCACCCCCGAGGGTGGGTGCCACAGAGGCACCAGAGGATCACTGAGGACGAGCCCCCGCTCGCCAGCTCCGGCAGCCAGGTAACAACTTTTCTGTGAGTCCAGGGCCAGGATTCTTAAGCAGAGGGCCAGGGCTTTTTCTGCACCCCAGCTGCATCCACTCTTCACCCCGCAGAAACCACTTGCAGGTGCAGGTTTGGGATTCCCTGATGTGCAAGAGCTGTTTGCCCCCAGGGCTTGAAGGCTATTCCGCACCGAGGACAAAGGAATGATAAACAGCGCAGTCGGCAGTAATTAATTACCTGCATTCACACTGTGCAGCCTGCTTATTGAGTTCCATGTGCCCTCAGCCTAAGCAGCCCTGGCTCCCTCGGGATCTGCCTGGTTTCCCACCTTCCCCTTGCCAAACCCGCACAGGGACCTGTCCCACCTGGCACCGGCAGTGCATCGTGCAGCTCGGGCTGTGGGATAGGAAAACAACCCACAGGTGAGCCCTGGGAGCAAGGCACTGACATGGCCGTGTCCCTTGCTGGTGCAGTGATGTCAGAGACACCAGATGTCTCGGTTACTGCCCAATTTAACAGCGCCTAAATGAGGTCACTTCCATAAAAGAGGCAATTATTTCCTGGGAGCCATTTGCTAACGTGATTAAGCCAGCTTTCCTGCCTGGTTTTAGCGACTGGCTGAGAGCAGCACTCTTGGAAAAAGCAAAGCAAGGAGGGAATGGTGCAGGGCCCACCATTGAAATGTGCCAATCCACCCAAGTCAGCAGCTTTTTGGCTTGACTGTACCAGGAATGGGTCGGTTTGTCTCCAGGAGCGCCAGCACAAGGAATTGGGAGCAGAGACGTGGAGCATCGCGGCATGCGGTACCTGCGAGCCCTTGCTCAGCTTGGCCAACTCACATTTGTCCGTGGCTGCAGGTGCTGCGGCTCTCTGATTTTTATTTCCCACCATATTTCACTCCAGAAGTGACAGAAAGGCCGTTCTGGAGTTACACCACGTGCCTTGTAATTTGTAAGCAGAAAAGATGGGGCTTAATGACTTGTCAGATCTGGTGTGTTTGAGGCAGTGGAGCCTGGGGGAATTTCTTTGCTGCCTTTTTTATTTTTTTAGAAAATTGTCTTATTATAGATGTCACTCTGAGTATTTTCATTGCAGTAAATAAGTAAATGCCACCACAACGGGCTGTGCCCCAGGGGCCACCCCACCACCCCGCTCCCCCTTCCCAGCCTGGGGGTGATACGACCATGACCATGAGCAGATGCCACAGCCCTTCCCCTTCCAGCTCCAGCACAATCTTAATTAAAAAATAAACTGTGAGACACCATAAAAAATTAACACTTAAATATGCTCCTGGGGAAGACTTTGTGCAGGGCATCAGGCAAAACCCTGCCGGCTGTGGCCAGAGGAAAGGCATGGGACACGATTTGCCAAAATGTTGTGCTGCTTCCCTGCCAGGCTGCTGCTACGTTATTTAACCTCTTCTGAAAACTCAGCCCGCTGGGTGTTGTGCAGGGAGCCCCCCGAGCTCTGCCTGCAGCCTCAGGCTCTGCTTTTACAGCGCTTTTTTGCATTCAGCAGCATTTTGCTACTGCTGATCTTGGGCAAAGGCAGACGTCCCCTCGCCCAGCACACCAGGGCTGATAAAACTCACCCAGCTCCCAAGTGTGCTGCTGCTCACGTGTGATGATTCCTGTTAATAACAGCTCTCACAGAAGCCAGATGCCAAGCCACAGGCTCTGGGCACCGCTCGGTGCTCGCCCTGCCGCCCGCAGGGATGTTCCCCGTGGCAAAGCCCAGCCCCACTACGTGCCTCACCGCCGGCCCCGGTCCATGAGCAGAGCTGGCTGGAACCCCCTAATATTTCTGGAGAAGAGGGCTGGGCTCTCCCAAATGCCTCCAGGCTCTTTGGAAAGCATCATCTTAGTGCCATCGCAGAAGCAGGGAACGTTATCCCTAAATATTCCACTTCCGACCGGTGTTCTGGGTGTTTGGGTGTCAGAGAGCAGGGATGTGTGGGCTGGAGGATGTGTTGGTTGGAGGATGGAGGAGCAGCGGTGATGGCTGGTACCAAACCCATCACACCAATCCCAAAATGTTTTGTTGTTGTTGTTGTTTTCTGGAGAAAAGGCAGGCTTTTGTGCAAGAGTACCGCAGTCCGACACGACTGGGGCAGAGGTGGGGTGCCCGCGGCTTCTCCTGGGACCCTGCTGCTGCTGCATTGAGATTTCCTTCATCAGGCTCGTGGCGGAGGCTCAGCCTCCCCGTCCTCCTCCACGCTGGGTGCAGAGGGGTCAAACACGGCTCCTGCTCCCGGGTTGGCTTCGCGGCACCGCTCCCCCCGCCTTGCGCTGCCCCCCCGGCGCTGCGGTACGCGCAGCCTGTTACCGCGTTAATTATTGCACGTGGAAGGCTAAGACATAAATTACAGCCCGATGGGTTCTAATTGCATGTTCTTAACACACGGGCCTCGTTGCTAATTATCCCCATTCTCCCAAGCAGCTTAAAAAAAAAATCAGAAGCCTTGAACTGTGGCTTCCAAGAGGCATGGCTGCCGAGGCAGGACCACAGGCGAGAATTAGGGAATAAAATCATTGACCCACGGAACCACAGAGTCATCTGGGCTGGAAAAGACCTTCAAGACCATCAGTCCAACCATCAGCCTGACCTTCTGAGTCCCACCACTAACCATGCATGTCCCTCAGTGCCATGTCCACACGCCTCCTGAATACCTGCAGGGACGGGGACTCCACCACCTCCCTGGCACCTCGGCCCAATGCCTGACCACCCTTTCCATGAAGAAACTCCTCCTGACGTCCGCTCTCAGCCCCCCCAGTGCACCTTGAGGCCGTTGCCTCACGTCCTCCACTGGGGCACTCAGGGAGGGCAGCGCTCCCCCAGGGCTGAGCACTCAGCAGCATTTTCAACCAAACACACAGATTTCTCCCCAGGTTTTCACTCGTGACACGGACAACAGCTTCATCAAACTGAGCCTCACATCCATCTGTAAAAACACCTGCAGGTGTTAATTGCACATGGCCACAGCTCCGCGCGGTCCTGCCGAAACCTCAGATGAACCTGGGACCGAGCAGGTAACCACAATCATCGCACGGCTTGCTGGAGGATTTGATGCTCTTGACAGTATTTTTAGGACAGAGTCCACAATTTGCCAAAAGCATCACTGAGCTGCTTGGATTTTCTGCACGTGGGGTGCAAGGATTTAATGTAAAAACGATTGTTTTTGTTACTAGTTGACTGGAGAAAACATTTCTGACGACACAGCTTTTGCTGAGCCTTGTCAGGGCATTTTTTCCCCCTTTTATCTGAATTTCTGCAGGGGAGCCGCCGTCCCCGAGGTCTGAGCACCAACTACTGTCCTTTGGACGCCAGGGGCCGGTGGTGAGCTTGCACCAGACTCGTTCCTGCTGCCAGAGCGATGCTAACGGTGTGCGCAGCCCATAGCAGCAGTGATGGATGGCCCCAAGTCCGCTGTTTAACTGCTGGAACTGCCCCAGAAGAGAGGTTAACTAATCCGCGTGTGATTTATACGCGCTGGAGGTACCTCGGCAAAACAAACGCAGGTTTTATGTGGCTTTTTTCCTCTCGAAAGGAACGTGAGATCCATTTCTCACAGGCTGGTAATTTAATCAAGCGACTTTGCCTTTTAGAAAGTGCCGAGGAGGGCAGTGCTGCTGGCAGGGTTGTTGCCACCGCGTGCTTTGATCCGTTGCTGCTCCGTGATGGCTGCCAATCCTTCCCTTTGCCCTCGGCTGCCAGCGTGTCTCAGCGAGTTGGTTTCATTCAGCTTAACACCTTCATAGCAGCTAGCAGGATGTTTGGAAGGACGTCTGCATCTCCACAACTTGTCCAGGACTTGCGATGGTCGGGCATCAGGCTGGGCTGCCCAGGGAGGTGGTGGAGCCCCCGTCCCTGGAGGTGTTCAAGAGGCGTGGGGACGTGGCACCAAGGGACACAGTTAGTGGTGGGACTCAGAAGGTCAGGCTGATGGCTGGGCTTGATGGTCTTGAAGGTCTTTTCCAGCCCAGGTGGTGCTTTGGTTCTATGCCACGGATTCTGCTCCATGGGCATCGCCTCATGTCCCTGGGAAAGGAAACACAAAGTGCTGCATCTGAGCAGCTGGGGCAGAGCTAAGACTCAAAATTACTGGGAAAATGAGAACACCACCCCCTCCCAGCCTGGGCCAACAGCCCCAAGCAACTCCAGCCCTTCCCTTTCTCGTCCAGGTGAAACCCAGGCTCCAAAATGCCTCTTTGAAAGAATTTTTGAGAGCGTGAACCTGGAATGAAAACTGCAGTGGGGCTTGGTTTTGTGCATACACAAACTAAAACAGTTTTTTTAGTGGGATTTCTTAATTCCAAATACCGATTTGTTTAGGAGAAGCCCAAACCGTGGTGTGGTTCTCAGAGACCATGGCGCCTCACCTGCGGTGTGGGCAGGGCTCCTCAGGAGCGAGCTTCGTTAAGCTGCCTAATTAATTTTCCTTGTTAACAACCTTTTCTCCGCGGCGCATGGCGGCTCATCAAGGCAGTGAAGGCACCTTCCTGCGGTGGCAGCACTGGCACTGCCCATGGCGCCTTGCAGCAGTTATAGACGTGGAGGCGATTTTCCCCGCGTTATCGCTCTGCCCTGCAATCTAGGGAAGGCGACATTTTCCACCGCACAACGTGGGTTCGGCTTTTGCTCCGACAATGTTTCCTTTGCCAATAGGTTTTTTCCCAGTGGCATATGGCAGGCAGCATTACATCTGCTCCGATTTCCAAGAGATACGCTACCCTTTGTTGAATTTTTACAAATGCTATCAGTCTAAATAATCCAGAAGGCTGCTATGGCAACAAAATGAGAACTTGCTTTCTCTCTCTCCCTTTTTTTTGTGTGTGTGTGTTTAACCCTGGAGCACAAGGGAGAGGGATGCTGGCTGGGCTTCCAGCAGCACTGCAGTGATGCTCTTCATGCCTCGCTGGGGCTTGGGCACGGGGCAGACCACAGGAGCAGCTTTGGCTAATTTGGGGAAGGGCTGAGCTTGTCTAGAAGAGTTCACCAAGCATGTCCAAAGCCTGGAAAGTCCCTTGGCCGGCTTTTCCTTTCCTGCTTCCCTGATGCTCTGACAAATTCTCTTAATTTCTGCTAGGAAAAGCAGCCAGAGCTCCAATTCCCAGCTAGGGCCCATTTTGAAGCAGTCCCAACCTGTCCATGGCACTGCCTTGAAACTCCCGGTGCCACGTCCCAAAAGCTCCTGAGAGTTTGCCCTTGCTTGTGGGCTCTGCAGCTTTTGAAATCCCAGCTGTGAGGGACAATCAGGGCACGTGGAACTGGCCAAGAGTCAGCTCCGGCACTGAGGCAGGTTTCTGTGTTAATTATTTACCACCAATGCTGTTAACTGCTATTTTTTTAATCTATTTTTTTTCTTGTGAATGCAGGCAAATGAGCCTGGGACGACAAGTGAGGGATGACACTTGTCTTTGCTGGGAGCTCCTGATGGGACCGATGCTGCTGTCTTTCATCCCTTACCCCGTTCTTGTTAGCGAAACTCCAGCAGATGCTACAACCAGGAGCATGGAGGACCCATCTCACCACCCAGCCACTCTAAAGCAGGCTGTCCTGAAACAGCCCCGCAGAGGTTAATTTGGGTGATTGTAAAGATGTCTCTGCACAAGGCATGGGTTTCATTTAAAAGACTGAAAATACACCAAATATCCTCGATTTCCCAGGTTTCTGCATCAGTTTGGGCAACTGTCTCCCTTGCACCACCCCAGCCGACCATCTCTGAAATGTCCCCATGCAAGTGCATTTTGGGCAGCAGAAGATGGGCTACAAGCCCAAGATGCCTCTGCACATACGTATGTGTATGCACACACACACACAAGGCACAACTCCTCCCTCAGAGGCCTGCCAGGCTCCCCTGCACTGACTCAGCCCCTTCAGCCCCAGGGCACCAACTGGCTGCTGCAGACGGATGTGGTCTGCTCGGAAGGGATGGCGATTAATCATTTTTTGCAATCAAAAAGCAGTTTTTCTTGAAGGGCACGGTGCAATCTAATCGCAGGTCTTCTCCCGTTCAGAAAGGGGCATTTGATAGGAGGTGGCGGCACTGGGTTTGCAGTGACCTCCCCGTAGCTGTGTGCAGCATGTGAAGGAAAAAGAGCAAGTGCCCGATTCCTGGCCCAGCGAGCTCAGATCCAAACACCCCAGAAATCCAAGAGACGTGGGGCAGAGCCTCACTGATTTCCTGCATCCAAATCCTGCTGCCCTCCTCCAAATTTTCACCCGTTGCGAGATCTAAAAATATTACTATCACACTGTGAATTTTTGCATCCAGTGTTTGAAAACCTGCTAATCATAGGCGAAAGCTGAGCTGATAACACACTTTTTAACTACAAGGACGCCTGCACCATTGGGGCTGTTCTGCTGAAATCAGTGACGGCTGCAAACTCAAACCAGAGATAATTAAAAACTAGTGGACAAGCTGGCTCATGGCTGGTGATGCTGAAGGACCATCACGGCGGTCAGCAGGTGGGCAGTCACGGGGAAGATGCCATTCTGTGCTAAAAATGGCATCCCAGTGTACGCCATCACTTTATGTTCGATTTTTACTCAAACTAATGGGAAGGGTCTGGCTGAGTCTGTTCCTAGACAGAAGGCGGCTCGACCTCTGTGAGCACTGGTGTGGTACAAGTGATAGCCCTGCGACTGCTATGCCTGCATGCATTGACTTCTCTGCGGAGTAAAGATCTGCTTGTAGATAAGATAGTGAAGTTTGTAAAGCAGATAACCCGCTACATTACTGCCTTACCATCCCTCCTGCCAGCCTGGAACGGGCCCAAATAAACAGCAATTGCTCAAGAAAATAACATGGAAATATGGCTCCAGCGTTGTAAAAGTGCTAATGCCTTTTACAAAGTTCAGAGTTATTTGGCAATTCCAAGTGACTTGGTGATGTGAGTTACTTGTGTTCCTTCAAATAACGATGCGTGGTCGTCTGCTTGAGCAGGTACAGTTTTGCTGATAACTTCTGCAGTTTGTGTGCAGGGAAGTGATGACCCAGATGGAATACCCCTAATTCTGTGTCCAGTTTAACAGATTATTTCAGTCAATTCCCCTTCTGTTTCTAGCAGGCAACCAACATTTTTTTTTGGTCTTGTGTTCTCCTAAAGCAATGTCTTGATTTGGGGCAAAGCAGCCCCAAAGGTGCTGTGGTGATCCCCCAGCAAAGTGAGCATCCCACATCTCTTAAAAGAGAAGAAATGGATCTTTAAAATAAATTCCAGAGCAGTGGTACCTTCCGGGTAAGATGAGGGAGCAATAGCCAGCGTCAGTTCTCAGCACGGAGAACAAAGCGGTGTTTTATTTTCGCTGCAGCTATGAGTAAGAACATTGATGCAATTACCTGCAACACAGGACGGAAAACAAGGAGGAGGCAGCAAGTGTAATGAGACCTCGGGCAAGGAAGAAAATCTGATTTTGAAGAATGAGGCTCCAGGGGATGCTGCGTTTTCTGGTAAAATGCTTGTCCAGAGCTGGGAGCGCAGCCTGAAGCTATTCAGCCCCGCCTGCTGGGGAACAGCGGGCAACAGAAGGCAAAGTCTCGTCTGGAGTTCACTGGGGAGGAAAAAGATGTGAGGAACAGAACGCAGGGGCACGGGGTGGGGTGCTGGGGTTTCATCCAGGGTTCCCCATCCCTGTGTTCGCGCCCGTGGGCTCCAGCTGGCACCCACGGGTGGCAGAAGGGGACAGCACGGAGAAGGCAGCATCCAGGAGGAGATGGCCCCAACGCCCTTGTCACTCAGCAGTTATTGACAAGACTAATTCCTTCCTAAGTGCTGTAATAAAGCGATTCCCAGAATAGTGCAGCTGTATGATTAGGGAGAAAGTAATAATTAGACCGTATTTGTTGGTGTTCGTATATACGCATGCGGATGTGCGTGCCATGTTAAGCGTTGTTGAGCAGGAAGGTGAAGCACCTGGAGGCCTCGCACACCATGGTCAGGCCCCGTGTGGAGTCGCTGTTCTCAGCTCCGGGGGCTGGACCCGGTTCTGGATGAGGCCTCCTGCAACGCTGGCATCTCCAAGAGCTTTACCAACGTCCCCGCACCTGTCCTTAGAAATGTCTCACCGTCAGGTGGGTATTTTGGGTGACCACAGCATGGGCCCATCGGGGGTTACCTGTTCCAAGACCCTAGTCTCATTTTCTATGATTTGTCAAGTAACCGCGGGGTTCAGGCCTCCATAATTCCTTGCTCCATCCCACATCCCTCCATCCCTAGAAAAACGTGAAACAAAAGCCTTGGGTGTTGTTGTTTTCTGACCCAGAATAAATGATAGCTCAGAATAAACGCTGTAATGCTTCATGACTTATTGTTCTTTAAAAAATCATTAAGTCAACAACTGTTAGTGCTGCCTCCTGGGAGCAAACTCGGGAATGCCATTAATATTAAAGTCCAGGACATCTGTCAGTGCAGGATATGTCTTTCCAGCTCCATATATGCAGGTTGAAAATCATTTCTGCCACCAATACATATTTGAGTCACACTCGTAGAAGGGTGGAAAATTCTCCTGGTCTGTCAGTGTCAGATTCTCTGCTGGAGATCTGTGCCGATGTAAGGAATATTTAACTTTGAGGGAAAATTAAATTCCATTCACTGTGCCCTATAGGCAGCTATTTTTAAAGAAAGTAGGGTACCAATTTAGTGTCTCTCATGTGCCTAATAAAGCACAGTGAAAAATAAGAGGTGCTCCAGCCTGCTCAATGCCTGCAGAAAACGCAGTGTGAATTATTCAGGGGTGGTTGTCTCATCGCCGCTGTGCGCCGAGCGCCTCCATCAATCCTCAGTCCTTGGCGTGGGCTCTGAGCACCCCCAGCACTGCCCCCCAGGTGCCTAATTGGGATTTCGGGGATCACAATACCGGGTGGCCACTCTACTTCTCTCCCTGTGCCACCCAGCAAAGAAATTCCTGCTTGGATTTAGCGTTGGGAGCATGTTATCTAGGGCCTCAGGCTGCGCTCCAGCCCCACCGGCCTCCAGGAAGGAGGAAAGAAGTCCGAAAATCATTGCATTAATGTCAGGCTTCATATTTTTGGATGCAGAGGGAAAAAGTGCAGTGCTGCTGCTGTGGCAGGGATGGAGCATCCGAGCTGGGCACTGCCTGCAAGGACATGTCCTCCAGCATCCCTTGATCCTGTCCCTGCACCGACCCCAACAATGCTGGTTGTTCAGAGGCTGAGAAGAAGTCCATAAATATTCTCCTCCTGATGAAATCTGCTTGATTGGCTTGACGAGGGAGTGTGGTGGTGTGCTCCGTCTCCTCTCTGGGCATTTTTCAGGCTATGTACAGTTGTTGTAAAGCCAGGTTTTATGATCCTCCCTTGGTGAAATAATGAAATTACATCCCTGACATCCTATGTACCAGGCACTGTAATTCATAGGTGAAACAAGAGCTTGTGCTTGGGGCACAGAGCAGGATAGAAGGCAGATTTTATTTAGGATTTAGAGGTTTGGTTGTTTTTTTTTTTTGCTGCCGCACTTTATTTTATCATGTAGTCTCTCACACTACATTCAACACTAATTCGTAGGGCATTATTTGAAATTTATAATATAAAGCCAGTGAACTGTGTAGGGGATGAATGTTTTATGTGTGTGTACAATTACTCTTCTGAATCTGTTTTATCTGCTTTCAAGTGCCTCTTTTTCCTATAGCCCAATGTTTTAAACCACATTTTTATTTGAGTGTTTAGAGTTTAAGTAGATCAAACTATTGTGAGTGATGCTTTGTGGGGATCTCTGGCATTTAAGAAGCTAAAGCAGTGTGTCTGAGCTGGCTTAGCTCTTTCTGCTCTAAACGCTGCACGTTGCCTGGCTGGGCTGCTGCGGGTTTGCCCCATCCTCAGCAATTAATTCCCAAACGAGCTGTGCATGGGACGCGCTCAGCACTTCTCTTGTGCTCCCTGCACCATCAGATGCCTCTACCCCTTGTATTTCACATCAGTGGCTTGAAAATAAGCTTCCTGGAATAGGGTTTGCTCTTGCTTTACATGTTATTAGTTTTTTCTGCTGTTTCACGGTGTCTGCCACAATATGCGTAAGCCCCTAATGCTCTGGGAATTGCCATATATTAATAACATATTCCGGATTTCCTGCATCTTCATCTGTACAGATTAGAGATGCTGCAGCTCAGCAGTGACAGAGTAATTTTAAAGATGAATAAAGAAAATATGTGGGAAATATTACGCGCGCAGGAGCTTTAAACAGAAATTATTCTTATGGTGTGTATTATTTTAGCTCCATGAAATAGATCAGTGCAGAAAACTGTAGCTTTCTAGTTGGTGGTGTACACACAAATCTTGCTCCCAGACAGAGACACGAACGAGGCTGAGGAAGGACAATTGTGTTTCGGTAATCGTGCTAAGGAGGCATTGACCAGCTTGGCCAGATGGGGACAAATGTGACACTTGGTGACGGAGAGATGATGGTTGTTATGTGTGTTTTCAGACCCCCCAAACTTTGCCAGGCTTCTTCTGTTCTGGGGGAACACAAACACAAGCATCTTGTGAGCCAGAAAATCTTCTTAAAGACACGGTTTGGCAAAGGCTGTAAGCTTGTGAGATACTTCAGCCCTGCTCACTGCAGCACTTAAGCCACTTTGGAGACGTATTTAACTATAAGCTTGGCCATAAATCCCGGAGATGAGGAGATGGGATCCATGTTCATACAGCTAAGCAGGTGCTTATGTGCTTTGCTGAACAAGACACTCAGGAGCTGGAATAGATGTGCACCTTTGATGCTAAGAGCAGGATCAGGGCTTCCACCTGTATTGACTAATCTGACTTTAAAATGCGGCAAACCCACTCCTCCTGTAACACCTGGGAGTCCTCCTGTTGCCATCAGATTTTTCAGCTGTGGCAACAAACCCAAAAGGATGCCTGGGGTTTGTAGGCTGAATGTCTGCCTATTAAAAGCATGCCTGCAAGAAGAGCACGGTGGTGGTCTGTGCTGCTCAGGACAACACATGTCCATGGGATTTTGGGTTTTGAAGCAAGTTGTCTCTGGGGTGCAGCTGGGAGCCCCAGCCTTGGGGACATGCTGTGGCACTGTCCCCACCTGCAGGTACATGGGCTTGGAGCCCACCAGAGACGTACCCCAACCAGAGCTGCATCATCTGCACGACAATTCGAGGTAGATTAAGGTCTGCTATGTAAACAGGGGGTGTCTTTCTCTCCAAACAAATCATCTGAACTTCCGTGCTTGTGCCCATCCGTGATACAATGCTTTGAAGACAGGAAAAGAAAAAAATGATAGATGCATGTGGTTGCAGAGGACAAATGTCAGACTGTGAAGTTTTGATAGGTACTGAAAGCCCATTTTGGTTTTCAGCCAGCTGTAACTTCATTTTGTGGCAGACAGAATGTTAGAAGATGAGAAAGGAAAAAATAATCCAACCCCTTTTTCTGGAGCAGGTGGGGCAATTTCTCACATCACCTGGAAACTCCCAGGAATGGTTTGGGTTGTTTCACATGGTCACTTAGGTTTCCAATGCATGAGATGTAGAGAAGATGTGCTTCCTTTAGCAAACACGTGCAGCACAGTGGCCAAGTCCCATTAATCCTTATTTAATCTGCTAACTGTATTGTCAAATCATATTACACCACTGATAACTGTTAATGTCATACTTCACATTGGGCCCTTCCTCCACCTTGGCATTGCTGGAGCCACATTTATCACCATGCCAGCTGAGCTAAACAAAGCTGGTGCTGAGGAGCCGCTGAAGGATGCTCCTCATTGAGGGACCCTGATGCTAAGGAGCAGAAGGAGGCAGCTAATGAAGAAGGCTCGGTAATTGAACTCCTAAATAGTCCTGAGGAGAAGGAGAGTCACAGATCCCATGGCCGTCATCCCCCCTGGCTGAAAAGCTCACCATGTTCTTCCAGCAGCATGGGTTGGGCTCCCTGCGTCTGGAGGCGTGCAATGCCCTTACACACCGTGCTGTCAGGTCCTTAACAAATATACCACCCCCAAGACAGACATACTGCCAGGTCTGCTACTCTGAATCCATAGTGCTTCGATCAAAATGCAGTGATACAGCATTTATCCTCCCCTTGTTTATTATTTCTGAGTTGTCTTTAAGCATATATCTCATTTAGGGCAAACCAAGTCACAGCTAGATTAGATTACAGCAAGGAAATCGGATTATTTTAAGTAGATAATATAAAACATGTCTATGGAAACTCCATGATAATTGCATTATCTTTGGTACATTGTGAGAGAATTATCTGTATTGTATTAGGTGGGGGAAGCATGCCAAAATGCTATTTAAAATGTGAGTGGGTTATGACAACGAGCCAGCCATTGGTCACAAGTAAATTAAAAGGCAGGAGATGTTTATGTCCATCATTTCTGGCCTTCAGCTTGCCCCTCCCGCCCCGGTGGCCATAGCAAGCAACCACATACTGACATCCAAAACACAGGGTGAAGCTCCTGAAGTTGTGTCTGCTGTCAGACAACCCTTGGACTCAGAGGGGAGGGGAAGGATCACCTCCCTCAGCCTGCTGGTGATACGTTGCCTCATGCAGCCAAAAACACTGTTAGCCTCCTTGGTGTCAAGGGCACATTGCTGACTCATGTTCAGCTTGGTGTCCACCAGGACTCCTCGGTCCTTTTCTGCAACTTTTCTCCTCTCCATGCTGTTTGGAAAACCTCTGGTATGGCTATAATGAGCACAGAAAGCAAGCGCCAGCAAAAGCCACTTGTAGCCAACACTTCTGTTTTCATGAAACATTAAAGTTTCCATCCTAATTTGCCCAATCTGGTCTGAATGACAGTGACAAAATCTGTAATGATTTTTTTCTCCTGCTGACAACTGGCTGGGAATAACACAGGCAGCAGTCAGCAGCACCATGGTGTGTTGGGAGCTGGAGCACAACCAAGCATCATCAGAGGGATGGGAGACAATTTATGTGACAGGCTACTAATGGACCTAAATATGACAACAACAATTGCTTTCTAACCTGCCCGAGAGTTTAGAAACTGAAGAATCTGCTTGGCCTCAGTCTGGGGGAGTCATGCTACCCTTGCCCCCCCCCAGTCATCATCACTGAAGATTCAGAAGAAAATTTTAAAAATTACTGAATCACCAGCAATTTGGCTGAGACAGCTGGGAGTCAGGCTGTGGCACTGGCAGCCCAGCTCCCTCATCTGGTGCCATCTCTGCCAAGTCTCACCGTGCAGCCCTGGACAATTGACCTCCATTTTCTCCTGAAGGTGGATAAAAGCAATTTCTTCCTAAATAAAGCCTCATTTGAACAAAAAGTCATGTTATCATTACAGCAGGAGACTACACATTGCAGTAGTGGTGGGGAGTGAAGGTCGTACCTGGGTCTTGCAGGTAATGACGTCTTGCTCAAAAGGCACATTGTTTTTTCTCACTCATTCTTTCCTTCACTGTCATAATTGTCCAGTTCCTCAGAAAAGGAGCCTCAAATATTCAGCCTTTCTCTGCGTTTTGACGACCATCTGAAACAGTACATGCGGAGCGGTTAGAGGATGTTATGACAAGCTGGTGTCATCTAGGAATACTGGTAACAGTCACTTCTTGAATTCAAGCAGAGCAGAAGCTCCTGACTCACTTGGGACATCGCCTGCAGGCTTGTCACTTCGCTGCTGAATTTTGTGTCCTCTCTGGATGCGTCTGCCTTCAGGTTACCATCACACCAGGTGTCCCCGAGCCCAGTTGTCACTGTGGTATCCCAAACTGGAGCACTGGGTTGGTATTTATGGACTGCAACTGAGCTGGAGGGAGCTTCCCACTGATGCTACGGCATCACACCAGCCAGAAAAACCACAGGAAACTGTAGTAGAGGAAGTAGAGGAAACTGCTGCCCACAGTGCCCCCCACCAGCAGCTCACGTGCCAGAGCCACTGCCAAATTTACAACACTGCTCATGTCTAGCCACTGCTTCAGCCGCAGATGACAGCTAAAACTCAGCACTAGTAACTTAAAAGCTCTTCTGCTGTTGGTAAATCTGGCCACCTGCTGGGAATGTACTTGGGACTATTTACTCTTAAAATTTTTTTTGGGTGTTGATTTCTGTTCCAGTGTGGCTCTGGAGAGCTTATGAAACACAGGGACTGAAGCCTGTGCAAAGAGCCTTCCCCTGCACCTGATGAGATGAAAAGAAATGCAGTTTTCTCTATTGTACTGGGTCTGGCTGGGATGTTAACTTTCCCTGCAGCAGCCCATACAGTGCTGTGTTCTGCACTTGTAGCTAGAACAGCACTGGTATCACACCAGTGTTGTGTCTGCTGCTGAGCAGTGCTGGCACAGCATCAGGACTCTCTCTAACCCTCCTAGGGGGTGGGCAAAAAAAGGGAGAAAGAAACATCACCAGGGCAGCTGACCTAAACCAACCAAAGGGATATTCCATACGATATGATGTCACACTCAGCCATAAAAGGTGGAGAAAGGAAGAAGGGGGGAGGGGTGGGCTCTCGTTGCAAAAACCTCTGTCCTCCCAAACACCAGCTATGTGCGTTGAGGCCCTGCTTCAAGGACGTGGTCAAGCATCGCTCATTTGTGGGAAGTAGAGAGTAATTTCTTTCCTCTGCACTTCCACATAGCCTTTACTTGTTTTGTTTTGTTTTCTTTTCTTTCCTCCTCCCTTTTCCCCTTTCCCTTTTTTTCCCTTTAGTTAAATTGTTTAATTAATAATAATCTTTCCCTAATAATTATTTTTTCCCTTTAATTAAATTATCCTTATCTCAACCCGTGAGTTGTTGTTTCCTTTACTTCTTCCCCTCCTCTTCTAAGGAGGGGGAGTGAGAGAGCGGTTGTGGTGTTCAGCTGCCTAGCATGGTAAAACCACCACATCTATCTAACACAATACTCACACCCTCCTTCTGTGATTCAAATGCTCCAGAGACCCCCAGCATTGGCAGGGCAATGGGACACCTCAATAGCCCAAAAAGCATGGTACTGGCAGGGCAGCACTGCTGAATAAAGGGCGATCTTCAAGTCTTTAGTGTTCTTAATAAGGATGGGGATAGTGTTCACGAGCAGTTATTTTAACGCACTGTGGTGTAAATGATGGTGTAACTACCAGAAGCAATTGGTTTCTGCTTGTCTGATTCCTTGCTTTGGTCTCACCTAGAGCCAGGAGAAACTCAGTGGTAAATTTGTTCGTCATAAAGAATAGATCAGAGGACTGACATTGGTGGATCTCATTCAGTGCATATAATAACTCTGGCTTGGAGGAAGGGAGATGGGGAACTTCATTTTTTTGAAGGAGGTCAAAACCTTCAAGATTTTCATTAACAAAATGACATTGTTTTACAGTCTCAAGTTGTGTCAGGGGAAGTTTAGATTGGACATGAGGAAGAAATTCATTATGGAGAGGCGGTCAAGCATTGGACTGGCCTGCCCAGGGAAGTGGTGGAGTCCCCATCTTTCGAAGTATTGCAGAGACGTGTGTACATGGTACTAAGGGACGTAGTTTAATGATGGGGCTCGGTAAGTCAGGTTGATGGTTGGACTTGATGATCTTGAAGGTCTTTTCCAAGCCAGATAATTCTTTGATTCTACAGAAAACTGTCCCTCTTATTTTTCAGAAAGACCAAAGAAAGCTGTATCAGCTTACCTCTTTAACCCTGTGGAAATACCTCAGGTCATTCTGTTCTTCATCCTCCAAAGCTCTCTGCAGGTCTGAGCTCCGTAGCAATGTTTCCCTGCCTCACCCCCATTTTCACCATGGCCAAGAGCTGGGAGCCCCTGGGGGCCCCCCTCAGGGCCGGGACAATCTCAAAACATCAAAGCAGCTCAGCAAGCCGGCTCCTTGTCCCCACAAGGTGTCCGAGCTGCCATGCTTTGCTGGGAGATGGCTGGCAGGCACAATTAAACCGGGCTTCCCAGGAAGTCTTTGCCAGTGCTGCCCAGGCTGCTCCCAGGCCTCATGTATTAATTATTCCTCTTTCCATGCTCTTCAGAGGGCCTGTTACAAAAAGATGCAAAATTAAAAGCACATTTCCCTGATGAAATCCCTGTTTTAGTCCGATTTGTGGCAGTTGTTCTGTGGAGTTTTCCACTGAGGCCTAGGCCGGGTGGGGAAGGCCAGGCCGTGCCGGCAGCGGGGCCTGCTCTGAGGCACCTGTGGGGCCCTGCAGGGATATATGGAATGTTCCAGCACCTTCCAGAGGTGTACTTGGGCACATGGGGTGTTTGCTGGGTGCACAGGGGAAATCTGCTGTGGGGAAACAGTTTTGGAAATGTTTGTGCGAAGTTACACAATTTTTTTTTTTTTTGGCAAGCTTTTACACACTGCCACCTATGAGTCTCAGGGAGCAGCAAATTCCTGGTTATGAGCCCATGAAAATTTCATCTGGTTTTGGTTGATGATGAAATACGAGATTTGATAATGATGACGTTGCGTGACAGCTGTTTGTGGAACTTTTCTAGTCTTTAAAGTTAATCTGCATCTCTTGTCCGTGCTTTAATCAGCAGAGTTTGTTGCAATGCCCTCGCCTTCTAGGAGAAATGATGAGAGAAATAGCCCTAAACTCAGCAAAGCATTTCTAAGAGATTTTAGCAGGATAGCCGGCTGCAAATTAGCTTTTTTTTTTTTTTTTTTGGTGTGAAAAGCTTGTTGTTTTGAAGATAAACTTCCAAAGAAAATTTTCCATTTGAAAACCTGCATGGAAGAATGTCTCCATTTTCTAGTTTGTTATAAATAACACAGTGCTATGGATCTAAGATAGTCATCAAATGCCTTAATATCTGTATATCAAATATCTAGTTTCAAATGTAGAAATTACTCTTTCAAAACTTTGGTTTTCAATAGGAACATGTCATTCCTGGTAAATGAGAATAAAGTCCATTATTTTCCTTTAGCTGTACATGTGGTGTAAAACATTAAAAGCATTTTTAAAATGTTATCGATTTCTCCATAAATGTGAAAATTCCAATAAATGGCACTTTCAGAATATACGATGTGTCATTACAGCCTTTTCCGGGTAGTGACCCTATTAAAGATATCTGCTGCCAGAATGCACATCAAGCACCATCAAGCCAATATTCCCCCCTACAAATACTCTGCAGGCCAGGGATACACATTTGCTGAGCCAGAAAGCCCCTGGCCTTGTTAACAAAGTGACAGGAACACCACAGCATTATCTGCTGGTGCAAGCGCTGGTCTGCAGCACCCAGGAGCTCTAACACCTTCTAGTAACCATGCCCCAGGGCTGCCCCTGTTCCCTTAGACAGGCCTGTCCATCTGAAGCCTCCAGCTCGTTAGAAATTGCCACATGGCTGCATGAAGCTGTGTGGCAGACGTCTTCTAGTTGTCCGCCCCAGCTCTTCTGTTATCCTCAGGATGTTCTGGTGAGGATTAATGCACAGCAGGAGCAGCTGGAAAGCCTCGGATGAAGCAGATTGTAGTAACTGGATTGCTTTTGTAAGTGATAGCAAAAGTGCTATTTTGTCCCTCATGAAGACATTTTGCCCACACTGGCCAAGTGCAAGGGTTGCTTTTGTTCCAGATTTTTGGGGCTTTCAGAGGACACCACTGCAGATGTGTCCTGTCCTCTTGCCTAGTGTCTGGAGATCCTTGGACGCAAAACAGTGGAGCCATCTCTTTTCTCCACCTTCTTCCCCCTGAACTGTTTTCCTGCAATTCCTTGGGCTGCAGCTGGGCTCGTCCCCATGGAGCAGGTGGTCTGGGAGAGTACAGATAAAGGATGTGCTTTCTATTCAGTTCTTGGGCAAGGATGATAGCTCTGTGCATTTCAAAGGTTGTCTACCAAGACGTTGGCCTGTTATATGAGTTTAATTAATTTGAAAAGTGGGCTTTTGCTTTTCTGTGTTATTATTCTCTTAAAACCATTCTGCCTTTTCCCAGTTAAATATATTTCAAGAGCTGCAGCTATTTTCTTGGAGCAAAAAACCTGTTCCCTTCCCTGTTTCTGTTCTTGTTCTCTGTACAACATTGAGACTGTAAGAACATCACAAAGATACAGCTCTGTGACAGTGTTTTCTCTCTACATGCTAATAGACCTAAGCATACGTACATATATATATACACACACTAGTATGTATATATATACACATACATGCAGTGCTCTGACATTGGAGATGGGTGGTTTTTTACCACAGACACCCCAGAGACCTTCTGGAGCTCTCAGAGGGATGCTTCCCAATTCCTGTACAAGGAAGCCAGCAGTCTCCAAGCAGAGGGAAGGAAGAAGCCAGAAACAGCTAGTGACATCATTTTTCTCCACCACAGCCTCCTTTTTTTTTGTTACTGCAAACTGTGCACAAGAGGTTGGATTCCCACCAGAGAAGCTGGCCACTGCCACGTCCTGAGCCAGGTCTCAAAACACTGTAAGCCTCATCCCTCTTCTTCCAACAGCCTCGTGAGTGTGCATCCTCTCTTGATTGCTCAAAATAATGCACACATATGGTCTTCCTGGTATCATTTACATTTTACCTTCATCAACATCATCCAGAATTTAAAATGAATGAAATCAGAAATCAATCCTTTCTTTTCACCAGTAAACCAACTTTTTCCTTCACTTTACACCTCCACAGTCCACTGTCCTGATACTTATAATCCCACAGAGTACTCTCAGCTGCAGCCTGTATTACCTGCGCCATACAAATGAGAGCTGAGGTGCAGCAGTAGATTCCTAACGGCACAAACACTGTTTCTGTGGGTACACCAGGGATGGCAAAGACTGCCAAGATGCAAAACCGTGTGTTTTGCTCTAAATATGGGCTAGAGACACATTGTTCTCTAGTCTCGTAGTAGGGAAGAGCAACAATTACAGGATGAATGTGTGTATATATATAAATATATATATGCACATATATTTACAAATATTCACACAGAGCAACGAAGAATTTTTTTATCATGCAGGACGTTTGACATGAAATTGCAGATGAGGGATCCTGCACTTAGAAGATGTGTGTAATAGCAGCACCCTCTGCGCTGCGCTGCCCAGTGTCTTGGGAATGTGCCAGGCCTGGAGAAATCCAGAGAGTACTGCTCAGAGATAGGATGTCAGTTATGCAATTTTTCCTGTTTCTTTCTGCTATGAGTTTACTACATAGGAAATCATCCTCCAAACCATAGCAAAAATCACTGATCTGACTGTCAAAATGTCTTCATTGCCATCGTAACATGGGAAACCAGGAATGGCACTAATATGATAATGACTCATTTACATCCCTGTTAACGAGGTGAGGGACTGATGACTCCTGTATCACTGGGAATTTCCTTCTCCTCTCCTCCTCTCCCCACTCCTGCCCCATGCCTAGCTCTGGGACGTTGCTCACCCACCTCCCCAGGGGCTAAGGCAAAATATTTCTTATTCTTCTATAGCACCTGCTGGTAAATGCAAAGTGGCAGTAATATATTGTAGAGCTTATAATAAATCATTGAGAGTTTTTGGATCATGAGGCAGTTCTGAAGCTCACTGTCAGTTTACACAGGCATAGGAGAAAGAAATTAAGATTTTTTTTAACTGATTGTTGCTATTAAGAGACTGAAAAAAAGAGAAACAGGGGGTGTCCAGAATTCCAGCAGCTAATGCGGAGTCAAACACGTGATGAACCATCATACTGTTATATGTCAAAGTGAACTTACTTTCAAAAAGAGGTGAAACTTCTCTTAAAAGCTAAAAAATATATGGATGGCATTCATCTTCAGTGCACTCCTGTGAAAAGATTGGGCTCTGTGTGTCTGCTTGTCTTTTGACTTCACATCCACACATGAAACATTTCCTCAAACTGATCTCTGAGAATTGTTAGCAATGCATATCCATTATGGATTATTTTCCAACGTGTTTTAAAGTCAATGGGCAGAATATTTTCCTCGAGGGTTGAAAGCCTTTAACATGCCACTGAAAGAAGAGCTGCACCTTGGAAAAAGAGAACTTGACCTGTGGGCATGAGACAGCACTTCTTTGCCAGCAGCATCCGAACTTCAGGCTTGTTTTCTCCTTCTCCACCCCTGAGCTGCAGAGAAACCTTCTGCCTGGTCTGAGACTAGGAAAATTCCAGGCTGGGGAATTATTCACCAGTGTGTTCCTGGCTCATTTTAAGTGGTTCTGCAGCAGGACTGACACAGGGAGGGTAAACGCTCTTGGCAGGGGTCGGCAGGACCCTGCAGCTTGCCCAGGCTTATCCCAGGACAGGAACCACTTGGTTTCAGCAGACGTTTGCTGAGGCACTGAGGACTGCAAGAAGCACTGCAAGCAGACACTGAGCTCCTCCCTGGCTGAAGCAGCCTCAGCAGGGCAGAGCTGCAGCTGCTTCCCCATTGCTGCCCTGGACCCTGTAACAGGAGCACTGCAATTAGCAAACAACAGAATGAATTCATTCTTGATTCAGCCTTTAATTTCAATGTCCTCCAAGGGGAAACTTTCTGAGATTTAAGACTTGAAAGCAGAGCACAATGCAAGAAAACGAAAACATGTTCAGGATAACTAACAACACAGACGACTTCCTCCCGCAGAAATTATATTATATACAGGAGCTTATTTCATTTTTTGCTCTGAGGGAACGTATTTTAAATTCTGTTTACTAGAGCAGCCTGACACAAAGTGCTCGCCTCTCCTGACATGGAGGAGCCTGGCGGGTTCCCGCGTGCTGCTCGCAGCCCTCGCTGTGCCCGCTCACCCCCTGCTTTACCGCTGGAAGCGCCACAAGAGTGAGACATGCCGAAGGAAAAGCAAAGCTGGAAGCTCAAATGGATTGGTTAATTATTGTTAATAACTAATTTATTGGCATGAGGAAAACATGCCTTTCCAGGGCTCCCTGGATAGTAACATCTAAGAGGTGGGAAACACGCTGGAGAATTGCGTGTAGTGGTTGAGTGAGAAAAATCGTCTCTAAATGGTAACCTTGATTTGGGCCAGGAGAGGTCTTTGCAGCTACTTTCAGGCTTTGAGAAACAGAGCAGGCTTTTGCTTTTGCTAGCTGTTCAAGCATGGTGGATTGACAGCACTGGAGCAATTTCTGTGTCACAACAAGTTCAGTCCTTGAGGATTAAGGCGAATCACCTCCCATGGACCTCTGCACTGTGACCCTCAAGGGTGCTGAAAATGCTCCTCGAGCAGCAGCTGTGTCCTGGACCACTGCAGAGATCCGGAGGCCATCAAGTGCTTTTGGTGCTCCGGGAGAGAGGAGCTTGGATCTGCACAAGATGGTTAAAGCTGTCTTCTGCTTCTTCCCCAGAACTAGCTTCAGAAAATAACAAAAACAGAAGGGGAAAAAAATGGAAGGAAAAAACTCACCAACAACCAGTCTAATTACTTTGTCTGCCGTGGGCAAATTGGCTGAAGCTGTGGTTGTCTGGGATGTGGTGAGAGCCCTGCACGTGTTCCCCCTGTTGGGCAGGAAAACAACCCAAAATTTCCCAAAGGGTCCTGGAGGGCCTATTCCCACCCAGCCTTCAGGGAGCATCGCCACGCTGTCCTCTGCTTGGGCACAACGCTGAGCCTCTCCCCTGGCACGGAGGAGTCTGGGAAGTGTTTAAAGCCCTGGCTGCCTCTAATTGTATTTTCAGCTTAAATTGGTTTTGTACCACATGAGGTATGAGAGTCTGTGCTGGTAGGGAAGGCTGGTGCTACTCCGCAGGAAGAGTCTCATCGCCGTACATCCCTCATGCTCATCTTTCAGTCTGGTGACTGCAGAGTCAGACCCCACAGAGAATACATCTTCAGAGAAAACGGCTGCAGCTGCAGCTTTATGAAAGCTTTCTGCACGGATTGAGGCAAACAGAGGGAAATAAGTCACAGGGAGAAGGGAGATGGGGAGGTGGGCTATCCCCGAGGCTCACCAGCAGCAGGATTTCGACTGCTCCCTGCACAGCTGGGTTTTTTTGTTTGTTTGTTTTTTGTTTTGTATAATATTATTTTTACTTGGGTTGGTGGAACTGGTTGTGCTGTACACACGAGATGTGTTTGCTGGGGCTGTGTGTCCAGCTGGCGCGTGTCGCTGCGGGTCCTACGGCAGAGCTGTGTGCTCACTGGTGCAGGGACACTTCTCCATCCCACCTGAGACTGCAGAAAAGAGAGCCCAGCTACTGTGTGCATACAGGCATAGTGTGTTCTAAATACATGCTATAAGCAACACACATCTGATCCATTAAAAATGCCAGGACAGGCACAACGTGGTGCCTTGCAAAGGTCCAGCTTGCTAAGGGCTCATCCCACCTCTGCCATCCCAAAGCCCTTCAGCTGCAGGCGGGCACTGTGAAACAGGAATAATGACTTTTAGCCCCAATATATGAGGCCGTAAGGGTTTGGTTCTCATGGCACAGATGCCTGAGGTTTCTGAAGGTGCTGTGCTGTTTGTTTTCTCCAAGCTTGGTGCCCCGGGGTGTGCTCAGCTGGGTTTGCTCCTCGGGGAGCTCTCCGGCAGACACACAGGGTTGCTCCATCTCCCGGGTTATCGGAGCGGCTGTGTCAATACTGGTCAAACTATACTAAACTGTCTCCTTGTTTCCATAGTGACATTTCTGCCTATATGAGTAATTTTGGGCTCTTCCTTGTCACACTCGAAAACACGGAGCAAAAAGGAGAAAAAAACAGGCAACGTTACTAGCGTGCATCATGCGGATGGCCCAGCTGGGACCGACAGCTCCATCCGTAGGGGACCACACCGTGCAGACACCTTCCCGGGGCAGTGCAGCCACACAGATTTCTGCTCCCTGCTTTCTGGTGTATAAATACCCCAAGGAAACAATACTCTTCTGCTTTTCACGCCAGCAGGATAATGGGATCTGCCCAAAGGACTGGCAGTGTCCTATGTTGAGAGCATTGATACTGAAAATGTGACTCCCAGGTCCTTTGATGGGAAGACCTTCCAGTACCACACAGCTTTTTGGAGAAAACCAAGCCGCTCACCAACTACAGCTCTTCTGAGCTCTGATTTCTCTGCTTTTGGGGTTAAGTCCTTACTACTAAGCTTATCCACTAGTTTACTGCTACTGGTGGTTCAGTCTCCAGCTCTGCTCCATGCAGTGCTTTATATCTATGGTGTGGTCAACGCTTTGCTCCTCTGCTCTTCCCAGCTCAGTGAGATCTGTAGCTATACCCTACACCCTTGCTTTATCCTTGAGTAAGTGAAAAACCAACACCTTGTGGTTAGATGTGGGCTGCCAAATCCATGTCCTCTAATTGCAAAAGAGACTGCAGCGTACGGAGTGAAAGATCAGGGTCTGGTGAGCAACATGATAAATTTGGCCATGTGTGCTCTGTTTGTTCAGTAGAGTACAGTTGTCAAATAATATGCTTCTAGGCTGTGTGGAGCAAATTAATTTTGTATCCTTTAATAAAAAAAAAAACTTATATTTTTCAAAACAATACCCTCTTTTCCTTCCCTGAGGGCCCTGCAGAGCATAAAGCAATGCACAGAAAGGAAAGAAATAGATGGAGAAAATAAACATAGTGACAACATGACAAATCTTTATAATCTGGTAGAATTTTTTTTTTTTTGCTGCATGAATCTGAGCCTGGAGTTCTGTTATCTGCTGTGGTAAATAAGGATGAATTAATGTGGAAAAAAAAGTGTATTTATAGCATAAATATACTGCTGAGTAATATACTGGGTTTTGCTGCTTGGGAACACAGAGACCAAGTCTTATCCCACAGAAACACTTCTGTAACCCTGCCAGCTGCATCCTGCTGGCACGTCCTAAGTCCATGAACAACCAGGGCCATAGGATTTCCTATGGGGGAGTCAACCAATGAACTAGGAATGGATAGCAAGTAGATGGTCAGGTCAAAAAAAAAAAAAAAAAAAAAAGGTTGTTGTGTGCTTTTTTTTATTTTTCCCAGAGAATATCTGAATTGGCAGTGGAACACCTTGCCCAAGGATGCTGTGGGTGCTAGAAGAGTTCAAAAGGAAGCAGCAGAAATTAAAGAAAGAAAAAATCATAGTGGTAGCTGAAAGAGAAAGCATCTCTCTCACCTGAAAACCTTGGCCCCAGAACTTCAGTGTTTAACACAGGACAAGCCCAGCTTTTACCAAGCCCATCTTTCCCCAGAGTTTTTCATGTGAGCTGTACTGTAGGTGTTTTTTTTATTTATTCTCTGTGATGAAGCTTTCCTAAGTCTCAGCCAGGTACAATTTTATTGTTAATAGTCTTGCTGCCTCAGCAGTCTCATCTGGATGAAAAAGAAGATGGAACACATCTCTCCTTTTCTCTTATTTCGTCCTGGAGTGTCAGGAGGAAATGGAAATGAGCTGAATTGCCTTTCTACCTATTCCAAACAAATTGCTGTTTTCTCAGGTAAGCGTGGTTGAAACGAGCTCTTGTTCAGGCTCCCAAGGAACTGCTTAACAGGTAGAGCAAGGGGAAGTGAGCAAAAATGATTACAAACTGTCATTTTCAAATTGCTGGCTTTGTATATTGCCAGTGCATAAAAGGGGCTGGCAAATCTCCCTCTAACCCCAATGGGAGCAGAATCATCGCTGGGTTACACTGCTGTCTGTGTCATTACTCATCCCAACCACTCATCTCATGGCTAAGTAAAGAGAAGGCACGTCTACACGGGGGAATCACGGCAACATTTTGGCTTCACTGTTTCCGCAGACCTTAAATCTGATCCATGTTAGGGGATGCGCTTTGGTAAATACCCGGTTGTCTGCAAGTGAGGTGACTCCAGCGGGACTTTCCGTGTGCTGAGGATCAGGCACGCACCTCAAGGTCTGCACTTTTCTCGTTCTGAAGCAAACACATGCACGGCAATGAAACACGTGCTGCTAACAAAGCTTTGAATTAGTGATCAGCATCTTCAGCTATCTCTGCACACTACCTGAAAGGAATATATTTGGCAGCAGAATTTGTAAACCTAGATCTCAAGTGCTGCACAAATATGCGAGGTACTCCAAGGCTTTTTAACACCTCATCCGTTGCCACCAAGGAGCACTTAATAAAAAGCAGCGCGAATGATTCTTGCAGAAGCACGGGCACTGATGACAAATGCTTGGAGGTGCCTCCCTGGGCCCTTGCCAAAGGTTGGAAGGGTGCTGGCTGAGACACCTCGGATCAGGTCTGCCACCCGCCAGCATCACGGGGGGAAGGACTGCAACTCACTGCAAACACGTTTATGCTCAAAATTACGGATTTAATTACAGATTAAAGCCTATCCACGATGTCTGCAAAGAATAACAGATAAATTCTGTCTATGCTTCGCTTTATTTTTTTTCAGATGGATGTTTCTTTTTATACTAAGCATATGGCGCACTAGATTTCAAGTCCCATTGATAAAGACTGTAATCTCCGTAGTCTCTTTATTATATTTTTCCCGTTTCTGCTGAGTTGGAAAAAGGCATTGCATGCCATCTGTCAGCCTGATCACAGTGCAATTTGCAGAAGTTTCAGACCAGCACAGCGTCGGCAGCAGCTCGCAGTTCTCCTCCAGACTTGGGTTCTCGTGGAAGCAATATAGCCCCATTAAACACTTACTTCACAAACAAAAACTCATTTGTGCAGCATGCTAATGACAATAATGCAAATGAATCTGTCATGTTCGTAGCTACTATCCCTAACCGCCGTATTCATGAATATATGGTAATTAAGCTATTACTGCTAATGTAACTGTGTCAGCACTACTAAATTAAGGGCTGTACTGTAAATAAAAATGGGGTCATAAAAAGAAAAGAAGGCAGTAAAAGATAATGGGTAGAAATGCTAAGGGGAAGTAGGACAGGCTTTGCACAAGCAAAGGAATTTATTTTAAAGGCTCCTACTAAAGGATCTATTTTGATGTCATGGCTTGAAATTGCAACTACAAGCTGATACATGAAACAAGCGGTTCCTTTTGTCCTCAGTGCCGTACTAAATCCTATGACATTGGCAGGTTTGTGATAAAACTGTCATAAGAAATCATCAATTTATTACCCCTCCATTGTGGCTCCATCTCTGAGCTCGTTAATAAGTGTGCAAGGTATGGAAAGATGGCATAACAGACCCCTTCCATAAAAGCTCACAAAAGAAGTATGAGAGGTTCCTATTCCCAAGGAGTAATTTGTAGTCTGAAGTATGCAAAATTGGGATTTTTTTTCTTATTTCGTAAATTCCCTCTCACTGTATACTTTCTGCTCTCTTATACTGTCCCCAGCGCAGCTAGTTTTAGCAGCAGAACAAAATTACTCCCACTTGAAGAGCCCTATTTCCATTAAACAAGAGATGAAAGATTGGATATTTGTAGCACATGCAATTTTGTTACACAAATGAAAATCTCGAGAAGCACCAATGAAATCAATATTTTGCTTAGGCTCAGCCTGCATGTAAATGAAATTAGAGTCTGGCTGCAGGTGACCAAGCCCTGGGGTACTGGTGGGCCCTGGGCCACCACTGTCTTGCTTCAGCTCAAAAGGCTGAAGGTTTGAAGATTTGGAAGGAAAATGTCCTGAATTAAAACACATGTCCTTGCTGGGACAGGGAGAGGGGAAGGATAGGGAGGGTTCAGTTTGGGTGAGAAACACGCAGACCAAGAGATAGGAAGAGGCATAGATATTCACGAGCCGTGTACTTCATGTTCTGTATTTGCAGCTTTTCCTGATTTTGTGATTTAACAGAATACAAAGCACAATGATCAAAACTGAAAGACGCTGCCCTTAAGACAGACAAAGGCAGGCAAAGAAAACCACTGTCCGTAAGTGGTCTGAGATCACAGCAGATAGGTAGCCCTGAAGATGGCACACAGTGAGATTTATCTGTTAAGTGAGAGTTTCCTCCACTGTATCAGGTAGACGCTATCTGTATTTTTCTGGGGGGTATAATCCCTTGTGCTTCAGCACAGAAGCCGATTGCAAGCAGAGACTGGAAGATGCCTCCTCTCCAGGCTGTTTATTCCGTTTGCATCCACAATGTGGCTTCCTGCCTTTTTCTCTAACTCAGCTCGAGCAGAGCGCTGACAAGGAGAGGGCACTGGATTCGGTGTCCCCAGTATACAATTCCTAATTAAACACGGACAGGGATATGCTGCATCAATTTGCTGGTAGGCTCCCCGGAGATTGATTTATATAGGAACAGGCACAATACACAGCTATGCGGTTCAGCAGCATTTTGAGGTATTGTCTGGGAAGATGCGAGCTGGCTGAACCCTTAAATCCACATCAGCTGGCAGCCACCACCCGTAGCTGATCCCCTTCACAAACTCTCTGCTGTGACATGCCGAGCGTCTGAACCGGAGCCAAGCGTGGATTTTGCAAATGGGCCCTCTATTTCTAAAGCGATGCACATAAAGTGTCCAGTGCCGAATGGGTCACCTTCCAGCTTCATATCTCACCCCAAATCCTGGCTCCTTTCTCACCTCTGGGGTCCCCCCGGGGCTCTCCCTGAGGCTGTGGACAGGGAGCTGCAGGTCGAGCTGCCGGCAAACCCTCCCGCTGCCCTCTCAATCAGGCATTTGACAGTGCTCTCTTTTGCCCAGCTGGCATGGGATGAAAAAAATGACTTTGCCAATTAGTTTCCAATTCTATCTAGAGATTCAGTGTCTTTCTTGAAATGCAGGGTTGCTCGGGGCGGCTGGAGAAAGGAAGCTTGTGAGCCAAGGACAAAACGTAATGATAACAATGCGAGGCAGTGTGGGAATGTAAAATAGTTCCAGTCACTTAATCCAAAGTAAACCGTGACTGACTTAGGAGTAATCATTTATTTTTAAAACTTTCTTTCTAAAAAATTAAGAATGACATACTAAGGAAAGGAACAGGTTCAAAGGCAGATATCCAGACCAGAGCAAGAGAGCATACAGGCAGATTTTCATCCTAAAGGCTAATATCAGAGCAGTGCAAAATCTGCCAGGGGGTGCAGGGAAGCTGTGCCAGAGCCGGCATGCCCCGCAGAGCTGTGTGTGCATGGCGAGGGGCAGGGGAGCTCAGCAAACACCTTGCACCCTATGCTTGTGGCAAGAACAAACACACACACACAAGGAGCAAATTAAGCTAATGAGCAGCGATCTGTGAAACGGCGGTGTGTCTGTGGCTCTTGGTCATCTGGCTCCTGCTGGCTCCTGCAGCAAGCAGCACTTGTGCAGCTATGCAAGGGGATGGGTATACTGGAATCAAAGCTGGCATGGCTTGTGCTGAAGGGTTGGAGAAAAAGTTAAAGCAGAAACGACTTCTTTTAAAGGCTGGCTTTCTAAGGGGTAATTTTGGTCATTTCACCCGCTGTACAGCTCAGTGTCAGCATTGCCAGCAAATAACTGCTCTGAGGGGAGCAGCCAAACAGTGTGGTGTGTCTGTGTGCAAGCAGCAAACCAAAATGCATATTCTTATGTTTAAAAAATGTGAAGTATATAAAAATGTATTAGGAAAAGGGAAGAAAGAGCCATGAGTTTTACAAGTGCTTTCAGATGAAGTGCCCTTGGGCAAACACATCCACTGCAGGATGGAAGCAATATTGCAACAACAGGATGTAAACTTGTGTTTCCGTGCAGATTGGTGGGGGCAGCAGGTGTACATCCTGGGGTATGATCTTCCCCTGACGTGAATCGCTGCTCTGCTGATAAAATGAATCAAGCTGTCCCTGCCATGCACCAGCCTGGAGTTCTTGCTCCGCGTGCATTCACTGGAATGAAAAAGGTGGACTCCAAAATAATAAAAATAATACAGGTAATCCAGAGAAAAACTAAAAGTGCTGGAGTGGAGGCAGAGAAATCTCCTGCTCACATCTGTATCACCAGCTGTAGCCCTCAGCATCATGCCAATCTGTATTTCATCACTTCTTGTGAACACAAGTAAAATGGCAGCCCCGCAGGGATTACCCAGTGCCCAGTTAACAGCAAAAAGATTTTGAAGTGCAGAAAGTTAAAAAGGTTTCCAGTTTCCTAGTTTGATTTCCATGTTCTGATGACCTGAAGTCATCTAAGGCAGTGATATTAAAAAAAAAAAAAGGGAAAAAAAATCCATGGCATTTTCTTAAGGGACAAATTATTTTTAGCCGTGGAGATTTAAAGCTCTCTCCAGGTTCCTGAACTTTGAGAACTTTTCTTCACTAAGAAGCTTGACAGCTAAGCAGGTTCTCTCTTTTCCCAACCTTTCAACTGATCTAATTAAAATATGCAAAATCTCCCTTTCTGCATGATGAAGGAATATGCTTTTTTTTTTTTTTTTCCAGCGAGATAAAAGGCAATTTCTAGAGACTCTATTTTTAAGAATAACTACTTCCCTCTTTGTTTTGAGTGCTCAGCCACTTGTCCCATTTCAATTTATGGGAGAAAAATGGGAAATAAACAAGCTCACCCACTTTCCTTGTTTTTGGCCTTGAGATTACTGGCACCAGACAGCTTTTGAGAGACAGAAAATTGGTTGTAAATGAGTGACCAGGCCTGACTCTGGCTGACACCAGTACCACTGCACGCTGCCAGAGGAGAATGCTGGAGTTGGGCATACGTTGACACCTGGCTCTGTGTGCTTTAACTTGGTTCAGGTCCCTCCAGAGGAATGACTTCCCAAGCAGAATATAGTTACAGCTTTTTATTTAATTTTGGGTTAGTATCACTTTTCAAAAACCACACTGCTTTTTAGTCACCCACATTTATTTATGATACACAGTCCAAATATTGCTGGAGAAAGCTCTCTTGATGAACAGACTACCCGAAAGGCACGAAAAAGCCAACAAACCTCCCCAACATCTGGGACACTGGGATTCTGGGGATTGTATTGCACTACTGTTTCAAGTGAAGCTGCCCTCCACCCAGCAGGGCACCAGCTGCAGCCTTGTCCTGCTTGCCAGTGACCTCAGTTGCCAGTGTCTGGAGCATGCAGAGCTCCACCAGCTTCTCCTATCGTCTCCCAGGCAGCATCGCACCCTTTCTACCATGCACAGATCAACCCTTCCTCCCTCCAGGCACTGCTTGCCTTGTAGTGGGCCCTGACTGGGCAGGACCCAGGGCCAGGGGCTGCTGTGAAATGCAGGCCAAAAAAATCCTAAGGATCATATACAAAGGGGAATTAATTAAACAAATCAGAAGGTATGGCTAGAAGAGCCCTTACTGCCACTATACAGTGGCCGGAGGCTTTTGCTTCATAATTACAACTATATTTTTTCCTTTCACACTAAGCTATCCTCTGTCCATAATCTTGGAACCTAATCTTGGCGGCTAGAGGGCCTCTCTCCTTGGGCTCAGGGCCATTCCCTGGCAGTGAATTCAGTTCATCCCGCTAGAAGAGACACACCGATGTTATTTACAAAGCCAGTGCACCCACTCAATTAGCACATACACACATATACGGTACAGCGAAACCCGTTCAGCAACGCATCGCACGTCCGAGGCCTGGGATTTAAAACCAAGCTCTTAAACACGGGTTGACTGAATCCAAGCAGGAAGAAAATCGTTTTGTGTTCTTGGACTGACAGAAAATGTAGGCTGAAGTTTTGAATAAATGATTTGCTCTGAATCATTTACTCAGCACTACTCGGTACCTCAGAGGACAAGAATGGTTCCTAAACATTTTCTGTGATAAAATATTGAATTGACGCTAATACTGCTTTGCAGGGGAAGCAGTGTGAGGCCGATGCCCTCGGTAACATGGCCTGCATGCCCTTGGCATGGCTGCTGGCAAGCTCAGGAGCCCAGTGCTGCCTGGTGGCATGGCTGTGTCCTCAGTGCCGGTGCTGCACCTCAACTCACAGGTGGGTGCCTCTGACAAAGTGGTCCCTCTGCACAGGCTGCTGCTGGCAAAGTGCTTTCCTGTGAAAAAGCATTGAGTCAGAGTGTTAGTGTGCATTATTTATCTTTTAATAACGCCGTGGCAAAGTTTAGAGGAGTATGGCAATAACTGTGATCACTGAAAGGCACAGGATGTGGGCTTGACAGGCCTATAAGGCCAGTTAAAAACTCCTCTTGAGCGTCAAGCCTTGGTTTCAAGCATGAGGTAAAAAAGGCTCCTCATAACCATGACTGTGATTACAGAGGAAAAACAAGCAAAAGCCAGGATCTTGTGCCTGTGACAGAACTGTGGTGGATTCGTGTCAGAGATCAGTCGAATAATATCAACATGCTCCTGTATGCATGCCGCCAGGACAACATGAGGAAAGCGTTTCTGGACATGGAAATGGTGAAAACTGGATTTCACTGGACTCAGTCTGTCAGTCAGTGAGCAGTAAGATTTTCCCCATTGTCTGGTAGAATTAGACACTTGTATATCACAATATCTGGGAAACAAGTAGGAGGTATGTACCCCCAGCCCTGGGATGGCTGGCAAGTTCAAGTTGAGAGCTGGTGATAACTGGGTGTCATGCTGGTGAGGGGCATGCTGGAACACAAGTCCTGTGAGGAGCGGCTGAGGGAACTGGGGTTGGAGAAGAGGAGGCTCAATGGAGACCTTATTGCTCTCTACAACTACCTGAAAGGAAGCTGTTGGGAAGCTGGGGGTTGGCCTCTTTTCACAGTGATAGGGCTAGAGGGAATGGCCTCAAGTTGCACCAGGGGAGGTTTAGGTGGGAAATGAGGAGACATTTCTCCTCAGAAAGAGCAGCCAAGCATTGGAATGGGTTGCCCAGGGAAGTGGTGGCGTCACTGTCCCTGGGGGTGTTCAAAGAAAGGTTGGACCTGGTGCTTAGGGACATGGTTTAGTGGGTGACATTGGTGGTAGGGGCACGGTTGGACCAGATGATCTTGGAGGGCTTTTCCAGCCTTAATAATTCTATAATAAGATGGTGCACCGCAGTGTGACAGAACATTTGGCAACCCCCCCCTCCCCTCATGGCAGGGGCGTTGAACTAGGTGATCCTTGAGGTCCCTTCCAACCCAAGCCACCGTATATGTTTTGGCTGGATGAGGCCGGGCCGGACGACCACGTTTATCTGTGCCAGGGGTGATCGGTCCTGATTCTGGAGGGACAAGGACGGTTGCTGGGCCGGGTCGGGGCTCCAGCCTCCACCACCTCCCTGCGAGGGGCGCCTGAGGAGCCGGCCGCGAGAGGATGGCGGCGGGCGGGTGTGCCCGCGTGTGCGTGTGTGAGGGGCGGGTGTCTCGGCGTGCGAGGGGCGGCGTGTGCCCGCCGGCGAGTGCGAGGGGCGCTGCGTGTGCCCGCGCTCGCTCCTGCTCCCGCTCCGGCCCGCCGAGGGGCGGCGGGGAGCACCGCGGGCACCCGGGGCTTTCATTTCGGGGAGGAGGGTCGGAGCCCTGCCCGGCGCCTCCCTCCTCCCCGCCGCCGGGGCGATGCCGCGCCCTCCGTGCCCTGCCTGCCGGCGGCCCCGCGGCTCCGCGCCGCGGCCAGCGGCGTAGCGAGCCCGGCTGGGCAGGGGGGCGGCCATGGGGGCTGCCGCCCCCGCGGCTCTCGGCTTCGAGCGGATTACGAACGAGCGGCTCGGGGCGGCCCAAGGGCGTCCCGGCATGTAGAGCCTGACGGAGCGGCGCGGAGGTGAGCGGCACCCCGGGGTGCGGGAGGAGGAGGTGAGGGTGGGTGGCTGGGTGGGTGGCCGGGTGCCCCCTCCGGGGGCTGCTCCGCCCGAACTTGCAGCCACGGAGCCACCTGTCCGGGTCCCCCCCCCTGGGGTTTTGGCCGCCCTGCAGCAGCCGGCACGGCAGGGACCCTGCGAGTTTATTGATTAATTAAATTAATTCATTAATTGGGGTGTCCTCCGTCTTAATTGTGAGACATCGGGCTGACCTGCCGGCCTGAAACCTCGGGGGTCGTGAGGTGTCTTGTCCCCTGCTGCCGTGCTGCCATAAAATATGTACCTCGTTTGCTACTCCCTCAGTCCGCAGCCCGTCAGGTGTCTGGTATAGTTGATATTAAATTCCCTATCCTTAAAGAAAAAAACAGTGCTGATTTTCAGACTCCTCCTAAGTTCATTTGTTTACTACGGAGCTGTGACTTCAGTGGTCTCTTTGGTATAAAAACATTCTGCTGGTGTGATATTTTTGGTGGCTCTGACAACGGGTTTGTTAGTCATGGTTATGAATATGGTTATACGCCAGGCTGCCATTAAACTCCACGTCCTTTAAGTAACATGGTTGAACGGGCACGGACGAAGCCTCGCGTTTCCTAGCCGGCAACTTCCAGCAGATCTCCCCCTCGCAACTTTCCTGTGGTACAGTAAAAATGCTTTGCCCGGCAGCTGGCTGGGCAGAGGCGAACCCTAAGTTTGGTGTGAGGTGCACCTCCTCGCAAGCAGGCTTATGCAACGCGGCGCCCGGTGCAGAGAGGTGAAGGGAAGGTTTGGGGAAGGAGGGTGGTCAGGTGGTGACAGTGCCTGCCTGTGCCTGTAAACCCGAGGAGCGTTGTTTTCTTGTTCTGTGGGCATCCTGGCTGATCCTGGGCAAGTCTCCGAAGCTTCTTGGTGTTGCTTGCTTTCTCCGTAAAATAACGGCCTGTCCTCTGCTGCTGCTTCTCAGGGCTGCGAAGCTGCTCGGAAGCCCATGGAAACACTTTTCAGCCAGGAGGTACTGTGTAAATGCAAATTACTACAGCATTACTATTTCAAAAATGCTTTTCAGAAGTTAGAGCAGGATCCTTAGGCAGTTTATTGAACCTATGTGGCCAAATACATTTTCAGACAGCTCCAAAGCAGACTAAAGTATTAATCCCCTGTAAAGAAATCTAGTATCCTATCTAGTAGGAGTTGCGGGCAGAGGGAGCTGCCGCTGGGGGAGAAGACTGTAGGCACTGGAAATCTTTCTCAAGAAAAAAAATTAAAAATATCACCCTTGGGTGTCACCAGAGGCGTCACTCTTTGTTTGGGCCGTGAATATTTGCCCCCCGGTTTCTCTGCGTGTAACTTGGTGGTCATTATCAGCTGAAGAAATGCTTCAGTTTTAGACTGCTGAAGCTGCAAGTGGTGGCTGAAGACATGAAAGAGCTCACCCTGACCACGACATCAGCTGGCCCAGCGTGAGCCTCTGGTCTCCGTGGTGGGGCTTTGCTCTTGCATTTGGCTGTACTTTTATCCTGAGAGATTGCAATGATCTCTACGCTGTCAGCTAAGGGCAAGTCTTCCGAGGCAAGAACTGTGTCTCAGGTTCTACTAGGGCACATTTCTAGCATTTAAACAAAACAAAAGAAAAAAAGGCCAGGTACTGGCTTTTTTTTCTTTTTCTAAGCTGTGAAAAGAAACTAGATGGAAAAGGACTTGAGTTTAAAGCTGACCTCTGATCAGTTTTAATTTGTCTTGCAAGCATATAGAACATTAACAGGATTTCTTGTTACTGGGATTTTGAGAGAATTCCGTATCATTTGAGGTGCATTGCTTTCGCATGCTGAAATCTCATTGTTTTTGTAACATGTTTTTTAAAAGGCATTCTTATTTTTCTTAGTCCTTAGTCACCTTCCGCTTTTGTAGGGTCCCTGAGTAGCTTCTAATCAGAATTGCGTTTGAGGTAATGCAAAATTCTTTGACTAGTTTGCTTTTTGCAAAGATTTATTTTCAGGCAACCTTAAAAAAATCTTAGAATGTTGATTCTGAGGTCTTTTCATGTTGTGGTTTTAATAGACAAGGCACTGTCAGCTGAGTTATGAGTCTTCCTAATAATACGATTAGTCTGTTTTTTTGAGGGATGTCGTTCTTGAAAACATACCTCAGAGGAAAAAAAAATCGCAAAAGCTATGTGCAAATAATTTTTTCCTACAACAGATGGAAGAGCTTGATAATCACCACTTAAGGGTGGCTAAAATTAGTTTGAAACAGAAAAGATTATTCCTACAAGTACAGTAGTATAATTTGTACGAAATGAGCCAAATTCTACTAATTGTTCCACTGGTGTAAATATAGAGTAATATCTTCGCCTGGAGTTTCTCCTTTTTTATAAAGTAACGTAGAATACAGGGGATTGTAATCTGTTGACTTTTTAAGTGTTTGTCACAAAGGTGAGTTCTTCCTGAAGCCTGGTGGCAGAACGTGACCCAGGATTTAGCCCCCTGTTCTCGTATTTGGACAGTGTAATGTTCTCTTATAGAGCCTCCAATTCAAAATTTGCTGTAATACGATTGTGGGGAGAGGGTTGCTGAATGACTCAGATGAATGTAGCTCGGAGTAAACAAACATGTAAATCATTTCTGGCTAGAGAGAGAGAGAAAGGGAAACATGGAAGAGCAGAGAAAAGCCAGCCTCAAGGATGAGACATTTATCGAGACGCGCTCAGCAAGGACCACCAAGTTCAGCAGGATTCAGCTGTCAAAAATTCAGGACTGGATGTGCAGCAGTCTTTTTATTTATTTTTTTTGACCTTCAGTAATGAGAGGAACCTGTAGGAAGTGAGTACAACTGTTAGAGCCACGCAGAGGTTTCCAGCTGTTTGGTTGGGCTGTTAAGTCTGGCACAAAGCTGAGCAATGGGCACGCTTACATGGCCCTCACGAGAGCAGGGTGCCATGAACGCTGCCTCTCAGAGGGGGAGGATGCCACCACACAGATTGGCAGACTCCACAACATCCAGTTTGCGAAAAACACAAGCAAACGAGTGGTTCCTGGAAGTTTCTGAACCCCAAAGGCTGGGTAATAATGTTGTGGGTAACCACAGAAGGATCCAGACGCAGCTTGTGGTTCAGATTAAGAAGTACCAGCTTTAAATCAACTTTAGGTTTCTTTGTAACTAGGTGAGTCCCCAGAACAAAATCGGAGCACGGCAAAGGCTATTCTCATTTGTCTTCCCTGCCGAGGGAGATGACCCGCAGGCACAAATCAATTCGACAGAGCATCTTGCCAGCCAGGTCCTCTTCTGAACGCCCAGGGGAGAGCGATACCGCAGGTAGGAGTTGTGGGCAGAGGGAGCTGCCACTGGGGGAGAAGACCGTAGGCACTGGAAAGCTGGGGTAGGATTTTTATCCCTCTCAGCTGCCTGAGCTGTTACGCTTCAGTGTGTTTTCAGGGTAAGTCAGGTTAATGCTCGTGGGGAAGCGTGAAATGTACTGGCATCCAGGGGTGAAATGAGGAGAACCGGGGCTGGTCCCCTTTTGCGTGAGGATCAGTGCTCCAGAGCTCTGCCTCCTGCTTTGGGCACTTCTGCCATCATCTCACAGAGAGGATGCTGTGTTGCCATGTGCGGTTGTTCCAGGTAAAACCTGTGCTCTTCCCGAGGTACAGGCCTGCCTCGGAGAGCAGTGAGGAGTCTTCAGGGTGAAGCGTGGCTGGAGGAATGGCATCTCTTGCAGTGTTTTCTGAAAGATGATGGCTGTGAAGGGGAGGAGCTGGAGGGACAAGGTGTATTTCTGTGTCTGCGTAGCAGACCTCAGTCCTCCTTTCTCCATCTTCTTGTTTTCTTTAGAGTACATCTGGTTTTACACGGCACTGGTCACAGTGGCCACAATGGGAAACTTGGCTTTAGGCAGCAGGACCGAGTGACAAGGCTCCCAGATCAAATTTTTGCTGGTAGGAATTATGGGTGTTTCTGTTAGATCGTTGGACGTGTATTATTATTTATTCTCGGCGCAGTCTCTGGATTCAAGCCAGGAAGCTATTTTGTCCTGATTCCCTTCTCCCTCCACTCAGTCTCTCCCTCTCTTCATGCGCAGTGAACGTGTTCCAGTCAGAACTGAAGCCATTTCCTGGCCCCTTTCATGTGTCCTGCAGCCCGTTTGCATCCGTAGCGAGAAAGCTGACCCACTGTTTGGGAAACACTGACTTCAGCACCCGAACAGGATGGGTTATGTTTCCCATCATGCCCACTAATTAAATTGTAGCGCGCATTACCACAGGATGCTGCGGAGAGCGAAAGCGTAAGCAGGTTGAAAAAGATGAGACAAGTTCACAAGGAGCAGGGGGTGGACGGAGGAGGCACGGTGGGCTGGGGGCAACCTCTGGCTGCCTGCACTGCGACTCATCGGAGGCACGGAGGGAAGAGCTACGGAGGATGCAGCGGGCACAAACTGCTTTCCACCACCAGAGAGAGCATCCAGGGATGAAAGGACCACGGGGCTGATGTGTGTCCCTGCTCTCCTGGCACTGACACGCGCAGCTCGCTAAAACACAGCAATGCACTTTCTTCTCAATAAAGCAGGGAGGAAGCAGAGCTGAGGAAATAGTGTTTATTGGGCATTTTGGTACCAGAAGGATGGCCGGAGTGGAGATTTCAGCTTGCTCTCACAGGTATTAATGGATTAACGTAGCAAGCTGCTAGAATTTCATTGTGAAGCCTTACTGGCACAGTACAAAGCCACTTGGGGCTCAGGGCTCTGTTTGGGACGAGAGGATGAAATAATTCTATTTTCTCATTCAGTCTTTGTGTCCTGCTCAGTCTGCTTTGTTCTGTGCTGTGAAATGGAGGTGCCGATCTCTTCCTTAGCCTGGAGCTGCAGTTAATGGAAGTATCTGTAATGTATCACAGTATCACAGTATCACAGATTTCTAGGTTGGAAGAGACCTCAAGATCATCGAGTCCAACCCTCGACCTAACACTAAGTACTCCACTAAACCATATCGCTAAGCTCTACATCTAAACGTCTTTTAAAGACCTCCAGGGATGGTGACTCCACCACCTCCCTGGGCAGCCCGTTCCAATGCTTAATAACCCTTTCGGTAAAGAAGTACTTCCTAACATCCAACCTAAACCTCCCCTGTCGCAACTTTCGCCCATTCCCCCTCGTCCTGTCACCAGGCACGTAGGAGAACAGACCAACCCCCACCTCTCTACAGCCTCCTTTAAGGTAACTGTAGAGAGCGATAAGGTCGCCCCTGAGCCTCCTCTTCTCCAGGCTGAACAACCCCAGCTCCCTCAGCCGCTCCTCGTCAGACTTGTTCTCCAGACCCCTCACCAGCTTGGTCGCCCTTCTCTGGACTCGCTCGAGCACGTCCATGTCCTTCCTGTAGTGAGGGGCGAATGTGTACTGGAGTACTTGAAAGTTTCCAGGTGGGGAGACCTCCACGTTTGTAAAATTTCCCTAATGCCCTAAAATCATTATTCGTATTGGGAACGAGAGGAATAAAGATTCCCAGGACATCAGCTCCTCCTCGCGGACCCTTCATGCCGTTCCCCTAGGAGATCAGGTCAGCTGCAGGGATGTGGGCACTGCACAAATGGGGCTGTGAGGCAGGTCCCCATGGCACAGGCTGCTTCAATGAGAAGCATCTGCTGCATCAGAGGGATCTTTTAACAGGAGAGGAACGATTTCATTGGTGAGGAAAGTAGGGCCTGATCTGGGGAGGAGGACGAGGGCAGGAGAGCACAGAGAATCTGTGAACACAAGGTGCGAAGTCCCTGCAGTGTATTTAAGGCTGTGGTGAAAATCCTTTACCCAGATCTTTCTTTCCTGTGTGAGACCATCAGGGAATCCTCGTTTGGGAAAAGTAGATGGAGACTCTGGAGAATCCTAAAAATCTTCCCAAGTCTGCTTCTCCTGCAATACCCTTTTTCTTCAGCAAGAAGGCAAAGACTCACCTCCCTTTTGGGAAAGTCCCGAGGGCCAAACTGGGAGCTCGCTGTGCCCAGCTGCTCTGCAAGAGAGAACAGGGCTGCCCGATTCCCCAGCGGGTTCCTCGGTGGGGAGAGCAGCTCCTGTGAGGCCCCAGCCCACTGCCAGCTCCTGCTCTCAGCCAGATGCACAACGGGAGATGGACACAATGCGGCCACGTCGCTGTCCTGACAGGCACCGAGTCCCTGCTCTGCGCTAGAGATACCGGGGTACAGCACGGGCCCGGAGCAGAGGATTGCTGGATGGCTGGGAAAAGGGCTTCAGGCTGCTCCGCCTCGAGGTCTGAAACAAGTGTTTGCCTTCAAGTGCACATCTTTGTTGAAAGGCAGAGTGGAATTCCAGCCTGGAGCTGTGTGTTTATAGTGTTAGGGCAAATGTTCTGACACTCGTCTGTGGGTTTCTGTCGATCCTGAAGGCAAGTTTGAGATGATGACTCTCCAGCTCTCCTTATTTCTCCACCGTGGGCAGGGACCGATGCCAGTGTGCGTGCTACTAAGGTCACCTGAAGGCTCGATGGCAGGAGCGAGGTGTTGTGGTTTTACATGCCCAAAATGGCTTCGCTTCCACAGCATCTCCTGCAGTTTTCCCTGCACCCTGTCGGTAACCTAATCAAACAGGCTGAGCAGCTGGTGAGTGGGCGCCTTGCCTGTCAGAGACATGGGTATGAATATCAGCAGTCAACAAGCCATCACAGCAGCTATTGGCACAAAATGGAAGGAGGGAGGGTGGGCACCCCTCCTAAAAATAAACCCGTTGCTGTCCACAGAAGCCACATGAACCCCTGGGCGTCTCAGATAGTTTTGGAAGAGAGAGAAGTCGAAGAGTGGCTTGGCTGAAAGTCATGTAGGTAGGGTGCTACAAGGGAGGAGAGGAAGCCGTGTTTTAGAAAGTCTTCCAGCTCTCCTTGCAAGGCTTTGTGCCCGATCTCCGGCCAAAAATAGTTCATCTGCACTGACCAGAGCTCCGTGGAGTGGGTCAGGTAGTAGGTGTACTGGCAGATCTTTCTGGGTTGTCTTCTGATGCTGCCAGAGGTTTGCATGTGCTTGCGAATGGAACAAAATGGGGGGTTTCTTCCTTCAAAAACCTTACAGATTCCAAAAATCTCACTCCTGTTCAGCCTGCAAACGTAACAGACATCAAGCCCGGAAAGTATGTAATTATCTGCATAGTACTGAACGTCTAGAGAAGCCAAGACCCTGGTATTTAAATCCCTCATCAGAGAGCTGGGGAAAGAAAAGGAGAGGCTGGGATTCAGGCCACCAAGACAAGGGTGGGCCTGGCCTGAAGTCTGCTAGGTCGTATATGGCAGAAAGATGGGATTTGTCAGAGCCATTAACTCTGTTTTGTCCCCGCTCAGACAATGTTTTATTTCAGATGTCCTCTGAACGGCTCGTTTTCGTTCTTTTTTAAGATAGCTGATGGCACCAGAGTTCAGCGTGAAGTATTTGGGATGTAAAGCAGCAGTAGGGCTGCTGTGACCTTCCCGTCCACGCTCGGATTCATCTTTTTCTCTTACAAAAATCACCTGGAAACAAAGCTCCCTCCCCTGTGACACTGACCTGTGCAGAGCGGGCCAGTTTGGGGCTGTTCTCTTTGCTTTTTCGGGATCAGAGCATTTCTTTTTGTCCTTGCTTTTGCATTCAGAGCTTCCCCTCCGTGACCAGAGGCGCGTACACGGAGCAGGGACATCTGCCTTCACCAGCGTGGCCGGCAGCCGGGGAAGGTGACCTCTTCAGAGCATCTTCTGTCCCTCCCAGACGGGGGGTGCCACAGCACGAGGGTCCAGGCTGGTCCCTGGCTCTGCCCTCAGGGGATATGGAGCTGCAGGTGGCTGGGTAAAAGCTTGGCTTTGCACTGTGACAGGCAGGCACGGAGGGATCCGAGTTGTTCCTCCAGACATTGTCACAGCCGTGCGATTCCTGCAGTCCTGCGACATTGCCCCTTTCGTGGCAGTGCTCCTTTAGAGTCCTTCGTCTGGTTATTCTGCTCGGCTGAAGTCCTTTAGCCCTCAAAGCTGCAGGGCTGTGATGCTGTCAGAGGATCCTGAGCCTGATGGTTCCTACATTTGAACCAGGATAAGACCACAGACACCTCTCAGATCTCCGCTGCCATCAGGTGGTTCGCGGCAAGTACATTATTAGATGGATTTTGTGGTTGTCTTTTATGGATAGTTCAGAATCTGATCCCGTCTCCACAAATGGGACCTGTGTTCCTGGCCCCCACTCACATTTTTACCAGCAGTGGCTTGCAGACTGGTCTCTTGCTTTCTGTGGGTGCCTGAAGGAAAAATTTGGGCAGCCCCAGGATGTGGCTGTTCTTGATCCAGCCGCAGATCACAACAGCCACATCGTGGGGCTCAAACACCCGGCAGTAGTGCTGCAAAGGGGGTGTGGCGTTCCTCCCTTTTTGGGTGGAAGCCGGGTGTGAGTGCGTGCACGCCGAGGTGTACGGTGTGCTGGTACAGAGCCATGCGGGCTGGGCTGTAGCATGCTCCTGTGCTTAAACGTTGAAGAGTTACGAAGGGAATGCAGAGTTCAATGGAAATGAAATTAGGCTTTTAGTTTGCGTTCGTTCCTTTAAAACCTAAAGTGTGTTAAATTACGTTAACACTGTGCCCGTATCGCAGTTGCTGTTTAAATCTAAGTCTGCTTTATGGGTTGAGCCTCTCGGCATGGGGTTAGGGGAGATCAGCAGCAGTGTCACCACAGCCACAGAAACTGAAGCTCAGCAGCATCCATGGTCATGCAAGATCCAGAAGCAGAAGCTGCATCTTGTTGGTTTCTTGATGCTGCGCCACACAAAGCTGTCACTGAGCTCGGTTTATTAATTCAGAAGCAAAAGCACAGTTTGCTACCACTAGTGTGGTTACACGAGGGAGAAACCAACACGCTGCATAGATTTTGTAATGGATGGATTCCCGTTTTAATCATCTTTTATAGCCCCAACATATACAGCACGCCTTTGAGTGCTGAGCGGGGACTCAAGTCGTAAAGAATGCCAACTTCAGACGGGAAGCGCAAAGCTCAGCCCACTTCCCACAAAGACCCTTGGTGGCCGTGCAGTTGTATGTGCCTGTGTCATGGTGATATGAACAGCTTAAACTCAATATTCAACGTGTGGCCGGAGCTAAAATGGGACTGGCAGCCGGGAAGGTAGGAACACGCAGTAGGATGTTAACAAGATGGTTACAAAGCCCTCTTAGATGGAGAATTCGAGCAAGAGATTTTGGAGAAGAAGCTCTCCACCTCTATCTTGCTGGCTGGTGTGGAATGGATCAAGCTGGGGGCCAAGCTTTTTTCTCCATTACATAGATGTTGGTCTTATTGCTGCTAAGGTCAGCCCAAAGCAGGGGTAAATGGCTCTGAATTCTAATCTGTAAGTATGGAAAGCGAAAATAATATCAGCAGGTCTTCTCTTCAGTGGAAGTAAAGCCTTTTATAGGAAAGATCATTTATAAATATCATGGGAAACTGATGATATTCAAAAGTACTGGTTTGTTTCCAAATTAACCAACACATAAGTAGACCTACTCTTTTCTCATTTAAATTCATTCATTTTTTTATCTTGGTTTGGATCCAGAGGCCTCATCTACTGTTCTTCATCCAACACTCCTGCTGAATCCATATGGATCAATTATCATTAGCAAGAGCATCAGGTGAGGCCTAAGCAGAACCTCTTGTGCCTGAAAAATGAACCCTGGAAACAGCCTCCGCAGGCTGCAGAGTGCTTCCTGCCTGCACAGGCTGCCTCTGTGCACCTGGGATGCTGGAGGCACTGGGAGGGGTTTGAAAACCAAAAGATTTTGAATTTGACCATCTCCGTTCTCACAAATGTCTGGAGAAAGACTGCACTTTGCATGAGTCTGTGGGAAGTGGTGAGTTCTACAAAGAAAGGGACTGTTCTGGTGGGAACCCCGTCATCTATTCATGTTACACCAGTCCAGTGTGTATTTGTAGTACTGCTCGCAGTGCCTTTCATGTCTGGGCAGCTGCTCAAACCTTATGAGACAGAACAGCGTAGACTTAGCCTGTAGGAGATGCTAGAACTTGATGCCATTAGGTTGCTTACAGAATCCTGTTTGTATTTATTACAGCCCAGGGATATACAGCATGGCCTGAACAGCCTTCTTCACCCTCCTGGGTAGGGTCAGTGTTGGCAGAGCACCCTCCAATGCTTCCTGTCACCAACACGCCCTATTTCTGGACACACGTATGTAACGTGCCAGGAGACTGTGCTGCAGACTTGTGCCTTTTGTGGTCCTAAAGCTGCACACATCCAAGCCCAGCAGAGCACCGGTGACATATGCATAGAGACGTACTCCTCAGCTGGCGCTTGTTCTCTTCTCCTTTTCTCTTGCTTTTTTTTTCGGGGGTTGCTGAGCCCAGAAGTGAGAGTGACAATAGACTGACTCAAAACGTAGCAGGCTTTGGGGCTGGGAGCTGGAGAAGTTATATAACAGCATGTGACAGACGACGCCGGTGGTACATGAAACAAGAAGCAAAGTGTGGAGATACTTTGATGTGCTACCAAAGCTTCGCAGCACCTTCCCTGCTGAGTTAGAGCAGAGCTTTAATTTGGTGAGTCTAGTCAATGGCATCGGCCCAGTGTAACGGAGCAGGAAGGAGTCCAGAACAGTGGCTTTTCTTCTCGGTTTTACTTGCGCAATTAGGAATTATGTCACTGAAATCAGCAAGGCAAGTGAATCTGCATAAGCAGAATGAGATCCAGAGTGCGTAAGAGGCATTTGAAACAATTTAGCCCTGCGTTGGCTGAAGTAATGTGAAGAAAGAGCATAGTAAATGAATAACTAACACCAGAAAGGGGAAAAGAAAGGGAAGTTAAAAGACGGGAGAGCTCTAAGTGTTTCACTGCTCTAGGATGATATATATATGTATACACAGACTGTTAATTAGGAGAAGGTTACTTGAAATCTCAAAGCCAGCTATCAGCTTCTCACTTTCTCGCAGTACTTTGTTATAGCCCAATATCAAAAAGGCATTCCGTTAAACCACATTTATTCAGCCAGTCACGCAGGAGCTACAATGCGATGCTGCTTCCAGAACTCGGGTCTCTTTGTTCAACTTAATGAAAAGTAATAACGGAGGAGATACCATTTCTATGGTATTAATAATCTATATTCATCTGCTGTACCTTAACACTGGTTTGTTGTCTTTGTACTGATGCTAGCAGACTGCCAGCAGGCCGTGAGGTTTTGTCCCGCATTTTATGTGTGATTTTTCCCAAGGGGAGTATTTTCGCCGGGACGTTTTCGGTTGCAGTGCTGCAGTTGCTTATATTGCTTACTTAGACTTTACCGTGCACCCTAAGGATTTGCAGTCCTATGCTAATGTAATACATAAAGTAGAGTCACCTTGACTTCACATTTGTCAGCTTATGCAAGTGCTAACCTTTTACTGCACTGCAACAGAAATGTCATTGCCGTTCAGCCTCGAGATGACAAACAAACAGCTTCCTTGTCAGTAATGGATTTAGGAGGCTGCCTGGCTCGCTGCTGGTGCAGTGGGTTTGGGAGCATAGCTCGTGTCAAATACTACACAAACCGGAGTGTGTGATCTTGGCTTTTTCCCTAGGGGGAGATGGTGTTTGTTTGTTGGAGTGCTTTCACCTTTTTCAAGCTTTAAGGAGGGCGTATTTGCAGTATGCTGAACGTTTCGTGCCAGCTTTCAACTCACTGCCTGCGCGTGGCGTTACCTGGTGCAGCGTTGGAGCTTGTTTTGGGGCAGCTTGAACTGTAGCATCCCCGGCAGGGAGGCAGCATCCCTAGGGCTGTCGTCGCCCTGCCTTTTCTTTTAGAGAAAGTTGAAGTCCAGAGCGCAAGTGGAGAAACATACGGATAGCAATTAACTTTTTCAACGTGAAATGTCAGCCAAGCAGCGTTTTTGGAAGCGGTACAGCCAGCGATAGGCACTCGGTAGCCTGGGCTGTCCTGCTAAGGATCTATGAGGAGACTCAGCAGCTTAGCCTGCCTGAGATGCAGGGGAATTACCGGAGGAATCCAGCTTCTTCCACCCAGACCACGCGCTGCTGTCGCTCCTCCTGATGGCAGTGCAAGGTATCTGGGTAAAATCAGCAGGGATTGGGGCTGGGGTGAATGTTAGCAGGGCACTTGGGGCAGGTTTGATGGCTTCAGAGGGCGTTGCACTAGCAACTCAAAGCACAGGTAAAGGGAAACTGGGCAATAATCCTCACAGAAAACAACAACAACAAAAAAACCACACGACGTCAAGGCCCAGATATGCCTTTAGTAAAATATTTGATTTTGCCCAGGAAAATAAGTCATTCGTGACTGAGTGAGGGTGGACTGTTCTGTGACACCTCGGGGATGAAAGAAAATCCAGCGGACTAGAAGGAAGAAGGGTTAGAAAATCATCTGCAACTTGGAATCCCTCCAAATTGCAGGCTCCATTAAAAAACAAACAAACAAAAAATGGAGTCTCAAGGCCTGGTCTTGGGGAAAGGTACAGGAGTGTACGGGCAGGAGGCAAGTAGGGATTGTGGGGGCAAAGGGAGCGAAGCACGGCTTTGTGCTGGGGACAGCAACAAGCGGTGCTTTGGATTATTTTATTTTTGGAGCACAAGCAGGGCAGAGGGAGGAGCTGCAGTCACCGTGATGGTCGAGTAGAGCCCAGGGCTCACAACCCCTTCCTTTGTCCTTCCTGTGGAAATATAGGGGCAACCAGAAGGGAAGAAACAGTCTGTGTATGCAGGTAGCTCATTTCTAAGAACCCCAGAAGGGCTTGTTTTCATAGGAGGGGACACTTACTGAGCCGACGTGGAGTGCGTGAACCTCAGAAGAATCTGAGCATGTCTTTCAGGAGACAGGAGAATCCCTGGGTGGACGGGATCAAGCAGATGTTTAAGAGATGCACCAGTTCTCCCTCCAGCTGAAACATCCCCCTCGCAAGGAGAGAAGCTCACCAAGAAGCGTTCTTGCCCTCGGAGCTGTACAGGGACCGTTTTCTGTGCTTGAAAGGCCATTTGGCTCGGTTTCTGCAGGCATCTGTTCTGTCTGGAGACACTGGCTGCGGTTCTCAGAGGTGCTTGCTTGCTGGTGGTAAGGTCTACGCTACGGTGTTCTCAGCAGAATTCATTCTGAGCGTGGAAAATAAGCCTGGAAGGAAGGAGCCAGACCTGCTGGGCCAAAGGTACACAAACAAGAAAGCAAATAGCAAGTAACTGGCCTCAAGCACTTTAGACAAAATTGGGAAGAACTCCTCACTGACAGCAAAATCCAGCTAAAAAAAAGAACGCGAGAGCTCCTCAGAGTGCTGGAGGGCATAGGAAAATCAGCGCTCAGTCTGGCTTCCCACCCGAGAGCTGTGCTTTGCAAACGTATTTGGTGGGCAGGGGTGAAAATCTCAGGAACAGGGACTGAAGAAGCTGAGGAAGGATGCCCAGGCTAGACATACCGTAACGTTAAACAAAACGATTCTGGCCCATCGTGGCGTCTCAGGACACAGAGCTTAGGAAACGTGTAACCTTGGTATGTTGCAAGGAATTTGGCATTGGTTTATCGACGTAAAAATTTCATACTTTTATTTATTTTTGCGTGCTTGCGCTGGCTGAAACTAGCTCCTAAACACAAAATTGTCCCTTTATTATAGTTACAAAAGTGGACCTGAATAATGAAAAGGTATTGAGAAAATTGTGGACCTGAATACTTTTGGTGAAGCCGTATTAAGTTCTGTGTGTAACGAAGCCAAGAGGGATGCACAGTCATTCTAAAGAGTAGATTAAGATTGAGATTTTTGTCATTGTCATCGAGCAAAATACCAATCAGACAGTCCATCTAGGAACAATTCAGAATTTGAGGAAAGTCTGAATTTTCCCAGAATGGTGCATGTAACATATCATGTCTTGCATAGATACACCTTTTTTCGGTCATTTTTGCTCTACTGTTACAAAAATTTGATTGTGGGTGATAAAATTTAATGGATGGTGTTCAAGAATGCTAACAGCCAGTAGATGAACAAAAAAAAAAGTGCAAAATAGGATTGTTACTAACCATAAAGCTTGAAATTAGAGAACTGTATGTGGTCATTATGCCCATGCCCATTGAAAATGCAAGTGAAAAAATCCCCAGGTCTTCATTTAATATCTTTGCCGGTTGTTTGTTAGACAAGCTGGGTTTAGCCTTTTGGATCTGTTTTTTAATCAGATGCTTTATCTGCTTTATGTGTCTGGAAAGAACAGTGCTGACAGTATCTTGAAAATGAGAGCAGTGCAGTGAGAAAGTTACTGAAGGTGGGAGGAAGGGGAAAAAATGAATTTTAGAAACAAAATGCATTCCTGTTACAGCAAGCGAGACCAGGGCCTCGTAGTGTCCTTGTTTGTAGCCCCCAGTGACGCCATTTGCTCTAAAACCAAATGAGAGAAGCAGACAGAAGCGCAGATCTGAAAAATTATTTGCCCAAAGGTGCCAGCAAGGCAGTGGAAAAATCCCCAGCTTCCCATGTCACCGGGATGTGGCTGTCTGATAGATCAAATTCTGCAGCTAAAACTCCCTGCTAGAATCCTGATTTTGTTTCAGCCCTGAGAAGCTGTCACCTCAAGGATTTTACCCGTCCCTTTTGTTGCCGCACTCGATAGAGTAGGCTTTGTGACAGACAGACCTGATTGTGGTGGAAACTGCCAGACCCTTCGCATAACTGACAGGAGAAGTAAAAGTCAGAGCAGAGCCGGGGACTAATCTCATTTCCCCCACGTTAATTCTGCTTGTTTTGCCTTAGACCTGATGATCAGTGAGAAACTCGGCTGGCGTGGTTGTGCTGATACTGCAGATCCCAGAGGTCGTCCCCAGCCCTCCTGACAGCTTTGAAGGTTTGCAGAAAGCCAGGGCGCAGGTAGCAAGGCAGTGGGGATCTTAGCCTGATGCTCACTCTCCAGTGAGTGTCAGAAGAGCGGCTCCTCTGGAAATAGCTCTCCGAGGTGAGGATTACATTTTGAATGCTGGTTTCACAGCAGGAGGTAGTTCGGTGTCCTGGACTGGGGTCAGGCTGAGCAAGCAGAAGGTGGAAGCGCCTCACCAGTCTCTGTTCATAAAACTAACACGTTACATGAAATGGCATCTGAGTGACACCTGACAGCTGCAGCGTATGCATCTCCAGCAGTTTGCAGTTATTTGCATTCTCTGGGTGTGGGTTTTCTCTGTTTCAGTGAGCACCTTGGGCCTGGTGCCCTTTCTGTATGGTTCACGTATGCCCAAGGCTCAGTCTTGCAGCCTCATCTCGGTGGGGCAAAATACGTGAGGGTGTCTTCAAACACCACCCTAGCACAGAAATAGAAAGGGCAAATAATGAAAAGCTGGGGCTTTCCATCCTGTCTCTTGTATAAGGAGAGAAATTGCAATCAGCATTGATACCTTGATGGCTGTGCCCCAGAATTAACTTCTCGCTGAATTCAGTGGGGCCTCTCTGAGCCCTTTGTTCCTCTCCCAGGCGCTCTGCTAACTCATGTAGCTGTCTAAGCATGAGACACCCGCATTTTCTGGGTGTCTTCACAAGCATCATAGATGGAAACTTTCAGATAAGAAATCAAGAAAGGAAAAAAGCAAGAGGAAGCCAAAAGAAAGTGAGGACTCGAGAGAACGGTGCCTGTCAGAAGGGACTAGCAGAGCATCGTCACCATATATCTGCTGCTCCAGTGCCTTGTTCTAGTGAAAACATCAGCAGGGAAAACAGCTGTGCTACCCTGGAGCCTTCCTCTGCTCTGCAGTCTTCCTCATGCGTTTCAGCTGTCAGTCAGTGGTTAAGGTGAGCCTGAACTGAGGTTCTTCGCTGGCCCCAGGCTTGCTGTTGAAAGTCGGTAGCATCTCCTGGCCTTTCTTTGCTTAGAAAATGGGGGTGATGATAATTTATGTTTTGCAGGGAGCCCCAGCCAGAACTGCGAGTAAGCGAGGATTTACAGGATGAGGGCCCTTACACTGAGGGCTGTAAAGAAAAAGGGAAAAAAATTTGAAAACAGTGCTGGCTGCTAATATAGGTACTGTTTGCATTTCTGTCCGTAGCTGAAGTTATGGCTGTGCTTAAATAAAGTTGCCTAGGGTGTAACACGCTTTTCCAGGTGATTTTCAGCTCTGAGTGGCAGTAAGAGAGGTGTCTTGAGGTAGAGAAGCTTCAGCAGGCCTTGGCTCTAAGTGGGCATGTATGGAAATGCCTATCTCCTCTGCCAGAAGTGGTGTTAAATTGGGGTTGTTTTATCTGCTCCAGTCAAAGGGATCCTCTCAGGCTACGTGTGAACAAGGGTGTATGGGATCTAGCCGGCATGATTTGATGGACTTACAAAGCAGTTTTCATGGAGAGCACCCAGTAATTGCTTCTGCGCTCTGTTGACTGAATGATAACACCCTGTTAGGTTTATAAATAGCAGAGCAGGCAATCCCTAAAGTGTGGGGGTGTGAGCCAGCGTGCAGAACACCACCGCTGCCCTGACCTGCCTGGTGCCACAGCAGAGCACAAAGACGTCCCTTGCTGCCCAGGCCGTGCTGTTTGCCTCCAGCTAGGAAAGGGCTTACAGAAAAGGTGGTGCCAGGGCCTGCAGAGGAGGTCTGGCTTGCCCAAATCAAGCAGCCTGTGGGCTCCAAAGCCCCAGGTCTCCCCTCTCTGCCCCACACCTCAGATCTAATGGTAACGAGATTTTTAAACCTGGAATTTGGGACACTTTCTGTCTGGTTTCTGCATCAATGAAGTTCACTCAGTGACTCACACTCTTTACTTCACACCCTACAGGCTAGAAACTTTTTTTTTCTTCTTTCTTTTTTTTTAAAGACGACGACATTCTCTTGTAATTATTGAACTCCCAAAGCTCAGGGCTGAAAATAAACCCCAGAAAATGTGGCTAGACTCCCAAGGAAGTGACAAGCATGGCATGACTGTAATCTAGAGTAGTCTAGTCGTGTAGACTGCGAACAGTTAGGAAGATCACACAACCCTGGGGAAACCTGCTCTCTTAGGGTGGAATAACTCCTTGATACGCTGGTAGGAGTGATACTGTTTACGTGGCCTTCTCGAGGCCTGCTTGGCCCTGACTGCATGCTCTGGTTTATCCTCAATCTCAATCTTACTGCCAAAACACTTCCTTTCAGAGTCAGTTTACAGAAAGTGCATTGCTGCTCCATTGGCAGAGATCAGTATCTTGAAAGCCATCTGTACTGTAAGAAACAATACTATCTTGTCAGGGAGGTGGTGAGAACGATAGCCTACGTGTTGTATGTCTGTGATTTAGCAGCTCTGTGTAGACATCCAGGAAAGGCAGGCACATGAAGAGCACAGTAAAAGGTGCATCAGGAATGCACATATAGGAAGATAAACCAAGAAGCCACGAACAAAGGTATTCTGCAACCAGATGTCGCTTGGGTAAATTAAGCAATTAGTCACCTTTCTTCTTTGCAGGTTCAGTGCTCGCTGTTCCTTTCATGTACAATAAATCACAATTTTGATGTATGTCTACCATGACTCTGACCTACATTTTATGTGGAAGCCAGGAAAACATAAAACAGTTCTGCAAAGCAGTGTTCAGAGAAAGTAGAGGAGCAGTGCATTGAAATCGTAGGTGCATGGGGAGGAGAGACCACAGCTACTGCCTCGTAGGGCCCATGCAGTGTTTATTCTCCAGAAGTAGAACTCTCTTTGCCAGTATGACCTGGCAGAGTGATCTGAGAGGTAGGTGCCCAAAGGACGGGAAGGGGACAGAGGACTGTGGTACCCCGGTAACTCCCAGCAGGTTCCGGACGCCAGTTACAAGCACTAGCTGGAAGAGAGTGGAAGCAAGGAGCCTTTACAGAGCCTTGGAGGGGAGAGGAGATCAATATCGAGAGAGGAAAAGAAAACTGGTAGAGGCAGTTGTGGTAATTACCACTTCAGGGATGATTTTCATTAACCTCCAAGATCTTCCTCTCAGCAGAGATCAGACAGAAAAGGGGGAAGTAAAGCCGTGTCAGATGGGATACAGGAGGGAGGGGGAAGAAGAAAGAGGACAGGACATCCTCTCGAGAGCCTGGGAGAAAAAAAGTAACACCCTGGACCAGTCTGTAAATCCAACAGTGAAGACAGACCCAGGGGCAAGGTATTTGTTCACTGTTTTCTTTTTTAAGTTTGCAAAACATTAATATTTTAAATACTTTATTCTTCATTTGCATAATTAAGAATACACAAGCCTAAACTCACTGAAAACAGAATTAACAAATTAGCAGGTGCAGGGATTTGGAAGCAAGAGGTTTGGGAAAACAGAGCTAGCAAATGTCGGCATTAAGTAGAGCAGTGAAATCGTGCCAAGCCTTATTTATGGATTTGTGCATTTCCTTTGCATAGCCCCACTCCTGCAGCCAGAGGAATACAGCTCAATTTAAACATGAACCCCCTGCAGTTATACTGTAGCTGAGCCTAAAACTGAGAGCATACAAAATAAATCTCTTCTGAAGAAAAACTGACGAGCCTCACCTCAGATGTCTTTTGAAAGCCGAGATATCTTGGATGAACACTTAACTGAAAAGGGAAGCAAACTGCAAAATGAAATCCAAGAGAAATGGGAGAAAATTTTAGAACAGTATCTCGAAGAAAGAAAATACAAAAGAAGCAGCAGCAGCCTTAAGTTACATTGCAGACAAGAACCTGGGGAGGAAGCAAAAGACATCCTATGCCCGTATGAGAAGTTCCCCTTAGGAAGACCAGAGGCTGATTTCCAAGCTAATGCCCTACAGATTTTGCAGCGTGTGACACAGCCGCCCTGTGGAATATTTAAAATATGGTATTTCTCCAGCAAGGTGAGAAGTTTCCAGTTTTTATCATCGCCTCTTGTGCAGCCTTTCGGGGGGACAGAACTGTCCCCAGGAGGGCATGAGCCACGGGAGTGAGAAGTCCCTGCCATCGGGCTTCTGAGTGACTGGACAGAGACTGGAAAAGGCTGCGGGAAGCCTTCCAACAGCAAGATCATGGGTCAGGAATCATCTGCACCTCAGGCTAGTGCCCAAGGGAGGGAGACTGCAGTATTCCTGTTAAGCAGAGCCTCTGCCTGTAAGGTGAGGAGCAGGTGTGGGCAGAGGGCAACAACAGGGCATGGGGAGAGCATTTCACATCCCTCTAAAGGGGATCAGTGACTCAGCTCTCCTGGAGGCATTCAGACTCCAGGTTGCTCTGACATTGTGCTGTGTCTTGGTAGATGCTGAAGGATCTGTTGCACATCTAAAGCTACACATGTGTACGCGTGTGTATGTGTATTTCTGGGCAGTTCTGGCCAATTGTGTCTTGTTTTCACGGATGATGCAAGTCCCTTGATTTCATTTTTCTGCAGATTTCTCATCCGTATAATGAAAGGATGAGTTCTTTCTGTCCTTCGGAAAGTACTTTCAGATCTGTGCCTGAAAAGCCATGTAAGAACTGTGGGTTGTTCTTATTGGTAGCCAAAGGGCACAGTGTAAGTATGCAAAGATTAAGAAATAACGTGGTTACTCCTGCAAATCTCTGACCCAAATCTCTGACTTTATAAGAATGGTCTGGCGGTTGAATAGGCAAGTTTTATGCTGGAGATGTTATTCAGGAACTTTATTAGGGCATTAATAGAAGCAAATCTCCGTGTCCTATGCATTTCTTTACTTAGAAGCAGTAGAGCAGCGTTACTCCTCTTCCGTGCTGGTTTACATCTGTGCAGCATTTATTTGTGTCTTTTAAATTCTCATGCTTGATTCTCTTGAGAACAACATTTCTCCATTTTCCTTTTCTTGGAACTGGGCAACACTGATGTGAGAAAGGAGCGCCTGATGCTTCTGTGGAAGCCTCTTCCTTCCGAGAAGCTCCGGTCTGCATTGAACAACAAAATTAGGAACAAAACTAAACCAGAACCAGAGCCAGTTACCACTGCCCAGTGAGGCAGGAGACTGTCAGCAGAGGGGGCTGCAGGGGACGGCTGCTGTATGCAGTGGGTGCTGGCTGAATTTTTACACGGGTGCCAATGCAAACGCTTCCAGCAGGGCTTCTTCAGAAATGGTAGCTGATAACTGCTAATAAATCCACCCATTACTGAGACGAGAAACAGAGCCTACCCAGCTGTCACTGTTAGTTGTTTATAGCTTGCTGCAACTGCCCTTTCCTTGTCCCGACAACTGTGCCATAATCTTGTATTTTCCTTCAGCGAGTGGGTGGTTTACTTGCACTTTCAGCTAGGCTGAGGCAGGTCTAACAGTCCATGCTGCCATCAGCTCTCCTAGAGACGATGCTTAGAGATTATCTTGTTGATTGAAGAAATGATTACAGTGCTCATTGAGCAAGAGTGTGAACGGGGGGGGGGGGGGGGGGGGGGGGGGGGAGTCTCTTCCTCAATAGCTGCAGCAGCTAGAGATTACAAGCAGCAGGCGCAGAAACGGTGGACACAGAGCACGGAGATGATAATGGTGCCATGCCACATTAGTGCTGCATTAGCAGATAAGACAACAGGACGGCTTGCTTGACAGTATTTCTCAGTTCACTTGACATCTCTTTTCTGTTTTTAGATGGTGGAAAATGGCCGATCTCAAAAGAGTAGGGGAGAGAGCAGTGACGTCAGGCAAAATAAGCTTTGCATTTTGTCTGCATTTGCAAAGATAGACACTATGAATATATTCCAGGGCATTTGTTTTGTAGTGCCTCACAGTACACGTGTATGTATTCGCACCTGTGTGGTGGCTGTGTGGAAAGATGTGGGAGAACTACAAATTGTAAGTACTTCATTGCAATCGTAGCTGAAAGCACGTACAGGAGCCATTCCATCCCCAGGATGTCATTTTAGTAGCCCAGACTGATTTTTGTTTAGGAAACACTGAAATACTGCAGGGATGGGTCAGCACTCTCCCACTTCCTCTGCCTCACAGATAGGAGCTTTGCAGCTGGGCTTCACACAAGGGCTGTTCCGTCATCCTTTCCATTACACTGTGCTGGAAGCTGTGGCTTGCTTTCAGGACAGATGTAACCAAGTCTGGGCTACCAAGACCCTGCAAAGATCGTGCTGGCGGAGCTGGAGGTGGGTAGGATGCTGCTTGTCCTGAGCCTGGGGATGACTGCTGCTCCTTGTTCTACATAGCTGCTTAGGCTATGTGCTGACCAACTGGGCAAGGAGTAGATGTCCTGTTTATTATTGTCCTGAGACCACTGAAAGTGGCTTGCTCCCATGCTGTGATGGATCCTGGTCAAGCCAACATACCTAGGGCTTGTCCAGGTTAATGTGAAATGCTGCAACAGCTGGGTGCAACTAGACTGAAACAGGCATGAATGCGGGCACTAATGTAGCTACTGGAGGCTGTAACACAAACTGGGGGCTTCCCAATAGCATTTCTCTGGTGACTTTCACCCTTAAATAACACCAGTATCTCCTGCTCAGGCGAGAGGCCTTGAGAGTCCTGCGCAAACAGAGGAGTAGGAACAGAAATACGCTGAGCTGAGCCAGGCAAGTGCAAAGCATTTTCCTCCATGGCAAAGCAGAGAGAAGTGTTTTTCCCAGGCACTGTTAAAACTCAGGGCGTTACTCATTTGGATGAATTAAGCAGCCTGCCCACAAAATGTAGGGAGTGTGTATGTTCTGAATCGCTGTTACTCCATGTAGTTTAAAATGCAGTTAAAATACACTGAAATACACATTTAAGAAGCTTCCCGTTGAGGAAATACAAGCTTTTTTTAAGTCACCAAGGTACAAAACTTAAGTCTCTGAGCGATGCTGCTTTGAAATAGGGTTGTGCTGAAGAGAACATCCAGCTCAGCGGGCAGCGTGGAGAACAGAGAACCTTTGGGGCCAGAGGAAGAAGAGCAGCTCTTCTGGGTTGCTGCATGTGATCATCGCTAGCAGTGAATCAGTGGTGGCCTGCTGCCACACCCCAGAAAAAAGCTTTATTTTCTTGTCCCCAGCATTATGAAGTACTGAAGCAGTAGGCTCAGCAGAGGAACCCAGCAAGAACAGCGATATGTGCAATTGCCTTGAAGAGAAAGGCAATGAGAATCAGAATCTTCGGCTTTCCAAATGTGAGGGTTTGTCATGAACTTCTCTGTGGTCAGGTGAATTCAGATGTGAAAAAGGGCTATCACGCTGGCAAACCTGTCGGTTTTGTTTCCAGCCACAGCAGTTAGACAGAACAAATGCAGAAGTCTTTTCCTACACATTTTCCATATGTACTTCTGCAGACGTGTATAGTAATGGCACTCTTCCTTCTCTCAAAAATTAAATCTTCCTTCTCCACCCTGTTACAGGGTTTAGGACTTAGGGTTTAAGCGCGTGTGCTAGAGTGTCTTGGTTTGTTATTTTCCTTTGAAATACATATATAGAGCTGTGCTTCTCTGCTTGAGAAGGCAAAGTCAAACCAAGTGCTTTGCACATGGAAGATTTAGCAATGCTCCTTACTTTCTGGGCTAGTTTGTCTTGAAGGGTTGTGCTGGCTCTCAGAAAGGCTGTGTACGGCAGGGAGAGCTTTTCATCCGGTAGAGAATTCAGCCGTGCCAAGATTCCCATCCTCCAGCAGGAGGTAGCCTTGTAGATGTCCTGGATTGACCTGATTTAGCACCCTATTGCCAGAAGATTGAGAATTGAGTTTGATTCCTAAGTTTTAGTTAAGACCACTGACTGCTTAAAGAAGAGCAGGTGCTTTCATGAGCCCAACGGTATCTCCAAGCATACTACGTGCACGGTATCTTTTGTGCTGATATTTTTATGCATACACACACATATATATATATACACGTATCTACACATACCCATATGCGGTTGGTCGTGACTCATTGATTGGTTATGCAGCGGAAGAGAATTATACCAAGAGGTTGGCCTTTCCAAATCAAACATATATATCTTCGATAATTGTCACCCTCCCCAGGAAGATCAGAATCGCAGCTGGGACTTGAGTCAAATTACGACATTTTGAGTTACTGGCAAAGAATTTTCTTTTGGCTTCTGTAAGTCTATAATCTGAAGTTTGAGGTTGTCTTCTTCTACAAACGCTTCTCAGATTAGAAGGTTACATGCAGTACCTCAGTGACTGAATTTATTCTTAACTACGCCTTAAGTGATGATGAGCGAAAAATGTTCTACGAAGGATTTTTCTACTCATCTTCTAAGGACATAGCCACCAATGTGAATCATGAACAACTGCAGCCTTGCATTTTTATCACTTACTCTATTAGTGCTCTCCCTTTCACTCAGCTTGGGCAGTGAAACTAGATTACTCATCTTGAATTTTATTAGCTGTCAGTTTCTCATTTTCATGTTGTACTGCAATGCTGCAAGATTTGGAAAGCACTTATTCCAGGAGAATGATATATCTTATGTAACTTATGAGCTGAATATAAACTTTCTGAGATCATAGAGCTTTTGCTGAAGGAAACTTACGCTACTGTATTCACCAGAAGGTCACTGCATTTTTATAATTTTCAAAATCTTCTGAAGTTGTACATTTATGTGTTCAGCAGTGGCTCTTTTTGCATTTAGCAGCATCAGGAAAAATTCCTTGCTTCTGACCGGAGAGGTGTTGATGTGATACAGAGATGTCATGAGAGGCAGCGAGATTTAGACCTGCAATCTGGTCCCCACTGAACTCCATGGAAAAAGCTAATTTTCTGGGAGAAGAGGGTATCTTTGCAGAAGAAAAGGAATTGCAGAATGTTATAAAGTAAGTTTTATTTCCTCAGACTGTGGGAGGTATAAGCTCAGTCAGGCATTGTTAGTAAATAAGATCTAGAGCACTTAAAAGAAGGATTCAATCACAAATTCAATTGGTCCATTAACTAAATGTAATATTATTTACCTAAGTGGCCCTCCTGGACTATTTCATAACTCAGGTTTATAACCTTTTTTAAAAAAGATCAATATTACTGAGTGCACAGTCCCCTGAGCATGATGGAGGAGTCAGGCCATTTTAGCAGCTATGGTCCATGATTTCCAGAGCTGAAGGTCCAGATGAGAAATACAAAATGAGGAAAATACTCTCCTAGAAATAGTAAAAAGAAGAAATAGCCTCGGAGAGAAGGATGGAGAGAAGCAGCGAGGTCTGAGATGTGTTGCACGAGATCAGCTCTTTTATTGGGCTCATGCAGCTAGAACATAGAGGCAGGCTTTCCAGCGCACAAAAACCCTTCTGCAAATCTGAGAGAGAAGCTGTAGTGACATTTAAAGCCACACACACAGGTTTGCCAACATGTGTCAGAGCGAATCTCCAGTGGGAGGGAACAACCAACCGCTCTATTTGCAACTTGGCAGATGGGGTGTTTTGTTGTCTGCTCTAATGTGTGATGTGAGCTGGCTGCTCACACTGAGCCCCATCAAGTGGGAAAGGTAGCTCTCTTCTATCGATCCCGCGTTCATGATCCACTGTTTGATTTGCTCGTATCAGCTGGGAGCGACGAGCTCCTGCATCTGAATTCAGTGCCCTGACAAATCGCTGCTGGGGGCTCAGCAATCAGGAGCGGTGGCACTTTTCCACTTCTTTAATCAGCATCGTGAAAAGTCAAATGATAAAAGCAAATAAAAGCCAGGAAGGACCTATTTTATGGCTACACTGCCATTAACTGGTGGGGCACTGGCTCCCACCATTTCAGTTCTTCTCCTCCTGTTTCATACAGGTCATCCCCATCGCTGCGAGACTGGGAGGCATGTGGGTGTGTTTTGTGTCAAGTGGGGAAGAAAGGAGGGCTCCTGACAAGTCCTAAAAAAAAATCATACTGAAACCTCATGAAATTTTCAGTGGCAAAAGGCAATGCTGCTGAGAGACCTTTGCCTGTCTGTCCTCATTAAGCACGTCTCTCTAACTAATGGCTACTGTTCGGTGCTGCTCCCCAGCCTTTCTTTCCCCCTGCTTCTCACACAGTGCTCAGGCTGCTCTTCCCTGTGCTGCCACACATCACTCCGAACCGTATGCAATTTTCATGATGTGCTCTCCTACAAGAAGTATCAGAGAGGAAAAGCAATTTTTGTTCTTTCCAGTGCCTTCCCCCTTGGTGCCGATGCGATCTCTGGTTCACCTGGGCATGACACATCCATTTGATGAATTAAATTGATCGGTTGGTGTTGAGTTGTGATCTGGGGCAGGAGGCACGCGGGGACGTGGAGGACAGCGCAGTGTTGACAGAAGGTTTTGTATAGATGGTGACATGTGAAGCTGCTTTTAGTTTTCAGCAAAAGCCACTGTTTTCAGCCCTTGACTGCAGTGAAACGGTTCCCTTGTGATCATAACATGACCATTCTGAGGGTGCGGTCCAAAAGCAGGTGGCAGGCAATCCCTCAAGCTCCAGTGCTGCAGCCCTGATGCCATTTCTCTCTTCCAAGAGAGAAACGTGTCCCCGTTGATACAGGGTATAGCTGCGTCTGACCTGAGTCTTTGACAATGCAGAGCAATTTTTGCAGGGACAGGAAACCCATTTTGTGTTATTAGACAAAAACGGCTGGAAACCTTCCTTCTCCAAACCAGACGGGATGTTTTGCCAGGTATGGCAACTTTTCAAGTGGCTAAAGCTCTCATTTCTCTGCCAGGCAACATGCAAGTGGTGTCAGACTGAAACGGCTTCAAGATTTGGACTAATAGTTCAGGGGGAAGAGAGACCCAACTGCAGAGAGATGATAGTCTAAACTGAGTGATAAGACATCTGCTTATCTTGTATAGCTTGCTTTGTGGTGTTCTTGGTTTTCTGCACCTGTTTGTGCTGCACATAGCACCACTGCAATAGCCAGTCTGTGGATATTCTCTGCTGCATCTGTAGTCAGGCGTAAACTAGAAAAAAAACAGACCTTTCCTTGCCCCAAATATTAACTCAGGTAGCAGAAAATGCCTCTCTGTAAAGAGAAGTCATGGAACGTGTGTGCTTTCAGGCTTTCTTGCATGGATTCCATAATTTTAATGTGACTATGTTTCTATTTTTGCTACCTTACCAGTATGTCGTAGTTTCTTTTCTCTAGGCACCTCAGAATTGCAACCCCCTTTTCTTACCTGGACTTCATCAACATTTCTGTCATTTGTCAGCCGTTAAGCAGGTGACAGTACCACTCTGGAACAAACAAGCAGTGCAGAATGTACTAGTGTTGGCTGTTTTTCCCCTGAGTGATGCTGCTTCCAGGAGACCCATGGTATGGGGAAGTGGCTGCTAGAGAGCAGCAATCCTTGGGGTCATTTGTTCCATGTCAGAGCATATGCACGTGTTTGGCTGATGTTCTTTTCTCTGGTTTTGGAAGAGAAAGACATCAAGTTTGGAAGGTGAGCCTGTAATTTTGCTGGATCTCACCCGGGTGGCTGCTCAGCAGCTAAACATTTTGCTGAAGTTGTCCATATAATCCAGGCAGAAATATATGAGTTTTGACACTCGTGTGATATCATTTCCAAACCTGGTCGACAGCCTGTGTTAGTTGGGCTATACAGATGATTGCATGAGAAGAATTCAGGGCAAATCATTCATCAGAGCCTTTCCTGTTTGGCTTTATTGCAGCTTCTTATGTGCCTGAAGTATTAAAGAAATGCTCCGTTGGACTGAGGTTGTACTGGGAGATGGGATCTCACTGAGAAGTTAAGATATCTGAAGGGTTTTTTTTCCCCTTTCTACAAAGTGTTTGGAAAGGAAAGGGATCCAATTCTGGCATGATGTTTCAGAAGGTGACATTTGTTATAACTCACTGCAAATGTTACTCACCATCTACAAAACATTCAATTAAACTCAAGAGCAGTGAAAAATACCCAGCTCCACTGCAGCAGCTGCACTTGGCGTCAGAATCCCTCGGGTTCCTTGGGAGCCAACAGATCCCTGCTGGAGACCTTCACGCCGTGGCTGCTGTCCCACCTGTCCCTGTTCCCTGGGAGCCAGGTTGTCACAAGAGATTTCCCTTCTTGGGGCTCATCCTCACTTTCCCAAAGATTGTTGTGACCAAGCAGGGAAGTGGCTTTCTGTGCTGGCAATCCTCCTAGAACACTGATTTCCCTGATTAAATCACATTCTCGCAGAACACAAATCCCCCAGTCGATGATTAAACAAAGACCCCCATAAGCTGCTGGTTTGGAAGTCAAAAAATAGGAAAAGTTGTCCAATACGTTTACGATCGTTTGTATGCAGATCGTAGGTCTGTTTGCCTCTGACGCCTTTGTGTGTGCCTTCAGATTACAGCACGGAGCTGTAATTCCTGAAACGCAACAAACAAAAACTTTTGTCCTGCTTGCAGGAAACCAGGACACCGAGAGCGCACATTTTTGGTATGCCAAACCCGTTGTTACAGATCTCTGGCACCCCAGGAAATTCTCAGATGTAACTTTGCTGTGTGCTACAGCCACCCACTATTTTGCAGTGTCAGCTGGGCTGGAGCTCAGATCCACCCACTCCCGCCGCACCGGGCCCGCTACGCTGGAGCTGAAGGCAAAATGCAAATGGACTGTGCTGAGCACGGCTGCCTTATGGCACGGTGCAGGGGGGTGCTGGAAGCAGAACCCGGAGCATCTCATTCCTGGTTCAGCACCTGAACCACGAGATCCTGCCTCTCATTACCTCTTTATCAAAACTCCTCGTTCCCCTGCGTAGCGGACTGAAATGGAACAAAACTCCAGCTAATTTTCTGCATAAGCCATTGAGTTTTGGGCAAGGAGATGGAAAGAGCCATCCAATTAGTTATTGCTGCTGGCATCCCCTGGTCCTGATTTGGTGTGGTTTATTGATGCCAAGCAGAGGTAGATAACCATAGCTCCCTTTTTCCTTTGGCGTGAAAACCTTTCCAGCCCGTATTTCCTATGAGTTCAGTCACCTGCTAGGCTCTTTGAGCTGTGTGAAGGAGCAGTAATTCCTTCAGTTTGCTACACTTGTTCCAGGGCAGGCTTTACTTCTCATTTTCCTAGATTATAAACAACATCACTGCCTCTGGAGAGCAAGGGTGGTGGCTTTCTTCATCAGCCTGTCTGGGTCCTATTTATAAACAAGGAGAGTGAGAAATTATGTTAAAAACTTGGAAGCTTTAAAAATAAAACTGTGACCTAGTCAAAGAGTAAACATTAGAGAAAAATAAAACCGTATTTTAAGAGATGGAAATGGAGAGGAATCAGGAAAAGTAATTCAAAGAGATTTTTAACTGTAAATAGGAGGGTGTAAATCCTCTGATCACTGGCAGTTCAGGTGCTGAGGACCTGGCTCAATGGTGAAAAAGGAGGGAAGAAAAAAGACATTAAGCAGGGAAAAAGAGAAAGGTGAGAAATCCACCTCATTGTACATGATAGATTATCCAGAAACAACCCGATCACGTTTCTTTCCAGACAAAAGAAACCAGTGTTTAAATTGGATTTAAAAGTATACCAAGTGCCTGTCATGTATACATCTTTTGAGCGGTAGTGGAATCTTAATTTTTTTAGGTAGTGGTTTAATGTGGGGTTGGTCAGGGAGTGTTGAGGTTGTACAGAGAATGAAAGATTTAAAAAAGGAATCAGAAGCTTTTACTGCAAAGGATCTTTGGAAATTTGTCCCCAGGAGGAACAGATAGGGGTTGGTTGTCCATTTTATCACTTACATCTGCTTATTTTTCCCCAACAGGTTGCCTGGTCACTATGAACAATGGCCCAGCTATACTACAAAAAGGTAAACTATTCACCGTACAGAGATCGGATCCCACTGCAGATTGTGCGAGCAGAGGCAGAGCTCTCGGTGGAAGAGAAGGCCTACCTCAGCGCCGTGGAGAAGGGGGACTATGCCAGTGTGAAACATGCCTTACAAGAGGCGGAGATCTACTACAACATCAACATTAACTGTATGGATCCTCTCGGTCGCAGTGCCCTTTTAATAGCCATAGAGAACGAAAATCTGGAGATCATGGAGTTACTTCTGAGCCACAGCGTGTACGTGGGAGATGCTCTGCTGTACGCGATACGGAAAGAGGTGGTGGGAGCTGTGGAGCTGCTGCTGAATTACAGGAAGCCAAGTGGAGAAAAGCAGGTTAGTCAAGTGTTCCCGTTCAGCTGTTACCTTAATAAAATCCTGTGTTAGGAAAGTGGTGCTCCACAGAGGAGGGGCTATTCAAGAGTCATAAACCAGAGTCCTTAATGCAGAGCCATTGCTCTGAATGCCCACAGTGGACGCGGGCAGCTCTGCTTGGATGATAACTTTGCAGTTTGAGCAGACATGCTCAGCCTGACTTAACTCAGCATTCTCAGTTTCACTTGGTGTTCTTTTCAGTCTTACAGGGTTTGTGGACATACTGATTTATAGGTTGATTTACAGACACACGCTTTGTAAAGGAATTTGGGGCTGTCTGAAGTTATATTACAATATATAAATATGAACTATTGCCATGCTGTTGCACTGGTATTAATAAGTGGAATTGTTTTTCATAAGTAAATCCTGAAAACACCCAAGCTTATAAATTACTGTAAGCAAGGAAGCAATCTGCTAGCTTTCAGTACTTAGCCATTGTAGAGGCATCTTGGTCTCCATCTCTGGAGAGCCCTAGTTCAGAAATGCTGAGGCAGTACACAACATTACAGCACGAACTGAGGTGCTATATATCTGAGCGATGAACAGCTATGACCTGCAGGAAGGATCCTTAGCTGCAAAGCTATCAGTTACATAAGGATCTTCGTGAAAAACCACCAAATCTGAATCCTGTCATTTCAAGTGTCACATGTCACACTGTCCCTAGCTTTTTTTTTTCATCTACAAGCGATAGTGCTGGTAACTGGGACAGTTTGTATGCATTACTGACCACTGCCAATTTGCACAAGATCAGTGCTTAGAAAGGAACTTGCAAACCTGATGATCCTTATTTCTCAGGTTTTCTTTTGAAATCTGCTTGGACAGCCCTTTGTGTGTGAAAGAAGAAAAAGATTAATAACAGTCAACCAGAAAAGAAAACTTTTTCGATAGGTAGGGCCTTAGTATATAGTTTTTAAATAGTGATTTTATGTAGTCAAAGCAAATAATAAGGAAACACTCTGGGTCAATGATCAAGAATTCTCAGCTTAGTGCTCAGAAACAGCAACACTCTGCATACCACAGCAATGCTGTTCTAATGTGTGGTTTAAGTGCTAGAGAGATGGAAAATCTCTGCTATCAGACCGGAAAGTTGGGATGTCATTCGTAGTTTTAATGTGTCAAAACGTAAGTAGCAAAATAAGAGCCATAAGTGGAGAATGAGCCATTTTTTTTCCAAGAAAGTTGGACCATTCTATGCCCAACATAACTGAAAGTAGAATAGAAGAAAAGGATAGATCACATTACTGGAAGTTTTCTTAAGTAGCACGAGGAACTGCTAATAATTATTGCAGATTAATGACATATTTCTTCTAAAATACCTTGAAAAGCAAGTGATGGGGTTGATGTGTACTTCTGTAAGATCTCTTGATTACCAAAACTTGGCCACTCAAATTCAAAGCCCTGATGGCTTAACTGGATAGAGGTCCATGAAATAAGAAGGATTTATTAAAGCTGAAACTCAGCTCCGACATCTCTAGGCAGTGATACTTTTCATACTAGGCCTGTTTCGTTTTTCTTTCTCTCTGCTGGTGTGCAGCCATCTTTCTGTAGCTAGGCTTGTATCTGCTGCAAAGTTTACAACTTGAAGGGGAATGTGTGTGGGAGAAAAGATGCGGTGCCAGTTTCAGCTTTATTTACAAGGTTGTTACAAGACCAGATTTCATCGGTATGTTTTAATCTAGTGCTGGCTTGATGCAAGATCCTATGCAGAAATCGGGGATAACTTCCCTGGTTTGTGGTTCAGGCTCTTCTGCGAACTGCAGGAAGTGTTTGCCAGTAGAGGGCTGCAGGACTGGCCTTCCCCTTCTGTGGTTACACTGATTGCTCATGTGGCGACGGTAATTAACATTTATTTCATGTACAGTGATATTATGGTAAATGGAAAGACCTGCTTAGTTAAGCAAAGTCGAGACACACAGGTTAGCTTGTCAAATCACAAAGCTAATATAGGAGGGCTTTTTGAACACGAGTTCCTGAGTCTGATTCGAGAGCGGTATCGACATACGTTCAGTAATTATCTTCACTGGACCCTTTCTCAGAAGGTCCTTTGGGAATCCAGTACTTAATTAATTCACAAAAAGCACTTGCTTTGTCCTAATTAATTAAATATATGTTCAAAAAACCTACTGAAAATCTGCTGTTTTGGTTGTGTAGTTACCCAAGCTCACACCTCATGGAATGGTTTCTGTCTTGACGAGAAATTTGTAAGCTTACATCACTTTTGTATGTCAGGTTTAGCTTAATCTGTTCCTGAATTGTACACAAGGTCCAGTTTCCCTGAACAAATGTGTGGGAAGGCAGCTCCTTGACTCAGGCGTAGCAGCCTGTTTCCACTTCGGGGCTGTCTGTTTGTCTTTGCTGCACTCGAGGCAGAAGTGGAGGAGAAGCATCTTGTGATTGCTCTCTTAAATGCTTCGTGCACCACCTTCACCCGACAGAGTCTGGGGTCTGTGAAAGCCTGCTAGTTCCCATCTCCAGCCCTCTGCCCCCAAGAAGAGGTTGCTGGATGCTGTATCAAAGCCTTGCCAGGCATGAAGAGCTGTTCCTGTTTGTGTCAGTTCAGGTAATTGTTCTCTGCATCTCAAAAGCATCGCTCAGCAGCATCACACTCAGCACAAGCCGTTTTACAGGCACGGATTTTGCTCATTCGTACCCCCTTATCCCCATACTGCTGCCCCAACCAAAAACATCACAGGCTGCATGATGCCAGCCTTTTGTGGGGTTACAGCGACTGTATCTAGATAGCAAAGAGGCACCCAAATGAGGAAGGGCAGGGGGTGGAAGACACCACGTTCCCATTCAGACGTGCCCTGCTCCCCAGCCACAGAGGCTGTGAAGGGTGATGTGTCCTGGGCGCTGCCTACCTGTTCCTTGAGAGCAGAGCTCTTCCCCGTGTGCTGACCTTTCCAGGGAGCAGAAAGTAAAATAAAAATCAAATAAGGAGTGATGTTTGTTGTGTGCCTCATGTAAGAGATCCAGGGTCTCATTCAGGATGGAAGGGCCAGGTGGAAATGGCTGAAAAGAGCAGGCAGCAGAGCTGCTCGCATCCTGTTATTAAGTGACCATGGGCAGTCATTATTCTGCAAACCTTTGCTAGGCTCCTGTTTAAGTGCCATTTACTGAGAATACCGTGCCAGTGGCAGGGGTAAGTCATAGCCAGTAACTATAACAACACAAATCTCCCGGACTGCGGCCGTGCGGATGGGGTGTCTCGGGGGGGAAGAGATGACTCTGTGCATGCGGAGCGTACAGGAGCCAGGAGCACAAACCAACCCTCTCTAAAGGCCACTACAAAGCGCACGATAAATGAGTGTGCTGAACAGTGATGCGTTCAGATAGACCTATTTCCTTTTAGGTTTACCTCCAAGCAAGGTTCATGGGCTATTTTAAGAACTTAACATTTCTCTTTGAACCCGTTCTGCCTGGTCCTGACAACTTCGGACTGTGCTGAGAGTCTCTCGATAGAGCTGGGGAGACTTCACCAGCTATAGCCAGAACTATTGCTACTACGGTAGCTCTGCGGCTAACGTAAGCAAGTTATTGCTGTTGTGAAAGATGCTGGCACCTCTGGAGATTTGGGGTTCAGTGAGAGAGCCATCAGAGTGCAAGCATCTTTCTTCTGCTACCTTGGGAAGACCATGCAGACATGCTGATGTGTGTCATTGGAGTTAACAGGAACTCGAAGCGACTTCAAGTTTGAGTTCAGCACTACCATAGGAGCAAGAGAATGCTTTTGAATGCCATTGAACAATTTCTCCTTCCCAGTAAAGTCTTCTGCCTCCACACCTGTTTGATCTTGAGATTTAGGTGGTTTCGGGTGTGTGTTTTGTTTGGTTGTTTTTTGTTGTTGCTGTATGTGTTTTCCCCCAGAAGTCATTTTAGAAATGTTTTTGCCACACAGACATCAATACAGTGGGTTACGTTTTCAGCCAGGCTGGAGTTTGCAGCTAACCTGCACTTGCAAGCAAGAGGAAATACAAGTCTGAAAATCCACATTTTCCCACATAACCAAATCATTTTCAATTTATCATTAGTAGTGGTTGTATTTCCATAAATTTTGAATCCTGCTGAAATCAGTACAAATCTTCCCTGTGACTTCAGATGAGGTCTTAGGAACATCGAGGTATTTTTTAATAGCCTCTCGTGTGAGTTCTGCCAGGCAGCTCCAGCTCTCTGTTAAGCATGCATCACAGCTCGCAGCTTGCACACATCTCGCATTGTTTTTTGCCTTGTTACGGTGGATGTTGGCAATGCAACAGGCGCAGGCTGTGCTGGCTGCCGAGCCACTTGCATTCTTTAAGAAGCTGCAAGCAGCCAGCTGAATTACTACACGTTCATGGTATAGCCGTGAGCACCTTTACGGGTAGCTGTTTTCTTCACAACAATCAGAGCTGACATCAAATGTTTACATAAGGATGATACTAGCATCTCTCTGGTATCTGCCAAAATTAGCAATTTGTTCATGGCAGATGGCTCCGAATTAATCTGGTTCACAGATGGGACTACAAATGCAATTCCTCAATAATGAGAATAAAAAGAAAAGGGATCTCAGTATTTATGACCATGATTCAATTTGTTTCGACGGTCTAAAGGCCTTATGAGTCAATGAGATCTCAACAGATACCTATCCATATGTCTTCCAAAAGAAGAATCTGAACAAGAAATAAAGCCCTGGAAGAATATGGTTGTGGAGTGGAAACTATGGAGAAAAAAAGGCAAGCTTTTAAGTCTTAGCTGCTAATCCTCAGATACCTGCTGGTGGAAGGTTGCTACACTTGATAGTATTTGCAAACTTAACATTTGACCTCAAAAATCCTCTTTTAAATGAACTGATGAGTGAAAAATCTGTTGTCATGAGTGTAAATATCATAGATCAGCAGCCAAGAAACAATCGTTTGTGAACCAGAAATTATATGGTGCATTAAACCATTTTATCCTTGCCCAAATCCAGTAACTTTCTTGATACAGCGTGATTTAACTGATTTTTCCTACTCACTTAGGGTTCTTCTTCCTCTATGCACAGTCCAGTGCAAAGCTGCGTTCTTACTTCCAACAGCCCTTGATACTTTCTGGATGGACAGACTCATTGCTAGCATTGTCAGACCGATGCAGTCACTGACAGGAGCAGGTCAGTTCTCAGGGATCTCATGGCATAAAAGTTGGATTCTACAATCAAGAGTTCTAGAAATTGCTGGTATTCCTCATGTCCTGGCTGAGCAGTTACTATGGATCTGTGTCACTTGCAGAGGTGCCTGGGGTAGGACCAAAGGACCTGGGTTTTGTAGCTGCGAGAAATGTTACCCCATCTCCTTCAGTAAAAGGTTTGTTTCCTTGATATTTAGTAAGGTTAAAGGCAAAGGAGAGACTTGTGGACTTACCAGCTAAAATTGCTGAGCCTCATAGCACCAGCTCCCAACCCATGAGCTGAGGATGGATGCAGGGAGAGCATTCAGATACAGATAAATATGCCTTCCTTCTGCAGCGGTAACATATTTTGGGTGCTTACACTGCTTCTGGGACATCATGGACTAGGTGGATGCCAACAGCTATGAGATATTACAGAGGCATGAAGGACTGCAAAGGGATCAAAGCCCAGAGTGCCCTTCTGCAGCGCTAGCCGTAGTTTGCAAGCAGTATTTGTGTTCTTACATCAGTTTAAAAAGCAGTTCAGCTGATTACGGAGGGCTGAGACGTTGGGTTGCTGAAACCTGGGCACCCGTGTCACGGAAGTCTGTAGGTCTGACCTGGTCTTACAGTGCTCCACTGCAAGAACTCAGCAGCAGAGAGGCTAGCAGGCTGGTTGGTATGACTCCGTACAGATACCGTGCCCTTTGGTGTGACTCAAACCAGCTGTTTCCATGTTGATACAAGAGGTCCAAAGTGAAAAGGGGAGGCTGGACCTGGTTGGGTGCACTTGGAGCCAGAGCTGAAGCAGTAGAGAAAAACCAGCCACGGGTTCTCAATATGAAAATATTTGAAAGGCACAATAAGGAAGAAAGATTGTGTCTGAAAACAGCAAACTAGCTGTTACTGCTCCAAAGCCTAATGGCTCTGCCAGCATCTAGGCTTTTCATTATTTTTATTGATGCAGTAATAATTCACAGCTATAGTTAACGTGCCTTTGACATTGGCGGCTGCCTTCAGAATGAATTCCATCTAATTAAACAGCGAAATCAAAGATCACTTCAGTTAATGATTACATCTAACTGGGAGACTTTCCTCCCTCCCCACCGCCTTCCTCCCCAGGTGATCTTAAATCCACGAGAAGGTGCGAGGCAAAACCAGGAACTTGGCAACTTATCACGGAGCTAATGAGCAGCAGCGGGGCTGAGGCTCGCAGGCTGCAGTGCCGGCTTCCAGCCCCTGACGGTGGCAAATAAGTCACTGGCTCCTTCTCCAGGGCCAGCAGCAAGGCTGTTGTTACTTCCTAGGAGGGCTGGTGGGTCAGGGTAAGAACCACATCGCAGCATGCACAAACATGTCACGCTTGTGAGCTAGCATGTGGACAGGTAGGAAAGGCAGGGACATGCTGTTAGAGGAGATGCTTCCCGGGGAATTTTCTTTATTCGTATGTGGGAGTGATCTGAGCACTTGCCTGCGTCAGCTGCTAACAGCACGGCTCAGGAAAGCTGAAGTGCAGCGTGATGGAGTGGATACTGGAGGTCTGAGCTCCTGTGAGCAGCAGGAAGCATTCTGCACACCCAACAGGGCATGTTTGGTGCCAGCAGTGATAAGGGTCTCAGCTGCGTGGACTGCCTGTAGCAAACTAGTTGTAGGAAAAAAGTCCTGTTCGTGTTCCTACACAAGTAAGCTTTTGATCTCTATAGATCTGCCCATTAAGGTGTTAAATTCGATAAAACATATTTGCTCACCTACCCAGCATCCACGAATGGGCCTAGTTCACTCACGAGCCCCGATTACAGCATTAGCTGCTCCCTTAGATCAGCCCCACAACATCAGGTAACAGCATTTTTGCCTCTGGTTTGTGATTTCTGACACCCAGAAAGGGCACTTGACATGGCTGTCTAAACGGGAAGATGCTGGCAAGTCTGCCTGCTGAAATAGTTGCGATACATGGTCAAAGGGAAGCTTGTTTGTAGGGGGAAATTGAACTTACATTACAGGCTGCCCTGAAATGAAGCTCTGGGATTTAGGAGGAGCCCCCTAGTTCTGATCAGGCTGTTGAATGTAGCTGTGTGCATTTGCAAATTAGAACAGCACCTTTATGGCTCGTTCATCCCCGTGATGGGGCAGTGATCAGAGTGCGATGGGCAGAGCCTTCTGGTGGCTCCAAGAGTGGGGAAAACCAAAAAGGCATCAGCTGAGCACAAGAGCATTCTCCCTGATCAGCCCTGCTTTGCTGGTGCTTAGTTTGTGGAAGAGGGAGGACTCACGTGCTCCACTTAAATACTCTTCAGGCAGATCGATGATGAGTTAGACCCAGTCTCTGCAGCGAGGGGTATATTCGCTGGGTGTTTTCAACTGCTTAGGGTTAGAAATAAAGGAACTCAGTGCCCCAGTGGTAATAGAGAAAGATACAACCACGGAGTTTATTCCTGTGCGAGACCATGCCACCTCTCTGGGTTGCCATTTCTTTGCTAGCACAAACTCTGGGGTCTTTTCAGAATCCATACAGTCTTAGTGAGCAGAAAAACAATGCCAAAAAGCAGAACCTAATAGTCAAAATGGGAAGAAACGCAGCCACCTGCTTTGTGAGCATTGAGATGTGTTTTGTGCAATGTCAGACAGCACTGGGCTGGCACCAGGTGCGCTCACTCACTGTGCTTTGTGATGTTGTCTTGTGATGAAAGCTGATTTTTTTTTTTTTAAGGTATACGATCAAAAAGGAACATAGCCCCCTTCCCCAAGCAGAAAGCTTTCCCTTTCCAAGCCCTGTTAGCAACATATTACCTCACCTAAACCCAATGAAACATCTCTCTCTGCACACAGTAATAAATTATTGGAAATAGGGACATTTGTGTACAAAGACGATGACATGGAAGGTTATAGACAATATGATTATTGGACTGTTTTAGTACATCTTGTCCTTGTTACCACTAAGTCAGAACAGAAAATACAGAGATCAGATAAAATTAAAAAGCTGGGTAACTCTTCCTTCCCAAAGTAAACCCTGGAAAATATTTGAAAAATAGCCATAATAAAGCAAAGATGACTTTGAAGGCACAGGCTGCAAATTTCCAGCTCACCGTGGACTGTCTTTATTTCAGCATGTTTGAGGTCAGGCAAGAACTTACCCATAAAATAAAATAAAATAATGTAAGGGGCAGGGACATTCCAAGGCCTTTAATGTAGTCAAGAAATTAGCAGGACTGGATTAAGTAACTCTTTAGCAAAACAAATTTCCAAATGTAAAATCAAAATTAAAAATCATCAGGGTTGTCTTTTTTTTTTTAACCCCCAACAGCAGCTCTTGTCACAGAGTAACCCTTTAAATGGTAACAAAGAAAAGTGAAAAATGCATAAACAGTTTTATGTTTTCAAATGGGGAAAAAACAGCTTCAGGCATACTATCTAGTCTGGCTGTCTGAACTTTGGGAGAGAACTCAATTTACCCACGTGAGCAATATTAGACTCACATCTGAGTTCGTATCAGAGGATCTCAGGAAAAAGATCTGGCAAGGAGCTGGGAACTTCTGAATTTTGAGAAGGTTTTAATAGAGCCATAGCAGTCTGTGATCCAGGTTCTGATTTCTGTTATGCCATATTTTCTCTAGCAGCTTCATTAAGGTCTGGATTTGTGATACTCCAGAACTTCTGTCCCTTCTTAATTGGACAAGTGTCTTTATTCAGCTAGCCCCAGGCTACCTGAGCATAGTAGAAAACCAAGATTAGTTTGATAGTTGGTCCTCTCAGAGATAATGTGACATAATATGTAAACTGGGACTACAATCAACTTCTCAGCCATTCTTACACTGATGAGGAAGTGACAGCCAGAAGAGGGTGCAATTGCTCGTGGCACAACACTGGTCGTCCTCCTCTAAGCAAGATCAAGCGCTTTAGACACGAGCCAAGACTGGATTTGGTTCTTAGCTGGAGCAAGGCACAGGAATTCAGGGCCAAGCAGACCTCAAGACTGCACTTAAATACAAGAGGTTCAAGCACAAACTGTCCAACTCTTCAGCAGCATCCCTGTGGTCTGGAGAATAGAGTCCACACTGTGCACTCTTCATTTAGTCATCAGCCGCCTTATCTCATTTCCTCCACCCCATCAGGACGGGAGAGTGGCTCAGAGGAGAGAGTGCTCTGTCTGGGATGAGTTGCCATAGGCCATTTAAATGCATATTTGCAAAATCCTTTCCTTCTGAAGGCTTCTCTCTGCCTTCCTCTTTTTTAATCCGCAAATAAAAAGAGAAATAACGTAGCATCAGCCATAAGCGGGGACATCTTTTGACAGTCTCTGTGCTGCATTTCTCGAACACGTGGCTGAACACAGCGAGCTCGGATGCAGCTCTGCCACAGCCAAACACTGGGGTTTAGCTCTGATAACCAAACCCTTGCGTCTACCTCCATTTTCTAGCACGTGGATGAGAAGCCAAATTACAACTTGAAGTGTCTAGAGCTAACATGTCTGGATTAATGTACTTTGTTTACTGGTTGCAGAGAAGAAAGTTCAGTTACATAAGAATCAAATTAATTTATTTTTTGCATTATTTCAATAATAGTGCATTATATCTAGTGATTTTTTATTCAATGATACATATTTCGATGTTAATATGCATCATCGAGTAACCTTGGATCAGTGTTTGGCTTGCTACAAGGTGCCCAAAAGGTATCTATGTAAATTCTCGATTTTGCTTTATCAGTCTGAGGGGCAGAGACTTGACTTGGCTTTCCAGACATACCAGTCACTGAGCAGGCTTTAGAACCTGCTCCAGGAGGAGCCTTTTCTTCAAGTGGATGTACTTTTTTTTGAAATTACCAGAAGAGTCCAGTAACAACAGAGCTTGTTTAAAATTATGTCTACAACCAAGCACGCTTTATGCTGGCATTAAGAACTTGTTCACAACCAATACAAAAGCCCTTAAAGTACATTACTTTGTTATCAGTTGGTGATGTTCATTATTCTTCATTAACTAAATGACATTTCATTCAATGAATTGCTCTTTAGTTAAAAAATAACCTCCTTTTTAATATAGATGCTGTCATCACTCTCAGAAATACAAGATGTCTCCCAAGGCATGCCTGATTAAGACATTCAGTTATTGAAATCAGCACCGCTGCATCACCTAAAATGAAAGCTTACATTTGTAGGAGCATGTAACATTTTCCCCAGAGTCCCGTACAATGAAAGAAATGCCCGTGGGGTCCTACCAGTGAAATCAGTTGTTGATGGGTTTAGGCAAGGAGCAGGATTCAGATGGCCACACCGGCCACACCATACATTTTTTTCAAGACCCTGTTGCTAGTAACACAGCTGATCCACAGTCTGGCTACCCTGACTCCGTCTCTCCTCCTCTCTTTGCGGAGCTGTATCTCCAAGCACCACAAGACTGTGATCCTGAATAAAATCAGTCCCTGCTAAAGCTCCTGCTGACCACGGAGCCTCACGCTGAATTGACAGGGTACAAAATCTTTTTTGTATGACAAAAATTGGCCGTGCCTGTTACAATGCTTTTGGATGGCACACGCACTTCCCCCATAGAGCTGCACATAGAAAAACAACCTAGAAATAGGAAATCCTTGCTCAGTAAATTAACCAAGCTTCCATTTCTGCTAGCATTTTATTTAAAGTCTTCCATGAAATTGCCTGAGTCTGTTTTTAATAGAACATTGTTTGGCAATTAGAAAATCTTCAATATATAGCTCAATCAAAAGGTTATACTAGCTGAAAATAATGACAGTATATTTACAGTTTGTCATGGTTATACATGCAGTTTATTATGCTAGTCCAGGTGAAGTGCTAGTTTAGGGAATGGAGATGGCCTGAAAATGTGGCGATTCCATCTGGAACAAGTGAAAGTGTTATTAGCTATTTTCAAGCAAAGCTGGTGGTGTTCCTGATGAACATTTTCAATGCATCTCCGAACAAGATGTGTATTTAAACAGCCTCTGGCCCGAGAAGCTTACCGTTAGAGGAACAAAAGCTGGGAGGAAGGGGTTTCATGCTTAGGCTTCGCTTTCTGAATACACTCTGTTCACTTCATGCCTGGAGCACCAAGGTTTTCTCTGGGGAGGTGGCAGCTGTGAGCACTAGGAACACCAAGGAGCCCTGAACATGACGGGTGACTGTCTGGTAGCCTTACCAGACCCTTATCAGGAGGACTGTCAATACTGAGGGGCACAAAGTATTAAGCAAAACAGAAAACCATCCCCAAATAGCAGACAGAGCCAGGCTCCTTCAAAGATAAGATTTTGAACCTGACCAGCAATTTCTCTCCTGCAGAACAGCCTTTTCACCTAGTTGTCTTTATTTATTTGCAGAGATGGATGGCAGATGCCGTATAAACATTGTAGCTTGCTTGGAAGCCTTTCAGTGTTTAAACCTGGGTATTTACTTCTCTTCTACTCCTCATTCTCCCTGTTTACCATGCTTTGGTTCACATCACCCAGCAGTCTTGGGGACTCAAGCTGGATTGCTGTCCACCACCAACCCAGACTACATGCTCTGGGGACACTCAGAGTGGATCAACTCCAAGCCCAAACCCCCAGAAGACGTATAACATAGCCATCAGGTCTTCAGTGCTAGTTTTTTTTTTTCCCTTCACTTTGTATTTCTGCTCCTTTTACACCACACTAGTTACTAACATGAGCAAAGATTCCTGTTCTTCCTATCTGCAGATTCTTTCCAGCAGCATGTTGTTTACTAGAAAACTTCTGTTTTCCTGCTCAGAGGAGAGCTCAGCTGTACCAAATGGTGCTTTTATGTCAGCTATTCCTCCATTTTCTTCTCCAAGGAGCTAAGCTGGTTTCACACACACCCTCCATTTTAAATAAAGGTGATATTTCACTCACTGCAACATCATTCAGAGAAGCGGTGGTACACTGGTGAGTGGCCTCCATTTATGAGGCTTAATTCAAGAAAGATGGTACCAAGCATTCGATCACTCGCTGTTAGCGGTAGCATCAATATCTTAAGCGAACATTACCAGGATAAAATGCAAACAAGGCACACACCCCTGTGCAAGTGCTGGCAATAAGGTTCTGAAGGACTCAGCTTAACAGCTTGTGTCAGGTGATGAGGTTAATGGAAAAGAATTTGTTATTCAGGTCACTTAATGAGAATAACCTTGGGAGAGCTTAGCAGGGACCTTGGGGTAAAATAATTTATTCCTTTTCTGCTTCCATCACTGCAAGTTAACCCAAGACAGAGAAAAAGCTGATCTAAACATGAACTCAACCTGTCAGAGCTGTTGCGGAGAAACATCAGCAACACAAGGCGTGGTTGTAGTATCTGCTGCCCCTCCAGTGGTAACAGGCAGCATGTAGCCTTAAGAGCAAAGGCTTTGCATAGCCCCATCTTTAAAACAAGACAGCTTGGTCGGTAAGATGCAACTTATCAAAGCACCGCACAAGACAGGAACAAAAATAATCACTGCAAGCCATGTAATTTTGAGCCAGTGCCTACTCTTTGGATCAGCTGGGCACAGGGAAGAGGCACAGCAGCCATCCTTTGCACTGCTCCTATTTGTGTTCTGCTGATTTGTTTTGCTGCTCAGCTATAATCAGCAATAAGCTTCAGTTCCTGTGATTCGAGGCATTAGAGCGATCTGCTTCCAGACCCCAGAGAGCCCCTGTTTCTCTGCACTGCCATTGCCCTTCGTGTCCTTTTAATTAAAGCGCTGCAAGCTGCCCAGGAAAACACATCTTCCACAGAGCGGCTGCCTCATCTAACAAAGCAGAGCTCTTGGGGGGAGGGCTTGTGATAGGAACCAGAATAAGGGGTGAGAAATCACTTGACATACCCTCAGTCTAATTCCAGGCCTTAAGACAACTATTTTGTGAGCCCTACATCCAGATATAGAAAGCGTCAGGAGCAGGACAGCAGCAGACGAGACCAGCTCCATCCCCACCTGTAACATAGCCTTGTCTGCACAGGCCTGTTCCCTGTTGTGAGCAGCAAGGAAACTTCTGTGTAAAGCTGAAATTCCTTTCTACAGCTGTGGGTACAGTAACTTCCATGTAGGAAAACAACGTTAAACTTGACAGTGAGGGATAGGGGGGAAGCATTCTTCCTTGGAGGCAGGGACTCTGAATCCAGCAGCCAGCAACTGACTGAAAAAGGTGGGGAGGAAAGATAAATAGAGTTATACAAGCACCAGGGCTTAAAAAAGTGCTTCTAAGAGAGAAAGAAGAGAGGAATCCGCACCTTTCTCTTGACATTTAACAAACTACCTAACCCAGCTAAGCAAAGGAAAAGAAAGGAAGTCAAAGACCTTACAAAGAGAGCTGCTCTCAGCTGTTTGTTACCACAGATCTTAAAATACCTTCATCCAACCTTGCACAGAGACACCAAGCCCTGCATGACCCTCAGCAAATCCTCTCTGCCAGTCTCTGCTTTCCCCCAGCAGGTGTATTTATGGGCTCCCTCCTGACCCTGCAGGGACCAGCCCTGCTAGCAGAGGCTCTGTACACCTGTGTGGCAGTGGGCTGCTGGCGATTTCACTCCTCATTTCACAGATTTCACAGCTGGGTTGCAAAGGGGTTTATCAGCCCAGGAGTCTTCATCCCCTTGGTGCTACAGGGGCACTTAGCTCCTAGGGAAATGGGTTCGGTGCTTCGACCTTCGCTGTCTCACTGCCAGTCTTGCATCTAGCCTACCGAAGGATTTCTAGCTGGTTGCCTCGTACTAGTTTGTCATCGCTTTACTTTTGTTTCTTTGCAGACTGAGTAATGTTTCCCGTCATTAGAACTCTTTGACAGTCGTTTCTCTGAAACGCCTTTGACATTTGCGAGGGGAAGCAGGCCTACTGTTCACCAAAACCAGCAATCGCCCCCCAAACAGCAGGATGCCAGCTGCCAGGGCAGGAGCGGTGGGCACACTCTGTACAGTATGCCTGAGTAATGATTAACGCACAACAAAGAGAGCTGCCTGCGCTGCAAATGGAAGCACACTGCGTGCTTGGGATGTAAGAGCATTTCGGTCTAATTTTGCACTCTGCATATAGTAATAAGACACAACAGGGTGTGCATTAAGCTCATCTTTTGAGAAGTGCAACAGTAGCTGAATAATGCACGCCCTGGAGTGTCTTATTTGTAGTGGACTATGGCTCATTAATTTTACATTTAAATTTTTTCAAATCCATTAAAATAAAAACAAATCTATTCCGAGGGCAGTTATGTAATGTATCCTTCCACTGAAAAGTAATTTCAAATAAAAACAGTAGGGAAAAGGTGAGGAAGACCTTTGCTCAACTGTGTTCGGTTCGGTTTGTACAGGGCCTTCTATGAGTAGGTCCTTGGCCTGCTAATGCACATATGTAATGGAAATAATGATAGTTATGGAAATCTATTCAGTGTACACTTTTTTTCTTTCTTTCTGTGTAATTACCTATGCCTTTTGTCTTCCTTTTTCTTACAAAAGTCCACTTTTCGGTATGTGAACCAGTAGCCATTTCAGAACAAGTTCATGTATAGAGCATTCAAATGGGATTGTAACTGATTTTCCACCAAACCGATCCTGCTCTGGAGGCAGAGTCATGAAAATGGTTTTGCCATAACAGAAGCATGTACATATACATGGACACAATAGGATTTAAGGGACATAGGGTGTTATTACTTTGTTTTGTTATGAGGTCACTTTGAAAGTCTGATGGAGAAACGTCTGCTTTCTGCTGTCCCACATGAAACATGACTGTGCTTTATCCCTTTCTATAGGTTCCAACCTTGATGATGGACACCCAGTTTTCAGAATTCACTCCAGATATCACCCCAATAATGCTGGCGGCTCACACCAACAACTATGAAATCATCAAACTGCTTGTCCAAAGACGGGTAACGATTCCACGCCCACACCAGATCAGATGCAACTGCGTGGAGTGTGTCTCCAGTTCGGAGGTGGACAGCCTGAGGCATTCCAGGTCAAGGCTGAACATCTACAAAGCCTTAGCCAGCCCTTCGCTGATTGCCTTATCGAGCGAGGACCCAATCCTGACGGCTTTCCGACTGGGCTGGGAGCTGAAGGAGCTCAGCAAAGTGGAAAATGAGTTCAAGGCTGAATATGAAGAGCTTTCCCAGCAGTGCAAGCGTTTTGCTAAGGACCTTTTGGACCAAGCGCGGAGTTCCCGAGAACTGGAGATCATTCTCAATCACAGAGATGATCAGAGTGAAGAGTTGGACCCCCAAAAATGTCATGATTTGGCAAAGCTAAAGGTAGCAATAAAGTATCACCAGAAAGAGGTAAGAGTCATCCGAATGCAAAGGTGTGTGAGGGGTGTGGGTGGTGGATAAAATGACGCATTTCTCTAGTTTCCATGGGTTTGTTCAGGAGAGTTGGACTGAGTGGAGAACCATGTGCACATGGGTTTGTCATGGCCCAGGAGGTTCAGCATGCCACAGTGACGGCGTGAGGCTGCTGACAATCAAGGGCAACAGGACCTGGACTGCGGCGGCGGGTTGTGGGTTCTATGGCATCGACATTTTCTGTTTCAAAGATATTCGAATCCCATTTCTTTGTAACCCAGCCCCTTACAAAGAACAGCCTTCGGAGATTTCCAGGTTTGTTAGCTCTGAAAGCTTTTCCCACTAACTGCCTTTATACGTGAAACAAAGGCTAGAGGGTATCGTCTGGCTCATGGAGTTCTTAACTGCAGGAAATAATATAATATCATCCTAGTTTCCTCCAGCCACAAGACCCTCCCTGGCACCCATTCGGCACTAACTCATAAGAGCCACAGAAACTACAGCAGCACAACAGAGCAGAAGAGAACAAGGGCATGCTCAGCATCCCAGGTTTTCACATTACCAGCAATTTTCTTAAGTGAAAATGCTTGTGTGATGCTAGGAAGTGGATCCCAGTCATGCAAATACTTCACAACTGAAGGACCTCCGGTTGATTCTTCCTTCTTCATTTATCCATGTTTTAGGGACTCAGAAGCAATTCCCAGAACTTCAAACTTCTGCCCACATTACCAGAAAGGAAAGACATAATTCAGGTGAAGGGCACAGAGCCTTTCAAAAGCCCTGCAGATCCAGAGATTTATAAGTTGATTCAATAAAGGCCATGAACCCAGGGAGAATGCTGACAACAATTTCATTAGTTGGCTCTGGATTTGCCTTCTCTTTCCAAACCTGGACAGAGTTTCGTAGATGATATATTGCTGTTGGCCAGTGATGTTCTCAGGTTATCTGAAAGAGGAATTTACTTTGCTTGGTTGAGGGACTTAATTTCAATGTATATTACATTTTTCTATATCCAGAGGGTGACAGGAATGGTGGAAAAGCTCACCACATTATTCTTTTCACTGTCTTCCTTACTTTGTTTTATGCATTGACCCAGATGTGGACAGCCTGATAAGATAACATTCCACCTCCCATAAAGGCTGCTCTTGTCACCTGAGCTAAAACAGTCAAGAAGGGAAAGATGCAGATTTGCCTTTCTTCCCTTTGCTCTGTTTTGCCTCCTGAACACCAACCTCTTGCTGCAACAAGCTGGAGCTGAAGCCTCAAGCTTTCTGGGATTTAGCACGTGGTCAACTTAGTGTTCTTGCTGTGCTGCTCCAGTGAAGAATCAGCAAGGCTCACTGGCCTCCATGTCAATTTTGTTTCTTAACTCTAGCTGACAGTGCTGTGTAACACCATAGATTCATTAGGGGCATGAACAAGTAGTGAAGAATTAATCTACAGAAGTGTAATACAGTTTCACAGTTCAGATGTTCCTTGAATCTGAAAAGGTCCGGAAACTCTGCTTCATTTTTCTGCAGTCCTGATAGCTGCAGACACTGCCCCTGCATGCACCCTTCTGCAGCCAGGGCACCCCCAGCGCTGCTGCCTGGCAATCACTGCAGAGCTTGGTGTCTTGTTGCTGCTCAGGCTCACTCGTGACACCCGAGCACCAATCTGTGACTTCCCCTTGTCTTGCGTTCGTATTAGGAGACCCTAAGTCTGAAGAGGCTTCCTACATTTGAAATGCAGTGCCGAACAGTCCCGAAGCTCTTTTATTTTCAAATAACAAATTTTTAATCTTTGCTTGCTTCCTTGACAGTTTTCATATCTTTTTTGGGGGGGAGGGAGGGCATATTTTCCTGAAGTCCAAACATATGGGCAAGTTCCATGTTTTGTGGCATATTAATGACAGTTCCAGCACAGAAATGATAGTGAATTAGCACAAGCTCCATGTTGCCAGCTAATGTCAGCGCTGTTTCAAGGTGGAATACTGGTGGGCAGGGACAGAACGAATGAGTTGGGGAAGCCAGCACTACTGAACCAGATCGTCCTACCTGGTTATTCACACACGATGCAGCTGGTGGCATGGTATTTGCATGTAGCAGTAGTTCTTTAATCCTGATAATTAGTCCAATACAAAACACCAAGCAAGATACAAATGTCATTGCCAGCTTCTGAAAAAAATGAGTAGGAGCATTTGGTGGGAGACACTGAAAAATGCCTTTTAATCATGATTGAAAAGTATCAGACTGAAAAAAAAATTGTGGGGGACAAGAAGGAAAATAGAAACAAGTTCAGTTTCATGAAAGACAGTTCTGCAGAGAGGAGCAGCAAACTTTTTAAAAGTAGATCATCTTGTTCCACTGAAGCATTTTGTCGTAGCTTTGACAAACTTACAAGTCAGATCTCCAGTAGCATAAGATGAAAATACAGAGTGGATGTTAGCTTTTTCCTGGGGCTGTAAATTATTACTGCAGTTGGTAATTCTTTATATTCAGAGTAAGGAATGTGTGATCTCACATAGATTTTAGACTAATTGCTAGAGAAAATTTCCTTCAGCTTCTTTTTGAGTGAAGTAGACCTCAAAAATTCCCCCCAAATATGAATTGATTTTATTTCAGCTTAATCAGGCAGTTATGTTCAACTTCTAGATTCTTTCTAAAGAAGTTGTTTAGAGGGAGTTGGTAAAAAGATCATTGCTTTTGGACAGAGGTTCTTTGCTGTGTGTTTTTGGTAGGGAACAGATCTTAGAGTTGCTCTTGCTTTGTACCAACACAAGGAGGCTGGAAATTCAGAGTAGTCTTTTACGAGACATGTTTTTCAGTGTTTTTTCTCCAAGGCATTTCATATGAACTCACTGTGCTTTTTTTTTATTTTCCATTGCACTCTGCTACTGAAGAGTAGGTGCTGGTTTTGCTCTAGATGCAGAAAAATAACAGCATTCAAGTTCCTAGTGCAGGTTGATGATTTCTGGCAGTGAACATACAGGACTGGAAAAAATCCTGATGGGAAAACCTGGACAGCAATGGACAGTTTGTGCTCCAGAGAGCCCTGGAGGAAAGGGCTCTGAACCCTTGGAGAAAAGGTTTTCAAAGCTAGTTAGGCTGCTAAATATGCAGGTAAGCAGGCAATAAGATTTTAAACAGAGTATAATTTGGTTAAGTGCCTAAATCCTGTTGGAGATCAGACACTTATCTTGCTGACGCATTTTGAAACTCCACTGCTAAATTATCGGCATGTTTTGGCAGTTTCTCCTAACTACTGGAGAAAAATCTGGTCTTGTATGTTAATTTTAGCAAACAATTAGCAATCTGCCCCACCATGAACACAACTCCCTGTTCCCTGGACTGAATCCAGTAAACATCGTCGGGGTATATGCAACTCCACCTTTAGATCTGGCCTGAGACCCTCAGTCTTCGCAGTGAGCAGCCTGAAGGAGGGCTGATGAGTGAGTGGAACCACATCAGCTCCTTCGGCCCTACCTTCTGAGAGATCCTGGCATCATCACAACGGGTCCATCTCAGCCTGTATCCCCAGGTAAATCCCTCTGCCCTGTAAGCACGGCCCAGGGCAGGCTGTGAAGACCTGAATCACTCATCATCCAGGCTGCAGGTGCATGTATGCCTCGTGGCACAGGTACGGGTTTCATCTTCAGAAGGGTAGACAATTCTCCCAGTTTTTTTCGACAAAAAAAGGTACAAACTTGGATTCCCCCAAATGTTACATGTGCTAAGTGTTTTATAAACTGACAAAGATGTTGCTTACAAGGAAGGAAACCCTTTTCCTTTGGGAGAGGACCAAAAATTGGGAAAAAAAAATCCTGTTTTTCATGTTTGTTTTCAATAAGCCCCTAGATCCTAGAAGGTAAATTACTGTTCACACAGAAGGAAAAAAAATCAGTTATACAGGAAAGATTAAAGTGTGCCTTAATGTAGCTTTGTATACGTTGCATATACACAATATATATTAACATACAACACTGCATATATTTGATATTAGTACATTGTACGTGCTGTGCAATGTTCCCAGGCTCCCTCTCCACCTCATCTCAAGTGTGGAATGGTTGTGTCGTCAGGGTCAGATTACAGAGGAGCCCTGATAGTTTCTTTGGAAGATAGGAAAGATTTAATATTTGTGGTTGCTGTTTGCATGGCAGTCACAAAATATTAGGAAAAAAAAATGAGGGCATCTGTAGTACATCGTGAAACATGATGAGCTAGATCCAGCACTGACACATCAGTCTTCTCTGGGTCCACTTTCAGAAGAAATAATCTTTGTAGGATCGTGGGAGTTCATGTGCTTAGAGACAAGTAGGCTTTCCCATAAATGCTCTGTAGTATATGGCATTTATCTTCATATTACTGCTTTCCATATTCTTTTATTCATGACTAATTTGGAAGAAGAAAGGTGCTGAAGACTTAACACAAAAAGGCTTCAGTCTTCACTGTGCTGTTTCTGGCACCAAGTTAGCTCTGCATTTGTTAATTTGTTTGTATTTCTAAGAAAAGATGGGGAGAAGTCATCTCTTAGGATCTCGACAGGCACTTACACACGGTTGTATGTACAGTGTACTGTCACTGTATTAAAGAATAAGAACATAGGCTGAATTCAGATATAATTTCTGCGTCCTTTAATGTTTTTACATTGCCAAAATAATGTAAAGCAACCGTATTGTAGCAGCTAATCGGGTCTAAAAGAGCAGGTGACTCCTTGCAGAGTAATTTGAAGTTCTGCAAAGCAGATACAGCGTTCTGCTAAGCTGCAGTACCCATAGTACCAATATACACTCAGCCCGTTCCAGCCGTCCTGCTCTCCATCACAGGTCATTCACGTCTTCAAAATGAAGTAGAACATCACAGTAGTGGGTTTTTAATACTTTGTATTTTTCCTGTGCTGGTAGTTGCAGATGGCTTTGCAGGTTCAATTGAGATGTCTGGAAGAAACACACACAATGCAAAGCACTCAGAAAAGATGTATTTTATCTAAGACTGTTTTGCTTAGCACTTTCACTGAGTTAGATCAAAGGGCGGCATGAAATTCCCTTTCAGAACCTGTAACCTTAGTCTCTCTTACTCAGTGTACTCTAAATCAATGACAGGGAAGGAGAGAAATGGAATTGTTTGTTTTTCTAATTCAGAAATGGTGCTCTTTGCTGTTTGCTCTTCAGGATGAAGCTTCAAAAGTTCCAGTTCATTTTTCCAAGTCATTTACATAGACAAGTACCTCCTGAGATACAGTACCGGAGTGAATGAATAATCATTCCTGCCATGCCACATATTTTTCAGCTGTGTCTTGACTCCGTCAACTGCGTGGCTGCGGTTAGAAGCACAGCATCCTTCCCCGGGGAGCGTGCATAAACTTGGTGAATTTCTAAGGGCCCTTCAGTTAGCGTATAACAAGAGCTTTTAAAAATATCAGAAGTGCATGAAAAATGAAGTGCGAGGTCTGTGAAAATCAGAGCTCATCTACTGCACCTTGTTTACCTGTTTTGAAAGCCACTCAGGTATTTTGATGGATAGTCGCAGATCCTTCTTTGCTTGCAGCCAGGGCTAAGTTGTTCTCCCCTGGTTTTGTCTGTTTTCTTGCCACACTGCCTGGAGGCATAATGATACAAGGCTGAGTATTTGTATTGTGCTCCTTAAAGGCACAATAAAAAGCTAGCTCTTCAGTGCACTTGCACAGCTCAGATTAATAAACAGGGTTGTGCTTTCAGGTTTCTAGAAGGAAATCATTCCGTGTCATGAAAAGATCTTTATTAGGACTAGATGGGGGGAGGCAGAGCTGCTGCCTGTGGGAGCTTTTTTCTTTTCTCATGACCTGACACATCCATATCCCCCAGGGTATTAGGTAGTGGAGATGGTGTGGTTACACCACTTCCCGGTCCATCCTGCACCGCAAACCTGGACATAAGGTGAGGGGTTTCTAACCCAGTGCCCGACTGTCACCTTTCATTTTCCATTGGCATTTGTTTGGTATCGTACGCAGCAAAGTTGCCATCTGATGTGTGAACAGCGGCCTGTGCTAAAGGAAGCTGTTCTGTCTCAGACTCAGTCCCAGCAGGCAGACGACTGCATTGCAAAATCTTCCGTGCATGTGGCACCAATGGAGCTGTTATCAGCAGTGTCAGGACTTTGGGGTGACAGGTGGGGACACTTGTCCACATTTGCACTCCTAACACAGGTTTTTTTTCCTGCTGATTGCTGCCGGGGCAGTGGGGTGAGTGGTACGTACCCCTCCTGTAAGGGTTGTGCCGTTGCCAGATTTATTCATTCAGTTCTGGAAATGAGTGTGGAAATCTAACCCCTACAGCTGCATTGTGTTACAGAAATTAAGAGAAGTGGCATCTTAGTGTAATGTCTCCCCAGACTGGAAAGAAGAAGAAGAAATATTCAGAGGACTGATGGTTCATCAGTTTGACAAAGTGGACTTGAATGTTTATTTGAGGAAACAGTATTATTTGGTATATTATTCATGTAATACCAAAATGTTCTAACTTGATGAAGGTTAGGCACATATTGCAGCTGTCGCAGAACAGAACTGCAGAAGACTCTCTTTTGACGGCAAAATCATCTCTGACTAATCTTGCCATGCACAGATTTGAAAAAAACAACATAAGACTGTTATGTCAGTCAAGGACAAGGACTCTGCTTGAATTAGGGTAACATGTATCAGGCAGTAAATGCCTGGATCATTCGTTAAGTCATTTTTGGTGCTGGTGCTTCTAACTTAAATGGTCTCTTGGACAAAGACAGGAAATATGTTGAAAGCTAAAGGGATTGTAACAGTTTTAAGAGTGATTTAGTGAGTTTGTCAGTTCCCTTTACTTCATCTATCCCATCAGTCTTGTTGCTAGTAGGAGAGGAGGGAAGCCAAAAGCGGGACATGATTGATTGGCTTTCCACAGACAACAGAAACTGGAAAGGAGAAGTGACACCTTGGATATTGTGTGAGCAGCGTTCAGTCTTATCTTGTCTGAAGGTCTAGAGTATCTTTCAGAATCAACTGTACATCAGTCTAGAAGAGTATATCGTATTATTTCATACTTCGCTTTGAATGATACCCCAAAATAATGAACTCTGGGAAGAATATTGCTGTGTACTCTCCCTTTTGGATATAGAAATTATCATTATTAATTATCTGATTTCTGTGAATTTCAGCTTCATTTTTGTCTCTTAGTGAAGAGTGTTACAAAACTCCATAGACAAAGGAACTGAGATTCCACTCCCCTTCCGCCTCTCGCGCATACTTCAGATCCATCATCATCCAGACGAGCCATGTAGATGCCTCATGATTGAAAACATGGTTACGTCGCACTTCTTCACTCCGAGACAAGTGAGACGGATAGATGGGTTATTCATCATCCCCCCCTAGCTGAGATCTTGTGCAGAATGGCATTTAAAAGCTGGGACTACAGTTTTTGTGTCCTTATTCTTTCTTTCCAACCCCTGGCCAGTTGAGCAAACATCCTGCAGCGAGGAATATGTCCTCCTCACCCTACAACAGTGATATTACTCAGAGGTAGCCGTCAGAGGTTCCCAGGGGTGTGAGAAGTGTTTGCAGCATGCTGGTCTGTTCTTTTCTGGATATTGGAGAAAATTTACTCAAGAGAAGGTAAGGTAGAAGGAAAAAGGGAACCAAAATTAAATAGTTTCAAAATAGACATTTCTCAGGCGTAGAAAGGAAACAAATGAGAAATGTTTTAGAAGTTTTTATTAACACTAATAGGATAAAGTAGGTATGTATTTAAAGATACTTGTGAATGACTTTTAAAATTCTCATGTTTTCTTTACTTGTCACTTATTTAATGTAAATGTTAAAAATTCACTCGGGAGAATAAACCCAGCCTTTTAAAAGTCAGTACCTGCTCCACTTCCTCTGAAGCCTGAGGGAGCTCCCGGTACTCACTTGCAAGACCTGTAACTCTTGAAGTGCTGTCTGCAAGAGGACTTAGGAAAGATTGCAAGGTTTGTCTCTAAGCGGTTTTTAGCCTGAGTGGTTTTTCGGTGCTTCTGTGCAATGTGTCTGATAGCCTCTGCTCGGCTCTTGGAAATCGCTTAGTGCCATGTGGATTAACTGACCCTCATCGCTTGGGCTCAGCACCTCCTTGTGCTGCACCTTTGGGAACTGAATCTGTGCCTAGGTAATCTTTGTAACAGAACTGGAATATTTTCTGGAATTGGTTCTGCAGGAATTTATTTATCAACTCTGTTCTGCTCTCTGCTAAAATGCATGCTCTAAATTTTTGCTTCTCCTGCTGCAAGGCTCCTTTCTTTTACCTGGCCTCTCGCTCAGGCTCTGACCCAGCAGAGCTGGGCTGTGGGCTGTTGGCTAGCAGGGTGGCCTCCACGAGCACTGTTCAGCAGCTTGCCTTTATTCAGGGCAGGATTTATGCCCATGTTTACATCCCGCTGGCATGGGCTATAAATAAAAATCTATAGCTAAACACACATTTAAACACTCTGAATAGAGGTGGAGGTAATCTCAAGCTTAAATACTTTGTTAATTGCTTCTTCCATGAGTAGGCACTCAGGATTTACAAGCTTCTACCTTTGTCCTAGAACATGCGGGACATCTTTTATTTAAATATTTAAACCAATCCAGCATAAATTCATGAAAACTGTGATCTTGATGGAACTGTGGCAGGATTTTAGCAGTTATTCGATCTTGCTTTTTGTCAGCATTCACATCACTAGTGACTTTCCAGTTGCTATAACTTAAACTGAGTTCGTGTCTGCTACCGTCAAGAAATGTGTTAGGGATAGGAGACCTATAGTTGAGATTAATGTGTCATCACCACTTAAAATATTTTAAGAACAGATTAGACAAAATTCTGTGTAATTTAAGGCCATATGTTCATCTGTGGAGGATCTGGAGTTTGTTTTATCCACCAGCAGAGGATCTGAGCAATTTGGGTAGCACCAGGTTTCCCTGAAGGACTCTTCCAGCTGAGCTAGTGATCTTAATGGCAGGAATAACTGCCATTTGGATGTGCATCAGTGCTTCGCTGTGAGGAGTAACATACATGTGAGTAGCAGCTGTTTTCGGTAGGATATTCATCCTGTACTTCCCTGAAGAAAAAAAAAAAAGAAAAAAAAAAGAAAAAAAAAAGGAAAAAAAAAAAGAAAATAGATTATCTCTTGGAAATGCCTGATGAAGAATGTTGAGCTGTAGTCTCTTCTCTCTGAGTTACCCAGCCTCTCCTCCAACTTCTTTGTTTCATTTCTTCCCTTCTCTCCCTGTTGCAGAAAGTACTTAATTAACAGGATGAACAGCCATTAGGTGTTTACCCTCTGCAGTTCATGCTTCAGCAGCAGAATGTAAATAACTTTGCAGTCATTAACAAGGTTGAACTTAAAAAAGAAATGTGCTACAAAAGAGGATTTTCTTATTCATCTCACTGTTTGCAACACTGCAAACTTGAGGAGGCTGCTATTTCTTATGTAGAATATCTGATCTCATAGGGCTTACTGGCTGTCTGCAGCAGACATCAAATTAGGCCACAGATAGTTACTTTCTTCTGTTTCTGGGCTAATTTAGAGATGTAGCTCTTTGAGTATTGCCCACTGGAATTTCCTTTAAGAGCATTCAAACTGATAAAACAATCTCATTTCCTTTCTTGTCTTTGGTTACAAAACGGAGGCAGAATGGTTCTTCTGTCGCGCTAGAAGTGCCTTGTGCTCCTTGGTTCTGAGCAGGCACATCTGGAGGATTTGGGAGTGCAGGAAAAAGGCTATTTTAAAAGTGTGTGGGTTTTGTACACCAGTTCATGTTTCTGAAGTCCAAGTTAGAGTAAGGAGCTTCTGCGTCTTCACAGAAGGAAAGAAATTCTAATCAACTGATGCTGGAAGTTCGAGTTTGGAAGGCTGAGCTCCCACAGCCCACCTGCAGAGCTGTATCGATGTGCGTGGGGTGAGAGGGGCACAGAGCTGCTGCTCCCCGCCCTGCCTGGCCACACCACACTCACCAGCACTGGGTGCTTGGGTGTCCTCAGAGACATCTCCCTTCAACCTGGGGACTGCCAGGGAGAGAGTGCAGGGAGTAACCCGGCAGGATGCACAGTGAGTGGAGAATGGCAATGGCATCTATCCTTCTCATGGCAGGATTGGATTCACAGGAAACCTTCGTTCCTTGCAGCAGTAGCTGAAGTACATACTTACGCTACTGCATCAGACACTGCAGCTACCTGACTGTCACACAGACTGCAAAACGGAGCTCAGTTTGCCTGGAAATCTGAAATAAAGCCAGAATAGCTTTAATTGTAAAGGGCAGCAACAAATAATCATACCCCCAAACGCAGTAACCTTACAGCTATTCAATTGCTATGTTTTGGATAATTGCTATGGAATATAGTCGTTATATAATATTATAATATAGTGTAATGTAATATAATGCTTATAATAAGTAATACATAGCATATAAAATAATAATAACCCGAAATGCAGTAACACTGCAGAAAATGCTGCATTCAGCTACCAGGTTTCGGATAGCTGCTGTGGGATATGGAGCTGTTGGTGAGGTCTAACCTGTCAAAATGAGTGCCAGACAGGGAAAGCAAACTTAATTTCATGGCTCCCATGCCACATTTGGCTCTCAGTGGTAACCTCCCTGGGAGCTGCTGTAGCTGACTAACAGAAGAAGGCAGTCCGGCTTACTAACACGGGGCTGTGTAGTTATAAATTAGTGCTTATTCATCTATGAAGAGCATTCACTATCACTGTCTGCAGCAAGGGTACAGAAAAGAACTCCAACAAACTCCAAACAGAAGAGCCTGTTGGCAGCCGTCACGATAATCAGAATAAACGCAGAGAGATACTGTGCTCAGCCCCTGTGATGTCTATCAGGGAGCTATTTCAGTTGCTCCCTGAGGCATTCACATCTCAGCCCATCTGTGTCTGATCCTAAATTACTTATGACTGTGAGAGATAAGGGATTTCCCCATAGATAAGGGGAGGGGGGGTGGAATATAATTTTTGTGTTTGATATTTATATTAATGGCACAGCATGCAGAAAGCATTTAATTCCCAAGAAATAGAATCTAGGTGACATAAAAACATCAGTAAAGATTAGATATTAAGAAAAAGACACTCCATCCAGCAGCTGCTGTCTTCCCTTAAAAACATTCCCCTTGGTAGGGGATCAGGTGACAATGAGTATGATGAGCATCGAGAATGAAATTCTCTAATAGCACAAACCAGCTGCAAGCCAAATGTTACACAAACACCCTGGCAAGACTGAAAGAAGAAAGAGAAAACATAAAAGACTTGGTGTAGCAGCAGTTTCTGCCCTCAAAGTGTTTCCCAGCCGTGTCTGAAGCTGCAGATCTCACTTCTTGGAAAGGTGAAGACACTTATCCCCGTTTTCAGAGGCCAAATGAAGCGTCTTGCCTGATGCTGGCACAATGGTGCTGACCTCAGAAGAAAGTACGCTGAGTTGCATCTTACTAGTCATGAAGTGAATCTCACCTTCAGCTAGGGACAGGTTCTGCTCACAGATAATGCAGAAGGAGCTTGCTCTTCAGATTTCCTCCCAAAGAAACGCATCAGTGGCTTTGTCTACAGGAAGTCACCAGCCCAGGCAACGTTATGCCACAGGCATTGTAGCACAGAATGTTTATTTCATGCATTAGTTGAATTGCATATAAATGCCACCTTTTAGAAGCCTTTCTTTTCGTTAACACAGCTGTCAGAGCGTTGTCCATCATGTCTCTGGGATGATGACACCTGTAACAGACATGGGAGGCTCCTACAATGCAGCAGTATCGATACGGTGCCCGTTCCATACTGGAGAAGCACACCGCAAGTCATATGCTCATCTTCCCAAACACAGCGCCCGCTACAGTACATCTGCCACTGATTCTGGGCCACCTACAAAACTGGGACAATATGCAGTTTTTGAAATGATCAAGCTCTCGGCTTCTCACGGTGCAGAAACTTTAACTGGTACCAAATCCTGTCGCATACAGTATGTTCATGTGAAATGATAAAAGGCTGTGATATACACACGCGCTATTTCTAACTGCAGCAAATGGAAAGGCTTTGAAAAAAAGATGAAAAAATGTCTTTGGGACCCTACCTACATGGAAATGGAGCTTGTGCTCAGGAAAGGCCTTTGCATAACCGATGTCGGAAAAGTCAATTTGCTTTTCCAGCTCTCAGTTTTGCCTATTCACAAAGTAGAAATAAGATTGTTTCCTTAACTTTATAAAGAAATTGCAAATTACGGATGAAAAGTTCCACAACACTGTTACAGTTTTGGGTTACTTCACACCTCAAAAGGGCTAAAGCTGAGCTTTTTCCTGGTTTGGTATTTCATGTGTAATGATTTAGCCCTAGATGATCTTTAATGAGTTGAGCATTTGATGGTTTAGTCAGCGAGTTCTGGTGACAACGCCTAGAAACAAAGATGAGACTGCCATTCACAGCACTACCTAGGGAAGTAGCTGTTAGCCATATTCTCTCAAGTTAACGTGAAATTACTGACAATTGGTTCTGTAGTCAGCACACCAAAAGCTTCTTTGACTTTTTCATTATAATTCAGATTTCCGGTGTTTATGCACACCAGAAAAACTGCATTTCAGCCAGCCGTAGTCTTTGCACCACGTAAGATCTAAGCCGTAGTAGCTACTAATTTTAAATCTGTGATTAATGAGTTGGGCTAAGATGAGTTAGCAGAAACGTGCATTAGTTATGTGCATTGGTATTTTCTTTTTAAGAAAAGCAGCATTTGACGGTTTGTGACATTAGGGAGGTTTTCCTGTGTGTGTGGTGTGCTTAAAATTTCCCTCAGGCCATTTTTAGTGAGGTTGGGATGGACTTGATTGGAAAATTTAATGGCTTTTTCTGTTTCTGTTCCCTTTTGCTAAGCTGATCTTTAAAGCTGGCCTTTCATGATGTGTGAATTTCTCTCCATTTGAAGAACGAGCATCAGAGACGGCATGGAAAGCAGATTTTATAAATGAGCTATTAGGCAGAGAGGAGGCACTTCTGAGATGCTCGCAAGTTGCACAGCAACCAGAGGAACATATAGTCATTTGATTTCTCAAATGACTCTGACTTTGACTCAAGGGAAAAACAGATTTGTTCTCCCCTTAAAGCTTTCTATCGTATGTGATAAAAAAAAAAGTGTTTATACATTTTCCCCCTCAAAAAAAAAGTTATACCTCATCTCTGAGAAATAGCAGTGTCTATTACCATGTAAATTACTGCAGAACATGTCCGGTCACAGCTCCTCTTTGTGATCTTAAATGAAAAAATCCAGCAGCATAACCCTCCCTATCTTCTAGCTTTTAAACATAACACGTTGACCCTTCTGAAACAACAGATTAAAAACCAATGAACCAAGCAAAAATCAATGCTTGGTGTTTTTTTCAGTTTCTGGAGAATCGTTTCTTTCATCTCTGTCCCCAGATTTGGGATTTTACAATACCATTTTCTGGTAGTTATGGGCAACAGGTCTTTGCTTTTTCTGGAGATCATTGCCATATCAACTGTTGTCCAGTTCCTGCTGTGTGTGCTTGTGAAGTTAGTTCCAAATCAAAGGTGCTTCTGATTTTCTTTTCTGATACCCTCTGGACTGCTGTGTCACTCGTATGTCAGATGCAGCAGTCGTGTTTACTGCAGTAATAACACGTAAACATCCAGCTTCATAACTGCCTGCTGCGCCTCTTGGAGATTTTAGTTTCAGTACTAATTTTGGTCAGTCCATGTCTTTGAATTGCCCAGTCCAAAACCGGTCTGATTCTGATATAACCAACCAGTTACAAAATAGAAAATACATTCACAAAACTCAAAAAGAACTGCAGAAATGACCTTGCTTAACTTCTGTGACATGTTACTTTGCTTTCTACAACACCGTTCACACCAAAAATCCATATTCAGAAGAAACTAGGTAAGATGTAAGAGCTGGAGAGAAAGGAGATTGTTATTTGATTTTTTTCCCTCTTGCTGTACGTTGTTCCTGGTCTTCTGGCACTGTGGGAGCTCTGCAGGGTGTTTCCAAATACCACTTGCCATCAGAATGGGGGCTTGCGATGCCACCGCTGCCTCGTGCTGTGGGATCAGGGACTGAGGAGACCCCAGCATCGCCTCCTCCCACTGCCTTCGCTCGTCTGCTACTGCTAGCTCATTGCTCCCTTTTATTTTGCGTTGGTTTGGCTGTTTTGAACGTGGCAGGATCGTGCTCTGCTTGTGTAGAGCACTCTGAGAATTGCACGTGAAAAGTCCTTGTGTACACTAAATAACTTTGGGCAGTTCTGGCAGGGCTTGGGTGTTTAAAAGATACAGGCGTGTGCTGAAACTTGCATTAAGAAATCGTCTCTTTCACACCAGATGTGATCTCCTGGTGGCAAACTCTAGGTACAAACGTTTTAGATGTGACGAGGAGAGCCTTGTAAGTAAGTGTCTCATAAATGCACACGAGGTGGCTGATGTGTTCTTAGCCCTGGCTGCATCTGCACTGGGTGGACTAGTGTCTGCACAGGAGTTTCTGCTGGGGCTGAAGGTGCAGAAGGAAACCCTTGCATTCAGAAGCCAGTCCCTTTGCCGCCACCATGGCATCTTTCTTCCAAGAGCTGTTTTAAGTTATAGTGGGAAAAGAGTGCTTTGCCTGATAAAATCAAGCTTCCCTGACGGGGATAGAAGAGAGCACTACACGAAGATAGCACGTTAGCACGCCATCCCTCCCAGAGCTCCCTGTTAAATAGAGATGAGCCAGGTGTAATGAACAGCAGTGTCGTCTTAGTTGAGGTTCACTTTGGAACTCGCAGAGCCCAGTGACAAACCTGAGTTCAGCAGATCAGGAGGGGTAACTTCACAGGCTGCTGGAGGCTGGCAGGGACCTCTGTGCCCATCTGCTCCAGCCCCTGCTCCAGCAGGGCCACCCCGAGCAGGGTGCCCAGGACCACGTCCAGACCCGTCTGAAGATCTCCAAGGAGGAGACTCCACAGCCTCTCTGGGCAGCCTCTGCCAGCGCTCAACTTCCTTACGATGGGTTAGAAATCAAATACACAAACACAGTTGTCTTGATCTTGCAGACATCTCTAATTAGCTCTGGGTCTGAAAAGTTCTGAAAATCATGGGGCTGCCCAGGTATAATCAAGAACATGAAGTCTTCTGGCACAGGCCAGAAATATCTTGGCTTGAGTTTCTGATTCCAAAGGCTGTTAGGTATTAAAATTGTCAGAAGTAGTTGCAACCTGAGCATTTGTGGTATGGAGTCCCTGAGATGCAATAAATCGCTATCACAAAGCTGGTTCTCACAGAGTGAAAGTCAACTTTCAAGCATCTTTTTTTTTTTTTTGCCAGTGTGATCAAAGGTTTCTTTTTGCCTCTGCTTAATCTCTTACCTTCTACAAGCACTCTCTTAGTAACGAGGCACGTTTACAAACGTGCTGTCCTGCTCCCCAGCAGATGTCACCTGGCTGAACTTTACATTACTGCAGGCTGTCTCATGCCCAGCCCGGCCCACACGCACATATGCGGGCATCCTTACACAAATCATGTGTAGCACCCCACACGCTTCTGGAGACGTCCTCTCTCCCTCTCTCTGACACATGCACACACACAAACACAGAGCTTTACATCTTTTCCCTCCTGCCTTGTCTTGTAGTTACTTCTTAAGATGCTGACAGTGATTCGTTTGACACAGTTGAAACCTGAAATGTGCTGAAATGTGCTGAAAAAGCAGGGGAAGAGAAAAAGCTAATAGGAATTTTAGTTGTAGCACCTTTGCACGAGGCTTTATGTGTGGTGGGTGACTGATAGGATGTTTCAAATGGAAAAGACCTCATAGAAGAAATCTTAAATCCTGTGAAGAAAAACAGAGGGAAGTCTCCCTCCTTTTTTCTGTCTGTCCCTAAAATATGTTCTCCTGCCCCATACAAGCCCCAGGTTGTACATGTGGATCTGTGTGGGCCCTGACACATATCACAAGGGGCAGCACGCATGAAGTACCAGCCTGTAATAATCTTTCTCTTCTCTTCCTCAGTTTGTTGCTCAGCCAAACTGCCAGCAGCTACTAGCAACGCTTTGGTACGACGGTTTTCCAGGATGGAGGCGGAAACACTGGGCAGTAAAACTCTTGACCTGTGTCACCATCGGACTGCTGTTCCCTGTGCTATCTGTGGCATACCTGATTGCACCGAAGAGCAGGCTGGGACTGTTCATTAAAAAGCCATTTATCAAGTTTATCTGCCACACCGGCTCGTACCTAACCTTTCTCTTCATGCTCCTGCTGGCATCGCAGCACATCGTCAGGACCGACCTTCACATGCAGGGCCCGCCTCCCACCATTGTGGAGTGGCTGATCCTGCCCTGGGTTCTAGGTAAATGAGAAACCCCAAAAAATCCTGAGCCACAGTCTCCTGACTCGCGCCCATGGCAACTGTGTGGAGACTCATTCCTGAGCTCAGCATCAGCAGCGTGTAAAGAGATTTGGCAGCCAACTTCAGTCACTGCAGGAAACAGCTGGGCTCCTTCTGGAACAACAGATCCTGTTGGCCTAGGGCTCTTCTGCTGTTCGTGGTGCCATCTGACATGCCTTTATAGATGACCCTGAGTAAACCTCAGCAGGCAGAGCTCCCTCCCTGCTTCCCACATGCACTGTGCAAGGAGCGGGTATAGGAATTAGCTTCTGGGTCATGCTAGTGACAAATAATGTCACTTGAATGCCGGCTTCCTTCTGCTGGTACATGGCAGGAGGCAGAGCTGAGGACTTGCCTCTGCTTTTGCCTTCTCGCTGATCTGCACCGGGACTCAGCATGCAGGTACCTGGGCTCCCAAACAGCCTGCAGGAAAGCAGAAAAGGGAAGATAAATCTCATGCTGCCTTATGCCCATGTGCTGATAAACACTGACCAAATCAATATTGATTTGCCCTAATATAAGCAGAAGAAGAAGGGGCTGTCTATTATGAGCAGGTTAAAGCTGAGGCTGTTATTCTGGTCTGGCTTGGGCAAGCATAACTGAAGAACAGGGGTGTCCGGGTCCCCCAAGGGTAGGAGGTACAGGTGAGGTGGTGAGGTGGGATGGGAGGAAGTGGATAGAGCCACTGAAGAAGAAGGGACACCTCTCTCAGCAAACCTCAATCTCCAGAGCTCTCCCTGGGGCTCCTCGCTGCTCCTCATGGGTCCACCTCTGCATCCCCGTGCCTGCTGGCTCCTCTCCTGGGGTAACACCAGGACCCGGCTCCTCCTTTCTGTGGTGGCTCAGGATCAGGCTGGTTCTGTGCCAAGCACGCCTAGCTGCTCTCTGTGCCAAAACTAAAATTGCTGATGGAAAATGCAGAAAGAAAATTAGAGTTGCAAACGTGCTTACAAATCACTTTCCATCCCGACCCAGGGCATTTTGCTCTTTGTGTAGCTCCATCACAACTTCCAAATGGTAACTCAAGCCTCGTTACCTTCCTAGCCTGGCTTATGGCACTGAGGTGTACGTGTTGGTAGAAACTTAAGCTGAGAAGGTTAAATGTCTTTTCTGATCTTAGGTGATCTCTGCTCTTTATCCTTCACTTCACAGTTTAAATTGAAGGAAATGGTGGGCACTTCAGCAAAATTGATGTGCAGATGAAAGGATAATCCATAGAAAAAGAACTTTCAAAATAGCCTGTCACCGTTCTCTCTTCTTATTTTTTAGTTCCTTTGTTTCAGATACATAGGGATGTTTGGGGATTGTTGATTAAATGGGAGAAATTAGAGCAGTTTCACGAGATTAAAGGTTATTATTTATGAAATATCTTCCACTATAAAAGGAGAGAGAGAACAGGCACACACAGCATTGCTGTAACTATAGTAACCAGCAATGATAACTCACTATAAATACAGCATATGAGTTCTTCAACAGGCTCCACTCCATTGATTTATTTTGTGTTTTTGTGTGCATGCAAAGATTTGGCAGCTGTTAGAAAATTACCTTATTGGCCTTGACATTATGCTTGCCTGACCATTGACCTGCTGGCTGGCAGCTGAAGAGCTAAGATTGATACCTGGATGTTTGCAGCAGTTCATTTCAACATTATCTGCTCTTCAGGTTGAACTTTCAGGTCCTAAAATTGAGCTGCAAGTGGCATTTCAGTGACCACTGTGGTATCCTGTGGTTGGGTATGGGCAGCCATTTGGGTAACTGTAGCAGTAATATACTTTGAGGTATATATTTTTTTTCTTTTCACACATATTTCGGGTCTTCAATGCGAGGATATTGTAAACTGGCTAGTTCAAAATACCAGGGGCTCTGAGGACATGCTGAGAAGCATGGTGATGTAGGAGCCTAGCTGCCATTTGCTTTTTAATTGGACTTAGGCTCTCAAAAGTACTTAAACAGGTCTTAAGTAAAGGACATACGAGTTGCTTAAAATGAAAATTTTATGCCAGATAATGAACTACAGAAGCTCACCCTTACCCCTCTAGCAGCAGGGAGGAATAGTGAAGGTTAGCAAGTGCCAGATTATTATTCAAATTATTACCAGAAGGCATTTCAGAGTTGAGATGATGGGCTCTGGCCATATCCTTGAGAACAAATTTTCACCTCGCAAAACCCACAGCCATATTTGACATTAGGTGAGTCATTGCTGAGAGATGTGATGCCAGGCTGCAGTGCCCTTTTCCATGCTGAGTCGTACCTTTTTTTTTTCACAAATACTCCCAATGGGCTTTCAGTGCAGCAAGATGTATAAATGCAGTAACTGAGCATAGAGAATGAATTCACTTCTTCCTTCTCTGGTGTGATATTTCCAGGTCAGGGAGGAAATATACTGGTATGCACAAGCTGGTACCAGTGTCGCATGTTCTGCAGAGAAAGAAAAAAAATCAGTACTGTCCAACTGAGCAATGAATTACTGTGGGAGCAGACAATCTATGGGAAAAACATAACAAATACAGTTACTTAAATAGTTTGTTCATATAAAACAAATTTCGTCTGAGCCAATCCACTCATACTGGTTACAATTAACATATGTTTCAGGCAGCCTCCTTGTCTTTGTATCTGGAGCCCTGCATAGGAAGCCTAGGTCTTTCTCGGATCTCTCTAGACTGCATTCCTAATGGAGTTGTAAAATGCCTCGTAATCAGCATGATTTTACTTGTACAAGACAGGAGGGATGAGGCATTTTTTCCAAACTGTTAATTTATAATTGTCTTTTCACATCACATACGCACAGTAGTTTAACGGCAAATAATACCTTCTCGTGACAGTGAACTCTCTTTCTTTCTGCAGGTTTTATCTGGGGAGAAATCAAGGAAATGTGGGATGGTGGATTCAATGAGTACGTACATGACTGGTGGAATCTGATGGACTTTGCGATGAACTCCCTCTACCTTGCAACTATCTCCCTTAAAATTGTTGCCTATGTCAAGGTACAGTAACCTGGGCAAGAGAATTTGTAACTTGTTTCTGAGAACTGCAGTATATGGGATAGAAGCTATCAGACACAAAATTACAGATCAAAGAGAAAAGCTACTTTTCAAGCAATCCAGTTTTGAAAATTCACCTGGAAAGTATTAACTTGTGTGGAGAATGATCTTCCTTCCCATCTCTACTCTTTGGTTAATACTGACATAGATTGTGTGGGCATTGCATAGAAGTTTCCAGACTTCTGTGCATTTTGTAGCTACTCAGTTGCCAAAGATATGTTTTGTTTTCCGTGTTGACATCTTTCAACAATGCTAAACTTCACGAAAGCATGATTTTTAAATAAAACAGTAAGGAACAATAAGAATAGGGTTATCTGAAAACATCTCCCGCCAAGATTTATAATATGTAGTCTGTGAGCCCCAACAGATCTGTAGATTACTTATCAGGAGTCTGTGAAAAGCCTACCAAGAAAAGCACACCTGCCGGTAGGGGGCTTCCATCTGATGTAAAGGAGTCAACTTCTCTTCTTGAATATATAGGTTTAAACTGTAGGCAAGGAGATGACAAAGGGGCACGCTGGAGCTTTAGAACTATAGATTCCTCACTGTCATGTTACATTTGTGGTGAGAGTGCACATCAGAGCTCATCCTCAAAAGCACCTTCCACATCTATAAATTTCTGATGCTCCAAGTTAGCATATGCACAGGTTTTGAAGCCAGAGGATCGCCTGAAGCGCTTTCTCTCTGTCTCTGTTTTTCAAAGACACAGACAACACACAAAGGGCCTCCTGCAAAGCTCCTTATGCAGTGGCTGTCTTTGACTTCAGTTGGAGCTGCGTGCTTGGATGGCATCCATCTCCTGAGCCTGATTCTTTTCTTGATGTGAATCAGCTATAAATTCACTGCAGTTAGTGGAATTACACAGGTGTAAATCAAGTAACTATAGTCTGCCCCTTAGCCTTATGCACTTCGTAGTTCTGCTGTGCTACTGTGTAGGTCTTGCCCAGGCAGAAGGCTACTTCTTGTAGCCCACTCCTAGAAACCAGGATAAGCACATCCCCAAAAGCAACCCTGTGTAGTCCCCCACCCCGAAGCTTGTATGCAGGCAGAGGGGAAAAGAGTTGAAAATTTCACAGAGCTCATTGACTCCAAAATGGGAATGCTCTTACATAAACCCTTCTGCAAGCAGTCCTGCTACGGAGCCTTTTTAAAATCCAGAAGGCTGCATAGTGGTGAGTTGGGTTTTCAAAGGAAAAAGCTTCAAGACAGTTGCTATTCCCTGAACAGGCAGCTCTGTGACAGCATCAAAGCAGAAACAGATTACGTCTTTTTTCTCCTAACATTCAGAACCAGTGAGGAAATTAGAGACTTGAAAGGTTGGTCTTTAAACTGTGAGCAATACAGAAAATACTGGAAATTGTAACATTCATGAACAAATCCTAAAATGTTAACAATCTCTTTCTTTCTCTCTCTCACACACAAATTACTAAAAGAGCCATGCATCCACAGATTTACATGGTCACACACTGAGATTTAAGCTCACAGCCAAACTACACATAAAAAGGAAGTACAGCTTTGTTTATATACTTTGCAAGAACTACAGAAACACACAGGCTAACTACAGAGACCTATATGCCAGCACAAAAAAGAATGCTTACAGGAATGTATCCATTTGAGTACAGATCAAACCCATTTGGATTAAACCTGGCTAATCTGAGGTCTGGTCCTGCCAAGGACCAATGTCAGACCATTCCAAGAAGTGCAGAAAATCTTACATAGCAGTAACTCTGAAACAGCATGCCCCCGAAGTTCCCTCCTGACCTACGTTGCTTAAAGGTTGCAGTACACTCTGAAACATGAGGATTTAAAACATAATGGTTTCAAAATCTTTTACAACATGACTTAGAAAGGTTTTTGTTATTTATAGAACAGCCCGGGGCTGGAAAAGGCTGGTATACATGCCAGTATACTATAGTCTAATGTTTCTTGGAACTTCAAAAGATTACATGGACGTTTAGCTTTCTGCCAAATATCAGAAAAATAAATTGCATACCGACACTAATGTTTTCCATCCTTGTTTTTAACTGGAGACTTTTTATCCCCCGATTTGACTGGTTCCAAGACCTGGCCTCAATATTATCTAGTAACAATGAAATCTTCAGCCTAATTATAGGGCAAAAATACTTTCTTAATCAGTTTTCATTTGCTGCATTGAATTATGTAATGAGGAAGGGTAAATGTGACTGTCTGTTGTAACTTACTTGTACTACTCTGTATACATTTCTGCTCTTTTTCATCTTCCAATGCCTAACCTGAACAACTCCAGTCTTTTCAGCTTCATTAGATACTGCTGAAATCTCCGATTTCTCTGTTACCTGTGGTGCTGAGCTGTTCAAAAGTGACTACGGTTTTCCAAGCAAGGATATACCATCACTTTATAAAGGGCCAAAATATGACCCTAACAAGTTGCTTTAAAAATAGATGTGAGATGAAGAAGAGCTTTTCACATTCCTTCACGTGCTCCTACCCTGGCAGAGAGCCCCAGGGCTGCTGCGTCCAGCCAGCATGCAGAAGAGAATCGCGAACAAATGTGCAAATGTGCTCCCTAGGCGGGGAGGCTTGCTGTTCACAACCACCCACCCCTACTGTTGGTTATCGGCAAAAAGTTTTAAACGTCTGCTTGTTTGTAAACATTTTAAGACCCGTCTTCAAATCAAGTTAAAAAAGTCAGGCCTGATGTTCATGGAATAGGCAACGGTTCGGAAATGTCAGAAGCAATCAGAGGTCGCATTGAAATGCCTTTGTATTGTGTCTCAGCTCCTTCATACGGAGGAATAGTTGGAAACATCTACTTGCTTTAGCTGCGTCCTTGAAAAAAAGTGAATTAATTTATTGGACCGTCAGATTTATATGTAAAGTCCCTACAAACTCATCTGCCAATGTGATATTGATACCATTTCCTTTTGAAACATACAAAAAAAGATATTAAAGAGTCCTAAACACTCTTAGCGATACTATTAGCAATATAATTCTAAGTGCATATTTTGCCTTTTTATACATGTTAAATGAGCAGAAACAAATGCTAAAAGGATAAATTATTCCTTGATGTTAAAATGTCTTTGACTCCATTCTGCTGTGGCAGTGTAGCTAAGCCAGAGAAGTTACATTTGTATAACCAGCTCTTTCATGGTACCTATTTGCATCTGGCTGTACCTGGCTCAGATAATGCTTCTGCTTTTACGGTTACATTACAAACCAAGTTAATTTTATAATTGAGGTGCTCAAATGTATCCATTATTTTGGCTGTAATTAGGACTTCTGCTTTAGGTACTTTCCGAAAATTGCCATGACAAATTAACTAATAAGGAAATTAATACGAAGACAGCATTTTGGTTCTGGGCTGTTGGTACCTTTTTGAGATTACATTGGAGGGAAAGCATCCACTTCTGGTGTTCCATCGTTCATTGCTTTCCTTATTCCCTTCTTTCATTCTCATTCTTCCTGGAATTAGCAGTGTTTTGAAGGTGCAGTAATATTTAGGGGGAAAAAGAGAAAAAAGATAATTGGAAATGACCTGAACCTGCTATGGGGCAGTCCAAACCCTTTTAAGTGTTTAAAGAGAAGAAGATCACATGTGAACCCAAGGACCTGCATTACCCACAGTGAATTCGAAATTCAGAAGGCCTGTTATCTAAATTTAGGCTAAGTACAGTCCATATACCAGAAACCCCTAGAAAAAAGCTGGTCCCACTAAGCTATTCATATTGGGGGGTCTAAATCTGTAGGAAGTTCATAAGAAGGCTTCATTAAACCTAAATCTCTGCCCCGATCAACTCAGCTTTGGTCCTGATTCCTGAATTCAGTGACTCCTGAACTGACACTTGGGAGTTGAAAAGCACTTCTTGTGTCACCAGTACCTGGTTAGTATTTATTTACAGGTAAAGCATTAGTGTTAGCAGGTGTGAGTGTTCGAGTTGTCTGAAAATCATGACAACATAATTCACTTTTATACCCTTGTTATTTCTTTCAGTATAATGGTTCTCGTCCAAGGGAGGAATGGGAAATGTGGCACCCGACTCTCATCGCAGAAGCCCTCTTTGCAATATCCAACATTTTAAGTTCCTTGCGTCTCATATCCCTGTTTACAGCAAATTCACACCTGGGACCCTTGCAGATTTCTCTGGGACGCATGCTGCTAGACATCCTTAAATTCCTTTTTATCTACTGTCTGGTGCTTCTGGCTTTCGCCAATGGACTGAACCAGCTTTATTTTTATTATGAGACCAGTGCCTCGGAGGAACCCAACAACTGCAAGGGGATCCGATGTGAGAAACAGAACAATGCCTTCTCCACGTAAGATGTTCTTTCCTTTATGATTTTAAGGGTGACTTACACTGTCTCCTCTCTTACCTGCCCTTGCGTGTTGTCTTATCATTGTGCCGAAAGTGTCTTTATTTATTCATTTGCAAATATCAGGTGAGCTGCTCAACTGTGCAGGAAAAGTGTGAGTTAACTGGGGCAGAGAATTCTGCTGAGCTTTGCTGTCACAGAAGGGCTTTTAGGTCTGGAAGTGAGAGACGATCATTTTAGTTCTGGACCAAAAAGCTTTTCTATGTGATCCTGCAACTGAAATTTTATGATGGCTACGTACAATTTCAGGATATTTGACAAAGCAGGTATCCTGTTGTAGTATTTGTTTTGTCTTATTCTGGAGGAAAGGGGGAAAAGCTAAACAAAATGTAGAAAACAAGGGATAAACATATGAAAAAAAACGTATTAACAAATAACATGACAGAGCAACAACAGTCTCACCTAGGCCATTTTTATACACACGCAGTTACAGGCTTCTCTGATTCTCTTGCAGTGGGGTGAGACTAAAATCACATCAAAATCCATTTTGCTGGAAATGCTGGTACTTTACTGAGAGGTTGGCATGGAAATCGCTGTGCTGACAGCTGGCAGGGCTGAAAGACAAAGCACATGCTGAAAAATAACATGAATTGTCTTTCTGATCTATTTGTTTTAATTACTAATAGTGGAAATAATTATAATAATCAGCCCCCATCCGATTGTTCTTGCTGGTTGCACAGTACTTAAAACACAAAGGGAAGAGAAATAAATAAAGCACCGTCTAGAAAAGGGCCTACGCCCTGCAAGCAAGCAAAACAAAACTGTTGTCCACCACGTCAGGCAAAATTAAATACAACTTAGCGTAATGCCCAATAATTCTCCACCCTTCTTCAGCTGAAGGCTGGAGGTTAAAAAAGGATTCGTGTCATTTTTGCACTGTTATCAAAAGCAAATGATGGCTGACACCACATTGGAAGAGGGAAGACTCCAACATTGTCTCTGTCATTGGCCCTCCTTACAAGAAGGGGGTGATTTTCCTGGGATAAAGTCCAGCCTTACAAGAGCCTCGTAACCAGAGAGTCCTGGTAGACCATATGTGCTGCCGTTTCCACTGCAGAGCAGGAACACCATAGGCTTGATTAATTTTCTCATTAAACCCATCTATATCTGGAGGAAGTGAATGGAACTGCACTGTGCTAATGAAAAACAGAATTAAAGACTCCAGTCTTTTTTCTGTTTTAATTGTTTGGAATGCCCCAGAAATGTGTTGTGCTGCCCTTGCGAAGGAATTAAATAACAAATGCTATTCCTTGATCTGCATCCATATTGACGGAGCAGCCAGAGGGAGAAATGTTTGGCAAGCACAATGTTTGTTAAGTGGCAACTTCTAGCTCGGGAAGGGTCAAAATCACAAAGTTCAGGACTGGAGTGTGCCTTTCCCTAGAGCTACACTGAACAGATGTATTCCAGTTCTGCGTTCTGGTTCGGACCTGTCTCCACTGCCAACCAGTTGTTTTACAGACTTCACTGTTGGCAGATTAGTGGAGCAAGCAAAAACAAGATTTGACTAAAGAAAAAGATGAGCAGGAAGAAAAAAAAACAACAACAATAACAAAAACAACAACAAAAAGATTCTCAAGTAAGTAAGAAGGTACAACATCTTGAGAACTAGAAAGGATACAGAACCACTTAACAGAAAGTGTGTGGATCAGCTTAAATGCAAACCACAATTTCTCCTACACAATTTTCACCCTAACATGCAGTTTGAGCCCCCCTGCCAAGGAGAATGTAGCACAGGAAGGAAACTGAGGGGGCTCAGCCTTTATGACAGAGGTTTGTTTAAAACAAAATCGCAGTGGGAGGGGATCCATTAGGACTGAGGTCTCCTGGCAGGGGACAGAATGCTCTGCAGTTACTTTTTTGTTTGAGCCTTGCTTAAGAAATTTATTTAACATGTTCTTAAAAGTTTAAATAGTCGTTATTAACACCCCCAGTACAAGCTGACATTTGGCCCTTGAGCAGACGCACAGCATGGGTGAATGGCTAAGAACGAGCAACCTGCAAAACAGAAAATTACATCGTTGGGCTGGGGAGAGCAAGCATGACTAGAGTGAATTCAAATCAGAGCTGGTGTTACCTCAACTTTGCTCGTAGTTCATCCCTAATGGAAGAATAAATATGAAAAGCTTTCAATCAGTCCCCTTTGATTCCTACCAGCATTTCTAGGCAGACACACAATAAGATCTAATTTTGTAAGGGAAGGAAAAGCAGGACACTGTTCGCGTTTGTGCAGCTTGTTTAAAATGTGACGACTATTTACTGGTGCATTATTTCCTATTACTCCCAAAGGAAGGGTTTCATATTTTTTTGGTGAGGAAATTTTCTGCATCGCAAACACAGATCACGGAAAAGTAATATTCCTTTGTGACAGCAATGAGGTGAAGACATGAATAATTTAAGTTTTTATGGTGTGGCTTAAGCATCCCTGAGAAAGCAGCGTGTCTCCTGCCTAGGCAGGCAGTTTGAAAGTATGTTTAGCACTGTGCTTCTGGCAACTGCAGAAGGGAGAAGAGAGAGAGGAAGAGGAGGAAGGGGAGGACGAAACCACTTGCACCTTGCTGTCTGCAGAGAGCTCACTGGAGAGTTGGGCTGGCAGCTGGGCTGAGCCCCACCTGAACAGAGAAAAAAGATTGTAGTTCTTGCCTGTCATTAAACAAGGAAGAAAGACTTAAGTCTTACTTCTGTGCAAAGCTGCAGAAACCATTTGCTGTATTTCTCAGCTGTGACTACATGCCCACATGTTAATATATTGGCCTTAATCTGGGCACAGTTACACTCCTGGTTGTAAAACTGGGAGTTCAAGGCAATGCACTAAGCACTTCTGAGACTGATTTCAGTTTCATGTAAGCATGACAAGGACCTCCATTTCTCCTGAGGCTACACCCTAATCAGTACTTTCACCATTAATAGTTAAAATAAGTTAAAAGATAGCAAGCACTCCGCTATTTTTAATAGCAAAATGCTTAGCATTCTTTGCTTAATCCTTATTTTACCATTACCTCACTTATTTAATAACCCTAACAGCCTGACTTCTGGGAGAAAGGATTTTTGCTTTAGAGCCTTCGTTATTTTGGCCAGTGAAAAACGATGTCCACAAAGCACAAAGAAACTAAATCCCCATATAAAGCATGGGGCTATGTGAGGAACAGATGCCTGGAGAAGCCAGGAGAACAGATTCCTGGTATGTTAAGTAAAGTATCCGAATTTATTTTTATTGATTTTTCTAGTAAGAGCATTTGAAAATATCTACTGACCCCAGGCCAAAATGGGAACTCTTAAACAGGCATATAAATGTCATTTTTTGATGATATAAATGCCATATTTTGGAAAGCCAAAACAAAGAAGCCCAAATAGAGCAATTATTTAGATTGCTGATTATGTATTTGACGTGATTGCAAAAGGTCACTTGTCTCTGGCTGAAGCAAACGGAGACCTGGGATGATCTCATCAGCTGTAAAGCACAGGGGGGTCAGGTCTAGTTCATCTCTGGATGGAAGACTTCAAAAGAAGAAAACCTCTCAAGCTGAATTAATGCGATGACTCCCTTTCATCTGAGTCATTACTGATCAATTGTTGCAGCATGATACTGAGGGCACTGCTCTGCGGTGGGTGGGAGCTGCTGCACAAACAAGAGCAGCATTTTCAGCCACGTGCAGTGCTGTCAGGCAGGGTGCTAGCAAGCTGGCCTGGCTCACTTGCAGTCCGAGTAATTGCAAGCTGTTAGCCTACGTCAGTGCAGAAGGTTCAAGAGGCTGTGATTTCTTGCATCTCCTCCCTCGTGATGCCTTGTTGTGGCACGCAATTTGGTCGTGCTGTACTTGAGCATGGGCTCCGTGAGCATTTAGTTTGCAGACATGTTAATGATGCAGGCACTGGTTAAACAGGAGAGGTTATATCTCTATGTAACAGCAGTGTCACTCCATGCCAGTTTTAATTAGAGGGAATATACCGGGGTTCTTTTTGCATGTGTGAACATTGGGAAAGGGATTTGTCATTTTTTTTCACAGCAGTTAGGCTCATTGCATCTCACAAGGATGTGATTCTCAGCCAGGTAGTGGATGTTGTTGATGTGATGCAACTCTTCCAACGGGTCACTGTAGCTGGAGTGCAGACTGCCTCCCGGGGAGAGTAAAAGGCTGTGCTGAGCAGCTGCTCCGTGGCATCCCAAGCTCCCGATGTTGATCCATTCCCACCTGAGTGCTCCTAGTGCTGGAGTGCTTCCAGTGCCACCAACAGAGCTCTCACATGGGGTGACACCCAACCTCAGCACATCCAGAGCTCCTAAAGGCATTGATTTCCATCTCCCAGAGCCAAGTAAAAATCTGTGTTTGTTTTTCCTTCAGACTTTTCGAGACTCTCCAGTCACTCTTCTGGTCTGTGTTCGGTCTGCTGAATCTCTATGTCACCAACGTGAAAGCCAGACATGAGTTCACAGAATTCGTTGGAGCCACTATGTTTGGAACCTACAACGTCATTTCTCTCGTCGTGCTGCTGAACATGCTCATAGCCATGATGAACAACTCCTACCAGCTCATTGCTGTAAGTTATCTTATTCTCTATCTTTTCGCGTTCGTTTTTCCCCGCCGTGCCTCATCTGTTTGCCTTGTAGCAAGTGTGTGTCTTCTGGGACACTGGAGACTGCTGCCCCCACTCTTTGACAGCAGATAGTTGGGATTTCTACTCACTAGCTTGAATCATGCTTGTGGAGGAGGTTTTGCTCTGTTGTAATGTTTCGTATCTGGAAAAAGCTTATTACCTCTGAATTGCCCTTGTCTTCTCCTGTAGACTAACCTTACTTATCACTTTGTCATTAGCAGCTGATTTGCTATGTAGCAGAGAGGGCATATAAAGGGAAGCCTTTCTGCTGCATTTTAGCCCATTTGTTTTTAACTTGCTTTTTTTTTTATTTGTATATTTTTCCCCCCTCTCCTATTACTGCTTTCTCATTTGAAACTGTGTGTATGGGGCACCCAATCTGCAATTTCTTATTCCATACTCTTCCCACTGAAATTAGATCATTTCCATCTGGAACTGCAACTAGTCTCTTGGCAGCTGACTCCCTAAACCTGTAATCTGAGATTCCTGGGTAGCCTCAGCGCAGGATGAATCTGAGCTGAGGCAGCTCCAGGCTGCCAGTTGGCTGTAGAGCCAGTTTCAAACTTAACTTTATCTTCATACAAATGTTCAAAACTGGTCTCTCTACTGTAATCTCATTCCATGCGCCTAAAAGCCAATCTGTACATTTATAATTACATTTGTCAACAGATTGAAAACTAAAGCAGCATGGCTGTGCATTTTAAGTGTCTTTAGGTAAACTACTCAGAAACTGTAAGGAACAAAGCTCAATTCTGTGTGCAGAGCACTTAAGGTAAACCAGTGGGCACTTTCTAAAGAAGAGCTGATAAAAAGTGACATCAACTATGAACAGAAACAGGAGTTACAAAGTCATTTGTGTCCTCAGTTGGTCACTCAGAAGTACAGGCAGAGCAGAGACTTTCCTTTGCATTGTATGACTGCTGGATTTACTCTAGACTAAGGTGGAGGAGACATCCATCTTTTTCTCAAAACAGAGAAAAAGAACCTGCACCAGCTCTGCTACTGCTTCTATTCCCAACTTCCTGGGGAAAACCTATGGGTGAACTCCTTTGCTGACTGAAGCACACAGAGAAGACCATTGAGTTGTCTGCTTGAACGGTTTCCACAGCTGCTGTTGATTACCTGCTGATTCAAGCAGCTCCTAAATTCAGTTATCTAGTCAAACTGAGCAGAAACCCAGCCAAATCGGTGATACTTTAGAACATCTGATCTTTATCACGTTAAAAAGTATGAGAAAAACTGGACCATTGACCTTCCAAAGGAGCAGGAAAGCAGCTTATCACAAAGGCAACGCTCCTTTATCAGTCTGTTTCAATGCTTTAAGTGCTTTCTCTTTGTTCACTGCTACTCCTCACATTCCAGGGAGACTGGAATGAGGGGCAGAAAACAAAGATGTTCTCTTCAGACATTTTCTCCCAGTCCCCTTGCTTTATTGTCATCAAACAGGCTTGTCACTGACACAATGCCCAAACTTAAGACTAGCTGAAGAATGGAAGTATTTGTTATTCACTGGGATATAAACCACTCATCCTTCTTTTCTCAGAATAATTTGAGTGTTGCAATGACACATTAGAAACAATCCCACATCTTAGAGAGACCCATCATAACAATTAACTGAAGTGACTGGTCCAGAGCATGGAAGTCTCTTTTTTTGGAAGTTTTTGTATACACAGCATTTGGGAATAGTGAATTCCTTCATCAGAAAGTACTGCTTATGAGAGACCTGGAGGTAAAGGGCTGGAATCACCAGGCATAGCCTAGGCATAACAAGCAACTCGGCGTGCAGCATGAGGCCCCTGCTCAGAGTAACAACAATGAAAATGCTCTGGGATACTTCTTTGTCACTTAAGCTGTCATACTGCAATTGCTACTGAGAGCAGTGACATTTCTCGGGAAGACAAGAGACAGTCACTTCCAGCCTCGGCTGGGGCACTGCATGCTGCTTTGTTTTTTGAAGCTAACATTTCTGCATGCTCATAACATTCTCCCAGGGACAGGTTTTCTTCATGTGTCTTCTAAGGGCAAACATCAATTAATTTCTTCCCTGAAGAAAACAGCTCATTAATAAATGTTGAGCTTTACAACTGTGGGTCATTTTTTAACCTCCTGCAATCAGCTCTCCCCTTTCTGAATCACAGTAGACAGGTTGCTAAACAGGGCATTTCCTCCTCCTGATGTTTATATTACATTAAATACACATTGAATGACAGCATCCCACCAGGGAGGGAGGAGGAGAAAGGGCAAGACACCCTTGGAGTGGGGTCTTCTTCCCAAATACAGCAGTAGAAAATCTTTTGCCCTGTGCAGGACCACAGAGAAATAAAATGAGCTAAACATCAGGAATGACAGCACACCATTGCTTGTTGATTTCCCAGCAGCTGAGTGGTAAGAACATCTCAATTAATTCAACTTGCTAATGAGCCAGTGGCACTGCTGCAATGCAAGCATTCTTTCTTCCCTCCTTTCTTCCATCTCTCACTTCATAGCTGTTCTATCGCTGACACAAAGCCTTCAGGCTTGCTGTTCTCTATTGTCTCATATACACACGAATTTCTGCTGTGAAGTCAGAGGAAGGAGAAGGCAAAGCTGTTCCTGCCCTTGGTCATGTCTCCCTGGTATGGGATTTGGGCTCGGTAGTTCGTTAAGTACCACAGGCACGTGGTATGAAACCACTGCATATCTGTGGAAGGCAAAGCAAGGCAAGCAAAGAGTAAAACATGCACAGAGCTTTGAGGGATTCCTGACTCACAGAAGAATTTTTCTGAAATAATTTTGTTGTGTGGTTTTTGTTTAGTTGGTATTTTTTGTCACTAAGCTATTTCAGACTTCAATACACATATTTTATAGGGGTACCCTGAAGCCATTTTGATACTGATTTTTTTCATGCCAGACCGTTGTCAGTAGCGGATTATGGGAGCCACTATGTTTTACTGAAAATGCAAACAAAATCCTAAGGCACAATGAAATGTCCACGCATTGTGGGCTGTTTCAATTTGGGAAGATCAGAATGTTCTATACAAGCAGCACAGAATGCAATTGGATGTTATGCACTGCTGGGTCTCTCATCTAAATACCTTCCCAGACGTGACAGAAATACCATCCCCTGACGAATGCAAGAGGAATGTGTCCTGATGACAAGAGGAAGGACAATGGGACTTATCTGAGAGTGGCCAGGTGGCTCCATCACTCACAAGTAGCATAAAGTAACAGAGTGGGTAATGAGCACATTTTATGTGATAGGCTGTTTCTTATAGGGCTGCCACTTGGCTGTGTCTGAAGTTATACAATCCTCCTGCCAGTCTTTTTTTTTTTTTTTAAATGTGCTGTTTTTTCAAAACACTGTGACAGGGGGTATTGTGACACCCAAGCACGCATGTCTTCTAGAGCCTGAAGGTGCAGGTGCATTTTTGGAATTCTGTGATGCAAGTGCATTTTGCAGGAAACTACCAATCGATATGTATTTTCTGAAAGCATGTTCCTCACGCACACATCCACCAGAGTCTGGAAAGCCACACAGGAATTACTCACTGGGACCGTACAAACAGTTTTGACTGTGCAGCTGCAGGAGCAAGGGGAAGCAAGATCGATGGAAGAACAGGAACTAAGACTCCTTCAGGAGGGAAACCGTAGGGCTGTGATTTGGATTCCAGGTGGGTTAGAGCGACAAGTGACACACAACAGCAGTGCAGCACCAGGCATCCCACTGACATTAGGGAAAGCCGTAAGCCCTTGCAGTTTCCAGAAGTTTTAGAGAAGAACAAAGATGCTTAATGCCTCAGGAATAGCACTACACCAAAGCAGGTCTGGGAAAAATGGCCCTTAACTACTGCTACCATGCAGGAAAGTGAAGGTGTTACTTCTGCATGCTTAATTTTTTCTAGTGCGTCTCTGAAGGTAGTGTGTGACCAGAGAGCTACCAGTGTTGATATTGGAGAAATGAGGACTTTGGACACCAAACGAGGAGTACAGGTTTAAATGATAGAATGAAACAGAGTGAATTAGCACATGTTGTGGAGAAGAAGAATGAAAAAGATAAGTATGGTGTATAGCAAAACAAAAGCTGTATAGTAAACAGAAACAGTTGGTATGTACAGCTAAAAATAAGCGATCAGTTTTAGGAAATTGATTTTCAGTGTAGGGGTGCTGTACATGGAATTTTCTTCATTTTTTTTCAGAGTAGAGAGCTTAAAAATGAAAACACAGAAGAGTATAAAAAAAATCCAGTTCCCTGTGCCATTGTTTCCAGCATGACTTTGGATTTTCCCCAGGAAGGAGTATCGAACTTCTCTTGATCTACAATGAGAAATAAATTCCTCTGGTTCTCTACACCAGCTGAAGTCCTTGCCACCATGGCAGTAACTGGTAGCCAGTTTACTTCATGACAGCTGCAGAAATTCCCTTCCTCACAGTGATCTGTGATCCTTCGAGCTGTCCAAAACTATTGCACCTCCTCTGCTGACGTGAACTGCACAATTACTACTTGGTGTTTCTGCTGAGGAAGAATTTTACAAATCACAAAATTTAATTCAAGATGCAGAGCTGGACAGTCCCTGCACATGGCAAGGTTTGGGATGGTGGATTGTCCCCCTGTAGAGGTGAGGCCAGCTCCAAAGCCCAGACTAATATCCAAGCTCTGCTAAAGCATCAGGAAGTGTTAGTCTCACAAGAGCCATTCAAGAACCATTAATTCGAATTTCTTAAGAGAAATTGAGATGTGTTTGGTTTTGAACTCTGTCATACAGCAGGAAATGAAATTATGTGCTTGTTGTCAATATGAGCTGGGATTAATAATTCATCTTGAAGCTTTTTACAGAGTAACAAAGCAACTAGGCTCTAGAAAGGGAGTTAAATGACTCTCCTTTGGTTTGCCAGCTGAATGAAGTATCGGCATTTGTTCCCCAGTTTTATGGTCCTCAGGTGCGCCAGCTGGCTGCTGCACACATGCTGCTGTCACTGCTCACGTACAGACCCCATGTCCTGGGTGCAGGCAGTATGCTCAAGCCCTTCCTTCAATCTGGTGTAACTGTAGTCATCCAAATCTGTTACCGCGCCCTCAAAATTCACCCATCTCATCAGTAACAATTAATTAAATCACAAATCCTATTGAACTGCTTCAGTGCCTTCTGCGACCTCTGGACAGGCAGATTTCCATTGCTCTCCAGTTCCCTCCTTGGGAGCTCATATGGCTTTTGAGGAGTGGGATTGATGCCCAAGGCTGGGTGCTCTCTGGAACTGATGACGGGGTGCGGAGGACTCCCAGTAGATTTCTGTTTGAAAAGAAGGGAAATAGATCTCAGCGATGATGTGCTGCAATACCGCCATACAGTGAGAGACCAGTGTTTGGAATTAGCCCCGGAGCCTTGCTGTCGACTGGCAGGCAGCTTAATTGCTTTTTGTTAGCAAGCTAAAGTATTCATTTGAAGGTGTAGAACTGTTTGTCTTTTTGCTGGCTTTGGCCTAATTACATATAACCCATGGACTTGAATCAAGTTGTTAATATTCATCTGGTGTTTGCAGAGCCTCTAAATGGGAGCACTCTCTATGCTCTGACTTCATATTCTGCATCTTTCTTCTGTTGTTAGAGCAGACAAAGCTAATTTGCCATCCTAGGGCCCGATCCTTGCAAGCCCTTGCTCATGTAAGTGTTGTTAGCAGGATCAAAAAGATAAAGCTTTCTGGTGCTTTTAATCTTTTTTTTTTTTAAAAAAATATATTTATCTGACCCCGTGTGCCGCCAGGGCCAAATCACCTGGGCGTTATTCAGAGGAGTGGAAACATGACATTTAAGTAAAGACCAAGATCTTCAAGTTTTGGGGTGACCCCAGGGTAATTTACGATATTATAGGGAATTTGCTGGCCCTGGCGTGGCTGGGTTTTGTTTCCCCTGATGTACTTACCACGCCAGTGCCCCACATGACAGGTCAATAACGCTCTGCCCATTACATCGAAGCAGCGCAGCGAGGTTCGCTCCTGCTACATGACAGGAGCCGAAGTATCCAGATGGACCCACACAGGTTGCAGCTCCCTGCATTAGCCCATCTTTTATTTAGACCTGACAAGCTCAATTAGCATTATCTCGTGCTTCTGCACCAAGGGGACTTCTGTTAAGACGGCAGAGGAAAAGGGAAGAAGTGGAAGATAAAGGAAAAATGTTTTTGAGGAAAAAGCAGTCAAAAAAGAAAAGGGATTTGTCTGTGGAGAACTGTCACCTGATGGTAAGCAATGGGAACAGCTATATTAAGACTCCCCTGAAATATGACTTTTTAGATTCTAGTCACAGAATCACAGAATCATCTAGGTTGGAAGAGACCTCCAAGATCACCTAGTCCAACCTCTGACCTAACACTAACAAGTCCTCCAATAAACCATATCACTAAGCTCTACATCTAAATGTCTTTTAAAGACCTCCAGGGATGGTGACTCAACCACCTCCCTGGGCAGCCCATTCCAATGCCTAACAACCCTTTCAGTAAAGAAGTTCTTCCTAATATCCAACCTAAACCTCCCCTGCCGCAACTTTAGCCCGTTCCCCCTCATCCTGTCACCAGGCACGTGGGAGAATAGACCAACCCCCACCTCGCTACAGCCTCCTTTGAGGTACCTGTAGAGTGTGATAAGGTCGCCCCTGAGCCTCTTCTCCAGGCTAAACAACCCCAGCTCCTTCAGCCGCTCCTCGTAAGACTTGTTCTCCAGACCCCTCACCAGCTTCATTGCCCTTCTCTGGACTCGCTCGAGCACCTCCATGTCCTTCTTGCAGCGAGGGGCCCAAAACTGAACACAGTACTCGAGGTGTGGCCTCACCAGAGCTGACTACAGGGGGACAATCACTTCCCTAGCCCTGCTGGCCACACTGCTTCTTATGCAAGCCAGGATGCTGTTGGCCTTCTTGGCCACCTGAGCACACTGCTGGCTCATATTCAGCTATCAACCAGTACTCCCAGGTCCTTCTCGGCCAGGCAGCTTTCCAACCACTCATCTCCCAGCCTGTAGCTCTGCTTGGGGTTGTTGCGCCCCAGGTGCAGGACCCGGCCTTGGCCTTGTTGAACTTCATACAGTTGGCCTCAGCCCATCGGTCCAGCCTAACCAGATCCTCCTGCAGAGCCTTCCTGCCCTCGAGCAGATCGACACACGCACCTAACTTGGTGTCATCTGCAAACTTACTGAGGGTGCACTCGATCCCATCATCCAGATCATCGATAAAGATATTGAAGAGGACTGGCCCCAGTACTGAGCCCTGGGGGACTCCACTAGTGACCGGCCTCCAACTGGATTTGGCTCCATTCACCGCAACTCTTTGGGCCCGGCTATCCAGCCAGTTTTTAACCCAATGAAGCGTGATGTTAGTGCTTCATGGATTTCCTCTTCAGCACACTGCAATATAGCAAGTAAGTTCACGCTAATTATATAGGTGAAACAGGATACATACAACTCCATCCAATTAAACAGAAAGATTTTTAAGAACCTGGGTGCTGTGCTGCAGGACCTCAGTTGCAGTTCTGTACTTACGGAGTCACAGTGTTGTCTGGTGCAGTTCCCCACAGCTCCTCAGCTGCACACCCAGCTCCAGAATCTGGGGGAGAAATAGGGACTTCATCTCTTAAATCAGTGCTCTGTGCATGGCTCGAGATTCAGTTACGGGACTTGAGCGATCTCATACCTTCATAATGGTTTCCTTTCTTTTGCCTCAAGGATATGTTTAAACAACCAGAATATTTAGCTACAATTTTTCATTTTTGAGCAATTTTTCAAGTTTTGGCAGCTCAGCTCGTGCGCTGCATTTAAGTGACTGTGCAAGCAGGCTGCTGTCTGGAGGCGTCAGACACCGGCTTCTCCCACCGGTGCTGTGACCTTTACAGACTCAAGAACAGACACAGTCCATCTCCACTCCTCTGCTGAGGGTGGGCAGTTCACAACCAATGATAAAAGCAAAAAATACCTGAACAGCTGTGCGTGGTTTCACTGATTAACTATAAAAGTTTGGGAATTATTATTTTATTCTTCATGTTACTTAAGGAAGGATTATGAAGGCTATATATATATATTTATATAAAGAGGTTGTAAAGTCTAACAAGATACTGAGCCTTGATCCCTGAGGCCTGATTCAGGGCAATTCCTGCAGAACATGAAAACAGCTCCCAAAGTCAGACCAGTGATGAATTTACTGTTGTTGCTGCCTTTCTGGCCAGCTGGATGTGGCCAGATATCCTGGTACACATTTGTATAGCATAGAAGCCAGTAGCAAAGAACATAAAATGTACTTTGTGAATATTCATAATCAGAGCTCAGATCTGAAAGTTACAAGTGGCCTTATCTAAATAATACGTTAAATAAACTGCTAGAGCTGTAAATACCTTTGGGAATAACTGACATCGCGTTTCCCGGTTGAAATCACACCCTCTTAATGGCGCAGGCTGGATCCTGAGATCTGAAACTCACAGGTGGACCCTAACTGGGATTTTGCTTCTTGGGACTACTTTCTCTTAAAAAGAAAAAAAAAAAAGGAAAAGAAACAAAAAAACTAATGAAGACAGCTACAGAGAATTATGTGATTCTCCTTGATATCTGGCTCTCACCAGTCTAGCAATAAAATTCAAGACATTTCTTCATCCTTGGAAGACTCTAATCCCAGGTTGCTTTGCTATGCAGAAAAAATAAGCTGTGATATTTTGGAAATAGCAGGAGTAGAGATCAGGCTTTCTAATTTGCCACAGTACTAAAAGTCACCAGTGCTCAAACACTTGGGGTTAGACATCCTTTTTCAGCCCCCCATTTCTCCATGGGCATGTGCGAATTACTTGATTGTGACCTGGCTGGAGGTCGTTAACATTATCAGCACAGATATCCGCCTTATCTCTCTGACTGCCAACTTGAAAAGAGGCTCTTATCAGCTGGAGATAAGGGAGAGAGAATGGATGGCAGGAAGAACAAAGCCTTGGTAATATCTCTCTCATTGTTTCTTCTTGCTGAGTTTTTTTTAGAGCACTGTTTGTCTACACGACCTTCATACAGCTCTGATTTATTTGACTGTTAAAATAAAAGCTGAACTTTGCTGGAATATGACTGAAGAACAAAAAGGAGTCAATTCAAATAATTTAACTATACTAAAACCAGCACAATGCACAGCTCTCTGCGTTTCCTCAGATATAATATTCCCTGGCCTTCTCATTAGCCATCGCTGTTTCCATCCAATGTGCTGGTGGGAGATGAAAGGTAATTGATACATATAACCTACATACGTGGTGGAATGGCGTGCACTGCAAGCTGTAATAACAATGTTAATTATGAGTATCTTCTGCACCCAGCCGATATAAAGAGCTGAGCTGCTAAGGCGTGCATTTTCCAGGTACAAGCAAACTGATTCCCTGGAGCTGGGCAAACCAGCCACACTGCGGCATGGAGGGACGTCAGAGGAAGTCGTGGTCAGCGCATCAGCAACGTTGCTGGGCCTTTTCTAACAGCTCCAGAGCGTTTCTGGGGCAATTCCCAAGCACAGAGGGAAAGTTCCCAAGAGGACTTCCCATAAACATCTGTAACTGGGAGCCATGAAACTTTGCAGAGTGACAGTTACCTTGCTGGGAAGTAACATGTGCCTGGGGAAAGCAAGTAGCTAATACTACGAGGCAGTAAGATTTATATGCTAAATCCTTGACAGAAGATTTAATAGCCCCTAAAGCAGGAGATGTGAAGATAGATAGCTTACATTCGATGTTCCTTAACAGCAATTTAAAACATTAGGACTACCATTTCTGTGAACCTGGGGCTTCCAGGCTTCCTCCTGAGATGGAGCTGCCACGATGCGCTGCAGCTGCAGCATGCGCTGTCCTGCTTCTGCCTGACCTTGACAGCTGGACCCAGGAGGCTGGGGGACGTTATTTTGGATCTGATGCCACTTTTTTGTAAGATCTGGCCAGAGCAACTGGTGTGCTTGGACACAGATGGCATTTTGCTGCCCTTCAGTGCACGGCTGCCCTACCCGCTTCTGGTGAGTGCTGCCCGTTAGCTTTGTGCTGTGCTCACTAAGGCGTCTTGAGCTTGGGCACTGCAAAACTAAATCTTTCCCCAGTTTCTCTTGTTAGCCTCTTGTTCTATGGACTGTACCATGACTGGGCTCCTCATCTAGCTTGCAAATTTTAAAGGCTTGCAGTCCCATTGATGGCTTGTCTGGTATGTCAAAATTTATTTATTTTTTCCTCCCGTGTGCTGTGTTTGATTTCCCCACCCAAGGGCCTCGCTGCCTCCTGCATTTTACCAGATAAGGCTTGTTCTTTTCTGAAACCAAGCCTTTACCTGTATCCTGGCCCAAGAGTTCATTTTTCTTGTACCCCAGAGTCCGTATTTATGTGCATTTCTTCGAGACGTGCACACGTTTCATGAACATGCTTTTCCTTTCCTGTGCTGGCAACAGGATGTGCGCAGCAGACCCAGCTCCCACGCATACCGAGCACCCTGTGCTTTCCTGCTTGCTGTGGTTTGCTCAACAGCTCCCTGGCCACGCAGCTCCCCACCCCAGAGGTCTTTCACGCCTTAGGTGCTGGGCTCTGTCAGCCACAGACCCGTTCCCCCATTGCAAATGTCCTGTGGCTGCTCAGGACCCTGCTGTTCTGCCTGGTGCACTGTGATTTCGCACTAGAGAGTAGTTTCATCTCTTCTTTGGCTGTCTCATTCCCTGTTCTAATTGCTTTTTCTAATGCTAGATAGTCCTCCTTTAGCAATTTTTCTTGTATTATTTTTGAGATTGATCCCATTAAGTTCTTATCCTTCAGCATGTCATCCCCAGCTTTGAAAGCAAAGTCATTTGTTGTCAGCTGCAGCTGAATTACCTGTGCATTAATTGCCTTTGTAGGTCCCAGATTTCGCTCACAGGTGATTTTTTTTCTCTGTATGAAATATTCTTATTTGAAAAATATTCAGCGCCATTTACCTCAAATAGCCTGCTTGGGTTTTTGCTGCTTGCTTCTCTGAGCTTGCCATTAAGCCCCCAAGCTCTGCCGATGTTATTACCAGCTTGCACAACACGTATTACAAAATTAACAGTCTTGAAACTGCAGAAAAGTTGTCTGTGTTGGGTTCTGCAAAGATTAACGTTCTCCTGGCTCTCTTTCTGCACTGCTTTCTGTTCAAGACACACAAGGGCATATTTTTTTTGTGCTAGCCTGCTTGAAAGCCATTACTGATATATTTCCTGTGCTGTTACCTGCTCTGGGTTTAGCCTGCAAAGAGCAATAAAGAGGCACACGAGATAGAAATATACTAAACATAGTTTAATGACTTTCTCCTGCACTTAGCAGCTCAGCTAATTATACGGCAAAAAAGCACCTCTGACGTTCCCGTGCCTCTCAGGGAATGGCCCCCCCCTTACCCAACTTGTGCTGCAAACAAGGTGTGTCCACGAGAACCTCTTAAAGGTGGATGATGTGCCTCCTCCTTCCTCCCTGGAGGGAAGTCCAACAGCTTGGGCACTTCTTAACCTGTGGGGCTGCTGCTGGCACCTCCTGGGACAGCAGCAAAGAGCAGTCCTTGCAGAAATCACGCTGGCTACTGCCAGTGCTCCCTGCACACCAGGAGCTGCCTGCGCCTCCTTCCGAGGCACTCAGCCACAGCCAGACAGCCTGCTCCCCAGGGCATTGTCACAGCCCTCTATATCTGCATCTGACAGGCAGCAGCCTGATTTCCAGCTTAGCCCACTGACTGTTGTATAATAAAATACAAGAAAGGCACACGCAGCCCTTTTTGTGCCAGCTCGAAAGATGCTAGACATCTTTATACATTATTCTGCACAAAGGGGCGCAGGGAGGATTTGTATCCTAGGGACACACTTCTTTCCTCTCGTTCAAGGGAAGAAGCTCTCATGCACCTCCTTGTAGCATAAAGGAGCTGAAGTAGCTGATTATCCTGTGATTGTCTTATTGTGGGTAAGTTTGGAGGTATCAGAGTGCCTGGCTGCTGAGCTTCATCATCAGCTCTGTGCTGTTTTCGCTGAGGGTTTGCAACATGGCTCTGCACCAGCCTGCAGCAGCAGGGAGCTGCCGTAAGCCCTCGGAGCCCATCAGCCCTGAGCTAACGTACGCTCAGGACCCTCAGCCTCATCCCTGTGCTTTCAGGGATGCCAATTCAAGAGGCACAAGATCGGTCTCCTGTGCCCTGATGTGCCCCAGGCTTGTGCTCCAGCTCCTGGGGGCTACGGTAAAAGTAACAGCTTTTTCCTCCACCAGCTTTTCAGCCGCCAGGGAGCTGAGATACTAAATCCACGAACAGGTTGCGAGGAACCTAGATGCAGAGGTAGTCACCTAATACAGAGAGATGAAAGTCTTCCATTGATGGGGCTGTGCTGGCTGGGCCAGGACCAGCTGAGAAGCTGGATGTTTTTTTGGCAAAGCGTGATCTAAACCATATGGCCCAGCAAGGAGATGGTGATGGAAGTCTTTATAAAAAGCATTTTACAAAATGTAAACAACAGATTTTTCTGCACAGAGATAAAGATGGAGATTAATGCTTGAATTATCCTGGATAATTAGTGTAGCAGGTAATTATTTAAAATCTGGCACATCTGTGAATACATCACTTTGACTGAATTAGAAAATCCTCAGTACTGCTACAGTAAGATGGCTCCAGCAGTCCCACAGGGAAATCTTTATGGGAGATTAATTCTCGCTTCAAATGGCAGAGATTTGCAAGAGGATTAGGTGGCCAGTATGACACATTCGCATTGTGACAGTAAGTGATCCAGGTTTTTTGTTCTCACAGAAAAGCCGAGTGGTGCTCTCTTTGAGTTCACATGTTCTTTGAGCTTGAGGGCTCGGCCCTCAGAAGTAGTGTTTTATAGCTGAAAAGATGAGCAGTGCTTGAAGGAAAGTGGTGACAAGAACAAGGGCAAGAGCAACAACAGCTTGAAGAGAGGACAGTGAAATCCAAACTTGGATTTAAAGTCCTAAAGCAGCAAGGTCACACTTGCAGAGCTAGTGGATATGGTTTTCAGCTTACTATAAACCATACAAAAAAATTGGCACCTAACATTATATGAGACAGCGCAGGTCTGGGAGGACTGGGTGAGGAGCTGTGAGGACAGCATCTCCTGTGACCCATCTCAGCAGCTGTTGCAGGAGCTCCACGTTTGACCATCACTGCACGGCTTCGCTCGTGGTGGCCAGGCCCAGGCTGAGCAAGGGAACAGCCAGCTTGGGTTGGGTTTTTGCTGTATTCAGGAGCTCATGGTGAGCGTTCACTCCCATGCAGTCTTCAACAACTTAGACACAAAGCAGGCTGAGGCTCGGGCAGCTCTCAGAAACGTGAGTCCTGCTTTGTGGCCTGCTGGGGAGATGCACCAAAAAGCTGGAGCACATCTGGTAGGCTACCAGGCCACACTCACAGCCAACGCAGCGTCTGGATGTACCAGCAAATGCTTCAGGTTTGAATGATTGGGTATCAAACGATTGCTGAAGCATGGTACTCCCTGTACTCAGCCCAAGTGAGTTCAGAAAGCTGTTTTGTGTGCAGATCTCACTGCTTACAGCACTAAAGAGAGCTCTAACCAAGAAAATGGTGGTTTCCTGGCACACAAAAACATCCTCAGTAAAATCGAAATTGCTCCTTGCTGCATGATTCCAACACAGAACTGGTGCCAGGAGTTCTGATCAGATTTGCTCAGGTTCTCAAAACATCAAGGAGAATAATTGAGACAGGCTGAGTTTGTAAACCCTGGGGAATTCACAGCAGCAGAAGAGAGAGGAAAAAAAAAAAGGAGATACTTTGGGCAGTGTACGGGGGGGTCTGTCTTTTAAAAAAGGTTATATTGCACTCCTGGACTAAGACTGCACAAGAAGAAGTACCAGTGAAGCTGAAGCTGGCCTCCACCAGCCTCACCTGCAGGTGTATTTACATCAACAGGGCTTTGTTCAGACCAACCACAAAACTTCCTCAGTGAGAAACTACCACCAGGTTTCATGGTGCTGCCCTACGTCTGCAATCAGCCCCTATTCAAGCCCATATAGTACCATTAAATACCTTATTTTAAAGTAAAATAGCAAAACGTACTCTCTACAGGAAGTTCATTATCCTTTTTCCTTCATTTCCCCCAAGCTAATTTGCAATCCCTGAGCTAGAGATTTGCCTTATCCTTCCCTACAAACAACATCCAACATCTACTGCTAAGTCACCTCCTCCCCCAAGACAAAAAAAAAAAATACACATTTCTATCCAAAATAACAGTCTTGCACTCTCCCTCAGCTACTGTTTTACCTTAAACTCAGTGTTTCCAGGTGTCTGCAGTTCCTGCACACCCTGAGAAAGCCTTGCAGCAGGGCTGAGTAACTCAGCACCACCCTCACACTGCCACACTTAACGTAGATATTCCCCTGCAGCTGCTTGATCCAGCCACTGCTGGATTTTCCCCTTGGGCTAGTAGTGAGCATGTCCATGGGGAGCTGCAGCTCAGGCCCTGGTATTTTGGTGCGATTCAGACCACCAGGATGTGCTCCCGGGCCACCGAGGCAGTTGTGTTAAACTGAGAGCTGCACGTAATTTGAAAATGCCATTAAAATGGAGCTGAGCTGCACTTCTCTGTCAAAACGTGAGCATATTTTAACCATGTCAGAGCACTGGAGCGTAGCCAGAATACCAGTGTAATAATTTTTTGGGCATGACGTTCAGCTGTATTTTATTAAACTTCCTGTCCTACACTTCACTGCGTGGGTCTGAGGGCTGCTGCCTGCAGCCCAGCATCCCTTGTCCAGGAGGGCTGCTCCTTCCAGCCTGGTTTAAATCTACTCAGAAACTTAAAATCATCACCATGTTTTTGGTTAGATCTCATGTCAGATACCGCAGACAAAAACACTAAACAGCTAAAACACCGTAACTATCAGCACTAAATTCCACGAAGGTAAGAGCACACATCCTTACTACTTAAATTCAGGGTGCTATTGCAGACTGTGTTCAGCGCTGCTTGAAGGACTCAGTTAGGGGCATTTTTTTAAACTTCAAAACCAGCACAAAGCAGCGTGACATCCATTCTGAATATGGCTTTCGTATTCATATGGACTTCATATGCAGCAAGAGCTGCATCAGCTCTCTGAATCCAGGCTGTAGGTTGATCTCTTTGCCCTGACGCTGAAGGGAGCATGCAGTTTGTTAACAGACAGCATGGCACGTTGGCTCCACAGACTAGACTGCAAATACCTCGATTTGGGGAGCTCCATTTTGCAGTCTGTAAGATCAGTGTCTTGCACAAGCTCAGTATTTCTTGGTGATGCTATGGACATGCTGCACATCTGCGTAGCTGTGAAGTGATGCTAATAACTTTCCACCTTTACTTTGTTAGGATGAAGAACACTAGAGCTAGCATGGTGTTGCAGTGATAATATAAATAAAATAAATAACATTAAAATGTCTTCATTTTGTGTAATGATAACGCAGAGGCGAGATTTAAAATATAGCACCCAGTAAAATTTATCACTTGTTTATAAACAAGAGCTGAATGAATAGATGCTATAAAACAAATCAACAAAGACCACGAGAGATTTTTTTCAGGGACGAGTGTGAGAATTCATTGGATTTTGACATGAAAAACAAGGGTCTGTGATAATATAAAAGCAGTAGCAAAAAAGAAAAAAAAAAGTTTTCCTGCTTCTTTTACGGGTGAACTAATGTGCACGACCTCTAAATGATGAAGCATGTGAAATTTCTTTTTGCTATCATTACATTTCTCAGAGGTTGGTATTTTTATTCTCAGCTACATTTCACACTGATTTTTTAAGTACACCCCCAGTGAGGGAGATGGAAGAATTGACACTGCTTTGCCTGCAGCCAGAGAAATGCTTTCTTGCTCGCGTCACCTCCTTAGTCGCTGACATTTGCTTCAGTAAAGCGTGCCTAAAGCTGTTGATATTCTCTCTCCTCCTCTCACAGGACCATGCAGACATAGAGTGGAAGTTTGCACGGACAAAGCTCTGGATGAGTTACTTTGATGAAGGTGCCACTCTGCCCCCTCCTTTTAACATCATCCCAAGTCCCAAGTCTTTCTGGTACCTTTGCAAGTGGATTCACAATCAGCTGTGCCCAGGCAATGACTCTGACAATGAACAGAAGAGGCATGAAAACCTCAAAACATTCACAGTAAGGAGCTGCATGGTTTTAAACTTATTTTTTTGGGGGTGCTTGTGCATGTTCAAGGTCACAAGGGATGGTACTGTGCTGGTGCAGTAGAAGGTTGCTGCTGGATTGGGACTCGCCAAGAGCCATCAGGACTCTAAAGACAGGATTACATGTTGGGTAACGTCCCTCTGCCTTTCTCTTTGCAGGAAAGGCATGCTGACAACCTCATTCAGAATCAACATTACCAGGTAAACGCTCCTGCAGATCAAGTTTTTACTTACAGTTTCTTCTTCCTGCTTATTTTCTACTATCTCACTTCTTGCTTTCTTATAGAATACATATACAAGTGTAGGAGCTCCAAGAGGATCTTGCTTGTCATGGATTAAAACATTTCCTCGATAGAGGTGGGGTGTTTTAGTAAATCACTCCTAGCCTTTCACCTGCTCTGAAAACAGCAAATTTGCCAGGTATCTCTCCGGTTGCCGAAGTCAAGGCAACATCACACCATTGACTTCAGAGGGATCAGACTGCCATGTCGTCCTGATTAAAACTGTTTTTGCAGCATTTTTACATACTCTCAAATTGCTTCTCTACTGCTTTTTTTCTGCAAGACATCACTAATCCTAACTCAAACAGCAGTTGAGATTTCCTTCAGTTTTGGACAGCTCAGGAAGGAGGAATTGTTCCTTTGTTGAATTTTGCTGTTTCTGTTCATTCTCAGCTTGCTTGTCATCAAGTGTTCATTAAATTCAACCTACAAAAGGATGAAGCGGTATTAAAAACACCAGCTTCAGTATTTGAATTCAATGTGATTATGCCAGCGTGCTGGAAGGACAAAAAAATATCTCCTGAATGTTAGGTGGTACGTCAGACAATACTGTCAAAAGCCATAAATAATTTGTCTTACGTAGGACATCTTCTGTTTTCTGAAGAGTCTTTGTACGTGGAGTTGACACTTAACATACTTAGTCACTTTTGATAACAGACATTTGGTACCTTCTGACTTTACAGCACAGCTCACAGGTACCGAGAGTGGGATCTCTTAAAGCACCTCCCAGTAAAACCTTGGTGAGGAGCACAGGTTAAAGCTTTGGGTTATTCAGACTTCTTGTCTCCATTTATGGGGGAAAATGCAGGGAAGGTTTGGGGTAGTCTTTTCTGTATACAGAGGTCAACCTCTGTGTGTCAGATAACAGGTAACAGTCCAAGCCTGCTTATGCAAAGCCAGCAAGGAGGTACACAAATGCAGAGCAAAATGGATCTCATCTAAGTTGTAACAAACAGCCCAGGTAATGCTGGGGAACAGTCACCAAAGGCGTGACTGTACTTCCAGCGCTGTCCACAGATGCTGCAGCAGCTCTGCAAGGAATTTTTAACCTCCCATTATAGAACTGGCACAGCTGGCAGATGTGGGCTAACGTGAACATGCATTGCCCTGTAGAGTCCTGGCTGTTTGTTCTTCAGGTTATTTGTTGGTAACACACCATCATGGACTTTCCAATATTTAAAGAAAAAAATCTTAAAGTGACAAGCTTAGCCCATCAAGATACACAGCATATACAGGTGAGACTGGTAATCTTGAAGGACTTTCAGCATCTGAGATTAAAAAATGCATGAAGAGGTTTAAATGGCTTGAAGACATTTAAGATAATCTAAATTTTTTTTCTGGACAACTTTTACGTATGCAAAGCAAGTACAACAAATCAGCTCACTATACTTAATAGCTGAGCTTTCAAGACGAAACGTAAATAAGCCTCTGCAAAGGTTTGTTCTATTTGAAAGAAAGTTCTGTTTCTAACAGTGGTTGGTTTTTTTTTTTTTTTTTTTTTTAAAGAGAGCAGAGTCAGGAGAGCCATCAGTAAGAACTCAGTAAAGTACAGCAAGAACACAGTTTGGTCTGAGCCAGCAGCTGAATCACTTCTGTTGTTTTATATTTCAGGAAGTGATCAGAAATCTTGTGAAAAGATATGTTGCAGCAATGATCAGAACTTCCAAAACCAATGAAGGTTTAACTGAAGAAAATTTCAAGGTAACTTCCTACTCTTTTAACAATCGTGTTACACTAATTCCAGTAGCCACTTGCAGAGTTCCCGCTAACTTAGGAATATATTTTGTGACCAACAGTGGAAATATGACTGTTACTGGAGCTGGGAAGGTATGTGATGTGCATGCAGTCTTCTTTTGAGCAAAGAACATTCCTTATACGGGTGTCTTCTCATAATGTCTCAACATGTCTTAATGCACAATATTTTACGTAGACAATGGCTTTGAAAAACGGTAAGAATGAAGTATCTGCTTTGAGTCAGCATTACATTCCTAATCCTAAGCCGAGTCTAGGTTAATGGATACAGAGAATGTTTAAATTTGGCCCTATCAACTGAAAGATTCCTGCAACATTTCTAAATTCCAACAGTTTCACTTCTATAAATGTCTTATTTAGGCTTCCCCCAACCCCAAGCAGGAAGAAGAGGGGATAAGGGGGTGGTCACAAAGGCTGGTCTCACAGCCCTTGAAGACGAAGATCTTGTAAGCTCTCCGACTCTCAGGCTTACCAATAAATTTTTTCATGTCACCAAATCATAAAGATTTACGTAGCATTCTTGTAAGTGTGATTTGGTGTCAGCCATTTGCATAACTCTTAACATTTCTCCCAAGAGAACATGATCGTTCTTTCATGTCACAGGTAATGCTGCTGAGTGGCACTCATTTTCCCTCTTGCCCTAGGAATTAAAACAGGACATCTCAAGTTTTCGCTACGAAGTCCTTGATCTCCTGGGAAACAGGAAGCCCCAGAGGAGAAGTTACTCTACCAGCAGCACAGAGGTGTCCCAAAAGGATGAAACAAACGAGGATAGTGCTGGGGAAAAATCCAAAGCCAAGAGCGTGTCTTTCAATGTAGCCAACAAAAAGAAGGACTTCAATGTATCTGCTCTAATTAAAACCATGTCTGGGATTGATATGGTGGAAGAGAAGCCAAAAAGCAATGGGATCAGTAAGCGCTCCTTCATCCGAAATGGAAATAGAGTTCAGAGGCTTTCCAGCTCCAAGAAGGAGTCCTTTAAGAGACTGGGCCTGCTGTTCTCCAAAATGAATGGGCACGTCCCTGAAGCAAATTCAGAGCCCATGTACACTATTTCAGATGGAATTATTCAGCCACACTACATGTGGAAAGACATTAAATATTCTCAGATTGATAAAGAGAGAGAAGAGAATTGTTCCAAAAGTGAAATTAACCTCAATGAGGTAGACTACAGTGGGAACACAAGACTTACAGGACAGAGCAAGGAGTGCCCTGTGGTTTGTACCAGCTCCCTTCACTGTGCTTCCAGTATTTGTTCCTCTAACTCCAAACTTTTAGACTCATCAGAAGATGTGTTTGATTCATGGGGAGAGGCTTGTGACTTGTTTATAAACCAGTGGAAAGACGGGCAGGAGGATCATGTAACAACTCGGCTATAAGTAAGGCTACCTTAACACCTGCTAGAAAACTTAGCTAATTATTTGTAATTGTTTGCTCTCACCTGATTCAGCATTATGAATTCCTTTCTGTCCACAGGAGAGAAAAAATGTAAAACTACTTATGTTAACCTATTTTATAGCCATCTGCACCTTTTTTAATTTACTTTTTTACACTCACAAATACTGAAGGTTTCACTATTTATAAGGTCACTGTAAACTATGGGGCTCCTTCGGATGCAGGCTTAGTCTTTAAATCCCACATAATTCAGACACGCTGGTGGCGGAGTAGAGGATTTCTCCAGTGCACTCATCATCATCCCAGCACCGCTGGGTTATCATCGCTGCTATCCAACGCCATCAGTTCCGCATCCTGCTCATACCCCTCGGCATCACAACCAGCTGGTGAGCAGTGGCTTAGCAGGAGGCTGAGAATCATATTTGCAATCTTTATAGAAAGTGTTTCAGGTTATAACTGGCTTTTTGTTTTCTTTAAGCAATACCACCTCTGATTCTTTCACGCGGTGTGTTTTTTTCAGGTCATTATATCCATATTGTAAATTGTTACTGAATAAGAGACACCTTTGATCATCCAGGTAGAACATGTGATGATTTGCTTATTTACTTAATTGCTATTAAGAAATTCCCCTCCTAGGGAGCAGAATGACCTCCCACTTCGGCTGGCAGTGGAAGCCAGCACCTGGCCTTGCTACCAACTTCTACATAGATGAATGGACACAAAGCCAGCTGTGGCTGCTTGAAAGAGAAACTTCAGAGTGGTTCTCCTATCACTAACAGGGTGCACCAAAACCCAGCCCTAAGCCTTCCCCTTACACCCACCCCCCTGAGCATTTGGGTTTTGAAATCCCTGGTTTTATTTCCACTGCTGCATTCCTTTTTCGCTGCCTCTCTGGTCAATGTCACGCTGTTAGGTAGAAAACCATCCTCCTGGCGTACAGCAGTCACTTCCCTGGGTCTGTGAGCTGCATTTCTGAAAAGCAAGCTCAGCAGTAGCAGCTCAGACTGCAGCTGGCACCCTGGAAAGTTGCTGCAGTTCCTTTTCTAAGGTGCACCAAAAAGCAGTGCAGCAGTAGATGCTACCCTTCTGTATCTTTTTATGTTTTTTTCACCCCTACAACATTCGTGCTAGGCCCTGTCCAGATATTACCCATGTCCCTGCATTTTTGTCCTAAGGAGCATGAGACGGGAGAAGACAATAAGAGCAAAACGGTTGACACTGCTTTTTAACAACATGATACCTGAACTTTCTTCAGTGTTGTTGCTAAGAAATGCAGATGACTGGCACCTGATGCTGCTTCAGAGCTGTTAGCAGTCAGCTTTCTTGGAAGAAAGAAGTCCTGAGCTCAGAGATGGCCCTGCCTTACCCCAAAGCTTCCTTACGAGTCCGTGCAGCCAGGCTAAAGGCTCTGTTCCCAGGACAGGTCACACGAGCTGGAGCATAGCCCAGGGGCAGGTGCCAAAAGATCACCTCTTGTGCGCAGTACACTGGGAACTGCATTTGAAAAAAGCATTTATGAAGGCTGGAAAATCTACACTAACACCCCTGGCTCATGAGAAGCTCTGAACGCAGAGCTCGAGATGGAGGCTATGGCCAGCCACAGTGTCAAGAAAAAAGAGCAACTAGAAGCAGAGACTCAAACGTGTTTCTGTTCTCCTTGCTCATGAACGACGCCAGCCTTGTTACCAGCATGCAGTACAAAGCCCAAAATATTTAAGCCCCTAGACATGCTAGTTAAGACAGAGTGAAAAGCATTCTTGTATCAACAGATTTCAGGCTTTGATACTAATTGCAGGGTTAGAGCAGCATTTGAAAATTGCATCTCCTCTTCCTGTAAGTAAGGCTGAGCAAACTGACTTTGGCACTACACAGAGAGACTTGCAGAATCGTAGGGTCAGAAGCAATTTGCTGATCTTTCAAGAAGAAATCCAGCAACCCTCTCTTTTACGATGCAAATCCATCCATATGTGAGAGCTGCAGTTAGAACCAACTGAAGGCAATTCTCAAAGCAGCCCACAATAAAAGCCTGCAGTTTAATAAACCAGCCTCTGTACATTTCTGGGAACACAAACATTAGCAAGAGCTGCTACAGGGGGATGAAGGGAAGGGTTTGAATCATTTTATGCCTCACCTAAGCACGTTGCAGTTCAGGACTCTGCTTGACACGGGGCAGCACATCTTTGTTACCTTCTAGCACATAGGAGTGAAAACAACTCCAGTATGGTTATGCAGATTACATCAGCTGGGTTTAAAGCAGGCATAGAAGCAGGGTTCATATCCTTGGACAGTGGAAGTACTTTTAATTTTTCCATGAGAGCAAGCACGCTGCTACTGGCTATGACTAAATTGTGCCATTCAACTGCAGCCCTATGGTAACGGGTACAAATCTCAAAATGAAATGCAATTAACTCTGCAGCAGTGCCCCCCAAAAATGTAAAAATTACACTGGGCAATGCAAATCCCTTCTGTACGAACTGCGTGAGTCACGTTCCCCTGCCGTGCCCAGAAAGGGCAGGGGTAGGAACTGCCACATTGTAATGGCACAATGAACCAAGCAGTCTGCAATAATTCCTTGATAATGTTATGTTGAACGCGAGAGGTACATCATGGGGCTGCTTGGCTGGGGCTCCTGCAGGATTTGTTTCATGATTCAGATGCTTCCTAGCTCCCAGCTATGAGCCAGCCTCAGCTGACTTTTGGATTTAATGCAAATATTTGTGTTAGTAAGTGATTTATGCATGTGTCCAGGAGTTTCCAAAACTGTCAGACTGATCCCCAAAAAGCCAAGTCTGTTTGACTGCACCTATGCACCCCCTTTGGTAGCAACAGACTTTACAGCAACTAGTCAATTATTATTGCTGTTATTACTACTCTTAAACAGGAGATTCAGGTGAAGGAAATTGAAATATTTTGTGAAAATACATTTGATAAGCTTCAAGGATAGTCATACACATGCTAGGAATTTGGGATCATACCAGGCTTGATCACTTGTCCTATCTTTAGGTTTCCCGCTCTTGAAGTAGGTTTATTTCTCACCTCCCATCCCTGGTGTCGTTTTCACCTGTTTTTTTAAAGCATCACACCTAAAAACCATCACCAATAGAAAGTTAAGACCAACATCCAGGTACAGAGCACCACACAGAGCTAGGTGTTTGTACTGAGGTCAGGGATCAAAAAAGTTCTTTCAGAAGTAAGGAATCAAGCGACATCTCTCTGCAGATTATTTGGGTAATTGTATATTAATCACGTACTAGTGTATATGTAAATACTCAGCTATTTGTATAGTGGTCCCTACAGAAGCAGCATGTGCAGTGGTTAGAGCGCAGGATCAGAAAAGAAGACTTCTGAGGTCTGTTCCCAGCTCTCCCACTGCCTCACCTGTGACCTTGGGCAAGTCACTTATCCTCTCTAATGCCTCAGTTTCCCCATCTGTAAAATAGGGACAATAATACTTACCTACCTCGCGGGGGGGTTAGTTCATTATTTATAAGCACTTTCAGATCTTCAATTTAAAGGCGCTATATACAGTCAGTAGTTAATACTCGTAGCAGTGGTATGTACTTTTGTTTTCTTATGACTAATTCAGGTTAGGATTTAGCTATGTACGTTACGATAGTTTTCCATGTAGAAAACTAGCATGATTTCCCACGAGGGGAATTTTGGGGACTTCTGCAGTAGACAGAGAGCAGGAGCAGCATACTTTGTAAGCCTAAACTCTGACATCCTCGCTTGTGTGATTTGTGTCGCACCTCACCTTACTGCATTTGTGTTTCATCCTTTTTCTAACGGCACGTGTAAATTTTTAACAGAAACAGTCACTGTAAGTATTATTTAAATAAATACGTTCATATATAAATGTAAAACCTTACCTTTTGAGTAGGCTAAGATTGGTTAACCCAGCAAACTTCTAAGCACGGGGAGGTTCCACAGCCAGCCCAGCACTAACGCACACGCACACAAAAGGATACCAGAGTTGGGCTATAGGAAAATTTCATTCTTTCTTCAGTGTTTGCGTCTCATCCCATCGCTGGCAATGGCAGCAAGTCACGCAGGTGACGAGGTGTCACAGGAAGGCGTGTGGCACGCAAGGTGAGGGAGGCCATGGCTGGGGTGCAACCAGCGCCTGCCCACTTCGCCCTGTGGCACGGGATAAGGCAGCTCCCAGACACTCACCCGGGCAACCAAGAAGCCTCCCTGGGCAGCCAGGAGGCTCTTGTGCCTCTGTGAGGGCTTCACCCTCATTTCTCCTTGGGTATGGTTGCTTTTTCTTTAGTGCTTGCTTAGATAAGAGTCTTTCCTTTGAGTTAAAGGAGCTCTAAGACTTGCATGGTGAGGGCATGACCTGCATTTTGAGCTCTCTTCCAGGAACAGGAGCAGTTGCAGGGTACCTCCAGCAGACATTTGGAGAAGTACAAGTACTGTAAGCAGAGACCTGACTTACTCCTGGGCTATCCTGCAGAGTCAGAAAGCTACAGGAGCACCAGCTGCTCTGTGCCAGTAACTGCAGGTCCCACTTCCATTGGGACTTCTCAGCCTTGCTTTGAAGTTTCCATTTTCCTTTCCCAAAGGCCAAAATCTCACACACTTAAGTCTACCAGGAAGAGGTTCAATTTTGGTTTAGTTTTCGGCTGACTTCTCCCTTAACCAGTCTGTCTGCTGCGTGCTAACACAGAGATGTCCACGAGAAAGCTGCGTGCAGCCTCAGAGGCCCCTTTCCAAAGGAACAGCATCGCCCTCCCACCTCTGGTACAACTCCACAAAAACCAGAACGGAGAAGGAAAAAAAAGCAAAGCCACCGAAATCACGAAGGCTGCCTAGAATTAAGGAAAGCTGTCACCCTACTAAAAGCTCTCTGGGGCTGTCTTTGGGGTGGGTGCACCCCAAGGGCCCCTTCCTCTCCCAGCAGCACAGGTGGCTGCAGCCAGCAGCAGCAGCAACTTCCATTCACACAAAGACAAAATTAATTGGAATCGGTGAGACTGCAGTGAATAACAAATCAACTTGCTGGAGTAGCATCTGAAATAAACTGTTACCAAAATAATCTGCAGTTTTCAGCGAATGTGTAATTTGAAGCCCAACAAGTATAAAATCAATCCCTCACTGGATTTTCTGGGGGTGCGGTGGGGCAGTCTGGGCTGGCCACCTAAATGTATTTTCAAACCCTTTGTAATTCAACTGAATTGAGTTTTCACAGTACCACTTTCCCTGTTTCAGACCATTACACTTGTACAAACAAGTCATTTATACAATTTTCACATAATTCCCTCCACCCAAACTAACTACTGCTCTAGAGTAAGTTGATGATAAAGAATGATGCTTAAAATGAAGAACATGCTTTATCTAAAAAAAAAAGTACATGTAAAAGGCAAAAGCATTTGATCCTTAACTTCCAAATGTTTGATAGTGTGCTATGTTTCAGGGAAACACTTTTGCTTGCTCTGCTTTTTTAAGGTGTGCAAAAAAAAAAAAAAGCCAACACTAACTCCCAACCTAGCTCAAACCACCCGCAATTTTGAAAGCCAAGTTGATCGTGCAGTTCTTTCTTCATACACAGACCCTACTCAGTCGATGGCTCACCAACTATGGAAAACAGCACCTGCTGGCCAGCATGTCCTCCTTCAGCATGGTTTCTTTTGTTTCTTTCGGGGATTTCCTTCCCCTCCCATTTACAGCATTTCCATCAGCAGTAACTCCTAAGCCAGAAGAAACGATGTGCTTAGACCGAGAGGTGATCAATCCAGGAGCTGGCCTTTCGGCACACGAGCTTAACAGAACACTGTGATACCTTTAGCCAACAGAATGAAATGCCTTTTGACTATAAATAGTTGTTTTTGAGCAAGGGGGGCACTTTTTGGTGTAGCTATTTTTTGGGGTATTGTACAGTTTTATTTAAAAACTACTGAATGTGTTTATAAGGTGGGTCTGGGAACTAGAGGGCTAGGGATCTTTGAGAAGCAAAAGGATGGTAGCAGATGCTTAACTACTCTATTTTCTATATGGCAAGCCCTAGAGAATTGGGCTTACACTGCAAACAGGCTTTTTTTAGCAATCCAGTTTTAATATTAAAGTAAATCTTCATAGAAAAGCTATCACAGAAACAGCTTCACACCGGATCATATTCTAAAACGCCATTTCATGGGATAAAAAAAAAAGTGAGGCTTTTTTTCCTCTTATTTTCCGTCAAAAACTTAATGGCTTTTTCCAGGCAACAGAGCTTTCAGATGTTTGGAGAATTTTGCTTATGTAAAGACAGAGTGGGGACCTCAGCATTTGCCCATTGAGCAGTAGTAGCCACCCCTAGAGGAAGGGGAGGACGAAAAGGGGGAAGAGCAAAAAGCAAAAACAAACGCTTAGTTTTATGTACTTTTCTACTTGCATCTTTTCTGTCTGTAGTGCAGATTCCACGTCATTCCCTCGCATAACATGTAAAAATGAAATGTATATAAATAAATAAAAATATTTATTTTATGTGTATTTTTAGCTTAACTGTAAACTGAAAAAAATAAAGCATTTAATTTTTTCCCAAAAATGTAAGCCTATTGAAATTCAAGGTGTTTCTACCTTTTCAGATGTAACATTTCCAGCTGCCTATTGATAATAAACATTTATGAACAGTAAAGCACGTGACATCTTATAATTTTTACCACGTTCTGCACAGCATCCTCAAGGGCTTTCAGTGGTCATAGGAGCACTTAAGGGCTCCAATTCTATACAAATTTATATCAGTGTTTACATGAAAAAGATGTGGTGTAGTCCTACTTATCTGCAACGAAGTTGGCTAGCCACATGCGAGCAAGTGTTTGTGGGCAAGAGTTGAGCAGCACCGGCCTGTGCAAAATAAAAATAAAAAAATAGTAATTTGAAAATCCCTTTCATTATATCCTCTCTGTAACAGGGAATAGCAAACCCACTTTAAGTGCTGGTAAATAAAATGCACCACATGAACGCAATTACTCCTGTGCAAAGGAGTCCAAGTATGCGTAATTTCATTTTAATTCGCTCCCCAAAGATATCCTTCGACCAGCAGAACTATATCATCCACATTGGACTATACAGCAAAATAGCTAATAGCGTGAGATAGTCATTAAGCAACAACACATAACTACATTAACATAATTTGCTCGTGTTAAGCTGTCCTCCAAATCTCATTAAAGTAACTGTAGGCATACAGTTAAATTTCAGGTTTCCAGCAGCTACCAGAAGCTCTCAGTCAAGTCCCCAGGAAAGCAAGAGCTTTCCCAAGTTATACAACACTCAAAGGATGTCAGAAGGCTTTTTTTAGAAGATAAAAAAAACGGGAAAAGGATATTTCAAAGTTAGATTCACATTCACCTCTCTTATCGGAAAGCCTGGTAGTTCAAAGTTAAGGCACCCTGAATCCCCAGTTGTGTTTTCTACTCCAGAAATTGGGACCAAACTGAACCTGAAAATGACCTCCATGTGTACAGCCGTCAGTGCAGAGGCAAAAATCCTGGATTTGATCAGGGAGATAGGGAGGCAGATGCAGGAGTTTTGCAGAATATCCTCTCCCCCCTTACTTGCACTTCCTGAAAAAGTAATACAAACCACACACTCACATAATCACTGCAAATATTAAACATTTTTGCTTTCAACTTTGGCAAATATAAATAAACGATGTAAAGAGTCAGAAACCAGTCTGAGATTCGGATGAAAAATGGAAATTGGCAGGGTGGGGAACAGGAAAGATATATGAAGGAGAGGGTAGGTGGATTTAGAGGGTCCACTACTTTTGTTGTTATAGGATGTGTCACTTCTTGAAGGACTGTTTTCTGTAACATAATGCTGTCAGGCAGCTGTCACAGCCACGAGGGAAGGCAATTACCATCGGGTAAACCTCAGCACCCCGAAGCTGGTGGCAGAACTTGTACCTCCTCCAGTGAAGGCAAGGTTTAGCAACAGAAATAAGCATATTGCCATAAATGATCCCAACATGTGAAAACATCCCATCAGGACCCAGGCGCGTGCTGCCGTTACTGCAGATCACCACGCTTGCAGTGACGACTGAAATGCAAAAAGCGCCTGCCCATAGCCTGTAGCTAACACTGGAATATTTTGTACTTGCCTCAGCACAGCTGACTGCAAAGCGGTAAGCAGCAGTGACTTGAAGATCTGTAGGAGCTTCTAGATGCTGGCCTGCCCTGCAAAATATAAACTCTGATCTCATTTCAAAGCCATAAGGTTCTAGTTCAGGAGTTTTACCTTCCTCCCTTGTGATAAAAGAGGTTACTTAGAAGTATTTTACGTTTGAATATTTCCCATCCATAATGCTGTGTGATTTTATAAATGAGTAGGATATCCAGCACCACTCCAGAGAGAACGGGAGACTAAAGCCAAACAACTGAGCCAGAAAAGCACCACACTGTGGGTCTTTGCTTGGTCCTACCAACCACAGAGCAGTAGCCAGCAACATCCCTGCAGGCTAATGCTGCTGGCAGGCAGAATCAGCGTGATTTGCCTCTACAGCACTTATAATAATTAACCTTCAGTAACAGATGGATTTCACAATTCAAAAGACTTCAGAAAGACTCACGCCTCTAGTACGCAGCAGAGATGTGAGGAATGTCAATGTGCACGGGCTGAGCCAGGACCAGCACTGCCCCTCCTAAGTGCAGGAAGGTGTGCAGCAGCTCAGAAGAGGGTGAAATACTTACAGACAAAAGCCCACACCCCAAAACACAGAACTGTGGTTGATCACTGCTGGTTTCATCCCGTACTCTCAAAAGAGGCTTGGCTCGGAGGCTGCTGGTGTCTAGATGATCAGAAGTGCCCACCTCTGACAGGAGCACTGCTCGGTGGTGCTACCTGCTCACGAACCTCTCCTGTACAGCCTTCAGGTGATAATGTACGTGGAGCCTCTGCCTTTTACATAGGAAAACGTTGTGTGGAAAAGGAGGCGGCAAGCACGACTAGCACAGACTGAGCAGCGTGAGTCTTCTGTTCTCCCTTTTGAAGGCTGAAAACCTATCCACAAAAAAATATCTAAAAAACAACAGATTTCAGGATCAAGTCTGTTTGCTTTAAAATTATGCAACATACTTAAAGAAGCTGAACAAAGAGGACAAAAAAAAAAATCAATCTGAAGGAAAATTGTTGTTCCCTGCAGTAATCAACGCTCACATTTTTCTGTGCTTCTACTCAAAGGTAAAATATGCTTACGGCTGGGAGCAACACCCTACTCCCCCTGTTCAGGGCAATTCTGCCGAGCATGAAGCACAGAGCACTGGTCTGGTACCAAATTGTAACTGAGCCAAAGATGACAAGTTTTGATAACCACAAGGCTGACGTTGGGCTCTCCACAAAAAAATAAATCCAGAGCCCACACCTTGGTGTCCGTGGCAGACATCCCTCCCTTCCCCCTAAACCATCACCCCCAACAAGAGAAACCTTCAACCCCTCCTGAAGTTCTGTGTGTTTTTAACATGAGTTATCGTACAGCCTCTGAAAAGGGAACTGGTTTGTAGCAGTTAGCCACTGGAACACTAAACCACAAGACCAGCAATATTATTAGTGCAAGGACGATGTAGCCAGGTCCAGCTATCTCTGGATCACAAAATGGTTGAAGCATGAAGGTGGCTAACTGTGTTTTAGGTAGAGCACTGGCTTTTTTTTTTTTTTTTTTTTTACTGTGAACAGCCCTGACAAAAACACATGCATCAAGTCACAACTGAAAAAACACTGAAAAATCCACCTGCTAGAAAGATAAGCAAAAAGATAAAAATCTTGACTCCCTACCACAATTATTGATCTGTGTTTCTAACAGCAGAAAAAAAAGTTGACTCTTGTAGACAAAAAATTGCCAGGAGATAAACATCAATTCTTAGTTATGATAATCATTTGAATAAAAAAGCAAGGCTGTCTCCCTGACAGTGTAAGAAAGGAGGAATTATTATTCACAGCCGAAGCCTGAAAATGGGGAGATTCACTTCAGTGAGTAATAGCAACTGCTTGGGATATGACAGATGGCACTCGTGACTGAGGTGGAAAGGCACTCAATGACTCCATGATGGAGATTGTACTTCTTAAATCTGTTCCATTTCTGAGTGCCTAAGTCAGTCACATGGTTCACAGATTCCTTTCAGAGGCTAGCCTAGTGAATCCTTTTTCAGAGAGGAAAAAACCCTGTGGTATCTTCTCCCCAGTCTAAGAGAGGCCTGTGCAAGTCCCATGCTCTTTGAAAGAGACAAATACTAAAGGCCAAAATCCTAATGGTCTCCCATTACTTTGTAGAACCGTATTTTGTGTGTGTTTTTTAAAACTTGTACAGCAGCTCGTAATCAAGTTAGCTCATCAGGGATCGTTTTTATTGTGCTTTGACTTTTCATCTGACTCCTCCATCTTGAAAAACCTTATTAAACTACCAAGTTAAATGCACAGCAATTAGATTTGAAGAGACAAACCAGAAGCCAAGCTTACAACCCCCAGACAAGAGGATTATATCACCACCTTTATTAAAGGAGAAGGAAAAAAAAGCCTTAAGAGTTTTAAGGAAATAAGATCAACACCAGAAGTGCCAGATGAATTTTAAAATAAAGGTGTAAGGAGTCACTTTTTCCTGCTGTTTTTGCTCCTGTGTTTACTTAAAAGACAGCCTGATGTAAAGGCACGCCTCCCACCCCATTCTGCAGTTGGTTCTCTTTATCCCTACTCAGCTATATAAAAAAAGTCACTACAAAGTACAGAACACAGTTTATTTCAGCTTTATCAAGTAGCAATTATGCCACTTTGCAAAATTACAACTTAATTTCCTTACCTAGCCTACATGGGGGACGTCAGGCTTGTTTGAATTATGATGGCCCAGATCTTTACAAGACCTGGCAGACATTACTTTCAAAAGTATGGTATTTGAGCTTGAATTCAGCATTTCAGTCAAGTTAAGATTTGGTAAATAGAGGTCTTTACTAGTTTTTAGGGCCCTCAGCACCAAGGTGCTCTAAACCTGCAGTTGTGCCCTTGTTTGTTACCCCAGGACAGGGCTATGCCACCATGATGCCCAGGCTAAAGGCAGGGCCACCACCTGACAATTTTGCACATCCGCTGCAAGTTTCTATCAGGGACAGAGCCTGTGCAGTCATTGGAAAGAATTAAGTTTGCAGGCAGAGAATATTCAACATTTTAAGCCTAAACTCAACAAAAACACAGCTAGAGCTGCACTCTCTCATGTTAAAAGCTACTGCTTTCTCATAGGAGGTTGGAGCAACCTTACCCCACACAATTACATTTCTTCAGTCCTGCCTGTTGGATCACTAATCATTAGGAACATAACCTGCCAGTGATAAATGACCACTCGCTTCCTTGTGTTAGATGCTTTTATTTTGTGCTGTCAGTGCAAATTGAACACCAAGACTACCACCATTTGTGCAACAGCTTTCACAAAACAAAGCTCACAAATACATACCAACGTACAGCAGAACAGATCACAACAGTACTCTTACACTTTCAAGAGACATGAAGCCTACATAGAATGAAATCAGAGGAGATACAGCTATTACAAATACATGACCACTAATTGCAAAGGTGAAATCTGAGAACACCAACTTGTTTCAAACAATTGTCCTAACAACTCCGCACCCAGTTTTTAGCTGTGGTTGTAATGGCAGTCATGCTTAAATAAGAACCATGTGTTTAAGTGTTCCAGTGTAACCCCTCAGAGGTATATGGTGCCGTTTTCCTTTAGTGATAGCTTGTTTTTATACATTTTGTGTAGTCAAATATATGCTTTGTGTTCCCCTACACTATAGTGTATGTATACTCTTTTCCTATGCTTTCTTCTATGAACTACCAAAACACCATCCTGTCAAGCTTATCATTAGCATAAGCCTGGAAAGAAACATGAAACTTGAATGCAGCTTAAATCAATCAACCCAGCCCACTGAGAGAGGATAACACTTATGAAACAACATTAATATGTAATTGACAAAAAAGAAACGAGAAACCAAGTGCAAGAAGTGAGCTTACACCTCCCAGATTTACATTCCTTGAGGCACGTAGTGTGGTGCAGGGTTAGGTGAGGCAATATAGCTGACTTGGTGTAGCGGTCCAGAACTTACAGCATTGGGAATTCGTGGGGAATTTCCATACGGTGGATTTACTGGATGCCAGGAACTAAGGTAGTGATAGGCAGGTACTACAGAGATGCAAGAGTCATACCCTGGGAGAGATGGCTGGCTGTAGGGATCTGACACCACTGGGTAGTATACTGTGCCGTGGGATGGGGGTGGAGGCTCTGCATTTTGAAAGTTACCTAAAAAAGAACAAAACACTTGTCATATACTCTTACTATATTTGTGACCTTTTTATATAGACTTTCATCACAATGAACATAGCATTATTTTGGTGGCCATAAGGGAAAAATCTATTTAGGTGATAACAACTTTATACCCCTATATTTTCTTCCCAAAGGCAGGGTGAAAGTCACCTTAGGACCTAAGTTGGTGAGTTATCCTCAAGTTAGACTCGTCCCTAAAACCCATTAGAGAATTACTTAACAGCATTCTGCAGAAGTAAAAACTTAAAGAGAAACTTGGGTAAAGGGCTAATGTGTTATTTGGCTATTTAATCCTTGAGATGATGCTATTCTATGCAGGAGAACTACCCCAGCTAACAGGCTGAAGCATTATCAGAGCATTAAGCCTGTCTGCATCCAAGCAACAGATTTGTCACGATGTGCTCTTTCCAACACTGACCATTTGCCACATTCCACAGACTTTCACGAGCCAGGCATCTGACCTTCTTGACGTCTTTTTCCTTATTTAATACAAACCTTTTATTTACTGCCAAGTCTATCTACCAGCTTTTTACAAAGCTGCTGTAGGAAGCTAAGTTTTGCTGTAATTTTTCCACACAGTAGTTGACACAGCTAGCAATGAGGCCTATTCAGAAGATAACAGCTCAGCTTGCAGAGCCTAAAACTACGGGCTGCAATATCTCTTTTAAAAATACTTGTGAAAGTAGCAATGCTCGATGCTTGCCAAAACTTAATTGTCTCCTTTATTTTAAGAACAGGCATTGTTTTGATACCATGACTATTTGCTTATCAATGAGCGAAAGAAATGCCTTCAACGCAATTTCAGAGTAAGTTCTTCCAAGTTAAAATTAGCATGCTGAATACAAACCTAAAAAGGATTACTTTTCTTTTTTACAGCTTTAAAAAGCCTTTGGCATTGGTGGCTACACCAGTAAGTCTAACAACTTTAAGCAGTAACAAAGATGGCAGAGGAACTTGTGGTAACCCATTACAATGCTTACTTTACATCTTCCCAACCTCATCCTTCCTATAATGGTGCAAGCAAGCAGCTGCACTCTGAAAATCATTCCCTTACTTTTCACAGTCTCTGTATGTGGTCTTATCCTCAAATACTAACCATTTGCAGGTGCTTCCAAGGGAACCTGATGCACTTCAGCTCGCCCAGCATCAGCATAGAGCTGAGGTACTGACTGATCTAGGACGTGAGCAGGCTCAGCATATGCTGGATAAGCTTCCACTGGTGACGCTGGTGGTACTGGCTGTACGTACACCATGGAATGCCAATAGCTCTGGTGGTAATACTTTTTGGGGAAAAAACAAAACAGAGTCATGCATATAACCACACTCCCCATCCTTCTTCCCAATCACTGCTGGTTTCAGATCTAAAAGTAGGAAGAAGTGCATTTTTCTCTACTGTCACTAAGATAGTTATACACAAAGGAGGAAAAAAAGACAGACTGCCAGGAGAGTTGCTGGAATAGCTGCAACTACCTCAGTTCTACACTGCAGTTCTAATTCTTAAGGAATTTTGAGTCTTTGTAATAAACTTGGTCATATTCAAGATTTTTTTCCCCCCTACTTCTTTAGTTGAAAAAGCTAATGTACTACTTTTACTTCCCAGAGTTCCAGCACTGACACTGCCCACAGCTGCTGGTGCAGAGGCAATGGCTGCAGGCAACTGCAGAGCAATGGTTCCCAGAACACAAAAAATGGTCTGAACACAGCTGTGCATGTCCTAGAGGATTCAAAGCACACATCTCTAAATGGTCTTTGATCTCATCTAAGCAGTTTTTTTTTTTTTTAAGAATGGCTCAGGTTCCTTCCCTTTATCTTAAAAGAAAGAATATTTATCCACCATCCTCCACAAAAATCCAAGTAAACAACTGGATGTACTAATATGCTTTACAGTTTGAGTTAGAGCTTCACTTCCTGAGCTACACTTTAATCTCCTCCAAGCAAGCCCATATGTATTAATAGTCAACTACACATTTAGCACACTTGGAAGTCTTAAATACATCAGTACATCTGTCAAGAAAAGCAGCAGTTTTTACAGGCAATTTACTGTACTCGTTTTAAAAGCACTTACTTGCAGTCCCAGATTAAAATAATACTGCAAGACCTTTGTATCTGAAATTAAAGGACATGACATTAAAGAGCAAGTTAGTATAAACTGATGAGGAAAATAAGTTTACATATTAGAACATTTAGAATCACTTAAATGATTAAGTAACTACTTTAGCATTATTTTTTTTTTTAATGTTTTGAGGGTGATGAATATGTCTTGAATATGAAGAGATGCTATAGTTACAATGACCCGTTAAGTTAATCCAGTTAGGTATTTGTACAATAGTTGTGCTTGACTAATGTCAAATCAAACTTCAACATTACAGAATCACAGAATCATTTAGGTCGGAAGAGACCTCCAAGAGCACCTAGTCCAACCTCTGACCCAACACTAGCAAGTCATTACATTGCTTTAAGTCCGGTCTTGATTCCTCAAGTGATATTTGTCAGATCTGTTGTAAGCCTCCATTGTCTAAGCACCCACCTAGAAACTTTTTCATCATCAAATAAGAATTTGATTATGAGGTCCTGAACTAAGGTGTCTGCTAAGAGCACTCCCTCTTTTCCTCACTATAGAAATAGGGAAGTGTCTGGAAGCAGAGACAAGGCAGGAGCCACCTCCTCATATGCCAGTGGTCATTGACCCCCAATGTACACACACTGTATACACAGTCTGTATACACATTGTGAACACCCGTGTACTAGGCTGGCACGTGAGACTAGGGCCCAACTCCGTAGAGACCCCAGCTTCACACTGGTTCTGCCCAGAGAGATGTCAATAGGGACAACATATACGGCAACCCTAAAACCTTCAGAACTAGGTTTTGAGGTCCCCCAAACTGTTATAACCATGTCAGAATACAGGGGGGAGGTAAGGACTGTTCCTTCCTTCTCCTTCCTCACTAGGGTTAAAGGGAATTCAGTTCCTGCCTTCTTGCAGCTAGTCTTTTACTTCTGTCTTCCATGTACTGGATCATTTGACTCAGGGCAAACACATGAATCACTAAGGAGCAATCCCAGAAGCACAGAGGAAGTTTAAAACCACTTGCCAATAATAACAAGGTTTATAAAGTCCAACTGCCCAAAACAGTGGGGCTGTTTAAAACCTTTTAAGTTCAAGCATGTTTTAATCCTATGACAGTTCCAGAACTGTGCATGAACTGATTTCTCAGTCATAAAACTGAGATTTGTTTTAAAGGCTCAAAAAGGTAAGTCACCTATTCCACAGCAACAGGTTTGCATGCAAGTACAAACAGACACACATCATTTAGTGCTGCTGGGACCTCAAAAAAAAATCAAACCAGTAAAGCAGAGAAAACAACTCAACATGAACAAATCACTACAGGCTTCAACTTGGGGAAGCATGGCAGCTCTAGAGGTGTTGCTGTCTTCTTACCACCTATCCACTCCTCCCTAGACCATGACCTTGACTCCACATAGCTTTCCTGTCCATCCAGCTACTACATGTGCTTCCTTTCACAGCCCTGCTCTTCTATAGTACTGTCAGTTTGCTGTAGACAGGAATAGCATCAGAAATGCAAGCCCCAATCCTGAAATGAACAAGGATTTATTCCTCTGTTGCCAATTCTCAGCTGTTTTACTGTTCAGCATATTTGATCAGGGCAACAATCCACTTAGATGTGAAGAAGGAACTGTATGCATATCCTAAGTTAGCTAAGAGCTCTAAGCTTACTCCTGAAAAGGCTGGTGCTTTGGTTGTGACATTGCCCAGTCAAATACTGAAAATAACCTGAAGACTTACCTAAATGCCAACTTTTTAGTATCTAACTGAAACTGCACCTACATTGAAAGAAGGCTTTTTTAAACCTGATTTTGTTCTTCAGCTGTTTATGCAAATCAAGTGTAAGAACTGAGTGAAACATCTGCTTCATAGCAGCGATAACAGTACAAAGGAGGAGCCGGGAGACCGAAGTGAAACTGATACAGGAAATACTGATGTCTGTGGTATGCTAGAACAGAAGCCGGTACAGTAGGAGATCAGTCTGTTTATATTCTTCTTTTAGATGCCTAGAAATCCAGTTACTCTTTAGTAAAAGAAAAAATAACTTATTAAGCAACAGCTAAGCCAGAAGAAGTTAACCACCCTGACAAGAAAATACGAAGACCACATTTACTACTGATAAAAATCTCATAAGGCATCGAGACAGAGTTCACTGCACTGAGTGACTCTCAGATCAATCCTGAATGCCGCTGCAGGAAAGGAATGGTCTCTGGAACACAGCAGTAGCAAGCAGTCTATCAGCAGCTGCTTCAAATGGAAGGGAGCAGATGAGGCTAAGACACCTAAGGTCATTGTATTAATAAATAAGTTTCACAAGCCCTAAACTCTATAAAAAAGATTCAAGAGTCTCTGAGAATTGGAACAAATGCAGAAGTACCAATTAATACTACGGCACAAGGCCTGTCTTACTCTCCAGTCCAGAACTTCAGCCTGTTAACAACTCAGACTCCGAAACACCAGTCATGCAGGTAGTTTTTTTTTTTTTAAAAGGAAACTGCACAGAACTTTAAGTCAAGTATATCCAAATACCTTACCACACACTACTCCAAAGCTTCTGTGTAGTGACACTGATGATAGTCTCAATGTAGACAGCAATAATACATGGAATTACATGTACCATTTGTGTCATTAACTACCAAATTTAAACTTCTAAAAAAAATTTGGAGTTTATCCCCAGAAGGACATGGCCAGTACTACGAGGAGTGACTCACTTGAAGAACTGCGGGCAGGGCCTGAAGAGGTTATTAATCCACACCCACTCCAGATTTTTTCAGTACACTTCACACCCAGTTATCCTGAGTGCTGAAAGCCTCAGTTAAGGGCATTTAATGAAAGCTGAAGATGATTAACTCTGACAGGTACTTAGGATCACCTACAGTGATACTACTGCAGTAGGAAAGTAGAAAATTCAAGATCAAAACCAGGAATCAAGAGCACCTGCAAAAGAGTAAAGATATCGCTAATGTGTTTGGCACTACCTATTAGAGCAGCAGACCTTTGAGAAGCCATGCCATGATGTTTTTGCATCCTGCTTTTTCTCTCCAGATCAACTTCTGGCAAAAAATAAATAAATCTCAAAATTCACAGCATTCTGGCCCAAAGTTGCTTTGAAATCTACCAGATGCAGCTACCTGAACTGTAGATATCAATAGCAACTCTTATTATCTGAAATAGGCCCTCTAGGATTAGTACTTTGATGCAAGCTCCACACAGGGACAATGAAGCTACTTTAGATGGAAATATATTGAATCAAGCATGAAAACAATCTGCATTACTGAAGTACTTTATGCTACATCTTTAAATAACAGATTTTGGATTAAGAGCCACAAGCTTTACATTCTAATGCACTACAACTCAGAGCTACCATACATCTGAAATACAGTCACAGTTACAAGGCTGTGGCATGTTTTTTTTCCCCTCTCCCTCCCAGGGTGGCTGTGGGGAGAAATTCATGTTAGATACTTAGAGTGAAAGCATACCAATCCAAACAATGCAAAAAAGTGGCTGGATTTTACACACCCTACATTTATGCAGCCAGTTTTTACTCACTCAACCCTGAATAAAAGGCTACTCTCCACACCAGCAGAGAAAATTCTTGAGTCAGGAGCTTCAGCAAAAGGTAAGGCTTTGATAAAAGTCACATTTGTTCTACCTGTAGGTGGCTATCAAGCAAGCCAACCACCATGCTCTGACTTTCAACATATCTACTCCATGAAGGGGTGAGAATACCTAAAGACCAGGTGTATTTCAGACAGCAGGCAGAGATGAACCCACTGCAAGAACAAATGTATAAGCAGACATCCAGTTTTCCTGCCTACTGCTCTCCAGATCAAGCTACAGCTTACCTCTAGCTTGGCCTCACTACTCCCCAAACCAGCCTCCCCCAAGCTGTCTGCCAGAGAAGGCAGCAACACCTGAAGCTGTTTACTTGATGCAGTGTCCATATAGGTAGCCAGAAGTAAACACCAACACCTACCCAGAGCATTTGCACTACACATTAGGACAAGAGAAATGCTGCTATCAGGACAAGCAGGCTGAGTAACTGCTTTTACAACCTTTTTAAGGTCTCTAATCCTCAGAGTAAGTTGAGCCATTGGCAATGCACAGAGAAGAGAGGATTTTCTACAGCTGCACAAATTACACATAAACAAGCAATCCTTCATCAGTGAAGACAGACACTATCACAATAGTTTTATCTTCCTTTTGAGATGTGTGCCTCTATCACATCACTGCACACTAGGCAGGAACGCTTTGAGGCCCAAGAGAAAAGCAAGATACACAGCATAGTAATAAGCAGGACTCTTATTCCTGTAGCTGAGAAGTACTTAGCTCATGGTAGGGACAGCAGACAGCTTGATCTTTGGCTTACTTAATGAAACAAAGCTCTGCAAGCTACAGACCCTATTTGTGTCTCAAGAGACACAAGCATTATAGAATAAGGGGATATATTAATGACCCCAAAATCAAGTATGTATATGCCTGTCGCACTGTTAGCCAAGCCTTGCAACTTTGCACTGTATACAGGTATTCTTAAATTGGAGCAAGTTGATTAAAGTCTACCACTTCAGAAGTGAAGCCCAAGCTCAGCTGACAAGGCTGAAAGCCAATTTTGAGCTGTTATGCTAGTAGTTATTGTACTGGTCTTCCCATGCTTGGTGCTTGACAGACAAAAAGCTACCTTAAAAGATGCTGTTATGACAGCACACAAGAAATATGTGCACTCAATGAACAGAAACCTATACACTCCATCATCTATTTCTAATACTATAGAATGACATCTCAAAGCCATACAGGACAACAGCTCAATATCCACCGAACTGTGTAACACCAGAACTTTATAAGCGCATAACTGGTTTAAAAAAAAAAATCAAAAATGATTATTCCACCCAGAGGTGGTAGGATACAGATACAAGCACACTCTCCACTGATACTTGTTTCTTTAGGATGCTGTCTAAAGCTACAGTAAGTCACATGTTTGAGTCTGACACGTACTTGTTATTCAGAACTATGAATTTTTACTGTAAGCATCCAAACCATTGCAGCTCAAATGGAATAAGAAGTAAAGAGCCACTTCTTCTCACTACAGGTATTCTGTTAAGTTTCCAAGGAGAAGACAAGTCAGAACTATGCCAGTAGTAAAAACACAATACCTTCATTACCTCGAGGCAGATCACTGCCACTGGGATCACAAGAGTAAGGCGGAGGAACGGCACCAGCTTCTCCCACCTCACTGACCGGAGGAAGAGGAGCTGAGTAAATTGGGAATGGCACTGATGAAACTGCTACTATTAGAAGGAAACAAAAGTAAAGTCAGATTTACAATAGCATCTTCCTCAACTGAGAAAGATATGAAGTTACACAATTAGGTGTATACTTCCTATCATCTCAGTACCCATAAGTAAGCTTTAATGTTAAGTTCTCTTTAGTAATCACTTCCCCCTGACTTCAAAAGTCCAGAAGTTTTAAAACCAGATGGGAAAGGTTCCAATTCCACATCTTAATTGTGTATCTATTTACATGCTTCATATTCCAGTTAAGAACAAATGCCTCTTTCAATCAGTTGTTCATACTAGAGGGTAGGTCAGGCTTTCCTTATATAATTGTCTGTCCTAGAACAACAGGGAAAAGACTCCTCACTTAAATCACCAGTTTTTTGATGACAAAACCACACAAAAATAAGGGAAGGCTCAAAACATACCAGGCGAAAGTTTTTAGACAAATTTATCTTGAACACATATTAGGGGGCCCACATTTGTAGAACAGCAGCTTCTTTTTAATTGCATCACCAGTTAACTTACAGAGAACAGTGCTGACTGATCTCTCAACTAGAGTACAAAATAACCCAAACAAGTAAAAAGAAACAGGTAAAGGGGACAGCATTAAGGAGAACTGAATGACAATGGGGTTTTACAATGGGGTTTTGTGGGGATTTATTTTTTTTTTTGGATGCTAAATGAAGTGAAGAGTTACAGAAGACATGAGAAATATTCTTTGTAAGGAGGGAAAGTCATTTTCTTAAGGCAGACATTTCACAATAACAAAGGAAAGACAATTCCAGGTGGTTAGCGTGTGGCAAGTCACAAATTTGATCTTGCCATAGAAGTAGCAAGTAGCTAGGGATAGGAGCTAAGTAAGGACCACAAAAATGAATTTGATTCACTTTTGCAGCCCTTGAGCTATCACAGCCAGCAACTCTTCTGGAAGAGGTAGTAAAACCTAGGACTTACACCAGTCTCTCAAGACAAAGAAAACTGTAAAAACACAAGGAAGCAGCCATGAACTTCCGTCTTTTAAAAAGGAACCCAGTAGTAAAACACTTTACATTGATGGCTAAAGGCAGGCAACGGTGGGGGGGAACAACTCCAAAGCAGAGACTTCCAATTCCCATGCAAATTCAGCAGCAACTGTTCCCTTCAAAGCATAGGAACATGAAAGTCAGCAGTGGAGTTACAACTACCGATAAGTCATTTAAGCCAAAGCAAGTGGTATTTTCATTAACCTCTTGATATCTGTTTTGGATACATAGAACTAGGAAAAAATGGGAGGTAAGAACGCAACTGAAAGGTTAGACATCCAAGTTCACAGCCTTAGCATGCACACTACCTGGTGTCCCTACTGAAGGGGGAGACACTAGGACTGGCTGAACCCCTGTTTGTGGGGGAACAGCTGTTGTGATGCTGGCTTGAGTGGAGGCAGCAGAATTTGAGAATACTGTAGCTGGAGCAACATTAACACCTGTGGAGTTTGAGATCACTGCAGAGTTCACCATCACCTGCAAAAGAATCAGTGTTCATTACACTACCTCTATAGTTGGCTTGGACAAGAGCTACAGAAATATCACAGTTTAAAAGTTCACGCTTTACAACTAGAACTTCCAAAGTGCACTTCTGTGAAGGTAAATAGTTATCCAAGTTCTCTAAAACTTGACTTGAAAAATATTGACCTAAAAATACCCATTTAAATTGCAGACACCTGCCAATGCATCTTTCCACCCTTCCATTATGCGCTATAGGGAATTATGTTCTTTGCAACAAGACTAAGAGGGGAAGAACAAAACCCCCCACAGTGGCTAAGCACAGTGGTCATCTACCCGCAGGGCTGCCACAACAGAATACTAGATACTACCTTCTGGGGATAGCTGTAGGAAGCCACTCCATCTTGAGACGACACAGAGACTGTCCCTTCTTCCTGAAGGGGTTCCAAAGCAGAGCATGGTCCATTTAAAAGGCATAGAAGTGAAAGCTACACACACCAGAGCCCTAAAAATTCTTATGAACTACACACAAACACGCTGAAGTTCTTTCATAACTCATGTAAAACCAATTTTATTCTGATGTGCACAGGTCTTTCACACCACTGCAGGCCAACAGGTGACTTGAGAAAGGAAGAGAGCTAACCCCTGACTAATTTCAGATTTTAAAAAAAAATCAAAGTCAATTCTATCAAAGGTGAGATCTCTCCATTTACACATCAGAGGGATAAGGCTAACTAGTTTAGAACTTGAAGGGTAGCATAATAAAAGTAAATGCTACTTGGAGCAGAAAGGGGAAAAAAGTAAACAGTCCCTGAAATAGAGGCTTTGCAGAGGGAGAAGGTGGAAAGTCTTAATGTATCTAGCACAGTTCAGATGTGCTTGCAGACTCTGATAAAATCCTCCCAGTGTAGGGGGCAAATAAGTGAAGTGATCTACCTTCTCTTCCAAAGAAAATATTCTGACCTCCTACATTAAGCTTTCTTCCAAAGACAGTTTCCATGAAGAACACTACACGCTTCAAGGATTCCCAATCTGGGCAGGCAGCAACTAAACCTTACCAAGTTTGCTGTAGGCTCTGCTGAACTAAATACTGCTGCAGTTTCACAGTCTGGATCTGGAAGGCACAGGCATGATTAATTGAAGCTGTAACATTAGATCTCATTGTTCAGGAATGTCTAAAAAAGGTTGTAATAAGTGCATTACAGTCACCAAATATATCAGTTAAAGACAGAAGTTTTACTTACCTGTGGGTGCATAGAGAAAATCATGAAACTTCCCTAGAAGGGAGAGAATAGAAAGCTTTGATTTAGGAAAAAATAAATGCTTAAAGCCAGAGTTACCAACATTTTACTTCAGTGCGTTCGTTAACTGAGCTGCTTTCATTATCACCTTGTTTTCTGCAGACACCACTCCCTCCCTCCCTCATTTTGTTATCCATCAATATCAAGTTTTGCTATTTCCAAACACTATGCAGCAGCTTGGCTTGCTACAGACCTATGCCATCAAAAGGGTGATGTCCAAGCAAGCTTGAATAGAACAGCGACACATTTTTATCAGACAATGAATAAAGACAATCATGCATGCATGTTCAAAGCTCATAATTAACAGATCTTTAGGAGGCCTAAGGAACCCAGTCTGATAATCAAAAGCACACCACAGATTATCTGAACCAGTCTTTTCCCTCTTCCCAAGAATTCTTTAAGAACTAACCATTTTCACTTGTTTCTTCTACATCTTCCTCTGACGAATTCAGGGTTTGCTTGCTGGCTGGAACAGAGTTTGGGCCTCTCCTTGCTACCCAAAACCCTGCAGGACTGTGGACAATGGGAGTAGGGCTACCCTGGCTCTAAAAAAAGAAGTCAGAAGTGTGCATTTACAAATAGTTTAAGCCTTGACATGTTCCATACACACCCACAAAAAAAAACCAGCAGAAACAGAAACAGGCTGGCAGACCAAAGCTTACTACAATCACATCTTACTAGAGTTACAGTCCCTGTGTACCCTGCATGTAGCAAAACAGTTGTGTGACATTTCACTTTTTGTTCTGCCTAGCATACTTTGGGTAATTTATCTTTGAAGACCTACAGCTGTCCTATACAATACGGTCAAGTTGCTCTCACCTAGAGTTTAGCCAGCTTTGCATCAGGTTCAAACAACACTGAAAAGAAGGGAACAGACACCAGCCAGCAGCCAGGACCCCCAGCCTCCAGCACATACTCCTGCATTCCTCATCCTAGGCATGCCCACCAACAAATCAGTTCACCAGATACCACACAGCTGGAAGTTGCCCCATGGTCTGTACACTAGCCAGACTGATGCACACATGCCTGACTTCCAGGCAGAAGTGCCAGTCAGGTTTCCCACAAGACTCTTGTAAAGCTTTATATGCCACTTGTTTTTGCATGGAAGTCAGTCCTTAGCTGGACATGTTAAAATCTAGAGTTCTCTGAAGCAGGAACACAGGATTATGAGAAGCATGAGTAAAAGGAGGTGATTCACTCTTTGTGATGGCTAAGGTAACGCTCAAAACTCTCCTCAGAAGACATGATGACTCTGAGATCGACAGAGTGCTCAGAGAGGCTTGCAAGATCTCCAAAGGTGAAGTACAGGTGGTAAGTCAGAAGGTTCTCCCACCAGCCTCTAGCACGATGGCCAAGTCCAAGTTTTCTGCAAGATGCATTTTTCCCCAGGACATATTAAATTCCTTTGGTAAAGGAGACAAGGAAGAGAGAGAAAATACTTTGGCATTGACAGTAACAGAGTTGCTGAAAGAACATGAAAACTATTCACTGGCTGCTGCAAGAATATAGTATAGCAGTAGGGAGGAAAAGCAAGCTAGTAAACTACATTGATTTCAGGGGCTGGGGCAGGAGCAGTATTGCAAGATAATCTGTCCTAACTCCTTGACATACTCGGAGGAAAATAAATCAGAGCAAAGACCACAGATCTTGTAAAGGCAGATGAATAGAAAAGGCCCCTGAAACAATCATGAGTAAGTTCTCATTTAATTAAAAATAAAAAGTCTTCAAATTTGTGAAGTTCACTGCTTCAACATAAAGTTTCAAACTTTTTTTCAGAAAAACTGTCTTCTTGTTCAGATAGCTAAAATAAACTGATTTTTGTAGTGCACCCAGCTTTGTACTAAGCTTAGATAACATAGCTAAAAATAAGAAAATTGTTAAAAGTTCAAGACTATATTGTGCTACTTTTATCTACAGCCTAATAACATAATAACAAATGCTGTTTTAAAAGAGGCTAGATTTGGATTTTTCTATTTCTGTAGAAAGTTTCACTAACATGTTAGCCCAAAACATCACAACTATAAATTCACAGGATCAATCCAGGCCATCACTATACAGTTTTTGAATCTAGTTACACAAATCCTAAATTACGGTGTGGCAAACTGAAGCACTTACTCCCACAGTATTTACAGCTAGACAGACATCCAGAATAGGAAGGCATTTTTCCCCAAACCTTGTTTTCAAACTGCAGTAGAAGGAAGAAATATGACCCTACCTTTATCAAAGTGTGCTAAAAGAGAAAACGCTGCTGGGGGAAGAAGGGGTGTAAGTGAAGAAGAATGGGAAAGTCTAGAAAAATTCGTGTTTTAACCAGGTTTTTACAGGATCTAGATCCATTTCAGCCTTCCCTACCCCAAACGTGTTTACTGCTAAAGCTTATTCCAAGAAAAATAATTAAGTAAACGCTGTGAAATTAGGTGAAGAAATACTGTGCATTTGTTTGGCCTTTTTTTTTTTTTTTGCTTTGAGCTTTAACATATACATTGTTCATAACTTACTGGTAAGGCAGAAAAAGCACTTTCATCCCCTTCTTCAATTTCATAGAAAGTTATCGTTTCTTCTGATCCTTGAGGCTCCTCTCCATTCTCCGGTACAAACCCATACTGACATTCTTTATTCACACACTGCATCTGACGGCGGCTACGGCTGTATGAACTTTAAAAGTGAGAAAGGTGGTTAAGAACCACCACTACTGGAGCTTCACCTTGGTTTCACTGCTCAATTTTAACTCTCTTTTTGGAAAGGCACAGTAATCCCAGTGTTCACCATTGTGCCATTAACAACCAACTCAGCCCTCCATGGCCCTCTCCCACCACCCTCCCCAACTCTCGTAGAGCAATTTTTTGTAAAGAGATTTATATTCACTTACCGCGACCTGCAGGAGAAATTGTCATAGCTCTGATAGCATCTCTTTCCTGGACTGGGGTAGAATGCTATTTGAGGGCCAACCATGTTGTGCCTGTTTATAAATCGGGCAGATCCCCTAAGTTTAAAGGGTAAAAGGTGCAATTACCAGGAAGTGCCTCTCAGATGGAACTCATTTGTAGTTTTACCTATTAAATAGCACAAGCTCTCTCCTAACTAATCCACAGCAAGAACAAACAGAACAAGTGGTGACCTCAGACAGGTTTCCAGTGCTTCATACCTTGGCATCCCAAATCCACGGTTATGTCTCTGAGGAGGATTATAGAGGTCATAAGGTGCCAAGTTTCCACCACCCTGCGAGCAGTGAACTGGAGGAGAGCGCTCTGAAGGAACACCATGCTGTAGCCGAGGTGGAAGAATGGGCTGACCCCTGCTATAAGCCACAGTCATAAAGACTTCCTTTCCACGAACTTTCTTGAGCAATCTCTTCCGTGTTTTCATATCCATTTCTGCAGTTTCAGTTGAGGACAGAAAAGACAGGCTTACATCTTAAACAAGGCAACTTACATCTTAAATAAGGCATGCTTTCTAGTTCATAGACCTCTACACATGGTTCTCAAATGCCAGATTTTTTTCTTGGCAATTTTGAGCAATATTAATCCCATTGTATATTTTCAATAGACTTGCTATTTTACAAAGCAAAAAAACTTATCCTTCTGTCTGATGGATCACTTTACACAAAACCCCTGTTACAACTAGATTTTGTATCACAGGCTCACTTAAGTCACTTTCAATATCCAGAAACTGCTACTGCTAAAATTGGTCAACCCCTACCCCACCTCTTTCCAAAGAGAAAGAATGCCCATGGAGAACTTATACAAACCTATTCCTGAGAAGTATCCACCTATTTTCTGATAGCTTCCTCCCTTTCGGCTGGGAACCACATTCCAAGCAAGGACAGGTGCCACTTGTGTCACTGGCTTTAAGTTTGCCAAAGGAACAGTATGCCTGCGTGAAAAACATTCATGTTAGCAGTACTGCAAGGAAAAAAAAACACAAGAACTTTAAGTTCAGGGAGCATGTCAGAATAATAAAAGTTTTGTTCTCCAGAACAAAGCACGAATTACTGTTACTTGTCTATTTTGCATATCAAAAAATGTAAGCTAAGATTCAATCTCAACACTTAATTCACAGGTCAACTCTTTCCTCCCTACATTTGTATGCCTTCAGAGGTACACCTGAAAGCATCTGACAAGACAGAATTTCTGCAATATGTAGATAAACAGAATCGTAGATCTGGAGAAGGGTGAATGCTTTGAATAACAGAGTGGAGAAACTGATGGGATTCATTAGAAGTGCCAATTGGTTTTGGGCGTACAAAAAAATTCTAGAAAAACTGGAAGCAGAGGGTAATTTGCTACCCATGAGTTACACCCAACCTGTAAAGATCACTTTCACATTCTAGAGAAGAGTAAGACTTCACAAAAAGCATCACAGAAACAATTTTGGCCATTCAAAACACATAAAAGGTTCCCTACAATATTCCAGTTGAAAAGTCATCACCACCAAGGAAGTAAATCTCTCTCTGGTAGCCACACTTGGTATTTAAAAGCATCATTTCTCCTTTCTTCTTGAATTATCTTAACAACCCTATTTTAAGCATCTGTGAATCCACATTCAACTAAAAAGAGTTCAGACATGAAGTTGTCACCATATTGCTTACTTTTCTGCCAACTCCTCAATGAATACAGTCACCGTGTTGCCATCCTGCCCAACTTCCTGGATATGAGCATTGTAATACTTACCTCCGGGCTCCAGACGCACCTGGAGAGAGAACAAGGGAATCTTGAAAAAAGGCTAAAGAGCATCAAGGTGCTAAATACTGTCTACAAACCACTAACAGCAAAGGCTGCTCCTAGCTGATAGTATGTGGAGAGCAATGTACTAACTGAAGGGATGAAGGACGGAAAAGAAACAGTCCTGCAAGTAACTTTTAAACTCTCATGACTCTTGTAAATCAGATTTTGAGTTAAGATAGATTTCTGCCTTCTAACTTGTTATACACTGTGCCAAGCAGGTAAGTAACAAGGAAGACTTGTGTAATAACTTGGGCAGAACTGAAAATAAAAAGCTCTAGTCAGCTAGAAGAAAAAGTCACTGAATGAGTCACCAGCACTTTTCTTTAAATATCACGTTGAGGTAAGTCTTTGCTACGTACAACATGGAAACAAAGAAAGTTGGCCTTGCTTTCAGCATCTCCTGGCTGCTCTTCGCTTTCTCTCCCCTCTCGTGTACATAGAAAATAACTTAAAAAAATCTTTTATGTTACTCTTGAGAGATGGAAGACCAGCCAGACTTGCTGGTGACCCCCAGTGAAAAAATCTAGACAACTACCTCAGATGTACACCCTCTACATTTTGAGCTCTCAGTCTGGAACACCCAGACTCATAGAAAATTATATCACTGGTTTGCAGTGAGTTTCCAAGTAGCTTTTCTTTCATACCTTATGTCTAAATGAAGATTTTAGGCAGAAATGTAATTAAAAAAGAAAGTCAGATTAATAGCTACAAGGAAGAGAATGAGAAAAGCCTTGGAAAATTCTATGAAGTGACTTCATAGCTTACCATACTCCACTTGAAGCAGTTTTAATAATTTATCATAACTGAATCTCCTTTGAGTACTAACCTGACACTTGTCTCCTAAATAGTACTGTCTCCCAGCAAACACCATGTAGTCAGTTTTTTGAAGCTCTAAAAATAAATGAATAAATAAATAAAAAGGAAAAAGCCTATAAAATACTGTTCTTTCTTCATGTATTCTATAAGTACTTCACAATGGCACCCAACTACTAGGTATAGGCCAATTGAGTTAATACTTCCTATGCATATCTAAACATTCCCCTTAGTAACACTAAAGTAACTGTAGATATTCTGAGACCACAACCAGACTAAGTCACAGGAAATTAATAATATCCAGCTGATGCATACATAACTGGCACTACTACTACAATACTACAGTGTCCTTTGTGATAGTACCAAGTTAATCCTGCATTTAATACCAATCCTAGTATTAAGAATGCTGCACTTGTCTTGCTGGAGTACTGGTGACACTTGGCATAAATGAGGTATTATTAACACTCCTGAAGTCTCCTTTCCTACTAGATTTCAATAGGTTTTTCCACATTCCTTTCTCAGATTCTCTGCACCTCAGTGTTCACCACACATAGTTAATATACTACGTTTCAATAATTTTAATGACCCTCATTATTGCTTATGCAATTGTAAAATGCTGGAGGTCTTCCACATGCAAATCACTTCAGGTCAGACATCCATCAAACATGACTTCAAAACTTATCTTTCTTGATAACTTCTTTATGTATCAGCCACAGTGTATTGCCAAAAAGCAGCAACCTATCCCAAAGTCACAAAGACCATGAAGTCTCTCCTGGATGCTCATGCCCAGGAAAGCTGGGAACCAAAAAAAAAAAAAAAACAAAAAGCCACTCATCTCATTTAACATATCTCACTGCTAAATTTGAGATTTTTGTGACTATAGAACTCTGAAGCCAGAATAGAGCTTAAAAAACCGTAAGTCCTCACATACACACTGTTTAAAAACAATGACCATCCAAACTGAACTTTGGATGACTCCCAACGGTGATAATACAGAGTTCTGTTCCATATTCTGCTCAGTTCCTTTATTTCCTATTTTATAGCTAGTAAGTATCACGTGTCATATTTTTAGCAACCTTACACAGTGTCAGAAGCAGTGTATTCAATGGTTCAAAATGAAGCCAAGAAACTGGTGAGAAGATGCATTACCTAGATATATCTACTGGCTTAACCAGTATCCTGCATATTTCATCTGTGCTGAAACAGGTGGCATACATCTCAGATCCATCAATTTAAACACTGAGCCTATTACAGAAAGGTTTAGTTTTTTGTTTGTTTTAAAGGTACCTTTTCTGCTGTCCAGCCAAACATCAAACTCCACATTTCGATAGATCTCAGGGTCCAGCGCCTTTAGCACTTTATAGGGGAAAGGCATCTTTGAGGAATTTTCTGAAGGCTAGAAAGAGTCGAAATGGACAAGCATTAACAAGCACATTTAAAGCACTCAGCATAGTCTCTATCCTACAAGCATCAGTGGACCATTTTAAGCTGTATACATATAATTTCACCAAGTTTTTCACATCTACTGTATTTGCCTTGAGAATAACGCCCAAGAATATCAACAAACATTTAAGCATTAGAGATTGTTACTCTTGAAGAGATTGTTACTCTTGAGCCTGGTTTTGATCTCTTTGTAGTTTGTCTGCTCAGCTTCTGAACTAAACATTCAGCATGCTCTTCACTCAGAAAGAATTGAAGGAAACTAGGTAGACAAATGAAGTCATGGCTTCCAAGCTGGTGGGAGTTTCACTTGTTATATCTGAAACCAGGCCTCTGGAGAGTTTTTAAAACCTGTTCCAGAAAAACTATTTATACTGTATTCACAATGAAAGTGAAATGATTTAAACCACTTCTGGGACAAGCAAACTGCAGACCAGGAAATGCCTGCTAAGCTCCATCTTTGGAGGGAAAAAAGATCAGCTGAAATAGTACAAGAGAATCTCAGGAAGGTGTAAAACTTATCCAGTTTAAGAAAAAACTCAATGGCAAAAGCAAAAGATGGACGGAAGGAAGAAAAAACATTTTCCAAAGTCACCTTTTAAAAGTAGAACTTAAGGTTTACCCCTAACAAAGGGGTAACATCCTAAAACAAAACGAGGAAAAAAATCCCCCTTTTCCCCTCCCCCCAGGGAATTCTTCCCTAATTGCCAAACCTTTGATTCTTCAGTGCCTTGTCTGAACTTATCTTCCACTGGATTGTCAGCATAGTTGCCTTCCCAGTCGCCACCTCTAAGCAATTTAAAATAAGATTACAAAAGATGCAAAACATCATTTCTAACAAGGATTAACTAACTGTTCACACAACCCAAAAAAAGCACCATGGTGCCATCAAGTGGTAGATTTTGCCCAAAAACAAAGTCTTCAGTGGAGTATAGGAACAAGACTTTTCCTAGTTTCAAGAACGTGACCTTCACCTGTTCAACACCTACCCCCTAACAGTGGCTACTGCTTGAATTTTCGAAGGGTTGAAGATGATCCCACTGAATGCAACTGAACTCTTGCTCTGTTGAGTACCACAACACCCTGTTGCATGTGCTACAAAACCAATGCCATCTGCATGCATTCACTAATGGTCACTGCCACCCTTTAAGACCTTCTGGTGACTTCATCAACAAAGGATACCAGGGTTTCAGTAGGTATATTATTTCCCTCAACCCAGTCATCCAATAGACTTGAATAATGCCACCATTTGATTGTCTACACAGGGATATAATTCCATCTAAAAAAGGGAAAAAAAGTTTGCTCTCTCAATACTATTTTTCAAGCCTTTATAGCTCTGTAGAGGCAATAGTGTAAGTTTCTCACCAAGAGAGTACTCTGATGATATACAGAACTACTTTATTTACAAATAAGCCATAATTTTAGAGTCACATGCAACTGTAGCACTGCCAGCAGCAAGGGATATTCAATTTCAGGACACTTTCAAGCTCCAAGGAAAGCATACTGTTTCTTCTACCACATTACACCTCAGCTTTGTGTTGGCATGAGATAGGAAAAAACTTGAGTACCCTGTGCACATACAAAGAAACTTGGGGAAGTGAGACTTAACTCACTGCTATTTGCAATTTTTGCACATTTCCCTTTGACCACATACCCTCCCCAAATACTACCTCTTTTCTGATGGATTTCTGGGTACTTTTTCATGAAGACAATCAAAGTTTACATCCTCGCTTCCTACAGAGCCACTGTTTCTGTTCTTCTTGGATCCGCTCCGAAACATCTCGATTGCAGACCTTAATTCTTCCTCATCCATGGCAAACACATCTTTGTACAGAATCTCATATAATACAGCTGAACAAATTAACACAAAGCTCAAAAATAAAGATAACACCAAAAGCACAACAGCTGCAGCGTTCAATGTAAGCACATCCTCAGATATCATCTACTGTTAACAAGGCACTACTTAAATTAAATTCAATTAAGGAGAAGATCATAAAATAATTCAAGTGGGAAGAGACCTCTGGAGGTCATTTGGTCCAATATCCCTCTTAACAGATAGTATACATTAAAGGAGCTTCCCCATCTCTCTCCTCCCCACCCCTGGAAACCAGAATAAACACTGCCTATAAGTGTATGAAAATAATTCTCTTTCATAAGGAGAAAAAAAAATAATCAAGTTTACCCTGGCAAATAGCAGCATTTGCCTGGAATTGTTTTGTATACACAGAGTCATAATGGCCATTGCCGGAACAGCACAGTAATATCTGGGAAAATAATTAAAAAAACTCTTTAAGAATATAGTGACATAAAGCCTAATTATTTATTTGATATTCTAGCTCGAGAGCATTAATCTTTTATTCTAAAGGCAACGCAAACCCACCAAGAAAACTGTAAGTATTCTAAACAGAAAAATGAAAGAGCTGCAGATTTGCTTAAAAGTGAAGCCTACACAAAATCAGTAAATAAGTTCATCTGTTATATAAACAAAACCCATTGTTTTGTTTATCATGTTGAATTAAACATGAAAGAGTTGGTTTCAGAGTTAAGCTCAAAACAGTCAATTGCTCAAGAGGTAGTATTACCATTTAAAGTTCCCATAAATTAAATAACCATTTTGAACTACCATTAAATTTGTATTAAAATACAAGCAATTAAATGCAGAATCCCTGAAGTACAATGACCAAGTACCAAAGGCACACTTCCATACCTGAGGGACTAGAAGTGCATCTACTACTCTAGCCCCCAGTAAAGCTTTGATCCTGTTAAACACTATTATGCTGCCTTTTAAATAGGTGCATGCTTTCCACAACAGATGTGTTGATACACACAGTAGATGTGCACCATCAAACCTTATCTCAACATGTGACTATAGCCACCTGTAACAGGCAGACCTCCTTAGGCAGCTGTGAGCACAGGGCCAGCAAGGGTGCCTCCCAGTGACCCATTTTGAAAATACTGCTTGATTTTTAAAGGTTATGAATTTTGAAATTAGATTAAGCTATGCTGGAAACTACAAGAAAAAAAATCTCCCTCCCTGGAATAATTGAGTAGATAAGCTGTTCCATTAGCTCCCACTCTCAATGGGCTCAATTTGAGCACCAGAAAAATGGAACAATTTGTCAGATTAATCCATTTCTGTTAACATCTCCTATTGAGGAAGAAAAACTGCACACCTCAACTTCCAGAGAAAAGGCAACGTGGATAGGGGAGAACACTTTCTCCTCACCAGTACGCTAAATCTATCTTGTTCTGCTCTTCAGCAACTCAATCCAGATATCTCATTCTACCAAGTCATATCAGTCTAATTTCCACTGGGAAGTGTTCTTACTCAGCAAAATTTGAGAAACACTAAAGAACGTTCTGGAATTCACCTCCTCCATTCCAAGTTAAACTCATTTCCAACAATAAGCTGGAATAATAAAAAGATTGGCAAGGGAACAGCACACAACCCATCCCCGGTAGCAAACCTACTGTAACTTGATTAACTGTCATACAAATACTGTGCTGTCTCCATGAGCTGAAGTCAGCTCTGTGGGGGGTGTTGTTCTGGTATGCCAGAACTCTTTGCTGGAGTTAGAGCACAATTCCAGTGACAAACTTCCACAACTACATGGGTCTGGAGGTATCTGGGAGTCAGGGGTAGGGGTAGGAAATTGCCTCGCTTCTCCTCACCTTGTCTTCAAAGCCATTGTCTGTAGCATAAGTGGGTGGCTTTCCAGGGTACCGGTACAGAATAAAGTCTCGACTGGGTAAGCAGAGGAAAAAGAAGACTTGAAAGAGCACACTTTTAGAACCTTGTTATGAAAAAGGCTGAAGGGAGCTGTCTGGAGAATCGACTGTAGGTTTACAGAGGAAAAACTCAAACAGAAAACCTTCCCTGATAAATGAATGCCATCATAAAGCAATAGCTGTGGGGGGAAGTAATACTCATCTTGAGGAAAAGCATCTGGGAAAGGCAGTTACATATAATCACTGATTCAGACATGTATCATATTAGGTCAAGTTCTTGTGCCAGTGGCAGGGTGCCCAGCCAGCAAGACAATTAAGTCCAGGTGATTCAGTCACACTTCAGCATTACAGGCTCAGCATAGGAAACTGGTAATGCTTGCAGAAGTTCTGTTTGCTCTTTTAGTACTGGAACAGAACCAGTTTGCAAAAGGGTTCTTCTTTTTAATCAGCAGATACTTGTTCAGTACTTGCTCCTCACTACCAGAGCCTTCAAGAACATCTACATGACTTTTAAGAAGCTACCACAGTGTTTCCACCACACACAGCTCCTACTTCTTTAATATGCTCTCCATTCTTCAGCCATTAGAAGGAAACACTTGACTAAGTTTAATATTAGCGAAAAGAAACCAAATAAACATCCCTGGAAACTGACCTGCCTCTTAATCCATACTAAGAAAACAGGAATTGTGATAGCACCCATTTACACACTAGTTTAAGTAACTTCAGCAGGATGGCATTCTTACCATATTTCACAAAATGAGTTTCAGCAACAAACATATAAAAGGTTCTGGAGAAAGAGGCCAGAACCCAAATACTTTTAAGACTGAAACAAAATGAAACCTAAGAAAAAGACACTTACTTGTAGATCACTGATAAAGCACTTATTTCCAGCTGGCCAGCACTTTCCTATGCAAAATTAGGAAATTACATGAGGGGTAGCAGGGACATTTTCAACACTAGGAACTCTACACTAGCCCTCCATAATATTATAACAACAAACTGACAACTAACAGACAATGACTTTATTGAGAGTAGAGACATAAGGATCTGGAGGAAAAAAAATAAAGATGTCTGCAATATAATATGGCCACAATAACCAAGCTGACAGCTAAAGATGGAACTAGCTCTGGCAGGTACTCAAGGACATCACTTGATTGTTTTTATTTATTTTTCAATAGCCATTGTTTCAGAGCCTTAAGCAAGTCACCATATTTACTAGTTAAAAAGTCTAGAAAAATAAGACTTTTAACCTCAGGCTTGAAAACTAGCATTCAAAGGAAAAAAAAAGGAGCTGCAAAGCCCAATAAATATTTGAGGTACAGTTCATGTTTTCCATGGTTTTTTTTTTTCCTTCTAAAAAAAGAAATGACAACTACAAATAAGGCCTGCAAGAAAGGCCTCATCTTTACTGTGCAACCTGCATAGATAGCTCCTTCAAGAAGTTGAAGCCATCACCCAATTACTTCCCTGTTTTAGCTACCTCAAATTTTAATACCTCCACAAGTAGTAATAGATGACTCTTACCTTTGGATCTCCCAGACGTTCAAGGTATTTCTCAAATGACCCTTCCACATACTTTCAAAAAGCAAAACAGATACAAAAAACTTAGCTAAATGAAAACAATCATATTTAAACCTAAACTGGCCTACCAACTCCAATCACTTTGGGGTTCTAAAGGCTGTGGTCTGACCAAGGGCAGACCTCAGCTACTGCCATGGGGTATGCGGGGTGATTTGGGGTACCAGTGTGCAAATACCAAGTGTTTTGGGATCCCTTAGGAATATGAGTCTGAATAATACTCAGCAACTTACTTCCCTCATAGACTAGCTTAAGTACTTAACTGATTACAGGGAAAGAGAAACAAAACAAGCACACAACCCAGGAAAACATATCTCAGCTGTTGTACTTCAAGTCCAAACAGCCTTTCAACATCAGAAATGTGGAATCCCAAGCCAAAAAGACCTCTTATTCTAAGCAACTGCCTCAGATGCAGGCACATGCCTCCCATTAGCTCAAGGGTGGCTAGCTGCAAGTAAGCCAGGTGCAAGACATACAGAGTGGTGTAAAACTCAGTCAATATAGAAGCATTAAGATTCATAAAGTCTCATAAAATCCAAAGCTACTCTACTGGGCCGTTTTCAAGTTGTGTTTCAAAGGGTCACTGGAACGCTTGACTCCTCTTCCAGCAGAGTTGTTTCAAAGCACTAATGGGGGTTTTGAGCAACAAGTTTCTCTGCTGGTGACACCCTGGGATCTGCTTAGAGAATTCCTATCCATGACTACAAATAGCAAAAGCACCGCAGCACTAATAGAAAAATCAAGAGAGAACGTGACTATACTTAAAAAAAAGTCCCACTGTTGCAAACAGGAACTGAACCCTGCCTAACACCAGAAAAATCCCTGGCTTTTATCAGCTAAACTGGAGCCCTCACATAGCACCTCTGATACTCCCTAGGTCACCTGCAGGGAACCAAAGCAATACAACTAGGATTTTGTGCCATGATTAAACACCCTCAGGAGCACTCTACCTTGTTTTAGCGTTCCTTTCTTTCTCGAAAGTCCTAAAGGTTTCTCACATAACTCTAAACTGGCTGTGCCACAGAGAATACGCTGCACAGCTGACTGGTATCCTACTGGCTGCTTAATGGGAAATCTGGGAATTAGCAAGTGGACTGATTTCAGGGCTTTCCGAGATACCAGGTCTAATAAAACATGTCAGGACTGTGGCTCAGGGAGGGCAGACAGCCACCGCCATTTCACACATCCAGCGGGCTGATATGGAGAACCCCCTTCCCCGGTATTTACTAAATGCCCATCCAAAAAATACCCAGCAAACCCACCATTTACTTACAGATTCAAAGTTACGCTGGTTTTGCCTCATAAACGAGACACAAGCTTTCCTAACTTCCATGTGATGGATTTGACATGAAAAAAGCTGAAAAAAAAAATAACATTACGGGTAAGAACGAAGGAGAAAGTTGGCAGGGTTGAATTCCCGGTGGGCTTTGTTACTCGGAGCCTCAAAGGCTACCTCCGGGAGGAGGCTGGGAGCTACTCCAGGGCTCGGGGATGAAAGGTGCAGCCTCGTGGGGTAGAGACCGAGCCCCAGAGGGTCCCCAGGGGCTCCCTGCCGGCCATACCTGCTCCGAGATGGCTCTGAAGAGGCAGGAGGCGTCCTTGGCCGTCAGCTTGCGGTACAGCCCCAGGCTACCCAGGTACTCGTCCATGGTCACCTCGCTGAGGGACTTCTGCCCGAAGTACTTCTTCCAGCCCTTCTGCATCGTCCCCGGGAGGCGGCGGAGGCAGTGGGGGGAGGCCGGGGCTCGTACCGGGGGGAACGGGTGGAGGCGCTAATGAGGGGGGGGGAGGGTGGCGGAGCTAATGAGGGGGGGTGCGCTAATGAGGGGCTGCGCCCAGGTGCTCTCGCGCCTGGTAGGGGCCGCTGCGCTCCCCCCAAGCGAAATGTTCTCGAAATGCTCCAAATATTTGGCTTGTTTAATGGGGGGGGGGGGCTCCTTGGTCTGCCTGGGGGACAGGGGAGCGCGCTAAGTTGCTGCCTGCGCCATGTGCCCGTCCGGCAGAGTGTGTGCACCGGGGGAAATCGGCCAGGGCTTATCCCGAGCCTCCTGCCCCGTTCCTGCCTCCTGCCTGGGCTGGAAATGAGGTGCTGGTGGTGAAGTTGAAATAACTGCACTAAAACTGGTGTGAAGGAACCGAAAATCTCAACTGCTAATGAAATAGGTGGGGAAAACTTCGGGGATCGGTAAAAAAAAATACTCGCAGATATGTGCGCCACAATTTATTCCAATTATTTTATATATATTCCAATTATTTTTATATATTCCAATTATTATATATATTTACTTATTCCAAATACATATTTATTTTATTTATTCCAATTATTTCATAATTATTTATTAGTAGCCCTTGTGCCTGATCCAATTAGGAGAATTGTGCATCGGGCTCCAGAAGCACCCATGAGTTTATTTTGCTTGTTTTAAGCAACAAAAAATACCAGATAATGTACTCACAGAATGGGCAATTGGCATCGACCACACCTGCATAAACATTTTTAAGTGTAAATCCTCTTTGTTTTTAAAAATATTTACCTAACTACATTGGTAGTACACTTCTGTACTTGAAATGCAGAACTCCATTCAGTGTAGGTCAAGAAAGGTGTTTCACGTTACAGGAGTCCAGTGGAAGTAATAATGGGATAAAATTGTGTAAATGGATTGTTTTCAACCCCACCCCTCTCCTATAGGCCACATTTCACTTTAAGAGTGGGTTAATTGCCCCAAACCAGGCAAGTCACTTAGCAGCTTGGCAGCAGGTTTTCAGCTTGGCTTCTCCCACTCAGACTCACTGTCTTCCCCTTTCCTTTAAGAGGGGCTTAAATCTCTCACTTTTTAAATTGAGGCGAGAGCTGAAGACATCTGCTTATTTGCAGAACGCAGCAGGGACATTAACGTGGACAACTTATTTCCACTAGTGCTAGGCAAATATAGTCAAGAAACCATTACATGTGTGCCGTCTGTTAAGAAGTTATTTAGCTTGTCCTCCTCACTGGAACTGCCAACTCAGGGAAGATTTTGTGAGGTAAATTTCTGTCTGCCACAGGAATTAGACGGTTCACTGGCTTAGAACAGAGCAAACCTCTGTACTAGCATGAAAGACTGACCTAGACATTTTACCTACTCCATTTGCCTGCCTGAGTGGTCAGATTTTGGTTTAGGAAGTGCTTAAAAGGAAAAAGTTTTTTTCATATTTTTTCATTTTCTCCAATACAAGGGAATGCAAAATGGTTTGCAAGATGCAAACTTGTATTCTTTTAGTCTCCGTAAATACTTTTTATGAGTCATGCCAACAGGAACACCTTACGCTAGAAACTATTGAGAAGTCTCATTTCTTAGTAAACTCGGCTCATGTGGATGCAATGTCAGCACGTCTGTTTGTCTACACTCCACTCGCTAAATTCTGAACTCTGGTAAAGTTGGGTAGGATGCCCAACGTTGGATTCTGACTGAGCAGTCAACTGGACAGTTGCTTATCTAAATGAAAAAGAAACACAGAGCCCTGGTTTTCTTTCCACAGATATAAACCAACTAATTCCTGACCAGCAGAGATCCCCAGTTTCTCCTCCCTTCCCTCAACTGTTCTGTAAGCTGTGTCCATGCTCATAGTACACAGGCTGCTGAAGTTCTATTTCACTATTGGGAGTGCATCTGTGCCCATTCTTTTTCACTTCTCAGAAGACAATTTTCTTAATTTTATAGGAATATCCTTTCTCTTCTCAATCTAGTACAATTACCTCTAGTTTTCCACTTCAGTCTGTATCAGTCCAAAAGACAAATGTTACTTAATCAGTAATTGCGATCTGTATTCTCAGAAACATGTAGGTCAGTACTACAGTAGCAAAACTGGTCAGAGCTACTAACTGCAGTCAGTCCATGGGAGCAGACTTGGGTCTGAGGCCATCCAACGTTATGAGGGAGATGTCTTGCTTTAACACTGTGCACTTAAGTTAAAAATAGCTAACAATAGTGTAAGGGTTTCTGGAATGTACATGTTCCAAAATATCATTAAAGCATATATATATATACATATACACGAAATGAAGAAGAAATTGCATTTATGAATTAGTATTGTATGCTTTTAGTGAGCTTATTCACAGAAATACATTATTTGCATTTGGGTAAAAGAAAATAGTTTCTGAACCAGTCACAGAACACATACAAAATCAGTTACAAATATCATTTATTTAATAAAAACATCATGTTTTTGATAAAAATACCCTTCAATCCTTCAAAATAAACATTTGCATTGATTGCTTTCACATATTTGTTGCACATTCAAAGTACCCCAAGGAAACTGGAAAAAGATCAAACCTGACCAGTCATAAATGGGTAGCACTGTCTTTTCCTATATGTATGCATCAACTTTTGTCCACAGTTATAGCCATTACTGAATTAAACTGGAAGCACTGGTAGAACTACAGCTGTGTAAAGAATCACTCAAAGGAAAAATTTACAAACACTACTTCTGCCGCAAAATCTTAAAACTGTGAATTACCCTTTCAATGTGAACAATGAAAACAATGGTTCTTCCTTTTGCAAGTTTGTTGCAAAGAATGATTCCTTTCTTACACCAGGGTTTGATCTAGCTTTAGCCTTAACTGTAGTAAAAAACAGTGGGACTGAATGCTAGGTATGCTGTCCAGTGTTCAGCACTTGAATTGTCAGCATTTACCTTCACAGAGCTCCAGCTGAACTAAACATTACATCACATTCTGCATTTATGGTATCTCCTTAGGTCAGGTATTTCCTTGTTTCTTCTGCAGCATCTCTTTCTTGCCTTATTAGCAACTCTTCTAGAATGGACGCGTTTATATTAGCAAATGAAGAAAGTAATCCAGAAGTCCACATTTGCTGCTTCTTCTAACACGCTTTCAGTTATTTCAAGCAAAAGGTTTAACAACACCTCCTCCTTCCATCACGCTAGCTGCTTTCTCTGTAGGACCTTGTTTGTCACAGGTCGTGCCGTTCATGACTCATTTCAATAAAGCTGAAACTAAAGTCAACTTGGAGTTCATACTTACCCCGCTTGTTTGCATTGTGCTCTTTTATGCATAAAGCTAGATTACTTTGAACTGGAACTAAACAGGAAACCATCTGTTGATATTAACAGGCATTTTCTTTGAGTAAATATAAAGAGTTTGTCCCAGTTGGTGGAATCTTTAAGCATGGAAGATCTCACTAGGAGAGCAGAAAGGTTTTATTCTGGTATTTTTATTCCTCAGAGTTGTTTATTCAAACCCAACAACTTTATCCAAAAACAAAGCAAACTTTTCTGGTTGTCCAGGAGGAAAAGGTTTCAAAGTTGACAAATCCATTGACTGTAATGTTTCCACAAGAGTGCTGTAAAAACAGACCAAAACAAAATACAAAAATTATTAATCCCAAAGGAGATTTTTTCTTCACACAATTTTCTTTCTATTCATGCATACTTTAAGACTGACACAAAAATAAGGACATATTCTGAAATGAGAAAGAGGCCCCACAATCCAACGGGCTCCAACCTTTACTTTCTTCTAGGCAGCACTGCTGAGAAAAGAAAGAATTTCAACCTATATCACAGCTTTTACAGGCCAGCTCAAGCTCTAACATTTTAGTCTTTTGTAGCTGTAGTGCTGGGAGGCTGAACAAGGCCTGAGAATCTTCACCATAAACCATATCAGAAAATTCACCCTATCTGAACACATGGCGTAGTTCTCCGCTCAGCACATAGCCAGAAATAACAGCTAAATTGATCTGTTAGCTTTCTATTATCACACTGCAAGTAAGGCTCAAATGCCAGGTACTGTTCAACAAAAAATAAAATCCCTTGCTGTTGCTGAAGTTGTCAAAAGCACTAAGATAAGTTTAAGAAACTTGCCCAATATAAATGTATGTCAGGCCTATTCTTTTCAGAAGGCTCTCCTGAAACATGCAAAATCCTATTTGCATGGCAAAGGAACAACATACAGGCTAAATAATGTGAGTTGCATTTCCTCTTCCTTCAGTTAATCTTCAGGTCATCTGTTATTTAGAGAGCACAATGAATCATAAGTAACCATAAAAAAGAGAAAACAGCAAGATATAGTCAAAACAAGGATAGCAAATGAAACTAATAGGAGCCAGGATAAATAAAAACAAAAGGAGCTGTATTTTTTTTTCCTGAAGTGACAGACAGTAGGTCTGTGAAACTCCATGTCAAAGGATGTAATGGATTCAGAAAGTTGGGTTAAAAGGATAACCCAAGTAAGTACTTGGAATACAGATGCATTTAGAGTTACTAACCATACAGCATCTTAGCATCTACAGCATTTTAGGGATATAGTTTAGTGGTAGACTTTACAGTTCTATGTTAATGTTAGACTTGATGAGCTTAGAGGTCTTTTCCAACCTGAACGATTTTATGATTCAGGTCCTCCCCAAATCAAAGTACTTAACAGTGTTAGAGGGAATGTAATATAAGGAAGTACCACATTCTTGACCTGCATGTGATTAGTGCAGACAGGATATTAAGACTACATGGTCTCCTCATCCTTATCAGCAATGACACTTATGTTTTTGTTTTCCCCCCTAAAGACCCCAGATATTTACATTTTTCTTATGTCAGTGCATCTATGCAGTCAGCTTTCAGACAAGGAAAGTCTACATGGTGAACAATGAAATGGAGCACTAAGTCCGTAGGGAGCAAGTTACTTCATATGGCTTATGGTTTTGAACTGATGGCCTAGTTTGTAGTATTTCTAAACTTTTAAAAGTAATTAAACAACAGATAAGAAAAGGCAGAGAAAACAAGTTATTAAGTTCTTCTAGGGTGGACCTGACACTTCCAAATTCAACCACTTCTATTTGGTTTAAACTGCTCTTTGTCCAATCTGAAAACATGTGCTCTCAAAACAAATTAAAAGGACTCAACAAAATTCTCAAAAAATTTGAGAAGTTTGGTAGATAAGCCACCAAACATTAACCTGTCCACTATGGAAAATCTACCCTGAAGATAAATGGAAGAGCAGCTCTCCAAGATCTCTGCCCAGTCCTCATTGCCCAGTGAAGAAACTTAGCGTGGTACTTAGTGTATGTGATTTTGTTACAGAAAAGGATGCAAGTTTTCATGTTACAGTCTCAATACTGTAATAACAGTGTTATGGTGTTGAGCACTGCTTGTTCAGTCTGGACAGCTGCAATGGCTCCATACCTGCAGTTACAGTAGAGGACGTGTCCATCTCTGTGAAGCTGCTTTGCCAGCTCAAGCTGATGGTTGTCCATCAGCTTTTCATTTATTACCACCAGGAGTGGTTTTCCTTCTTCTAGAGTCTCCAAACAGCTACCTGCACCTACAGGAGAAGCAGAAAACACTACGAGCATTCTCACCGATGAAATATTATCCTACCCGCTCCTAAAACACAAGACACTCCTGAACGTGAACGTTTTACCCGCACAGCTCTAGCTGGGGACCTTAACATCCCACACCAGCTCAGACCAGCACCCCAGGGAGACAGGCACACATCACTCACACACCGCCTTCCTCCCCCGAGAGAACAAGCCCGGCAGACCGAAGGCTTGCAGGTCTACCTGCGTGGCTTATGACCAGGTCGGCCCTCCGCAGGTCCTCGGCCAGCGACTCCTTGAAGCGGAACACGTCCAGCGCGAAGGCCGGGGCGCGCCGCGGGGCCGGCTCCAGCGCTCCCCGCCCGATCTGCAGCACCAGCTGCTCGCAGCCGCGGCTCCGCAGCGCCTGCAGGGGGACGGCCGGGAGGCCTCAGGTCGCACACCAGGGCCCCCAGTGGCTCCCAGTTGCTCCCAGTCGGGCACGGGGATGCCGCCCCCTCCCCACCCAGTCAGTACTGGCGGGCGGGCCCGCAGTGCGCGCGCCGCGCTGAGGCGCTGCAGGCCGGCCGTGAGGGGACAGGCCCTTGCCGCCCACCCGGGCTTTCCCCCGCCTCACCCGCACGGCCGGCGGGGAGGAGACGGCTGCGATCAGCTCGTCGAAGCTGGTGGTGCCCACGGTGACGAAGACGGACTTCATGGCCACCCGCGGGGGACCTCAGCGGGACCTTAGCGGCGGGCAGGAGGCCGCCAGAGAGCGCTGCAGAGCCTGCCGCGGCTCTCCTAAAATGGCCGCCGGCCTGAGGGGCGGCTCCGCGCCGCTCGGCCCGCCCGCGCCCCATTCGCTTCCAGAGGAGTGAAGGGCACGGGTAGGTACGACTTACAAAGGAGAAAAAAAATCTAAGTTTTTAAAAAGGATTCAGTTCTGTAAGTTTTTTTTCCCTCCATGTGTTGTTTTAGCGATAGCGGGGCCGAGACACTGTAACTGACTGGTTCATTCACTGTCACATCCTGACTGGTGTTGGGTGTGCTCACAAGCTGCCGTTCCCGTGCCACAGCCACAGCCACCTTTTCTTTAAAGGCTGTAACTGATGTGAACTAGGATTACCGAGGTTTATCCAGCTTTCCCACAACACTGCCTTGTTTCAAGGACAGCTGCCTTTGTACTTTGCTACTGTCCCTGTTCTCTTGCTACTGTTTCAGTCAGTTTCCTTCCCAGATTTCCCTCTGTGGTAAGAAGGAAAGTGTCTCTTACAATGGAAAACAAATCACCAGAAGGAGCTAGATTTAAAGAGCCATTTAGTTCATAAAAAGGTGTGATTATACACACACACATACATATATGTATTTGAGAAAATACCAAAATGGCCTTTTCTTAAATGGCTTTTCCTCACAAAAACTAATTAACCCAGGAAGCTTGGTTAATGCAGCTGTACAGCTTCTGGAATTTGAACTGTACCTGCTATTGACGGTTTGTGCTTTCTTAGCTCCCTTAGTAAGTTTGCTACTGCTTTGGAAGAAGAGAAGTTTGATAGTTTGATTCTCAAAGTTGCCTGCTAAGAAAGCATTTCTAGAACAACCACACTAACGCAAATATTGCTGCACAGTGGCTGGTGTAAGTGAGGTCTGGAACCTGACAGCACACACTGCAGTGACAGGCTGCCTTCCCAGCTGGAGAGCTGAGGCACCATGGGGAGTCCTGGGTGTCAGACACTGGTGAAAAAAACAGCGTGAAGTCCCAGGAAAGAAAACACAACAAAATGCTCTCAGGGGAACCATTTCTGAGCTTGCTATTAATGAAGAAAACATGAGGTATTTAGGACAGACAGACTAGAACAGACACAAGGAAAACAGGAAACTACAGACTCAGAAGCAAACAAACAAAAACAACAAAGTTTCTATCACTAGTTTCCACTGACATTTTACCTGTCTGAGGTGAGCAGTTCAGTAGGTTTTTGCTGAACTGGTCACCTCAGCCTGTTAAGCAGGGTCATATCATATAGTCATATCACAGATCAAATGCATGGCATGCAAGCCTACCTTCAAATGACTGAAGGCAGGAGCAAATTGCACACATCTCAGTGAGTGAGCTTGGGTAATTTTTGCCATGTGGAGACCCTTCCACTGATACCACAGTGACTGGGCAAGATGGGAAACAAGGAAAAAGAAGCACATGTGGTTTGAATGCTGCAATTTATGTTCTGCTTTAATAGAGCAGACCTTTAATAATTTTGGCTATGTGCACTGCCCCCCAAAAATCACAGACAAATCTGTCAGGGGAGCTGAAAATGTATATTATGTCCTGATTGCAACTCAGGGAAAAAAATAGAAGCAAGATTGAAATCAGGGCTAGGAGCTGCATACTCCTGGTTTCTTTTTCTCACTTTGCCACTTACCAATAGTAACACCTTTGGGAGGTGATCTTTTCTGTTTATCCACCTGCAAGGCAGTGTTTAGCAATTTATCTCCTCTAAAGAATCCTGTGAAGGTGATTATATTAATGTGTAGAGAATTAAGTCATTTAAAAATCTTCACTCACATTTGAAGCCATTGAATTTTTTTTTCCCTCCTACCCTCCTTTACTTGACCTTTTGAAAGGTCATCATTGAATACAGGTAGGTTTTCCCTACTCCATATTGCCTTTTCTCTAAGCACACATCTTTCTATTTCAGGCTGGTCTTACTACTATCTTAAGAAGACTGATGAAAAACACTCCCTTGAACAAATGCATGTCAGCTCCCTATGGGACATAATCCCAGGAGCTAGGGAATCAGGCAGGAGCTGAGATGAAAGCCTCTTCTGAAAACAATGCTGTTCATTGCTAAACTGCATTAAGTCAGTTGTGAAGATGAAGTCACCGGTAGATTTATTACTTCAGGTACATTTTCCCTTTGTGATGAACATCCTGTTGGGGAGGAGGAAGGGGGAGAAATAGTGTTTTAGATTCAATAACACCACCATTAAATCTGTTAAAATAGTCTTTTCCACTGAAGGCTAGAATAATCCCTCAGCAGTTACACAAAACTGAACTGACAGTTTTCTCAAGTGTAACACATTGTGTAATTCTACAGAAAGAAGCTACTCGAGTTAAACATCTAAATCTATTTATTCCCTGAATTAAGCTTAATAGATGAGGTCACAGTTGTATACACTGCTGAGTGTTCCAAGAAAGATGCAGAAAGATCTAGCTATCCTGAGGATACTTCTGATTGCCATGTTAATGGATCATTCACAATGCTCATTAGCCCCCTGTTGCTTTCATTTAGCATAATGAGCCACACTAAAATTTATTTATTTTTTGATTAAAGCAAATGGTGCTGACAGTAGACACGGGGCGGGGGGGGGGGGGGGGGGGGGGGAGGGGGGCGGGGAAGGAATACTTTATCTTGAGAAACATGTTGTTAAGCAAAACAATAATCAGCCCAGAGTGCACAGGGCCTTGGTGGCACCAATCGGCCTCACCCTGCTCTTACTGCTCTCCCCCAGGCAAAGAAAGTCCAGCACCAGGTGTGGTCTGTGTGATTCAAGCCAGGCAATGACCTCACCAACAGGACACAGCCCAACAGCTCCAGAAAAAGGCAGGTAGAGCAGTGATGGGAACAGGTCCTATCAACAGTCTAGTGACCATCAGGCAAGAACAAGATAACAAGACACTTATAAGGTCAAGCCAGGAAACCCAAACTGTGATTCAGGAGCAAAACTACCTCCACCTCCCTGTTTTTACTTAAAGCTTCAGCTTAAAGGAAGCCCCTTGCACACGCACATACACACACTGCCCCCCAGCAGAGGGCAGGTGATAGAAGCCCCAGGTGATGCAGGTCAGGGCAAGTAAGACCTAATTAGTGCAACTAGGGTCCTGGCAACTGCTGAATAAGTCAGACTTGGGGTGAAAGTAAGAATGGTAAACTAGCAGGTGGTTCAGAGATGAGTGTCAACACATCTGTAAACCTTTCTGATAAAAGGTTTAGGATATTTGAGTTATTATTTTTAATAAGGTTAGAATTTAAATATATTGGAGTGTTTTCCTGTCTATATCTTTTTTTTTTTTTTTTTAATATTAGGCTAGGTTACTGTAGTTCAGCATATTACCTCTTGTTTGTAATTAAGGCTATGTAGCTCACCAGGTGCATGCTCTTGCCCTGCCCAAATGAAAAATAAGCCTCATCATGGTGAGGTAAGTCAACGCATTCATTCTGCAGTTGTAACAGGTTTAGAGTTATTGTCACTGTTCCTCACCTGTGATCTCATTTTCAGCCATCCACTAGTAACTTAAAGTTCCTTTAAAGCAAGGCCCTTTCAAGAAAATATTGTATGCTATAAGGAGCAAATTGTTCATGCTTTTACTATTTGCATCTTCAAACTCCAACAGTAGAAAATGCATATTTAGTAAATTGAAAACATTTTGAGTAGTATTAGTCTTTCTAATCCTCAAGTGAGAGAGAAACTGGAATGCAGACTGCACAGTACTGTGAGTTACATTCCTATATCTAGGTTTGCTCTACTTATTAATATTTGGATACAGAAAACTTACTTTTCTAGCTAATGGTGGTATATTCTAAATTCTGCTCAATTATTCCTGACAGTGCTTTAGGGTATATTCACAAATTAAATGAAACTATGGACATTTTAGGAGAATAACCTGTTAGGTAAGAATAAACCCATGCATCTCAAGAAACTGAAAAAATAAAACCAAACCAAAACAAATCACTCATCGTTTCTTAATCCTAAGAAATTCAGAATAATTTCTGTCCTCAAAGCGCTGCTCTTCACCTTCCAAATGTAGAAGACCTGATTGCATAAGAGCACAGTACTTCAAGGACAGCTGACCATACTCAGCAGTTTGCAGAAACAGGCCTAATGTCACCCGCCTGTCAAATAGCATCTGTCTTCCAGTTTTCTCAGTCAAAAATGTCCAAGAGTGAGTGCCTGTAAGGACAGGGAGTCCTTATGCTGAATCACTTTTGAATTACCTTGTAGAAGATGTTATATGCAGTTTTGTTCAAGATAAGGGTTAAAACCGCTACTTTTAAAATGCAGCATGTTTAGGATAATGGTGCATCAGGTTTTGCATTTGCTTCTTTTGCTTTTTGTTGCACAAGTGCTGAATTTCACTTTTATGGGACTTTGTTTTGCTCATTTGCTTTCTAGAATGAAGATAATTCAGAAATTGCTGAAAGGATTTCTGAGGTATAGAGTACGTCTGTGTGATTCCAGCCTGGTATTTTCAATGTGTCCCTGAAAAGTTAGTGTCTTCTGCAGTTTGTACTCCCAGCATCATGCTGTCTAGGGACTAGAAGGAAAAATACTATTCCCAGATAACATTGCAGTGACTTTGCTTTGGAGCTTTCAGTTGAGCGATGGAGGACACATTCCTCTTGCACGTTGAATTAGGCTTGTTAGGGTAGTCTTAAACTAAAAAGGAAAAGGAAAGATATCCATTATGGGATTCAACCCCATCCTCATTTGTACCTGCTGAACATGCGTAGGGCATATGTAGAAGTGCTTATTTTCTGGTCCATGAGAACCACAGATCATTCACACAATGAGATATTTGGAGATGATCCCTGCAGTTCTAAGGCAGTTAAAGATCATGTAATCCAGAGTGGGTGTTATGCTTTGTTCCTGGCTATTCATTCCCACCCTGCCTTCGTGCTTTTACAGGTACTCATACAACTACACAGTCATCCAGCTCAGAGAGTTGGTCTGACAGAAAAGTCATTTGTTTGCAGTTACATCAGTTGTCTGAGTTGCACAAACACCAGTACAAACACAAGAAAAAAGGCATGATTGTGTCACCTTGGACTTAGATAGGTACAATTCCCCAATATTTAAGCTGTTGTCCACCTCTTCCTTGCCATTAGTAGTAGCTGGGATTGCATTCTGCAAGCCACATGGTTCAGGCAGTGAGTGACCATTGCCTTTGGGACAGAGCTTGTGTGAACCAGTCCCCAGGTTGGGCTGGAGAGTCTCTGTGGAGCTAGTTGTTTCTCTCCAGGATATGTGTGTGTACTGAGGGGGTGCAGGGTCTTTATTCAAGAAATATGGGCTCAAACTGACATAATGTAGTCAAAGACCCACGAGAGAAGTTATGAGAAGGCTAAAATGGAAAATAAGTTCCTCTGAGAGCTTGCACCCATCTGTGCTTTATATGGCATAATTTATGTTCTGGTATTGTCTTCCCATGACAACATCTGGGCAAAAAAATGAAGATGGCCTGAGTGCAAGCTGGTTTTTGTTAAGCGAGAAATTATGTATGCTTTCTTTGAAATGTTTCTCAGTTTCTTTTGATGGCTCAGTTTTGAGCACTGTCTCTTTGTGTTCAACTCAACTTGCCACAGTTTGCCCTGAAAGCTCCATAATTATATTATTCAGGAGTAAGAAAATGCATGAAAATAAAGTAGTCAATTCACTTCTTGGTTTTTGGAAACTGCATACTGCCCTCAGTTTGCTCTTGAAGGCTAAAGACTAGTCACAACTGCCGCAATTAAATTTTGCCAACTCCCAAAATGCATGGGCTGAAGACACTGTATTAAATAATGAAGAAATCATTTGAAAAAAAAAATACACCAACAGAAAAGTAAATAAACCTGTAAGCCTGAAAAGTCTGATTTTCTTTGAGGGGAAAAAATACCAATGATTGGCTAATTAAAACCACAAACCTGCCTTTCCTTTCCTTTGTATTTTGTGCACATGTTGGTTCTCCTTTTGGCAGCACTGCAGTGGATCACATGAGGCACAAGAGAGCAATTGGATTTCTCCCCACTAAATTTACATGTTCAGTTGGTAGTACATTATGTTTCATTCCTTTTTACATATTTATGAATTTGCAAAATGAGTAAAGATGGCTTTACTCCTGTTTCTAGTTGGCTTTATATGCATTTGAACTGAAAAAATGTCCACTTCCTTTTCCTCTCTCATTTAGATATAGTGCTGTCCCTGTGAGGAATGGTATTTCTGTTACTGAGGGAACCGTCAAAATTAGATGGAGAATATTTTAGGGAATGATTCCTTCATATTAATGTGATTCAGAGATGCTTGGTCTGGGAAAATGACAGAGGAACATTTGTCAGGCAAATTTAAATGGTATACTTTGAAATATTTCATCACAACATTTCTACATCATTTGAATTGTCTCTTTGTGGATTTCTTATTTCACAGTGGGGTTTGTCAGCCTACGTATACACAAAGGCTTAAACTGACTGGCAACAGTAAAGGGGATGTTAGATCACCTCTTCCTCAGGGCTGACTAGCAGAAGGCAGGCACTGGAGTGGCACAGAAGAGCTGTGTCCACTTGCCAAATATCTCACATTTGAGGTGGGATGCTATGGCTTAGCTAGAATGTTATATCAGTCCATGATCTGACTACTCTTGCAGATTTTTTCTGAATTTTGCACTATTTGATAGCATACTTTAAAAGCCCAGGTTCTGGATTTTTGAATGTTTTTTAAGGCCTTATGCTTCTGGAGAGGAGACTGAAAAAATGACTCAGCTAAATCTTAAGGTCCTGAAGACTAGCACATATATAATATTTGTTATATATCTATAACTATGTATCCTCTTATTACTCCCATTCTACTTTGTTTTTAAAAATGTCATGATTCTTTGAGACCTGAATTTTGGAAGCTCAGGGCTTACTAATTCATGAAAGTAAAGTGCTGCTGGCCTCTGCCCTGCACATGAAGCAGGAGGTTACCTTTGTACTTGGATATAGCACAGACTCTGTTTCAATCCTTGTTATATGAAGTGTGGCTCAGCTGATTTGTACCAGCTGTGGAGCTGGATCTTTACTGACACTTGATGCCTCTGCTAGGTTTCTGTCAAGGATAAAATACTTGCATTATAGAAACAGAAAGTGGACTTCATATCAAATAAAATTTCTCAAAGCTGGTAATTTCCAATGAGCGCTGGGGACATTTGGGAATTTGTAAAGGAAATAATTTGAAGAATGGTTCCAACACAGGCTGGTGTGCAGACATAGGAGGGAGCCTAAGGTCTGTTGCAAGGAGCATTATCCTGGCTGTGAAGGCTCGATATGGTGATGTCTCTTGGCAACCGGTCTCTTCAGCTTCGCAGGGAACCTCCACTAGTGACAGCCTGGCACTACTCCTTGCTGTCTGTGGAAAACACACCCTGCTATTTCTGCCCCCTAGCTACCAGCAAACACCTCCACAGCAATCCACTGTGTGAATGCTTTGCTATTTCATGTTCCTGCATAATCCCTCTGACAACCAAATCTATTAAAATTAATTTTCATCCAGGCAAATCAGACTCAAATCAATTGAGCTTTGTTCTCTGAAGGCAGATTGCTCTGGTGCACATGCAATCAAATCCTGAGGTGGCCTTGCATGTATTTTTACAAGTACCGAGATATACTTTGTGTTTCAATTATTCTTTTTGATGCACAGTTTTGAAGGGAATTTAAATGTTATGCTCAAGTAAACAGTTTCAGATCTTTGGGAAGGATCTCCAAGTGAATGGAGTTCCTCCCTTTTCCCAGCCAGTCCCAACTGTATAGGTACATAAAAATGTCTGTCCTCACCATGCAGCATAAAAATAGGAAAGGAGGTGGCCTGTGAACCCAGTTTAAATTTCACCTCCCTTGTGCTTATTGTTTTCAAATAGCTGGCTCTCAGCAGCAGTACTTTCTGCAGGCATTTTGAATTGCGCTTCAGAATTCTTCAGGGATGCCTGAGTCACTCTACTGAATAAGTAAAAGGAAGGATGGAGACTAGCTGAATATACCGTACAACGACTAAAAAGCTATTTGAATTCTGCCTAAAATGAAAATAGAAAAGCACGGTTGTAGGGCAAACATGACCAGCAGCGTTCATGCCACTAGAGGGCTGCCTGCATACGCTGCATCAAGGAAATAAAAAGGCATCAAGCACGCAGGCTCATTTTCGCTTAGTCTTTCCAGCGCATTGTATGAGCACCTTTGCATTGCAATGACTGTTTTTATCTCCTCAAACTGGCTATAAAAAACAAAGTGAAATACTGAAAGCATATGACATGCGCTTCCCAGCCCAGCCACAGAGGTAGCCAACACAGCTCTGCATAAGGCCTCAAGGATCAGATTATGCCTTGTGCACCGAGTCTGCCTATTTTCAGCAAATATTTTTCAAAGGAACTGTACCCTCTGCATCATTCCCAAGCCTTTGCAACAGACGCAGGGGTGCTAGCAGCAGCAACAGTCATGATTCATTAACCTGTCATTTTTGTACTAATAAGATAATAGCTTATTATTTACAGGCTGTCTAGTTGCCATGAGACATTTGGGATCAAAGTGGCCACTAGATATTTGCCAAAACCATTGGGTTCAACTTGGAGATTCTTAAAAAGCTCAGTCTGGGCCACCATTTTTTTGTTTGCATGTTTATATAGCAGTGAATCATACTGAGAAGAATCAATACCAGAAACATCTTTCTTTGCACGCATTTCCTGTTTATGGCCTTCTTTTTACCACCAGAAATGCTACAAATATTTTATGCAGAGGCAAATCAGAAGGTTAATATTTTACAGTAAATTTCACAAAGATATGAAGATAAAAAATTTTGGTTTTTATTTTTTAATGTCCTAAGGACATCATGTATGCAGAGAGAGGCATAACAGGGATGTCTATTAATGTTTTCAACTGGCAAACTGCTTTGAGTTTGTGTGCCTATGTGATTTACAAATATATATTCTTCCTTAGATACCAACATATGGTGAAAGCTTCCTTCAGGATTTCTTGCATCATAATTCCAGGATAACATTCATCTGTTAAGAATAAATAATCTTGCTAGAACTCACTCAGAAATACTGGACCAGATTCATCCCAGGTGTAATTTAACAGACTTAGATCTAAAACAGAGCTCAGTGTTACATTTGGGAGAGTCATTATTGCTGCATGCACTAATGTCAAAACAAGGCTGTTTTGCATTATCTTGTCCCTGGAGAAAACATTACTGGACTCAGGATAGTCCTGTTTGCTTCACCCGTTAGCATACTTACGCATGGCCACCTGTACTTCCATTTACATGTAAAATTGCCTTTTCCCTTTTCCTGATAAAACTAAGAGATGTTCAAATACAAAATGTGACTGTTCATTTACATAAGGCTTTGTGTACCAATGTTTCCTGTTAGTGGCACACTACAAAGCACTGTTCTTGTCACTGTGCCATATTAAAACAGTGATTCATCGTTAAAAAAATCGCTCCAAATGAAAGGCCTTGGTTTTGGTTTGTCTGATATTTAAGTATATCACAGATTGGGTTGACAGCTGAGAGTAGGCTAAGGTCTTTAATCAATCCAAAAGTGAGGTACAACACGCTTGGCAGAAGTACATATCGGTCAACTTTTCTCTGCCTTGCTTGGAAGATATAACTATGAGGTTAAGAAAATTCTTCATGCTTCACATCACGGCCCATTTCTAATCCTTTTGGTAATGGCTCTGAGCTTTGGAGATATAGGCAATTGGCCATCAGAAATTGGACTGAGGGTGCTTGCAGGCAGCTGGGCAACCATTATATAGAACTGCATCAGGTTGCTGTGTGACTGTGTTGAACTTGAGCCAATGCCTTTGCCATGAAGCAAATAAAGTTCCTTTTCTGTCCCTTATCAAATGGATATAATTGCCTGACAGCACCCACAGTTGATAGAATTACACTTCTGGCATAACTAGTAAAATAAGTTAATTTTTCTGAATGTAAGGAGCTTTGATGTTGAAGAAATGATTCATATCTATGATCAAAAGGAAACATTTTCTGAAGCAGTGTCCCATTTGCCTCCACGGCCTTAGATTTCTGTCATGATGGGCAAAATTGCTCTGTTTGGGTTCTCAGAACCTGGAATTTTATTTTTTACTTTTGAGGCAGTGACTTGGTGAGGATTCAAGTGAAATCTTCGTTGAGTCTGAGACTAGTATTACACAAGGTACTTCTGGGATATATTGCAAGTCCCTTAATGTTTTCTGTTTATGAACAGCCTACCCCAAGGTACTAATTAGCTAGTGGAATTGCATATACACAGAATACTATTTTGTTCTTCCATAAAAATAAATTCATGATTGAGGCAAATTTAACTGCTTGGCTAAATTGTGAGCATCCTGAATTTCTGAAAACAGCAAAGTAATGACAAATATTTCTGAGATTAGTATTTTTCATCTAAAAATCTAGTTATACATATTTGGTTATTTTTAATAACACTAGTCCCCATTAATGATTTGTTAGATGGAATAAAACAATCTGAATATTGTTATTTGTTTTCTACAAAGTCTGGCCTCAGCAACATCTGACTTTGGTGGTTAGTACCTTTGTTCTATAGTTGTAATCAACTATTTTCTTTGCCTATGTACTGTGTAGGCTGGAACACCTTATTTTGTGCATCTTACTTTGACATACAGATATGATTTGTGCCAGGTGAAGTGTTTCTTTTCTTACTTGAGCTCAAGGATGCCTGAACAAGGAACAGGGGGCAAAGCATGTCTGGCTGAAATCTGTTGCTTCTGAACTTAAGCAATACAAATGCAACTTGTTTTAAATTTTCTTTGGGGCATTCTATTTTTTCTTCAGATGATGAGAACATCAGACTTCTCGGACAGATCAAGTCTTGAGGATACTTGTGGGTACTAAGTAATAATGACATATCAGTTTTAAATTAAACACCGTGCTTCAGAAGTGGCTGCAATAGGAGGAACCAGCACGATCTCCCTGGGTTTATATAACAAAAATGAACACCAATTACAGTGTAGTTTTTCCACTGGGACTTAGCCCATCATTTTGTCTAATTATAGCATGAATCCCACAATGGAGAAAGCCCTTCTTCTGTAAAGAACTAATTCCCTTTAGATATGCTAAAAATCTTAAGGAACTCTAATTATAATACATTTCTCAATAGATAGAGAGAGCCAGAGAGAGTCTGTGCCAGCCACTTACCACAGGGAAAAAAGAAAAAAACAAAACAAAACAGAAAAAAGATAAAGGACTACCCCGGGAAACAAGGTGGGAATATGAAGTAGTTTGTATATACTCCTCTCCTCCTTTATCTATGCTCTTAAGAAATATAATGACTTCTCTATACCTAAAAGAATTACTGTCAACTGAAAGTTGATAGATTTAGTGACATATACTCAAGCAATAATGTTGAACTAGAGACTTGGGAAGCAAATGGCCAAAACCAAGTTTTACTGTAATCCTAAGAAATGTTGGGACACTCCAAACTAGCTTGGGTACAGAGACTGCCCAATCAGCTTTGTGTTATAACTTCTGTCACCAGACATGTTATATCACGCAATGGGTTGCCTGAGATAGAAAAGGGAAAAACCTCTGATTTCCTCACTCCCACTCCTATTTTTCAGACCAAGTTTCAGTACAGATTTGGATGGGTTTCTCTAAACCTGAGATAGTTCATTAAACTGCATTAAGCTCAAAGGAAGGTTACTCTAAAGACTGCTGAACAGCAGAAAGTCATCATAGAGAAGAGCTGCAAAGCTTCTTCAGCACAACAGAAGATGGTTAGAGATGAGAATGACAAAGAATAGGCTATAGTCACTCAGGGATGAGATAACCACACGTATGCATGTCACAAGGCATCAGTTTATTTTCCTGATGTTCTGTTCTGAGTTTTTAAATCTGCAACATTTAATAAAGACGCAGTGTTCAACATTGAAAATGCCTAAAATATGCCTTCCCCAGCTGTCTGGTGAAATTGAGTCCAAACTCTTATTTTCGTTCAACAGAAGGGTCTCACGTCCTTACTAACACTGAATGAAAGATCTTCCAGACTCACTTATGAGAAAGAACAAACAGACTTCCCAGGAGGAGGAGGACTGCATGTTGTGTTTATTTACAGGTTGGTCTACTAAAAAAAAAGAGAAAGATGATTACTGTTGAAAGATGATACCTGGGGAAGTGAAAACCCTGTATAGCTGGAACTAATCACCTGAGAGACAGACAGCAGCTCTCACTGCTTCCTGGCCTTGGAGACATTTGTTTGCCATGTTTGTCTTTCCTTGAGGGAAACAATTGAGATGATTTATACATGCACAAAGGCAAAATCTCCAGAAAGCAAAGTTTAGCAACTCAGAGGTCTTCCCGTCTCAATAACCCCAAAGTCAGAGCATGCAATAACAGTCCAGGGAAAGCTGGTTGGCTTCTCATTTTACCTTTAAATTACATTCAAAGAGCACAAAACTTTATTTAGATAACTTTTCGCTGACAATTTCCTGTGTTCTTTCTTAAGTGGTTGACACAGTGATATCCAAAGATAAATGGAAGGAAAAGCACATGGAGCAATCACAGACAAACCATGGACAGCTGAGTTGCATTTGCTGTACCTGGCCTAAATGCAAGGAACTGCTTGTTGAAAGAGAATTTTTCAAAGCAGGTTGTACTTATAAAAATAATCTCATAGTCAGTCTGCATTCCAAAGTCTTTGGCTGGCAGTGTAACATAGACTCTTGTTTGGTTTGGCTATTGCTGGTTTCTCAGAGTCTATTGCCTACTGTGAGAGAGGTCACATTGCTCTAACAAATAAGAAATTACTACCCTCTGCAATCACACCATCCATTCCCAGCTGGTATGATTCTGTTTTATCCCCATAGAGGAGACGTATGAAGGTTTGTGCAGTTACTTGTGGTGACTGATATGTCAAGATTAGCTAAAATCTAAGCTACCACAGGCAGTGTACCAGAAAGATCATCTGTGCCAGTAAGAGAGTAATTGATTCCGCAGTTGTCTTTGTTTCTGAGAGTGCCACTGTGTGGCTCTTCTGCCTGTTCTTGAATTCAGAGCTGAATCATGAGTAAAACATACAGTGGGAGAAAGCTAAAGCCACACATCTGTGAACACATCTACCCATAACAGACCTTCCTTTGCTTTGCATGTCTATTTCAAGGATTGCTGTTTGTGTTACGGATACTTGTGTGTCTGCATAAAATGGACACTCTGAGCTAAAGTTTTAATTGTAAGTATTTAGTGTGTATCTTACTCTGTTGGCTGCTCGTGAGGTGTGAGCCATTTCCGTGATCTTGAGTTTCCTCAGCAGAAGAAAAAAAGAGGCAATGATGCTGAACTAATCAGTATTCATAAAATGGAGAGGCTTATTCAAGCCTTTAATTGACAGGAGTGACACCAACTGTAACGGTGTTGTCTACAAGCATTATGCCTGAACTGTGACTTGCTCATGGATAAGGAAGGCAGCTTTTTAGAGAAGGGCCTTCAAGAGGACATCTGGTCCAACCCACTACCTCAAAGCCAAATCAGCTCTTCCTAATCTCTTTGTTATTTCTATTGTCCAGCATGGGCACTGAAAACACTGAATTTCCACTAAAGTGGTATTCATTTGGAGGTATTTTAACAATTCTAAACCAGGCAAAGTATACACTCTGTCAGGATATCTTTCCCAAATTGCTTTGCTGCGAGTTATTATTCAGCCTGATGCCAGCTGAGCTTGTCATGAGTGCTGTGTGGTACCTCCTGCTAATGGAGATGCTAATCCTTACTGAGCAGTTTGAGTGTGGAGGTTAGTAGAGCAGTGGGGCAATGGTGTATCTGGTAGTGAATTGATGCATAGTTACAAACAAAAGTCAAACAAAGGAAAAGAAGCCTCAGTATTCTGATCACAGTGGCTCCTTCCAGAGTAGCTTGCAGTTGCGCATATGGCAAATATTGCTGTGCTGTATTTATTTGTCAGCTGTCCCTTCAGTGTTGGTTATGTTGTACAATAAACAGCTTTGAAATTCGGGGTGTAACATGGCACAACCTTAGGCAAAATGAAGGGCATTCGGAATGCTTCTCTTTCCTTTCTCTGTTTTGCTGGATGCTTTCAGCAACAGCAAGTCACATTTCTTTCCCACTAGGTGCCAACATGAAGTAAGTGCAAACTGATACACTGTTATCACCTGGACTCCATATGCTGACAAAGTCAGCACCAAAATGGTTGTTCTGAGATTTTCCAAGCTGTGGAAGCATGAAAAAAAATTGTGAACAACAGCAAACCCACATCAGTTTGATTCTGTTGTGACAAGCTGTAAGATTTGTCAGTGAGCAGACTGGCTCAGATGCGAGCTTCCTGGGCCATTACCTGCTAGTCATGGCACGGCTATTTGGACAGGTTCCTGGTAACCTAAAGATTACGGAGTAACATTATAAAAAGTGCTGCACATTAACTGCAGTGAGCATGAATTAGGTTGAATTAGGGTTGAATTAGTTGAATTAGTTTGAATTAAGGCAAAAGGAGTAAAGTGGAGATCTTTCTTGTAAATTTTGCTTCAGCATTTGGCACCGAGGTCTGTGTTTTTCAAACTAGTATTACAGGTTCACATAGTCTAGAAAAGTCATTCCACTGCTACCATAGTACTGGAAACACCTACCCATGAGTTCTGAGACAAAGACAGGATTCTGATATGTGTATGATGTGTAAGGGACACGGGACAAATAGTGGGAAGGTGGTGCAAAATGTCAAAAAGCCTGTGATACATTCAAATCCAGCTCGTGGCTTTACATTTTCCTGTAAGTAGAGCCCCACCTCCACACTCACTTGTCTACACAGTTCAAAGTCCCATTTGCTTCTGAATGTTCCCTGCCTTTTAAAGAAGAACTTGTCCATCTAAAGTCAGCTCATAGAGGTGCCTAGGGTACATAGGAATATCCCAGATAGGTGCTAGCTATGTGATCCTTCTGTAATGCTGGTAGGTACGTGTGTTCTTCATAAAACCGTGAGTAAACATTATCCAGTAGCTATTGAGGTGCAAGTGTTTCAGGACTAGAAGAGGAAAGAGCTTCAGGACAACAGCCAAGATTAAATAAGAGAAATTTCTTGCTAGCAGAGAACAGATTTTAAGTAACAAAGAATGTTGCTGAGGTCTCATTTGACTTGCAGGTGCCTCTATGTTGTATCTTAATCGATTGCTGTTAAATGGGACTCTGTGAGTAGGACTTTGATCTTGAAGACAGGATTAATGTAGAGAGAGTCAGTTTTGGAAGTCTGTGGCTATTAGCTTGATCAAATTATACTTTGAAAATGGGTTAATAAATCTAGAGGAGAAGGAAGGGAGGGAAAGGTCTTCTGAATTATTCATAATTTGTTTCTCTGTTGACAAGTTTACATAGAAATGAAATTCAGGTGGGAGAATAGAGAGTGTAATTTATTAATTACATATGAATTGGACAGACCTCTCCCTGTTACATCAAGATCTGCTTTCACAACTTAGCATTGCATATGTCTGGACAACTTACTTCTGCTATCTGATAAATCCAAGCTATCAAAATTCAAAATCAGTATAGCATTGTTTTTCACACATAACATCAACTGTCCCCCATTCTCTGTTATCAAGGGACTGAGGGGAAATTTGCATATAGAGAATTTTAGAGATCAAGCATGCAAGGAACCAATTTATCAGTAGGTTTTTTTTTTTTTTTTTTTTCCAGGCTTTGTTCTTATATCTATGCTCACAGAATGAACTTCAGTAATTTTTCTGGTGTAGGCAAGACATACAAGTAAGTTTTCAACATGGCTGACAGTTAAATGGATGTGTAACTTCACATCAATTTTGGGTTTCAATACTTTTTTATCTTATTTCAAGTAAAAGCAAAAAAATGTCCTTTGGGGGGGCCCAAAGGTCATAACTCTGCTGAATTATGCTGTTAGTAAAATTATATCCTTCTCTGCAGCCCTGTGAGGATATGATAATATATGTTTATGTTTATATATTCTGACAGAAAATGAATATATTCTAAATACCATCCCTGTCTGCTCAATATTCAAGGATTTGTTAATGCAGGATAGTCATGAACATGGATAGAAGTCATGTGGATGGGATTACCTGAGCATAAATCCTGCAGAATATATATGGTCTGGGGAGTTACACCGTAGTCAAAAAGTGTGGGAGGAGTCTTGATACCTCCTGGACGAAATGCCCTGGGAGATTTGGGAGCGGTGGTGGTTTTCTGGTGCTTGTAGGTTTACTCTGACCTCACAGTCCCACCCCCAAGGAACAGGAATGCATATTTGCTGCTCCTTCAGAACAACAAGTGGCTGTCTTCCCCCACAGGTGCAGGATGGAGGAGGTGATGAATTTACTAAATAGTCATATTTGTTTCCTATGTCTAAATTGTAGCAAAGATGGGAGCAAACTGTCTTTGTTCAAGTAATACGTACAAACACTGATGGGGGTCTTCTTACAGAGATGCCCCCTGAGGCCAACAATTAATTTGAAATCCATGGCACCACCTGAGCCAATTTCTGCACATAAGCTTGTCACTCAGATCCACACATTGAGTGCATTCTGGAAGTAGTACGGAGCGGTCAATGACTCACCATTGATTGTAGTACAACTCCTTATTTTTGTAAAAAAAAAAAAAAATTACTGTCTCTAGCAGATGGGTAAGTGGGAAGGAAACAAATCGGTGGAGGGAAATGGTATAGATGTCACATCTACAGACCCAGAAAAATCCATGCAGAAGTTACAGTTACCATTCTTTGTAGCCAAAGAAAGCCAAAGCCCCCTAAAGCCCACTCAGCAAACACAGAGCAAAACACCCCAAGTCTTTTCTCAGAGGCATCATGTCTTCAACTTTATGAATGAGAATGAAAAGAGGGGAAAGGCACACTTCTGTTTTTAAATGGGAAATGTAGGCTTTAAAATTTGCTAGCATTGTGCAGACGATGCACTCTGGGACTGTAGGTGTATCAAGTTGGACTGTTACTTTGTTTGAAATGGAGCTTTATGAAGGAAAACTTGCAATTTTTGTCTTAGAAGATAGGACTGCCTTCTTTAGTAGTATTGTATAGAAATACAGTTTGCCTAATATATGATGTGGTACAGTGTAATGATAGATAAAAATGATTGCTATTTTATTTACAATGCATTTATTGAATGAGTTTTAAACAGTTACAGGTGTCTTCTGAATTAACAGAAGGCAAAAACCCAGTCCTGACACCTACTTTTAGGGCCTTTTCAGCTGAGACCAGAGCAATCAGAATGTGGATCCCAGCTCAGATTCTGATAGTATCATTTTCCATTAGTGGGCCTGATATTTTTTGTTAATATTTGAATCTGTCCTGCAGCTTCTTGGAAATAAAGCTTTTCTACAGATAGTTGTGCTGAAAGGTTAATGTGTTTTAGATGCTGATTTGATATGATAGTTCATTTATGATTCAAGTAAGCTATAGCTTTCTAATTGTGCATCAAGAAAATTGAGAGGTTGTACAAGGCAAGCCAGATGTTGAGCCTGAGCTAGTCTGCACCCTGATGGCTGAATGCATGATACGTACCAGGCCATATGATCTGCATATGTTTTTATTACACTTAAATGTCATTGACTAACTTAGTAGCCATCTGTCTTAGCTGGATTAATATTCAAATCATCATCACACAGAATTTGGGCTCTTGTACAGTGCTGAGAGTAGCGTGAAGCCACCAGCACGGTTGTGAAGCCACAAGCGTTCTGTATTTCCCTTGCACAGTCAACATGCTATTTTACAGATTAAACCTTATGTGGGGGTTAATGGTGCTATTCAATATGAGGACGCAGTTTTAAAATATCTTCATACTAAACACATCATTGTGAAAAAAACTAGTCCTCCTCCCCATGGACCAACCATATGCAGTACGGACGTTACTTGCCGTTCTGTTCTCCCCACAGAACCAGCTAAAGAAGCCATGTTTCTAGTCCAAACAGCTTACCCAGACACAGACTTTTAAAGGTAAGCAAAGATCCAGGTGTACACAAAGCATCTGAAAAACCAGTTTTTGTTACTATCACAAGTCCATGGAGTCAGTGTCATCTCTAATTTTAGCACTGTTTTTTTTTTTTTTTTTTTTTTTTTTTTGTGGGGAGTGTACATTTCCCAGGCTTTTGGAGAGAAGGGAATTGGCAAAACAGTATATAGAAATGTGGAAAGTACCAGAGGTATAGCAGAAACAATCTAATTTGAAGTTTTTCTGTAAGAGGTAGCGGCTCTTCCAGAAGAGATATGCCATATTTGATTCCATCTTTCCTATCCACAGAAATAAAGTCTATCTCTGTACATCTTTCATGGATGAGATGGATGAGAGCATTGGGTCAGACTGTTGTTTCATAAATTTAAGTAACCATTTTTTTTCCTCTTCCTCTCACAGAAGAACTGATATGTGTTTTGAGAGAGAAAACCCAACATGAATATGAGAGGAAATGTTATTCTGAATTTGTGTCTGTTAGGAGAACAATGCCCGTTTGATTCACAAACTTTACACTGCATTTTAATTACTGAGTGATACTGGGAAGGCTGAAAGATATGAATGTGTCTGTAGTCAGCTCAGTGAATATAAAGGAGAGCAAGAAAAGAGAGGTAGAGTGTCTTTTAATATTTTTTCTCTCCTGCTGCTCATTTCCTGCTGATGCTTTCTTTTTATTTTATACCTTTGGTAAAGTTTACTTTTATTTTCTTCCTTCTTTCAAAAGCGACATCTCTTTCTGATATCTGGAATGCAACTGCTCAATGTATGGTGTTTAATGTCAGAAACCAATAGCTCCAGCAGGTGATGAACCATTCGTATACTTCTGAAACTCCATTGTGCAAATCTGCCATTCAAGTGGAAAAAAAAAAAAAGCAGTTAAGCAGTTTAAGATTTTCCTTCCTGAATGGGAGAAATGTCTGAGAATTTCTGAACCACTGATCATTTCTTTATGTGCTCTTCATTTGAATAGGCTTTTTGCAGTTACATCACTTAACTTTGTTGAGTCATCTCTTTTCACAGCCAAGGAATTTAAGGGCAGAGAGATAGGTCAGCAAATACAGGGTCCAGCACACATTCTGGTATGAATCTCTCTGTTTTCTATTTGTATTTTTATTTGTTGCTGTCATTCTTGTGACTTTTACCATTTTCTCCAAGGACTTTTAGAAGGATATGAGTCTGTTGACAGCAGTAGGTTTCCATAATGTAAATTTTAGTGAGGGTGTTGCACACATGTTGCCTGTAGTGTCAACAGCCAGTGTGTCCCAGCCAGTCAGTGTCTGAGTTGCATGACATTCACCAGCTGCTCTGTGCTGCTGTTGATGGTTGTGCAATAAGTTGTAGGGCTCAACAGGCACACGGAGATTCTTCCCACCACAATTTTGCTGAACAAAATATGTTTCACAAACACAGAGCCTTCTTTGCATTGGGGTCTCTAAGTTGTAGGAATCCTGCTGCGCATTTCCACATCTGTGAACTGCTGAGCATTCTCAGTGCTCTCTGGAGATGTGGTGATTGGAGAAACAACATGCTTTAGGCGCAAAAGCATGGTGAAAAGCAAAATGAGAAGGATAGCCAGAAGTGTTAAGAACAATCCCACGTAAATGTACAGGCTGGAATATTTATCTGCTGTTGTGTCTACTTCTGTAGCCAGAGTTGGAAAGTGGACACGGCCAGTCAGGTTTGCACGGAATTTGAAATAAATCTCAGTCATCGCTCTCTGTCAGCTTTGGTCCATTTTCCCTATTTATTGTCAAATTTCATGTCTTACCTCACCAGACTAAAAGCAGGTCAAGAGAGGAGACTTAGAACAGATGGCAGGATGTCTTCTTAGAATTCAGCAAGGAATGCGCCATTGTGTTGGTCTCACGACTCTGTTTCACAGAGTTAAGCAGACTGCATGAGACAGGGCTTTTTAAATCATTTTTCAAGTTGCTCGTACAATGATAACAAGCACAAAACTTGTGTTTTACACTGCCACCAAGCTTCTCTTTTGTCCTGAAAATGCTCAGGTCCTTCTTTCAGTAGGTCATCTCCAGAGTGAGCTTTCTGCAGCTTCTCCCACAGCAGGTGGTTTATCCCTGTATGAGCCAAGGAAGGTTGCAATCTTTTCTCTCCTAATCCACTTTAGGTTGCTGACACTTGCTTAAAATACATAGTTTTGAGCTTCTCATTAGGAATAGTCAACAAGTTGTCTTTCTAGAAGGAAAAAGGAGAGAGAGAGAGAGAGAAATGAAACTATGTACCAAAATAGCCTAGCCTATATGTGGTATCTTTGGGTAAGAAATGAGTTTAATCCCATGTTATGCTCCTGTGAGCTGCCCAGAAGCACTCAGCCTTTAATTTTAGAGAAAGACCATGCAAATTTAAATATTAAAGTCTCCTCTGGTAACACTTACTTCTTACTTATGGGTAAAAAGGAGGCCCCACAGTCTATGGAATTAGATGTCACAGAAGAAGAGAAGACATGAATCCATCCAGGGTCTTCCACCATGTGTTTCTTACTACTTAACAGGACCCCCTGTTTCTGTTCCAGGGTGCACTCAGCAGGCAGCCAGAGCCCCCCATGGCTCACTGAGGCATCTCTGCCCCAGGATACAACACTTCAGTCACCCCCTGGCAGCAGAACATAACAGAAATCTTATTTTGTCAGCACTGTGTTTTCTTCCAGCTGGAAAGAGAAAACCTAAATGCTGAAATTTCACTGTAAACAAAAAGCATCATGTTCTGCTTTGATAAGACCAGAATTCCATTCTTAAATGAAGCAAAAATGATAGCACTAAAACAAAGTGATGCAGTCATTTGTAATGCTCACTATGTACACACCTACATGAGATATAAATAGAATAATATTAATGTGGTAACATATTGTGGCAGTCAGATTAAAATGAAACATTAGGTCAAAATGACAAAAGCTCAGATGCTTTTATTTCACCCAAAAGACATATTGCTGCAAACCATTTTTACTTTGATGGGCCCTCAGTTTCTAAAATATAGATGTTTTATTGACAAAGCTTGGTTCAGTTCTTCCCATGCACCAATGTCTTGCTGTTCTTCAGGTGGTTGAAATCTGGAGGCCTGAGTCATCAGGGAGCTGATTTTCAGGCTTTCATTACAAGCAAGACAGACTGACTTTGGTTCACGTGATAGGGAAACATCTGTTGTGTTGAGTTTTGGAGGAGGGATGCTGGGAATTGTCTACTCTGTTTTTACCTCCCAACTTACCTTCTTCAGTATCAAAACATTTGAGAGGACAACAATCCTATTTAGGGAATATCGGGCCAATTTAGGGAATACCGCTTGGTAATAGGCTTGCTAGGCTGGGCCAAATTGCTGATGGAAAACATTGCCTGGGGATTTGACTTCTGCATGGGTAGTGGATTTTGTGCTGTACTTTCTGTAGGAGGGTGTGAGCAAGCACAGCAGAAGAGGGGTGCTTAGTATTTTTCTGGGGCCTGACCCAACACTTTTGGAACCTTAAAAAGTGGGGAATGGAAAAGAAGAATCTGTGGTTTAGGCAGGGCTCTGGGGTGTTTGTGCAAGTCAGAGTGAGTAGTCATCTCGACTAAAAGGCCATATTGCTTGCAGTAGCATCATTTCTCTTTGACTGTCACAAATATTCTAAACCTTCACAGACCCACAAGCAACAATAATACATAAGTAATATGCTTTCTTCTTGCTCTTAACTTAGACAGAAGAGCTGGGAATCTTGAAGAATCTTTAGCATGTCTTCTACCAAAGTCAATGCTTGTATACTTCCAGCCTATCAACCTGGGCCATGACGTCTAAACTATTTGACCAGGATCGATCAGGTGCTGTCTCCAGCAGACATCAATCATGCAGGACTGGAATGAGAAAGGGGAGCAATGGAAACGAGAGGTTGATTTTCAAGAAGCATTCAGGCACCATCAATGTGATTTGCACTTCCAGTATCCCCTAGCTATGTTTGGAAAATCTCCCCTTAAACTCTCTTGGGCAAATAACAGTCAGGTTGTCAGGGTGCCTATATTCAGCAACACCTGTTTTTGCTAGAAAAACTGAAGTAACCCATTTGCATTGCATGTTTGCAGCAAGTGCTGCAAACCAAGCCAAAGTATGTTTTTATGTACAGATCATAAACTTCTCCAGAAAATAAGGTTTACAGTATACACAGAGAAATCCTTACAAACAAGTACAGTACTGTTAAAAAAACAAACAAACAAACATTTTTTTTTTTGTGGAGGGGAGGTTACTAGTAAGAAATTGCCAGCCCATCCAAGTCTTGAGTATGCACAGAAAGGTTTGTTTCAAAATGCTCAGCTTGATGCTGAACAACATGGAAGGTTTTTAGGTTTGAAAGCTTCAGTCAGGATGTACTGGGGTTTAGTTTGGGGTTTCCCTCCTGTACACACTTCAAACATCTCCTGGTGATTTCTCCAAACAACTGTTTTCAGGATAAAGGGCAAACAAATTAATAACCTAGCCACAGCTCTATCAGACTGAGCCAAATAAGAACATCCTCAGATTTCAGTGATTCCTTACTGCAGGTGACTTTGGGTGCTTTAAAATAAAATACTTCAGGTATATTAGATGTATTCAGTTTACAATTGAATATTCCTAGTCTTTCAAGATGTTTATTTTCTTAGATTTGCAACCCCAAACATGAAGTAACCAGTCACCTGTGACTCAGAAACATTATCGTGTAAGCCTTTCTGTGATAATGCTAAGTTATAAACAAGAAAGGTGTCCACAAAAATGTTGTAATTAGTTAGTAATACAGCTATTAAGAACTTGGTGGCCATTTTAATATCTTTAGCTGATCAGAGGAGACATGTGCAACGCGTTCCTAATGTAAGAAATAGAAGGCGGAGGCAGTTGGTCGTGCAAGTGAATTCACAGCTGGGATGAAGAGAGAGGTAGCATGAAGTGTACTTTGGGGGTGAATGGAAGCATGAGGGCTCTGACCTTTGTGCCTGTATGGATGCCTCCCCTTCCATGTGTCTAGAGGTCCCAGAGGGTATGTCTGTGCTGAACCCAGAGAATGGGCTTGTGAACAGAAGGTGCAGCTTGGGCCCCCACAGCCCTCTGCCTCTTGGTGACACGGGTGGGTGCTGTATTACACTGCCCTGCAGTGTGCCAGTGACAGAGCAAGTGGTAAGTGTGCTTGAGCATTCAGAGATACAGGCTTGTAGAGGTTTTGTAGTCTCTTTGTCTGGTCTCAAGATCTCCGGCAGTGAGCAAAATGAAAAGTAAGGGATCCATGTCTGCAAAACTCTTGCAACCTTGTTACATAGTCTGGGGCATTGACTCCAGCAGCAGGTTTAGTGCTGAGGCAGAAGTGGGGGGACATGAAGGTGAAGGTCAAGCACTTTGGCTCTCAATTACAGAGCAATGCATCTTAACTCTGTGATTTTCCCACTTTGCATATCTAAATGGAGATTGTTCCCTCACGAGGACTATTCTTGTGTTATACAGAACGTGGAAATTAGAGGGTATGAAGGTTGCTGGCCATATTAAAGCTGTGTTCTTACAGTATGATTTCTCTATTGATAATGAAATGCAGCCAGTCTGGAATCTGACATATGCATGAGTTAAAGTACAGAGCAAAGTCCTTGCCCATCTCATCTGCCATCTCACTGAGAGCAAAAGCCAGAGCTCGTTTCACTCCTTAAGGAGCAGAGAGCCTAATGGCTTTACTTCATAACATTAGACTGCAGAATGCTAAGGACATTAATCATAAGTTCAATAATTAACTACAAACCAAGACCTTGAATTAACAAAGCTCTACTGGGCTCTTATTAATAAAGGGCGCAGATTAATAGTAGAAAGTATTAGCAATGGGGAGTTGGCACAGCTTTCATTTTTTGTAGTCTCAACTGTAGAATTGTCAGGAGCAATTAACTATTCAGGCTATTGAAAGCTGTGAAATTAACTACATCATTTCCAGAAATAATTCAGTAGCTCCAGGCAACCCCAAAGATTTTTGCTTTTCAGTCTACCAATTATCTCAGGGAGTGTATCTTTTTGGATATTAGTAGATTCAAATTCGCACACTCCCCATTAAGGAATATAAGCTTGAAGACCATAGAGACCAATGGCATGTGAACATAAGTGGGTACACAAAGACTCTGAAAAACCTGTGTATAAAGCAGGTTGGCATTATAACTTTGTATGACTCAGAATACTGGAGGCAAAACCTCCCTGGGTACCCCGAGAAGCCCCCTAGTCCGTGGCCAGAGGTAATAAGTAAAGGTTTATTATAGAGCAGAGCAGCATAACTAGAGCCCAAATTCCCTGTGATCCAAGTTGTTGATCAAGGCTTAGTCATTCTTCTCTGGCTGGACAATACATCCATTTCTAAGAAATGCCAAGCACCACTGGTGCTCAGTAATGCTCAGCAGATACAGACCGATTCCAAGCAACACTTATTTAGCAGTTTGTACTCATTTTTAAGCAGGGATTAAAAAACAACAACGCAACAAGAACACACAACGTATTTCATTTAATAAAAAGACAGTAATGAAAATAGAAGCCCCAAACAAAAAAAAAATATAAGTTTTTGCTAGTGTGTGTCTCACTGAGACAGCAAATTTGTGAGCCAAAACTTCAGGTCATTGAATTACCATCCTCCCTCTGCAGCTACCAGGGTTTGGGGAACATCAGGAGCTCTCAAGATCTGGCCTGTTCTTAGGAAGCCTGCACGGCCCCTCTGCACCTTGTGGGTCACAGAGGAGCAGAGAGAAAGGAAGATTTTCCCCAGAACTGTGCAGACAGCACAAATCGATTTTGCAACTGCAGTAAATGTCCTGTCTCGCCTACTCCCTTCCTTTTACTCCTGTATTCAGTTTGTGTCACTTGCTAGCAAGGCATCTTTGAAAGTACAAGCAACTTTTCCGAGTTCTCTTTTGCATTTCCACCCAATACTAAAACTACTACAAAGAAGAAAGTGGGACAGAATAGCACGATTACTCCAAGGCTGTTAGTTTAAACTGCTCTATGCTGACAAGTGCAGAAAGGTTTCTTTCTGAACACAGACACTACCAGGTGTGTTATGTCTAGGTGACCTTTAAATTAAAAATAGCGTTGAAGAAATGCAAACAAAGCATTAAAGTATCAATTCTGTTCATGGCTTGCATTTTCTCCAGGGAGGATCTGAGGGAGAGGAAAGAGAGGGGTGTCTCTTCTTTCAGTGGCAGGCGGTGTTTTTTGTTCTCATGCTGAAGTGCAAGGTAGTATGTCAGGGTCTCAGCTGTGAGAGTGCATAGGAAGAGAACAGAATAAAGCATAGTTACCTTTCAGAGCAGGCAGGGGTGTTGGGACTAGGCACTAGAGCAGCTGTTTCAGACCATGAGCTTGCTGGTGATTTATCTAGGAACATCTCCTCCCAAGTAGTGGGATTTGTGCAGGAAAGGTTTGTTGTCTTACTGCTGGAGTCAGGATATTGTCTTTTTAGCAACAGGCATGCCAAATGCACTTTCTTCTCTGCTCCTGAATTCACATGGTTTGCTGGCAGGGATGGCTCTTACTCCAGGTCTTGAGATGGCAACTGACTGACCCAACAGCACCAGTGCTGATGCCCTTCCTTCACAGGCAGTAGGAGAAGGGGCAAGGAGACTTCTCTTTGCGTGCTTCACTGCTTGGATGGAAACAGCGTGCGGCAGCCAGTCCCCTCCCTCAGCAGCGGTAGGCAACAGTCAGAGCAGCGAGGATCGGTAGAGCTCCGGCGCTGCTGCATCTCGGCAGCAGGCGAGGAGGGAAGGGAGGGAGGCTGCGAGCTCAGCTTGCAGCAAAGTTTGTGCAAGGTTCTCCTTAACCCTTTCATGCTTGCAAGTGGTAAACAAGGCTGAGCTGTCTGCTAATTGCAGAGTAAGACATGAGCCAGGAGGAAAGGGTATTGGTTTCTCTCTCTGATTTTCTGGAAGTTGCAGAGGCTTTTGTTTTGTGCCTCTCGGAAGAGGTTAGCTGGGGAGGGTTCCCAGCTGGACTCCTGTCTGGAACCGTGGACAGGTGTTACTTCTTACCTGAACCATCAGGATAGTCCCCAAGCATTGCTCTTTGGCGTTGGTGCCTTTGGTGTATTTTTGCCCTTGTGTTTAGTGTCTGGGGAGGGCTCTGCAGCTGGTTTAGTTGCAGAGTTGCAGTTGCAGTTTCAAACTCCCTTGAGGAGTGTGTGAGTAAACATAACCCCCGCTTTGCTGTGTTGTGGATAAAAATGGTTTTCAGCAACTTATGAATGCATGAAGCACAATCTACATACAAGGCCCCATAGAAATGAGGCAGGAGTAGTCAAGGTTGGTGTGAGAGCCCAATCTATTCTGATCCCTCTCCTTACCAAACCTTTTGGCCTGCATTTCTTAGCCCCCTGCACAAGTAAGGATGTTTTGTGTCTCTGTCCCAGTTCCTACACAAATTAATCTCTATCAATGAAAATTATAATTTGTCGTGTGCACATTCCAGGAGGGTGGCAGGGGAACAAGATTTCCTTTGCTTTATTTGCTTTATGCGTGGTGGCTCAGTGTGCGGGGGACAGATGTCAGTTTGGGCTGCGTTGCAGCAGGCTGCTGGGTTTCACCAGCTGGAAGTGACCAGCATGCAGACAGGGTAGCCATGGTTTGCAGCTGCAAAGCACCGAGCTGCCTGCAGCTGCAGACAGCCGGGTTTCACGCAGCCTGAGCAGCCACGCTCCATGTCCCTTGTGCCCCAGCAGGTGGGGTTGCTGGGGGCACTCACAGGGTGAACCTGACCCACAGGCCCATGCTGGTTTGTGGTAGTGTCTAGTGCCCGGAGGTTGTTTTTCACAGCGCGTGCTTGGGGCACTGGCAGCAAGGTTCCCTTCTGGTAAACGGGTCCCACACGGCTTTGGGAAAGGGAATTTCATTCTCTCAGAATAGCTCTCCCTCTCTGCTTCCCCATGACCACACTCTGAGGAAGGGGGTCAAAGGGTAATGAAACACAGAGCTGCTCAACTCTTTCATCCTCCTGGGATGGAGGGGTGTCTTATAAACCCATCTTTCTATGGGCTTCAGTCTCCGGAGCTGACAAGCACAGTGTATTATTGCAGCGTTGCACTATTTAGATAAATAACAGATAGTCTCTATAAAAACCCTGATTCCTCCACACTTCTGCACCGGGTGGAACCTTCTGAAAACCAGGACTTTATACAGCAGCTTTGATTGCTGATTTATTTCACAATTCCTTTGTTGTAATATCATGTGCATTGCCCTACCTTGCAGCCTGTGTCATGATTCCCTGCTAGGTACATAGGAATGAAAATACAATGATAAATCAGAAGGAATACTGTGTGTATTTTTCACTGGAATCTGTGCAATTACTCCTTTACAAACAACCTACCTGATAGCACCTCCAAACCCTGGACACGGGTCCTTTTATTTAAGAAGAAATAAGTGAGAGCTCTATTTAACCAGGAATTATGTTGCTGGATGATTTATGAGACCCAGATGAGGCAGGCATGTGTTGAAATCCTGCAACCCAGCTTTCTATACAATGCTAATGAGCAGTCCTGAAATGAAAGCCTCTCCCTCCCTGTCCATGCAACACAGCTTCTCTGCTCAGCTCTTTTTCCCTTTGTTGATTTTGCAGTAAATTATCTCTCTCTTTTGTGGGACCAAGCTGCTGTTTGCTGGATGGGCACACTTAGATTTCTTGTTTCCTTTCTAGCAGGGTATAATAAAGACAGATGAATTTTAGATAATGCCACAATTTATACCAGCTGAAGCTGATGAATGCTTGACTGACTGATTGCTGAATTCCTGAATTGTTGAGAAGCGTGTAAGGCTTTCTCCCTATGTAAATTTTTGGGCCAGTCAATGACAAATTTGTGTGACATAAATGAAGGTGTACAAATTGCCTTGGAAATACCCAGAGATATGAACCCAGTGAACATAATTTTTCAAGCAGCCATTAAGAATTCAGGGGTGAAGAGTAGCGAGCTCATTAGGCTCCTTCCTTTGAATTATTTGACCTGTGCACCAAGCTTTGCATCTGCTCATTTTACACATCTTTCTCGTAATAGTCCCACAGCAATCTTCGAGTGAAATTTGGTTTTAACAAGGAACAAGTAAGATATCTGAATGATTGTTAGTGGCTATAATCTGTATGTTTCTTTAGGGATTCTTCTGTTATCCAAATTCATGAATCCTGTGAACAAACTAAAGTATACTTTGGGTCTTTAAACATGTATTTCAGTGCAGCTGCAGTGAATGGGGAGAGCTGGACTCTCCTCTCCCCCACATTGCTTTTGCAGCAGACACATCCCAGAGTGGTTTATTCAAGTCCTCAGCTGCAAAGATCTTCCATCATTCGTGTCTGTGTGGGGGAGGGCCACGGCCAAGCACAGGGCTCTTTTGCTGATGAAAATGATGTTTATTGAACCCTGGAAAGAGCCATGATTTGGTAGGTGCCTGTGCACATGTCAAAGATGACAGAGAAAACAGAAACTGTGGTCTGAGTTTGTAGTATTAAGGGCAGAAAGTGTGTTAAATTAGAGCAGACTGAACTCAGAGCTGAGTCCGAAATGCATTGTGTGATTGGACATGCTTTCCACCTCTTGTTTAGAGGTCACAGTTAATACCAGCTCACCAGTTATCTATTTATTACCATCCTTACCTTTTCTCCTGTTAAAACAACTTCTCTCCTCTGCCTACATGATTAATCCCTGCCTGGATGCGAGTTTGGCTGACAGAGCTGTTGTGCTGGCCCGAGGCAGCTTGGCTTGTTGTGAGTTTCTTTAGCCTTCAGAGGGGTTTGGGGAAGTTCACCCACTTCGCCCTGTGGAGGACTGCTAGAAATCTGTACCAGGTGGCTTAGAAATCAACTCAGCACCGTCAGCTTCTAGTAGCATTCAATACATTTGGCAGTAATAATCATACTTAGCACTTCTGTATTTTCAAGACACTTCCACTTAGTCAGTCCCTCGGTGAGGTGCAGTCAGACGGCATTGAAGAGGACTGCCAAACATCCCATTTTCTAGTAACTTTTTCTGCAGTGCAGCTACTCACAGGATACCTCCTCGAACAGGTGCCCAGGCCCTCTCCAACCTCAGAAGCCACAAAGTCCAATTCCCCAGGTGCCCAGCTGGTATTAGACCTTCCACATGGAAAAAGACCTGTTCTTTACCCTTCCTGCCTTCCTCATCCCCTGCCCCAGCCATCTAGAGGTGCTAGGAGGAGGCCCCTTGCTGCCATGAGGAGAGCTAGGTAACTGGAACTGCCTGTGGTGGTTGCTCAGGGAGTTGTTCCTCCAAAGACTGGGATGGTTCCTGGTTTCCAGCTAGAACCGTACAAATGCTAGGAACAAGAGGGTAAGAGATACTTACCCTCTTGGAGGAGGTACTGAAACAAGAGACAGCACTTGGTGCTGTTTGTCTTGGCAGAGTGGAATCTGCTGTTTTTGTTTGAATGTATTTTGTTTTTATAGCCACAGCAGACGATCTATACCACAAACAGGCATGTGGAAAACATAAAAAAAAATAAAATCATGTTTCAGTAGGTTTTGGAACTGCAGTCTAGTGGATGTTTGGACTTTTAGATATTTATTGCTCATTCAGATTTGCATGAAATAGGTCTAGCTGCCATCAGCTTTAAAGGAGAAAACCTATAGTCCATTGGATGGCAACCTTAAAAGCAAAGGAAGTTTCCCGGAGCTTGTTTCTTGCTTAGGCCACTAAGGGTCCCAAGCAAATATACTGACTTGTGTCTGCATCATTTCTATTTCAGGGAAAGGGAAAAATCGTTACTACCACTCCCCCACAAACAATCTGTCAATACAAAGTGCTACGCAAATGCACACGGTCACGAGCCCACTGCTTCAGCAGGGCTGGCTGCCTTTCCCCCTCTGCATTCCCACGCAATATTGTTTTGTCCAGTACAGCGTGCCTCAAAATGCTCCTGTGTTTGGACTGAAAGAGTTGTGTTGTTTTGAAAGGCTTTGGGCTATTTTGACAATTTGGCTTTGTTTTGAACTTCCTTCTTCAAAAATTCTGCAATGCTTTCGTTTATTTAGAAAAACTCATTCTCCCACAGACAACTGAAGAAATTCAGCCTAGTCTGATGTTACTGCTAATTTTTAGGAACATTTCTGATTTGTCTTACTGTTGTCAGTGAACAGCTGTATTGTCCTGCAGAGAATTCTGTCTGAAGCAGTCCTAAACTTTATTTTCATGAGTGAGCTTGTGAAGAAGGTCGTTGCAGATCCCCCAAATGGTTAAACACCACTCACAGAAGAGACTTGCAGTGCTCTAGTTAAGTTGCTGAGATCCAGCTCAGGTAGGGCCAGATGGCAGAGTGCGGGGTCATATAGAGACCCCTAGCAGGGAGGTTTATCTAAAAAGCAGGTTCCACCTGGATTCAGGCTTAAAGTACAAGGCAGCCACCCTCCACCAAGGTCCCACACACATCCTTGTGGACCTTGACAAAAATCAGCTGAGAAATGAGTTAGGGATAGAACTTAAAAGAGAGCCTGCTCTCCAGCCCATGGTCTAGATATTATGATTATTTCCTCATAAGTAGAACAGCTCTTGCAGCAATGCCTATTTTTAGGGAGTTCAGCACAATTCCAAGACCCAGAAGCTTCAGGTAAGTCTGGAGAAGCTTTCAGATGTGCTGATCATCTGTTTTTGGCTGGCTAGTTGCTAAGAGACAACCTGGGAGGTGCTCACATGGTGGTGAGCCACTCCGTTTTAGTCACTTAAAGCAGACACTTGTTTTAGCACTAAGAATCAAACTTGTCTTACAGCCCATCTGCACTGCTTACCGGATGATCTTAGCATGACTGATGACAATGCATAGTAATTGCTAATAACTGGGCCTTATTTTATCAACAAGATAACAAGGAGACTAGGTTGTTTCTCTGCATGATGGACAAATAACCCATGTGGACAGATCAGCTTTTGCTGAGAACAGAATTTTGTTCTTTCCTGCATAGCAGGGCTGTTTCCTCAGGGGACACTCAGCATGGACCTCAGTATCAAAACCAACACCTGAACTGTGTGCACGCATGAAATGTGCATGTTTTGTACTTTGGTGCTCTGTCTGGTTCTCCTGAAACTCGGGATATTCTTGATGGAGCCTGAAAATCTACTTGTTCATTTTTTATTCCCACGTTTCTCCACAGTCTGGCTCCATGCTCTGGCTGTGGACAACTTAGCATTGCCTTCAGTGCCACTTAACAAGGGCCTACGGGCAAGTGGGTGAGTCACACAAGATACTGGACATGCTGTCGCCACAAAGCCCATCTCAGCCCACACAGAGCTGGCCCTCTCTGTGCAGAGAACCCTTTGACTCCTGTGGGCTCCACAAAGATTTCTGCCTGCAGGAATAGCTTGCAGCATTGAGGCTTAGATGGGATTCCCTGAAAGACGCTTCACAGCACAGATGATGCTGAGGAGAGTCTTAGACACAGTCACACATGTTAAAATGTGTGCCTTTCCTCCTTTTACAGCTTAAGGTACCACCTGAACTTGCCAGGCAGCACCGTGATTACAAAGCTGATCAGTAAAAAGCTTTTTCTTCAGGGCTCATCCTGAGCAGAACTTTTCTAAAGCTGGAGGTCGTTGTTATGCAGGGTGGTATTTTGGTCTGGGCCCAGAGCTAACACTCAGGTATTCACTAACTCACTCTTGGCAGGGACCCATGAGGCATTACTTTCATAATCTTTAAAGCATGAACAGATACTACCTGAATTCTAACCAAGTCCTCCCAGGCAGACCATAAAGCTGAATGTACAGTGGGTAGAGTATTGGGAGTGCTAGCTGCAAAACAGTTAAACCCTTCTCTGAAGTCTTGGATGTCACATTATTTGCATGATTCACAGTTAACAGATGGGCTTTTGCCTATATTCAGGGGGACCATTCTTCAATTGCAATCATTAAATAATAATTATGACAGTTTATACTGAAAGGAAAACAATTTTGTGATGACCCCATTACATCATTTTTTATTTCTTTCGTTTGTTTGTTTTAGTTCCAGTCTTAAAGAAGAAAATCCCTTTTCTCAGTTCTCATTTGCAAAATATGCAACTAAGAGGACTTTGCCCACCCACACGCTTCAACATTTCAGATATCGGTATTTCCATCCAGGGCTGGATGAACTCTTTCTAAACCCATCTGGAGGAAACATAGTTGAAATCTTTGCAGCAAGAGAGCGAAAAGCAGTAGTAGATGCAAACACTGCCATCTCTGCTCTGCCACCATTTTTCACTGCAGTTTTGAATAAACTGTTCAAATAATCTGTTCTATACAGGAAAGCACAGCACAGAAATCCTCACCCACTGCCAAGAGTTAGCAGAGTTATCAAGCTAAAAAAATTCTTCAAATGATAGAAAAGTCCTTGCTGCTTGGCATTGGATTAAAAGGCATTGGATTAAAACTTCCAAGAGTTCAGATTATCTCACATACATCTGCTTCAGAGCTTCTGACACCTTCATCTGGAGACACTCAATCTGGCCTTGCTCAAGCACGGTACTTGATGAACTGTACCATGGGTCTGAAAAAGTGTGTGGTATCTGTGCTGCTCCTCCACATTGTCTCTGCGTGCCTGCCTGTGGCTACCCGTACAACACAGGAAAGTTCACCTTACAACTAAGATGTTCCTGATGGCCTCTGTCTGCCTGAGGATTCTGCTGCAGAGGGATATGATGTGTATCCTGGGACAAATTTCAACATCGCAGATCTGTCTGGGAATAAGGCCTCAATTACATGCAGATTTAACCTGCAGGTGGGCATGGGAGTCCCCTTGGTGCTTATCATGGAAAACAGTCAAGGTCATCAGAGTGGGAACTTTACTCCTTTACTGTATTTTACTCCTTTGTTTCATAAAACAGCCATTCAGGTATTTCTTTTTAATCCACTTCCCAGGAGTGACCCTTCCCAATAGCAGAATCCCTTCTCTTGCCTCAAGTCTCTAAGTTGTGCTCCTGCCTCTGCCTCAAAGCACCTGTACCCTAACATCTGCTGTTTATGGCCAAAGAGCCTCAGAGCTCGTGCTGTGGCATAGTCCCCATGCATTGCTCTGCCCCTGTGCAACCATATCCCAATTTATGCTACTACACTGACGGAGCAGGAAAAGAGTTATGTCACAAACAATTTTGAAATCTGTGATTCATTGGATGAAAAGACAATACACTATTGTTTGTCAGCTTAGGTACAACAGTAGGAACCTAACATTACCAGTGAATTCAGCTTAGAGATGGATCTCGAGCCCTAGTTCCAAAGTTAAAACTCTTAGAGTACTGAAGAGGAGCAGAGAAGGCAGCATAAAGACAAACAAAGAACAACTGCACAGTGTGACTGTGTATGTTCCCACTGTTTCACTGGAGGCCTCTTCATACGACAGCTCTTAGCATGTACTCCTTTCCAACAACACTGGAGACAGGATGTCAGCCGAGACAGACTCTCAGTCTGAGCTGTGACGGCTGTTGCTATATATTTATGGTACAGCCAGGGGTGTTTCCATTTAATGCCTGTCTGATAGCAGTCACAAGTTCCCTCTTCCCCAGCCTCTGGGTCAGTAACAGAACAAGCTCACCGGCCAGTTCCACTTAATTACTGTTCATTTTTGGTGAAACAAAGAATAAATGTTGCTGTGTGACTGTGTGCTTAACTAATGTGCCTGATTATTAATAGCCAGTTTTGGTTCCCCTCCCAGCCTGTGTGCCACAAAATACATTTCCCTTCTGTCTCCAGGATCAAGCTGTCTGGGAAGTCACTGTTCCGTGAGGAGACTGGACAAAGACCTTATTGAACTTCCCTTCCATTTTAACAGAAGACTGATCTCCCTCTTTATTTTTAGCATGTTATCAACAAAAGTTGCTTTATTGCTTCACTGTTCATAGATGAGGACATAGTTTTGATACAGACAAACAGCTCTACCCAGAAAAATTCACCACATTGTTCTCCCGCATGGCACACATGAAGTGCACTGCTTGGTTGTCTGGTTCTTCTCCTCTCAGGCCTCAAATGCCCACCACTCCACACAACCTCTCAGTTCCTGCTGAAAGCAGGAGGTTTTATCCATGCCCCAAATCCACATTCCCAGCCTCTCCCAGCTTCTTAAAACCCAGGCTTCTCTAGTGCCCAGGCATCAATTCCAAACACATTTGCAGATCTTGTACTGCACTCAGGTGATGCTCTTGAAGAGGCATCTTGTCCTGGGCAGCTGTAGGAAGCCTCCTTGCTGGGCATCAGTGGCCGAAGAAGATGTGCATTGCACAGGGGAGAAGACTGAAAAGAGAGACCTTATGGATGCCATGTTACTGCTGAAAACTAGCCTTTTCTCTGGCGGGTCCCTCTTATTATTTCAATAGCTATTCCATGTATTTACTTTAAAGGACTTGAAAATTCATACATCCATTCTCCATACATCCGCGTGACTGCCACTGGAGACACAAAGGCATTAAACCCTTTCCCTGACAACAGCTGTAGGAAATACTAAGTTGTGTCAATGCTTCATTTCTACTTCTTGAAGAGAGAGCCTTTTGCTACCTTACCCGCTAATGCCAACAGAATCCTTGTTTCCACGTCCTAGGATTTTAGGCTTGTGCAATAGGTAGAAGGCACAGTATCTGCTTCTCCATACAATTTATTATTAATATTTCTTCCTGCTTCAACTCTTCTAATGACTAGTTCAAAACAATTAAGGAAAAGAGTAAATGTAGGAATAATTCAACAAGCTGCTGGTCTCAGGCTGTAACAGGAGCATGTACAGTGTGTATGATGTGCTGGGACTCTAGCAGGGGTCAGTCCTGCAAAGATTATCCTGGGAATAAATGTGTGCACTTAAATGAAATTACAGTGTAAGAGATTAGACCTCTGAGGTCCACTGCTTTAAAATGAGGAAATCTCAACTTCCATGATCTTGGAGCAGACCCAAAATCAACAGCTATAAGATTTTTTTACGCCACTCTGTAGACATCTCTTTATGTGGACCCTGCCAGACTGCAGTGAGTGCTCTGCCTAGCCTAGGGCAAGTGACTGAGTTAATCAGCTGGGTAACTGAAGAGGTCATTCACATATTGGTCAGATTCAAAGCCTCTGTATTGATGACCAAAGCTTGTGATAGCAATGCTTTGCTGGGCTGCACCACAGTCACTCCTTGGTGGAGCCTCGGTTTCCTCAGCTGGGCACTTTTCCACCATCTCTGTGCTTGGCTCCCAGAACTGGGCTTCTTGAAGGAGCTGTTTGTGAATGTGGTGCTGCTGACTTCATCATTGACACTGCAGCTAGCTCCATACCTGGCCTGCGCACTGAGAGTGCAGTCCTGAGTACCAAAGGGAACTTTGCTGCACTTTAACATCACCACCAGGGGCTGTAGCTACCCTTCTTCAGCATCCCCTGCACAGCTAGGCTGACGTTAGTATAAGGACTGGTTCTTTGACCATTAGCCTAGCCACCAATGCTTGATGTACTCCTGGTTCCATGACTGTTTGCAAAAGCTGAGTTGCAGAGTTCTGGACGCTAACAGACAGCTTGCAGCACCTAAAGGTGCCGTTTCCTTGGGGTTGCATTAGCCTGCCAAACATCATTAGGTGGCAGACCTGCAGGAATTCACCATATCAGTGTTGGATGTTAGCACTGCCAAAGCACTGAGCCTGCAGCCAGGTGTGGGCTGTTGTAGCCCACTGGCAAGTTCTTGTCACTCAGCACCGAGCAGAGTTTGGCCTGTTAGCCATGCCTCACAGGCTTTGTAGCTTACAATATAGCAGCTCGTGCTTGTGACACTGGAGAAGCCTTGTTCAAAACCCGCTGGCAGTCAAGATAAACACTTTTACAAAGATGGAAGGGGGCTGGTCTACAGTTTGGTTAGTTCCTCAAGTCTGAACTACCCCTTCTTACTTTAGCACCATTTGTGTCTGCAATCCGCAGCCCCCACTCCTGCCCCGCTTATATTTCTTTCTTTTTCCTTATATCACTGTACAGAAAGCTGTGCATTGTCCATCCTTCTTCTTTCCAAACCATCATTCCCCACCCCCAGCCCACCTCAGGCTCACACAAAGTTCACAGGAGCAGAGCCAATTCACTGCAATATTCATATTTCAGCGAGTGGGTCATATTGGACAGCGCTGCAGTGGAAATGCAGCAGTGGGCAGCTGTTTCCCATTTATTCACATGTAACCTTCACAGCACTGTCAGCAGAATATTAAACAAGGTTTTAGCATCTGCTTTTTTGGTTGGTTGGGTATCAGCCAACTGCTCCTGAATTCCAAGATTGACTAAGTGTCTGCATATCTCATTAGCAGGGTTAGCAAATGTTTATCACTCAGTGCCGCAGCAAAACCTCAGCCACCCTTAGCTCCTCTGCAAAACATTATTGTTGGTTGCAAGTATCTGATTCTTGTGGCTTCTTTTACCGAGGCCCAGCATGAGCTCTCCTCTGTTTCCTAGGGACTGTAGGAAAGCTCCAGGCCATACCAGACTGAAAAGAGATGGCCACTCTTACCAAAATGAATGTACCTTTTCTTGGTCAAAAAACAAACCAACCAACCAAACAAGAAGCTTTAGCCTGCCCCTCAGCTGTTTTAAATCACAGTACAGAATTAACTGGGGACAGTGCAGAAAATTACTGTCTGATTCACTCTTGCTGGCCCCAAGTGACATCCAGGAATTCATATCTGTGTTCCAGGTATAACCCCAAGGACATTCTGGAAAGTCACCATCTGTGGTGGTGGGCTGCAGCTCCTTGAAGCTTCCTTGCACCAGTCAATTCACACCCAGCTTTCTCACCCACTCTATGTTCAGGTAAGCAGTGGATACTCCAAGCATTCAACTGTCATTAAGGAAAAGCAGGTGGAAAAAACATGCCAGAAGGGACAGATGCAATCCTACAAGTCCCCAAATTAGATTTACACCTACTCTCTGCACCTGGTTGTGTGTCTACCCAGCACTGAGTTGGGTGAACATATTCCCATCTTTCTTTACTGCTCTTTGTCACAGAAAAGCAGGGTCTCAGACCTAATTGTAAGGTCCACAAGTGAATTACTCCTGTCAAAGGAGTTAATAAAACTTGGCACATCTGGCTCTACATTCACACATTCCAGTATTCAGCAGTCAGGACTGCCACTTCTGGAGACGCATCCTATTTTTTCTGGTAGTGGGACACAGGTCTTTCTCAACTCTACTGACATTTAATGATTCTCTTTGTTGCCCTGCTTGTTACTGTCAGGGCACATTGGATTCACTGCCATCTGAGGTAAGACTTGTTTTATGAGTCTGACAAGAAATGTTGAAGTGTCTGAGGTACTTTGGATAATTCATCTGAGAAAGATAGTGAGCTCCTTGCACAGGAAACGTGCTAACCTGTCTGAAAGAACTACAGAGAAGCAACTGAAGAGAGTGTACATGAACAGAAAAATTCCAGTGCCATTCATTCAAGCAGCAACCGCAGCATTTCACTTACCCCAGCCTGATCTTTCTCAGGTCTCCATGCACTGAAATACCTCCCAACATTCCTGATGACTTGAGCACCATTTTTATTTTCCCATGTTGAAGCTTCTTTGCCTCCTGCTGCAGTCTTCAACTCACTGGGGTAAAATGGGGTAAACTGGGGTTATATTTAAGTAGTATGCCAATTATTGCTAACTTAAAGCTAATGATGGGAGAGGTGGTTTGCCTTGTTTGAATGGTACGTGAATCTGAACTGAGCTGGGTTCCTGATTAAGATTTGGATACCAGGCCTGGAGCTAGTGCCATAAGCAAGTAAGAACAATGGTAACGAACTCAGACAATAAGCACTGAAGGTGCGTGGGAACTGTAACCATGTCTTACTAGGTTTCTATGCAGCATATCAAATACAATGCTGAAAAGCTCTAGTTATGGGTGAAATAATGTGACTGTCCCCAAAAGCACTGTAGATGTGGTCAGTGCATATCAAAGGGCTGACTGATGATTCATGATCCATTTGCCTTCAACGTCAGGAAGGAGGCTGGGATGTGGAAGTAATATCCTCAGAGAATAGATAATGTTGGGTTACCCATTATTTCCATCTTTTTTCTACTTAGCATTGCTTTTTTTCTTTTTTTTTTCTTTTTTTTTTTCCCAGAAATCCATGCCATACTGCCAATTTTCATGCAGTTACGCTTAAAAGGCTTGAATGTATTTTTTTGATCCCACTGTTTTTGGATTCTGTATTGCTACTAGGCTGGTGCAGAGCAGCTTGTCTACTGTAGTCTTCTGTGCTCTTCATCTTCCCATGATGCTTTAAACTGGAAGTTTGGACACTTTCTAGGTAATCCTACAAATGTCCACTAATAGCATAACACTTTTTCCTAGAAATGATTCGTACCGGGTGGTATGTTGAAGATCAGGCATGTTTTTGGTTACAGCTCTGAGCTTTGTCCTAGATTTCTCTTCTAGGTCCATCCCAGGATTTAGTTTTCTGTGCCTCAGTTCACCACTTAAACTGGCTTAATTCTGTGCTCTCCCATCTTTCTGTCTGATGTGCTTTTAAAACACATGATGGTGGCTGACTCTCTCTCTTCTGGTGACAAAAATGGCCTTCCGTGCTCTGTTGTCTCTTGAGTTCTTTGATTTACACATTGATTTCTACATGGCTATAGATATGTCACATTAAGGAAAAGCTGGTGCTTGGCAACACAAATGATCGCAACACATCACCTTCCCTTAATGATCTTGGCCAGACATCCACAGGTAAGGGGTGTAACTGCCAAACTGACATTTCCCTCAGGAAATGCTCTGTCCCTCCTCTGGTTCCCCCCTCCCCTTCATTTGGAAAATCTTTGATAATTAAATCACTGCAAAGGCAAGTGATCTGTTGTTATAATTCATTCGATAATTCAGCCTAAACCCCAGGTTTCTCTTTGCACAAATGAAATTTGCTCTGTTCACAAAAGATTGACTCCCAAGCTACCTGCTTACTCACACAACCCCTTTCTTAATTAGATGGCTGAAACTAGCAAAGCATGGCCTTCTTCCCAGCACAGATGACCTTAGGGAAACAAAAAGGCTTTTCATTAAAGAGGTCCTGGAGACTCTGCCATAAAGAAGAGAGATATATTCATTTCTGGAAGAAGATACAAAGATACAGTTGCTGCTTGGTCACTTACTGTAGGCAGCATCTCCTGTTCTCAGGCAGCAGAGAGAGATGATGGGTTCAGCTGTCACACTGGGGACCCCTTATTCTGGCTTCTTACTTTTTTTTTTTTTTTCCATTATTCAGCTATGTTTCTCTTTACTTTAGTAGGTTTTGCTTGAAAGAACTGGATAAAGTTTTAAGAAGTGTTGTCTTGGACATGAAGAACAGCAAGACTTGGTCTGGAAAGCACAATCTTTTTCCTCTGTAGCTGAATGAGCTGCTCTGTAAGTGCCAGCAGACACTTTTTGCACTGCATAGTCCAACTACTCAAATGTGATGCAGCACCTGCAGGCAAGTTGCCACTTGAAAAATGAACCATGGCCATGATGATTTCTATTGCTGATGTCTTCAGATTAAGCTTGGATATTTTTCCATTAGAAATCATAGTGGTGCACTGGCTATTAGCTCCACATCCATATTGAAATGTTACACTAAGGATCCAGCTAAGGACTTGAGGATCTAACCATTCTTTTTGGCTTTCATAAACTACCAATCTATCTGAAAATAAATTTCACATATCCAGGGTATCAGGTCTGTGTTACCAGAGGACTGTACCTGGACTGAAGCAGGCTTTGAATTGCCTGGTGGGGAAGCAGTGTAGCTCCAAACCACCCTCAACCACTGTAACAGTGCCTGGTGCTCAGCCATGCCATGGAAGTTGTGCCAGTTGGAGAGCTGAAAGCAGGAGCAGAAGAAGAAGGAAATCATATGTAACAGGTTCAGAGAGAAAAGCTGCCATACCCTTTGTTTACTGCAACAGACATTTCTTTACCAGCCCTCATGCCTTGGGGACAACTAGAAAAATCTCTGTTCAATTGCCCCTGTGACCTGTAAAATGGACTATAACAACTTTCTGAAGATTACACTTCTGCATCTGTAAGGGCTGGAGATCAAACTGCTGCATTTAGTTAACACTCCCTGCAAACCAGCTTGTTCTGAGCCACCCATTGCCTCTGAACTCAAAGCACATTTGGATTCCTAATAGAAACAGCTGTGAGTTTTCACTGAAAGTTTCCCTTTGCTGTATCCAGAAGATTCCCTGTTTCTTAGATGACATGATGGGGATTCCTTAGCAAGCCTTTTGAATGCCAGGGCTCTTTTTTCCTTGCCACCCATTTCTTGTTCAGAGCAGCTGTTGAGGTACAGAGGGTAGAACCATATTCTGTTTCCATTTATGTGTGAAATCCCTGCAGTGATAAAAGGTTGGTTCATCTCTCACCAAGTACAGGATCTGGCTGATATTTAAACTCACAGCAATAACAATTTCATTACCTTTGAGATTCCTGTCACTGAAAAAGAATGGATTGACATGCTAGAAGCCAAAAATATCACCCACATCTTCACTGCATATCCCATCACATTCTTTTATTTGGTGTCAATACTCATTTGCAAACAGCAGTAAGCATCAATAGGCAGTAATAAACAGGAATATCCAGTGACAACCACTTTGTATAGTAGATGCTAGCTGGAAGTTTCTAAATAACATCTAGGATTCATTGTTTCTGGATATTGTCAAGTATCCCAGGGCTCCAAAACATTTAGGAAGTTATTTAGACAATAAATACTACACAAGATGTATTTATAAATTTATAATAGAGTAGAAGGAGCCCCAAAACTTTACAGCATGGAGCAACCACTAACCATCTGGAGTTGGCAAACAACCCAGGGGTAGGTTAGTGCCCAAGTGTTACTACTGAGGTTTTACAACAGCTTCAGAAAGCATCTGTCTTGCTGTGTCTAGGGGACACAGAACTGGATGAACCCTGACCTGACCTAGCTTTCTAGTTGTGGCCAGCCAAATCAGTGTTACCTGCTGGCCTCCTGATTGTCTGGTGATATAACTTTTCCTCCCTAGAATCATCCCAAGCTAGCACATTTTCATTTTGGGGAAAAGGGCAAAAGTCTTTGTCATGTTTCATCTAAAAGACAGCTTGCCTCTTCCTTACAGAGAAAGCTTTGTTCTCATCTGCTTCCAGAGAAAGCATCCCAGCCCTACAGCACAGCAATATTGCATTAGCTTTCTGCAGGCATGACTCTCACATGCAGTTTCATAAACAGTAATTTTCTTTAGGGAGCCTGAGGGAAAGAGAAGGGAAAAATAGGGGAGAGTAGTGGGAAGACACTCACTAGACAACTTGACTTTTCAGGAAGATAGAGCCATAGGCTGATTTATATCCTTTTGCCAAGGAAAGGCAAATGTAGTTGTCCTGACTTCTATATTTATTAGACTCGAAATGCCATTCCTTGCAGCACAAAGATCTCAGCTTTTAAGAGCCCACAATAGCAGGAAAGTAAACCAGCATTCTTGCGTAGCAAGCTGTTGTAAAATTTAAACAGTATTCAAGTATTACAATTTATCTACCCTAGCCTAATGCTGGTAAACAGCAAGGAAATCAACCCACCCAATTTCCATTAAGTACTCTGAACAGCTCCACCTGGCCTCTGCTCTGAACCAATCCTTGCCAGCAAGCCTCTATTTAGCAGGTATGTAAAGCTTTACCAGGGGCTGTTACTTGTTATGTTCTACAGGTCAATTTTTGCTCTATTAGCATCAGGAGTCACTAAGAATTTGGACTTTAGATCCTATTTCTGTATATAATAAATAGCATTCTTTTAGCCTATGTTCCTGAAAAAAGTGTGTGTTGTCAGACAATGGCTGTTCTTGTGCTGATGAGCTAGTCACAATACAGAGTTCAAATGTGAAAATATATTTTGGGCTGTGAAAAAGACCTAGCTTCACCTGTGTGCTTTTCGTACTGCAGCATCAGAATACCAGGTAAGGAAAACCTCTGTGATGGCTTGAGCCACTTTGGCTGAAGACAACAAGCAGAGTCTTCAGGAGGGCTGTATGCCAAATATTATGACTCTGGGCTCAATCAGTGAGAGAAACAAACTCTGCATGCAAATATGGCAGAAAATTATGCTGTGATGGCCCTGCTGTGCTTCTGGTGCTTGGGTCAGGGCATTTACAGTGTTCTGGAGTTTCCCAACTCAGTATAGGGGGATAAATACTTTCCAGAATGGTTCTTCAGCTTCTATACTTTCTTTCTTTTTTTTTCTTATCCTCCTCTCTGGTAAGGTCACCTCTTTATTTATCTTATGCTAGCAAACAGACTGGAAATCAGCTTGTTTCCAGCATCTGCTCCTCTTAGGCATCACTTACAGCTTCTTTAAGAGTACTTCTCTCTTCCTTATTTTTTCTTATATGTCCTTTCCTTTCCTCTCCCTTCATTCTCTCCTATACTTGTGCTGATTGCTCTAACTCACCCCTGCTCTCTACCTCTTCCAAAGCATCACAGCTCTTCTGGCAGTGGGCCATCTAGCACTCCAGATGGCTGGCATTTGCTGCTTCTGCCACAGGCTGGGGTAACGAGCTTGCTATTTCAGTAACAAATCCAATGCAATTTGCTTCAGGGAATAGCTATACCGGAATGAGTTATTGCCCGCTTCATTTCTGAAGGATGTGTTCCCTGCTAGCAAAGACCTGTTTCATTAAGGTCCCTCTGAATCTACTCCATAACTCCCTGGCTGAGGTGTGGAGCAGCCTGGTTTCTCATGAAGGTATAGTAGTGCCTCTCCTCCGCTTTGGGACTGCTCACCCTTAGCATTATACCGCCCCTTGGCTGTTTTTTTTTTTCCAGCTGGTATGTAGAACAGAAAGGAATCAAAAGCTCTTTTGCCAGCCTGCGCCATGATGCAGCCTATTCCAACTTGTGAATTCGTGTTGTGTGCTAGGTTTCAGTGCTCTAGAAATCTCTTATTTTCTTAGAATCAGGGTGTTAGGTCTTGTATATGACTAACTCTCCTCATGAATCCCATTTTGTAACTTCTGAACATTTTGCAAACAGCAGACACTTCGCAGTAGTTGAGCCAAACCAATGAATATTCTGGCTGAAACTGGATTGGGTATGCGCAGGGTAAAATTTTACCTTGAAACTAGTTCTGATCCCTGGGAAAGTGAGTGGCAGCACATGGAATGGGCAGTGCATGGTGATGGGGCTGCGTGTGGTGGGGGAAAGGGGTGTCTATAACATTATGCCTCTTCTTGGGTGTCTGTACTCTGATGGGTTCTAGATGAACTGGAGAGGAGAGTTTTGGTGGGGAGCAGCAAAGTTGAAACTGATGGTCAATTGCTTCCTAACAAATGCAGTCTGGTTTAGAGCTATCTACCTCCTTTTGGGGCAAAGGTGTACAAATGTATTTACTAAACATGAGTGTGAGAAGCAAAGGAGAGACTCTGAAACAGTTTCTCTGTGAGGGATGTGAGAGACCATGAAGAAACATAAGGAAAAAGCTGGGAGCTGCCTGCTCTGCTAGGAACAGTAACTTGAAGTTGGTATGGGAAGCCCAGGAGACGAAGATGAAGACTGTACTTGCAGCAGCTGTTTGAGACATCATGTGTGTTTGTCCTGGGGCCTGTCAAGTACCTTATCACTCTAGCATAAACACAAATATACCACCTTCCACAAGACAGCTAGCAAGTTATCATCCATCCCTGTCACAGCGTGGGCTCACTCCTCTCTTAGAGACCCACATGACCTAACACAACCCCCTGCTCTGTAACAAATCTAATGTGCACAATGACACATCCACAGCCTGCTAAATCCTGCAGTGGATTAGGAATGTATTTATAGAAGCTGAAATGAATATTAACAAGCTGTCCTCTGAAATCTAATTGTGTCTCCTAAAATTGCTAGGTTTTTGGCCAACATAAATTAACATAAAACTACTGCTAACATCTCCTCTGGATGAGGGGGTGGAAAGCAGCCCTCCAACACAGTGACTCCAGATCCTAATTAAAAGCAGTAGTTCAATGAATGGGACCTCCTGTCTCCTCCCCTACTAATTAGCAGGATATTGCTGTAATCTCCTCCCTTGCTAGACAGCTTACTCATCTCCCCCTTAATGACTCCAAAATGGTTGCTTTTTCAGTAGTACTTCCCTGCTGAGTTCTGCTTGGGAGTTACCATTCTATATGGGAAAAAAATCATGTTTTTCAGTTCTTAAAACCTTCTCCAAACCAAAACAAAAACCTCAAGTTCCTGAAGCACGTGTCTGGGTTTAGGGTTTAATTGCTGGGAAGACTGATCGGTTTTCGCAGTCGCAGATCTAAACTCTCCCTTTGTAAATGCAAAAGCACAGGCTCTAGAAAAGGCTGGGCTCCCGTATGAGGGGAATAATATTCTGCTTGTGCTCTGTTTGTGGGGGCCAGGCTGGCAAGGCGTGGTCGGCAGGCAGCATCTTTCTCCTGGCTGTCAGCATCCAGCTCAGCTGCTGCCAGCTACATGGATGCAGAGTGGGTTGTGGCTTGCCTGAATTTGTGTTCTGGCTCTGGTCCTTGAGGTTCTGATGTGTACCTGGACACCCTGTTCCTGTGTCTATGGGCTGGAATAAAGTGTTGCTCCTACTAAAGAAGCTTTCACTTTAGCTTTGCAAGGACCATCAGACCCATTAACCCCTAGCCTTTAAACATCTAGGAAGAATCTGAACACCTAAAACACTATTCAAAATGTTTTCTGCACATAAACCCTAAAACACCTCGTGCCATGAATTGTCAGAGGGAGGGAAATGTCTGAACAGTAATTTACAGCATAAAGTAGAGGTTCTCCTAGAGCTGGATAAAAGGAAACCTCGGGCATGGGGATATGTAGAAAATGGTCTGTGTGTGGCTGTATAATCTGCCTGAAATGCCAGTGTGTGTGAATTTAAGCGTGCACTTCAGAAGGCTCTGCTTAAAGGAAACTGCCCTTCTGCAAAGGTTTTGGAAGTAAAAAGGGAGACTGACCCTGAGCCATACCAATCAGTAGCCACCTGCGTGTGTGAGCTTCCCATGCCTTAGCACTGAGGGGCTACCACAAATTTTACGGAATGAATTAGACTATCAGAATGGGTTGTTAGTAATACTGCAGAGGCATTTCTACCGCAGAGTGGGTGAAGTAAAGTCCAAAACAGCTGGATATCCTCCAGAGCCTCTGATCTCCTTCCAAGATTCAATTGCAATGACAAAACTTCTCAGGTCCTCTTGCTGCCTTGCCAAGGCAGGAAGGCAGCTGCCTTGGGCTGCCCACGCTGCTGGCCAGCATGGCTCCACCAGGCACTGCAAACCTCTTAGTGGGTTGCCATCTGCTGGCACTGCCTCTAACTGCTTCCTACTGGGGGGAGCAAAGAGAAGGGCATCTACAAAGGGGGGTGTGGGTCAAGCAAGCCTGAAATGTAACTGCCTGATAACTTATTTTCTCTAAGTGTAAGCTCCTCAACCAATTGCCTGTGCTGGTTTAGCAGGCCTTGCACTAAGGAGAAGAAAGCTTTGTTGTCCCGTTGGGAGCCTGTTCCTAGGATCTGTTCCGATTTGAAATGATTTACCATCACCACCCAACAGGCTACGTGAAACAAAACAATAATTTAGCTTCTGCAAAGCCTTCATTTCATCTGACATGAATCAAATAAGTCACATCACAGTTAATGTTTTAATGTAATACTAAGCTAAAACTCTGCCTCTGGAGCTTGTTTCCTCACAGAATAGCTCAAAGCATAAACTGGTACAGTTTAAGCAAGGGGCATTCTGATTTTGAAGATCCTGTAATGGGAAAAAAAAAGTTCCTTTTCCAGTTTAGGGATAAATCACTTAATCCTGCTGTGCAAACTGGAAAAGGTGTGTGTAAATCTGGCTGCATCATTGTCAAGAAGCAGTGGTCTGGGCCTGACCAACCACTGAGGATGATTTGAGAACTCAAACTCACAGGCTCAGGTGGGCTTCCTGAGGCCTGAGTTTGCCGGTGATGTTACAGTATCACAGTATCACAGATTTCTAGGTTGGAAGAGACCTCAAGATCATCGAGTCCAACCTCCGACCTAACACTAAGTACTCCACTAAACCATATCGCTAAGCTCTACATCTAAACGTCTTTTAAAGACCTCCAGGGATGGTGACTCCACCACCTCCCTGGGCAGCCCGTTCCAATACTTAATAACCCTTTCGGTAAAGAAGTACTTCCTAACATCCAACCTAAAACTCCCGTCGCAACTTTCGCCCATTCCCCCTCGTCCTGTCACCAGGCACGTACGAGAACAGACCAACCCCCACCTCTTTACAGCCTCCTTTAAGGTAACTGTAGAGAGCGATAAGGTCGCCCCTGAGCCTCCTCTTCTCCAGGCTGAACAAGTCCAGCTCCCTCAGCCGCTCCTCGTCAGACTTGTTCTCCAGACCCCTCACCAGCTTGGTCGCCCTTTTCTGGACTCGCTCGAGCACGTCCATGTCCTTCCTGTAGCGAGGGGCCCAAAACTGAACACAGTACTCGAGGTGTGGCCTCACCAGAGCCGAGTACAGGGGGACAATCACTTCCCTAGACCTGCTGGCCACACTGCTTCTTATACAGGCCAGGATGCTGTTGGCCTTCTTGGCCACCTGGGCACACTGCTGGCTCATATTCAGCTGACCATCAACCAATACTCCCAGGTCCCTCTCGGCCAGGCAGCTTTCCAGCCACTCATCTCCCAGCCAGTAGCTCTGCTTGGGGTTGTTGCGCCCCAGGTGCAGGACCCGGCACTTGGCCTTGTTGAACTTCATACAGTTGACCTCAGCCCATCGCTCCAGCCTATCCAGATCCTCCTGCAGAGCCTTCCTGCCCTCGAGCAGATCGACACACGCACTTAGCTTGGTGTCATCTGCAAACTTACTGAGGGTGCACTGGACGCCCTCATCCAGATCATCGATAAAGATATTGAAGAGGACTGGCCCCAGTACCGAGCCCTGGGGGACACCACTAGTGACCGGCCTCCAACCAGATTTGACTCCATTCACCACAACTCTTTGGGCCCGGCTATCCAGCCAGTTTCTAACCCAGCGAAGCGTACGCCAGTCCAAGCCCCGAGCAGCCAGTTTCTTGAGGAGAATGTTGTGGGGAACGGTGTCAAAAGCCTTACTGAGGTCAAGGTAAACCACATCCACAGCCTTTCCCTCATCCACCAAGCGCGTCACTTGGTCATAGAAGGAGATCAGGTTCGTCAAGCAGGACCTGCCTTTCATAAACCCATGCTGACTGGGCCTGATCGCCTGCTTGCCCTGCAAGTGCTGCGTGATGACCCTCAAGATAATCTGCTCCATGAGCTTTCCGGGCACTGAGGTCAAACTGACAGGCCTGTAGTTCCCCGGGTCTGCCCTGCGGCCCTTCTTATAGATGGGCGTCACATTGGCTAGCCGCCAGTCAACTGGGACCTCCCCCGATAGCCAGGACTGCCAATAAATGATGGAAAGTGGCTCGGCCAGCTCCTCCGCCAGTTCTTTCAGTACCCTCGGGTGCATCCCATCCGGCCCCATCGACTTGCGCACATCCAAGCTTCGTAGCAGGTCGCCAACCATTTCCTCATGGATAGCGAAGGCCACATCCTGCTCCCCATCCCCTTCCACCAGCTCAAGGCACTGGGTATCCAGAGAACAACCGGTATTGCCGCTAAAGACTGAGGCAAAGGCGGCATTAAGCACCTCAGCCTTTTCCTCATCCTTAGTAACTAGGTTTCCCCCCGCATCCAGTAAAGGATGGAGATTCTCCTTAGTCCTCCGTTTCGCGTTGATATATTTGTAAAAGGATTTTTTGTTGTCTTTAACGGCAGTAGCCAGGTTGAGCTCCAGATGAGCTTTGGCCTTTCTAATTTTCTCCCTGCACAGCCTCGCTAGATCCTTGTAGTCCTCCTCAGTGGCCCGCCCTTTTTTCCAAAGATTATAAACCCTCTTTTTTCTGCTAAGCACAAGCCGCAACTCTCTGTTGAGCCAGGCCGGTCTTCTTCCACGCTGGCTCGTCTTTGGGCACGTGGGGATGGACCGCTCCTGTGCCATCACGATTTCCTTCTTGAGGAGCGCCCAGCCTTCCTGGACTCCTCTGCCCTTCAGAACTGCCTCCCAAGGGACTCGGCCAACCAGCGTCCTGAGCAGCTCAAAGTCAGCCCTCCGGAAGTCCAATAGAGCAGTTTTACTGGTCCCCTTCCTGGCCTCGCCAAGAATAGAGAACTCTACCATTTCGTGGTCACTCTGCCCAAGACAGTTTCCGACCACCACATCTCCCACCAGTCCTTCTCTGTTTGTGAAGAGAAGGTCTAGCGGGGCACCACCCCTGGTAGGTTCACTGACCAGCTGCGTCAGGAAGCTATCTCCCACGCTCTCCAGAAACCTCCTAGACTGCTTTCTCTGTGCCGTGTTGTGCTTCCAGGATATGTCCGGGAAGTTGAAGTCCCCCACGAGGACAAGCGCCGACGATTTTGTAACTTCTGTCAGTTGCCTATAAAACTCCTCATCCGTCTCCTCATTCTGGTTCGGCGGTCTATAACAGACCCCGACCAGGATGCTAGCCTTGCCGGCCTTCCCGCGGATCCTAACCCACAGGGATTCAACCTTATCATTCCCAGCCTGGAGTTCCACAACATCAAAAGATTCTCTAATGTAGAGAGCCACGCCACCACCCCCTCTGTGCTGCCTGTCCCTCCTGAAGAGCCGATAGCCAGGCATTGCAGCACTCCAGTCGTGGGAGCGGTCCCACCACGTCTCCGTGATGGCAACCAAGTCGTAGCCTGCCTGCTGCACGATGGCTTCCAGCTCCTCCTGTTTGTTACCCATGCTGCGTGCACTAGTGTAGATGCACTTCAGCTGGGCCATCGCCTTCTTCCCCGGCCTAGCCATTGTTTCCCCCGGCACAGCTCCAACAAGCCTTGTTTGAGCCCCGTCCCCCTTCTTACCTAGTTTAAAGCGCTCTCTATGAGCCCCGCCAGCTCCTGGCCTAGGATCCGTTTTCCCCTTGGAGATAGGGACCCGTCTGGGGCCATCAGGCCAGGTACCGAGTAAAGCTCCCCATGGTGAAAAAACCCCAAATTTCTGTGTTGGCACCAGCCTCTGAGCCACCTATTAACCACACGAGCTTTCCGTGTCCTCTCCGTGCCTCTCCCTTCCCCCGTAGGGATAGACGAAAACACCACCTGCACTCCCGCTCCCTCCACCAATCGTCCCAGCCCCCTATAGTCCTGTTTGATAGCCTTGAGGCTTCTCTTTTCAACATCGTCACTGCCAGCCTGGACTATCAAAAGTGGGTAATAGTCAGAGGGGCGAACCAGATTTGGAAGCTTCCTGGTAATGTCTCTGACCCTGGCCCCAGGGAGGCAGCAGACTTCCCTATGTGTGGGGTCAGGCCGACAAATAGGGCCCTCCGTTCCCCTGAGGAGGGAGTCGTCCACAACAATCACCCTTCTTTCTTTCTTGGTGGAGGCAGTCCTGAGGCGTGGAGTCAGCTTCCTCACCTCAGGCATCCTCCTGGGTAGGCTTCCTACCTCATCCTCACCCACCGGTCTCTCAAGCTCCAGGGCCTCAAACCTATTGTTCAAGGGCACCTGGGAAGGCGGCACCGGAAGGGGAGGGCATCTCCTGCGAGGTCGAGCAGGGACCTGTCTCCATTCCTCCTCAACTCGCAGGTCCCCTCCCTCTGCCCGATGGGAACAGGGCAGGGGGTCCACCCGCCTTTGGAGCGTCTCACCCTGGTCCCCCTCCCTCCAGTCCTGCAGGGAGTCGCTCCACCAGTCTATCTCCCGCTCGCTGTTGTTAGGTTCTTGCAAATGTATAGTCTGTGCTGAAACTTGTACGAAAAATAGCCAGCTTATAGGAATTGGATTGCTACGAGGAAGTTAAAACAAGTCTATCAGATTAGTTCCTTGAATTAAATCATCGTAATTAAGTACTAGCTGTATTGTTCAGGTTTACCTGAATTTCTGGTCACAGGTGATCGCTTCTAGCAGGAAGTAATGTCATGCTGTGCAGACACTGCATGTTATGATGATGAATACTCATTATATGGCCATCAGTTCTGTATCTGGGTAAGGAACAGACCTCTGTGGATGCTACCGCTCACTGAGTTGAGGGGAAGTGACCATATTTTAGAGCTTGCAGTGTCCTTGCATAATTCCAAGGCAGAAAGCCAAGATCTTTCCTGTTCTAGCATCTTGCTTCTCCGCAAAGCGGGTAGGAGGGTGTGAAATGCAAAGTGTGTAAGGAGAGGTCATTCATTTCTTTTTTGCCACAGCAATTCATCTAAACAACCAGACCAGCTGTTATGCCTGCAAGTCCCTCCCGGCATTTCATGGCCCACAGCTACTGCACTGCTGCTGGAGCATGGTGACTGCTTATCAACCCCCGTTTCCTTCCCTTCCTTGCTAGGGACCAAACAGCACGTTTGGGAGCGGCAGTCACTCCTAACTGATTAACGCTTGAATAGGGATCAGTTTTTTCACTCCTGATGCTCAGTATTGCCACAGGGTGGCATCATTGTTGTCTTACAGACACCTATGGCCTAAGGAAGTGGCCCAAAGCAAGAATGGTTTGCACTGAGGTCCTGATGATGATTGCTGCCAGCAGATGAGCCCTTATGGGTCTCCGCAGGTCTCTGCTGCTTTGCGAGGCGCAGTGGAGGTACCTTTTGTGCACTGAACTTACACAGTCACTCTCATCTGTGGCGCACAGATATTTCCTGTCACATCTGCCAACCTCAAGGGGAACCAAAGTGCGCTGGTGCTACTTGCATTGTGAGAGTGATGTGTGCGCGATGTGGGTAATCCACTCTGTTGTGATTAGCACTGCCCACAGTAAAAGTAGCCCTCTCTCAAGGTCCCTCTTTCACACCTCTATGGAAGAAGCAAGGAAGGAGGCCTAAAATGGATATCCCAAAGTGGAATGTGGGAAGTACATAAAGTAGAGAACAAGAAATTTTCTCTAGCGTGACCAGCCCAGAGGTGACTGGGTTTGTATAGGCTTAAAAGTAAGGCAAGCCCTACTTTAATGACTGGCTGTCAGGGTTATGTCTGCAGAAGTAGCCCACAACCTGGAGATTTGGGCCAGTGACATGTAATAACTTTATCTTAACTTGGGGGGGAGTTCATAATGAACAGAACATGCATAATCTGAAGATGAAATGCCATCAGAATCAACAGTGGAGTTTCTGGTGTCAGCTTCAGGAGAACTTCTGCCTGAAGCCATCTCTCACTTGTCAGCACAACTCTGGCATGCATGCAGGGAGCAGATGAGCTGCTGAAGTTCAGATCAGAGTTTCAGTGCTTTTAAGTACAGCTATTTGGAAGGCAGTGTCTTGAAGTGTTTCCATACCTTAACGTTTGTTTCAGAGATAAAACCTACATGTAGCTCTTAGTAGGTTCTCAGGAGGTATCTAAAATCCCTGGATGCATTGATAGCTGCTAGAGGCAGGACTTTGCCTATCATATTTTTCTGAAACCTGCTTCCTTCACATGCTTAGAGTACTCAAGGATGCCTTGTACCACAAACAGACGGTGCTGCTGGCTCCTGCATGCAACGCCCAGCTTTCCAAAGCCTTGTAGTAATCTAGGAGATCGGGTTCAGTTTAGCATGGTGTCTGCAGAGTTGGATCTGGTTGTTGGAGAAAGCTGACTGGAGATGTCAGCTGTAGTGTATTTTTTCAGCTATAGCGTATTTTTTTCATTCTGGCTGACTGTAATGAGTCTGTGTCCTTCTAGAGTGAGGGACTACATCTATGCAAACAAGAATGTGTTCATTGGTATTTTAACAACAATCTTTGTGTGCTCATGTATTCTAATTTGTATGGGGTTTTGAGCAGATAACATCTCAGATTAAAATAAATTTGTTAATTTCTGTATCTACCTTTAAATTTCAGTGTAGATTCAAAGCAATGATTATCAGTTTCTTAGATAAATGTATGCCTGAAGAAAAATAGCAAAATAGCTAAGCAGTATATGCAGCCATAAAAAAATCATTTGCTACTGTTCTCTGTGATTTTTTAGGGCAAAACAGGTTGGAACCATCCCCTGAAAGCAATCAGACACCAGCACAAAAGCACTTTCCCACTCTGCTCTCTCCGTTCTTGGAGAGTGTAAAAACCTTTGAGCTGCCTCTATCTCAGCTGTTATACTAGTAGAGGTGAGCAAGCTGAATGACAATTATTTCTACTATGTAGCTGACAGCTCAGCATCTCTGCACAGCAGCTGAGCTCAGCCAGAATCCGCGCTCTAAATACTGATTGCTCATCTTCCAGCAGACAGGTTTCCTCAGAGCCTTCTACTTTCCCTGGGAGTTTGTCTCCCATGTGCTGCTGCTGGAGATCAGGTGTGTTGGCACAATCATGGGCTGAAGGTGAGCCCTCTACTAATAAGGGCTGTGTGCTCCAAAGACAGTGTGGGCATCAATTGAGAGTACTTATGGGCAATGTGTTAGGGTACGTGGATGTGAGAAATGCTTAGGACTATGGAAAAGGAGGATCTGTATAGGATAGGGACTTCTTCACGCACTGGAATGAGTTGTGATTCAAAACCAAGAGCATTGAGCTCGCCTTCCTATTCCTCTTGTAAACTTCGTAGGCCTGTAGTCTGCCAATCATACAGGATGATCATGATTTTCTTGCAACTCCAAAGTTCAAAATGAGCCTCAGAGGTTGAGAACTCCAGGTTGGTGTAATTTGTCCTCTTATTACTTATAGTCTTTGTCCTGTGCTGTGCTGAATATCTTCTCAGAGTTCAAAAGCTCCTAATGACTACTGAGGCCACAGAAGGCATTCTTCATCATCTGTTTAAAATTTTAGTCTTGTAGGTCAATTATCTAGAAACTTCTAGTCTTGGTCATGAGTCTACTGTTATGATGCAGCCCATGGACAACCTCTGTGAAAGGAGACATCTGGATTTCTTGTGGTCCCATCTGTCATGACCTTAGCTAGAACCTGCAAGCCATATATCATACTTAGTTTGGTCAGCAAAAATGTACTGTCAACCTCTGTGAGGCTCTGCATCTCCCCCAGGGTAGAGGCAATGTATGTGGCAGATGTTTCCATGGCTTTCTGCAAGCTTTGCAAATTGCTGTTAAGGAAAAACAGTGCCACTGGATTGCCACCAAAATTTGGCTTGTGGAACCCCCTGGATGTGGCAGGATTTGTATGGGATAACATGGGGTACTGTGGTGGGGGTGTTGCTTTTTCTGCTATCAGGAAATTTGTTTTCAGCTGCAGAAGAAAAACATTGATTTAGATGGTTTGCTTGTAATAGAGAGGGGATGAGCCAGATGAAACCCAGTGCAAAAGGTTTTCTTTGAATGACGGTCGTGTGTTTTAGTGCTTTTTCATATCTGGATGTGTAGGGAATGTCTTCAGTGAGTCATTGAATTACTCATTATGAGCTGCATTGTTTCCAGATACTTACAAAGGGTTTATTAGCCCAGGGAATGGCCTTTTCACTTGCAGCATGCGTACTGTTGATCCCACAGAGCATGCATGGCCCATTTCTCCCAAATTTCAGCAGAAGTTTATCTGAAGCCAAAGTAATCTGCTGAAGTTGAGGGGTGTTTGCCAAGGGTAGAGGGCTGCAGCATGGAAACATTGACTCAGCACAGCTGGTGGGATCTGGAGGCTGGCTCCAGAGCAGTGACAAGTCCCATCTGAGGGGTGCTGGTGCTGGGAGGTGCAGGTGAGGAGCCCCACACGGTCTGGCTGCTGGAGGTGGCCGTAGAGCTCAGCCAAACAGTTGGAAGCTTCAGCTTGCACCCTCTCCTCCTTCCCCAGGCAGAAAGCTTTGTCCCTGCTGCTCCCTGGGATTTTTAAAGATTCAGGCTATCTGTGACTTGAGTCTGAACCGCCTCTGCAGAGGTTACAAGGCTCAGAGTGGTGAAGCCATGCTGTGGAGGTATTCCTCCACCCTTCTCTCCCCAGCAGCAAGCTGACTTTGGCTTACTAGCATTGGTATTTAAAAGACTTTCAGATGTGTGTGGTCCCTGTAAAAATAAATCTCCAAAGGAAACAAATGTTATGTGGTGAAAGTCTGCCAAGTCCCCCTTGCTTATTAGCTCGCAGTATCATGTAGGAGGGACTTAACTCTATAGGTTAATACAGGATAGCTCTTCAAGGAACTGTCAGCTCCTCTGAAAATTCAGGCTTAAAGCCTGTTGCTCTATAGGGTCAAAAGTGAGCCGCTGGCCTTACGGGCCTTAGTCTTTGACTGCTCTGACACATTTAGCAGAGCCCTGAAATGATCACGTGTGATTTCAGGGGGCTTTGGCATATAAGATCTCATCAAACAAGGCTTTGAAAGGAGTGATCAAGGATGACATTTTGAAAGCAGTCCAAAAGCACAGAGGTTCAAATAAGAAAAGTAATTAAACATGTGCATCTAAATAGACTGACTGGAGTACGATGATCCAAGACTTCCTTCAAAAGCAATGATTGCTTGATTTAATTTTTTCCAGAATTCTCATCTGTGGTGCAGCCAGACTTCAGCTGCTTATCACCCAAACTTACATCCTGATGGGTAAAATGTGCTGTGCTATCAAGACAGAATTATTTTATAGAGCTCAGGATGGTATATAGCAAAGCAACAGGGTGGTGGTGTTGACATAGAAAGAACTTAAGACTGACTTGTGATGATAGAAACTGGATTTTCTACTTATATGTACAGAAGTTAGCAGAGAAGTAGTCACAAAATCCCTTTTACCTGCAGTCTGCTTCTCTCCAAAGTACAGCAGTTGCCCAGCAATGTCAACAAACACGTCTTCTTCCAGATTTAGTTACACAGGCAGAAGTTTAAATGCTAGTTTCCTGGAGGAAAGATGATTCACCTGATTTAAAGCAGATATTTTAATATGAAAAGCTAAATTTATCTTTCCCTTTTATCTAGATGAAGTTATTGATGGGAAGATATTTTCCAATTCTCAATATCTCATGCTGCCTAATATGGTTCAGATTAGTGTCTCAGAGGATATTCTCTTCTGAAGTATGTTTTGACCAGCATTAAACTCCTTGGGGGCTCTGAAGAATCTCATCTGCCTGACCAATAAAACCAGTCAGAAGTAGGCCCTTACACTCACCAAGAAAGGGTTATTTCTATGCCACGTTGTGTAGCCCAGGAGCAAATACCGGGTTTCTTGCCAGAGTAGTTCTGCTTAAATCTGAATGCTTTTAAAAGCAAGTGCCCATGCTTCAAAAAGCTTCTGGCAGTGTCCTAAGCAAGCATGTCCATATCCACACACTTCATCTTCTTACCAGTGGGCATGGTCTCAAATGTGGAAAGAAGTCAAAAGCCACCTGTTAGTGCTGTCCGAGACCATGTGCTGTCCTCAGCATGCCCCAAACAAGTCATACTTGGGAGATAAGTTGTACGATTCCACCGACTTCATGAATTTTGTCATCCTGCCACGTTGCCCCTGACTAGTATCCAGATGCCTCAGACACGATCCCAAACAGTTTGCCTCTTCTGTGTCTAAGTTATGCGCACCACTGAAGACTAAGTTTGTTTTTCTCTGTTCTTGCTCTTACTGCACTTAGCACATGCATAATAATTTGTACCTTTGCATTTAAAAAATATGAATACATGTATAGTTACAACAGTACTATAGGTAAGAATTGATAATCCTGGACTGATTAAGCACATGGTGATGCATGTCCAGATATTTTCTAATTTGGGAATGGGAAGGAGAATCCTTGAACTCTTGCATCTGCATGTAGAGACCTACTGACATGCCCTGAGAAGCACAGTTCCTGCTCTCTCCTGTGGTCCCCTCAAGTGCTAGTTGCTGAGGAAGGAGAGCAGATCTGTGGCTTCCTCTTTAGTGATCCCACCAAGCACAAAGGGGAGCAGCCGACAGCTTTTGCAGAGGGTGCAGAGGAACCTTATATGAATAAAAGGATGGTTTCAGGAAGTAAGGAAACTTTACAAATGTCATGTGTGAAAGTTGCTGGGGAAACAAAGAGGAGCTTTTAGTGGTTTTGTCAGCATTCCTGGACTGTCATATACAAGGCAGACAAAGCTGGAATAAATACTAAATTTTTCTGTATAAATGAGTAATGCGCCAGAATGACAAAATCTTATGTTTTCACTCAAAACAGACACAGCATTGTTAGGAAAGATTTCCTTCTACAGATGGGTAGACCCTCCCATTTCCAAGGCTTATTCTTTTCTAACATAAAGAGGGGACCAGCACCAGCAGGGTCAGGAGTGGGGCTCGCAGTGTTGCTCTTCCCCTGGCAGAATGGAAATCTTTGTCCAGAAAGCAGGTGAAAGATTTTGCTGTCTCAGGGAAGGAGCCTCTTGCGATTTTGCGACAGCTGAATCCTTCTGCAGTGGAATCCAAACTTCACTTCGTTTGGGATTTGAGCCAGGCTGAATCTGTTGGGTTAAGCTTGTGGCGATTGACTCCATCCCCAACCCCTTTGGGTACTTGAATGAATTCAGAGCCCTGGCTTTGGCTTATGTCCAATGTTAACGGAGAAAAATTATTCAGGGCCACTGCATGCAGAACCACCAAGTGAATTGTCTCTTCCTGCTTGCCAGTGTAAACCATGAATGCTGTGTAAAACCCATACAGCAGCAAGACTGGGCCCAGTGCCACTGGTCAACTGTTTTCTTAGTTGCTTTCCTAACACACTGGCGTCCTGTGCCAGCATCGTAATACATCGTAGGCTTGTAGCCATGACCTCCCTGTACTGGTAATCCTATAAAATTGGTGCATCAGTCTAATTAAGCTCTTTTTTTCAGTGGGGCAGATGCTTTCTTGGTGAAGCTAGAGCTAAGGAGAATTTTTTTCCCTTCAGAACACAGGCTCCAAACTTGCCCCTTTAAACTCTTTGTTTACCTGTCTATTAACATATCCAGAGCTGGAAAGAACACACCCTGTTTTTTTTCCCCCCTCAGATACAGAGAAGACTACAAGCAGCTGAATGATGATAGAGTAAAACCCACCGAGGCAAAGTTACCATGAAGGGATCGAACAAGGCACTAGGACCTAGGAGGCGTCTCATCCACCCTGGCAGGAATTTCTTGCTTGGAGCTCAGACAACAAAGGCAGAGTGAGCCTGGTTTTCTTTCTCTCAGCATCTCCACCCTGTGCGCTGAAAACCGGTGAGTAGAGCTCTTTCGAGTGACTTGCATGCAGAAAAGTAACAGATGTCAGATGGAAGGAGGAATCTTTCTCTTAGTATCTTGCAGCATCTGCAAAGCATTTTTAAAACAAAACCCCTGCATCCTCTGATTCATTCCCGAAGTTGCTTGGATGTTTCATTGTTCAGCACATGACACAAGCCTGAATCTACCCCAGCTAGCATCGTGGGGAAAACGTTCTGAACTTGGGGTTTCTCTATGGATTGCCTGCATTGTCATCTGCTTTACCGCAGGCTGGGGACAATGATTTTTCACGTACAGGTCACGGTGACATTGTAAAATGCAGGCAAGCAGCTCAGTTCTGGCAAATGTGAGGGGCGGGGAAGAGATAGCAACAGCTTTTCCTACATTTATACCTGGCTGCCGAGTGCGGGCTGTGAATCCAATTCCTGCCCCGTGTTAACATGCAAGCAACATACATGAGTTGCATGTTCCTGGCTGTGCCAATGGAGTGGAAATCTTTCTGTTGCAGGGCTGGGGGATTCCTCCTCCTTTTGTGTTGGGGTTTGGTGCGGGAGGAAGGTTGTTCTTGGGTATAAACTAAGGGCTATGCAGAAATTCCTGATTAATGACTGTCAGCTCAAGTCCCTGCTTTTCTCTGCTCTTCCCCTGCGCTAGGAGCCCCCTGTGCTCAGAACAATGAAAGGTGAGCTGGCAGGGGCGGCGTGTCCCTTGGGCAGGGGCACTTCCAGCAATTAAATCACTTAAGGCTGGAAGGGGGTTGGAAATAGCCCCTTTATTTTCTCCTCCTCATTAAACGGGAGCAGAAATGCAATTCAGAAGCGGCTCAGGCTGCTGAAAAGAGCTCATAGAAGCCTCGTTTCAATGACAGATTTTTTCTTTCCAGTCATTTCTTCTTAGAGATGTAGGCTGGTCCTGGGAATTGATTGATGGGCTAGGAGGGGGCTGCGGATAGGGGGAAGGGTGGGCTGGATCTCATTGCTAACCCTTATTGAACAGGCTGTCACAAAGAAACTGCTTATTCCCCTGTGACCATTCTTTCATAAATGCCAGTTTATTCTAACGTTAAATATTCAGATGCTCTGGTTCCTTCCGTGATTCGACAGATTGAAGGGCTGACTCACTGGGATCTCCTTGTTTTCTGTTGCCAAAGGAAACCTCACAGGGCTCAGAGGTTTAATTCATTGCCAACTGGTGTTTGGATGAGTTTTTTGGGGCCGAGCTGCAACTGTCATGTGTCCCTTTTGGCCCCGAGTCCCCTTTTACTGCATTTCGAAAACTCCCAGGTGCAGGAGCAGACTGCTCTCTAGAAATGTGTTCCCTGCCCCCAGTAGTTGGATCCCTTTCAAAACGCCAGGACCACTCCTACCCTCAGCCCCTAGAATCGATACAAATCTGGGTCAGGGGAGGGGACGCTTCCCAAATACATCTGTCCTGCTCCAGACACAGCGCTTGCATTAGTGTTGTTTTTCTCTGGCTTGTGGCTCTGCTTGGCTCTAACCTGTCCCCTTCACACTCTTTCTCTCCCCATCTTCCTGCTCAGCTTCAGATCTTTAGGGTTCACCAAACTATGGAACTTGATTTTGGACACTTTGACGAAAGAGACAAGGCGTCCAGAAACATGCGAGGCTCACGTATGAACGGGCTGCCCAGCCCCACTCACAGTGCTCACTGTAGCTTCTACAGAACCAGGACCTTACAGGCGCTGAGCAATGAGAAGAAAGCCAAGAAGGTGCGTTTCTATCGCAACGGGGACCGCTACTTCAAGGGGATTGTATACGCTGTGTCCTCTGACCGCTTCCGAAGTTTTGATGCTCTCCTGGCTGACCTGACCCGCTCCCTGTCCGACAACATCAACCTGCCTCAGGGAGTCCGCTACATTTACACCATTGATGGGGCGCGGAAGATCGGGAGCATGGATGAGCTGGAGGAAGGTAATTAGCATCGCTGCCTGGTGCAGTGAGGAGGCGGGGTGAGGAGGGGGCTGCACCACTCAGTCTGCTGCTAAGGTCACGTTTCCTAGGGGCTCGGGGATGCTTCTGCTCCTCTGGGCTGAACCTGCCCAATCTCCTTTTACCCCTGGAGAGGTGCCAGCCTCTGGGGAGCACCTGGCACGCTTAATCTGGAGCAGATGTGGAGCTGGAGGGGCGTGTCTGTCTCTTGGCGAGACATGGCTGTATCCAGCGCTCAGGGGCCGTCTGAGGGTGTCCCTGTGGCTGTCCAGGCTGCGAGGGGGGGTCCCACTGGGGTGGATAGGTGTGAATGGAGAAAGGGGAGGTGCTGGGGGTGTCCTCTGCTGGGCTTGGAGGTACTGGGGGTGTCATGCAGCGTGTGTGTAATGGTGGGTGGGCTCATGCAGTGTGCGTGATGGGGGTGGCAGGGATTTATGAAGTCTGGGGGGTGCATCGGGGGGCTCATGCACAAGGTGTGTGGGGGGGCGTGGGCTGGGCTGTGCAGGGGTGTTGGGAGTGGAGTAGAGTGTTGGGGTTCATGCAGGGTGCCCATGGTGGGGGCGTGGAAGGGGTGTGTGAGCGGTTCACGCCGCATTTGGGAGTGTGGAGGGGTGTGTCGGGCGCTTGCGCAGTGTGTTGGGGGTTAATGAACAAAGCGTGTGCACAGAGATGGATTTTAGGGGGTTGCACTTGGCAAAATTTGGGGATTTACACATTTGTGTGGAAGAATGTGCAAGGAGGGTTAACTGCAGAGGAGGCACTGGGATTCCTTGGGGGGGGTTCATGCTCGGGGTGCACTGCAGTGGCTGTGTGTGAAAGGGAGAGTGCCGGGGGCTCCTGTGTGGAGCTGTGTATGGAGGGGAGGTACAAGTGTTCAGATGGGGGGGGTGTAGGCGGGTGTATCTGGGGAGTGCTTCCGCAGGGACTGTGCGGTAGGGGCTGCTGTGGGGTGGGCTGCTGTGGTAGGTTTGTGGGGAACTGTGGAAAGGCATCTAATGCATGGAAGATGTGAGTGTGCAGGGGATGCTCAGGGCAGGTTTGAGCGTTTCCTGCTTCTAGAGGGGCTGGCAGTGTTGCCTGTTCCCCTGGGCATCACTTAAGCCATGGGATGAAGGATGAGACAAAAATCCATCCTTCTGTCTGGGATGAGTTTGCTCCCACGGAGCTCAGTGCCAGCTGTGTCTGTGTGTGGGGAGCTCCCTCTGCAGCAGGTGGGTGCTGCCAGGAGGATGCCCAGGATGAAATTGCTGCGTGGCCGTGCTCTGCCGGCGGCACAGCCTGAGCAGGGTGCGTGGAGGACACCCACAGCGACTGCTTTTCTCTGCCTGGAACGGTTCAAATACTCCATCCTTTGTCTGGATGTACCCTGTTGCAAGAAAAGAGGTGCTTTTCCCTGGTCTGTTTCCTTCCAAGCAGATCACCTGGCTGATTTGGCTACTTTAGAAAAACCACAGGGCTTTTGCTGTTAATAAGACAATGGCTGTGAGCCTGTGTGAGCCATGGAACTGCAGGGGCAGCCTCAGCAGCGAGTCATTGTGTGACCTTGACTTGAGCCTCTTTCCCTAGGTCTCTCTATCTGCAAGTGGGATACTCATTTCCCCAAGATACTTTGTGGGGAAAAGCACACAATGGAATGATACCAGTTTTCGTAGAAGATTTTTACTGGGAACAAGTTGGTGCCTTTCAGAGAGCTGACGCAGTCCTAGTGGAGTTATTCTCAGCTGAGTTACCATACAGCTGTCAAATGGAGGTGTGGCCTCCCTTAATTCTAGAGATTCTGTTCTTTGTTTCTGTGCTCCCTTTAGTATGGCTACAGCCTTTCTCTAATGACAGCTCTCAGTCCTGCTTGTCCTAGGTTTTGTGTATGTCTTCAGGAGTAACTCTGTAGGAGAAAATGCAGTTCTCTTACACCCTTCCTGCTTTCTGTCATAAGTTAACGGGCCTTTCATTATTATGCCTGGTTTTCACTTTTTTCTTTCTGCAGATAAGTACTTAATTCTTGAAAAAAAAAAATATATATATATTTTTACTGGTTGGGGTACAGGCAGGATGTGCTGACATTTGGGTTCTGCCAAAGCAGTAGCTGGAAGCAGCACTGAAGACGTGTCACCAAAACCAGAATGGGATTGTGTTGCGGTATCCCCAGCAGAGCATCAGCAAGGAAAATACAATGAGCAGAATGAAAACAAAAGAATCCAGTGTCTCAAAATGCAACAGCAGATCTGTATGCTGTTATTGACTGTTTAATGATAACATTCCCGTACTGCTGGAATGCCCCATGCATCTTGTAGAAAAGCAATCTTGAAGAGACGTTGCTTTTGATTATTAATACTGTGGTTGCAGCCAACCTTGTGGTAAGCTATGCTATTAGCTTGGGTGTTCGCATAACTGTGTGCTAGGTACACATGGGAACAGAACGTCAGAGTATTTACACTGTGGCATACAAGCACAGGATGGGTACTAACAGTATGTTTCCCATATAAATTAGCTCTCTAGTTGGGGACTGAGAGCATCTAAAGCAGTTTAAGTTGTGATTTTAAGTTGTGACTATTCTTGTAATTTCCAATAAACAAGTAGAACCTAGGAAAAAAAGTCATGAAAGAGGGGTTAATCTCCGTTTGATCTGCAATCGCTTGTAAATTACTAATATTCTTTCATATCACACTTCGTACTTGATTACTTCAGCATGATTAAAAATGTGTATATGGTGTAGCCTGAGTGCACTTCTTTCTGTAGGGTAGAGGGGTGATATTGCATAATGTCAGTAACCTTGAGACAGCATGTATTTGAGGTGAACAAAAACACTCGGTGTGCCACTAATTAAATGGTCCTTGGAAGTAACCCTTTTGGTCTCCAGAGCCAGACTTTGTAGGCTTTCCTCACCTGGCATTAGGGGCCTTTCTCCTGAAGTTCTGGATAAATGTTTTACTTCCTAATCTGTCAGAAATGGAATGAGTGAAATCTCTTCTATTCTTCTGATCACATCTCTCCTACCCATCAGTTGGGATGTGCCTCCTGGTCCTTTCCAGTACTGAACCCTAAAACCTTCTCATTTTGGAGGCCCACCAGGACTCTGCCAACTACAGAGTGCTTTCTGCTGCCTGCTGAGCTCTCACCTGTCACTGCTGCTTGTTCCATGCTGCCTCCTGTGCCAGAGTTGTCTATGTCCATGTCTCCCAGTGACCTTCTTTCAAAATCCACCATTGTTTTCTCTCTCCCTTTCACTTATAATGGCAGTCTTCCATCACTGCAGTCATTATCTTAATCTTGACCCCCCAGTTTTCATCATCGGTTTTAACGTATCTGTAAATAGTGCCCAAGTACATGCTGCCATTTTCTAGGACTGCATTCCTCCTTAATCTACATGTTGCTTTAATGCAATACAGCATCCTATTACTTCCCTCTTACAGCTGATCCTGACTTATTGGTCAGTTGCTGACAGCATCCTCTACTGGCACGCTCTCTTTGCTAAGTCAGGAGTGAGTGTTGGGCCCAAGTGCTGCTATCTAGCATGGTTGTTCTGGTCAATAAGTGAATCTTGGAAAAGAGCACCAGCTGAACTTCATATTATAAGGGGTTCTGGTGACTGAGGCTTTAGGACATACATGAAGTTGCCTTTATAGATTACTGCTGAGCTACCATTGTAACAGTTAATTCTGCACCTGGTGCTGTGAGAACTTGAATATGAAAGATGATAAAAAGGAAAGCAGCCATCTTTTCCAGCCTTGTTCACGTTGATATTAGGGCAGCTTACATTGTCATTCAAGTTTCTACTAAAATCCTCGTGCCTTTGACGGGGTGACTTGTTCCTTGGTTCATTTTGAGCACCCACGTGCTTATAGACCCATTGCAATGAGATGGCAAATCCTCCCTGCCTCAGCTCTGACTGCTCTTTTTCTTTGAAAGGAGGGCTGGATAAAGGGGGAAGCAGATGCTACACACTGACTTCAGCAGCAAGACGTCTTCAGAAACTCCATGCTCGGCTATGTGTTCCGAACTCGGGTTGCAACTTCTTGTCTCCGTTGTCCCACAGATGAGCTCTCTGTGGGACAAAAGATTATTTTTAGTCCGCTCCATAATTCTGCTGCTTTCTTGTGTGGCCCCACTAGCTTTTTCTTGACATAATGCAGAGGACGGTGAGCTGTGACTCGAGCCGAAGCCCAAGCCCAGGGCAGACGCCTGGCTGTTGAAGGCAGCACAGCCCTGAGTTAACTTCACCCCTGGTGGAGGCTGTGATACTTCAGTGAAGCGGGGAACTGACACTTCCCCCAGAAGCTGGATTCCCCACCTTGCCCAGGTTAATGTTTGTCACTGCTTAGAGGCACTGACCAAACCGGGCATCCTACTGTGCAAGGCACCATACAAATGTGTACGAAGAGAGCTTCCAGCCCAGGGAAGTTACAGTCTGAACATGTCAAGGTGGAAGAAGTTGTTATTACTGCTGAGGAACTGAGATGCAGAAGGGCAGCCTGACTTGTTTGTCCTAGTTCTGTAAGAGAAAAAGATGGAAGTCAGAGCTCTGAGCTTTCTTGTTCAAGTGCCTTCATTTGTTTCCTGAGTCTTTTTCAGGGTCTGGTCAGAGGTCTGGAGGTACTTGCATGGTTCAGATATTTTATTAAAAGTGGACTTTGGACCTACTTCTAGAGGATGATTTCATGTGAAGAAAAGGTCCTTTGCAGGATCAGAAATAAGTGTGAAGTAAGCATTTACTGAATCCAAATATAGTATAGGCATGGTGAGTAAAGGCAAAAATGCAGACTGTAGATGGAAATTAATACTTGAGAGACAACAAGTAGTTGAAGCTGTAGAGATTTTCCCTTCTGAGCTCCCGGTGTGCTCAGGCCATTAGGCAGGGCAGAGCCACCCTTGTGTTGTGGTTGGAGTGCCCACATAGTGGATTCATGCCCTTCTCCTGTGCTGGGCTGCTCTAGTCTGAAATGAGTTTTTGCCTCAGTTTAAACATTACAAAAAGCTGAATGGATTTTTTGTTTTGCTCAGTGGGGTTTAAGTGCAAACGTTCTTGGGTTGTGTGAGATATTCCAGGAAGTGTTTCCAAGCTTTTGTATCCTGTCATGCCCCAGGGAGTCTTTTCCAAAATCTTGTCCAGGAGCGTTTAAAGTAATCACAGGAGAGGCTCCACCCTGGAGCTGTACAGTGCCTGGTGTGCGCTGGGAGTGCGGGGTTTGTAGGAAGCATATTGAAGTCCCCACCCAATGTGTGTGTGTTGCAGTTTGTATGGAAAGCTGAAGCTCGTGTAATCCAATATTGAAGCCTTGGTAACTTGTGGGATTGTTTTCTATGGCTGTTTTCCTAAGAGCTTGGCTAATTACATCCCTTATAACAAAACACCTTCTTGTGGTTCTATTTCCTTGCTCATCCTGGCCATCACACTAGGAGTGGTATGGTCCCTGCAGGTAACCTGACATGAAAAATTCCTTTTGGGCATCACGTGGTTGTGAAGGCAATTTGGTAATCATACATTTCTTTTTTTTTTTTTTTTTATTTTTTTCAAGAGAACAAAAGGTGCTTCTCTCATGGGAGAGCTCCCCGTGGAACAGCCAGAGGAAGGAAGCTCTTCCATGGTTCATTTTACCATGGTGGAGTAGGTCTTGAAGCAGAGGAAGATCATTTTTAATCCATAAAGTAGCAAGAAGTTCATGCATTTGATTTTAAAGGCCTGCTTTAACACAATATATAGTGAACTCTGCAAGGCATGCAGTCCATTAAATTCCTACTGGAATAATGGTAAATCCCATGAAACACGAAAGCTGGGCACAGTAGCAAAGTCTAAACTTTGAGACAGTAGAGCTAACAACCAAAATAATTGACTGCAGCCCACAGAGACAGTTTTTGGAATAACTGTTAGCAGTTACACTTTCAAAATGGCCTCAGTCCAGCTTTTCCCATTTTTCTCCACTTCTGCATGTAGTTCATTACACTTGAAAACTTGCTGGTGCATGCAAAACTTGCTGGTGCATGCTGAGAAAGGATAACTTTTTTGAAAGCGCAGCCTGTCTTATTTAGTATTGTCAAAAAGAGCTGCTGTAAGAGGGTTGAAGGTTTAGCACTCATCTTGAGCTTAGAATCTCACTAAGAAACCTTCTCTAAGGCAAACCTTATCTATGCTGAGATCATCCCTTCTGTAGGAGCTGAATAATTGCCTTGTGCTTCTATCAAGTTGGTAGCACAGTAACATGTAATGCACTTGTAGCCAGAACAGTTGTGTGATACGAGCCAAGGCTTCAAATAGCAAATGTGCTGATTATGACCTAAGGTCAAAGCTCTGCTTGCCATCCATCTATTGCTTAGGGCAGGACAGAAGGAACAAATAAATGCCTTGGCTGGTTTGGTGGCACAACAGAAACAGTGACACCTCTGGAGTACGCTGCTGTGATGCCAAGTGCACATTGTCCTGCAGGGCTTTGGCTTCGCAGAAAGGGCATCTTGCACTGACCCGGCACTGCACGAGAAAGCTGCTGTCCTTATCACCACTGGTGTCATGCTTGCAGTGCAGTATTCAGCAGCAGTTTGGGTGTTGTCAGGGATGCTTCTTGCTTTTACTGAAGCCTCCTAGCTCTCATACGAGTCTCTCTCTTTGGGGCTGCTGCTCAGGGTTCTGTTGGAAGCAGTGAAATGGCTGTTCATCATACCTTCTCATGGCTTCTAGCTGTGTTTCTGCACATGTACACAGCTGCTTGCTGTCTAAAGACGTGCTCCTGAAAATATTTGTGCACAGATTTTTATATTCAGGGCTGGCGAGCAATGTACTTCTTGGAGCCATTTATTTTGCTCTTGTCTGAATCTCCTATCTGCTTCTTCCCCTTTCTTTGTTATGCTGTGCACTTCTACAGCCATGCTGTGCTTATCAGGTACATTTCTGATGGAGCTGTACACCTTGAGTTCTCACCATAGGCTTAGCACAGATGGGTATAGCAAAGAAACCGCTCCTCTCTGATCGAAATATCCCCCATGAGATTTCTCTCCTTAGAGATCCTCTGGCCACAACACGTATTCAAAGCTGGAAAGTTCTTGTGACTTCAGACCATTTTTATTTGATCCTGCTACTACCTTCTGGTAAAATTTGTGTAAAACTCAGCTGTAGGAAGTAAAATAGCAAATGTTCCAGGTTGGCAAATGGTAAAAGGGATATGTCTTACTGAGGGACTTCAGTTATGTGGTTATTATTTGAGAGCCATAAACTGGGTTTGGAAAGACATAAATTGTAGTTATCTTTAAATGAAATTAATGCTTCAGGTTACATCTGTAGGTCAGGGGAAGAAGGAAATGCCTCTTCCCTGGAGCGATACTGCTATAACGAAATGATGCTGAGAAGAACTGCTATTCTGAAGGGTAGAGCCACATCACTCCAAGCAAATTTCGGGCCAGTTTTAGAATTCAATAAAATATCCGCTAGGGGTTGGTTACATGAAACAAAGTGAAAAAGAGCTGATTGGATTTTCCACTTGTGACTGTGAGTGTAATCTGAAAGTGTGTATACAACTACCTAATACTGCATTTGTGGAAACAAAGTCTAGGAGAGGTGTATTGCCTTATGCCATTATTGCCTTCAGTGTGTGCTGTTCTAAATACACTGGACAGCTAGCTCTACTAAACAGACCAATAATCTCTTTTGCTTAATATAAAATGTCAAACTTATTCATAGAAAATATACTTTAAGACCTCATGGTTTTATAGAACGCAGCACAAATACATACATTTTTTGTTGTTGTATCCCAAAGTATGTAAACAGCTTATAGTCAAGCCTGGCAGCCCTTCAGTAGCAGGTTTTGCTACTTCTACTTTTCAGGTAGGGAAGCAGAGGCACAGGTCAGGAGCTTCCACAGGGATGCCTGGGGCAGAGGTAAGAGTAGTACTCAAGTCACTTATTCCTAGTATTGCATTTAAACACAGGAATCCCTTTTCTCAAAGCATCATGTTACTGTTCCGTTGAGCATGCTTCCAAAAGCGCCTCTGCCTGGGAGTTATTGGCTCAGGGAGGCTCAGGTTCTTAGAGTTAATTCCCCAATTTGAGCATCCCAAACTCTTTGCTGTGCTTCACACTTGATTATGAAACGAGAGAAGCACGGGCCCCCTCCACACCAGATGTCGCTTGGCTGAAGCAGATAGATAAACCACAGCTTATCACTTATTAATGAGAAAGATTTATCAAATTGAGTGCTTTTGAAAAAACAATCTATTTCCAGTGAGAATTCCTTACAATGTATGGAACACTTTGGGTTTCATCTGTGCTTCTGTTGCGTCCAATTTGAGAAATGTGAGACACTAAGGAGCTTCAGCTATGGGAACTTCATAGTTTGAGTTTTTTTTCTGACAGCAGGCATGCCCCAAATATAGATTGGTATTCTTTGGTCAGGCCACCAGAGCCTCCTGATGGGGTTATGTTAGTGTGGGGTACACGAGTTGAAAAAATGCCCAACTAATAGTGTTCATCATGAAGCCAGCTTTCTGCATTCTGTATTTCTGTTGCATTTCTGTTCTTCCTTCAGAAGGGAAAACAATACCTCCTTCTTGGTGATATATGATTTCGGTCACTACACGGCTGCAGAGACAGAAGAGCTGCTGCTGGTGGTGTAATCACTGCGAGCACTCACCACTTTCTGGCAAACAGGATATGAAGTCAGGGGAAAAAAAAAACCGCAAAACTAGCAACCATTCTGCATTGTTTCAATGGCTGCTAGTGAAATCAAACAGAGTAGTAGGAAGGACATAAGTACTATGTATCCCTTTGTTTTAAGCCTATTAAAAGGTTTCTATGGCATTATATCTGTTAGTGGTCTTTCCATGTAGTCTTTGAAGGGATCATAGGAGTATGTCCATCAAAAATGCAATTTAGTCAGCTGAAGAATAACTACATGAACACTGTGTACCACGTATGTGTTACATGCCTGGACCATAATTTTTTTGTGGAAATTGCTGGGCTCTTTGGAAATACATACTTATACCTTGGCTGATTAGACGTCAGATCCTGTCCTAGAAGATCCCCTAGTAGAAAGCAAGGTTCAGGTGCTGGGCAGACTTTTCAAAGTTATCCAGGCCACAGAGTTTGCAGTAGGTAACTGATAAGGAAATGCAGCTAGTCTGTATTTGCAGAAGGATTTTTTTTTGTTATTCAAAATAGTTAAATCTATATTTTGATTTAAAAGCTATCACATTGTTTAAAGAACTTCGTTCTGTAAGATCAGTCCAATAAAGTACCAAAAGAAACTCCCTAAGATCCTACAGGTACCCATGTTATGCCTTCAGTTCCTATTAAAATTTTATCTAATGGTGAGACAAAGGACAAAAGCTTCTTCCTCTAGCAATGACTGTTGTTTTTTTTTAGTGCATCCTCAAATGCTCAGCAGCCTGAGTCATTTCAGACTAGACAGCTACATTCTCTTAGGGAGACTGTTTTTACAGTCTCATTCTAGTAATAAGTCCTCTAGGATCCATCAGGTTTGCAGGCCCCAAAGAAGATCCTACAAATCCTTCTTTAAGGTGATCTTAAAACCTTAGGTAGATAGGACCCTATAAATTACAGACAAAGCTTGAAACTAATTTTGGATGGGATATATATATATATATATATATTTTGTGAATTACTAATATGACTGTGCAACATTTAACCCTTCTCTACTATGTCTAAATTTGGATTGAGTGTATTTTTGGTTGGTACCAGCCATTTTAAAGCAAGCAGTGGTATTTGGTGTAGTATTCTATCTCAGCTGCCAGTAGGTCTGACTTCTAATAGACCACTGACACTACAGCGAAGCATATTTGTTCTGCCTGCCAGCTTTATCAAAGCTGCTTTTGGTAGAGATTATTCAGTACTGGATTTTCATCATTCTTCAGCCTTGACAAAAGAGGTACCTTGTGGATGGATGTTGATACCCTCTTGGCAAGGGGTGACAGACTGTAGTAGTAGCTAGGTCTGTAAAGATGGAGAGGGAGCTGGCAGATTTACAAAATAATGTAGGCGATTAAATGAATTAGGTGGTTAGGAGCTTTTAGACAGCTTAGTTGCATCTTCAGGTACCTAATATCTTTACAATTCTCAATCTTGTTTAACGCCTGGTTCACATGACTGAGTGATGGTGTGTATTTGCCGATGCAAGTTGTGTGACTTGCTTACTTTCAGGAAATGCTAGATTATGTTTCAAATAAGCATAAACATTATAAAATTGACCTTTAATAACAAGCTGACATGGAAGTTCTAATGAAAAGAATGAGTAATGTTTTGCATGGTTGATGGGAGAAAGATGTGTAGTTTCTGTTTCTCAGGAGTCTAATGGTAAGAACTGTAGAATTAGACCAGTGTTTGTTTCTTTCAAAAGGTGAAAGTTATGTCTGCTCATCCGACAACTTCTTCAAGAAGGTGGAATACACCAAGAATGTCAATCCTAACTGGTCCGTCAACGTGAAGACATCCGCCAACCAGAAAGCACCTCAGTCTCTGGCCAGCAGCAACAGCGCCCAGGCAAAGGAGAACAAAGATTTTGTGCGGCCCAAGCTGGTAACCATCATCCGTAGCGGGGTGAAGCCCCGGAAAGCAGTCCGTGTTCTCTTGAACAAGAAGACTGCCCACTCGTTTGAGCAAGTTCTCACTGATATCACTGAAGCTATCAAGCTGGAGACAGGAGTGGTCAAAAAGCTATATACTTTGGATGGGAAACAGGTAGGAGATTTTACAGATGTTGCCTTTTTATTTTCCTCTTATCTTGACACTTTGCTGACTAAGAGCAATTTTTGAAGCCTAAAATTAACCTGAGATGATCACTGCCATCTGTTCTCTTAAAATTCAGACTTCCCATGCCAGTGGTTAAGTTGCTAAATTTTCACTGATATTAATATCAAGTAAAGAATGCAGCCAACCATCTGAGTGAAACAGATGCTTCGTCCTGCACGCCAGTGTGCAGTGCGTGTCTTCCGGACTAGCTAAATAAATAACATGGGGAGTTCGGCTCACAGCCACCAGTTGATTTAGCTCTGAAGTAATTGCAAGAGCTCTCAAGCTTTGGATTCACTAAGTGAATGTGTTGCTTGACTTGCTTTGGCCTTGCTAAGATAAAGCAGTTGATCCACGCATGCTCTTTTGGCTAGCTCAGTAATTAGCAGGAAAAGTATGGAACTGTGTTGCATTTTCTTGACTAAATGTATAAAGAGATAACATGGGGATTACAAAGGGATTTAGGTCAAAAATATTTAGTGGGTCATCATAATGTGCTTCATGTCTACATTTTCCTGGAACTGAATGACACATCTGTCTCTTATTAGCAGCTATACAGCAATAAGACATTTCGTATTACCGTATCTATGAGAACACTTAAAGGAATGTGGAGGATAACTCTGAGGACTGAGAAGAGCTAGATTCTTCTTCAAGGAAAATTCTGAGCTTAATTTAATAGTTCTGTGTCTTCTGTAACTGAGGGATAATCTTATTTTTGCATCTGTTTTTCTTGCTCTACCTCTTGTGTTGGGGTAGGACACTGGCTATTCTAGGGTTTGCTACTGTTGCTTTAAATTAACTCTTGCTCCTATCTTTGGAAAAAAATATTCAAATACCTTGCCAACGCTAGGCAGTGTGTTCAAACACGTAGCCTTTACAAATGAAAACGTTCGTCCTTCCAGCACCAAACGTTTGTTCGTGAGGTGTCCTAGTCCAGGCGCAGTGTTTGGGAGCTTGAATGTAGCATGTCACTCTAGCCTGTCAGATATTCAGCACTTTTTTTTCATAAGTTGTATAGCTTATACAGGGGTGGGTGACTGTCCTGCTAAGCTGACCGTAAGTATGGCAGTGCGTTGTAAGTAAGCAGTGATACAGGGAGCGATGTACTGGGAACCCTGAAAGTGGCTGGGGGAAGAGGGAGGGGAGGGACAAGTGATCCTTCCTCATTGAGGAAAATGATATGTGGGCACAAGACCATGCATCTTGAATCACAGCAGCTTAAAAAAGAGCTTAATGGATGGATCTGACCTGAAAGCAGTTGCCTCCTCCTGCTGACAGAGTACTGTTGCACTGACAGTTGTGGATCAAGATCTTAATCTGAACCACTAAATGGCTTCAGTTGTTTGAAATAGCCAACATTTTGGAGGTGAGGTGCTGCTTTGGACAGAGCATGGAAATAGGAATGCCTCATGAATTTGTCAAACCATTCTGTTCTCCTCCTTTAAACTATTTGCAGGAGTAAGAATAGTTTTCCTCTCCAGCACTGTGAGTAAGACTGAATCAGATGATAAGTTGGACTGCACCTATGGCCTGTTGGCTGGACCAGCCTGTGGAATTGTGCTAATCCCTAAGCAGAAATTTGGGAAATGCTGCTTGCTCTTAAGTTGCAGATTGCCTAGAGAAATGCTGCTGCAGGGCAGAAAGTGATCCAGTGCTCGAGTCGCTGCCTTGCACGGGGACATGGCTCAGCATGGGGCTCAAAGATAATTTAAAGGTAATTTAGCAATTCCTACTGCAAACTGTTGTCCATAGCAGCCACAGATGTATGACTCTCCTTGAATCCCAAAATAGAAGGCAACCTTGCTTTCCTCATAGCAAACTCTGATACCCATATGGGAACTGGTGCCTTGGTACTCTGTTCTCTGGGGCAATGTGAGAACTTCACAATTGCTTTTTGTTGCAGGAATCTGATTTCAGTGAGTGAAGACACCCCATTCAGCTTGTTTTACTGGCTTTAAAATTCACCATTGTATGACGTGATATTTCATTGTGTTAGAGAGCTACCACCAGCAGTTTCACTGCATGCAAATGTGCGTTTAGTATTGCGGTTAATGAGAGGAATGAGATTTTGTGATTTGACAGTAATGGAATGTTTGATATTTGTGGCATCAATTATTATTGGAGATCCCTGAGGATCAAATCTATTTACCAGTGCTTTGTTCTTATTGGAAGGTTTCCTTCAATGTTTGTATTTTAATATAAGTTCATTTGAAACCTCCCCTCCCCATGTGTGTTCTCAGTGCTGCAAGCTAAAGCCAGAAGCTTCTGCTGTGAGCGCAGTGTTTGCTGTTAAGGTTTCCATGACATACTGCTCCATAAAGTCTGACCTTCTGATGTGATACTAAAGGTTTTTGCATGTCTGAATCTGACATTAGAAAAACAGTCTTGAATGCCTAATTCTGACAAACAGTACTTTATTTTCAGGAGAAAATATTCATACAGAACTGCAAGCCGCTCGCAGCTGAAATACTGACAAGAATCCTGACAGTCTGTCTCTTTGAGTGTCATCAGAGGCATGTTACTCCCTCTGTTGTGAAACGATAAAATTTACGAAAGGAATGTACAAAGGAAAATCATCCTTCCCCACTCCATGAACTGTAACTTAATGAGGGGAGATGATTATTTATAGACATTTCCATGGTGCTCATCAGTAGAGTAATCAAGATGCTTTAGAAGTACAGACAGTAGTGGCAATGATGGAGTGGTGTGTAAATAATTACACTTCTCTGCACTGCAGACCTGCATTTGGAAATGAGAAAGCAGTTAATTGAGAGCCGGATGGGGTACATTTGAATAAATATAGCACTTAAAACAGCAGTGGGATTAGGTCGTTTTAAGAAGTTTTGCTTCTTGTATCTTGGATCGTTGCCTTTTTGAATATTATTGTCCTTTTGAAATTGCTAAATTCGCATCTTGTGTTTAAGTAGCTTATTTAACTTGGTCTTGTGTGTATCTCTAATGCCTTGTGCCTAGTCTTGTCTGTACTCGAGCTCCTTCTCTTCTTGGAATATATTACCACCTCTTGACAAAAGCCCCGGAACTCAAAAGGGGCTTCAAACTGTTGGTCAAAGAAGAGTCATGACAGAATCACAATAGACGCTTACCTTTTGAACTTTTTTTATATGGCCGTATAGGATATGGTATATGCCAAAGAATTTGATGCTTTAAACAAAAACTTATACAGGGGATATCAGTGTCCCAAATAAGTCTGGATTCTTGGGAGCACCGGCTATTTTATAAACACACGATGTCAGTTTCTTCCTCTTGTAGCTGAACTGAATTAGAAAACAGAATTTGAGTTTGTGGATGAAGTTGTATTCAAATATTTTGAATACAATAGTCTCAACTAGAGCTTGCAAATGCTGTATAGATTTACTGTCCCGTTTGTGCTTGAGCTTCTCGCTGTGGTGTACAATAAATAGGTGTTTGTATGGAAGAGGGGAGGCTATTTCATGACTGACAGCCCATCTTCTTTCTGCGTCTTGCTTTGCAGGTGGTGTTTGTCAGCATTCATTCCTGCTTTAAGAAATGAACTGTGAAAGTTAATGTCTTCTGTACATACTGAACTTCTCTTCTCCTGCCCAGTCTTGCATTCCAAAGTCTGAGACATTCAGCAAGTATACAAAGAGATGTAGGAACAAAAATCAGTTTTTTTTTTTTTAAATGTGGTTGGCTGAGTGGTGATAGGTTAGAGGGACCGGGTTCGGTTCTACTTTACATTAAGATACTTTTCAGTGGTATGGAATTCCTTCTGGTTTTTCTCTAGCTGATATATTGCCATGTCTTAATTAACGAAATACTCCTTTCCATCAATTAGCATCACCAAATAAGCAGAATAGGGTGCTGCTCAGGTGGGAGAGAGCTTGTAGGCTCTAGTTCCCTATAGTTACAGAGGTTCTGGTTAACAAGCAGGGCAACTGAATGTCTTCTTAGTCATAACTTACAATGACCTCTTTTAGACTTCAAATCTTCATGCACAGGGAGAAGTTAGACATGTGCTATTTATTGGTTTTTATCTAGCCCAGACAAAGTGCTTCTGTTCCATCCAAGTGTTAGCTGTCTCACTAGATGAAGTTATTTACGTTTTTATATGTCAGGGTACTTGTGACTGTGCTCCCGAAAGAATTTCTAGTCTTAATGAAATGCTCCCCTCTAGCAATCTTCGCTTTGATAAGGATTTCATGTGGCAGGTGATGAGTGGAGTTCATCTTTCTGTTTGCAAAGCAGATGCAAATGCATAGGAGGCCAGCCCACCTCTCCTGTCCAGAGGAGAAGTTGCCATTTCATTTTAAATTACTTGCATTGCAGGAAGGGCAGCAGCAGCAGAGGGAGAAGCAGGATTACTAAGCTCACAATAAGTTAAAGGTTGATACTTCCAGATAACAGCAAACAAAGTAGTTGGTAAAGCAGCTTCTGGTGCTGCACTACTAGTAAAAAGCTACTCTGGATGTATCTATGCAAGTTGCACTTGAGAAACTAGATAAACTTTGGAGTTGCTGCATTGATTTTAAGCTGGTATTTGGAAAAAAAATCAGTAAAAATCTCCTTGCTCAAGTGCCAATGCTGGCAATGGACCCTGTTGCCAGGTTAGTGTAGCTCTATTGATTATATTAACTTTTGTTAATGTGATACAGGATGAGATTTGTACCAAAAATACAAATTTTTCCAACTGCTGTCACTTGTAGTTGATGCTCAGGAAGGTGAATAACTCCATGACAGACCTAGTAACATCTGCATTGCTGAAGGATCAGGTAAAAAAAAACAAAACAAAACAAAAAAACCCCACCAACCTTCCCTCTAGAGAGAACCCTGCAGATAGTTAACTTACGCCCTGAGGCATGAGGTTCAGGGCTTTAAAGCAAACAAATGGGTTTGCTTTGTTTGACACATCCTGCGGTAGGATGTGGAACACCTCATCCGTCTGAGACTTCACAACTGCCCATGTGGATACTGAAAAACTGCATTGAAGCAACCCCAGAACAAAGTTTCATGCACTGCTGCAAAGCTGGGGAAGATCTAACCCCAAAACAAATGGGAGGGAAGAATAGGAGATGGGTGCACATGTATTTTGTATTCTGCCTCCTGCAAAAGGCTCTACAACAGCTGGTACTAATGGGGAGAGGTGAGTCCTGTCTTCCTTCCCTGCTGCATAAAGCCGTAACAATGAAACTGTATCTGCTTTACATCTTTTTCTTAGTCTTTTGTTAGCGCTTGTTGTTAACTGCTGAGATTTGGCAGGCCTTTCACAAGCCTCCCATCCTGATATCAGGACAGGTGTGGCTCAGCACTAGCAGAGGAATAGCCCAGGCGCAGGATCTTTGACCATAGCCACCTCCTGCGCCAGATCATTTCAAATGAAGATCAAGTCCCTGCTTCATTCCTCCTTGTTGCATTTGCAGACTGCCCTGACTCAAGCTGTTTGTGTGAGATGATTCCTCACTAGCAACTGTCATGGCAAGAAGGGTAAGTAATAATGCATGGGCTGAAGAACTTCTGAACCCAAACCACTTACACAGCCAGACAAGGCAGCCTGGTTCTTTATCTTTAGGGAGCTCTTAGTCTGAGCTGGAAATTCAGCATCGCCTGATTCATGCAATGACTAGACACTAACACAGACAAAACCAATTAGTCCTCAGGTATCCCTTCAGGATTTGATTATACACTACAGTGAATAAGCCAGGCTTCCATGAATGTGTATCTAAGTACTTATGATAAAATATTCAGAAGATTTTCTGAGATATTATTCAGAAACCTTATACTTCTTAATTTTTGTTTATATAGGTCTTTAGGCCACAGAATCTGGGATAAAAGGGCCTGGCTGGGACACTGATGTCTGCCCCAGAGTGGCCCCATCAGGCACTATTGCTGAAACCATGCTAGCCAAACTAGCTAGCTAGTGCCTTCGGTACGGTGCCAACTACAGACAGGTGGCAAATGCCCTAACCCTGTAGTACTGATGCCATGGTAACTGCTGCCAATGAGAGAATGGTGCCCTCCACCTCTAGTGAACCTGAAGAGTTACTGATTTAAACACAGGTTTATTGAATAGCTACAATTAAATAGCTGGTCAATTGGTTTGCATTGTAGTCTGTTCAAAAACAAATCAACAAAGAATGTCCTGCTTCAGGGATTTAGCAGATCACAATGTCATAAGGATTTTGGCAAATTCCTGCTCATGTATATGGCTTTGGATCAGTCCTTGCCAGAGGTGGCTCTGGGAGTAAATAATGCTTTGCCTCAGACCTGCTGCCCATGACTGGAGCTTTCTGAGGGAGCTATTTTTGGAGTAGACAGATAAACTGTTAAATAAAGTCTTTCGTTCCCCACTGAGGACAGGCTGTTTGAAGTGTTGGGGTCTATGGACAGACTTTGTTCGGTTTTCCTGTCCTACTTTTTTTTTTTTTTTATCTGGCTCTGTTGTGTGCAGTTTGACGGTGACACTCTCAAAAAAGGTGACACTTCTTTTTTGAGAGGCTGCCCTGTGTGCAGTCTCTGCGTGCTAATTCCCGTATTTATTAAAGCAGAAGCAGCCTGATCTCAGCAACTCAAGTCTTGACATTGTCTGCTCTCATGTGAGCACTGGGGCTGATGTGATTGCCATTGCTGTCGTCTCCAAAAAAAAATCTCCCCAAGCCATGTGCAGAAAACAGGGAGACAGCAAAGGAGCTCGTCATCTTTAAAACTTTGGCAGACATTTTTCCATTGCTTTCCCTCATCCTCCTGTTTTGGAAGAAGGTGTCGTGCTCCTGCTTGCCATCCAACAGGCCTCTGGCACTATTGGCGTTTTTTCGTTCTGTAAACACCGGCTAAAGCTGTGATGACTCTATTGTCCACTTAAGGCAGTGAGAATCCAAGTCCAGAAGCAGGTTTCAGTGCTGCTTGCTAAAAATTGTGGGTTTTCTAGAAATGCAAGCCTTGCTAGTAGACATGTATTGACCGAGATTCACATGAACACCTGCTACTTACATCACAGATGGCAGGCTGTCAAAATTATTGGAGGATGCAGTCAGATCTGACCTGGTGACCTAGAAGTACATGGCCCCTATTACTGAATCCTGGTGCTATTCACACCCCGAAAGAGATGTACGTTAAAAATTCAGTCCTCACCAGCATCTTTATTTTGGCAGTTCTTTCTGTCATAGAGTGACACGTTCTCTTTTCACTCTGAATCCCAGGAGAGAAGAGGATTATTCACCGTAGTGCTGGAGGGTTTATCTAGGAATAAATGGGCTGAAAATGAGCAAGGGAAAATTAGGCTGAATATCAGGAGCTGAGACAGGCCAAGAAAGATTTCTATTTTTTTTTTCATTGGTAATTTGTATCATTATGTGAAGCAGAAGATTCTGGTTCCTTTTTGGTCCTCAAGTAGAAATCCCATCAATGTGAATGGGATACCTCAGAGGGAGCAGGTATGCTGAATGTATTCTGAGCAAACATCTACCTCAATGCTTGGAATCCAGTAGATGTCTCATTTTGATCACAAGGTATAAACGAATGCATGTAGTCTTTCCCCTGTGTATTGGGGGAATGTCCTGTTTATTCTGGTGGGCCTGAGGCCTTAGTTCTTATGCTCTGAGTGGCATCGTGTATGGTACGTTTGCTCATGTCTCCCTACTTGCTCTAGTGCCCCAAAACAACAAATACTCCCCTGACCTTACCCAGCACGAGAGACCTCAAGAATGTGGTTGTGGTTGGTGCTGCATTCCACACCTTGTTGCAAGTTCCACCTCTTCTTGACTGTCTGAATCCACTTGTTCCCTTCCCAGCTCTTCTTCGCCTCTGATCAAAAGGCTGTTTTCACTCTATAGTAGGTAAGCTATGACAGCTCATCTTCTTTTAGGAAGAGCTTGCACTAGCTCTGGGTAAGGCATGCAGCCAAACTGCAGGGGCTGGTAAGAAATAGCGTGATAGTGCTATCATCCAGCACAACAGTATTTCCTTTCTTGTCTCTGAAACTACACACAAAACCGAACTAGTGGTTTTTATTGTGTATGTAGTATGTGCGTCTTGACGGAGTCTAGGTGTTAGGAAATGAATCCATGGTGCAAAGGGCCCAGACCAAGCAGAAGAGGTTGTCTAAGGCCTCATGTGTTTGTACATACTGCAAGCGTCGTTCAAAGGTCTCTGTTTGGAGCAAGTGATAGCATTGCTCGTGCGCAGAGGATAAGAGCTTCCAGCCACCCTTGGGTCTGCCAGGGGTGACGAAAAATATTGGCACAGAAATGTAATAAAAGCATGTCTAAAGGAGGTTAGGAGGAAAAAAGTTGGATCCAGTCCATCCAGATTTTCAGAATTGGCTAAGGTAGGCCTGCATATGTGGAGAAGTGCAAAGACAAGCCATGAAAGCTAAGGGCTATTCCAGCTTGTGTTCAGGGCTTCTCAAGCTGCATCGAATTGATTAGCATACAGAGCTGGAATAGCAGGCCTGCTCCTGGAAATTTGCTTAGCTCTGAATTCAGACTGAATAGGGAAAAATGAGCAAGGCTAATAACCATAGCATTCACCGCTCAGAGCCAGGAGACACACCCTCTCCCCTGTGAACATAGGCTTTTCTGAATTAATAGACATATTTCTTGTTTTCTGGTTAACAGGGTGTATATGAGTGTATGCATGTGTATCTATCTGTATAAATAAATTTTAGTGTTACAGAACACAACTCTGCAGCTCAGCTTGCTGTCCAAGTAATCTAAGTTCTCCTCTTAAAGAAACCCAGGGACTGTTGTGCTCTGAAAGTGAGAACCTTGAGTCACGTTAGTTATTGTTTCTTCCTCCCTTACTCAAATAAACAAAAGGCATTTTAATGGAGTTTTTAATTGTACTGTGAAAGCATATTTCATTACTTGTACATTATGCTTTGAGATAAATGCAAATCTCATTGTTATTAACCACTTTAAATTTATCCAGGTGTCCTAAAATAAATAGGAAACATGTATGTGTTGGTTCATGATGCTTTTCTATCACTTTCTATCTTGAAAAATCCTACACATTTTCAGTACATTTTTCAACTAGTGAGTGTAAGATGTAACCTGTTTTTCACTAATTTTTCTCTTCTTTCCCCAGTGGAGGACCTAGTTATGAACAAAAACTAGACATGGGGAGGATGAGATAATGTGCACCATTCATTAGAAGGATTTTTCTTCAGGGGATTTTGCTTCAGTCAGAATTGGTGTGGGGGGTCAATCCTTCCCGTCCCCAGGTCTGGGCTGTTATCTGAAGAACAATGAACACAGCGAGCTTTATTGGCTCCGCAGGAATAATTATGCAGCCAGTGGGCCTGCAGGGCAGCAGGGGAGAGCAGGACTCTGAGCTCCCTCCCTGTGCTCCCCTGGCCTCGCCATCTGCTTTGTGCTGCCTGTCTGGGGCTTGGTCCCCTGCGGCTGCCAGGGTCCCCAGCTCTGGTTCTGCTGCTGCCTCGCTGCGGACACTGCTCCCTGGTCGTGAGGGATCAGTTCAAGCCACCACGTGAAAAACCCAGCCAGGCTAACTGATACTGGGAGAGCAGCTGTCTTTTATTTGGGTTCTCTGAACAGGAAAGAGTAATTGGTTTAGGAAAGTATCTTGTGGCATGTGTGTGTTGCTGTGAAAGAAGCATTGCTTCAAGCTATTGCTACCCTTGTGCTCCAGACGTAACCACTCAGGCCCTTCCCCAGTCCCTCGTGCTCATGATGTTGCTGACAGGTGACTGATGGGTGTACCCATTCTCCTCTGTAGGGCTGGTGCTGAAAGTTCACTAGGAAACTCACTTTCTGTACTAGATAAATCAACTGGAATGAAAGTTAAAATGAATCATGAAATACGCAACATAATGCAGTATGAATAAATGTAAATTTGCAAGAAAAGCTTTCACTTTGTTAATCTATTAATACAGAATAATGGAACAGTGTCATGGGGGGGAGAGAGTCGGTGGATATGTGGACTTCAAAAACTCATGAGGAAAAGCACCGTCGAGAACTTAAGGAATGTAAAGTACTGATGTGAAGGGAAAATACTATCACAGGTTGGAGACGTGTTTAGGAGAAACTAGGGCAAAAATACTTTTTTTTTTTTTTTGTCAGTAAAATTAAGTATCAAGATACCAGTGTTTTTTGTCTTGAGTGATCTGGATATGGATGTTGTTGGTGAAGAAGACAAAAGAATTACTGCAATAAAGCAAATTTGGAGAAAAGTGGGAGACTTACCAAGATGAACAGGCAGTATAATGGAAGATCGTAAGTGCAAAATAATGCACAGTTCTAGTAATTACTCTTATACTTGGCTTTTAAATTAAATATAATTATTCTGCGGAGAGGATTGGCCTTGATGAAACAGGCTAGTACCAATGTCTTAGCACAGATTCAGAACAAAATAACATGCTAGAACACACAGTATGCATTCAAATTTTAGAAAGGAACATTCTTTTAAATGCCCTTCCACTTTACCTCTCCACATTTGCAAGTGACCCTCAGAAGACGGAAGCAAATAAGGAGTTCCTCCAGTGATTGCTGCCCTGCAGCCCTCTGCAGCTCTCCCATCTTCACTACGAGGTGTGGGATAGCATATAAAGGTGTTTGGAAGCTCCTTTGTTAATGCGTTATGCTTGGACTGGGATTTGGGTGAAACATGAAGTAAGTTACAAGTGGTCAGAGTGTGTATCATGGAGTGCTCAGTGCTAAATCACCTGGGCTTACATGGCTCTTCATGGCTTCTACGTTGTGGTATGTACCTATGAATATGAAACTGGGAGTCTGCCTGTGCCTGGGGTATCAGAATGACATGGCACCCAGTAAGGTAACTTCCTTTGGAGGTCCAAGGTGTCTGCTTATGTACAGAGGCTGAGAGAAGCTGTAGCTCTACTGATGGGGAGTATCATCTATACTATAATACTGTAGACAGAGGTGACATCGCCCCACTGTGTGATGAAACATTTGAAATGGTTTTACCAAAACTGTGTCATCCTGCTCTTTACATTTGGGGCACAGAAATGGAGTGCTTGTTAAAATCTTGCTCTTAATGAGTGCTTGTCCATTCTTCAGTCAAGTGTGTCATATAGACATTATCTCAGGATTTGTAGCATCTGTCAACCACTCCTTTGATATGCCTAATTTTCACACTTTGTCTTTATATCTCCAAAATAGTATCATTGGAGTGGAGAGAAATTATGCCCTTCATCCTGCTTTCCATACAGCCTGGTATTTACAGGAGTCTGTGAAGTATTTTAATAACGGAAGCAGAAGCAAAAAATGCAGTGCAGCTATTTCAACATTTCAATAATTTTAAAGCTATTTGGGGACATATGTATCAGGCTAAGAAGCAAAAATCTGTTTGAAAACTTAAACCTGAGTATCCTTCCATCGTGGAGCTCAGCTCCCCAGAAAGGCAGTAAGAGGACTAAACTTCTCTTCCTCAAATGTGCACATATCAGGAACCTTATCAACTACTGGCAGACTGCAGGATTACATGTAAATTAAGTGTATCAAAGAGTTGAGCTAGATAGCCAACGTTAGGAGCTATGAATGTTATTCCTGCCTACTTGAAAGCCCTTCATTATGGATTAGAAACAAGAACTTACATCGCTTAATACCGTCTAAAAATTGAGACATATTTTTGCTTCTAGTGAATTTTAATATTTGAGAGAAAATGGGATGGGGATTTTCCTTCATTTTAGACAACCCTAGTCAGAGGGTTGCAAAACGTTCATGTGTCACACTCAAAATGAAAGCCATAAGGCTGCCTGAATTTTGTGTAAGAGTCTTGATAGAGGCTGTTGGTGAGTGTTATTTTTAGTTCTCTAAAGCAACAGAGATATTTGCATTCTTGGCATTTCTCGCAGTTTTAAAATGGAACAGTTTCTGAAACGTCCACTTTTCCTTGAATTTTTATCCACCTCATGAGCTTCTTCATAAAGTTTTTGTACCACTGTTGGCAGCAGGTAGTGATTTAGTGCCAAACAGTGCAGAATTACTCCATTTTACACTGTTTCTTCAAAATGCTTTCTCTTCCAGAAAGCAGACTCTGGAAACAATCCCATACTCATTGTTTGGGTTGTTTCCAGCTGTATGTGTGAAGTGTTCAGCTTAGTGTAAAATAGGCAGTAAACAAGGAAAAATAAAGTTAAGCCCAAAAGTGGATACACTGAGCTCTAATGTACAGATCTCCTAATATTTAATACTGGTGAAAACCAACCTGTATATGTGTTTTTTTTCTAAGCATAACTCACCAAAGACTTACTTTCAAAAGCAGGAGGTAGATGATGCTACAGGAAATATTTTATATGATGGAAGAGAGGCAGTGTGCTTCAGGTACTCAAGCAGTAGAAGTGGGTCTCAGGGCTCCTGGCAACGCTCCCACATTGCTCCTGTTTCAGCTGCAGCGTGTGATCCAGGTTTAGGCAATTAATGTGGCATTTTCAGGTAGGTGTGATTTGCCTCATTTAAACTCATGGGGAGGCTGAAGTGAGGTTGTTAATTTGTGTTTAATGTTCAAATTTTAAAAAAATTTTCATGTCCTAGATGTTTTTTGGTTTAAAAAAAAAAAAAAAGACTCGTAAGACCTAAATGATACTACAGATTGCTTGGGGGATGATATAGGCCAGGTATCTCAACCTCCTTTTTTTTCTTTTTTAATCAAGGACTGACCAGATTCTGTAAGAATATCCACTACCTACTTCTAGCAGTTTTCTAAGAGCTAACATTTCTACAGCAATCAGTAAAGCATTGTCGACAATTTGAGTGTTCATTTATCAACCCATTTTTTTCTCCCATTTTATTAATTCCCTGCTTGCGTGCATGGAGATTTGCCTGTTTGCTTTGCTTTCCTTGCCATATTGTTCCAGTTATCAGACAATCTTTTTTCACTTCCACTTGCCTTATATGCAGGTTTGACTTACAACTGGGACAATAGTGCCGTTTTGGCAGAGGTACTGTAGACCACCTTGTGCTGGTTTTTGGAGCACCAGCTAAGACTGATGAAGAATACTAAGTCTCAATAGCATCATAACAGACTCGATCTCTCATCTTTTCATTGTGTCCTGATATCGGGTATGGGATACCTGAGTTCAGTACTCCAAGGGTCTGGCTTCTAACACAAAACAAGTGTCCGGGTTCTGCCCCCTCAGCGGGTGAGTCCCATTGACGGTGATCTCCTTTTTTTATCTGGTGCTGTATTTAGGCCAGGAGACAAAGCAGAGATTGATTCAGTCCCAACCTTTATCCCCTTCACATGTGCTTCCTTTCCATAAGTCATGCTCTCACTTCTTTTTTGTCGTCTGGCAGCTGCAAGGGCTGGTTGCTTGGTGACGCTCTCAGCAGCACAAAGAGCTCTCAGCTGGGAGGCCAGGTCTGCTGGCCACAAACAGCTGGGATAATTTTATTTGTCTTTCTCTTGTTCCTGTTAATCGCAGGGAGCTGAATCAAAGTCAACTTGTAATAGAAATGGGAGAACCATCAAATGCTATTTATGGCTTCTTTAACATCCACCTTTTCTCCCTGAGTCAGAGAAGTGGCAGTGTGTGCCAGAAATGGCCTGTTATTGCACAAATGGAGGAGTAAAACTGAAAGGCATGATTTCCAGTTCTGCTTCAAATGGGATTTTACCAGACCCCATACAAAAGCAAGATGTCAGACTGGGTTTTGGATTTATGAATCGTTGTTCCTTAATTTGATGTGTGACTGGCTGTTCATTCTTTATAATAATCGTATGCTGTGTGGGTCACATCTATGAAATAGCTGCTAATGACTTTCTTCTACCTCAGAAGGATACACCACTCAGACTTCATGCAAGGGAAAAACAATGAATAACTTCCAGAGTTGAGAGCGTTGTGATTTAATGATCTGGGCAAAGGCCTTGGTTTTATGAACTCTGGTTTCTTATTACTGCTCCTATGTAGGCTATGGCATCCCGGGTTAATAAGAAAAATGATTGTCTCTAAAGAGATTTTGAGGGGGTTGATTTCCACTTAGGCCCAAACTTGGTGTACCTGGCTGCAAGCAGGTACAGAGGGAGAGGTGACAGGGGACATGAGTGCTGCTCGGCTTGCACTTTGGGTCTCGGTTGGGTCTCGGCCGAGCATGCCAGCTTAGATGCATCAAAGCTCTTAAGCATGTGAAGAGCTTCCTGCAGGCTGGCTTGTGCAGAGGTGCTCTCAGGGTTTGAGAAGCTGTGTTCACCACTTCAAGGGGAAAGGCAAGGAAACTGGCCATGGCTGAAGCTGGTCTCTGCTGACTTCTGCTGTTATAGTTAAAAGTGACCACTGAACGTATTCCTAAATTACTGAATCTGTAAGCTCTGCTTTTGCAGGACTTTTTTCTTATTTCAGGTATAAATCATAATAAGATGATTCCAATCAGGTGTTAATTTTATGCTTTTGGGTAATTTAATTATGCAAATTGCTATACAATAGCTAAACAAGTAAACACACTGAATATTTACATTTGGCTGATGAAACATACTGAAGTGGATAAACAAGAATATAATATATTACATATGCTAAAGGATCTGCTGTTAAACTCACAAGAGCAGAAAGCACTATAGGTTCATGCTTTTTCTTCCCTGATGAAAAGCCCTGAGGTTCAAAGAAATAAAACTATCTTCTGAGAGTATGGGCTGCTCTGTTGCTAGGGCTAAGTGAAGGAAGATTGAGGAATGGGAACCGAAGTGGCAATGCACCTGCTTACCACTGCTAAATTTAGCATGCAGAATTGTCGAGGGAAAAGACTAAGTTTGTGGTGCAGTCTTCTGATCCGATCGTGGAAAGGAGGGCTCTGAATTTCAGTTCTTCATCTTCGTGAGTTGTAATAGTAGGTGTTACAGCAGACACTCTGGGTTGCTTTGGTCCATTTTTTTTCTTAGGTCTACATGCCTGCACAGCTTTACCTTTCATGGTCTTACTACATAAACCATTCAGTGAAGAGCAACTCAGATGGTATTTTTTTTTTGTTAAAAAAGCATGTGTTTGGGCTATAGTCTCTCTCTCTCTTTTTTTTTTCTTTTTTCCTTCCCATTTGAAATTACCTCATCTCTTTAATCCAGGTACTTGTGCCATAGTTTTCATCCCCGAGCTGCTGCTTCACAGATTTTTTTTTTTAATGTGTAGTAATTCCTTGTCTTTCGTCAGTTCCAAATCTAACAGTTTTTCTTGTCTCCTACCTTCTCATTTCCTACTACAGATGTAAATGTATGGAGACATCAGGACAATCCTATAGCTCATTCTTTAGTGTTTAGAGTGATCACTGGAGGGATCAGGGATTTTGCCTCCCCACGCAGCACCATGCAAAAAGACAGAAGTGTATTATTTGTGAAGGAGCAGCTTTCCCCCTCCTCTGAAACATCAGCAATTAGCCCCCGCAGAGGCTGTGCATCAGCCTGTGTACACCAATGAACTGATCCTCTGTGTCAAATCCTTATGTAAATGCAGCAGCCTAATCCTCTTGCCCTAATAGGAATTTCACACCTTAATCCTCACTATGAACAGGGGCAAAGGCATTCCTACTAGGCAGTTTGATGCATCCTATTTTGAGAAAAATCACTGTATATGGGTTTGTGGGAATAGGGGAAGTGTAGTCCCCCGTTTGTGTGGAAGACTGAAGCATGTCATTCTAATAGAAGCGAGGGGATTATGTTCCTAAATTGTCAGTGGATTTCAGGGGATTTGCTACACCAAATGACACCATTAGCCTCCCAAGCCCTTCATTTTGCCCCTGGCCCTGACTGACTCTTCTTGGTTTAGCTGGAAATGCTCCCTGGGTGATAGAGTTGACTCTACAGGAGTGGGAGGAAAAGAATTCTCTCCTGACCCCTGCAGCCATCCAGGTTATGCCTCGCAGCTTGGCACTGCTCGTTGTGTGCTGGGCTTGCACTGCTCGAGTTGAAAGAAGTGTCAATCAGTGCATGCGGTGTCATTCTGAATAAACCCCTGGTTTATGTTGTTATGTAACCTCAGAGAAGTCAGAAGTCTGAACTGTAGCAGTAGCACACAGGGAGCCTAGGCAGTGCCTTGAACTCAGCTTTGTCTAGCTAGATGAGTATTAATCTCTCAGGTATGGATACTTATTTCTTAACCAGCTGCAGGGCCTCATCCAAAGCTCGCTGAAGTTTCCAGAAGAATTTCACAGGCCCTGAAGACCACTTCAGCATGATGGTCCAATGTATTCAGGGCATTCTGTGACAGATGGGGTGACCAGCCCTGTTCCTGAATTGCCACCTCGGAAAAGAAGGGTGCAACAGCATTCTTCATGCCACAGCTGAGAAGTAATTGCTTTACACAGACAGCATCAGACTCACACAGACCACGTTTGTACCTCTTATGCTCCTGGTTACAAAGATAATGATGGGTGCAAATCAGGCAACTGGATGTGCTGTTATTCGGCATCGGTCCCCCAGCCTCTTTGCTAGATGCCTCTGCTGCACGCACAGACAGGGTGGGTCTTGATCAGCTGTGGATCAACCACTAACACGGAACACAATGTGTGCACAGCTTTACAAGCAACTGTGGTTTGCTGGCCATTTGGAAGAAATGTGTGTACATGCATCCTGGTATTTCCACTGCCAAAGTTTTTCCAAACCAGCCTTTTGTTTTAGTTTATTTCTCCCTGCAGAAGCTTTTCATTCCTTGTCCCGTTCTCTTGTTGCAGTTCCAGTCTCTCTTGGCTGCTCTTTGTTTGCCCTGCTGTTACTAGACACTGCAGTTTGGACTTGCCTCTCACTGGTGCACGAACGAAGCTCTTCAACAGTCAGGTCTTTATATCTATTCTTTGCAGAGTTCATTCTACTAGTGCCACCCTTTGAGCATTTGCATCCAAAATGCCAGTGCACTGAGTCAAATCTACCACTGCACAAGAGAGCCTGAATGAACTAAGCTTTGATTTTTCCCAGGCCAGCTGGCTGTGGAAAGTTTTGTTCTTTGCAACTCTAAAAACTTGTGTTGTTTTAAATCAAATTTGACTGTAGCTCACTTAAGCATTTGTGGCTTTTCCTTAGGAATGATATCATTGTCCCAGCTAGATCCTGTGGAGCAAGGACTGGAAAATCCACTTTATGACAAACTATAATTTAAGAGTCAGCAATGTCTCATATAGCAAGAAATGCAGTTTTGGAGGTAACTGTTACCCAGTTATTTAAATGCTTCTGTCATTTAGAATAAACCCATCTGTAACAACAAAGGTCATAGTATCCCCAAGAGCTAAATTTTTTTCTCTCTCATCCCTGCATGTAGCTAAAGTGACCTGTGTGCATTCAGCCCCATGGAAGGGCCATTCCTTAATGCAGGTGTCCCTGTCCTGGCTGGGTTCACTCTGTGACACTGAGGAACCTCTGAGAAATCTAGAGGAAGCTGTGACAGTTATTAAGTGTCTGTGTGGATCTCCTGCAAATGCAGACTTTTCTGGGCTTTTCTAATGTTTTTGGTAATTGCATATCATTTTTGCAGCCTGACTAAAGCAATTTTGATACTTCCTGTTTTGACGCCCTGTGCCAGCATTTTTTTTACTAAAGAGTACCAAAGGTGCCTAAACTGATTGTGTTTGTCTTTACCACATACCTCAGCCAAAGAGCTTAAAAGAATTTATTATGAAAGTTATAAGGAAGGACAAAGTATCTCATTGCAAGTCAAGCCAGAAATGACAAAATCCAGAAATTTCTTCTAGCCTCACTGAATCATATCTTGAACGGTGCTTCAGTACCTACGTCCAGCCTGCATCTTAAGCTAGTACAAGCAAGAACTGAAAAGGAAGGAGAAATGTTCACTCTCTCCAGGCCTTTCCAGTTCTGATTCCTCACAGAGCACTTCACTGATATTGTCCTGTGTTGCTTTGTGCTATTTATCTCAGCTATTTCTACTTGTTCTCACATAAAAATAGTATCTCTTGTTGATTGCGAAAAAGTATATGACTACAGTGCCCTCCCAACATTGTACCAGATTTAAAATGGTAGCTGCAAGATAGAAACCATCCTATAGAGCCTGTAAGCTTAGGGAGAAGAGAGCCTGTGAAGACTGGGAGCATCCCTGTTGCTGCAGGTGTGACAGCCACACCGTTCACAAGCTCAGGGTTTGAACTCAGCCACAGGCCAGGCTTTTTTAACAAACTCACTTAACAAATGGCTAGTTTGTACAGCCAGGCTAAGGCTTCCTACCTTGCCTGTAAAATGAAGAGTTACACCAGCTGCAAGTACAAGGGGCTGGTGAACCAGGTTCCCAGCGCGTGCCCATTAACTTCGCTCAACACAAGGCACTCCCAGGCACCATCGTCACAGGGGGGTCAGCTGCGGCGTGTGCATTGCCAGCAGCTCCCAAGGGCATCACTCCTGAGGCAGATGCCGTGCTGCTGGGATCCCAGGGGCAGCAGAGGTTCAAATAGCCACTGCCACACCATTTTGTAGGGCCCGGAGTGCACCTCTTCTTGTGCCTGCCAGATGGTGCAGAGGAGTCTTTGCCTTTCCCTTTCTGCTCTGTCTCATCTGCTCCAGCTGCTAACTGCAGATCTGGGAGGGGGCTCAATTTCCCTGGTCCTTGCACATCAGTGAAGTTGATGTCAGGTCACACTGGGCTCTGACTGGTGTCCTTTGGGCATCACGCCTCAATATTTGAACACCTCCCTGACACAGTTAGCTATTTGTGTGCTGCTATCGGGTCTAGTCTCAATGTGAGACACAGGAGGCTCTATCCTCAGCTACCTCTATTTGCAAAGGCAAGGTGTAATACTCTAGGTTTTTATCCCCTCCACTCCTTTTAGCTGGATATTTGGGAGGAAGATGCTGAATTCTCAGTGGAGAGCTGTAAAAGAATTACTTGTGGCTGGCACCCGTGTAATTCTCCCTGAGCTGGCACAGTGGTAGAGATGCTATTTCAGACACCACTTGAAGTAAACATATTCCCAAAGCACAATGTGTGTGGGTCTTGAACTTGCAGAAATCCATTAATGGGGCTGGCATGGGAGTTGCCTGGCTGTCACATGCTGGGTTGTGTTTGCAAGAATCCTGTTGGAAAAATAGATCCTTCTTGACAATAGAGCATCCTCAAAGCACCATTTTAAGATGTTGTAAATGGGAAGGTCTGAGGTGCTATTTGCAGAGCAAGAACTGATATAAGCCTGGAAAGCTCTATTAAAAGCAGCGCAGATTTATTGATTTATACTAGCTGATAATCTGTTCCTAAAGCTGCTTTTTAAACCAAAGTAATGTGTTTATTATTGCTTGTCCTCATCCTTCCTCACACTGTTATTTCTGTCACTTGCTTAAGTGCTGACAATTTAAAAAGGCATTAGGAAGGGGAGTGTTTGGTGGATTTTGAACATGATACCATTAAAAGGAACATTGTTCTACCAGTCTCCGCAATTACCCGATTTCCTCTTCAGGGCAAATCTGTCATTTTATCCACATAGGCACCAGATTACCACCTTGTGAAACGGTATTACTATTTTCTCCCAGACCAATTACAGCCAGCATCCGAGGCTGCCCCGGGCAGCAGGTTAGGTGTTTGTCTACCTCATTTCTGCAGAGGAAAAATAAATATGCAGAGGGAAAATCTTTCCTTTCCAGTTTTTAAGTAACTGCATCCTTGTAGCACACTTTTCCCAGCAGAATGCAGCTCCATGCAGCCAGCCTGCCTAGCGCCGACCATTCAGCATCTCTGCTGATACGTTACTCACACATCCTCCTCAGCAGCCTGCCAGAAGCAGCAGCAATGATGTAACTGAGCTCCGAGCAAATCCTTTGTTTAAGCAGTTGCTTCTGCTCAGTGGAAAAGCTGAGCCGCTTGGGCTGTGGCAAACAAGCTGTGTTTAACAGGAAAGAAAGGGCCTCCAAGAAATAACTTATCCTGTTTGCTGTAGAAGAAAAATTTTCCTCAGAGGTGCTTTCCTAATTATATTGCTTTTGTTCTGTTTGCACGTCTGGGATGGACTGTTAGCCATCCACGATCCTGCTGTTGAAAGCTTTCCTTAGCTCAGGATACAGCCCCTTTTCCTCTGCTCCATCAGCAGGAGGGTAAGAGAATTAGCTTTAAAGATTTGATTTTGGCTCAGTAATTTACAGGGCATTTACAGAGATGTAGTACGCAGAGCAGAGCAGGGAGGCAATGCTGAGGTGTCCATACCTCATCAGGGAATCTGGTATGCAGAACTGGACTTTATCAGTCCAACTGTCTGTCCATTTACATGGCAGAAGACAAAATAGATTTCTGAAGATGAAGAAATTCCAGATTTCCTCTATTCCTATGGAGGAAATTTATGAATCTTTACTTACTTAGGAGACATCTGCTCCATGCTGTTCTCCACTTGTCTGCTGGGCAGAGGCCATTAACAAGCACGTACCTCTAACACAGTAACAGGCGATAAGGATACTGAACCTGCTTAGAGGGGGATGAGGTAGGAATCTGATTCATGTGCTAAAAGGAAAATGGTTGACTAGAAGAGAAGAAGAAATGGTTGAGAAGAAGAGCGTCATGTCTTGAACTTCCAAACATGAGTATGGTTGTACCAAAACGCTTGATATGCTTACTTCAGAGTATCAGGTGCTACAAACTGAGGGCGTGGCCCCAACTGGATAATTTGTAAACATGACACATCTGTGATTTAGCATAAAGACTTTTATTTTCTACCTTCCTTTGTGGTTTGCACTTGCTTTGTATTGGTGTAAGTCACTGAATGAAGCTTGCGGCTAGTGTGATCTAAGGAGAGGTCTGGTGTGGGTTTGTTCTCCAGAGCTACAGAATCAGAAGTGAAAACAGGGCTCTTTTGCTATGGTGGCGTCACTCAGGAGGCAGCCTTGGTTCACACAGGCTCTTGTCAAGGTGCTTCACCAGCTTGTACTCGTACAGCTGCCTGAGAGGTGGTGAGCAGCAGCTTCCACATGCAGCTGTGGAAGCTGGAAAGGAAGGACATGTGTTTGCACACCCCAATGGGCAGAGAAGTCAGTCTCACAGAAATAAAACACACATCAATCGGGTGAGCAAAGGGGGGCCCGAGGGGTATGTTGCTTCTTTCTTGCAAATGTAAATGCTTATGAGGCTTCTTGTATAATAGGTAGCTATGCACAAAAGCACAGCTGCTGCGGGTAAAGGGGTTTTAGAGAGCTACCATTAAAGGCCAGATCCCCTGCAGGCAGTACAAGTGTCCTAACCTGAAAAGTTTATCTTGTTCTCTTGCATAGGTGTATCAGCAAGGTTCAAAAGTTTTAATTGTTTGGTTATAAGAGAGATCCAATCCTATTGTTATTTCAGCCTTACTGAATAGGTCACCAGCATTTGCTCGCTAGAGTTTGGTGTGAAGGGACTTAGAGTGCCCTGCCCTTGCTCTGCTGGGGTTTTCCTCATGAGGAGTAAGGAAAGTAAGCAGTACCTTTTTTCTTGGCACCTGTATCTGTGCTGCTCCAAGAATTATCACAGGGGGAATCATAAAATATACTGGATCTTGAAAGCTTTAACAAAAATATCACTAGGAGGTAAATGTCTGATGCCATATTTACCTAGTCCAGTGCATTTGGCCAGGTTTTCCCCCCTTTTTCTCCAGCTTTTATATAAATTGGTAGACTGAGGAGTAAGCTGAAACGGGATTTGGCCCTTGAACATCAGTAATCAAATTTAGCTATGTAAGACAATCAGTATTTGCCTTGTGTTGTTATAATGACTCCTCTTGCTTTCTATCCATCTTTTTTTTTTTCACCTGGGGTAAGAAAGGATATGGATATTGAAGTATGCAAGTTACCAGTACATGAGAATTGGCCTCTTTTTGGTATTTGCACAGAGGAAAGAAAAGGTGTGTAGGGGGGTTGTAAGTGATATGCTGACTTAATGCAAATTAGTCTCGTTTATTTGCCTGAAGTAATGGAATAAAAATAAAGCAGTGGAATAGGAGCCAAGTCATTTTCTTGTAGACTGCAGGAGGGAAGTTTAGTGCATCTGGAAGGCAGCAGTGAAGAGGGAGAGTCTTTGTAATCGAACTGGCATATGGCAAAAGAAGTGCTGTGGCAAATCTGTGTCAAAATAAGGGTGTTGTCAAATTGGGCTCAAATTCAGTAATCACAGGTGCCAAGTGGATGAATTTAAGTTAAAAGTTAAGAATCGTTGTGATTACTGTGGTTACTCTGTATTCCTTGTTCAGATTGTCCCAGCAGGCGGAATAAAAGATTAAAAATTTTAATGTAAGGATGGTGACAGAGACTCTGTCTGACAGAGAGACTCCTGGTGACAAGAATCTGGAGTGGAAAGTTCACAAAATGTTGATGAAATGGAAAAGTACTTGCAGTTCAGTTCAGTATAGGACACTCGAGTTCTGCAGTCCTCAAGAAATGGATGATAATTAGCATCAATGGATTTATGCCTCAACAAAATAGGATTACTTTGGATAAACATACCTTTTGATTTGGGGGAAAAACAAGAGTACCTTCCAGAACAAGTAATTAGTCACGCATAACAGTATTTTAGGCACCTCATGGTTGGTTAGGTTATTCAAGGGAAAGCAAATTAAAAATCCAGGAAAAGCAAGTACATTTGGAGAATAGCATCAGAGATACTGGTGTTGGACATGGCAGGGAAAGCTGCATCCTCAGGAAGGACATTATCAGTGCAGCTCAGATACATTACAAAATAAGGCTGTGTTATTGTCCTCATTTTGCAGATAGAAAATGCTCACGTGGATCCTCAGGTTGGCCAAGTGCCCTTCCCTCCCTGATCTCTCCTTGCCTCACACCCTCAGTCTGGCTTGTCGAGGTCACGCAGCAGGTATGACAGCTAGGAGGTGACTTCAGCATCCTCCCCTATCCACATCACTGATTCTTTCCCTCATCTTTCTCTCTTCCTCTGCTAATGTAGTGTTTTTCCCTACAGTACATGGAAGGCTTATTTCTACTTTTTCTTGCCAATTAAACTATACTCCCAGCTGCATTGTGCACAGCTCTTAGAGTATGTGCACTCCCTGCCTTTTCAAAATTGCCATTCCCGGACAAAGCATCTAGGCAAACTTCATTATCATGTAAGGACTTTGGGGAGAGGTCAATTAATCCTGATTCATCCCTGGAGAGCTGTGAGGTAGGAGCCTGTCTGAAGGTGTGAATAGCTGAAATAACTTGATTTTTTCACAGCCATGAAATGAACAAAGAGTTCCTTGTGGGAAAGAGGCATGTGTGGAAAATAATACAAGATGAAAGAAGAGGAGAGCTAATGCACTGGTGACCTGAGGCTGGGGTTACTACTTGCCCAAGTGTGGTGTGGCAGGAGAGCATTTTTTCTACGTCATCCATCTGTCACAAGTAACATAACGACTTGAAAGACCAGGAGAAAGAGAATGAGATGGCTGAAATGGAGTCAGCAATACTTTTTCATCATCCTTTGCAAATATCACAGCTTACTATTTATTCTATTTATTATACAAGAAGAGTGGAAGATGTTTTTCAAGCTTTTTTTTTTTTTTTTTTTTTTTTGATATGATTAATGGCCTTGCCTGATAGTGGGGGTATTTGGAGGCAGGGAATACCCTGGCCTTCCTGGCAGTAGGAACAGTTGGATGTCTGCACTCCACCTGCCCCAGCTGGTGCTCTGAGGCACTGTTTGTTCACCCGTAAGGGGTGGGGACAGGGTATCTGCTCAGTGTTTTTATCCTTGCATTTTCATGGTAGATCTCTGGAACATGATTTGTGTCTGTCTTCATTAGAGGTGTGTGGATAAGGATGTGCAGTGGATGGTGGGGAACAAGGTGCATTACTTTACCTTCAGCGAGATACTGAAATGCCTAATTTTAGCGAAATTCAGTCAGTTTAGGATCAGGGCTCTGCGAGCCAAAGAGCAAACTAGCTGGAGCCCATCCAGACAAGATGCTGTCAAGTAGCAGGATTGTGGAAGGGGTCTCGAGCCTGCTCTCAGTGCACACTTATCACCGTGGGATGGGCTTTGTGCCTTGCTTTGCCCAGGTGGTTCAGTGTCTGTGATACACAGTCCCAGGAGGCTCCCGTGGCCATCTGCTTCTGGAGAACTCGGTCTCAATACACTAATCCATCCTTCTGTAACCTGTGAATTTGGGCTTTGTTGTCTGGTGTTCTGCTTCGGGAACATCAGGAGTTTAAAAAAAAATAAAAAGAAGAAAGTGCAAGGCTGTTGCTTGCTTCTGTGAGCAGCAGCATCATTGCACATGTTTTTTCCTTCTGCCTTCTCACCTTTGGAGTGCAAATTCAAGGTATTGGCTTGGATTTGCAAAACTGCAGATAGTTCCTAAGAAATCTCCTTTTACCTTGGGTGCTGGGGCACCAGGGAGGATCAACCAGGTGCCCTGAATGCTTCTTGGATCTAATACCTCAGTGATAACCATACACTGAGGGCCCTGACATTTAGAAGCTGCCTTGCCCAGTGATGCCTGAATAACTTCATGTTGAAGAAATGTCGATAGCTTTGTTCTCTCTCCTGTGTTTCCCTGGGCAGGGCTGGGTGACTGCAAAGATGGTAGCTCTTCCCCTTAGGTGGAAGCAGAGAGGAGTGTGCATTACATGTGGTTTTTAATTAGTTTGCGCAAGTCTGCTCTGAGGTGTGTAGGGAAGAGGATGCATTTTGTACAGCTAAAAATAAATACATCTGAAATGTGTATGTTAGATTTCTCTAAGGGAAAATAGGCTACAAGTTCATGACTTAAATTTGAGTGAAATGGGATAAATTGAATTTGATTAAAAAAAACATAACCTCAAGTATACGGTTTTTAGTTATTTTGATACTTTCATGGAGCTTTTTTTCCCCTCAAATGCTTTAAATCTTAACATGAGTCTTTAAAACCATTGGTGATTTTTCTAGGCAGCGAAGCACGTCCTGACAGGAACCATTTGAGAGCACAGCAAATTTCTCAGCTGCTTTCACCTCTGGTCCTTGAAGATCTGATGGTAAAACTACCTTGTAGACAGTTTCTCTGTAATATTCTAAAATATTACATTTTCTTTCCAGATGTGAAATGATCTTTGTGCACATAAATAGGTGTACAAACACACATACACATGTACAGCCTTGCAGATATGCACTTGTGTGGACTTTCAGAGAGCCCTTTTAGCTTTAGCTTGGACTGTGGAACTGGACAGCTGAAACATCTGACTCCTCTATATATTTTTCGTGCAACTCTCAAAATTTAGGAGACTTCTTGGGTGTGTTAAGTAATGTCTTGAAAATAATGTACTTCAAGGTTCACAGTTTTCTTTGCCTGGTGTCATTGTGTGGTTCACTGCTAGCGATAACGTGGCCTGTCCCATTTCAGAAGTAGCAGCTCAGAAAAAGGCTGATGGCAAGCTTGGTTTATCTTGTATACATTTTTTCCCTACTATTTTACTGAATAATAATCTATATTTCTATGAATAAAACTTCCTGCAATCAGGAGGACTGTGGCTGCAAGCAGAAGTCGCATGGCCTGGCTTACATGGGTAGAGTGCAGGGCTTGGCCCTAGATGTTGCCTTTAAGAAAGATGAATGATGTAAGGCTGTAGGAATGGCTGGAGTGAAGTTGGGCAGACATGGGATGGAGTTACTCATGTTACGTGTAGAATATGTGAGCTGAGAAACCCCTGAAGAGAGAGCTGTTCAGCTCACTGCAAGCAGCACACAGAAAAAGGAGGAGTCTGGAAGGATCAGTCCCTCCTAGGGACAGGAGGAAATCGCACAAATCACAAACATGCACACATGCGATCATGGGCTATTAGGCACCATTGCAAAAGCAAAATGTTGGAGGAATTGGTACAAAAAGTGCAATAAAATATGTATTAACACAATGAAATATGTATTGGAATGAATGCTAAGTGGGATAAGCGTGGCTCTCGGCTGAAACAAATCTGGCAGGCTATAACTTTGGCTTATGGAGAAACCCCATTGCATGTTAGCCCGGTGCAGATGTTGGAGAGCTTCCACACTGTCTCATTGCACAAAGCACTCCTTCTATATGTTGAGACCATGCTTCAAAGGGGAATTTAGCACCCTTTGATTTCCCCTTCAAAAGGCAGTGAGCTGTCATGGCCTCCTGGGGAAGGACAAAGTGCTCACGCAGGCTTTAAGCCATAAGGGAGGTCGGCCTGGAAAGGAAGTGTTTTGGATGCATGCACACTGCGACGGTCTTGTCCATGGCGGCCTTTTCAGAAAGTAGGAGAGATTAAATGTTTTGTGTCACTCAGTCCCATTCCCACATGTTGAGAGAAGGCTAGGAAGACCGCAGCATGCCCCAGAAGGAGCTGTTCTGCTTTTAAAAGTCCTGGGCCCAGTTCTACCCTGACTTACATCATCTTCAGTTTCACCAAAGACATTGAAGTTGCACAAGGCATAACTGAGGCAATAGTTTTGGATCCTGCAAAACGCTGTGCGATTCTGGAAGTGCAATGAAACTCCAGTGCTAAGGCTCCTTATCACCAGCTCTTCAACTTGGTATGTTAGCATTTGCAAAGGTCTCTGGCACAAAGGGCCGTAGGCTCTGAATACGTCCCTACCAAACAGGATCCCTGTGGGAGTGAAACTCCAGGGCTCCTGTGGTCATGTTTCTCAGGAGCTGTTTACAGTTCAGGCCATAATCCTATTGTAACTATTACTATTCAGTCATATTCCTGCAGAGCATCAGGGAAGGTTCTCCAGACAGATTAGTCGCTAATGAATTTGTAATCTGGCTTTGATCACTCATTCCTTTTGAATGCTGGTAGGTGGAGTTTACATGCCAAGATTTTCTGAATAATGAAGATGCTGCCTCTTAGGATCCTTTAGAATTAATGTTTCAAATTTGGATCTAATATGTATGCTGGGCTCCTAGAGCTGTTTTTCTCTTAACTTACAGCTGAGAAGACACTTTGGCAAACTGTACAGATCTGCAGGCTTCCACATGCACCCACTGATATAAAAAGCAAGATTCCCTCTGCTTTTGGGGAAAATTGAAGCAAACAGGCAGAAGTACTTGCAAGGCAGACAGGCTGTTGTTATCTGAGGAGTTTGAGCAAATGGCTCTTGAAAGTGACTGACAAAGGTTCAATCTCTAATCCTTCTCCATGTAGGTTTACAGCACTGAAACCTTTTGCAATGACAGCAGCATCTGACGTTGAATGCCCAGCAAATAATTACAGTCACCTTTGACACAGCAAAGTATAAATCTCATTTCTGCTGAGGCATAAACATCAGAATACTGTCTGTACTATAGCTAAAGGCTGTGTAAATTGTAATTAAAAGCATTTCATATAAATTAATCTTCATTAGGAACATAATTATGTCCACACACAAATTGCTTCAGTGTAGTTGTCACAGTTGTAAATAACTAGTCGTATTAACCATCTTTTCTTCAGGGATAAACTAAGTTTATACACTGTTTAGAACAAAACATCCTTGTCTCCACGTGCTGTAGAGGGGCGCCAGCTTACACATTCCCCATGGCTCCAAGTAAGTCCTCATGAAGAGGTGAAGGGATATTGTCCTGGCAGTTCAGTAATTCATGACAATTCGGTTGTAGAGAACCATACTCAAAGGTTCTCCACACAAAATGGATCAGACCTGAATTCCCAAGGGACAAAAGTGTTTTAGTCTGCACTGGCACCTGTTTCAGCTTTGTCCCTGTTTTATAGCATGAGAACATATGGGAAAAAGTCTATGTCTTTTACAGTTGTCACTTTCTAATCAGGGTACAAATGAGATTTGTGCATGGATTTTGCTGTCCTGATGCCCACAGGGAAACTGCCCATTGCAGAAGCCTGGAGCTATATCCTGTCGTCAACAATTCTCTGGTGGAGACGGGCTGATGTCTTCCACTGGTCAAGTGGCATCAACCAATAAATTACTGTAATTTTTTCCTTCAGATCTCTTGATTGCTCTGGGGGTTTAGGGTCTGATCCAATGCATGTTGAAGTCAGTGGGGAATTTTCCCACTGACCTCTGCGTGGTCAGAATTATACCTGCTGTAGAGGAGTGAAGAATGTGATGCACGTTGGATTCTGCTGAGAGCAATCTGACCTGAATCTAAAGAGACTGAGAGTAGCTGCTGCAAGACTGAGCTTAGAAAAGGAATGATTTAGTCTTCTTCACTACCTTGGGAAGCAATGCCATGAATGCATGTAAGAAATGAAATAGCGCTTGGGAGATGTGTAAAAAATAGTCTTAAGTGGACATGAATGCTTGAAATGGATGTCCTGACAATATAGCTTAAAAGTAGAAGCTTCTAACTGTTGTGAATGCTCTTCCCAGATAATCTGTGCTATTACTGCTAATTGGCATAAATCTTACTCATAATACCCGTAGCAGAGATTTGCACTGAATCCATTGCTAATCCTGTAAATTTAGGAGTTTGATAAAGTTTGTTGCTCGGGGCATTGCTAATTTTATTGTCATGCTTCCATTTGCTATCATTCATTAACCCTCAAATGGCAAGTTGGTCTGCATACACAAACGAGAAAGCAATAGTCATCTTCTTAGCAGCTATAATCTTGAGCAGAAAATGACAATAAAATGAATACATATACAGTCTAAATAGAATGCCTCTTCATGTGTGTCGGTATGCTACCTGCTGAAAAAGGGCCAGGTCCTCATCAGCATGTGCAAAATTAAATCCAGTACAAGGAAATTCTATATTGGATGACATTATTTTTCATATGGCTTACTACTATACCCCAGGCATTGCTCCTGGCATCTCGTTGTCTTATTCATTTAAAAGTATATATATCATATTGTTTAAACTGTGCACAGTTGCTAGTACAGCTACCAAACACTGCTAGCATGATATTTGGGACTCAGACCTGGCCATCTGACTCATTGGGTAAGTTCTAAGACCAAGTTCTGGCACTACAGTGGATGAGACATCCATCAGCAGTATTAGAGGAGATGCAAAAGACTGAATAAGCACCACTAGGGTCTCTTCACATGTGTCTAAGGCAGAATCAGTGTATCACTGGGGCAAGGAGGAAAGGCTTGCGATATTGATGCCTTATTTTTAATTTGATATATGTAAGGAAGGCACCTTAAAGAGGTTTAAAGAGACGATGACTTGGTCCGTATTTACCATTTGCATCCTGAAGAGAGGAAAAAAAAAACAACAAACTGTTCAGGGAAAGACTGGAATCTTAATCTGCCAACCATTGGCCTAAACTTTACACCTAAGTGCCATGATAACTCTGAAATCCACCTTTTCATATGAGTCAATGTCATTCTGTGATACAGCACTTAGTTACATGATCACTTGGTAATCTTTAAATAATTGCATACTGACACAGTCTGGGTCTGCTGCCAAAAGAGAAGTTTGGATGCAAAATAGCTTCTCCCTAAACTGATAGTAACCGGAAGAGTTGAGTGTGCACAGTGCTACCAGGAAGCTCTGCGTTAGGGAGCTGCCCGCTGCTCTTCCAGGGACCTGCGGCTCCTGAGCAGCGTGGTCCTACACCTGGCAGGGGCTCCATGCAGAACAGGTCGTGTGTGCCAGATGGTGATTTCTACGGCCAAATCCCAATCAGATAAAAATGTGACTTAATGCCGCATGTGAGAGGGACAGCAGTTACAGAACCACATCAGATTACTAGGGAAAATGATTGAGTAGAACTTCTTACATACAGGTCAGCTTGGATAAGCAAATTTAGTACATCCCTAGTTATTGCAAAAAAGTGCAAATTAGTAGCTGAGAAAAATATACTATTTGTTATTTAAGGCCAATCTTCAAAGCTTTTTTTTTTTTTTTCCTTTTTTTTTCCTCCAAGAAAGATCCTTGGAACAAAAACAATACAATGGTGTGCATTATGTATCCTCTTGAGAAAAGAAACAAAATATTTAGACTGGACTACAAACAGAAAACCATTTTTTAAAATTACTTCAGCATGTTTAAATTCAAGACAGCAGAGCAAAAGAAAAATGCTTGTTAAATCACTCCAGTGTGCACATATCATAGTAGATTTGATGTTCTAAGAATTGACTGCACCAGCATGTTAATTGTCAGGATATGATAGATTTTTTTAAAGGATATTCTTGTGTTGCCTTATTTGGTCACAGATGCTTTACTGCTTCTCGGTACAGGGGGAAAATAAGGGAAAGGAAGAGGGCAGTTGGATTAGCACAGTGACATCTTGGTGAACTAGCACCACATTCCCTATGGAAATGTATCTTCTGGGCTGAACAGTATTTCTTCAGAGACAAAAAAATAGCTAACATATTGCAGGAGGGCTCAAAGAACTGGTCTTGTTACAATTACCTCTCTGCTTATTCCTGCTCTCACATGCTTCAGAGATGCTGTGTATCTGTAGTTCATTTTAAAACCAACTGGAATCACAGACGTTCAGTATTTCTTAAAAAAGCCCAGCCTGTGCTGTCTGGACTGGGTGTTTATTAGAGTGCTGGAGCAAATTGAAAGCACACCGCTCTGGGTATACGGATCTCCTCAGGAGAGGCTGATGTTACTGGATTACCTGTCAAAAATGATCAGAGATGAAAGGGGAAGAGAGCAAAGGGAAGCTATAAAGCATTTGAGGGGGAAAAAAGAATAAAAAAAAAACAAAGTTCTAGAAGTGCTATCAGTATATTTAATCAGGGAATAAAGTCAGAGTGATGCTTTGTATAATTCTCCTGACTTCAGTAGATTTGTACCAAGGGGCTTGTATAGCAGTACAGGTTTGGCCCTTTTGTTTACATTTCTTTTCATAACTGTATTTTCAGTCTTTTTGCAGTATCTACATCTGAGTTTATGTGTGAGCAGCATATCCACCAGGAACAGACAGGAAGCCTTGTGTCTTTCTTGGCATCCATAAGAAAGTTACAAGCAAAACTAAACAAAAAAAATACACATTTTAACGGATATTAAGCTATCCTCAACCCTACAAAAATATTATTTATTGTCTCTTGGTTTTAAGTGTTGTTGCAAAGTTACCAATCCCCATGGTCACAATGAGGATTCAGAATTGGTGCTTTTACCCAGAGTTGTTGGGTGCATAAATGAGATCAGCAGCTGTCTCGAAACCTGTAAGGAACAACAATTTCTTTCTTTTCTGGGGAGGTGAGGATCAGCAGACCAGGTAGGGGGAAATATCTGCAGTGCTTGGCCCTGGGAGGACGAGGGCTGCTGCAGCGTGCTGTCTGTGCTTGTGACTGTCTCACAGCAGCGACACGGTGCTCTTGAGGATGAACAGCCCCGTACAGTCCTTGTTAGTGTCAGTGGCAGCTGGGAAAAGCCCTGCATGGGCAGATGCTGGGCTCATGTTCTTCACACCAGCAGAAAGGATCCATTTGTCATGGAAATGACATAGTCAGTCTGGAGGGTTGAGGGATGAGGAAGAGATGGAGGTTGAATGATGTGTGGAGAGCTGATGAGCTCATGCAGCAAAGGAGAAGAGAGAGGAAAAAGTCCAGATGTGTTCTTTCTGTGGTTCAAATAAGAGAAGCAGTACCCAATTATCCCAGACAGCGCACAAAGGGAATGTAAATGCGTATAACCATCTGCAGCTGATGTGTGAGCTCGTGGAGTCACCCTGGCACCTGTAAAAGTGGAACTTGCTATTTCTTACAGACTGGGAAGGAAACAGGTAGAGTTCTGCTTCCAAGTCTCTGGCTGTCTCCTGTTTCTTTTATCTTGCATCTCTTGGGGGGATCTTCCAGCAATTAGTTTCTAATTGCTTCAGCAGCTTACAACTCATTTTATGAGAAATACCAAGCAAATGTAATGGCTCTTGCATATTTCAGAGAAGCAGAAATTAATTGCATCATAATTTTTAAAACTCCTTCCTGCTCCCCCTTCCTCCATCACATAATACTTTACATTTTGAAAAGAAAGGTTAAAAAATATATATATATATATAAGGTGTTTTGTCATCTACTGTTTTGTCACTGCTGAATGACAAAGATTCAGCCTGATGTGCAATACCTTTATTAAAATGATGTAATTTGAACAATACTGCCAAAATTAATGTGGATCCATTGATACCTCTCCCAGGTGCCGTTAAGTTGGGGCAAGAAGGCTTTAACCTTCAGCCTTTAGGAATCCCCTTGGTAAATCAATGGCATCCTGGGATCATCTCCAAATGAAATTTGCCTGCTACACAGCAGCAAGGAGACGTGAGAGGATTTTAAAACAGGACTATTTTTCACTGCAGAAATGCTTGAACTCACTCCAGACAATTATGCAGCCTGCCATTTTACACATCATCTATTTCAGTATTCCTGCATCAATTATTCCATTAACATTACTGCATACTAGGCTAGAACTTGTCATTGGTCTGTAGAAATGGAAGGGACGGGACATATTTCAAATTAAAAATAAAATAAAGAAAGCATTTTCATTTGAGAAGCTTTGAGACATTCATTTCAGCAGCATTGCTATATATTCTCTACAAAGTATTTTTATCTCACAGCCTGCTTAACATTGTTAATTTCTACCCTAATTTGGTTTAGTTCAGAACATAATGCTGAATTTTCCATTACTCTCTTAGCTGTCAGCTGAATTGAAAAGACCTGGTTAATTAGAAAAAAATAAGAGCTTTATCCAAAGATTAACAGAAATTAAGGTGAAAACAAAATTATGCCGATAGGGAGGACATATGCATTTGCTGTGATTTCAGGAAATCTCCCAAAACACAAAGAACATGTTCAGAATTATAATTAAGGAAGTTATTTTATCGCCCTGAAAGAACAGCTTGATGGCAATTATTACTTTCCTTTAGATTTAATGTAGCATCTGTTACAATTTAATTTTTAAAGGACACCATTTTTAATTCCCATTAATCTCCAAAATTAAGAGTGCAATAAAGATCCTTGCAAACATTGAAGTTTGACTAGTCAAAATGCCTTTTAGAGTCTTTTCAGAATATTTTAGCTATTGAGCAAAAGCTTCGATGCTTATGAGTGGGGTGAAATCCAAAGGCAGTGTTAATTGGATACAGAACCAGTTGCATCTTCTGATCTTCTTCAGGAATTAGGTTGACTTGGATCTGTAGGCTGCAAATAAAGTTACAGCTGGAGGACAGGACAATTTGGTCATTGTCAGGTTTGGAGATGTGTATTAGGAAGAAAGACTTGAAGGTCCAATACTTCATACTTGTGTCTTGTTTTCATTAATGTTGTCTGCAGTGAAAATGTTAGCCTTTTGGCATCTCTTTTGGTGAGAAAGTATTTTGGATTTTGTGGAAGTTGAACAAAGTGGAGGGGATCCTGTACAAAACATGAGCTCAGTGGCACATCTAAGAATTAATGAACAGAAAAGGATTTTTTTCAGATATTATGAAAATAGCAGATGTGTTTTGAAAGCCTGTGTAGTTGGAGACCCAAATAGCAGAAGTTGCAAGCAACTCAGTGCAGGCTGAGATACAGGTACGTGATAAGTTGAGTTGGCAGAGTAGTCTTGTCTGGTCAGAAAAGATTGTTAATTGCAACTAAGTTAAAGCACATCTTCTCCAGGAAAAATCGTGCTAATTTGTTGCCATAATCCTAATCAACATATACTTTTCCACCACAAATGCCAGGGAAGACAAGGTTATCTGTAGTGAATTGTGCTAGTGTGCTGCTGCTGCTGTGCTAGGGAAGGCACAGACAGTTCAAAACCTGCTGCCTTCAGTGTCAGTGCTGATGCCTGACTTGAACTGAAGTGTCCTCCAGCTCTCCTGATGCGCTAATAATAATGGCAAGTCTGACACTGACTTTTCCCTAGTGCTTATTTTGGAAAGAAGTTACTGAAGTCAGCAGGACACATGGTGATGTCGAATAGTTGCAGTTCTCAAGGAGAGGCTTCCTCAGCTGGTAAAACACATCAACTTGTTGCATGGAAACCAGATCTGTTCATATTAAATACAATTTCCTTTGTCACTCAGAGTGATTATCAAAGACAGAAATTCCTCTCTTATGTCATCTTACACCACATCACAGAGAGGCTGTTGGAACAAATCCTGCTATTTTGGACACCTGTGTAATCCTCTTCATTTTGCCATAACTTAATTCTGCCTGAAGGCACCGTGCAGGGATGCTGCCCTCTGCTTCCATGGCTATACCCTAGGCGATAGTTAGGTAGAATGGGGTTGCAAGACCAAGGGATGTATCCCCAGAAAAGGGAAATACATAAATGAATCAGTTCTGTACCCCTGTGAAAGTTCATCTGTAGCCACTATCGCTGCGGTGCTGGGCTGCAGTCCATACCTGTACCCAGGTGGGTGAAAACCCACAAAGAAATCTCTCTTGTAGCTGGCCAGTGTACCATACTTTGAAACATTTGGGCTGATAGTTAAGTTCTTGATGCATCTAACCATGACATAATTAACTGGCAGAGGTATTTTTACATCGTACTGGCTGGTAAGGGAAAGGAGACGGAGCAAGGAACATTTATATGACAATAAGGGATGGAAAAGACTCTTCTAGGGCACCCTTCAAGTGGGTAAGGAAAGCAGAGATGTCATCTTAGTCTTTTAAGCAGGCTACACATACTGCATGTGGGGATGGGAGCAGCTCTCTCAGAGAAAATAGAGTTTTACTCCCTCCTTCCCCAGCATCTTCCACACCTGAAAGTCAGCAGGCAGAGGGGTGGCTGTGAGGACGCTGCTGCTCACCTCCTCACGCACCGGGTAGGTGCTGCAGTCTGGTGTATGGAAATAAGGCTTTTGGGGATGCAGGGATCAGTTGTGAGAGTAAGGAAGTAAGGCTTGGCTGTTGGTCTCCTCCAGCCCCTCAGAGCTTGCTTACAAGTGGTAAATGCTTAGTGTAGCTTTTCATTCCTCTGGGCCTGCTGTTTGGCTAATGGTAATGTTATTTCTGTGCTCTCTGAAGATGGTGGGGTTGCTTGTGGGTACGCATACTCAATTCTGGTACATGGGTTTTTTGTTGTTGGGTTTTGTATTTTATTTTATTTTTTATTTTATTTTATTTTATTTTATTTTTAGCCAGGGTGAGGATCTGTTTACTAGTGCCTCTCCATCACAATCAGTGCCATTGTGACAGTTAAAGAAAAACTTGCACAAAGCTGAACAGCTGCCTTTCTCTTTTATGAAGATATGCACAATAGGATCAGTAACAGCTATTGGTTTTTAAGAGCTTGTTTCTGGCAATCCCATTAACTGGAAATTTCAGCCCATTGGTTTTTCAGCCTGACCTTGAGTAGGTTGACAGACTCTCTGTGCCCCTTCTTTCAAGGCTGCTATTTTGAGCAGTGTTGCTTGACTTTGGCCATATAGTCATGCTACTTCCAAAGTCCCTGATCCTTTATGGTTTTCTGACTGGAAAAAGGGTAATTTTTTAATATATAGATGTTGATTGCTGTGCTGCTCATGCCCCCGAACTGCACAGCACATTTGTCCTCAGTGTTAATACCCTCTTGAATGCAAGAGCAAGCCTTTCTCCTAGGTAAAAAGAACCAACAGCCTGAATATCTGTTTCATAGTCGCCTCCATATGTATGGGGAAAGGCGATAACAAACTAACTTTTCTTCCAGGGATTAATTGGATTTCACATGGTTTGGAAGCACCACTCATTCACCAGATACATTAAAGTCAGCTTTAACATTCCTACAGGGTAGCTTGGCTACTGTCCTTCCCTCCCCTGCATCCTATCCTATCCTATCCTATCCTATCCTATCCTATCCTATCCTATCCTATCCTATCCTATCCTATCCTATCCTAACCTATCCTAACCTATCCTATCCTATCCTATCCTATCCTATCCTATCCTATCCTATCCTACCCTACCCTACCCTACCCTACCCTACCCTACCCTATCCTACCCTATCCTATCAAACTATTCCATCTCCAGTACTTAAACAAATATGCACCTTGTGCTGCAGCCCTTTTGAGAGCAACATTTCTTCTTGCATCAAGTCTTACAAGCTGCCATGTATGTACATGCATGAATATTTCTTCTTCCACTCGAATAAGTATCACAAAATCAGTCAAAAAATGCATGTTGGTTAGAAGCTGGTTTAGGTGTAATACAGCAAAATACTCCATGTGGACATAAAGCACTCATAATCAACTTACTCTACTATGCAGCCTAATTAAGGGGATCTGCATTTTTCATCAATAAAAAGATGTTAAGTTGGAGAAATGAAGGAAAGGGGTGTAAGAATTCCCTCATGCATCAAAGAAAACATTTGATCATGATGATTTGCCCAGAATTTTCTCTCCTGAAGGTGAAAAAGGAGGAAAAAAAAATCTATACAGAAGAGTTCATAGTTTGATTGAAACAAATACAGGTTTAAATGTGAGCCCTGGGTCTCCATGAATACAGAAGAAACCTGAGGTCTCTGACCAATGTTTAAAAAATGGAAATCTCACTGCAGCCCTTTATAGTGCAGACTAATTATGCACGCTGAAACCTAGATGATAGAGGTGATTTTTCCTTCCCCTCGTGATGTGCACTACATCGTGAAGGGCCAGCATGACCTTGGTCTCGACAGCTTTCCACATGGATGTTTGGCACAGGAGGGATGGAAGAGCAGATGACAAAGACCCCTTGCCTTACTGCTGGGCAGCTCAGAGAGGGTCCCCAGAGACTGTGTAATATTGCACACACATCCTTGGCATTGGCTGGGTATGCTGGTGTGCTCTCGATCCATTTGTGGATGCCAATATCCGTGCTTTTTCTGCTCATCTTTCTATTGCTTATCCATTTTAAGCAGTTTTTTTTTCCTAAAAGCAGATAAGTAATTTTCTTTCTGTGAATGCAAATGTGGAATCTATTGAGTGGGTGTGTGCATACTTTAAAGAAGTAATTGAATCCAAACATCCCTTCTTTTTAAATGCAGGAAACCAGAATCTAATAAAATGTAAATCAATTCGGTGTCTGCTTTGGGCTTTCAGTCTTCAGACTGTTACCAAAAAAACTGTATTAAGTGCTGTGCATTCCAATATTAACATCTTTCTTTTCCATTATATCTGCTCAACCCCTTAAGTCATCAGAAATCTTATTCTTTCTGGCCGTGTGGTGAAGAGCTTGTCGGAGAAAAGAAAGCAGTTCATTTAAAGTCTACTCACTGTGTCCATTAGTTCCTGATATTCACTCTGAAACATGACCTTGCTGAGCCTTCTTGTGGACAAGTCTGGATGTGTTTGGTTTCTGCACCACGCTTTATTGATTGCAAGCACACCGCTGATTAATTGTAAAACATCGCTGCCTTTGTGACTTAGGACTTCGTTTTTTTGGACCTGAAATAAACATACCACCGCCAATTTGACTTGGAGTACAGGTCTCGGAGTATAAATAAGTCCATCAGATCTCCAGTTTGGGTTAAAACAGGGTTTAGACAGAATTTAGATATGTTCTCAGCTCAGTTAACTCTCAGTGCCAGTTTAGCTGCTAGTCCAACATCCTCAGCTCCATCTAGCACTTGAGTGTTGAAAGAGAAAGGCCATTAGCAAGCATCTAAAATACATTGCCTTCAGCTAACAGGTGGTCAGGTGTGTTCAATTTTATAGCATTTACCATAGCACCTCAGAAAAGTATGTCTTCACTCCATTCTGCTCTTGATAGACTTTGAGTGCATGGCATGCAGATTGTCTTCTGTGGTCTTTCTGGTATTAAAGGTAACTCTTTCTGAAGGCAATTTTTACCCCATTCTGAACTCTGGAGGCTTCTAAGCTGAAAAAATCATGATGATTCGAAGAAAGCAAATAGACATCTCTTCTCTTTGAGCATAACTATTAGATCTAGAGAAAATTAAGGAACAGTTTTAGCTTGCCTATGTACTGGTGTCACTTTCTGTTTTGCTATCTAAATTCTTAAACAGAAGGGTTATTACAGAGAGAAGAGTTAACCGAGCTTTTATGACCAAGGGAGAGGATCAGAGGTAGAAGTCTTGCCCTGGCCCTCACTTACCCTAAGACTTATGCAGAATCAAGTAGTTAAAGATAAAAATCCTTGAGACAGAAGATGTTCAGCTCCCAGGTCAGACCTGTGGTGGTGTTATTCCAAATCTCCTTTCCAGATCTCTGCTGGCCATTTAAGCAGAGGTCTTTGCTCTTTATGTGACGTAAGGAAGAGATGGAAAATCTGGGAGCAGGATTATGGACATAAATCACTGTTGTGAATAATCACTGGCTACAGTGTCTGACCATTTAACATCCAGCCTCACCTGGCTCTGTCGGCTAAAAATAGGAACCTCTGATAATATAAAGACATTTCTCAGAAAGGTGAAAAAGACAGTTAAGTTAACCCTCCTGGTGATGTACTCCTCTTCAGACACATGCCCTGTGTTATTCTTGGCAAATGCCAATGGCCAATCCAGGCTACCAGAAGCCTGCTGCTAAAGAGCCAGCCACAGAAGCTGCAGAGCTCAATCCAGCAGTGAAAGCAACCAAAATGTGGCTGGAGCCTGTTACTGCTGTGACAATCTTCATACTGGTGGTAGGAGTGACAGTGTGGGCAACCCATTAGCCATGCAGACACAGCAAACTCGGTCATTCTGCAGATTAAGAATGGGAACAAAAGGTCCTTGTTAATCATAACACCCTTTTAAAGCACAAGGGGTTTTGCACTGGTAGATGACTCAGACTAAGGTTTTAAGTCTTCAGGCTATTGTTTCCTAATTGTTTTTAGTTATTTCATTTGTTTCTGAATTATAATTTTGAAATACTTCTGCTGCCTCCTGGAGGATGGTAGAAATAGCTGGTTATTCACAGCTGTGCACATATACCCTGCATATTTACTGCTCCTTTTCCAGGTGAACTCTGAATACCTACAGCATCAAAGACATTGAAGCAAACCGTGAGCTCACATCCAGGGAGATGTTTGAGGCAAGCTCCATTTTGTCAAAATCCTGAGAAATAGTTAGTTCTACAGCTACTGTGGTAAAAGGAACTAGAAGGCTCAGCATCCCTCATAAGGCCGTATCTCCGTATCTTTCCTTTCTGCAATTAAAATTGCTGCAGCAGACAGTAATGGAGTGTCACTGCAGAAATTCCCTCCTGGAAATCCTAGCTACATTGTCTGCTCAGGGAAGGTTTTACTAATAAACGCAGAGAAGGATTTCGTTTATCGAGGAAAGAAACTACACTTGGTGAAAACGTAAGGAATTGCAAGTAGTCTTGTGCTCCCTTAAATCTATTAATCTCTGCCAAATTCTATTTCTTCCCTTATATATACTATAAAGTTTAAAAAAAATCAAAACTTGACACAAAGAAAAAAATTACCATCAAATGTATTAGAAAGAATTACTTTCTAAGAAATAAATTTGTGCCTCATCTACTGGAGTGTGAAGATTTAACTTTCTTTATTGGCATCGCTTAAGCTGCAGGAAATGGAGAGAAAACATTTCATGCAATATGATCCGTTTTATGTCAATATTATCTTTTTAATCCTGAATTTCAAATTAAAATTCCTCCTTTAAACAAAGACATGGACATTTATCTTGGAAACCAATGCTTTCTATTCTATCTACTGTAATTATATACACAAGTTTAATTCTCCATTGTAAATAATAATAATAAAGTTTATAGATTTTTTAAAAATGCAAAACCAAAACCCTACTAATTTCATGGTTTCCAGTGTCGTTGCTAATTGTGCACGATAACAGCCACCAACAAAATCCCCATTTCCAGGTAGCGGCACAGGTCTTTGCACTAGCAGGCTGCTACCTGCTTCTGTCCTGTTTTGATGAATTCACAGCTAAGAGCAAGATAAAGCATATAAAAACAATGATTTTCAGGTTGTCCACTGGGGTAAATTTTTCCAGGGTTTTCATGGTGTTCCAGGCTAATTATTGGATATAATTAGAACAGTTGATTAGGGTAAGCTAAAGCAGAACATGTGCTTTTAAAATGGTCCTGACAGCCTGGGGAGAGACTTGTAGTATTCATTTTTATACTTTTTTTTTTTTCCTGATAAAACATGAGAAAAAAGACTTTTGAAGAATAGAAATCAGAAGATTTTTAAGGTTATTCTGGAGTCACTAAAAATCCCTGAGCCGGGTAATGCAAGGCAGAGATTCAGCACAAGAAGTGGTCCGTGCTGGCTAATGAAGTTTCCAACTGGTTGTCCCAGCAGAGCAGCTCGCAGTCCCTTTTCCCAGCTTCATGTCCCTCAGGGATGTGTATCGAGGGCTTTCTCCCAATGTTTTTTCTTTTTCTATGCACGCTGAGGCAAGCTGGCTCTGTTGCAGTAAGATCCAGCACTTAAGTTGCATATTTTCATGAAGAAAGTTTATTCTAGCAACTTTGTGTAGACAGTGATGTGTATGGAGCATGCTGCAGGGACATACAGTAATGATCAGGGATTTAAGTTTGCTAATCAAAAGGTAAATAGGAAATACCACACACGGTAAATAGAAGCAATGTGGCTATCTTAGAACCGCATGAAGTGACGTTATTTTCTGAATTTTGCAGTGTTTCCCATTGTTTGATGAGAAAAGGGTTAGTTTTTGACTGTCTTTTCTACCATATTATGGTGAGTTCTTAATAGTGAAAATTACGTCAGAAAACGAAAGGGAACAAATGAAACAAATACAGAAGTTACTGTTTCCTGAATATTAGGAGCACAACAAATAAGTTATCTAATTTATTTACTAGCCTCCAGTACTCAACCAGCCAGCTGCTCATAAATATAACATGGACATAATAACCTCCTGTCTGAAAGGACAAGAATGAAGCAATGTGAAGTCTGCTTGACACGTAATCGGGTCTCTGTCTTTGTGCATGCTGGTAGCTTTCCATCGCATTTGGACCCTTGATCTGAAGGTTTCCTTGGTGGCCAGATTTCCTTTTTGCTTGTGGTGGTCATGGGGAGCTCAAGGACAAAACACACACTTTGGCTTGTGACCTGGAGTCGGTGAAAGCGCCTCTGGATTCTTTCTGATTTTGTCTAAAAGGCTGTGAACTTGCTGAACCTTTCTGTTGTGATCTAGCTTTGCGTGAAGTTTAAGTGCACAGCGGTTTCCATACTGAAGGGTGAGCCAAGCAACTCACGAGTCTTTTCCATGGCAGAAGTATAGCACTTAGCAGGCAGATGGGAACTCGTGTATTGAGCCAAACCCAATTATTTGCAAATGAATCAGTGCCATACACCCTCGGGGAAGACTGTAATAACAAATGCTGGTTTGAAATGTCATCTTTTCTGTGGGAAAATTCTCAATAGGTAATATGTTAACTATTTTCAGCCTAATTTTAAGCAAATAGAAATTGGTATTCACCAAAGTCTGTAAAGAAAATTCTATCTTTAATCAATGCCATGGCAGATTTCATCTCGCTCCATTCTGAAAGTCACGCCGATGAGAAAAGGAGGTTTTTCCCTAATGTTTGGCATTGTAAACAGAGCTGGCACTCTTAGGCAGTGCTTTAATTATACATTATATTAATCAGTGTGAAATACTGAGCCTTTTAGGATAGCCAAAAGTCTTCTTTATATTTTATTTATTAGAGCTTGAAATTAACTTTTCACAGTCCGGCTCAAACAGATCAGTAGATATGAAAATTTGCCCTGTCTGCAGTATGTTTCTCCAGTGCTCACTCCAGTCCCTTGCAATGCATCTTATCCTCTGTAAAGGCCGCAGTGGGCAGACATCCCAAAGCACTGGGCTTCATCTGTCAGGCTGATATCTCCGTTATAAATGTTGGTGCCAATCTTGAAGACACTTGGAATAGCCTTGTGAAAAAGCTTAACTATGTGTTTTTAAACTTCACCCCTTGGCAGTAGGTGTGTGCCCATGTTGTTGGGCTCACCAAGGTGTGCAGATGTGCTGTTGGTGGGCTGCACCAGGCTGGCCGATGCTGGAGATGCCCCAGGTTGGTGTGCTTGTGGATGAGCATTTTTTCAACCTCTTGACACAGTACTTAATGAGGACCTCAGGCTGAAGCTCTAGCTTGTCAACTGGGTAGAGGTACTTAGGTGTCTCTCCAGCCTGCAGAGGCAGTTTAAGGGCTGAACACACTCGCCTCTTGAACATTAAGGTTTTGTGGTTGGACTTTCCAACATTTTCTCAGTAGTGTTTTTCCCCTCTTGAAAATAAGTGTTACTTTGCACTTCATGAGTTTTCAAAGCAGTCTGTGAAGATGGAAGAGCACCTGTCAGCTTGCCAGGAGCCTGATTAAATTTCTGCAAGATGCCGATGACAAGTCTGGGTGTTAAAGGTTCTCTCCAAAGAGCAATGTTTTTGTACTAGCCCTTGCACGGAGATGACTTGAATTAACTTTCAGTACTGGAGATTACACAATTGCATTAACATCAGTTAATGTGTCATTACCACTGGCTCCAGTAGAATTACCATTAGCATAGTTATCTTGCTGCTGTTGTGTAATTGCATCCATTATTTCACTGGCAATTGTGCAAATTACCATGACTGTAACCGTTTAAATATCTGAATTGCTCATTCACAGAGCAGCACCTAGAAAAATGGATGTTGAACGGCCACCAGCAGTACTGTCCTGGCTGATTCAAACAGGGCACAGCTGTGCTCCCAGCTTTTCAGGCCAACCCGCACACAAGTGGTAGAGGGATGTGGGAGAGGAGGGGAAGACAGGTGTTATTAAGGTCTCCTGACTAGCTCCGTAACTACCTGCAGGTTCAAACTACCTGCTTGAAGCACTAATGGTGTTGAAGTGGAGACATCTTCTGTAGTGTGCCCAACCACTCTTTCTCTTCTTGGCAGTCCTTGAGTTTTGGGTTCTGTTGGTATTAAGAGACTCATCAGCATAGGCAGTGGTGTCACAGCCTTGCCTACCAACCCTGCGAGGGATCACCCCTGCTTCTTATTGTAGAAGTAGCTCAGGAATGCCTGTACCATTCATTAGGATGATTAACGTAGCCTGTCAGCTCCCGAAAGGATTGGAAATGCCATACTTCATTGGATTTTGCAGGGTATTTGGGATTCTTTTCCTTCTTCTTCTACTTTTTTTTTTTTTTTAATTACACTGTTCTGCTTGACTTGCCCAGAGAAGCTGTGCTGTGCACCAAGCAGGAGCGCATTAGCATGGAATGGGGAAACAGTGGAAAGGCAGCACCCTCCTGTTTAAATTAAAGCTGAGCCACATCAGAATGTTGCCAATTAAAAATAAAATGAATGACTTTGCTCTCTCTGTAGGTGACCTGTCTCCACGATTTCTTTGGGGATGATGATGTGTTTATCGCCTGTGGTCCAGAAAAATTCCGCTATGCACAGGATGACTTTTCTCTGGATGAAAGCGGTAACATTAAACACACACTACTCTCCAGTCTGTTTTTATTTGATTGCCATTCAGTTGCTTGTAACAGATAATAATGCTGCATGCTTTTGTTCTGTTCTTTAAGGCCGAGTACATGGTATTCAACATCCTTTTGTGATACTAGTACAGTCGGTGGATATTTTAATTAGGCAAACACTGACTGAGATAGTCCATGTCAAAGTAGGTGGACTGCTACACCGTGCCATTACTTTGATATTTATTGCAAAATCTGGTCTTGTATATCCTTTAAACTTTATCCAGTTGCAATCAGATGAAAATATTTTTCTTGAGAACTAAACAGTAGAAGAATAGTCTCTACTTTTCTATTTGAAACACATACACACTGTTTGTCAATCCTGTCCTTGTGAATATTAAAAATGAGAACAAGCACAGTTAAAAAGAAAAATCACTCCCTTTACTTCTTTCTTCTGCTGATTCAAAAAGCAGAGCAGTAATTCCCTTGTTAGATGGGACTGGGACGGCACCATTATTTGTCCCTGTTATGATTGTAACCACAAATCTGTAATAATGTGAGTCTCTGTGATCAATTAAACCATTAAATTTTTGATGTCACAGAATATACAGAGCTTGCTTCTAGGAGTTTCCACTTACTCTACCTGGCAACTGTATACACCAACAGCACAGGCTGTCTGCTGGTGCCAGTGAGTGCAGCAAGTCAATGAATGCAGCTTTGACTATTTACACTAGAAGAAAATGTGGTCTCCAAACATTCAGACTTATTTCTGAAAGCTTGTAGGTATCCTGTGTAGGGAACAGGAGTTACATGCTATCTTGTATGCTACAAACTGGCTCAGCATCGAAGACCAAAGAGAACTCTTGCTGTATACCAGGAGGTAAAGCAGCCTCTAATCTTCAAACATCACATTTTTATGACTTCTCAGCAAGACTGATTTTATTTAACACTGGTACTTCTCACCTGTGTACTCCAGATGAACCCATTTGGTGGTCTTGGGTATTTCAGTGTTTCCAAGGTTCAGCTGAAACTTTGCAGACAGAGAACTGTGTCAGGCTGGAGGAGTGATCTGTAACGTGAGCTTCATATTTTATTTTAACGCTCTGCACTTGAGTCAGCTCCATGGGGAGTCCCACACTGTAAAACAGATTGCATGCAATCCTAGCAGAACAACTTGATGGGAAGCCCAGCTCTCTGCCTACACTCCTGGTTTCTGCTAATTTTTCCAGCTTGGATTTCTCTAATAAAAATAAGCCAAGCTTGCTGTTGGGCTGGCGCTGAACAACTGCAGCTCTCCATTTTATTTTCAGGGGGGTGGGGGTGCCCTGCACCTCTCAAGAAACAGATGAGAAGCCATTAGCCAGCAGTGTTTTCCCATTATCTGCTCATCATCCTTTCTTGTTATGAGTCAGATGCTGCAAGGAGAAGCTGAGGTCTTGCAGATGAATGTCACTTATTAAAATTTCCTCTGTCACGGGTACTTTTTCTTGCCTGTTTGGATGACATGCACTTGGATTGCTGGCTATTATGTTCACTCTGGCAGGACATCAGGAAACAAAACGAGAAATACCGTAAGAACAGATTATGTCATCTTTTTCCTCCTGACTGCCCACCACAGCTTCTGCCCTATAATCCCTTTTGCTGAGCACCTTCCAGATGTTGTTGCTCTGTCTCATTCATACCCGCTGGTTTCAGTATCAGCACACTGAAATCTCACCCCCGTGATGTTAAGAGGCCTGTTTATACTGATGTCAGCACAATCAGATCCCCACATTTACTACCTTGTTTCAAGATGTACAAATGCTAAGTAATTGCCTTTGGTGTACTGGCACTTGCCAACGGCTGAGCTGGAGAAATCCCTCCGTCAGCATTTCTGTGCTGGAAAATGCAAAGCTGAATTTCTTTGCAAGGAATTACTTCTTTGGAGAGAAAATAAATTTGGATTATCTCTTGAAAGGAGGCAACATAAAGTATTTTCCCTTTTTAGGTTTATATTTACGGAGTAACTCAGGTGACTAAAAACTGATGTTTCACACCCTTTTAAACTCCCTTGATTTCTGAGAACCTGTATCTGACTTACAGATATGACGCAGGGGCACCAGGAGACTCACTCTACCCCAGTGAGGCACCTCATATAGCGTTTGGTGTCTTGGTGTGGGCAAACAAATTGCTCTCTGAGATCCAAACGTTGCATTGTTTTTGTTACGCAGCTCTGTGTAAGAGCCGTAACAAATATTACTTCTCCAGTGCCCAAAGATGATTTTTTCCCATGTTTTGGCCTGGCTGACTAATACCAGGAACAGTAATTTGCACACTCTCCTGAGTGGCTATCTCACAGTGCCTCATCAAACATGATTATTTAGTACCAAGGAGAAATAGTCAACTTCTCCCACCATCATTACTCCTATACATGCTTAAAAAATTGGAGTATATCTGTTCTGAGGCCCTACAAGCCTTTCTGTGGCATCATCTTTAAGAAGTCAGGTACTTTAGGGAAAGAAAAAAACAACACACACACACACAACTATTTCTAACCTAACTTACAGTTTGCAAAATCTATTTAGTAGGAGAGAGAATAAACTTACTGTAGGTTTAATTATCACCATGCAATATCTCTGGAGCACAGGGAATCATCTCCTCACATTCTTGTACTGCATGACCCAACAGCAAACTCTCCCACAAACCATCTGGAAGAAAAAGAGGCTGGCTTTTGACTGTCTGAAAATGAGGAAGGCCTGGGGAAAAAATTAGGGCAATTACATTTTCATAGATATTCTGATATATAAATAAATAGCACATATGTTTAGGTCAGACAACTTGTTTTTGGTTGACCAATTACTGATCCACCTTGTACTGCATTTGTTCATTCCCATTAGGGAATGCAGTCCAGGGGATTCTCAGTCCAGCCCATGCATGCTGAGCTGAACTTCCCAATGAAAACCTGAATGTATGTGGAACATCTAATTCACACCTATACAAAAAACACACTGTTCTTCACAGACTGGTGAGGACAAACTGTTGTAGGAGATTAGGTGAGACCAGTTAGCGTTTGATAAAAAAGGGAATTCCCTTTTTATTACCACCATCCTAACTGAGTAAAGTTAGCTTCAAGGATGGCAAAGTTCTTTTTCTATGTACTCTGTATGTAAATAAATCTTGGTTTTGAAGATCTGACATGCCTGAATTCCTGGGACGCACGTGAGTTTGTCAGCATTTAGTTCCCTTCTGCAGGACACTGTCGATTGTGTTTACATTTCCCCCTCTTCCTAGCTTACTTATTTTTTTAAGAAAACACAGTCTCATCTGCTTTTATCTTTAAGCACATAAATCTAATAGATTTTTTTATGTAAACCTTTCAGAAATGGATGACTGGCCAGGACAGAGGACATGTTCTGTAAAACCATTTTGTCATCTTTGCTTTCTGCATCTGCAAAGTTGCAGCTTGTTGAAACACAGAAAGAGGTTGGTTCAGGCTGGGTGAAAGCCTCCTGGGGCAGGTGTCCCAGGCACAACTTAGAGGTCTTTAAGTCATGCCATGAGCTATTTGCTGGCTTTCTACACCTGCGGAAATGGCACTCATCATTTCTACCACTAGGTCTTCACGGGAGGGTTATAGGAGATTAACTTTTTTTTGGCCTGATGCTTCCCTTACTAGGTGCTGACTGTTTTCACTGTGCTCATTTGTTGGTGGGCACCAAGGCAAGGGGAAGGGCAGAAAATCCTCGATAGAACACAGGTAGAATGATGGGCCCTGCCAGGGAGAACAGCCTGATCTAGATGTACAGTCTCAGCAACTCCTCTAGCGGAGCAAAGCTGTTCCTGTGCTCTCCCCCTAAAATGTCACCTTTCTGCCCTGAAGAAAATGTGGAAATGCCAGTTTTTCCCTTGATGTTGAGGTTTTCTACAGGTCTTTGGAGACAAAAAGCACTAAGGCACCCCTGGGTGTTTCACACCTAGTGTCCATAGACAGTGAGATTAGGTAGGGACATGACCACGGTTGCTGTTTGTTTCCTCAGAGTGCCGGGTGATGAAAGGGAGCCCGGCGACTGCCACGGGCAGTAAGTCATCTCCCACCCCTCAGAAGAGCTCAGCAAAGAGTCCAGCTCCTATGCGCCGCAGCAAGTCTCCAGCTGATTCAGGTAACCATCAAGATGGTGAGTGATTGTTTTCTGGTGTCTGAATATTAACTCTGCTCAAGAAGAAAACATGCAGTGTGTGTCTTTGGATACGCTGACCATTGGTGTTTGCATTTGAGACTTTGGCACAAGAAGCTGGTGCTAGCTTACAGGGTCACTAAATAAATATTGGAGAGGAATTCCCTGTCAGTTAAGTGTAATCATGGCTTTGGGATGACACCAGCCACAGTCTCACAGCCTCTTGCTCTAAAAATCTTTAAAAGCAAGCGTTTCCTATTTGCAGGTAGGAAATCAAGGCCCACAATGTTCCTGTATGTTTGCTTTAGGTACAGACTGATTTGGAATAACCTCTTGTGCAATGCAAATGGTAATTATTGTACAAGTCAGAAGTGTCCCCTTTTAAACACTATTTAAAGAAGACCAGTGACCTACCAGCTAGAGAACTGGTGGTGGATTTATTGACATGATGGAGACATTCATTCAGTAGAACAGAGAAGCAAAATGACAATCCTGATTTGCTGCAGCAGCTTTCACCCTTTGAAATGCCTCCCTCCCTCTTCAGTAGCAACTGGATTGGCAGTGTAGCACACATGGAGAGCTGCAGAGACTATAAATTAGAGGCCTGGCTGAATATCACACCTCTTGTAATTGGTAGTTTTTACAGTCATACAATGGAGAGATTGGGTCTCCAGGTTTATCATCTGTCCTGCTACTTTTTCCAAAAGACAGCCAGACGTGGCCTTTCATTAAAATGGCCAAATCACCAATTAAGCATTTCAGGATTCCAGGAAAGCTTCATAGACTGAATTCAAGTGACCCACAGTATTAACGCAGGTGATATAAAGCAGAAACTGCTTTTCACTTTCATGGTGTCACATTGTATTTTCTATGGGAACACCACTCAACAATTGACCATCAGTAGATATTGGATTACTAGATTTAAAATTCTCCTAACGGTATTCAAAAGGCTTTTCCCCATGAAGCAGTTAATTTGTTTAGGGTCTCTGGATGTTCTTTAGCTACTTAAAAAGACAATGTGAAATTGGTTGGCACATGCCAAGACTCTGGTTTAAATAATTAATTCTTTATAAGTTGATTCTGCATTCAGAGTTTTCCTTCAACATTCCAGTACACACTGTTCTTAAACTTGGGCTTGCTGTAATCTAAAAAGCTTATACAATACCAAATGCATGGTGGAGTTGCGTAGGTGTATTGAAAATGGGATTGAAAATCTGCTGTTGATTAAAAACAAAACCAAACAATCTCCTATTCAGTGATCTAGGAGTCAGGCCATGCATGAGTTCTGAGACATCATTTGAACTCCATAAGCATCAGGTGCTAATTGCCACCAGAACTAGACTTTGTTGCATGAGCATGTAGTCTAATATGAAATGGCAACTATTGTGTTCTTGATTTTAACTGATTGAATGACTCACGAGAACAAAACGGTGAGTCATCTGATGAAGTCTGATGAACACAGTTAGTTGAGCCTTTCAGAGGGAGATTAAAATAACCAGATATGTCAAACAATAGCCAGCTCCTGGAGTTAAGGCTTGTAATGAAGGACAAATCAAGTTTCTTTAATCCATGTAGACAAAGGTCTTTCGTACTTTCCTGTGATGTCCATACAGGAGAAGTAGCAGCCTGGCCTATTTAATGAGAATAGAAAATGACCAAACTCTTAGCGCTGGAAAGTTAATCAAAGATGGTTGTTTTCTCAATACAGAGAGAAAAAAGAATATCACCATCTTGTCTCCTTGTCCCTTGAATTTCTAATAAAGAAAGTGTGTCTACACATTACCTGAGAGTCAATATTTACATAAACAATCAACAGGCTTGTCTGGATTTTGAAGTTATCACCTTGAGAAAGGCAGGGAATGCTGAATGAAGCCTGATTAATAAAAGATGATCTGACCCATTTTTTTTTTCAGAATTCTCACCTATTCCTTCTGTGAAAATAGTTTTGTTTTAAAAGCCGTTTTGTTTCAAGTACGTTAAGTATTTTTTCAGTATGCTTGATCTCCTACCTAGTTGTACCTTTTGTCTTTGCTGCCTTTCACTCTGTTGTGGTTGTCATTTCAGATCTTGGAGTTTCTTTGATTCTATGTTATTAGATTCTATTCTTTTCAGTTCCTTTCCATGTAGTATTTTTTATCCTTTTTTCCACCTTTGAGAAATCTCTTGATTTTAATTCAGGTTCTGAGGTGAGTCTCCTAACTGCTTGTGTGAAAGAATTCTGAACCTTTCTTATTACAAACACACTACACTTACAGGATGTTACTTTCTTTCATTTCTCACTCTGTTTTCCCATGAAAACAGCTGGGAAAATGGTGCATAATTCATCAGCAGCAAAAAAGAGAATACAGTGAATTTACATCTGGACAGTGGTCAGTAGCATTTGCCAGTGCACGTGCGGTGCCCACACAGGCAGCTAAGGCTTAGGGCAGATTGTGCATGCACAGCTGTGCCTCACTCCTTGGCAACAGCTCTTATGCCAGTAGATAGCGGACAAAAGTACTACATTGCTGTTACAGCGCAGGGGGAACAGAAAAAACTGCTTCAGCACAGCCTGGTAGTGTTGCTAATTTTGGGGATGTAACATTGACAGCATGACAACATTTCATACGTTTTCCCCACCACTCACTGTTTCTCACTCCACTTCTAATCTTTGTGTGTCAGCGTAAATAAAACACTTCTCCTTTAAAGCTGTGGAAATGCTTTGTGTCCAAATAGCAGCAGCTATCCTCCACACAGGCTGGGGTATTTGGGGACTTGTGTTTTATTCCAGTCTCCTCCACTGACTCACTCCATGGCTTTGGGTACATCATTTGAGCTGATCAAGCCTTCTTTACCAATGGATTGTCCAAGAGAGTAATACCAATGTGTATTCAAAGCTGTGTAACGTACACATGGAATCATGCAAAAAAAAAAAAGAGCTTTCAGACTCTTTATTTGGGGCTATTTCTGGAAAAAAAAAAAAAGAAAAAAGAAAAAAGAGTGTATTCTGAAAAAAAAAAATCAGTGTATTCTGAAAACATTTGTAAAATAATATTGCTAAAACAAAAGCTACCAGCTCTCAGATTTCCAGAGACAAGAGACATCTCCATCAGCAGAGTGATGTCAATATATACTCCAGACTTCCAACAGAAGCAAGCCACACAGCACACAGTAGCCAGGACACTGTCAACCCTCCAGCTGGTCAAAGACTGCTTCACTGACCTGCATGCTAACATGTTCATTTCAGTCATTCAATCATGCTGCAGGATTATGCAGGTGAATTAATACAACTGTGTGGCCTTACGCTGTGAAAGACATCGTCACAGACTGTGTAGATTCCCATGTAAGCTGATTTGTCAGCCTGGAAGTGTAGGGATCTGCCTTCTGTGCCAGTTGATCTACATTCATTGCTAGCCTTTGCTCCTTTTGGTTTTGGCTACGGATTTAGTGATCTACATCTCAATGAGAAACATAGGACCTGGTATAACTAGCTTTCTGTGAGAGACACAGAGGGTACTGCTGGCTGGAGTTCAGTTTCCCCTGATGGCACTGAAAACTTTGTTCCTGACTGTGGTCTCTGGAGCCACCCGAGTCAGAATAATAGAAGAATACAGAAGGAAATATATGTAAAAGTTTGTAAATCCAGCACTGAAAAGGAAAAAGTTTCTAAGCCATTTAATTGGTCTTATCGCCAGCTAGATGTGAATTGTAACATTTTCTTTGGTTGTCTTGTTACAGCCATCCTGGTAATGAGCCACCCAAGTATGTAAGTGGTCAGATCCCATTCCAAGATAACAAGGATTAACATGGAGCAACAGAAGACACAAACAAAACATTTTGTTAAAAAACATCAGGACGAAAGCCTATGCACAGAAGTGCAGCTGCGCAGAGAATACCAGCTCCAGCTGCAGTGATTCGAATTCACCAGTCAAGTTGCTACCTTCTGCCGGAGGCAATTTGCCTCCTGCCTAGACATGTCATGGCCTTGATGTGAAAAGCTCAATTCCCCCTAGGCAGCCAGAGCCCTTCAGCTTCAACGATATTCGAAAAATGAAGTAGCTAATCCACAGAAACATGTTAAACACTGTTTTCTTGGCATGGTACTTTTATCTCTTCATTTACCATACAGTCATTGAAATGAATGAATGAAGATGGGATGAATGAATGAAGAATGAAGAAGTGTCTTGCTACAACCAGATGGTAACAGACCACAATCCTTATTTTCCCAAGGGGAATCCTTTCTTCCTTATCTCGTTAACCCCCCAACCCATATATAAACCTTCTTAGCGATGCCAGTGTATTTCTGTTTTGATCCAGCTATTTCTTCAGGCACCACAATGATCGCTCCATTATGGTACAGACTGAACATGCTAAGAAACGTGTAGGCAAACTAGAAAAAATCCAGAAGAAAATCCCTAAGGTTCAAAAATGACTCTTGGAGGAAAAGTTGAGGGAAATGGACTGATTCAGGTCAGAAAAAAGGACGATTGGGTAGGCACAATTTAATACTCTCTGAGTGCGTTTGAAGTATTAAAAAGAGGATAAGGATCAATTTTCTTGTGTGCTCATAAGGGACAGGACAGGACATTGGTTTAATTTTTAATAAGGGGCATATAGATTATGCATTGGAATACTTTCCCATCATATGGATCTTATTCACTGGAACAGGTCTCCTAGGGAGTTTGTGAGTCCCTGTCAGACTTGGTGCTTTAAAAAAATAATTTAGACAGATCTCTATTGAAGGTGACCCAAATACACCTGCTTGCAATTCAGTGCACAGAATTAGAATTACAAAGCTTTTGTGGTCCTTTCCAGCCTCTATGTTTCTTTCCATGAAGTCAGCTTTGCTAAATGACATAGCGTAGGGCAATAAAAATCAGACTAAGCTATACCTGCAGAAAAACATCCAGTTCCTACTCCTGGCATGACAGAAAAAGACTGGTCATGAGGAGATATGGCTCTGTGTTCCTGCTTCTGTGTCCTGCCACAGCAACTCACAGATGGGTTTATGTGCTGGCGTAACTGAGAAAACCCAATGGTAATTCAAAGATATGGTGGATATGAGGCAGCCATCTGGTATTGTCTAGGGGGATGGACAAAGGTGTCATATAGGTTCCATGAAGTTCAAATGGGTAAGGTCAGCATGAAGTTTGGGAAAATTAGGACTAAGGATTTCTTTACCAGACTGCTCCAATAAAAAGTCAAATCAAATGAAAGACAGAGCTAAATCTCAGGTGAAGAACATGGGGTGAAAATGATGATATCATTTGCCCTTACTTCTTTGTTATAAAAATCTGAATGTATCTTAGAGTAGCTCACATAATAAACGAGTTTAATTGTATGTGCATATGCTGTGGTAGGAAAGTTTTAAATCCAGCATGATCTTAGTCCCTCAGTCCAGAGCCACAGGTACCTGAGCTGAAATTTGAAGATGTCTTTTCTCCAGTTTTGCCTTGATTTGGCTCAGGGACCCTATGAGCAGGGCTCTGAGGCACTGCTACAGGACTTTAATGTCTTACTCCTCTAATGGGAGGGTTTGGATAGAGGGACAAAAGCATATTCACAGAGCAGCAGCAATTAGCAAAACAGATACAGAATGTCAGTCTGTTGTGACGGCAGATCTAGCTCCCTGGGGTCATTATCTATGAACGTGTTAAAAAGGCAGCAGATGTCTTTTGGATTGCACAGAAGATAGAGCAGCTTGTTATAGCACTTGCACTTACTTATGTTCTGCTAGCTGACAATCCGCAGTACGCATCCAGTGGACAGATCACCCTCACAAAATGCAGTGAGAGAGGGGTACCAATAGTGCAGAGCTGAGTGCTTGGAAGCTGGGAGGTGCCTGAGTGAAGGATGCCTGTGCAATCTGAATTCTTCCACTCCTGAATAAATGCTACAATGGAGTCAACATGTTTTCTGCAGGCTCTTCTGATCTGGAGGGCAGGATGGCTCGTACTTGGTAAATGAGCTGCTATTTCTACATTTTCTTTATGCTCTCCTTGTTCTGGCTGTTGCCTTTCTTATTTTCTTGGTGTCTCTTCAAACCCTGACCTGGACTATCCAAATATTTCACGTTTTTTTTTTCTCTCCTGTGGTGTAGGAGCATGTCCTCCCCACCCTAGGAAGTCATCCACAGAACTGTGGAAATCCTGATGGAGCAAGCAGTGTTAGCTTTATTTTCCTAAGCGGGAGAGATATAGGTATCTCCACAGATTTTTAGCACTTACTGTAATCTTTTGGCCCTGCTTTTTCCTGTTCTGTTCATCGATAGAAATGTGAACTCTAAAGACGGACCTCACTAACCTCATTTAGAGGTCTTAGTGCTTTGTCATTGCTGGAAATCCAGATCTAGAGCCTGAGTCAGCCAAGCAAACCTGAGCAGCACTCAAGGAACGATTGCATATGAGAAGTTTGGCTCAAATATCTGGGGAGAGGCAGGCAGAGAGTTCAGTTTACCTGGATCTCTCATAGCCACCTCAAACATGACGTGATGCTATATTCACCATACTCCCTCTCTTTTGCTGGACAAACCTTATTTATCTCCCAAGTACAAATTGTCTTGTGCACTGAAGGAGGCACAGATCCTTTGAAAAAAGGTAACACATGTTCATGCAATTAAAGGATGTGTCGTATGCACAGAGGAGCTTTAAAGCAAATTGAGGTTGCAAAGCAAATACAATGACATAAATAACATACAATATGCAAACAATAAACTGACAGAAAAAAAGCAAAAAAGAACGAAAGAACGAAAGAGAGAAAGAAAGAAAAAGAATTCAAATGAAAGATGGTTATAAATAGTGGTTTCCCATAGCCAAGCTTATGTGGGATTCTCAGCTACCGTAAGTCATCAGCAGATTTCAGTGGAGCAAGAGCGTTATACGCTACCTGGGATCTGCTCTTTGCCTCTTGTTGTTTCGTTGCATTTGAGTTCCAAAGAAGTGTATGCAAGTTTGATTATGAACACTATTCTTCATTAGCAGACAGAGAAAATTAAACTGGGCTTCTTAATTGTTGCTCCTGCTGCAAAACTCTGTGTGAGCGTCTGTAACGATACACATCTGTCTTGTTGGATTTCTGATTTGGATGTCACATCTGTTTTTCATTGGTGCTCATAAAATATTAATATCCCTACTGTAGCACTTAAAAGTCTCACTGTATTAGGGAATTTCTGTCCTTCCCTGCAGCAATTACGTCCTTTTGCTGCATACCGACTGTTAGCCATTATCTCGGTCTTTCTGTTTGTGGAAGGAAAATTTGGGTTCTTTGTACAGTTAGGTGGCATTCTTCATCTTAGGAAGGATTATTTCCTGCCTCAGGGTCAGTGATAACTGGAAATAAAGAAAGAGGCATTTTAGAAAATAGAGATGGATTCCAGCTAATAAAGATTATATTAGTACATTTTTTTTAATAAAAAAACTAAGGTCACTTGTTTTTTTCCTGAATTGCCTTCATTACATGGCAAATAGTGAACTCTATGTTTTTCCTCACCAATCTTAAGGGCAGCTCACTCCATAGAACTGCAGCAAAGTGAAAAGTGGCCTGTCGCAGAGCAGGGAGCAGTGTGTAACAGTTGCTGGATTTCCCTAACTAATTTTTCTTCCAATCAATAAAGAATGGCCTGAGTTGGAACAGGGAGGTAAAGAGGCACTTTATGCCCCAATTATCTATAAATCATTACTTTTACCATGTTTTAGTCAATATTTGTTTTCTTGTTAAGGTGCATTTATAATGGAAAAAAAAGCTTTCTATGATGAATAGCCTCTTCCCAATAGTGCCTTCTACATCAAAGGTACCTCACTAAGAATCGGTTAAATCTGAGCTGCTTTAACAAGTTCCTCCTTTGTCCTGTGGCTTACAGCACATGTTTGTTTACACATACGTTCAAATTTAAGTGATACTACAAACCTTAACTGCCTCCCTCTTTCTCCCAAGAAGGTAACAGAAACGAGGCATTAAAGCAAGGGTTATGCTGCTACCCCAGAGAATAATGAGGTAGATTCTGAAGACCTAAAACCCAACCAAAAATTAATTCAAAAAACGAATTATAGATTTTAGTCTTTCATGAATATTTTTGCAACTAGAAAAACTTGAATGAAGCCAAAAGTTATAGCAGGAAGTCTATGGCTGTACTGAAAAAAAAAAAAAGTTCCAATATGGAATTGCTCATCAGTGGATAAGGAAGAAGGAACATAACTGCTCACATGACATGTAAGAAATATCTGTTTGATCCTGGCTCCAGTGATTTATTTTTATTTAAATACTGAATGGTTTGTACAAGGTGGAGCCCTTCTTAGGAAGGGCTGAGCAGGCTGCGCCCCTTCAGCCAGGTGTGAAGCCTGGGGCTGAGCCCTGGAGTGGGGCATCCTGCAGTCCAGAGGCCAAGCCAGGCTCTGCCATTGAGCATTAGAGGTGTTTAATTGAGCTTATGCTTAACTGTCCCCATACAGCAGCCCCCGCCAGGTAATGCACTCGAGGTTAATCATACCCCTGCGTGGTTGGGACCAGACTCTGCAACAAAGCACTGATGTAAAGGCCAGACACATTTTAGCCCCGCTGGCTGCAGTGTGTGTGTAGACCTGAGGAAGGGAATGTGTTCACGTGTTTACATGAGAATTAAATTCAGCTTGGCCCAGCACCACCAGGGGCAGGACTGCAGCACTGAGAGGCAGCTCACTGGTCTCACAGCCCAGGCAGGCTTCCCCAGCCTAGCACAGATGCAGAGCAGAGATTCCAAATTCTCACATCCACTTTCCATGGCAGTGGAGATGAAAAAAAGCTGCAAGGTGGGTTCAGGTACATATCTTGCTGCTCTGCTTTTCATAGTTACACCTTTATCAGTTACTCCTGATTTTGCTCTTAAAAATACAGTTGCATACATTGTTGTTACTGTATGATACTTATGCATTCTTTAGGTCTCCTCCAGACACTCAAATACTTGCTTAATTGCAAGTATCTAATTTGCATATTCAGCTATTACAATTGAAAGTGTAAGTGCCATACGCTGAAGTCCTCTATCTTCCTGTGCATGTGCCTTTGTAGCTAGAGTAATGATGCACAGAGGTAGCAGGCACTTAGAGAGCAGGACAGTAATCCTGGGTCATGATAAGCTTGTCTTTCTTTGTGAAACATCAACACAAGTAAAAATACTTTCTTTAAAGGGGTAGGAACGTGTATAGTTAACTGGAGGGTAGGCAACATTACTGCCATTTAAGGAAATGACAATCAAAATATTTGGGGTTTAGTTTTGTGGCTTGTGCTGAATATATTAACATCTGGAGTAGGTTTTGGAAATGTCACTTTCTGTACATTTGACTGGGATGTGTAGTTTAATGCTGATAAGGCCTCCAGCTTGCTGCTGATTGGATTGCAGAAAGAAAAGACTGGGGAAGGTAATATACTTCGATGTAGACAGCATGAGTTGTAATTTCCTTCCCCCAAGAAATGCTGCTTGTGCTGATGGAGCTGTATGTTTATAACCCCTGGTAACAGGAGCAGGGTGAGGCTCTGTGTCCCTGGAGTTGGTACACAGCATATGAATGACCAAGTTCGCTTGGAGTAAGTATGTCTTTATGAAATACGTAGGGTGACACTTGGAAATTATCGAAGACATTAGCTTTCTTCAAAGGACATCAATGGTAGGAAGAAAATAATTTATCCTGATTCCATTTTGTTTGCCTTCATTTTTGTGCACAATATGCTATTTCCTTAGGTTCCTTTTTAGTCCGATAAATACATAATGACTCTTGACAGAGACCTGGGCTCCTTCGTTTTGAGTACAAGCTGGGTCTGTGAAAGCCTCACAGAAGCACCCTTCCTAAAGCTCTTTAGTTTAAATGGACCTGGTTTTTAATGACAAGAAACACGGAGAGTAACTATGTTTTCTTCAAAACAAAGTGAATAAACAGAGCAACCAGAAAGGCCAGATTCTGATCTCTGAGAGGACAAGAGGGACATACCACCCCATGCTTATCCCAGGGCTTTGGAAGGTTTCTTTGGGTCATTTAGTCCCAGCCACAGCTAACGACATCCAGGACATTCCAGGCAGCTGTTTATCTAATTTGCAATATGTATATTTGATTCTTAACGTTTCTTGTGTTGGATCCAGGATATCTGCAGCCTCTGGTCTCCACTCATGCCTTTAAGTACCATGTGGTTTCAATTGTGTTAAACTGTTGGAGAGCACAGAATTGATGTATGTCTTGGATCAATTTGGTGAATATTTGTATTGTAAAATATTGCTCCTTTGTATTTCACTGTCTTTTACAGCTGAGTATCCTGAATAGTTGAAAGCCTTAGGTCAGTTGAATACCCGTGCTGTTCATATATGTATTTTTTTTTCTTCTGCCTAACACAAATAAACAATAGCATTTCTGTATTGACTGTTTGGATATCTTCCAGCTCCCCAAAGGACAGAAATGATCTTTCTTTTGCTTGTGAGATTACTAGCTTCTGTCTTATTTTCTGACAGCAAATGGGACCTCAAGCAGTCAGCTGTCTACACCCAAATCCAAGCAGTCCCCAATCTCCACACCTACCAGCCCAGGGAGCCTCCGTAAGCACAAGGTATTACGTTTCTTATACCTTACTAAATCAGTTTCTTCCTTGGTCTACTCAGATGTGAAAGGCATTTAAGTAAAGTCCATATTCTCTTGAAGCACAACTCCTTAAGTTGAAATAGTGGAGAATTTGGCCCATTACCTAAAAGGATTGTTACTTTGTTCTATAGCAAGAAGATGAACAATAAGTCATTGACCTATTCCTTCCATTGGAGTTATTAATGTGTGCTGGAGATCATCCATATGGATCAGAAAAGATAACCCTGAGCTTGTATCAGCATTTAGAAAAGTTCACAAGTTATTGATAGGCATGATCTTTATATAAGTGTACCTCTCTTGAAAAGCCTTAAGTGTTGGCAAATCTGGTCCAATAAGCAGCAGAAGAAATGCAAATGCAACTGAAGCTCTAAGAAATCACTAAACAGTTCTCCAGAATTGTTAAAAATGATTTAAGGCTATGCTCTGTTCTACAGGAAATAAGTGATTTTTTACTGCCCATGGAGTAATTGTGTTCTGATACAGTTAACTGTTTTTCCTGGTAACATCCGGAGTGTCTGACATGTAGCATGGCATCCTAATGAGATCAGTAAACTTGTGGTGGCTCATAGATTATTCATTTATTGATTTACTTAAAGTTTATAGAAGTAGTCACAGCTTTTCATGGTGCTGTTATTCGGTATTGTTCTGCACTGAGTCCAGTCTGTCATTTTCATGGGCTTTCTCATTTCTGTAGTAGCCACAGTGTTGCTTTTCTCCTCTTTGAACAGTCTTTGCTTGATATAAAAATTGGAATTTGGATGTAAACTTAAGTACGAGTGAAGGTCAGTGGAATTTCTGCTTTAGTAATCAGAATGTAGCTCAGCCTGAGCGTGATTTTAAAAGCATTGCCTTGAAATTCTGGAAGAGTAATTAAAAAATTCTGGTGGTGGTGAGGTTTTGTAGTCAGCTAGCCACATGCCATCCCCTGTGAGCTAGATTGCACAAGCTGAGCTGATTTTGTTTGAGGATTATGGTTTATCTCAAAGCGAGGAGTGGTAGCAGAAGCTGGACTGCAGTTGTTACAATGGTGGCACAAAGCACAGAGAAGTCAATGTGAAGAACCCCCAGAAGTCCAGTGGGCTTTGGATTACACCTCTAGCATGAGGACTTTGGACATGTGACTGAATGGTATTGGGGGAGCCTGGGGGTGGACTTTTGGCTTCTCAAAAATCAGATCCTTAAAATATTCCCAACATATGGAGAGGCTGTAGTCACTCATCCTTCCTTTAACAAAGGCATAGCTTAATCCAGATGAAATCAGTGTTTTCCCCAGGACTTCACTCTGGTCTCAGCTGCTTAGCTTAAAGTCTAAGGACATGCACCAATTTTAACACAGTGCTTTTAAATTTATTATTAATTTATAATCAAGAACAGAATCAAGCCCATGGTCTGCACTCAGCAGTTGCTTGTGTGTATTTCAATGAAAGTAGTGCTGTAAACTGCATCCCTTGCTTCAGCAACCAAGGACCTAAAATACTTTCTGAACACTATGTCATTCAGGGCTTTGGAGATTAGGATTGGCTTTCTAGTAAAGATGAGTAAAGCTCACCTGTAACGTTTTATGTACGTTTTCAGCCGGCTGACTTCGGATCTTTCCAGTGAAGGCCACAGGACATTTATAATAGATGGTGACTGCTGAGGGCAAAGCCAATCCATCTATGAGCTAAATTAAGCCAATCAGAAAACACGAATGTAGCATTTTAGGTTCCCAGAATATTCACGCATCATTGTTTTCCTCCCAGGAGCAATTTTCCACTTATGATGAAATCACTTTTCTCTTTTTGCCCTAAAGCTCAAATGGTAAATGCTTAGAATGAGTTCACCACGAAGTCATATTTTACCTTGTCTTATATCAAGATGGCTGTGAATTCCCTTTCTGTGTATTTGTGCTTTGGTTCATTTTGCTCAGTTATTCCAGGGGGAGGGTGTGTGTGTGTGGGGGGGGGGGGGGTGTCAAGGTTCAAAAAAGTCCAAAGAGAGCTTTAGTCCTTAGGAAGGTGGTATACCTAGTTCCACGCACAACTTCAAAGAAGTGGAATAAGATGGATACCCAGAAAGAGACCTTGAAAAAGTTTTATATTCAGTGTTTGATCCAATGAATATACTTGGGATTATGTTCTTAACCCTTCTGAACAATCAGAAATGGTGTAAAATAAAGAATACATCACAGAAGGTGATATTCCTAGAAATTTGTCCTAAGGGTAGCTGTCAAATAAAGGTAAGAATTATTATTGTGGACTTAAGTTCAGACAGACCTGTTTAAGGAAAGATTCTGCTCTTTCACGCATGTACTGCAATGGACACATTGATCCAGAAGCGATAAAAAAATTCTTCTCAAACTTTTCATTAAACAGTCATCTTTCTTTTGGTACCAAGGTGCACCTGCTCCACTGTGCAAGTAACCTGTCTTGATTTTTGCCTTGAACTAACTGGATAACTATCCAGTAACCAATGCATGAGAATTCCACCCTGTCCCTTTGAGCTGCACAGAACTGGACCACTTGACTGTCTCCTTGTGCATGACCAAAAGTGGAAACTGATTGTGTGAGTTAACATTTTTTTCTTTCTTCCTACAGGACTTGTATCTGCCTCTGTCTTTGGATGACTCTGATTCCCTTGGAGATTCCATGTAAAGCGACACGAAGTTAATTGTCCATATTGTGAGCTATGTTTAAGATACAGTAGAGTACTTCTGCCAAAATAAGCAGATAGGTGACTGGTGCTTTCAAATCAGACAAAGGACACACAGTTATATGTCGTTTTTTTTCTGTGATTTATCCTCTGTGCCACAAACCAACACTTGCCAGTCTATAGAGATAGAGGGATACCATTCTTCTAATAGGGATGCAAAATGGATATTGCCAGCAATTTTGGGCCAGTATGCCAACGATCCTGTGCATTTCCCATTTTCTTCTATTGTTTCTTCTGCTGCTGCAAATATGTAATTTTCCTAATGATAGTCAAGCAGCTCCCCCTGGTATGGTGCAAATCAATCTCTTGCTGACCAATCTGTAAGCTCAAGTAAAGCACATTCTATTCTTTACCTGTCCAAACTGCCAACATTTGCTTGCTCACCTGCTCCTCATTTGCAGCTCTGATTTTAGCACCTGCATACTAACTAGTACTGTTTTTGTTGTTACGGGGCAGGAAGGGAAATGACTTATTAGTTTCATGCTTAATATGCCAGCAGAAGCTTGGACGAGATTAGGAATGATTGTATGAGATGCTAAGTAAGGTTAGTGCAATAGCGATTCTTCAGATATTAAAATACTGGGATTTGTTAAATTATTAATCAAAAAAATAAAAATAAAAGCAGAGTTTCTGGAGTCGAACAGCTTTCACATATGGTCCAAAGACACTATTAGCTGGTAACAAATTTTCATAATTACCCTATGGTATCTCTCTATCTCTGTTTATAACAGTAATGCCTTGTGAACAGCCAACACTGAAAACACTGTGAAAATTTGTTTTCAGGTCTGACATCCTATAGGTCGCTTTTTATAGCAAAAAAATCAATACACTTTTTATAAAGGAAAACCTTGTATCTGTGTTTTGGGAGTAAGGATTCAAGCTCCTTCTTTTTTATAAAAGCTGGTGATTTTGTTTTGTTTAAAAAAACACATTCAGAAAAATGTACAAAAAAAACCAACCAACAACTGCAGAACAGTAATAACAACAAATCAGTTTAGAAAACTTGTCATCACTGCCAAAACAGACACTTGTAGGGGAAAAAACGTTAATTCAAAATATTGAATGTTTTGATAGTTTTTGTAATGTTTAAGACTACGTATTTGGTTTTTTACACTTCAGTATTCATAACTATGGCCAGATTCTCTACTTATATAACAAATAGAACTTTGTGGTGTTCAAAAACACGTATTTTAAGAAACTCTTCTATCTGACAAAAGCAAACTTATTGTATTTAGAGAAACCTTTCGCTTTTATTAATCAGTAATGACTCCTACAGAATGCAAAGTTCATCTATTCATGCAGGGCTGGTGGTTTTTACTACGCCGAAGCTTTGTCATAGGCTAGCTGGCATTGCCTCTCTCTCATGGAATAAGCTTTCGATAAAACTGATTATTACAGAACTTTACTTAAATGAAATCCGTGCAATCAAATCTTTCTTTGTTGCTCTATTTGCCTTTGTTTCAATGTATACACCTACTCCTTATTCTCTTGCAACCCCTTGTGATTAGAATGAATTATAATGTTGTGATGTTTGATGCTATATGAATGCTGGGTTGTTCCCAAAGCCACTCCACATTTTGTTTGCTTGCACTGCTGGTATGAAACAATCTGTGCAGGCTGTGTCTTTATATGTGGTGATACATATAAGGCAACTTAAAAAAGATGCATCTGAGAGAGGACAGAATCGTGAATTACCATGGGGTAAGAGTTATGCACCAAATTTGCACCCTGTAGTTTTAGTGCATGATCATTTACACACAGAGTTTTGCACAAGAAATCATTGGTGCCCACAAATAACTTCATTTAATTGACTAATTTGCTGACTATGCGACTGCTAAATGAACATTTCACCTGTTGTATATAGCATCCTGGTTTCAGTTCAAAAGGCTAGAGGCTCATGTTGAAGCTCTGGAGTGTGTGGGGGAAAGGATGGTATTGTGGACCAAGCATAGGTGCAGTAGTCAGGATGCCTTCATTCGAGCTTTGGCACTCCTAGATTTAGTGTCTGGACAGGGGCAGGTCTCTCAGTAACCCTGTGCCTCAATAGGTCTATCTGTCCCTACGGGGATAATACTGCTCTACCTCACTGGGGGTTGTGAGTCCAAATGTTGGTTAACATTTATCAAGTGCTTTCAGATCCTCTAACAGAAGGTGCTCAACTGTTCTGGGTGCAGATTTGGTTAAGGGTGCTAATTTTTGGCTGTTTAATCTGCTAGGTGCTACTGTAGACACCAGTCTTGAGAAAATATGGCTTTTAAAGTATCAGGATATCAAAGGCCAAGGTTATGCCAACAATATTATTCATTAGAGCTTTTGTCTTAACAAAAGCTTTAGTGAGACACATAATTTAACATGCTTTTACCCTCACCTCTGTTCTGCTGATGGAAATCTGAGTCTCTCCCCAGGCTCTGCCCTTCCAGGGACCCTGACTAGTAGTCATGACTGCTTGTTAAGAGATGATGGATTTGAACTCCAGTCGGAGGTGTCACTTAGTGACACAGGCTGTTCCCTTCACAGCCAGGGACAGCATGTCCTGCCACCTTCCTGTGAGTCCTTGCTAACCCAGGAGACCAGCCATGAAATTAGATTTAGGTTCTCTTACTATTCAGTATAGGACATTCACCACAGATCCACCAGGAAAACCTAAATCTTTGATATCCATAAGCAGACTGAAGTGCTAGAGCTGATGGTGGTATGAAAAGAGTCCAAAATGTGCTTTCATCCAAAATCCATGAGTTCAGTTTGTATAAGATAAAGCAGGATGCCAAAGGGCAAATGAACCTTTGGATGGAAAGATGGTTGTTGAGAGGTGGTTCCTTTTCTTCCTGCCACAAGTAGCGTTTGGTTATTTAAAGATGCTCTTCCTTGTAGAGCATGCTAAAGAATGTTAGGCCTTCCTGAGCTGTACCTAGTGACATATCTAAAACCTGATCCTGTGAGTGCTGCCTTGGGAGTGGAGTTTTGTATGCAGAAGTATCATCCTGGGGCGGGTCTGAGCCCAATAATTCCTTCAGGGGACTAGCAAGGGAACTTGAAAAGGCCTAAAAGAAGAAGAAGAAAAATAATCTTCAGTGGGAAAAATAGCCATTCAAACCAGCAAAAGCCACAAAGAAAACAGGGTATGAGGTCAAACTCCCAAGTTTTAAAAAGCAATTTTCTAGGTAGAAATGCCTGGGCAGTAGAAGTCAGTGAGCATTTCAGCTGTAACATAGAGTTAAGTCTGTATTAATGCCAATATTGCATGAGTTCTTGTACAGAAATGCATGTGGAATGTAGAGTACATTCACCACTAGGTATCTTTGGCTTTGTAGGATCCCTAAGATAGATTTGAATACAAAGGGAAACAATGCACAGGCATCATACCTTAGTCATTTAAATATAGGTACAGCCCTGATTCAGGAAAGAAGTTAAAGACATGCTTAAATTTTAGTACATGCTTTACTCCTGTTGATTTTTCACGAGATGTAAGCTTGGGTTTGGTCAGAAGGCTTTCCCGAACTGGAATGAATTAGGAATTAGTTTCAATATACTCTAATAATTCCAGACCTTATGAGAGATCCTGGAGCACGTGATAGTAATTCCACTGTATACTCCAGAGTTTACTTCTTATATTTTTTTCTACTTTTACAAGCACATAAAACACCACAGGATATGAGGATTTGCCATATTAATTCTGCTATAAAAACCCTGTCTAATTTCCCTCATGAGGCTGCCTTTAGTGTTTTCAGAGATTAATTGAATCACTAAGAGTATATTGTTTTAAAACAATACAGTATTTAAAAACAAACTGGAGAGACTCTTAAAGTGGTACAGAGCTTTGTTTCTTTGAAATTTGTGTTTATTTATTCAATATCCAGTATATTCTAACAGATTTGCATACAAAACAGTAAAAATACCTATTTCAGACACATAATCATTAAGAGGGAATTAAAGCAATCCTCCAAGCGCTGAGAGACTGATGTATTTCATATTCATACCTTCAGTGATGGTCTTGACTGTAGAACATGAGGGCAATGCAGCAAAATTCTTGAGCGTTAGGATTTTTGTCACTTGTAAAACATTTATATTCTGAAATTTCTGAGTTGAAGTCCCCCCTGAGTTAATTCAGTTCTACCAGCTAGATAGCCAACCCAGTCTAGTCCTTGAAGTAATTTTGAAAGAGTTTGGTAATGGAATTCTACCTTGGTCTGCTCTGCAGAGGGAGATGGAAATAGCTTTTGCTTACCATTGTCTGTGTTTCCTGTATCTGCACACTATTTACAGTCTTGTCAGAATGTGGAAACACTTAACTCTGTTATTTTCATAGGCAACAGAAAAATAATTCTACCTAGAAAAGAACTTCCACATCTCCCTTTCTCATTTAGCTAACACAAATATGCATGCGAAGAATCACACACAGTCTAGATGTTATTTCTCTCATTTCCTTGAACAGTGCTTTTGAAAGGAATACAGGGAGTTAGGACCAAAAATTGTGCTTACAGCAAAACAGCGTTACACCCAGGCATTTCTAAGAGGAAATACTGGTACAAAAGTGTTAGTTTCCTGTTATTGAAATGGATACTGATGACATTTTATAGGATGCCTTGTGTTTGCTTTTTCATGTCTTTGAGCTCAGTGCTGGTCTTATTGCAAGTCAAATAAAACCTGGTGAAATTGCTCTGTAACACCATGCTGAGTCCCTAAAGAGACATTGTTCCAGCGACAGCCATCCCTGGAAGTTGCACCCTCTCTACAGGGGCATGGTATGGACCTTACAGTATGAGCCTTCTTTACTGTAGTAAAAGCATGGGTGTATTTTGCCATTGACCTCAGTGGCACCCCACATCCATTCAGGGCAATTGGAGTGTTGTCTTTGACTATAGTAGAGGCAGAATTGTTTTTAGAGAAAGGAAGAAAAGATAGTCAAGTAAATAAGGTATAAAGTTAGTCCAGAAAGTGTCTCCTCAAGCTAAGACAATCCACAACCAGAGAAAAACTATATAGAGGTGCGTTTACCACACACAAGGTGCTGATCATGACCAAGACAGAACAAAACAGTTTCTTTTCTTTAGTGGTAGTTTCAGCTTGAAGTTATTTTTCTGGTTGCTGATGGAAGAAAGTCAAAATAGTATTTGGGACTGGTGATGTTGTTTGTAGAAACAAATGAACGGCACAGGATGAAGATCTTTTTCTGTTTATATAGACAGTGTGATGGCAGTCCAGGCAACAGAATTAGTGCTTTATACAAGATACCTAGAACAGGTCCAGCTGAAAGACCACCTTGGTGTACTGAGACCAAGGAGGTTAATTCTTTAAGTGCCTTCCAACATGCTTTGGGCATCAGAAGCGGTACTATACGTGTGCCCAGCAAGGCCTAGGTAAAATGGCCTTGTCAAAAGTGGACAGGACAGACTGTTTGACTCCTGAGCCTCTTGAGATGATTAGCCCATCTTGCATTTATGTAACTAGCTCTTGAAAGTGACTGTCTCCAGGATCATGGATTTCTTCTGGCTGATGCCTCTGTCCCATCCATATGAATCTGAGCAGGCCTCTCCATGCTGTCTCAGGAAATGTTAAAACTGAGTCCTGTGTCTCTCTACATCGATGGGGCTGAGCTAGGTTCTGCTGCAAAAGTCATCAATACTGTTATTCAGGTATTCTTCACCAGCCCTCTTTGCGAAAGACTGAGGACAGCGTGCCCATAGACCCCTGTGGATTTTGTTGTTTTGTTTTTTCCCTCTGGAAAAAACAAAAAGAGTAATTTGATGTTTTCAGGTATGGGCTAAGCTGACAAAAAAAGAAAAAAAAAAAAGAAGTGTTAACAGGGAGATGCTCAGAGACTGTAAGTGGATGGATAGAAAGGCTTTTTTTCAGCAATGTCATTGCACAGCTGTTCTGACAGAATCCTAGTTGCAGGGTGGGGTATGGGTTCTACTTCTGCAGGTGAAGATGCAGAATTTTGGGGTCACAGACCACTATCCATCTGTCAGGACATTCTGTTTAGAGAAGGTTAAAAACACTGACACCAATTTTCATCCACTAGATGAACTCCGGAGCAAATGAGAATCAAACCTAGTGACTGCAGCACAGGGATTTCAGAGCATAACCGTCTTTGGCATAACCGTGGGCAGATAGTTCTCCTTGTGCCATGGTGTCCCAGTGGATAAAGAGCTAACCACAGTCCTTAACCTCTGTCTGTAAGGTGCTGTGAGATCAGCTGATACAAAGAGCTACAGAAGAGCTAGCACTTAAGAGTGAAGTCTGAAAGTTGTATTAAAGTACATTATGGGGCATTGTCTTTCACAAGTGTCTAAGTCTCTCGAAGCTGTGGTGTAAAAATGCTTAATTATTTTACTAATGTTGAAAGACAGATGCACGTTTCTAGTTCCCCCCAAACCCATGGAGGAGCCAGCAATGCTCCTGAGAGCAAGGCTACATCCAACAACCAAATTCCCTCATCTGGAGCTGCCACCTCTGGCCTGAATACAGTCCCCTGATGCTCCTTTTTTTTGTTGCATGTACATGTACATACCAAGGGGCAATGCATGTTACCATCCGAAATGAGGGCCGTGTCTTTGTAAACGATGAACAAGTCTAATGATTTCAGGGCCTTCTACCAAGAAAACAGTGGGCCTGTTCTTGAATGCTTTCTTATTTAGAAAGTGTTCGTGGCCAGATGGCCCTTTTTTCATGGGAAAGAGGTGCCTTTCAGTCTTCATTGCTTGATGCACTTAGTTCAACTAAGCAATTCTGGCTCTTGCTCTGTAACTCACTGAACTGTAACTCACGGCTCTGAAGCCAGTTTACAGCTTGCCTAGGTCTGACAGTTTGCCACTCTGACAATGGAAGCAGGAGGATTCCCAAAGGGAATTAACAAATCTTTGCAGCAATTAGAGTCTGTCAGCTGAAAAAGGAAAGCTGGCACCATTCGAGAAAGATGCCATGATGGCCAGTGTCACGGTAAACAAAGAAAAAAGACTTGTTTCCAAGAGGAGTGGTAGGGGGCATTTGTTAGGAGATATTTACTGAGTGATGAAATGAGCTTTAACTTCACAGAAAATCAAATGGAAGGGAGAGCATGAGGCAGAGCACTGGAAACATCAACGCCATTGATGAATGGGAATAAAAAAAGATGACAGCCAAGAAACTTAAGGGAGAAACAAAAAGGGAGGCTGAGGCGAGCTGAGGATCTACAGCTTGAGCCTGGATGGAAAAGCAGCAGGGGTTCCTGGCTGCATGTTGAGGGAGTTATTGCCCCTGCAGGTATCTAAGCCAGGATGCAGGCTATCTGCCACAACACTGTGTGTCCCACTCCCAGTGCAGAAATAAGGTCACACTTGGCTGCAGGCAGGAGATCTTGGTTTGAAGTTCCTCCCCGTCCCTGTTTTTCCCCCCTGCTGGCTTGTGGATGTCTGTGTCATCCCTAAAAGGATGAAGGGGAAAATCCAGCCCTTTGATGAATGATAGCACCAGCTGGTGGTTTGGTTTTATTTTTATTCCTCCTTATTAGATCAGAAATAGATATTAATCAGCATGCCCTAGCTCAGAGGAGGACGGGCCTGGCACATTAGGGAATTGTAAGACATGTATGAGAGAATAATGAGGGCATATCTGAATCTCCCAGCCCTTCCCATGGAGCCCAGCAAATTCTGGAAGAAGTGGCAACCCTCTTGCCGTCAGGGTGATAAGCCAAGACAGGCTCATGGAGTAGGTTAACGTGAATTGCTGTGTAGGCAGAAGGTCTGATGATGATCTTGTCCATGAAATCCCTAACCACAGATGTGAGAGCTGCTGCATTCAATAAATCAATAGGAAGGCTGTGCTGAACAAGCAGATTTGTGTTTAACACTGGTTTTCTCATGAGATCTTTCTTCTAAATTCAGTGGAGTTACAGTGCTTGTGAATTTAATCCTAAAAGGCAAAACAGATGATTTATTTGAACGCATTTCTTGCTGTTTACTCTCAGACTTTTTATTCTTTATTTTTTTCATAATGATTGCAGCTCTTTGCTTCTGTAGATTCTCTGACATTCTCTATACACAAGTGAAACCCAATACACCTAATTCTCTGTTGCTTAAAACTGGCAGAAGCTCCTCTGTAATTAAGGGAGCTGAACCCATTTGGTCCAAGGTTGGTCTCCTATTTCAAAGATTGATTACTGTCAATAATTCTCGTGTGATTGATTAGTTAAGTGCAGATTCAGTTTCCTGGCTGCAGACTTTGCAGAGAAAATCACGTTGACCCCAGCTAGAAGATGATCTCTTGTATGAGTCTCTAATAAGAAGTTATATATGGGAGAGATTTTGTATAGTTTTAATGTTAAGGCTGACATACTTTCATTTGGTGAAATACCATAAAACTTTTAAGATTGGAAATTAAACAAGGGAAGTAACAAATTATGGTTTCCTCCGCGTTTTCTAGTCCTAAAGAGCATTGTCTTTATCTTGCTTTCTCTTGCTTCAATCTACTAATAGACATGCCCCAAGCCCAGCAGATTTATGGAACTAGAAATAGCATTTCTATTTCTTCCAGTATTTTTCCACCCTAATCCTAACTAGTGCCAAGCAGAGTAGAGATTTATGGTTGGCTTGGTTTTTAGAGAAAAGTATCACCAAATGTCTCTGAACATAAAAAGGAAGGTTCAGTTCCTTTTAAGTGACTTATCTAAACTCAAGGCTGCTTTTGATTCTATCCAGGCTGGTTCTTCCATCTCTATTTGCAACTAACACATGCCCCAGTTATATATATAAAATCAAGATTAACTTGAGTTGCATTTGAACAGTGGGGATTGCTGCAGAACAAAATGATTCCCCTGGCATGTGCAGTCAGGCTGAAACATGTTGGTGGCTCTTGGTCAGGGTGGACCCAAACCAAATCCTGGTTCCAAACCCCAATTTTCTGAGAAACGCACGTGCAGAGTCAAATTTAGGAAATGTCTGTAAATGAGCCAAATGGATCCCCAGCTGGGGTCCAGGCCCAGTTCTAGAACTGAAGATTTTTACCTTTGGAGAATCCCTGTGAAACCTTTCTGTGTTTTCATTTTTGCTTTGGGAAATTCCAGCATGGCTGCTTTTCTCCATCTGCTTCCAACCATTGCACAGCAGGTATGGATGGGTCTTTAATTCACTTCCCTTTGCTGGTGGCAGTTGAAACATGGTGATACTCTGTCTCCCTGTCATGCCGACCACACAGTCACTGATAAGTTGTAGAACAACACACGGCTTTTTTTTTCCATTTTTTTTCCTCTTTACAATGGAAGAGCTTTTTCCAGATTTAGTGTAATGTCTAACAATGTGTCTCCTTAAAAAGAATGTCTAGGGAACTAATTGCACTGTTAATTGGTGTTTATAGATAAGGTGAAGCAGAAGTATTGAATGTAAGAACAAGAAAGCCTGTGAGTTATAATTACATGCCGAATTCTGACATAAAATGTTGTTAGTTTGTTTCTTATTTAAATGATGTGTGATCCAAGCAGCTTTACCACCGTGGCAGTACTAGTACAGCTGTGATCGTTGATTTAGAAGACACCCAGGGTCTTTTAGAAAGAGGAAACCTGTCTAGCCAGATCTGTTCTCTGAACTGATGGCAAATTCCCCTCCTTGATAATCTGTATTTCATGACAATGTCTAAGCTAGAAGCACAGGAAAGGAGTATCAGCTTGCTGACTTTGCTGTTACTAGCCTTTGCCTATTTTCTTAATCACAAATATAATCACAAGCTAGGGTATGTGGGTCTCATCACATAAGCCCGAGTTCTTCACGCCACTCTTCTCCGAAGAGCATGACCTGCCTTCACTCACGGCCCTGTGCTCTGCAGCTCCGGGGGAGCCGCCAGCCTGCCCAGAAGTTGTGTTGAGGGAGGGAGATATGCAGCTGAACTGGAACCTGATCGTGGATTACTGTTTTAGGTCATTCATTGAGTTTGTATGATTTCATCATTAATAACAAAGCTGCAATATAATATAACTGAGAGACCACAATGTATTTTCTATTGTCATTCAGTGGGTGGGGGTTGGAGGGGCAGCTGGGTTTAAAGTTTAGCTGGTATACTTTAAACTCCGTGTACATAACCTTGGAGGACACATGGGTGGTATGGGTTGAGTTGTTATTTTGTTGGATTGGTAAATTTCCTTTGGGTTTTGTTTAAATAGTAAGGTATTTAATTAATGACATTGTACAAAGAGCTATTAATTTAAATGATGCTTTTGTTCTCCTAAAACAGATCTATCTACACTTTCTTTTTGGCAAGCCTGCAGCAGTGCTATACATAGCATTATGTTGACTTTTGTACTTTGGGGGAGTGTGTGGAAGGGGAGGGGAAATGCTTTTCTCTTCAGACAAATAGTGTTGCCCATAGTTAACTTTCTGCTTGGATATATACCTTGATTTCCCTTTACTCTGACGTTTTATGTGAAATTGACTCAAAGGGACAGAACAAGCAGAGGTTATGCCAAAAGATCTCAACTGTATCATCTTGTAATATATTGCAGCTTTATGCCAATGATTCCTTGCTTACCTGTACACAGTCCATGCATGTTTTGAACTAATTTTGCATTCTCCATTTGTGGTGAGTTACTTAGCATTTTAACCACCTTTTGTGCCATTCAACTTGTACAGAAAACATTTTTATTGACGTTTTAAAGGGAGGGGGAAGAAAAGAAAAAACCCTTCTGCTCCCTAGTTGTAGGTAGAACTCGATTACTTAGCAAACAGATGTAGATGAGTGGTTGTAGTGTTAGAAATGTTAGCTTGCTCGTGAACAAGCTTTTGAGAGTAAATGCATGGTCCTGTACCTCTCTTCTCTTAATTAGCTTTTCCTTTCCTCCTGGAAAGATTCTCTCCCCCTCTCTCTCTATTATTGTCTTTGTCTCTCTCGTGGTTGTAAAGTACAGATTTGGGCATAAATAAAATTGTATACAATGAGGTTTGAAAAGCAGTTCTCAACAGGTTCTCTTGGGGAACTTATTTCTCACAGCACCCTGCCTTGGCACTTTGATTAGACTCTAACTTTCAAGGTAAAACAGATGGAGAGCAGTCACCTGTTGCCTCTGCTTTAACTGGGGAACAAGTTAAATCCTTGGAAGTTTGCGTCACTGGTAAATGATGAGATCTTGCTGATCCATTGCAGCTGAGGCACGTGGCACGTGGTGTATTGGCCGTGGCTTTTGCTCCTGGTTGTTTTATATGGGACTAGTCCCACGGCCCCTGATTTGCGGAGTTTGCACACACTTTTTGATTTTCCTGGTTACACAGCAGAAGGGGTTGGGGGAAGATATATAAGAATTATGTTGTTATGGGTTCTGCAGGCAGCTCCTTCTTCTACACTCCCAAGCCCTGGTTTGAGTATGCAGGGCTTGATATTTAATAGCTGTGGTTCTGTTGGCAACAGAGGACAGAAAACAGTCAAAGGCTTGGTAAATACGCGGTCACTCACAATGATGTAAGAAATGGACTTAAAAAATCCCTCACAAAACCCTGCCACAAAACCACAAAATCTACCTAGATCCACACATCTATTCCCCATGCCTCTTCTCCTTTAGCAGAATTTCCTTTTGTTAGAAGATTTGACTTTCTAGAGAAAAAAATCCATTTTTGTGAGGTGTTGTGAACTGTTTTTACTACTTGTAATAACCATCCCAGGTCTGAGTATTCTTGTAATGCAATGCCATGCAGCAGAGAACCTGTCCACTTTATAGCTTTGCTCTCAATATTTGTTACTCATTGTTTTCTCATCTAAATGTACATTTGCAAGATGTGTGTAATGTCATTTTCAAAAAATAAAATTTGGTTTCAATATTTAGGCCGATAAAACCTTTCTGATGCTTTTATTTGTCAAGTGTGTGTTGATTGTGGCTTATGAATTACAGCAGTACTTGTTCATTTTGATATGTCAACTTCCCTAAATCTGTCAGCAGATTTTCCCTAAATCTGTGCAGCACTTCAGTTAAAAAACATGGGTTCAAACCAGCAAGATAGGGCCCTTAATCTGACCTCTTCCACAGTATCAAGGTCTCAACAGCAAGGCCTGTTCAGCCTCACATTAGCTTTGGGAGGTTTGGTGAGATTTGAGAGAGAGTTGTGTTTGTCCACACAGGCCTGAAAAAGGTCCAAGTTCTTTCACATCTACGCTGTCAGAACCACAGTGAAGACAATAACATTCTTCCTTGTTAGCCTGAAAAATGATAATAAGGCTCAGGCCTCCTCATTTAATTATATAGTACAAGCCACTTTGCTGTTTGTTTCTGCTTTGCATCTGCAGAATTAGAAGTGAGTGTGCTGAGTCAGCTCTCACCATCCCTGCTGTAGATCAGGCTGCCATGAAAGAGCTCAAGTTCTTCCAAAGTTTCATGCTTAGCTGGAGACCTTTATACTTTTTTTTTTTTTCCCTGTGGTCATTGCATTTCAGCCCAAAGAGGGCTGTGATCTTTGCCCTCTAGATCCAGAGGAGACCCTATGCCAACTGGCAAAACAGCATCAGGGCAACCAATACATCACCCCACTTGGCCAGTTACTGGCACCCATTTGTCATTATCGTGCCATGCTTGGACAGGCCAGAAGCAGCATATACAGTACACTACTGTTTGCAATGAAAGACCACATTAAAAAAATTGCAGTTCCCAGAATAAAACCAGTAGAAAAAAAAAAAGCACCCTGAGAGCAGCCTTTTTTTGAGTGTGCATAAACTGAAACTGAAGCAAATGTTAACAGAAAGGCAGAAAAAGTACTTGAGAAAATAAATGTTCTGCTTGTGTCTTTATGCACCCCAAGAGCAAACAAAACACACTGGTGTCTTTTCTTGTGGCTACATGTCAATAAAAAACATAAGAGTTAGTGCTCCTGCCTATAGAATATGTTCTGAAAATGGCAGCTTTAAAACCCTCGTATAGCTGTATGCATCTATTGCAGCTATTCCAGGGTTCTAGATAGTATTAAGCAGAAGTCTAGATGGGCATAGTGTTGTATCAACAACCAGCACTGTAAACCAGTGGAAACGCTGCTGCTGTCTTAGTATAAATCCCACTGACACGTATGGAATTACTCCAGGTTTACAGACATGTAAACAAGAGCAAAATTAAGTCTCCAGTGTCCAGCCTTCCTGCTACAACAGCCCAGATCTATACAGAAATGTTTGTCAGGTATCCATGAATATAATGTTTCACCAGAGCAGCAAACCAGTGTTTGCTTCCAAAAGCTCTAGGTCGAAGCACGTTGGCCCCATGTGGTGTCAGTTTTTAGGACAGAAATAGATGCTTTGGCCTGGTTGGAAGACCTTTGGCTGGTCTCTTGACCTAATCTCCATTACTCGATGCTCAGCCATCGCTTGCTATACAATATGGTTCTAATCAAAGAAAACACATTTTTTGCCTGTCAGACTTGCCAGCTGCACATGATCCAAGTTTTCTGTGGTCGCTGGCCTTAAATTCCAGCCCAAAATATGGCAGCCAGACTAAGGGGAATAGAACATTTAACATCAGCTTAGCTCTATGAAATGCTGAACACAGCTGTAGCATCAGCTCTATGGCTTTGGGGTTACGTGGTGATGTTTAATCTTCTCTCTTCTGTAAATAAAACACCTTTAAGAGTCAACAGATCTAGATCTTTTACACGGTTTCTCTGGCAGCTTGAGCTCTGTCCTTTGTCTTCCACAGCAGCCATCTGCTCTGCTGCCCCAGCCTTCCTCTCAAGTGCACCTAAATTTCAAAAGTACAGTTTTTTTGTGCAAGTTTCACCTTTACCGTAATGCAGATCCTGCACACCTACAAACAGATGGAAAAAAGAGTCCACTGGAAAAGGTGCCTTTTTTTTTTTTTTTCCTCTAAAGGCACCAGATCTGTAATATTTAATCTTACAGCCCCAAAAATAAATAAGAGAAGTCCAATGATTTGAAATTTGTAGGCTTTCAGCCCTGTATTTGCAATATTGCTAACATAATACTCTATGTAAGTAAGACTCACTTAATAAGTAAGTCTCTGTGTGGCATGTTGAATTACAGTTGGTCTCCTTGTGTTAAGTCTTAGAAGATTATCAGCTGTTTATGTGTAAGGGAGCAGGAGTGATGTTTTATGCAGTATGCTTTCAATTACCATATACACATCTTTGACACTGAAAATAACAATAATCATTCATTATTAATTTGTCTTTTTTTATTCACAAGCAGGTCTACCAAATTTCAAAATTCCCATCAAAGTTTTACATAAATCTGTTCTCCCTGAGATCCCAGGAACATTCCACTTCCCAGCGACTGTGACTCTGCTCCTCCCAAACCTGCATGTAGCATGTGTTAAATGATGCAAACATTTTGGTTCAGTTTACGGTGCTCATTGGGATTATACTGTAGAATAATAAGGCACCAAGTACCTCAAATTCCATTGATTCGCCTGGGGGTAAAAAGCATGAAAGATTTTGCAAGATGTGTTTTACCTTTGGATGGAGCAAGCAGCAATAGGGAACAGCTCCAGTGACATGCTCACAGCCTGAATACAGCAGGACAATTGGAGCCTGCAAAGCCCCCAGGGTAGCACCTCTCACTGTAGGCAACACGGTGCTGGCCTGGTGGGGACATCCCCTCCCACTGGCCTCCCTCATCCCCACCCCTGCCCAAACTCCAGTTTCTAGGCCACCAGCTACAGCTGGGTTCTGCTGGAGTGGTTTGTCATTGTGAAGAAGCACCTTCTCCCAGGGACATTCTCCTGTTATGTTCGAGTCCAGCTGGGACACTGATGTGGTGCAAAGCAGCGGTATACACAAGGGACAGTAAAGGATGCTAAATAAGTCAAAATAAATCACTTGTGCTGGAAGCCCGTTTATTTTAAGCATAGGTCTTCCCAGTCAGTGTGCCCAAATGAGTGTTGGCAGTTGAACAGCTGTTTGGAAAAGATTTGAGTTGTTTTCTTCTGACAACCGTGTTCCAGCCACAATGCGTATGTCATCTTCTAATTCAAGTGTTCAGAGTGTGCTTTTAGCACCCAAATACAGTCATGGGAAGTGCCATTAAGGTGGTTAAACTTCTGTTCTTCTAGCCACCGTGACAGAGTGACAGCCAGGAACGCAACTGGAGCTGAGGAGGAAAAGGTTATTTCCGAAGGTCCCTGGCAACATGTCCATTCAGTGCCACAAGCTGCCACTCACGCAGCACTGAGGTTTCACAGCAGTTTCACTGCTTCTAACGCTGTGTGGAGACTGACAGTCAATCAGAGAAGGACTTTAGATCACTGGAAGTGATGCTCAGCATCTGTGTTCAGATCTTGGTCTTCTTGAGCCCAGAGCAACAAACTGTGAGTTTGGTCTCTTTTCACTGTATGTCATAAAATTTTGTGATTTTGAAAGTTTCTCTCAGAGGTTGTAACTGCAGGCTGGCTGCTTGCTGATCTTCAGGCAACACATCAGTCATCAGTCAGTGCCTGTCAACCTTCAAAACCAGAGATGTCCAAATGATACGAGCATTCGGTCCTCCTGGGAGCTGCAAAAACATGTTAGTGGTCTGAACGCCCCAGCGGCAGCACTTTAATTATATCAGTGCTTTATCAGTCCCATTCAGCTGACCTGCATCTTTAGTTATCTTAAAAGCTTAAGAAAATATCGATGTAGGAGACGTGATTAAGAGCCTGTGTACATCAGACAGTGGGATACAGTGCAGAGAGCTGAGCTGCACAGCCCTGCAGCTCTAGCTTGGGTCCCGAAGGCAGCATGGGTACATTGCATGGCTGGCTGCTGCAGCACCGCACTGATGTGGCCACGGTGCTCTTGGCACACAAGGATCACTGTAACACTGCTGAACCTTTTGGCAGGGAGCACCAGAGCAATCAAAAGACCTTCTTCCCACAGGCAGTATGATTTCAGGTTTTCAGTTGCTGGTGGAACAGGGGAACACAGTTGCCCTCCCTTGGGGACAGGAGGGGGAGAAAGATGCCCTTCTCTGACATATACGGCCCCAATTCTGCTGCAAAACAAGGCAGCAAAGCCAATCTGAGCTTGTATTAACACAGTACAGCAGCCTGACTGTAATAAGTAGAAAAATTCTCAGTGAAGATGGGAATACAGAAACTGTTCACAGCCAAATCTGTAATCAGTCTGTAAGTTATGATTCTTGCAATACTGCTTAGAAAGCTGACCCAACAGGATGCGCTAATAGGGTCTTGATTAATAGCTTACCAGCCTGGTCTTTGGAGAACACTGCATTTGTGCACCCAGCAAAGAAAATCTTTGGAAGACGCTGTTCTGTCACAAATTGTTCATGCTTTAATTAAGAAGTCCTCATCAGGGAAGAAGATAACTATGTGATATGTGAAGGGAGTAACGCAGCGGATCTGTAATGAAATCAACTCTCAAATGAGGTCGCCCACCCATGTACTACTGTGCACATACAGCAGGAAGATGAGCCAAATGCGGTGAGATGAGGCCAAGCTTTTGTAGCTCTGCAAATGAATAGGTTGTCCTTTGGGTGGGAAGGGGAACTGAAAGAGGAGGCAGTGCAGTTACATGCTGGAGAACTTGACAATGAGGCCCAGTGTGTCCTCCTGTGCCCTTGTCATAGCTCCTTTTAAAGGACACTTTTCTTATGCTAGCATCTCATACTAAGCACTCCAGGATAGGCTCCCAGGCACACATGGACAAGCACAGCATCCCCCTCATTGCTTATTCCATTAAAGTATACACTAAAGAACACCCTTCTGTCCCCTTGACACAGATTCAGATAGAGAAAAAAAAAGCCTGCCCTTAATATCTTTGATCTTGAAATCTTAATGACTCAAGACACTCTGCTGCTGGTCAGAAAATTAGATCACTTGTGATAAAAAATGCCATGTCACAGAACAAGGAAAAGAGTAATTAGAGCACCAGGCTCAACTCAAGAGAACTGGTTTCAACTCCTGACACAGCCACAGGTTTCTGTGTGACTTGGGGAGTCAGCCATAGCCAGAAGCAACACTTTGGGCAGATGCCCAAAGCGGGCTTAGAATTTCTTTGGACTTCAGCTGCTGGTGGGAAGGATAACCACTGTCTGAGACTCTATAATGAGTTTTACACGTGAAACTAAAGGAGCTGCTGAGAGTTATAAGTACCGGAGATCACGAGCACTATCAGCTGAGGAGCTGGGATCTGAAACTGCATGAAGACACGCTTACTTATTTCCAATGGAAAACTTGGACCTATTTCCAACCTACTTCACTTTAACATAACACCTTGGTAAATAATTTGCATATCATAGTGGCTGACGTGATGCAGCAGGTTGAAACCTATATAAATTTGTCCAGCAAACCTAAGAGATCTGCCAAACACAGGAGCCCGGGATCCTTTCAACCCCAGGTTTAACAGTTATGAGAAAGGAAAGATTAGGCACTGTGTTTTACCTCTGTTAAATAAAATAAAGGTATTATATGGTCAAGTCTTCAAGGTAAAACACTCATGGGCTCCAAAGCAGATGTAAATTGCTATGAGCACTGCTAGCTCAAGTGTCCTAACTGGGAAAACTGCAATGCACTGCCCTGGGCCTCTTGTGATCCCCACACACAATGTCCGGGAGTGCAGAGCTGCGCCACGTGCTCAGGGGAGGCTCAGGGAATGTTTCTGCAGCATCATCCTACAGTGAGTGATGGAAGAAATGTGACCGAAGCCCCTTCCAGCTCCTCCTCATGTTAAATGAGTTTATGATTTAAGCTCATTTTAGAAGGGCTTTGTTCCTAGAGGTCTCAGGTGCTCAGAGAAAGGAAAACAGTTCAGTCCGAGAGCTTTTCTCATGACCCTGAATCAGTAACGGCTTTATCCAAATCCCACTGAGAAACAAGAGTGCTACAGGCAATGTTTTAAATATTTAATGTTTACACAACACTCAGAATACAAATGGCAATTCAAAGAGAAGGAAACTCCTGTCTTCTCTAAGCTCCTCAGGGACATTTTTCTTCATGTGTTTTTCAGCATGATTGACATCTGCCTACACAAACCTAGCTGTGTATCGTGTTTCTTATGTTCCTCTTCAAACATCTGTCTCACGGCCTTTCCTGCGAGCTGCAGGATGCTCACTGCCGGCGTGCGAGCACCACACACACACACAGAAAACACCTTCCTCACCACCCAGGGGAAAAACCTGCCTGAACAGCAGGGCCACAAGAAGGCAAAAGGGCTTCCCCAAAGCCACAGGTGGCCGTGGCAGAACTTCCAGCCTGAGGCTTCTTCGCCATTCCCCTGCCATGTTCCGCTCCCAACACAGCTGCTGAGGGCCTGGCCTAAGGCGACTCAACGGCCACACGAGGGGGGCCCTGGCGGCAAGCAGCGCACCCAGCCCTTCACAAGGCAGGCGACAGCCACCGCCTGCAGCGCCCCGGGGCCGCACCGACGGGTTCCCGACATTCGGTCCCAGCACCCCCCAGCACTGCGGGCTCCGCTCGGCTCCCCGCGGCCGCCACCACGAAGATGGCGGCGGGGAGCACCGGAGGCGGGAAGCAGCCGCCTCTCCTGCCGGGGAACCGCCGCGACCGGTGGGCGAGGCCGCCACCTAGCGGGCAGAAGCGGCCCCGGCCCCGGCCCCGCTCTGCGCTTCGTGCCGAGGCCAGGAGGCTCCCCCCAGGCCGCGGAGCTCTGCCCGAGCCCCAGCTGTGGAGCCCCCCTCGGCAGAACAGCCGCCATGGCGGGCGCTGGGGTCGGGCTCGTGGGGGAGCTCCTCACGCGGCCCATGTACTGGGCACAGACCGGGAGGAAGCAAGGTGATGCAGCCGCAAGCGGTGTGCCTGGTTGATTCGTAGCTGCTCAGGGTTTCCAGATGGGAAAGGTTTCCCCAGCACCGAGCAGGAGGGAGCTGAAGGGGAGCTCCCTCAGCTCCCCCTCCACAGCCCGGTTTCCAGTCAGGGTGCTCAGTGTGTGCCCTCACGCCATGGTGGCGGTGCCACAGAGATGGCTCCTGCACGACATTTCTCGCTCGGTGAGGTGTGTGCCATGGGTTGCAGCTGACTTCAGGGTCTCAAAGAGGTTAGTGGTGGGCTGGGGATGTGGCCATGGCTGAAAAGTTGATTTCCTCACAGTGCCCAGCAGCAGTTTTGTTGTTTGGGCCTCTGACGGGCTCACAGGTAAATCAGGATTGTGTCCATTTGGTGAAGCCCTTGCACCTTTCCCTCAGGCTCTACCTATTCTGGAGCCATGTTCCTCTGCTCTTCTTCATGAACCTGCCCCAAAAAATAGCTGCAAATGCCCACCTCAGATCTAGATCCCCCAGGGAATTCGGGGGATGACAATGTTGACTTGTTTTATCCCTACTTCTGTTAAAATCATCAGCGTTTCTGAATCAAACCTTATGTTTTTAAAGGTTTAGAAATTCTGTAGTTTATGCAGTTGGAGGATAAATCCTGCCCTGTACACCTGCACTGAGGCCCCTCAGTGGGCAAAGGGCTTCTCTGAAAGCTGTACGAGGGGAAGGCACAGCCCCTTCTCTGCCCCCCTTCATAGGGCCTGTCTTCCCTTTACCCAGCGCTGTGCAGCGAACCGTCAGTCTGGGGCTGACCCCTTACCCCTGCTATCATTTATGCTGTGGAAGAAAGTGTGAAGGGACCTGTTATCAAAACCCCACGATGCAAGGGATAAGTGATCCAGATTCAAAGTGCTGGTGTTGAGCGGAATCAGCCCTCAATTGGATATGCAACTTTGTGAGCTTTTTTGTGTGTATTGGTTAGTTTTCAAATTCTGCCTCTTGGGTTTCTCTCTGTACAAAACTGCCTAAATTAGAGAGAGTAGAATAAACATGTAGGATTTAAGTAGAATCTCTGCTGGAAACCACCTAATGTTTTATTAACAAATTGCCCCATGCAGTTAAGTGAATAATAGATGAACATAGCTCTGGTGGGACAAGAGAACCTTGCAGTGGAGTGTGTTTGCAAGGTGACAGGCAGGCTGCAGGCATCTGTGATAAATATTCATGAGTGGGGCAAAGCCACTTTGACACCTTGCAGTAGTAGTAGCCCTTCTGACAGGCATTAGGACAGCTATTAGTGCACAGCAATCTGGAACTGGAGTGAACTGTGAAACCAAGAAGGCCTTTGGCATGAAGACAACCTTGCTATCACCTCCTTCTTTGTGAATAGAGTGTGAAGAGAGTCCCTAAGAGTAACTAACTCTCCTGGATCAGGGTTGGGTGGGGAAGAGAGAATCGAGCTTGGTTCTAGGTAGCAGTCCCTTGTCGTTATCGGCAGCTGTGTCACAAACTGCCCAGATGGAGCAGAGATCTCTGTCCTCCTGCAGCTGTGAGGGGCTCTGGGTCAGGCACAGCTGCCCAGCAAAGCACTGATCCGGCCAGGTGCTGCAGGGGGTGAGGAATGATTACTGTGGCTGGACTGCAGACCCATGGGGGGCTGGAGTTGCTTGTGGCTGCGGGGTAATGCAGACAGCAAGGTGTGGTAGGGGAGGGCAGGCATTTATGGAAGCATGACTGGATTTTGAGCATGTGCTGAATGTAGGAATGTGTGAGAACCACTGCCTCGTGATGGAGCAAGTTATCTTCCTTGCTTGTGCTGTGGTGTGTCTTTACACAGCCCAGTTCTGGGCCTGCTGAGGGTGCAGGAGTGAGTCAGGTTTGGCAAGCAGCAAGTCTAGAGCAGGGAGAGTGCAGGCACTGCTTTGCGTGCTTTGCAGGCTGTGCAAACCAAGAGACAAGGAAACTGGGGATGCCTAGAGAGGCAGTGCGGTTACTGATGTGAGCCAGCCCAGAGGAGTGTGTGGTGATGGTGCTCAGGATATCTCTGACCAGGAGGCTAAAGGCTGCCGGCAACAACAGCCAAGGATTCCAGGGACTGTGCTGACAGACCATCTTGAGAGACCTCTTTCCAGACTGTGGCAGTGTATGTGAGCATGTCTCTGTGAGTGCTGTGCACAGACCCATTGAATTACAGGTTTTTTCTGCAGTGAGAGTAGAGCTGTCTGCTTGCCCTTGGTTGCCTGCCTGTGTGGCTCATCTTGCTTCCTTTCTAAAGCAATTTTTGTTTCTAATGAGACTTCCAGGAGAAGCTCCTCCTCAGCCCAGACAAATTACATATAATTCTTGGATTATGGCACCAGATTTAATACACAGAAAAGTTCTCATCATTTTGTTCCACAGTGGATCAAAGGCAGCTACTGTGAGAACATGTCTATATAAGCTGTGAAAATTATCAGCTCACAAAAAAGGAGAATTTCGTTGTACTCAAGTGTGATTTTTCATGTTCTTCCCTCAACTGTGCAAATGAATCACAGCATGCGTGGTATATATAGGAGGACGTCAGTTTTTTATTATGATTTAAACTCTAGTCTGCTTGCTCAATCACAAATTGAAAACACATGGCTTTATTATGTAGAGCTTTTTTTTTGCGCATTAAATGCTAGAACTGTAGCGGCAGCTTCCAGGGACTTTCTGTCCAAATTTCAGCATGCCTTCAAAAGGAAGTTGGGTAAGTGTTTTATAAGAAAGCAAACAGTCCTGCAGCGAACCTTACAGAACAGAGATTTATGATACTACTTAACACTTTGTCTTCAGAGTGTTTTCTGGATGTAACTCTTCCCCTGAGATCCAAACTCCTTTAGGCAAATAGAAGTTTTTTTAGTAGCAGGGATTGAGAGAAGGAGTAGACCTATTCAAAAACTTAGATTGGCTATGCTAAACTTGGAAGGATTAAATGGAGGAAGCAAATTGGGGAGAATATTTACAACTGATATGAAATTTTGCAATGAATTTTTAAATTGCACTTGTTTAAGAATTGGCCTACATTTACAAAAATATAAATAAAAGCTCCATAAAGGTAAAAGTAAAGATGTTACAGTCATAAATGAGAAAACTTTCATGTCAAGTTAATCTAAATGAACCCCCAATTAAATCAGGGATAAGTGGAGTATGCAGAGAAGTTTGTTTCACCAAAACCGCTTTTTAATGGGAATTTATTTTTGACCTTTCTTTTTTATTCTGCCACAGCACAGGAAAATGTATTATTTTTCCCAAGTTCTAAACATTAACTGATGTATTTTCCTTTATTAGCAGACTACAAGGAACAAGATTGGACAAGTGCTTGAGTGATCATGGGCAGGTTTGTGACGTCTCAGACATCAGAGAGCTGCTTTGCACGGCACAGGAGCAGCTCAGCCTCCCGGATGGCTCAGGACCTCTGGAGTCCATTCTGTGGCTCTCTCAGACCAGACTTTTTCCTCATTCAGGTTGCTTTCCCCTCTGCAAGGGAAATGGGAGTAGCAAAATCAGGTGCATTCTAGACTCTGAACAGTCAAGCCAGGAGGAAATGCTCGGCAGTGTGCAAGAGCCACTCCTGAAGCTGCTCCGGGCTTGCCACAGTGTTGAGTTGAGGGCACAGAGCCACCTGTTGGGTTTTGCTGCATCTCTTGATCTGCAAACCCCCATCCAACTGCAAGTCCCTCAGAAGTCCTGTGTGATTCTTCCCCACGGTCTGGACGGGCCGTTATCAGAAGGGATGCACTGAGGCAAAGGCATTGACACTGGCTTTATGCAAGTGGAATACAGCATGCAGCCTAATAAGGAATATCATTTTTTTCACGATGCGCATTAATCTGCCCTGTTTTCCATACAAAAAATGCCTGCAGCTCTTGCCAAGCGGCCTTGTCCCGTCTCCTCCTTTAAAAATTCATTCCCAGCTACAGCCACAACTGCAGCTAACAGTTTACCGGGAATAAACAAGGCTCTGCATTTTGGGTCAGCTCAGATGGTTTTCCAGTGTCCCTCATGACTCATCTCTGGAAGGGTCATCCTGAAATACACCCCTCTACTGATGTGATCTTGGTACAGCCCAAAGAGTTTCAGGTTAAGAAGCTGAGGGGATCTTTTTTTGCAGGAGTGATTTTGGAGTTTGTTGTTGCCTCAGAGCAGGGACCGACCTCAGCCAGGTAAGTGCCAGAGGTATCGTGTACACTTGTAGTTACTTGATGTGCACCAGGATGAGCACTTTTTTATTAGTAATTAGCACGTCAGCGAGCACAGTGAAAAAATGCTTTCGTCTACTGCAGTAATGTATATTTCTTTCAGAACGTGGCATCTTGATTGTGTGCTAACACTGAGCCAAGCACTCATTGTGATTTATTGCAAAACCGTGGTTGCTCTCATTTCTTCTGGGATAGCCAGTCTAATGCTAACACAAGTCTTTTCTCTACAGGCATCATTAGCAGTTATACCAAATAAAGGGGCCAGACTGATAAAGCGTGCTTTAATTTCACTGCTCGTATAATTCCATTTTCCATACTGTTTCTGATCTTCTGAAATAATGTCAGTGCTCACTGCAGATTCTTTCACTGTGAAATTCAAGTGGGTATTTTAGTCATTTTATTTTATTTTTGTGAAGGAGAGACTTTTATATCATGTCTAAAATAGTAGATAAATGAACACATAAAATAATGGAGTAGTCTGATAGGGAGTTACCCATTAATTTGCAATCATAGACCTCTTCTGAACCAACTTTTATGAGAAGGCAGAATGGAGAGAAATTGGAATGCTAAAGAAAGTTGTTTCCTGTGGTTTCAGCACAAAGGCATGGCTGGAGCAAATCAGCTGACATTGTTGTGAGCGTTTTCTTTACAGCTTGTTATAGATCTCTTGACTTGTATTAATATAACAATCAGCATCTATCATATTATTTTGAATTCAGAACTGCAATTGTACCTCTCTGTAGTTAGCTGCAAAACTAACTGGTTTTAGGGCTATAGTGGATGCCACTGAAGGGTGTCTGTTTTAAAAATATGCAGGCACCTGTGCAGTTTGGAAAATCCTGTCTGCCTGGATATTCTTAAAAACGAGGCCCATAGCCACTTTGCATTGTCACTTGAAAATCAGTAAAAAGAGATGTGTTTTATTAGCTTAGCTGAAGAATCCAGACAAAGATCAGATCCCGCGCAGTGTACACAGGCCCAACCAGGTCTCCTCTCACGAGGGAAACAAAGTGGCACCAAGATTAAGCACGTGGCAATTTCTGTCCTGAAACAGAAATAATCACCCTGAGCGTTTGCTTTGGGGTCCTGTTAAAAAGTAGCACGCATTGACAGTGTTAGTGCAGAGTTGTTTAGAAAAGCCTTTCTCGTTGTTGATCTGTAAAGCTCTGCGTTCATTCTCTGACTGTCACCCTGGCTGCTCTAAGAGTCAGAGTCCCATAGAGCCCAGATGTGTGGAGTGTTTTGAATTTCTGAATGCTGGCTGAGCTCTAACAAGGGGCTAGAACATCTGCATCAGGACTTAGGCAAAACGCCTGTGCCTTGAGGCTGAGATGTGGTCAAAAAACCTTAACTCATGCTTAGCAGGACAGAGCTGCTTGGTGCCTTGAGGATTTCTAGTTGTGGCTGCCAATCAAGGCCCCTGGAGTAGGGGCAAGTGTGCAAGAGACCTGCCAGGAATTTGCTTGTTACCTGTGAACAGGTCTGGGAGTCACACAAAACACAGTGGCAAAAAACTCCTGTGTTTTTCTAGTTTGGTTGGAGGCAGCTGGGCAGTTACACCCCTTCTGCTTGTGCCAGATGGAGTCCTTCCCTCACGGGCATAACCACCTGTAAGTGCAGCTTCCCTTAGCAGTTCTTTGCTCCACCTGTGCAGCCCCAGCACCTTCAGTTCACGCCCTCAGACCCTGGAGCAGCTGTGCTTCTTGCTGTGGGAGGAGTGACTGCAGCTTGCAATCAGCACGCTCCAGAGGAGCACCGAGAGTTTGTGTTGCCTGAGCTGTGACTCCAGCACTGTGTTCCTGAAGGGTAAGAGAGGGGTTTGTGTTTTGTCTGACCATGAGGTGACTGTAAGAGCGATGGGAGAGAGGACAGGATGATGTTTCAGCAGTGCATTTGTAATTCCTCATTTATTCCTCCTGCAGCTGAGAGATTACTACCAGCCTGTGGCTCAGCACTTCGCATGAATTACTGCTGCCGTGTGCCAGCACTCGGTGACTTAGAGCTGAGTTCTGTCCCCTCGCCACCACCACACAGGCATGCTAGCCATTGGACAGGCAGCTCCATGCAGAGCTCATGTTTAAGAAGGAGAGGGGAGTTGGTGTGTGGATTGCAAACAGTGAAAATAAATGGCAGGATTCCTGGTAGAGCTCCTGTTCAGCTCCTGGGCTCGTTGGAAAGGCAGGCTTGGTCTTGAACCTTCACTTATGCTCCTGAACCGTCCTGCTGGGCGTAGGCTTTGCAGTACGAGCTGCATCGTGGCTCCCAGCTGAAGTGCTATATGGAGTCTCCCTGTCCTGCTGAGTCCTGGTAGAAAAGCCTAGTTGAGCATTATCGAGTTGCAGTAGAAGAGAAGGAACACATGTTGTGATTCATTTCACTGTAGCAAAGCTTTGGTTTGTAGCCAGGTGATTCTGGTGCTCCTTGATGCCATCTGTGAAAGCAAACAAGTTGTTGCCAGCCCCGTTCCTGATGTCTGGTTAGTCTCCCCATGAATTTCTGCTTAGAAGTGATAGGGTATGCATGGATGTTCTCAGCTGAAAATATGTGATGTTTTCTCTCTTGATTTTAATACTAAGTATGGCAAAACAGTGGAGCAGAACAATGTTGGCACCTTTTTGTGTACAAGAGAAGAAAAATGCTTGTGTCTCGTTCCCACAGTGAATTCTTGAGCTGAGCTGGACAGAGAAACTTTTATACATCTATTAAAGTACTGAGTTACAGAGACCATAAAATAGTCAAATTAACCTTATTTTTTTGAAAAATCCAAAAGCTGAATGAGAGAAGGGGGCAGATGACACACCATTCTGCTATCCCAAAGCACCTGACAAAACTTGGTGTTTCATCCAAGCAGGCAGAGCGTTATGTGAAACAACCGAGAAGCCCCTGGACCATGGTTGTTAATACCAGACCTAGGAGCTGTTAAATGTCCTGTGCAGCAAATTTGACGTGAATTGAACGTTCTTTTACTTCTGCAATTGCATATCGACACAGTACAGATATAACATTGATTGTAAGCTTTTATATAGGCTTATGCAGAAGAACAGAGGATACCCAATCTACAAGGCTGAAGACTGCCAGTGCAGTTTGTGTGTTGGAGTGCTTAAACAGTACAAATGAGCAAATTTCTCCAGTAGCTGTTTGATGTTATGGGCAGTGATGCTTCTGATGCATCAGTAGGAAAGCGATGGCCAAGATCATGAAACCGCAGTGTACATGAAGTAGAAGTTTTGCAACTGCTTTAAATTCCCCTGCACTCTTACTACAAATTTGCAAAGTCACTGTTTTGCAAAGTGACTGTTTTGTGCAGAATGAGAAGGAAATAACCTTTTCCAGCTGGAGTCCTGGAAGCACTTTCAGCTTTATAGAAAACCAGTTCAAAGTAATTTAAAACTTTTGGCTGCAGGGCTGCTTTTTTTGAGACAGTCCCTGGTTTGATTGCTCTGAAGTGACCTATGAGTTTGAAGGAGGAGATCTTTGCAGGAACACTAAACAACTGTGTTTGGAAACAGTTAAGCCCTTGAGTGCCTGTGTTGCTGTCTCAGCCCAAACAGTGGCTCCGAGGCTGTGTGACAAATTGGGATGGAAAGAAGAGAGTTTGGAGCTGGGAGTTTTTGCACAGCATCAGGGCAGGTTTACAACTCCGATCTCAAGCGGGGAACCCACAAACCAGCTATTGGTTGTTACTGGTAATGGTAATACCACTGCTTGCAGGAACCAAAAGCAAGCTCACTACCAGCAAAGGGATACAAATCCTAAAATTATGACTGTACCCCAGCATGCAGTGTATGGTGTGTGTATCCGTGTGGTCACCCCAGCCAGGGGCTCCTGCAGCACCAGGGATGTGACCCCGAGGCTGGGGCGTGCCTGAGCTCGAGCACTTCCATCTCAGGGGCTGCTTGCTGGAAGGAGCAGCGTCTTCTGCCGCTGTGGAGTTAAACGTCAGCTAGAAACTTACTTTGCCCTTTTAGCCCTCGTGCTGTGATTCCTTTGAATCCTGCAATCCGAGCGAAGAAGTGGGTGCGTGATGATATGGAGTGCCGAGCCCCTTCCTAGACAAGGAGCTCCATGTAGAGCAGAGGGCTTTCTGCAGCTGCTTGGCACCACTTGCCCTTGGAACCGAAAGCAGAGCTTTTTGTGAAGGCGAAGCCAGCCCCGTGCCGGCCCTGCGCCCCTCCTGCAGGGATGGGAGTGAGAGGGATGCTTTCGCCTGCCGGCGAGCCGCCGAGGGGTGCACTTGGCTTAACAGCTGCAGCGGCTTCTCTGCCACTTCGTACCCTGCTTGATTTTTAGTTACACGGGGTAACAGAAGTGGGCTTAGAGGAGGTGACTTTTTCTGTTAGCTTTTGTGTGCTTATTGCGTGAACGTAAGGGCAGCCAGGGTGTAATTTTCGCTCGCCTGCCCGGACAGTTAGTCAGCCGGGTTTGTTGTGGATCTCCTGCGTAGCAGCTAGGGAAGAGAGCGCTTGGGACGGGAAAACGTGAGTGTAAAGAAACCCTGTTTGGTAGGGCTCTCCAGGCCGAGAACAATGCTTGGAGCTCGTCCTCATATCTCGTGAAGAACTGCATTTCCAGTGAATGTCCCTTTAATTTAGGGCTGCTAAGAATGCCAGGAGCTGGTACTTGTGACTATGTCAAACGTGATTTAGCCATAGTTTGCTCGCTCCAGTAGGGGAAGCACCTCTGAGTGTCAGCTGGGAGTAAAAATGCAGTGTTGGGGTGAGGAGGGGACGCCGGGTGGAGGGAGCCTTTTTGAAACGGGGACCTGCAGAGACGTGGCTTCGCTGTTGTGCTGAAGGCCTTTTTTTTGAGCAGAGTAGGAATTGCACTGGAAAAGAGAGGGGTAGAGAAAGACGTCAAAGCTCAGTGGTTGAAAGCCGAGAGTTCGGGGACCTCCCGTACTGCTGCTGGGACTGAGGGGCTTGTCGTGGCTCCAGAGGGACTTTGGGATCAGCTGTGGGGAGGTGCTGGGGGCTCAGCTCAGAGACTGAAAAGGATAAAAGAGCAAACCTGGTATTTGTGTGGGCAGGGAAAGAAACAATCACCAAAAACCTAAGAATGTCTGACCTGTAGAGCTGTTTCTTTTTTCTTTCTTTTTCTTTGGCTGTCTCTTTTCCGTCCCCTAGAGCAGTCCCTTTCTCTTGACAGAGCTGTAGAGGGTCTTCAAAACGTGGTGCAGTATTTTAGGACCATGCTTCTCAGCCCTTGTTATTCTGCACACAGCTCTGTGTCACAGGGCAGCGTAGGGAGCCCTGGAAAGAGCGGCTGCCAAGCCCTGCCTCGTGTTTTCCTCAAGCACAGCTGCACATTGTGAACGTCAGCAGAACTGAAGGTAAAGCTTTGGAAGAGAAGAGCAGGGGGAGGCTATTGCTGTGACCTTGAGACTGGAGGAGGGAGCATTGCTGGGTAGTTTGGGAGCTTTGATGTTAACTGAGGGTCAGCGCCTGGGGCTTGCTTCAAAGCTGGACCTCGGAGCAGGAGCCAGGTGCTTGCTGCTTGTCTCAGTCAGCGTGGGCTGTGTCCTGCTGGGTGGGAAACCCCAAGGAGAGGAAGGGCTCGGCTGTGGCCCTCCCTCGTCCTCAGTGCTCTGACCACTAGGCTGTTGTAGAAACTGCCTTCACCTCCTGCACTGTGCACTTCCCAAGAACAGGGGGAAAAAAAAAAAAAAAAGACTTCTATCATGTTTTGGAAGGTTATTTTGGGGTTCCTGCTGCAGTGGGTTTCTGCTAGCTCAGCAGGTAGGGGTGGGATTTCCGTGCAGCTCCAGTGCTCCAGGTTTCATGGATGGGTGGAAAGCAGTTACCAGTCAGGCTGAGCCCCTTCTTTAAGCTCAGTCATTTGCTCAGGATGGCACAGGGAGCCCTGAGGGGGGCAGCTTGGCAGCCTCCTCCTCCCACGGTAGCGTTCCCTTGCCAAGTGCTGTCCGTGGAGCCCAGGGTGAGCAGGCAGCAGCGTGATTTCATGTGCTGAATTTGGGACCGCAGTCTGTGCACTGTTGCAGGACTGGGTGTGGGGGGTGATAATCCTGGAAGGACTGTGTTCCAGTGCAGCAGATAGAGGGGAGAAAGGGTGGGGAATGAGGTCACTAACAGCCCATCTCGCTGAATTAGGCAATGACGGCTGAAAACCTTATCACCCCTGGGCCATTTTAAAAACAAGTGTATCTCACAGATAGGCCGGGCTTAGAATCTTAGTTAGCTCGTGGGGGATTTTTAATAAGCAAGAATGCCAGTTATCAGGAGATAATCTATATCCTACCCAAATTAGCTGGACTAATTTTTGCTTTTGTCCCTGAACTATCTGTGTGTAATTCACAAGTTGACTTTGAAGAACTGGTTGGAGAGGGGAAGCAAGTCTCTTTTGTTTCTTCTTGGGAGGCCTTCTGCTACGCAAGATGCCTTGTGATGCTTTGGGGGGTTAATTAACAAGAAACTTTAAGAATAAGGAAATCATTACAAGTGGGATAGTGTCAGTGAGCTGTTTTGGTTTTGAATAGTTCCTTTGCATACAGTTTTATTTTACTGAAGCTGTATAACAGTTTCTAAGGGACTATATGGTGCAGTTCCAAACGGGGAAGCCTTGTCCAGACTGAAGATACAAGAAGTTGTTCCATCTATTGCAGCAGTATTAGAATTCGACTCAAAGTCATCACAATCTTGATGTATGCAAGCTTTATTTCTGAAAGTCCTAACAGAGGATGGAGATTTTACCGGACTGGCATTTGAAGATTTGGTTCATCAAAATATCACGCACAGACTGGTTCTTTGTCCTGTCGCTTTGCTGTGTAAGGTTCTGCTGGTAGAATTCAGGTGGTACTTACAGGTAGATTACTTTGTTTGTGGTTGGGAGGCTTTGGAATGGGTGCAAGAATGGCAATGAGGTGGAAGAGCACTCCTGAATTCTCTCCTTCCCATGAGTGAAGACACTAGAGCAGCATTTCTCATCCTTGAAGGGCTGTCTAATTAATTCTGGGGCAGGGGAAGGAGTGAGTGGAGGGAGGGCAGGTTTTACAACCACCATCCCTACATTATTTTGGCCACAGCAACTTTCAATCACAATAAATTTGACATTTCCAAACGTTTCTCATTCTCTGCATTTCCCCTGCTGTACTCACATGCCTGCTGGGAAAGGCTTGTGCCTAGCTTGGTTCAGTTTTCTGCAAACTTGTGGAATCTCATCCAATTTGGATCGCAAGTGGCTCGTGGAGCACAGGCTGGGATCCCTGCAGCAGGACGCAGCAAGTAGGCTGCTAGGGCAATGTAATACCATGCTCCATTGCTTGCATGTTGTTTAGTCCTTATGATCTGCCAGGAGGATAACCTGCATTTGTCCTTATTGATGTAGGTATCTGAAGGAAGGGGAATACATCTCTAATCCGGAGCAGGAAGGAAGGGAGTACAAAAGTAAGTTCAGATATTCTCTTCGCTCTCTTCAAATAGCACCTCAGAAAAATAGAAGCATCCCTCATGTTCCCCAGACTTCACACCGTTCAAAATGATTTCTGTGGTTGATTTTTGATTTGTAGAATGATCTTAAGCAACTTATTTGAGCTCTGTGGCTGAGACTGTAAACTTACAGGGCTAGATAGTTAGGATTCTTGAAACCAAGGCTTGAAAGCAAATTGTTCTTTCTTTCTTTCCTTGTGGTTATTTTTTAAAATTATTATTATTATGGACACTACTTGCAAGTATTTGCAGCTTCTGGGAATTCAGTTCCCTGAAATGTAACATAAAGATCAAAGACAATAATTCCAGCCAAAGTATTGCCACTTAAATTAAGATGGATAACTGCAGAAATCTGTTTTCAGTTTTCTGTAGGCATAAGAGTTGGAGTAGATAATTAAAGCTTTAGAGGCTAGTAGGAGAATGTAGCAAGGAAGATGCTCCTGCTCTTCACACATAATACAAACTGAGGAGCAAGACCCACTCTTACCTTTACAATCCATTAGACAAAGCAAAATGCTCATTGTTCCTCATCTGGATTCTTTAATGCCTTTCCTGATGAGTTCTCTTCAGCCAGAAGTGTCATCTTTTTTTTTAAAATATATATATATGATATTTACAGGTTTTGTTTCTTTTTTTCTTGTTTTTAGTCTACTACTTAGCATAATCTAATTTATAATCTGTTTTAAAATCAGAAATCAAGAACTAATTTTGTTTAGAACAAGTTATATGCTCTATTGTCAAAGACTGAGGAGTGCATTGCTATGCTTTATGCTATGGACTTCAAAGAGACTCTGTGATTTACACAAGCCGATATTCATCTTATCTAGACAGAAAGAGATGTCTTCGTCAGTTCAGCTCTTCAGAGATCAGACGTACCACGAGCTGAAAGGGCAGTGTATTCAGCAGAGACAGCTCTTCGAAGACCCCGAGTTTCCAGCCTCAGATGAGTCCCTTTTCTACCAGAGAGCTCCACCAAAGAAAGTTGAATGGAAGCGCCCAAAGGTAAAGGGCACTCCCCTTGTGAAGAGATGCTGTTTGTGCTGTATCACTCCCACTGCCTTCTCTGTGCTAAACCAGTTATCTTAGTCTATTCTCCCTCTCTTTTTCCTTTCATTTCTTGTCAGTGTGTAATTCAGACATCAACCTCTCTGTCCCATTGCTGTCCAAAACAAAAGTCATGCCTTACTGTATAAGGTGAGAAGGAAGCATTCTGTACAGCCTGACTGTGTTTTTTTACTGTTGGTGGCTCTCTAATAACAAGCAGCAATGGGCGTTGACTCCAGCTTCAGTGGCTTTTAATTCAGCCCTCTGTTTAATTAAGAATACCTATCAGTAATAGATCAGTCAATACAGAAATATATTCTGAAAGAATATTCTTCGTTTTTTGGGTCAGCCTATTTACCTCTGTAGTTTGCTGTGTTGACAGAAGCGTTTCAGAAATACATTCATCTCTTAATTGAAGTTTCTCTTTATTACCTGTCCCTCTGAGGGCCTGGTGTGCAGGCACGGTAATGGCAATACAAAATCTGAACTTTAGCTGCTAGACTTAGTGCCCCCACCATGTTGTCATTGTTTTTTTCTCCTTCTTAAGGAAGAAATAACCCTTGCAAAAAACATGATAGAAAATGAGATGTTATGAACCGAATACCTCCTCCTGCCTGGGATGCTAGAAGCAAATCAGTCATGCAACTCAATCATAATAGCTTTCCACATGTTTTCAGAGTAACTTGTATCTTATTAAAATGTATGGGGGAAGGAATCCTCACAGTAGCAAGGGGGAGTTGCTCCAATTCCAGGTAGCTGAATTAGTTGTTTAGATGTATGAATAAATTATTTGTAATTTTTCTTGGAGGAGAGAGTAGGAAAAAGAAGATCTACAGTCTGCCCAGCAAGGGAGGCTAGCTAATGCAACAAACAGCCAGGAACAACCAGTGGAGAGGTCTTACACTAAAAGAAACTTGGATATTTCCAACTGCCACCAACAGAATGAGTTGAGAGCCCTTGTTATCAGCATATACCCACTTTCTGTTCAGAGCAAATGGTTTCATTTTTGTTCCACAGAGAACTAACTTGTGTTTCCAGAATCTGTTGTCTTGCTTTCTATATAGTGTCAAAAATAAGAGGACACCGTGTGTGTGTGGTTTGTTCCCAGGTTACCTTTGTATTAACTATACTGGAACCACAAAGCCCAACTACGTACAGGTCTTGAGAGGTTTGGGTGAGTCTTGCAGTATGAGGCAGGACACTCCTGAGCTACTCCCAGGGAATACTCAATTACACGGATGTGTAGCTGACGCAGAGAAGTGAAGGCATGTTCCCAAGACGTGCGTACGTAAACTTTTTCTGTACTGAACTCAACACCCTATTCCTCTGAGTTTCACAGAGGTTCTAGTGAAAACTCATCAGCAAGTCTTATCTGGAGTGAATGCAGAGTTTTCCTTTACTGACTGATAACATCTCTGATCTCTGCATGGTTGTGTTGAACTCACTGCGAATTTTGCCCTTGACTTTTATAAAACCTGGATTACACCCCAGTGATTTCATACTCAGAATGAACAGCTCTTGTCTGCACACAGCCTATAATGCTTGTATCTGTTTGCCACTTCACCTAGCATCTTAACGGGAATCAAGTATCATGTCACTCTCTTCTGACTGTGGTTAATGTACTGCACGTTTCAAGCTGTTAATATTACTTGTATTTGGGGTCTGGTAATTGGCTTGCTCTGAGGTTTCATGCTTCACAGAGCTTGTTTTTATAAAGCAGTTCAGAGCCATGAGCAAATAATTTTGAGGAACATAAAATCATTGTCAACTTTGACCATGTGGCTTTCCATCAAAGTGCGACCTGTTCTCATACTCTGACAAGTGTAATGAAGAGGACACTGGAAGCCTGTAGTGAGATGCACACAGTGTTTTTACCCGGAAGTAGCATGATTTTGTCCTTAACTTTACACATGTCCACTGTTGGGATTAGGATTAATCTTCTGGAATCACGAACTTGTGTGGCTTTTCTAGAAGAGCTGATCTGACAACATGATCTACTCCATACACAGCTGGTACTGTTCCTTGTCCTGTGTGACAGGGGTTGGCAGGGGAGGCTGACCAAGGCTGGGCTACATTTGCTGGGATAGCATTAGGTTGTTTGTCCCCACCCCCACCCCCCCCGCTGATGTTAATTTCTCACAGCAGCTTCAATAGTGAAGTTTTAGTGAACAGAACAAAAGTTTTCCTGCTAAGTGGCGAAACCCTGTTTTCTGTCCTCCCTCCATCTACAGAGGCGGTGGATAGCCTGCCCAGATGCTGGTACTTATGTACCGGTAAGAACAAGCAGTTTTTTACTTCAGAAAGCTTTCCGTGAAGCTGTCTGAGCAGCTGGAGGGTGCAGCTTTGCGCACACAGAGCTGTGGGCTTCCTCTGCAGCTGCTTTCACTGATGCTAGTGTCCCACCAAGTACGTTTGGGGTCTGGGAATCTGCGTCTCTTCTGAGGTAAAAGCTGTTATTCTAGTTTCAGCTCAGAAATATGCTCACACTTTGTTCCACCCCTGCCTGGTTGGTGTTGGCCAGGCAGACCACATGCATAGAAGGGCTCTCTGTACACTCAGAGGTTTTATTCTGCCCGAGTGAAGAAAGGAGTGTTAGAGAGGGAGAGAAAAGAGGAGGAAGGGCAAAGGGTTTCTTCCCCTTTGTTTTTGTCTTTGGATTTGCACCTGAAACGTTAAGTCTGTCCTGTTTGCTCATTCCAGTCACTTGCAGCAATAGGTCATTAACTGTCTGACGTTAATTAGTTGTTTTGTACACGTCTCCTTGGGAAAGCGAACAAAGCCAGGGCAGCGTTACTTCTGTGGCACCCCTGTATTAAGAACCTGGAGAACACAAAAGGCACCGTGTAATTACTGTGCAGTCTCCCTAGCACGGTGTGACTTTCCAAGGAGAATTTTCGTTATGGAAAGCTCATCCAAGAAACGAGAGCGATGCATGCTGCTTGTGCAGTGCTGGCCCTCGGTTTCCTGGCTGGGGACAGCTGTCGTCTGCCAGGGGGTAGGAGGAACCGCCTGCCCCCCGCCATCTCTGCTGGCCCTGGGACATCGGCAGCCCCCTGTGCTGGTTAACCCCTTACTGAGGGCAAACACTGCCTCTGTGTGGTGCTCCTGCTCAGCACTGGCTTTAGCAGCAAGCAGCTCTGGTGAAAATACCGGGGAACTGCAGTCGCTCTGCTTCACGTATTTTGTCTGTCTTATTTTTAACAAGGTTTGTCTCAATTTTGTCACTGACACAATTGACTTTGCAATGGTATTAAATCCCAAGGACATTTTGTGTTAAGCTATTAGTGGTGATCCTCCAGCCAGGGCTGAAAGAGCCGATAAGCTTGTTTCAGAGATAAGTGACGTGTTAGTTAGGCATTCAGAAGGCAAAATAATAGTCTCGTCTGACAGAATGAGAATATTATTGTATGCTTTCCTGGTTTCTATGCCTGACCCTCTGGTTTATAAGCCCTGATTATGCTTTCCTTTGCGTCTTTTCCTTATGAAAGAGCTATGATCGTACATTCGTGTTCTGGAAAGACAGAGCTAGTTCTCCTTCAGTAAGACAGCACAGAAAGATGCTGAGATTACTGCTGAGCTGCTTCCCGAGAAAACCCTCTCATGTCCCAGGCCACAGAAGAGGTTGTTGTTGCGTTTCATTAAACCCCAATAACCCACTGGTGCCGAATCTGACTGGAAGTGGGGAACTGCGTGCTCACGGCCCACTGCCTGCCCCATGCTCCTAGAAAGACTGCATGGCATGGGCCCAGTTCTCCATCTTTCTCACCAATTTTCCAATACTTGACACAGCAGAGGGAATAAATAGAACAGGTACATCCCAAGTTTGCAGAGCAGGAAGTGTGGGAGGGGCAGGTTAGTGACCTGTCCCGGGCAGCACAGGCGGGTGAGGTGCTGGAGAGCTCAGGAGCTCTGACTTCCATGCCCACATGTGTTTCTCGGAGGGGGCACTGGCTTTTGTTTGCTTCTAAGTGGTGGAAAATGACCAGTTGTCTAAGGAGCTAAAATATCTTGTGTTTGCGAGTGCTGGAAACCTCCCCCACCTCTGTGCCTGCCTTAGAAGACTTGGCCCACCTTTGGAAGGGAGGGGAGGCTTAGGACATGCCTGCCTGGGTGTTTTGGCTGGGTTAGCTTTACACGTTTTGCACTAACTTTCCTTGTCCCACGTATGTTCCCAGGACAGGATTTGGGGTCACAGTAAGCAGTCCTCCTGAAGGTTTACTAGTATCCCAGTCCTCATACATTTTGCAGAATGAGCGTCATGAAGGGCTCAGGTGGTGGTGCTCAGCACTAGGCTGTCAGGTGTAAGCGCGCATGGGCTCAATGCCCCTTGGAGGGGGGCATGGCTTGCATGGCTTGCTCATTTGCTTCCTGTCTCCTCTGTAAGCTGCATTGCTTCAGTCTAAATCTGTTTTCCAGTTTGTCCACGAACAAGAGCAGAGACATCTGCTTGTTTTTGGCACTGCCTGTCAGCCTTCAGTAATTTATTTTTGGCACTGCCTGTCAGCCTTCAGTAATTTATTCAGGAGAGGCACTGGAAAGGGAAGGACGGTGGCATGCTGCGTCTGTGTTCGGGTGGCTGTCCCGCAGTGCACTGCAAGCACAGAGCAGAGCCACAGCTCCTCGTTGTTGCTTGTGGGGTATCTGCCAGGATGGTGCTTGGGGTAGCCCAGAGCTGGAGGGAGAGCGGCGATTGAAGGGGGATGCCATAAACTGCCGTGACAGAGCGGTGTGAACTCAGAGCAGCTCCGTGTGGCTACACTGCTGCCTTCTGTGTGGCAAACAAATCAGATTGTAACAACCCCTGCGAACAGTGACACTTCATTGCTTTGTCAGATTTCCTCCCCACGCCCACAGCTCTCTTGATGTAAGGATCACTTTTGTAGCTCTGAATGCCTTTCCTTCTCCCTTCAGCCTCTTCTTTCTGGTTAAGAACATGGGGCAGGGCCAGCGCACTTGCCTGATGAGAGCAGAGGTTCCTCCCGCTTCTCCTCCTCATCCTCCCTCTTCGTAGGGTCTGATGACTGTTCTGTGAAAACGACTTGTTCTGCAAAGCCTGCTGATACATCTGGAAACAGCAGAAGCCTTTTTGTTTTCTGTTTCCCTGCCTACACCCGGAGTCGTCCATGTTTCTGTACTGCTGGTGGTTATCGACTCTCAAAGTGCAGTCGAACACAAATTGTGAAGCTTTGTGTGCTGTGCCATTTGCATTTATACCTGAAGCACGGGCGTGTATGGAACATGCCTGTATCTGGGAGGTGAGGAAATGTCTTTCAAAATGTGGTTGTAAGCCTCTGCTGACATTTGAGGGAGCTCAGGAATCCTTTGCTGTGCCTTGAACATATGAACATTACTGGGAATACAAAGGTGGTTTCAGATCGTAGGTCATTGTGTGAGCCACGCACCAATGTCTTGCTGCTTGCTTATTTGTACGTCTCCAGGATGTGTCTGTAGAAGAAAAGGACTGTGAGAGACTTGGCCTTGCATTAACATGAAATAAAGCTTCTTTGTCCTTTTGCTTCTCTTGCATCCATAGGTCATAACACTGTGGCTGTTGTCCTTCACAGACAAACCAAGCCTGGCGTACCAGCTGTCACCTTCTGTGGGTGACTTTCAGACATGGCACTGCTGCTGGCGCTGTGCAGGGCTCCAGGAGGATTACAGGGCTTCCTGGATTACAGTATTTAACATTTTAACAGGCATTTTTGTATGCTGTAATTAGCTGTGATTACACATGCAATTATATGCAATGACAAGGAGGCTATCTGCCATTATTACCAGTAGTTTTATTTGCCATTAAAAGCAGATTTAGCTTGTGGTCTTGACCTCCAGATAGGAATTTCTTGTTCCTAGCTTTTCAAATGATTGGCAGATGTTTGTTTGATAAGCATACTTGTGTGCGTATATAAAGGGAAGGGTTGGAGTGCGTCTTAATTTTTATAGCAGAGTGTAAGCCTTGTATGCCGAAGGATTTCCTAGAAGAGCTCTAAAAGGTCATAGGCAAAGTGGGCTCCAACCAAAGTTTAAGCCATTCATCTAAAAGAAATAGAAAAGAAATTGAGAGCTAAATTCTGGGAAGATGCCTGCCCTGGAAGGTAACTGGAGAGGTTGATGAGAAAGTTGGTATGCACACTAATTGTGCTTTTTCTGTTGAAATTGTGGAGATGGAGAGGACAGCATGGTGCTCTCGGAATGATGCAGCCTCCTGCTAGTACGAAGGACGTGGGCAGGGGGACAAGAGGTAGACAGGAAATCATCGGAAGAAAATTATTTTTAGATGGTGCTAAATGATTTTTTCCCTCATCAGCTATGCACACAACGAGGCACGTGCTCCGTAACCACCTGCAGATGACGCCCAGCATTGCCAAACACTCGACTTGATAAGGTGCCGCAGTGTCCCTGGCGCCTGGCCGTGTCCGTCTGTCGTTCTGTGCAGGTGTCGGTCTGCAGAGCAGTGGCTGCAAGGACAGGCCGGCTGCTCCTGGGGAGGAAGGTGTTAAATCTGCCCCAGCTGCAGGAGCTCAGGCACTGGCACAGCTCCCGGAGATGCGTGTGGCAGCACAGAACCACGAAACCACGCTCTGCTCACACGCTCTGCTCACGCGTCGCCCAGGCAACTGCACAGTCAGGTGGCAGGGATTGGCAGCGCCGGCCCCCAAACAGTGCTGTGCGCGCAATTAAATCCAATTGTCTTCAGATTGTTGGGTTTCATTCAGAGCTGGGGAAGGGGTGGGATGACGGGTGGATGTTACTGATACTAACAACGAACTGCCACGCATCCGAGATCACGGTGTAGGCAGGACTCCACCGTGCTGTGTATGTAATGCTAACATTTGTGCTGGCACTTGGCTTCCAAGCCTTGTTGGAGGGGAGACTAACAAATCTACCCCAAGAGCTCTAGGTATTTAGTGAGGGGGGGGATTTAGGAGAGTTAGCAGTCCTCCACACACCTCAGCTGTCCCTGTCCTCACACCCTGGCAACCTGCAGGCAGGAACAGTAAGGTTTTCAAAGGGCCCGTGGAACTGGACTCCTAGGAGAGGGCGTCAAAAAGTGGAGGGCAAGATCTTTCAAATCCAGGTCAAACCAAACTTTATCCGTACAGTACAGCTGCAATTCAGGATCAGTTGGATCCAGAACCTGCTGTTCTAGTGTCTGATTTGGTGAAATCAGTCGGTGTGGGTCATTTTCACCAGCAGTGGGAAATGTCCTGTGGTGTCCGAATGAGGTGGATGCCACTTGGTGCCCTGGAGTGCTGGGATAGTTGGGGGTCAGCAGTGATGTGAGAGAGGTCCACGTGAACCACCTGAGATTCAAGATATTATGAAGCACTTAACAGCATCCTGGCATGGCTCCAGTATATCAGGATTAATGTTTCCATGCTTTAAAAGCCGAGCAACGTTTAATCAAGGGAAAGAACACTTAACCAGGCATTGCTTAAAGTGGTTCATGAAACTGCTTTTATTCATGGTGAGCACCAAGGTCCTGGGCTTGACTCTAGCTGCACTTCTGAAATGTTTTTCAAGCCAACCGAATGTTCACAAGTCTGGGCAGGGAAGGCCTCTGTGAGGTAGTGAGGGTGATGACCTTGAAAAATAGGCTCTAGAAGTGATCAGACATTGGCAGCTTCAAGTTTACTGTCATGGTTAGAGAGCATAGAGAAGAACAATCAAGGAATTGATCTCAATATAATATTATGTTATTATTTCAGTGTATTATTTGAAGAACTTATTTAGAAAAAATACCTCGAGGATTGTATAGCTGTAGAACAACATAGACTGATTCAAGCATGTGAAGAAAAAGTGAGTTATTACTTTATAATTTGCTTTCCTTTCCTATTCCTATACTAACCTAAATATATGCATTATGTACTGGTGTACAGAGAGCAAAGAAGTAACTGGAATCCACTGAAACCTGAGTTCATATTCTTGCAACCAGGGACATAAGTTCTTATGTAGAACGCTATAACAGAAAAGCATTGTCATTGTTACTGCTACCATAATATCATCCTGTAATCACTTAAAAATTAACAGTAGTCCTGGCTGCTTCAAATAACTGGTCATTTTAAGGAGCAAGCACTTGTCAGAAAAAATGGTGGATTGGTGTGTTTTTGTTGGTTTTGGGAGGGTGGGGATATATTCAGTGTTGCAACTTTCTCCCAGATACACTAAGTAAAATGAAATATTTCTTGAAATTTTCATTGGAGGCAAGGAAACATTTTCCAGCTATAGCGGGACTTTCCCTGCTGGTCTCCTAAGGTACTTAGAACGGCATGTTCTGACAGCGTCCGGCCAAGTAATTCCCTGAGAACAGTGTGGACTTTATGTTCCTTTTCTCCCATTATTATTTTCTCCTAAGGTTTTGATTTTTTTTTCATTGAACGTGTTCTGAAAAGAAAATGACTACTTCCTTTTCAAGGGAGCATGCCTTCACGAGTTCTGGCCTTCCCTGTTTGCTCCGTCTTCTCTCTTCCTCCTCGTATGAGACATCTTTGCTCAAATTATTTGTAGAAATAAAAGAAGCAAGCAGTCCAGGTGAATTAACCATTAGCTGTTGTGTGCAGTGTCATAGCTGAGTAACTAGACTTTCTGAGAAGAGTCATGCTGGGCTTTTTCAGCCTTTTTCTTCTAGACTCTGTGCTTCAGGACCTACTTTTAGGACTTTATCAGCATAATTGCCTTGTGCAGTAAATAGATCTGATGTGGTGAGGGTACGAAAGTGTGTTTGTGTGCGTGTGCATGTTTGTTTCTAGCTCTTCTAATGGTGGTTTGATTTGAATTTGGAGGAAGGGCGTGTCTCCCTTAAGAGAACAGAAATAAAAGACCAAATGACTGTCTTTTTTGACCGATGAGTGCTCAGACTGGATGCCAGTGCATTGTTTTGGTGGGTCATGGAATATGCTGTTGCTTCTGTATCTGGGATGTGCCTTGTCCTGTTGCCTCAGAAATCAGGCAGATGACAGCCAAAGCGAGTTAAGAACAGGAAGAAGGACCAGAAGTAGAGTGATACCCTTTAGCACCCTGGCAGATGAAGGTGGTGAGCTACATGAAGCTGTTTTGTACCATCAGTTGTCCTTACCCTGCCTGAAAATGGCAAAGGTAGGGTTGTCTTGGGCATGTGCTTGTGTGTTTCATATCTGGGAAGAAGGCTTCTGTTTGTTTTCTTCTGGCTCGAAAAAGAACAAACAAAAAAGAGAGGTTTTGATTCCTTCTGGAGGCTGAGGAAGGAATCTGATAAGACTCTGAGATCAGTTTGGGGTAGAAATGTCTTTACTAGATTTTCAGTGTTCTGTCTTCCAAATTGGATGATCTCAGTCTTGTTTAGCTTGGGTTCGACCAAGATGCCCTTCTTTGGGGCAGTTTAGGTTTGTAATTTTGCATATAATGAACTATTTTACAGTTTGTATCCTCGAAGGATACTTGACAACAGGGGCTGGGTAGCTCATATCGGAGCTCCTATGGGGAAGGGCTCCCTCAGCAACTTGAAAATTGTTTCAGGGATTAAGAACTGCTGAATAAACAATCCAATTGCATGGAGATCGAGGTTCAAATTCCAAAGCTCCTGCAGGTATTCATCAGTCTCTCACAACAACTCCTCATATAAAAGGTTTATAATCTGCCAGGCATCTGGTTTTGGATGCAGACATTCTCAGTGCCCAGCTAGGTCTTCTGTGATGTCACTCAGAATTTATAAGGTGCAAAACTGTTGCTACTCTAGCAGCCTGGGGAGGATGACAGCCAGGCCTAGAGCCACAAGAAGGTATTTTTTGTTTTGGAGACAGTGTTACTCCTGTATCCTGTCTGAGTAGGTACTGCGAGGCTTGCTGAAAGAGCAACAACACTCTGACTTCTTACTTTCCTTCTTTGGTGTTTTTAAAATGGGGTTGAGGATCTGGGCAAGTTCACAGTCATACCAATTAGATAATTTGCAAAGCTTTTTCGTTCTTTTCTTTACTCTGTCACCCTTCATGTTTTCATGTTTGGCTACAGAACAGTGCAAACAACGTCAGAAAACAGGATTTCTGTTTACCAAGGCAGGTTCAGGCCTCTGTGAGTCTCTCCACATCTCATTCTGTGAGTAGATTTATGAAGAATTCACACTTGGAGCTGTGACAAGATATTTACAAACCCAGCTGATAAACTTTCACTTCAAAACAGCATTTAAGAGGACATATCACACATAAGCCATGTAAACCGTGGCTGACAGCCCACAGCATCTGAAAGCGTCCTGGGGAAATGGGGACGCTCCAAAGGAACCACTGAAGAGCCTACAATTTAGTCTTGTAATAATGTTTAAAGTTAATATTATTAATAGTCTGTTCTTGTTAGCTAATCTCTCAGGGAGTCAACTGTCTAGAGACAACACCAGCCCAGTTCATCATACAAATGTCAAGCATTTCATGGGTGCCAGAGTCACCAAGTTTTGTGTCTGGTCCGAATAACTTAACTGCTAGTGCTTCGTGCTCTCAGGTCCCCACCCCGAGCAGGCAGACATGGGTGTACGAGGATGGATGTTTGACAGGGACTTGGGAAGCCAAATGGCGCTATAGGAGGAAGGATGAAGCTGTGCCCCGGAGCTGCGTTACCACACCGGGGCAAAGCTGTGGCATTTTGAAGGCAGACAGAGACCCAGAATCTGTCCTGTAGATACTGACAGATGTTAGCTAGCTTTTTCAGGGGGATTTAAAAATAGATGCATTACTGAGGTGAGTCAGCATTCGCATCTGCTAAGGATGGTGGGGAAAATAGTTGTATTCCTGATGGACGGTATAGCCATCTGCTTTTCTAGATGATGGGTCCAAAAAGCACAGAAAGTTATTGGACATCACAGTGCTCAAATGCAAAGGGCTGTTGCAGATGTGTTGTTAAATGCTTTCTTTCACAACTCTTTTGTTCCTGTAGCAAGGAAGTGAGCAGAGCTGTGTGTGGTGCCCTGAGGACTCCTCTCACATAACCAAACAAACAAGTAGGGATCTCTTAACTCCCTTAATCCATTCCAGCAGTTATTGCTGGCAGTGGCCAGGGTTCAAGTCTTGGAGGGGCATGTATGGCTGTGTGACCCTTGTTCAAGTCCTGTTTTCCTAGAACAGAATCTGCTGTTCAAGTCAAGGCTAAAATTCGTTCCGCATGCTGCTATGAGGGGAGGTGAACTGGGAAGTTCAGTGCGTCGTGGCTCAGCCATACTCTGAATAAGAAACCTTGAAAATTTTGTGGTATTTCATCCAGCTGGGATCCATTTCTGTGTTTGAGAAAGTTCATCAGAAACAGGAACGGGAGCTCTGCTCCATCCTAGGCTCTCACGCTTCTCTTAGCCATTCTGCACCAGACTGATGGTGCCTGACCCTGGCAGCATGCTGAGCCCTAAAGAGGCCTTGGTAGAGTTCCCAGGAACACTAACGTGAAAACGCTCCGTATAGGAGAACCTAGTTCTCCAGAACTGGGTTGGGGGAGAGGAGCTCTCCTTTTTTTTGGGATGGGTGTTTAATTTGAGAAGCACTATGGGAACTGAAGCAGATACAATTTTATTCTCCTGAAGATGCTATTTCAGGAAACATCCTTTTCCAAAGAACAGGAGTTTAGGAACTTGGTTTGATTGACTCTCATTCCCATCAGCGATACAAGGAGGTGCAGCAGAACAAGGTATAGCTTGCCAAGCATGTTTCTGGGGGTGAAACCGTGTCTCCCTTCAAAGCCTGGGGATTTTTGCTGTGGACCAGGCTGTCTTCTTGCCTGTCCCCCGATGGGCTGAGTGTGAGAGGCATTGTGAAAACGTTGTCTGGCATGGTTCCATCTTGTTTTCTGACTGGATAAACCATTCCTCACATAATATTTTGTCCTTAATGTTTTCATCTGGGGAAGTGGTGACATGGTTTTTTTGGGAATTGCTGATGTTCCCAGAATGGAGCTGTTGCTCAGCCTCATTTTATTATTTCTGTAATTTTATTTTTATTTTCCCTGGAAAATCTTGTTAAGACGGAGCTTACCCAGAAGAAGAGATGAGCAAGGAATTGTAAAGCCTTCAGCTGTCAGCAAATACCCCATGTCTGACCTCTGATGACTGAGTGCACCCTGCGTGACGTGAACTTGGTGGCTCAATCCTGTGTCACTGCAGAAAATTGTGTGTTCCTTGTTGTGCCCTTCTGTGTTGGTGATGTCTGACAAGAAGCACAAAACATGGTGGCACCTTGCCAGCATTCCTGCCCTTGCTGTGTAGCTCTGTGTTCGGTGGATGTCCAAATACACAGCTCCATCTTTCTTCCCTCTTGTCTTGCAGGTACTGGGCCAGTGTGAGGCACGAGTTCCCTTTTTTTTTTTTTTGTGGCAATATCCTTAGATATATTCACCCTTCAATGAGCGTTGCATTTATTTACATATGATGGAGAGGCACTGTTCTGGAAGTGGCATCTTTCTCAACAGTATTATTCACCCAAGTCTTCCAGGGATATAATTATGAGCAAACATTTGTAAATGACATGCATGCCTGCCAAGCAGACGGCTCTCCAGATGCCAGTGTTTTGTTATCTTCTCTCCTGGCAGTTTTTCCAGTTTATATTCCCCTCCTTCAGACTGTATGGAGGCTTTCTTACGTTGTTGCTGTTTTTTCCTCTAAAGAAAAAAAATGCTGAATGACCTCAACGTCACCTCTACAACATAAACACTACGATTCTGAGGTTCAGAATGTTTCTTTAAAGTTTAAAGTGTCAAGTTTCGTTTAGTTGATTCAATTGTCATAAAACGAAAAGTGGCCCCTCAGAAAGCCAGCCTCTGTTTGTCCCGAGGCAAAGTGATGACGGAAAGAATGACATGGTAAAATTTATTTTGAGCCTGTAAAACAAAAAGTCTCGGATCAAATCCTCGGATGGTGCAAGTCTTCTTACAGTAATTGTTAGTTCATTGATTTGGGCTTCCTAATGAATTAACTGTCTGGCTTCTCTGAAGGAAAAATTATAGCCCAAACATGCCAGTTGCAAAGGAAATTAAGGTACAGTTCTGTCAACACTTCTCTTCATGAGTGGAAAGTATTCGCATCTGAGGTAGAGCGTCTTTAAGAATGAATTTGGAAGAATGCTTTGTATGTCAGGAGTTTTATGCTTTTCTCATTTCATTTCCAAATTTACCAGGGTTTTTGGATGAGTAAGGTCCTGGAATCTGAGTTTTTTTTAAGCTATTGTATTTTAGATTTGCAAAATCAGATTGAATTTTATGCTCTTACCCTGTGATTTAAATGTATGTTTCCTTCGGGATTAATTCTATTTAAAAAATAAATAAAGCTGTGTGGTTTTCTGTCTAAAAGGAAGCTTTGAAAAATCCTTCACAGCTGAAAGAACTGCCTATGTATACATAATACATGTACATACATACATACATGTCCTGTAAGATGGGAAGGCAGACCCTACTTATCTTCACTCCTCAAATGCAGAATACCTTCAGCCTCTTCAGAGGCTGACAAAATCCTCCAAGACTCACTCCCAAACTTCCATGTCTATCTTTTCATCAAAGATAATGAAGCGTACAGCTTTAAGCAGCTGCTTATCTAGTTGGCTGCAATGCTTTGGGTGGAAAACTGGCCCTGGAAAAGAGCAGAGCTGGCCTAATTAACTGAATGACTGGGGGTGTCTAATAGGCTATCTAAAGCACACGAAGGTCTTCTCGTTGCCTGGAGCCAGCATCTTCTACCCTGATACAATGAGTAAATAATTAAGATTTTTTTTGCTTTTTATTTATTTTTTCTTCCCCTATAACTGCCAAACCTTTAGTCTTGTGATGGTAAGCAAAAAATTCAATCTCATTTAGCAATGATCTGGCTGTGGGCTGACTTTTGGTCTTTCAGTTTAGAGTTTTATTGTTGTTTCAGCTTTACTACAGGTACAAGCACTTGTGGGGCTGATGAAGAACCTGAATGCAGGTTTGCTCTCCCTATAGCTCTGTAGATAATTGAATCTTCTGCAGAGACTTTGTGCAGAGCTGATCTTGCTGTAGTTTTTGTGCATGATCACTGTTGTCACTTTTCTTCTTCCTTCAGATAAAGGTCATTTAAGACTTAGACATGCAATTTTCTTCCCTAACTGGAGCTGTGAATCCAATACCTCTTCCTCTGGCCTCTCCTTGCTCCTTTCTCGTTCCCTGACTCTGCTCTCCACAAAGGAAAGTTACCATTAGAGATAATTGTCTAAAAACTGTTTTCACATTCAGACACATGATCTAACAGGTAAAACCACCAATATCTGAACTGTAAGAAGAATATTTCAAATTTAATCCAAACGTGTCAAATTTAATCCAGCCATGGCATTTCTCATCCTTGTTTTTAAGGGGCTTTCTCTGTTCCTAGAGGCATTGTGAATCCCTCATGAACAAAAATGAAGCAGTATCCATTGATGGATAGAGGTGGATTGAGGGGACTTGTACGTCTGCTGGCATAAAGCAACATCACTCCAATGGCTTAGCTAAAGCGATGCTGATTTACAGCTGAGAATCTGGTCTGCTTCTCTGCATCTGAACAGAGTAAAAACTATGGACCCTAAGGGGGATGCTGTGCTTGGAAGAGATAGATAGGGACACCATACTAAGTTACTTCTGCAGACATTCCAAAAACTGCAAAAATTTTAAAATAAGAATCCCCTCTAGTGAAAATAATGGCTTTACCACAAGTACTCAAATTGTAAGGCAAGGAATAAACAATATTGGCGAAATTCACCATTATTAAAACCAGGCCTTTTTTTTTTGACTTGCCTTTTGAGAGCTGATATGTTTCTGTAGGTTTTCTACTTAAGTTACTTTGACTTTTGGACCATGATTGAATAAAATAACTGATGTGATTGATAGTGTGAGGGTAGAGTTAAAAGGTGACTCATAATTTTCTCTTGGAAGTGGTCTATGGGCTGAGCACTAGCAGAGAGATTACTGGAGACACAAATGTGCCAGAATGATTTCAGCGTCCCTGATGGGGTTCAGAGTTTCAGCTGGCTGAGATGGTTTTCCTGGCACGTCATAAGGAAATTAAACCTGGCAAGAGATGAGCAATGCTGGGACATTCTCCAGCATTTAGAGGTGGAGCTCTGCAATCTGAAGTCTGGATGGGTTTGATGTCTAGTCTAGTTCATGTCTGAGTTATCACCACCTCTCAAAGCTCTCTTCTTGGGTGACAAGCAGGCTGTTTCTCACAATGGAAGACCTTGGGAGGTTTCTGTCTTCTCAGATGATTAGAGCGGCTTGAAGTTCTGACACTTCCTAAATGTTCATGGAGGATCTACTTTTTTAATGGAATTTTTACGGTGCCTTGAACACATTTGAATAGGAATTGGAAGTCTGGATCCCTTCTAGTTCACCCAGAATGTAACTTAAATCCGTAACTGCAAATCAAATAGCTTGTGCTGTCTAGAAAACCATTCCTTGGAGTGACTGCTATGAGTATTCCTAGGGCTAGTTGCAGTCATTGCTTTAAGATAAGCGGGAGCTGACTTCGTATTGGAATTGCCACCATTTCTCTTGCAGTGTTTTACCTAAACTGGTAAATCAGGGGGGTAATTTCTCAGTGATGGCAGACTCTGTCCGTGTTGGCCATCACTGATCTTTGTTCAATTCCTGCTAACCTGCTCGGTTACTAAATAGTTCCACAGAGCCTGCTTTTTCTTATTTACGTGTGTGATCCTCTTCTTGAAGATAGGAAATCCCATGCAATCCTAAATGAACAACAGTCCATTGTGATATGCACCCTGATCTTCATACTGACCTTATTTAAACTGATGAAGATGCAGGTCTGTTAGCAGTGAATTTTGTGACTAAAAAAAATTCCAGAATTCCAGGTCTCCTGTTTGCCATGTTGGCTTTCTCTGTTTTCTGACAGCTGAATAACATTCTTTGTATTAGTTTGACATTAAATAGGTGTAATATTAGTGTTCAGAAAGGAATTTGTCTGAAAGTAGTAAATTCAAATCAGTGTATCTGTATCACATTGGGAAAACAAAAAATAAGCTTGATAAATGCCATCAAAGTGCTACATGAAGAAACACTGTGATAAATAAGAAAAAAAAAATTCTCGTTACATCTTTCCAAGCAAGAGGTCTCTTAAGCATCTAGACAATTTAAACAGAGATTAACCTGATTGCACTTCAAGTGGGATACAATCCCAACCAAGTAAGCATTCCAAAAGACCCTGGCAAGCTGACTTCTCCCAGTGAGCCAGAGGCCTGCAGTGATATGTGTCGGACTGAAGCTGCTCTAGCCTTTGTTTTGTATTGAAACAGAAGGAAATCTAGGGCTATGAAATACCTTGGCAGCGATAACGAGGTTGGAGTCATTTGCGTTTGACATCAAAGTAAGTAGAGCCCTCCCACAGTGAATGAGGAAGGAAGAAGGTGTGTCTCCAGCTGTTACACTGAGCAGCCAAGTGGTTGTTGTCTCATTTAAGGGATGCTCTGTGACCTGCAAGACAGACAAGTGTTGATGAACAGTGAGCAGTCAGCAATAGTATACCTCAGGGTCTTTGTTCCTTTTTTTTTCCCACAGAGAAAGTACAATTAGAGTTCTCTTGTCACCAAGTGGGTATCTGTCTGTTCCCCTCTTTCACCGGCAATGCTTTACGGTTGACCAGTTGCAACCCAGTTTGGTAAATGGGTATATGTCTTGGTGAAACTAACCATGCCAAGAAGCGGAATGGGAGCAGGATACCCTGGAGAAAGTCTTATCCTTTATTAGCTGTCAGAGTGCCCACAGGAGAGGAAGATACCAGAAAGCAAGCTTTATAAACAGGTCTGTGAGATATGGAAGTGGTTTTCTTATTGAGTCCTTCTGAAACACATTGAGTTGATAACACAAGGTGGGGAAGAAAAAGGAAATGTGAGAACATAATGAAGGAGGCTGAATGAGAAAGGAAGGTACCTGGCTAAAGAGTGACTTTAAGTGAATTCATGGACATAATGGCAATGCAGGCCAGCATTTGGCCTCATCAGCTGCGGAAGTGGCAAATTAGTCTCACACTTACTCGTAAGAAGTTTACCCGTTAGCACTGAATATCGTTCTTCAAATTTCCAAAACATTCTGAAGTTTTGACAGAATTAGAAAGAAAGGGACTTATCCAAAATTTATTAATTTCAGCCGTCTATCAGCAGCCTATCTTAGGCAAAATAGGAGCTAACCTACACAGAGGGAAAAGCGTTTGCTTGATTGGCTGGTAGGTAAGTCACCTCTGACCTTGCTTGTGTGTTTTACTTTAGAAATCACTGTTAATGAGTTTTTTCAGTTTCATCACTCAAGACTGAGAGACTTATGTGCTGCTGTTTATTTTCAAGATGCATAAATAAAATCCTTTCCGGTAATTTCTGGAAACTAAGAGAGATAGTATACGTTATTCAATTTGTCTGTGTCATAAAAGTTGGTAGTATCCAGAAGTAAAATGAATGCTGCTGTGTCATTTTTGATGCAGCAATTTTGTAGCTCAGAATTTCCTTTTACGGAAGGACTGAGATTCTTTACAGTGTGAAGGTGGTTGGTTGTACAGATTGTCAGACAAACAGGCATCGCACATCTGGGGTTCCCTCTCTCCACTGGTCTGTTTGTTTTGTTCCTTAGCAACTTTTTCTGTGTTACTCCCCTTGGCTGCAAATCAGTAGCACTGGAGACCCTTCTTAACCACTCTGATGGGTGCTGGTGTTTATCCTTGCCTAGGAAAACTTTGCTACTGTGGTATTTGCTTGCACCTGGACAGCACCAGATGCTGGTGTCACTCTCCTGGCTGCAGCTCGCGCCTCGTCTGGGCAATGGATGAAAGGAGCAAGCTATACCAGAAGGTTCAAGCAATAGCCTGGTGGGAAGGCTTTTTTTCTTGTAGACAAGTGATCTGATAAAGTTCTGGTGGCCTGGCAGCACTAACAGTGGCTCTCTGCAAGGAATCAGGCATATCTCTGTATTACTAAAAGACGAATACTCTGTTTTACATGATCTTGGACTGATCTTTGCCATAAAGGATGTCCAGGCTATAATTTAAGAGTCTGATCCATGTCCTGAGAGACACCATTGGCTCTGACTTACATAGGCCCAGAAAAGTGGAGTTTTGCTAACTAGTACAAAATTGCTATTTTTTTAAATGTTAATTTCAAAATCTAAAATTTAATATATTAAAGATAATCTTTTGTTTTAGAAGGCTTTTGTCTTCTGATCAGGATTTCATATACAAGTTTAAAGTTCTTCTTTTTATGTCACAAAGCAAGCATAGCCCAGAATGTGTATCTAGGAGGTTACAAAGGCTACTCCATGCACTGTTATCCCAGACATTACAATTTTTTCCTTAAAACAAAATGGAGGAGAACACCTCAAGGTGTTGTCTGGAAAAGATGAGGGGTTAGGAACATCGAGACTGGGAGAAGAGGATAAAGGATTTTTATCTTCAAGAAAGTGTCTGAGATAAGCGTCACAATTAGTAGATACTGGCATCTAGGCTGGAACCAAACCCTGCTGGAAACAGGATGGGGAAGAAGAGGAGCTTGTTACTAAAGAGATTTATGCTTTTTAATGTGGCTTAGACTTAAGCTTTTTAGCCTTTAGGGCTTGTGTATTGCCATTGGATGAGGAAGAAATATCTGCCTTGAAGTAGAACAAACCACCTCTGTCTTCATCTGAATATTCACTTCAGACAGTGTTTCTTAGAGGGCCTGACTTTGTTTTTGCTACATAATGCCTATTCACCAAGTAATGACATAAAAATGGGTGATTTTGCATAAACCTACCTAATACTGTTTTATCAACAGAATATTCTCTGTCTTATAAAAGGCAGTGATCAAGAGTTCAGTCTGCATCTGTTACCAGCCCCTTGAGACACAGCGTGAGCTCAGGCTGGACAAGCCCAGAGAGGTCCTGGCCACTGAGCCAAAATGGTGCTTATTATCAGGCAAAAAACAAAAATTGTGTACAAATTTTTCCAACCTCCTTTTCTCATTGTTTTTAGTTCCCTCTTAGGAAATTAGTTCACGAACTTGATTGAAAAACATGTTTTGAGGAAGCACTAAGAACCCATAGCTAAACTGTGGGTGGCCTGTTAGTCTGCTAAACCAAGACTGGACTTATAGCCCAGGTCTGACCTCAGCCACGTTACTTTTGCCTGGAAGGGATGTCGGGCAGTTATTCTAAACTGACTGTCTCCAAACATGCCCTTCCCTCTCTCACTTGCATTTAATGCAGAGGTATTTCCTGGCTTTGGTAGGTTGCCCTTTGCAGAAATAGAGTTAGGCTGGCTTATACCACCTGATTGTCAAAACTACTGTACATTAAGTTTTTCTTGAAAATGCCCTCTTCTGCTTTCTGTTTCAGTGGAAAAAGAAGGCCAATTGGTCTGAGATCCCTGGACTGCTGGAGGCCAATTTGGTAGCAGTTACAACGTGCTGAACAGCACTCCCAAACAGACTGCTAATGGCACACAGGCAGACTGACTGCACAGCTAATGTGCGGTGAGGCTGACTTGTCTGAGGCCCTTCCCCATATGCTGTGTATCCCCGTGCTGTCATACACAGTAATCACTGATACTGATTTAAACTCATTTATGATCGATCTTATTAAATACTAAGGAATAGGCTCGTAATGCCCTTATTCATGCAGGAGGGGCAGCTCATCCTAGAAAGCTCCTTTGATGGCTGTGTTCATAACAGTAAGTGTTGAACATCCTCCAGCCTCAAGTAATATCTACTACCTTACGGTAACACCTGTTTTTCATGTAGCATCACTATCTCAAATCATGGTAGAGAAAGCATTTTACAAGAAAACATTGGCTCAGTGCCCATAAAATGGTGTCTTTTCTGATGCAAAACAATGACGTTTTCCAAGAAATCAAAATATATGAAGTTTTAGTCAATTAATGCAATGCTTTAATTACATTATTTTCCCCAAATTATGTCAAACTTGTGGTAGCTTCAGAATGGCAGAGGCTAAAGGCCCATAGAAAATGGAGCTGTGGATGATCCTCAGTTAATACTTAAAAAGATCCTCAGTTAATACTTAAAAAAAATAATCAAATAACGTATAAAATCACCATATTCTGGCTTTTGAGCTGTACTACTTCTGTTGCATTTCCTATAACTAGCTGGGCCTGCTTTTTGACGTGTATTAATTACTGTGCCTATTTGAAGAGATCCTCATCAAAGACACGAAGGACAACGTTTTCTGTAGCAAGTGTTTAAAAGGTATGGTCTGTTCTGAACTATTTACCTTGTTTTATATGGTCGATAGAGGGAGAAGTCTCTCTCCAGTCTTGTCACACTATGAGGGGTGGTAAGGTAAGGACTGTAAGCTGTATTTGAAATAACTTGTGTTTCGGCTAGAGTGGAACCTGGCTGAGAGGACATGACTGTTTCCTGAGGTGAATCCGGTCCTAAGAATGGCATCTCTGCTGTTTGTGAGGAAAATACAGGTTGTATTGAATTTAGAGAAGGAAATAGGTTTTAAGGGAAAACAGCACGGAAGAAGGCCATTGTCTTATAAGTTCAGTGAGGAAAACGTGCTATCCTCAAGGCAGCCTTTCTCTAAAAGCAAAGATTTGTGAACGTGCTGCAGCTCTGTAGCACGTTGACATCAAGCATCACAAACTAAGTGTCCTGGTTCCAGTTAGGACAGAGTTAAGTAGCTCATAGTAGCTGCTAGGGTGCTATGTTTTGGATTAGGATGAGAAGAGCGCTGATAACATGCTGATGTTTTAATTGTCGCAGAGCAGTGTTTACACCAGGCCAAGGACTTTTCGGCTTCTCGCTCTGTCCTGCCAGCGAGCAGGCTGGGGGTGCAGCAGGAGCTGGGAGGGGACAGACCCAGGACAGCTGACCCAAACTGGCCAAAGGGGTATTCCATACCATCTGACGTCATGCTAAACAATATATAGGGGTGGCTGGCCGGGGTGGGGGGGCCGGCTGCTCGGGAATAGGCTGGGCATCGGTCAGCGGGTGGTGAGCAATTGCATTGTGCATCACTTGTTTTCTTACACATTATTATTGTTAATACTATTACCATTATCACTATTATTATTATTATTGTTATTATTATTTTCCTGTCTTAATAAACTGTCTTTATCTCAACTCACAGGCTTCACTTTCCCGTTTCTCTCCCCCATCCCAGAGAGGGAGGGGGGAGGGTGAGCGAACGGCTGTGTGGTGTTTAGCTGCCAGCCGGGTTAAACCACAACACTAAGGCAGAACAGTAGGACAGACCGTAACACACTTCTGAGAGGATGCTGGAAGACCAGACAGTCCTCGAGTTATTTCTGCGATGAAGTGGCAGAGCGCTCTCAGGCCTTCGGTAAACACGTTGTTTGTTACTGAGGTTCAGGAGAAGGTCAGCCCATGGCAATCCATTTGCACCCTTTCCAGCAACTGTCAGCATTCTGGATGAGAGCGGCTCTAGCGCTCCAAGGGTCAGGTGAAATCTAGTGGCAGCCAAAATACACACCGCGTTGCCCAACATTTGTGGTTTTTTTCTTCACAAGGATTGATTCAGATCCTCCCCAAATACACGTGTCCTGTAGACATGGCAAGGCTGAAACCCATGGCCTTTATTGAGCATTAGTCAGAACTAGCCCCAGACGGAAAATGGAAAAAAAGAATGCTATAAAAATGTTTGTAATGCATTTGGTTTTGTAACAGGATTTATTGGAGAGGGAGGATTGGGAAGAAGCATTTCCCAATCCCCAAATAACTGCGTTCTCTTTTACACAAGGCTGGAGCAAACTGGTGTACTCTTCCCCTTGCCTATGTACGGGAGGGTTTCTGTTTTAAGCAGTGCTTGGCATTATCCTGTTCTTAGGGACTGGTGTTGCTGGAGAATGGTCACAAAGTTTACAGAGTAATTACGTAGCCTGAGTTCAGAAGGTACAGACAGAAACCTGAGGGCTAAATCCACCTTTTGTAGATTTCCATGGGTTAACAGGACAGATGATAACGGCTGCCTTGTGATCTCAGTTAAGGGATGTTTCAATCAGGGTCGTAACTGACCCCAGTTCCCTTTTGATGGAAGTTTCTCTGAGAGCTGTCCTCTGCGAGGTTGGAGCTGTACCACAGCTCATGGCTGTGACTTAGGAGTTCTCCTTTTCCGTTCCCAAGGCAGAGTTTTCTCAGACATAATGAGGTTGCAAAAGGCTTTCTGCATACGTTGAAGTATGTGGCACAGTTGGATTTGGTTATTTTTCTTTTTTGGGCTAGCTGCAATTGCCTTGGCAAATAGCCTGATCTAGAGAGGGCTTCTATAAACATGCCAGCACAGCCGGGAGTTATTAGACAATCTCTTCTACCTCTTAAGCTAAACAACCTCAGAATAAGTGCAGTCTTTGCTACCCTCCTTTAGGTGGGGTTGGTTCATAGTTAGCTGTAGCCAGAGTTGAATTTTTTGCCTCCATATTCAGAAAGAATTACTGTTTGCACTGCTTTTCCCTTGCTTCCCTACGCCGACTTCACTCTCTACAGGAATTGGCTTAGCATGATCCGAGGACAGGAGAAAAGAAGAAAATGGAAAGGATTCTCATCTCTGACATAATTCAAACTGCTTTGAAAAAATGAAGGGAATAGTGTACCAGGCTCAGGTAGATCAGTCTGATAGAATCAAGGAAAGTTCCTGTCTCCATAGATCTTATGTTCAAGCAAAATTGGATTATTTTAATTTTTATTATTTTTATGATGTTAGGACTGAGTTTTTTTAAAGGGCACTGAAGAAAGTAAGCTCTAAATGCGACTGAATCCCTTGAAAATCTTAGCTGCAAACATCACTATTACTTTTTTCTACTTTCCTTTCACCGAATCTCTGTTTTCCTGAGTCAGCTGACAGACCCCAATCCACTAAAAATAATCTTTCCCTTTTCTCAGATGTCAAAGATTTCTCATAATGTTTTACAGTGCAGGTTCAGTTAACATCTGTGAAAACACAGCAAGTTAATTAACTCTTTGAATGTCCTTCTCCTTGTTTATAACCAATAAGGCATTTTTGTTAGTTCATGGACCTATGCTAAGGGTGACTTTTTCCTTTAGCTAAATTCCTCTAAGATTCAAAGTAGCCACAGCAACTTGAATTTAATGCATGTAGTTAATCAGTTTTCTCCTGTACTTTCCTGCTGTGCTTCTGGTCTCAAATAAAATCCATCCCTTAATTATTATAATTATTTTTTTTTGAGGGAGTCACAACAGACAGCAACATAAAAAACATTTCCTGGCTCCAGTGAAGTGATGTCTGTTGTCTCCCATGGTTGACATTGTTTTCTGAAATTTCCTAAGGAAGATATATTGCAGGGAAAAAAAAAAAAGAAACTTTGCCATCTTTCATATACGACAGTCCAAACATGTTTATATTTCATTAAAATTCCAGACCTCAATTTATCATTCCCAAGCTGATGACTAAGCCTGTAAGTCTAATGGTATACGTTGTATTATTAAAGGGTTTTGTGTGAGATACACTTAATATTGTACCAGCTTGATTTCCTTATAGTGTAGGGTGGGACAGATCTTGTGGCTAAGAAAGAAGGAGTAGATCTGATGTAGTTTGACTTTTGTAGGCCTTTGGCAATCTCTCTCCAAAGTATGAGAATTCAGAGTAATTCAAACTTCTGTGATGTGGTTGTATAGCTGATGAAATAAATCACTTGGAGCACTCTCAAACTGGCATTCCATCAGTGGAGTCCAACACAGATTTCACTTAGGCTGGTACTACTCAGTATTTTCATTACTGTTTGGATGAGGGAACAGAAAGCCAGATACTGTGATGCTATAGGACACAAGTTGGGATGGGGTCACAAGCCTGTCAATGGGGTTTAGAACTTACCTGGATGTCTTGGTAAAGCAGTGTGGAAAAAATAGGATGGAGTTTCTCATCCCTTCATGAACACAAATATAGTGCTTTGGTGGTAAGCAACTTAATGGCTAAGATAGGGAGAAAGAATTACTGGGCAGCAAGTTCCTAGAATAGGATCAGAGGATGGATCACGGTCTGAGTAACGAGTCAAATATGTGAAACTGCAGTGAAAATGACAGAAAAATGGCACCTCGTCTTCAGTAAGCAAGAGCCTTGAGCTCTGCTCAGCTCTGCGAGGCCTTGTTTGGAGTATTATTTCTGGGCTTGGCTGCCACGTTTCACCAGTGATGCAGACTGTGTAATGCTAGATGTCAGATATTTTGAGCTCACATGTTGCAACAAGGATTGGAAGTGACACGAGTGGACTTATGGTGTGCAGATGAAAGTCTGATGTGAAAATAAGAGCATCAGGGTTTTCAGCAGGACCTCAAGCCCCTGTGGCCTCTTACCTCCCTTTTTAGCCTCTGTACCTCCTAACTGTAGTTCTCCAGATGGTGTTTATTTCAGTATGCACATGCATAAGAGGAGAACTGGGGAGAGCTCTGTGTCTTGGGTGGTGGAATGCTCCCTGTGTGCATAAATAATGCAGCAGCTGCATTTATTAGTGTGGTTGTGTCGTAAGTAGCATGGCTATTAAATGTTAATAATGTACAGTAGGATCCAGTAAGCTCCTCTAAACCTCTCCTTGGAAGTGTGAAGATGTTTGTCTGTTTTACAGCACAGATAACATGGGCTGACCCTGAGTAAAGGGATTAGGGTGAAGCTGCTATGTGTGTAAGGGAAGTACTTCCAGTGCAGCTGAGAACCCAAGTGCTTAGGTTGCAAGGTAGAGCAGGCAGCAGTCTCCTGAAAATGCCTGGGACACGTGGTCATCTCCTTTCTGTCTCTTTTCCTTATAACTCCTCTCTTGTTAGCTGGGTTGTTCCTCAACTATCCTAAGTTATCACCACTGGGACCATTACTGGAAAAGTGATATTTTTTTTTGACACGCTTGGAATGAACAAAAGTGCTTAAAGATCCTCACAAGGACATTACTATAATATATTAGCATATTTCCAACTGCGTTGGGGGAATTGTGGCTTAGATGGCTAATTACATCTCAAAAGTACTCTTCAGAATGTGTGATGTTGTCTAGGTGGTGAAAGCATAGAGCTGACAGTGGCTGTAACCTGCACCTGGGTATTCCTGGGCATCTCACCTGGGCTGCACAGTGATATTGTCACAGAAGCTGTTCTAATGTCTGTAATTAATGCCAAGAGAAACAGAAGTAAATGTCATTTCTTTCGCTGTTCATCTCAGAAGTCAGAGTCTCCCAGGCAGTTTCATAACAGTGGATTTATCAAGCAGGATCCTGAAGCATGCAGGGACCGCGGTGGAACTGGTGAGGTGCTGTCTCTGCACTCTGCTGTTCCGTGTTTACTCTGGACCCCAGTGGTCAGCAAACGCTAATCTCATCCATATGTCTGGCATTCAGCAAATGCTGCTCTCTGTTTTTTATCTGAGGATTGTGTGAGATATGAGACACACTTCAATTAAAAAAAAAAAAGTGTTTAATGTGGTTGTTTTTGGCAAAGAACACCAAATAAGATAAGATATTTGTAATGCGTGGTAGGGCTTGCTTTCTTTCAAAGCCAATGAAAGTTTTGGCTTCCTATAGTGACAGAAAAGTTTGAACAATTTTAATCCTGGAGGATCAATTTATCCCTTGTTCATTATGCAAGTAAAATAACATTTTGAAAGGAAAAACAAACTAGAAATTATTACTACCAGACATACGTGGAAATGGGGTATGCAACTTGAGTCTACCAAAGCGGGGTTTGGAATTTTTGCTCCCAAGTATCCAAAATGGGATCCAAGTAAAGGCTGAGTGGTACTGATGTCAACTGATAGCAACCTCTGCAACAGGCAGCTGCATTGGTTTGTGTTAGCTGAAGTGCTGGTCTGAAGTTCCTGTTACTGTTCCATGTCAGAGCACCCAGACAGGTGAATGAATCCATCTTTTCTGTAGAAGAATATATTGTACGTGGTCAGGTTTCCTCTTGCTGACCGTTTTGTTACTCAAAATTTTTGTTAAGGTTAGTTAATAAGCTTTGAAGTTTTCTCTAACTGATGCCACATGTAAGAACTACTGACAGAACAATGTCACGTAATGATCAGTCATTTGTTGGCCAACAGGCATTTAAAATTCCTACCAGTTGCTATTTCATGAGAAAAGTCTCATGCCAAATATTGTATTCTTAAAGAAAGCAGCAGCAGATCCCTGCGTTACATATGCACACATGCATTATGTACTGACATACAGTGAGCCACCCTAGGCTGCCATCTGCTAAACCAGCCCAGGAAAACAGGCTTTCAGCTCAGAACTGAGGTTCTTTTTTCCTCTGAAAATAAGTTCAGCTGGCACTGGTTTCTAACAGTACCATCAAAGGGAAGACTGAGAGGTTTTGACGTGCCTGTGGTGTTTAGCCAGGCTTGGGCTGAAGTTTTGTATTTTGGGATCATCATCTAGAATTATCAAGAGACTGTGAGAATCCACGAGGTGAGTAGCACAGCTCCTCATTCTGCTGCTAACGAACTGGAAAGTCTGCGGTAAATTTGGAGACTCCTGCCATGTTGACGTGAGGTGGAGTTAGTTATTCTGCATTTCCAATGCCTGGATATGAGGTCATTTCCTTCCAACAGTGGTGAAACCTAGGGTTATTCTTATACTGTGAAACAGCAGAATTTCTTACCAATGTCTGCTCTCCCGTCCTCTTAACCAGTCAGCAAAGCAATGATTCAGATGAAGCATCATGAGCAATCCCAGTGTTGAAAGCAGTGAGCTGCATCTCAACGATGGGATTTTCAGATTGCCTCTTTCCCAAAGTATCGCTTGGCCCTCTCTGAGACTACGAGGCCACGTATGTGGCAGTTCAGAAAAACCTTTCTACCAAGGGTAACAAACACAGTATTGCTGTAAAATGTATCCCTGCAGCTTCCCTGTGTGTGATGATAGTTAGAGGTGCTCCTTTTAGTGCCTTGACCTGCAGCCTATCATTGTACCCCTTGGGAAAGACACAGCAAGGGGGCAAGCTGGGGAGGAGCAGGGAGATGCCACAGCTATGCTTTGGTGAGAATCTGCTTGTAAATAGGATGGAGACAGGAAAGCAATGGGAGAGGAGGAGCCAGATCAAAGAGAGGAACAAGCCCCACAGACTGGGAGGCATGTTTCAGACATGCGCATGTTTTCTGCCTTCTTCAGTGCTGAGTGGCAGTGCTCATTGCAGCAACTCACACTGTTTGTGGAGGAGGGTTTCCAGTCTGGCAGCCAAGGGAGTGGCAATGACAGAAGAGCTTAGAGTTCTGGCCTCAGTAGCATCATTTCCTACTAATTTTCTACTTTTCTTGATTTTTTTTTCCCCCCGTCAAAGTCTTTCCCTGTAATGTTTCCTTCTTTTCCTTTCACTTACTTTCAGCTCCACATCAACTGCCCTAATGTCAAATAAGTCTTCCAAATACTGAAGTCCTCAAAGATCACTTGCAGCTGAGAGCAGAACTAGGAACTCTGGCAAAAAATGGCTGAATTCTGATGATCAGAAAAGGCAACACAGTCTACATATAAGAATTTTAATAATTCTGTGTATCCTGACTTGTAAATATATTCAGTGCCAGAGCACTTTTGAATTTCCTGGTATAGAATCTCTGTGTTTTGACTGGGAGAACAGCAAATGTGAATATGATGTGGAACGTGTGGGGAGGGATAGCTGGTAGAGGCATGCTGTGATCTTTTGCAGTAACCTCTGATTTGCTTTGCTAGGATCTCTGTGAAGACCCCCACCTGTTTGTGAATGGAATCAGCTCCCATGACTTGCACCAAGGCAGCTTGGGGAACTGCTGGTTTGTGGCTGCATGCTCCTGCTTGGCTCTGAGGAAGCCCCTCTGGCAACAGGTAGGTGATCAATGTGCTTGGTGCATGAAATAAGGCCAGTAAACCCTGGATGTTTCCCTCACTATCAGCCAATAATTTTCCATCTAGGGATAATGCACCTCTGACGATTGGTGAATTTTGGTGGATTCCAATCTTCCCTTTCTTTAGAAGTTCATTTTTCCTGTTACGAGACCTCCTCACCACACAGTTTCATTGGGCACCAAGGAACACATACAGCAAAGCCAGAGGGTGCAATGGTCATTCTCTGCAGATCGATTCAAATATTGCTTTCCTAAAAGTGTATTTGAAACAGGGCTATATTGAACTTTGCACCAAATCCACCATTTTTTTCACTGCTTCATCTACTTAAGGTCCACTGCTTTTGAAGCTGAATACCACACAGTGCATGCTCAAGGACACTGCCCTCTGAATAAAACTTAACATAGTGCATTTAATGACCTTTCCCTTTTGCATATTTTCTCAGGTGATTCCAGACTTTGAAGAACAAGAATGGGACTCTAAAAAGCCAGAGAAATACGCTGGGATTTTCCGTTTCCGTTTCTGGTGCCTTGGCAAATGGACAGAGGTGGTTGTTGATGATCTGCTGCCAACAATAGATGGGAAGTTGATCTACTGCCATTCCAATGTGAAAAATGAATTCTGGAGCGCATTATTGGAGAAAGCTTATGCAAAGTATGATTTAATTTATTATTTATTGCCCTTTTAGACCTCAGTGCAGTCCCTTCTATCCGTCTGCTTGTTTCATCTCTCAACCCTATCATACTTTCCAAGGGTTTTAGGTTTGCTTCTAGTAGAGAACCTTAAAAAATGAAAACTCTTTTTTTTTTTTTTATCTGCATGGAAGAGTGCAACACGCTGTACTTAGCAGCCCAAAGCCTTAAGGATCTTTCCACTCCTTTCCTAGCAGGTGCTTATCTGCAATCTGCAGTTTTGCTTTGTTTTTTTTTTTTTTTTTTTCCACAAATACATTACCTACATTCAAACCAAATTAGAGTACTTCTAACAGCCACTTGGTGAATAAGAATGTTCTGTGTTACCTCTAGGCTGGCTGGATCTTATGAAGCCCTGGATGGAGGCAGTGCTGCAGATGCAATTGTGGATTTCACTGGAGCAGTGGCAGAATCTATTGACTTGGTACAGGGCAAATACAGTGAGATTATATCCGAGCAGATGAAGCTGTTTGAAGACTTGCTGAAAGTGCATAAAAGAGGCGGGTTGATCAGCTGTTTCATCACGGTACATATGGAGAGCTGGATATTAAAAGTTTATTTCAATGAACTTTCTTATCTGGAAAAAAACAGTATTAGTAGCATAAGTATATTGAATGTTTATCTGTATGCTTTGGAAAAGCTTTGTGTGGAGAAAACTAGCAAGTTGACAGTGTTCTTAGCCAAGTGCAACTCCAGAGCCACCAAATACAATCATAAAACCACAAAGCCACTTGTGCTTTCGGCCACACTACTGTGGATCTGGAATGCCATTCTTTCTGAATGGTCACAGTTGTGTATTGACCCGAGGTTAATCCACCTAGAATGCCCTAATTTACAGGCCAGATGGCAGCATTCAGTTTCTTTATTTCCTAAGGAAATTCATTTACAGAAAACATTTCTCCTGGCACTAAGCTGCTGGAACTTGCTGACTCTGCTTGTGACGATGCAGTCAGTGGAACACCAGAGCAGGGCTGAAAGGCTGAGCTAGCTTGGCCACTTAAGCACTCTGTTTCACGGATGGGGGATTTAAAGCAAAGATCTTGTTGCTGTCATGCTTAACTATTTCCTACCTTGCAATCTGTAGCGTTATTGCTAAATCCATATTAAATTGATGGACCCCCGGTGTAGGTTCATTCAGAAAATCTCGTTGAGTATTACATTCATTGTGCAGTTATCTACAACAACAGGAAATCAGCCGTGTTTGGAGGTGCCTGAGATCATCATCTGTCTAGCTAGGCCTGGCCATGCACTGCCTTGTGCCAGTACCATGGTACCAAAGAGGAACACCTGGTACTTTGTGGGAGATTAACTTGAAACAGAGAACTCTGCTGGGATAGAAGAGGAGTCCTGAACTGTTCTTCCCAGCAGAACAGGCAACAGCTCAGAAACAAATTCTTCTAGGTCTTTGGTGTTTGTACCTTTGTCAAGAGGTCTGAATTTGTATTTAAAAATAATTCATTCCATCTGGTTTGCTTGGACCAGGCCATACTTACTGGTGTGATGGTTATTAATAGTGTTTATGGGATGACAGGTTGCTCACAAATGCTGAGGCAACTCAGTTTCCTAACACAGATCTGGTGAGGGATAGACAAAATAGTTGTAATTTAAAAAGCAATTAATTAGGCAGTTGTAATGCCTTCAGTTCTTCCTGGCATTGTATTTCTGCCTGTCAAATTAAACATAGTTATTTCTAAACTTGATTACATAGGGACTGTTCCTATTGGTTTGGCTTGACTCATGTGCATTTATCACTTTTTGATAGAAGCATTATACTCTCCATCTAGCAAGCTTCATTGTGTGTATTTAATACTCAGGTGGCTTCATTGCTGACTTACAAACATGTCATCATTTTCCTTGGATTTCAGAATAGCCCTGAGCTTCACCATTTGGAAATTTGAACAGACGGCGGATATTTAAATTTCTCATTAAAATAAATATATAAATGGTTTCAGAATGAGGTGGGAAAGGCAACCCAGCAGTATAGGAAAAGCCTGGGGATAATAAAGGCAGCAGGAGAGGTTACAGACTCCTGTGCTCTTTTAGTTGTGAAAAATGTAAGTGAAAGTGTTACATTGGAGAAAGCCCAAACCTGTTGGAAATGTCAGCCAGTCTTGATGTAACACATGAGCTGATTCTTTTGGAGTCGTTGTCAGTGAAAGGCAGAGAGGTCTGGGCGAGAGTCTCACTTGCAAGGACATGTCTTTTCTGATTTGATAGAAATTTCTCTTTTGACTTTTTTTTTTTCTGATTTCTTATCTTTGGGAACGAAACAGTTTTGTATCAGTGCAATGCCTCCCTGAGGAGAAGGACCCTGTCTGTTTAGACCAGAGAAATTTTGAAATGGATAAAAATATTGGGGATAGTACTACGTGCAGTTCATAATTCTAATAAGTCCTTCTCTCTCCACCAGAGCAAAGGCTTGCTTGGTCATTGAACTCTTAATTAGATTATTACAAGTTATACATGGGGATCTGCACTGAGTCGAATCTGCTGTTCTTGCTGTCCAAGAGATATATGTCTTAAGGCATGTGGGTTATGGCCCCATACAGGCAAGAGAGATTCTGCAAAGCTGCCCGTGCTGGCTTCAGGTAGGATGTGATGAATCCAGAGGCATGGCCGTTTGGATTGTTTCTGCCTTGGAAGCAGCATTATAGCACTGGCACAGCTTTAATTTTTCCACTGTCCTGCCTGGTATGTGTTGCTCAGAAACACTGCTGCACTAGCTTTGTAAAGGGCCCGTCATTCAGGGCAGCTCCAGCATCTGTATCTGATGCTGCTTTTCTGGTTTTAGAGGTACTTAGAAGATTTTGATCTGGATGTGTTAAATAAAATTCCTAGGAAAGCCTGCAGATCTGCCTGTTGCCGTATGAGAGAGGCCTGAAAGATCAGGAGTGATGTGAAGGAAACATCTGATAAATGGCTAGAAAGCTTTCTTGCTTGTGCCTCGTGTTTTTATCCCTGCAGATAGTGCAGTGATTTCCTGGGTATCAAATCTACCCCAACACAGAAACGGGCACTGGACTCACTGGTAAGTCCTTAGGCCCTACATAGTGTCCAGCTGAGGACACAGGCAGTGCTACATCTGAGCATAGTCATCAGTATCCAGAGGGCCGTTCTGTAAAGATGACAACACTTCAGAAGGGCTGATAAAGGTTGTCTATCAGCCAGTCTTTAGCTCTCTGAGGCCAGGAGGAGACAATGTCCATAGCAGGCAGCGTTCTAGGCTCTGGCCTTGTCTCCTGGGACTTGCCTGGCAGTACCACAGCTAGGACAAGACTAGCAAGCCACTAGTTTGAGCCCCAGAGCTGTTGGTTCCCTGCGTAATCAAAGCACTTGGCAAGAGAATGCATAGTTGTGTGAAAAAAAAGAAATCTTCCCTATCCTGCCCCTTGAGTGTGTAGATGGCAGATGCCCTCAGTGACATGAGTTCTCTTTTTTTTTTTTTATTATTGTCATTTTCGGTGCTACAGGCTTCCTCTGGCAGTGCCAATGAGGTGGAGACAGCAATGGGTCTCATCATTGGTCATGCCTACTCAGTGACTGCAATTCGAAAGCTGCACCTTGGAGAAAGGCTCACATTCTCTTTTAAGGCAGAAAAGCTCTTCATGATCAGGCTGAGGAATCCCTGGGGAAACAGAGAGTGGAATGGTGCCTGGAGTGACAAGTAAGTGCTGCAAATCCAGTGTCAACGGAACAAAATTGTGTTTAGGGCCACCAGAAGTTAAATGCATGATTAAACGCTGAGATGCAACATCAGCCTGCAGTACTCAGAGATGTCTGAAATGTTGTGCTGCCTCTTCCCAAGCATAGCATTCTGTGAGCAGATGAATGCATCTGGGAGCAGCCAAAGAGATTATGACTTTCTGGACCTTAGTATACATCATTCTTCTGGCCCACTGTATGATGAGTAGAAAAATAGCCTACAATTAAGGTGATGAGTCAAGAATATGAGGTTTGTTCCCAGCTTCACCAGTGGGTTTGTCTGAGACTCAGTTTCTCATCTGTTTTTGGTAGCTACTGGGGAGGGTATGAGTCTTTCATTCTTAGCTAATTGAAGTGACTGGTGAAAAATGCTGTAAAATTGCCATATTTATAACTTCTTGAATTATTTTATGTTGATTTTTAATGTGGGCCATGAGCTTAGCAGGCAGCCCTACAGAGTTGGAAATGATTGCTGAAGGGGTTGTATTCCATTGCTGACAATTAACTCATGAAAAACATTTAATTAGGATGTTAGAGTTCAACGGTGTGCTTACCAGCCGCTTTTAGTATTTAATAATGCAATGCTCTTAACAGCATATTAAGTTCCTATCTTCCATACTGCAGCTAGCAAAAATCTATTACTTTCAAAAAGGATTTTGATTCAGATGAAATACTGAGCTGATAAAATGCAAAGAAGAGTTGGTGTGTCTTGTTTAACTTAAGCCCAAGCTCTTGTCTTGCACAGATGCCACTCATTCCAGTGGAAGCACTGAAGACTCTGATGCTGGACCATGATTTTTGGCCTAACAAAATAAAATTGAGAATTTCTAAATTGTTAAAGAAAATGTCTGTTATGGCAGGCAACCTCACTTGCCTCCTGCCAAACACCTTCACCTTTATCTTCCAAGTACTTGTAGAAAGGGAATGAGGTCTTGTGGCTCCGTTTTTCGTTCCTGTAACACGTAAGACAAAGAGCTCGTGTTGTATTCTATCATGTTGTCTGATCTAAGCATCAGAACACTTACATTTAGGATCCTCTGCTCCCTGCAGTTTGGGGACAGAGGCATGTCCCTCTGGGGAGCAATGCAGAGCATGTAAATACATGCTAATACAGGCAATGAAGTGTCTGTGTGCTGTGCTGTTACTCTGGAAACTGGACACTAGGCATGTACTGCCCCAATTTCTTCTCAAAGGTTCTCTGGGGAAATCTAGGAAGCCCTCATGCCTCTTTTTCTTAAAGAGATTGAAAGACAAAGATGATAATCTGGTTTAAGTGAAGCATTCAGTAAGCTCCTGAGGAGGGAATCCAGGTTTCTTTGAAAGGCCTTTAGGAAGTGGAGTCAATCTCATATGACCTTCCAAACCAGCTGTTTAATGGTCCTAAGGGAGAGTGTGACAAAAGAAATCAATAAAGTTCTGCTCTAGTTGTGCCAATTGCCATTCACCTCCTTTTTTAAAGTAGCTTTCAAATCAATTAATGTTTTTAAACTCCTTATGTAAGCCACACACCTTTTTTTTTCCTGAATATCATCGTATCATCTACCCTTTTAATATTCCAACGTTACCTTTATAAAAAGAGGCCATGAGAGAATTCTACTTGCGATTATTCTTTCAGATGAGAGTATTTACTTTCATTCACTACATCTTTGTTGTTGTTGTTTGTTTCGGTTTTGCCTTCTAGCTCTGAAGAATGGAAGAAAGTCAGCAATGCAGAACGTAAGAGCTTGGGACTCACTGTTGAGAATGATGGGGAGTTCTGGTGAGTGGGAGTCATGTGGAGAATTTGCAGATAATGGCTACAATGAGAAATTGTCATTACCTCTGTGATTTATCAGCTTCAAAAACAACTTTTCCAAATGGATAATGCATTATCCAGTCCTGGCACGAGGTCTGTTTCTTTTAAGCTCTCAAATGATGACAGAGAAGAACAGGAAAAAAACGGATTAAAAACTAGGTGAATAAAATGAGTTGTTCTCAGTAAATGTGAGTTTTGAACACCTTCAAAATCTGTTATATATATTTATGACAGTCACTCATAATCCAAAACAACACGTGCTGATTTACAGACAGAACGCCAAATATTGAACACGTTATCAATTCTGTTTACTGACTGCTGTGTAGGATTTCTAGGGCAACCATGACTGAGGTATCTGTAAATACAATTGCAGCAAGTGAATTTTGGTGTTTGTCATTGTTTTCCAGCGTATGGAAAAGGTGTGTTCATTTTCTACAGAAATTCTAGAACTCTGTTTCCACCCTGCTTGGATCCAACAAGGCATTCCAGCAACATCTACAGCAGAACTGCTAGTCAGGCGCGGTGTGGAAAGTCTTCAGTTTCCTTGGCTTTGTCAGAACCAGCAACCAGAAGCCACCTGTAGGGTTTGGTCCTGGGCCATTAATAAGCCAGGAAACTATAGTAGTCCACAGATACCAAGCTGTTCTCTTTTACAAAGAGGGAGCAAATGTTTTTTTTTACTTGTAGCCTGGTCTGTTACCATGGCAGGCACAGGCTATAGCATTGAGATGGTGCTAAATAAAAACTACGTCCAGAGTACTCACATTTGAGTCATGTTCAGAGACACGTGTAACAAGAAGGACCATAATAATGTTCTTGAGGAGTGGATTGTGCTTTGGTTGCAGGTGATCTCTTCTGCTATTGCAAGATGTAAGCTATCAAATCCAGACTGCTAGATACAACCTTTCCTTTAGGCTCAGGTCCTGCAACTGAACAAATCCAGAGCTGACCAAACACCCTGAGGTGACAGTTTTTTTAATTCAGTTCTAAAGTAGTGTGATTGTGGCTTCACAAATATTTCCACGTGGAGAAGTTTCTAGTGAATCAATTTGCCCACTGGAAAGTCGAGCAATGCCTACTTTTAAATTACCATAGGATTTCATGTGTTATTTTGGCTCTTTGGGTGAATAGCATTGATTATTAAAAAAAAAAAAAAAACAACACACAAAACAAAACATGATTTTCTTGGTGTTCTGTGGAATAGGATGACGTTTGAGGACTGGTGTAAGAATTTCACTGATGTGGACATCTGCCGAATTGTGAACACTTCCTACTTCAGTATCCACAAGACCTGGGAGAAGAAAATGATGCACGGGGCTTGGGCAAAGAATTCAGAGCCCCTGCTAAATCGCTGCGGTGGATGCTTTGATAACAAGACCTTCCTTCAGAATCCCCAGGTGGGAGTCTCTATTTTGTACAGTATTGAAGTATATGCATTTTAACTAGGGTTTTTGAATGATCCACCCCATTCAGGAGTCAGCAATGGCTACTTAACAGAAACCTCATTGCAAGTGTCTGTTCTCTGGGAGTATGCTGGCTCCCTGTGTGTTTCAGTCAGTTCTGCGAAACCTTTCAGAAGTTTAGGTATTTGTTTAGGACTGATGAGTCAGGCATGCCAGAATTAATGAAGTCCTGCCTGGACTTCTGTGTTTCCCAGTTCTAGATAGACAGCAGGGTCTATTTTTCTACTGACAGAACTCCATCCCCTTAACGTCCTTAAACATCTCAATGATTTTGTCTACTATAGCTAGTTAGTATCCCTTTGGATTCCTCTAAGTTTCTCAAAATACCAAGTTTCTTCCCCAAGCTCACCCTCTCACCAATATTACAAAAAAAAAAAAAACCCTTTCTTTGTCTCATCCTACCCGTAACTTTTAAGCTATTCAGGTTCTCTCTTCATCCATTCTAATGTAATTTCTCACTTTCCTTCTCCTCTCAGTGGGGGTATATTTTCAACTCAGTGCGTGGAAATTCAGACATAAAACCCTGGCTACTGTCAGTGAGATCTGGCGCCTACTGCTTTAGTTATTATTTTGAAAATTGACCTTTCTGTTCTCTCGTAACTCACTACATATCTTAGATTCATTAAAGATGTTCCTTTGTCTGCTTCTCTGCACTTATGGGAAGTTTCTGTCAGCACCCCTGAATTTTCATAGCAGGATATTGGAGAACTGCAGCCTTTGCTGTTTGGACTGGGAGCAATCTCAGACTCCAAACTCATCCTGTCATTTTTGTGTAGATGGAGAAGCAGTTATTTACTCCTCTGTCTTATGTCAGTGTCTCCTTTCCAGAAGGTGATTTTGTTCAGATATTCCCATGTATGATTCTGGATGTATTTCAGGTGCTTGTCTGGGTCTCATTTGTAAGTGTTTAGCTGCCACAGAGAACAAAATATACATGTTATGGCTGAGTACGGTGCCTGATGCAATGGAAATTTTTATTCCAGTTGTCTTCAGGCTGGTTGATTAAAAGGCTCTTAATAGCAGTGCTGGAACACACTTGTGTTACCTTGGGGCCATTATAAATAACTATGGCACATGTAAGGCACCCTAAGGTTAGGCTTAGTGTTACAGTTAGGGTTATGTTTAGGGTTGTTTGGAAAGAGAGAAGGCTCAGAGTACTGTTGTGTGTGGGGTTGCGTAAAGGCTCCCCAAGGGAGTTCAGGTGTACCCAAAGGCTTCCGTTGGGAGCACTTTTTGATGGTCTCACATCTATCTGTTCTCCCTCTCCCTGACTGACATTGAAGCCTCCTTGAAGTTCATCTGTACCGAGAGAAACTGTGACACTTCCATTCCTATTAAAATAAGGGAATTTAAGCCAAGTATAAATGTATTCCTACAGCCACCTGTTGATTTTCAGGTTGCTACCTCTTAGGACAGCTGAAATGTCATCAAATGAAAGATAATCACAGTTGCACACCTCTCATCTGACCAAGAGAGCTCTCTTGCACTATCACATCTCCATTTCCACACCTCCATTTGCTCTGGGACATCCTGGGCTGTCTGACAAGATAACACTGCATACAGTTCAACAAGGGACAAGAATAAAAATGTACTGTATGTTGCTGCATGTTTTTATCTGAATTTTTAGATTCGTGCTGCAGAGGCTCTTTACAGCCCCTAGGACTTCCTCTTACAGGGTCCTGTGCTTTCTCTGCCTCAGTGTTAATAGAGCTCACAAATAAGTGTACAAGCATTGAGTTTGCACCATGTAACAGCCAGCTCACAATAGCAGGCAGTAGGCGCATAAGAGGCTGATCTGGACTGTACATCCTAGGAACAATTAATGAAGCTCAGAGGCTTGGGAAGGTATTGATTTTCTTTCCAAAATGGCTGTGCTTCAGCCAATGCTAGCAGAGGACAATGCTTCCTCTGTGTGTGTGTGAAACTGCCTGAGATGATGAGGGTTAGTGGTGAGAAATGGGAAGGATGGTGCCTTATTCTGCAGAGCTCTAACCACAGAGGGATGTGAAGTCATTACAGGGGATCATTCCACAACAGTAACCAAGGCAATCTCAGTACCTATCTCAGAGCAGAGCTCAAAGAGGATTTCAGCAGCTCTTGGAGGAGCAGGGAGTTGAACCACTGATGAGGTTTCTCTCCATGCTAGTCAGAGAATTTCAGCTTAAAAAATCAGGGTGTGCAGTGTACGTAGTACCCAGGTGTGCACCACTGCAGTTTTATGCTTTTATTTATTTGCTTCACATTCAAAAGCATTTGAGAATGGAAATTTAGTTAGATTGAAGAGCATCTGCCTATACTTGGCATAAATACCACCCTCTTCCCTTCCACTGCTTCTAACAACTTCGATTTGCCCCCCTGTATGCAAGAAAGAAGTAAAATCCAAATGAGTCTCTAAGAGTGAGTGAATTTGCATGTTTAATTCTTAGATAGAGTAGATTCAGGGAAAAAAATTACTAGTATTTGGAAGACTCCTTCGTTTGCAGGTCACTCATAAAGACGATATTTGAAAGTCACTGGCCCTGGTTAGATATTCAAGTTGAAAGAAGAATCCAGAATGATCAAAGACCCTATCTGGAGTCTGTCGATTTAATTTTTTATCTAACTTCTGATTTATGTATATCTAAATAAAAGATAGTCTTTTGCTTTCACAGCAGCTGTTCTCTTCTGCTGCCTCAACAGTTATTTTGTAATATTGTCTCATGCTGTCCTGTTAGGCGATTTACCTGTTTTTTTCTTTGTTGTTTTTTATTTATTTATTATTATTATTATAGTATTAATTTTCAGCTGCAAATTGCTGAAAATATCTGTTATGCAGAACTTTCCTCGCACCCACAAATGTATTTTCAGTGGCTTCCTTTGTACGTATATATTTCCTTGGTGATGACTTTATTTTTAGTCTCCTAAGGAATTAACAGCTTACCCTCTTCTCTCTGGTACTAGTACATCTTTGATGTTAAGAAGACGGAGGACAAAGTGTTGGTCTCATTACAACAGGAGGATCGGCGCAGGTACAAGAAAGAAGGGAAAGGAGAAAACATCATAATTGGCTTTGAAATATTCAAGGTAGGCAGCCATCTGCAGTACTGGTTCAGAGTTTGCTCAGCAATCTGGCTTCATTCTGGCAAATGAGGTATTTGGCAGATAGAGGCATGATTATCACGGAAGGGTCTGGCTCTCCTCTCCACATGGGCTTTGCATGTATACTGCGTTGTCACCAGAGCTGACATTAGACAGACTATCTGAACTATATTAAATTTAGTGTAATTCAAACTGTATTTGAACTAAAGGAACATAAATCATTGTTCCCTATTGCAAAAGAATTTTAAGTGCTTTTCCTTATTCCAAGCTTTGAGGAGACAGACTGTATTTTCATAAAAAAGAATATTAACTCTCGATACACGGGGGTTTTATTTCTCCTCTCGCTGGAGGCTCCTGCCTGAATTTCATCAGAAAATACAGCCAAGTGAATGAGTTTTAAAAGTCTGCAGTTTTTCTTTTCTGACTCAGAAAGGCCAAAAGAATCAAGAGTGATTTCAGAAGCTGGAGTGGTGAGTAGGAAATGAGCATATGTGAAAGGGAGCCAAAGGGATCCCAAACACTAATTTAATTGCACTCACAGGGCAAATTGTGTAAAATGAAAACACAAGAACCAAAAGAAGCAGGAAAGCAAGAGAAACTGCCATGTGTCTGCTTTTTCATTGTGGAGTGGGATTATTTTGTAACCTCTTTAACTAGTGGTGTTGCACTGAGACTATGGCCCTACGTCAGAAAACAGTCATTTTTAAAGTCAGTCGGAGCTGTTGATATCTGTACCACACTCATAAGTTTGACAATCACCTGTTAAGCAGATAATATTGATAAGTGTTAATACAGAAAGTAGAATAATCTACCTATGCCTTTGTCACGTCTAGCCTTCTATCTAATTACTAGGAAGGCTTGGAAAAGAAATTGCATCTTTGGAAAAATGTCAGTACTCTATCTTTTACTTCTGTTCAATAATTTGAAATTTCAGAAAAGTTCTAAACCATCAGACTCATTAGCATGGGTAAGGGTCTTCATAAGACCATGGCCTAAATAATCAGAAGACAAAATACCGCAAAAGAATATAGGGTGGCCATTGCTCACAGGAGAATACGTTCATGTTTTAACTGTGCTGTGGCAAACATTAGTTGCCTGAAGAGGGTGTTAATAGAGGGTGAAAATATGGCTGTGTGCATCAGTTCAGATGCTCTAGATTAAGAGCCTGCTTGTAGGGCAGGAATGCTCTGTCTCACATGTGGAGTACTACATGCTAGAGAAAGTAGGCAGAATCGCATCCTCCTCTAAGATGGCAGTGTAGCTTAGCAGATGGAGTCTTTGGAGTGTGTGTGCATCTCTGCAAATATTCAAAACTCTGCAGTAGCATTATGTCTCTGCTAGTGGGTGTATGTCTCTGCCTGTCCCAAACTCTCACCTCCACTTAGGTATATACATGTATACACCAATACGGTGAAATGCAGAAAAGCACTGCTTGGGAGCCTGTGTGGGCTAGCAGTTGGAGCACTCGGTTGCCCATCAGGACCATGTCCATGTGACAGCTTCAGTGGTTAAACGATTTGCCTTTATGGTACATTGTCTTTTCTGCCCATAAAAGGCTGTGTTCTATGCAAGGAAAATCCTGCCTGCTGTCTCTTGATAATCCCTCCTTCAATCAATCCCTTTACTGCTCTGTGGCTGTAGGTAGAGGATAACAGAAGCTATCGACTACACAAGCTGACCGTGCAGGAGAGAGTGGCCACATCTCCATATATCAACACACGCACCGTGTTCTTGAAAAGGATCCTTAAGCAAGGCCGCTACGTCCTTATCCCAACTACATATCTTCCTGGCATCACTACCAAGTTTATCCTGAGACTCTTCACAGATGTGCCGTCAAAACTCAGGTACTTTGCACTCACAGCTGTGTGAGATCTTCCTTCGCCTATATTGGCTGCACCTCCTCGGAAATGGCTGCCTGGTTGCCCTCAAATGTCCTTGACTCACTAGCAGGTATCACTGCGCAACTCCAGAAGTAGGCCTTTGAGATGGTCAGGGTCACCTCCGAGAATCTCCAGATGGCTCACTGGGATTTGTGTGTGCTCAGGACATTTTTGCTTAGAGACCCAAGGACAACCGAGTCTGGGACTTTTGACCTTTTAGTTGGGTTTCTGTAGTTGCCTCAAGTTCTAGATCAGAACCCTGAGCACTGGTTGTTGCTGGTACAGTTGATACTATTTGTCTTCAACCAATCTCATTTGAAACTAGGGGTTATTTGTGAAGGCAGAACTACTGCTTGCTGAAATCAGGCCCACTGAACATCTGTCTTGCTTTGATATTTTTTTCCCATGTTTCAGAATTCTTTTTTCCTGCTACTTTTGTGTAGCTGTTATGCAAGGAATGCTATATATTTGGTTTACTTTGATTTTATTTTTGTAAGTGTTATTTCTGTATAACAAACGTGAACAAATCTCAGGTTCTGAAAAGGCCAAAATTATGCAACCATTGATAGTTTGCTTGACATTCATTGCTTCAATTGCTTTGCTTTGATTTTTCAGAGAGCTGACAGCAGATAAACCTAAAATGACATGTTGGAGTCTTCTTTGTGGCTATCCACGGAGAATCACCCAAATCAAAATTCACTCTGCAGAAGGTTTACAGAAGCAAGATAGATCAGGTGGTAAGTGTAAAGCGAGTCTAGAAGAGTGGAAAGGGCTTCTTCAGTCCTCCAAAGCTGACCTAAGTCAATATGTAAGCACTTAGAAGTTATCCAAACAAACTGAAGGTTTGTGGGAATTTTTTGCAACTCATTGTAAAATCTTCTCAAAAGGAGAGCTCAGATTAATAAGATGATGTAAAACAGCAAGAGTCATGTGTCATCTATGCTAGTCAAGAGCAATAATAGTAGCGAGACTCTTGTGAGAAGCTTTTTGTAGGGGTTGGTAAGAAATTGGCCTTTCAGGGACATTTGTTTTCTAAGTTTAAAACATGCAGGGAGACAGCTGAATAGCACAGACTCTTATGGTGTATTTCATGGCCTTCAGAGCACTTTGCTCTTCATTACCGTAGGCATAATAGCACTTCAGGGAAGAAATTATGGTATTCAAATAACCCTTTCCAGTTAGGTAAACTAAGAGAGGGAGAGGTTAAATGACATGTGCTGGACTGTCTTTCTACATGTCAAAGGAAATATCCTGAAATAAGAACACTAAAATGTCTTTATGGCACTTGATGTTGACAGCTAATTTGGAAACTTGTCCAGTTGTTATTTGCTTCCTCATTTTCTACTCCCACTCTCCGTATGTCATCCTTCACTTTCCATGACCGGTGGAATAGAAAAAGTCAGACACATCCAGCAGTAAGTGATTGATAGGAGGGAAAGCAAAGGGGCAAAGATACTACAGTAAACTTGGAATAGGAAACTGAAGAGTTTGCTGGAACATTGGCTGTGTTTGCTCCAGGTAACTATTCATCTCTCTTTACTTTAAGATGCGGAACTCAGTTTCGTTAACTCCTTGTGGTAGAGAAGTCATTAAACTTAGACCTGTAGTACAGTTCATCTTCAGTCTCGTGAAGCAGCTGTAAAATTTCTCCTACCAGATGGCTACGATTTGGTTGCAGTTTCATTTTCCTAGTTGTTCTTTGCACCAACCAAACAGTGAGTGAATCCACTTTTCACTGTGCAAGACCCTTTATGTTAACTCTGTCTCTTCAGGGGACAGGAATGTTAGAGGGAAGAGATGTAGGAATTGCTTCAGTTCATTTTTCTTGTTACTTCTCTTGAAAAACATGAGATACAAACACCTCAAGTAAATAAGCCCTGTAATTCCATATTCTCAGAAAGTCAGGATGGGTGGATGAGACTGAAGGGGCTATCCGTGAAGGAAATAGCAGAGCACTGCTTTGAAAAGAGGCAGTGTGTTCTTGTTCTTGCCCTGAGAAGGACATTTTCATTTTTAAGGATTTTTTTTCTCTGTTTAAAATTCCTTGAACATTTTTCTCTAACATTCCCTGCAATCAAGCAATAAAAGCCAATTCTCCTCCCTTAGCATTTCACAATCCTTAGCACAATTACAATCTTGACAAGATCATTCAAAACAATTGCCTACAGCTGCCAAAGAGCAAGCTTCGTCCCGGAGAACATTGTTGGATCGGGTGCATTGTGACACAGAGCTCAGGAATATACAAATGAAACTTAAAAACAATGTGTAAGAGATACTCTAAAGTACAGCACACACCCAAATACCTTTAGGACCCAGTGCTACCACACATGTTCAGGTTGAGCAGAAGCATCTTCAGCACCCAGTGTTGGACTTATAATTACCCTGACAAAACTGAACAGGTATCCTGTTGTGGGAAGAACTGTACATAGGAAATGGACTCACGGATGTTCTCTTTAAATATAAGCAAAATTCGAACACAAAACCTAAATGTATCTTATTGTTTGTCTTTGAGTAAATCTTCACCAACAAAGTTAAAATATTTTGCTTTTGTGTCAATGGAAAGCTTTTAGTAACAGCTTTTTTATTTCTTTTCAGTCTGTGGTACCAAATCTCATGTGTTCATAAGGCACTGAAGGAAAGCTGAGATGATTCACTCCAGCAGCTTCCCTGTTGTCTTGAGTTCTTCTGAATGTTTCTTATCAGCATTGTTTTTTCTATAAGTATCTCCGTCTCACAGGGTACATTCATAGATTGTTTTACAGAATGGCACTTCTTACGGCAGCTTTAGACAAATGGAGTTGGTAGAGTGCATAAATAAGAAAATCGTGAAGCCAAATGTGCACATTTGTGCTACACAATAAAAGCAAGCTGTGCAGTGACAAGGCCAACACCCATAGCTGGCACTCTGCCTTCTAAGGGCGCCTTGCTGGGAAGCTTGGCAAAGTTCCTGATTGATACTAGTGACCATTTTTTGGTAATGTGAAAAGCTGGATATGGCACATTTCTCATCTTTGGTGTTTTTTGTTGTTGTTGTTTGTTTGTTTGTATTTTAGATTAAAAAGATTGTATATAGAAATTCACCGAAGCACACTTTATGGCTGGGTTGTAAATACACACTAGGAAGTGATGTGTTAATGTGTGACGTTAAATATTGCATATTCTGAGATTGTTTCCTAATACTGCCACAAAAGAATTCAACTCATTGTCATCTCTCATCTCCTTGGCTTCTCTCTCTCTGATTTTTCTGAATCCATGTCTGGACGCTTTCCCATGCTTATCTCAAGGAGAAATAGCAGCCAGGTATTCAAAAAAGACTTATTTGCATTGGGATCTCAAATCAGCTATCTCACAAGTGAGTTTAGACCTCAGTCACGTGGGTAGTTACCAAATTGCAGCTTTACCTGCCACCAGGAGCATTTCCTGATGTGAACCTGACTTAAAAATCAGCAGCAGCCTCCTGTCTAATCGGTACTGTGAGATGAGGGAAAAGGCCACATGGCAACTCCCATTGGGAGCGACAAGGAGAGGTTTCCCTTCAGGTTAGGCACAGTCAATGTTTATTCAAGTAGAAAATGGGTACATTAAGTGGTAGTCTTTGCTGCGAAGAGGGCCTCACACACAGGTTACTCATTTTCTGGCTGCAAAGGTTGATAGCAACTTGTTTCCATGTGAGCTGCTGTGTCAGATTATCCCCTCTGTGCTTTTCACAAGGGTTTCTTGATTTCTCGATCTACTGATCTGCAGCATCTCAGCTCTCAAGCTGCTGCTTTTCTTCTGCTCAGTCTGTCATCAGTCAGCTGTATTCCCCCTTGTCCAGCTCCCTGCTTGATTTGTGTGAAGCATCGCTATCGTCCCTTAGCACAAAGAGAAGACAGAACTTGATGATAATGAAGGAAGTTATGTTTCTTTGTAGAGCCTGTGAGAGCTGAGACATCTCATTACATTTCTGTGACAAACTGTCCTGAAAACACCAGGATATCTCTATACTCTGACACCGGTGTATGTGGCTGTGTAAAGTAAGAGGAACCCGAACACCTTTTGTTGGTGTATCTTGGATAGAGGGATCTTAGACTTAAATGAACTGTTCATCACATAAGCCCGTCGCTGTCTGAGAGTTGCACACAACTTTCTGAGCAACTCCAGGAGGAGAATGAAGATTGCATAGCAAGTACACACCCAGCCTGGCTCATGAACTGGTTGTCATCAGAACCCTGCTCCCTGCCAGAGGAAGGCTGTTTAATCTCTATTTTAAATGTTTATTTGAAAGCTCTTCCTTGCTGCTGTCTGTGATCCATTGTGCCGTCTGGAAAAAGTAATGGATGGCTTGCTGTTGACAAGAGTAACAGATGAATCTAGCTGTCTAGAATCAGTGCATATTGACTGCTTCTCTTGAAGTACCTCTCTCTGAGTTAGCTTGTGCTGAAGTTGATCCAGCTATCTGCGAGCCAAGTATGGTGGCAGGTTTGCAAGAAGATGGGGAAGTGCTGTGCACTTCTTCTCTCTCACATTCCCAAGTCTGTTTTAAAAATTGCTCTTGCTACTGTCTGTCACACTCTTTTCCTAACAGTTTATCTTCCAGAACAAATGGTCTTTTGCATTAAGTCTTTCCACTGGAATTCCATGCTGAATTCACACGTGTGATTGCATTTCGCTATTTCTTTTCTAAACTAGGTGTTGTGATCCCTGGTACATAACATTCCTGATAAAGGGAGTATCTGGTGCCTTTAGTGGCAGTTGCCCTGGGAACAGTCTGAGAAATAGAAGGAAGGAGAGGGCAAAAAGCAGCTGGTAAATATTCAGCAAAAACACAAGAAAGGAAAGGGAGAGAAAATGGAGGAGGGAGGGAGGGAATTTGCTGATACTGGAGGAAATATTCTTATTTATTATCAGTACTGCAGGAGAAGCTAAAAGGCATCACCTGAAAAAGGACTCAGCTGCAGAAGGCAGAACAACCTGTTGCAATTTTCAAGGCAGCCCTCATGTCTTAGCACTGTCTGCTGTGTTTGGCCCACGTCTTTTTCTAGTGACTGGGTTTGTCGTCGTGCTTGGTATACCCGTAGGAGCAGTCTGTCTGGAGAAGAGCAGGAACGTCTATGAGAACTTTTTCTCAAGAAAGCCTCTTGTGTTTTGTACAGTGCTGAATGATGTGGATGTTAGATCTTTAGTCCAAATCTTCCCCTTCCCTCCCTGCCAAAAAATATGTTAGCCTTAGATAACTGTGCATAGATTTCTTTAAGTCTTAGAAATGTTAGGACAGCTGTCATTACTGCTCATGTGTTTCTGGTCTTCACAGATTTCAGCTTTTTCTTGTGCTGTTCTTCCCTACAACTTCCCAATACAGCATCGTGGCCGTAGGAGAAAGATGGAACAGCTGTTTATGCAGGTGCTGTTCATGCACCTTGTGTGCTCACGGTGTAGCTTGAATCACGTGTAACTGAAAACTGAACCGAGTCCTCCTTTCTCTGCCAGAACATTTGCCAGAGTAGCAGCTCCAGTTGTTTCCCTGCTCAGCTTATGGTGAATGCTAGGATATTGCTTTTCCACATTAGTAGCCCTTTCTGCGCTGTCACCATCCTGTAAATAAACCAGGCATGGAGCTGCAAAGAACTGAACCAACTGTGGCTGAGAACACCTCTTGTTCCATCCCACATGTGCAGCTCTCCCATTTCTCACTTCTTCTGGGCTTGAAGCCAGTCCTCCTAATACAACTGGCCATTCAGCAATGCGATCGTGAGGCCGTGCTGTGCAGGTACCATTCGTGTCCCTCTTCTACCTCCCTCTTTTTTTTGAGCTTGTTCTGAGAATTTAAACGTTTCTTTTAAACATTATCTTTCCATTTCCTTTATAAGTCCCTTCATTAATAGTTTCTCAGTCCAGCAAATTCACCTGTTAAATCTTAAAGCCCACCACTTTCCCCACCACTTCTTATCCTCTGTGTCTCTTGATTACTGTTAATCAGATGTTGCTTTGCTCTTAGCCTGTGGCTGTCTCATGCAGGACCCCATTTTATTCAGATCTATTTTCCAAATCTCTTTGCAAAGGGTGGAGCTCTTCCATCACTGATTACACAGCGTGGTGCTGCCTCGTGCCCCAGAGCTAAATCCACACGTTCAGTGACACAGAAAGTAATTGCCTATCAGAAAAGCCAATGCATCGCTACCTGCTGTAGGAAGTGTGATATGTTGTCAGGGTAACAGGCCTCCACGTGTCTGGCCAGGTGTAATCACAGCGCAACATATGGAAAAATCTTCTTCTTTCTCATCAGCGGAAGGAGCTCCTTCTGTTTTGGATGTAGCTGTTATGTGGTTTGCTTGTGTGAGATGTTAGTATCTGTTCCTGTAAACGAGTGATGCATTTGAGGAAAATCATACAGGGAATGAATTGTTTAAAAATGAAAGCTGCCTTAAAATCATGCTGCCGTATGGCTATCATTCCAGTGGTGGCATTTTCAAGTAGATGGGGAATAAAACGTGTGTAAGAAACGATCATGAGCCTGACTTGCACTTACGCACACTCAGTTACTTTATTTAAAATCCGTATCACAAAAGTAGAAAGGGGTGGGAAAAATAGACATGCTGTTGTTAACACTAGGAATAGATAGAAATACTTGTGTTGAAATACAAAAAAAAAAATATGTAGTGCCTGTGTTTAATTAAAGTTAATTAGAAAGTGGAGTGGTCTGTTCCATTCCAGGGTAAAGGCAGGTTTTTTTCCAGATCAGTTCTTGCTCCCCATTGGAATGGAAAGAAAACATCATTTATAACAAACTGGAAATGTTCAATGTAAAAACAACAAAGCGTTTCTAGAATGTTGACTTTTCTCAGTGGGTTACATATGATTAAAGTGTAATTTAAAATATTAACTGGGACCTATGATAGATACAAATATATTATGGTAATTTAAACTTTAAAATAACATAGACCCAAATGACAGAACCAAAGAAATTTTATCAGGTTCATGGGAATTAAATGAGAAACTGTGGAGGACTTGCTTTGACAGTTTCCTACAGAAAATACTGTTGCAACCAGTGCACTCCTATGGGTTTTGACAATATTTTATTTTTTTGGAAGAGCAACTGCTTCATGAAAATTACCTCCTAACATTAATGCTCATATCAGAGTGCAGTAGACAGCATTTTCAAGCTAGGCACTGAGATGTGTATTCAGTGATCTAAAAGCAGCTCTGTGCAGTTCCTGTCCTTGTCCTCCTTAGGAATTGTGGATGACAAAAAGTTTTGACCTTCTGTTTTGACCCAGGAGCCCGAACTAGAAATCAGATTACATACGTGCAGATGCATTTTGGCTTTTATGTCTTGAGCAGTGTCAGGGAGTTTCACTTGGAAGACTTTGTTAGATGAGCCAGGAGGATGTGCAGCAAGGGGATGTGGGAAGATCGCAATCCCAACCAAGGAGTGAGCTGGTTTCTTGGCAAACGGTGCTCAGCTTCCAGCTCTGAGCATCCAGTTGTTACCGACATAAATGAGGTATTTCACCTCTGCCAGTTAGGAAGCCAGCCGTGTGGATGTGATGTGCTCTGCTGTCCTGTTCCCATGCTTACTAGCAGTGATGCCAGCCAGAGGAGGACGTTGCTCCTGCTGGGTTTCTGGGGTTCTCAGCTGCCATTCTGTGTCCTAATGGCCATGCTGCTGTGTTCTAGGAGCAGATCCCTATGTGCTTATCAAGTGTGAGAACCAAAAAGTGCGCTCCCCTGTACAGCACGATACTACCAGTGCCGTCTTCAACACACAAGTGATTTTCTACAGGAAGAACATTGACAGTCCCATCATTGTCCAGGTGAGATAAACCACATGGGGTGGGCTACCAGAGACAGGCAGGGCAGCACAACACTGTCACTGGTCTGAATGGCGTGATGTGTGTAGATTCTTCCTTCACGTGATGGTTAACCAGGATAAAAGTGTGAGAACCACTGCCCCCCTTACTGTCCTGATGCTGTTTAGCTGCTCAACTGATTCTCTAGCCCCGGTCTTTTCCATAGAACAGCGACTGATGACACTTAAGGAGCACTCGGGCAGAGTGGACCTAGCTCTAACACAGAGGAAAAGCACGGTAGACACTGCAGAGGTGAGCACAAGCAGGCAGAGTGGCACAGACAGGCAGACTGTATAGGTTTTTTGCTGCTGATGAGTTCAAACCAGTAATTTTTATTCCTCTTCTAGGCAGGCTGTGACCTAGAAAGCAATAAGCTGCATTTAGCTCCTTATTTGCATAGCATATGTAAATGAGCATGCAAATCCAGAATTTCCCACATGCTTACTAGACAATTAGCTAAATTTAGATTTACACCCCCCTCCTCACTCTCTTCCAAGGGGTTAATGAGAGTGACCTTCCTCCAGCACAACCCTTTTGAGTAAAGTGTGAAAGAGAAGCAGTGCTTCAGCTGGGGTTATTTCTGTCCCCTTGTCTCTAGGTCTGGAACAGCAACATCTTGTGTGACCAGTTCCTTGGACAGGCGCTGCTGGCAGCTTCACCCAGTGACCCCAGAGAAGAGCAGACTCTGCAGCTCCGAGGGAGAGGCAGCCAAGAAGCCGACGAGGTGCCAGGTCACATCACCGTCAAGGTTTTTTCCAGCGATGACCTCGTAGAGCTATGAATACCAAAGCCCTGCAGAACCAGACAGAGCTGTCACCTCACAGCAGGGAGGGGGGCTTGTCTGTGCTTTCTGTGTGAATGACTTGGAAGCAAAGGTCGCACATAATCACAGTCGCTTTGAAAAGAAATAGCCCTCTAAAACTCTCCATTATCACAGGTAATGGGGAGAGAGGCTTTTAAAGGGAGAAAAATATATTTATGCATATAGATATATATGTTCATGATACAGCAAACACAATAAAAGAGGGGCCAAACTAACTGTCAGCAGATGAGCTCTTTAAGACATGAGCTCACGACCATCTTTCCCAGCAGCATCCTTCAGGAGCTCGTGACATGTAAGCTGGAAGCACACATGACAGTTCCCACAGGTTCCCAGCACGTCACTCTCTGCTCTCAGCAGAGGGACTGGAGGCAGGATGGCTGCATCTCCGTGGCCATGTGCCAGCAGGTTGGTGTGCTTTGAACACAAGGTTGACTCGCATGGCTCAGTCCTTGTTCACTGCCAGACTCCTCCTGGGAGGGGGATTTTTTTTGAGCTTTGATTGGAAATTTTTCCCCTTTATAGAGAGAGATTTTTTTTTGATAAATTTCACTGTTATTGTTACAGATCAGATATTTCTGTTTCTTGGCTAAAATGTTGTTACTCAAGAAGTTCTGGCATTAGGTCTTAAGACCAGGCATGCCACGGCAACGTTAAAATAGAGGGGCATGTCTCGCAGTGACATGTTTGCCTGCATAGAGGCTCTCTTAATATTCCTCTATTCTCTATCCCAAGCTGGCAACTCATGAATTGATATATTTAATCAAGAGAAGGGCATTTCACAATTCAGCTGTGGCTTTGCCCAGAGGACGAATTCAGTAATGGGAGCCCCCTTGCTAAGGAAGCTGTGTTTAATCCACACAATGCTAAAATGGAATAACACTCCTTTTGCCTCATTAGATGTGACGAGTAGCACCAGATACAAAGAGGGCAAAATTAGCTCATGACAAGGATGGGTGTGTCAAACAAAGATGCAATGCTGTGGCAGGTATTAGTTTTTCTCTCTTGAAATTTTGCATAGGTTTATTGCTGATAGAGCTGGCATCTTTGATAAAGCTTAACTTGCATATGATGGAGGACAGGTATTGTTCACATTTTCTTCAAAGCACGGTTCAGGTACAAACTTCCTTTTAACTTTTGCATATAGCCTGGCAGTAGGGTTTCTTCAGGGCAGCTGTTTCTGTGCTGTCAGGCTGTGCAGTGATTGTGGCAGTATAAAGAGGCTCACTGTGTCAGACCTCTCAGAAATGGATTTTATATGGTTGCAAATTTTGGTCTTGAAAGTGAAGCTGACTATTCTGCCTTTTGTACAGCCAGGGAACTTGGATTTCTCTGTACCTCATAACCATTTCAGTCATTTTGTGCCATTTTTATAAATTATAAAATGCCGCCCAGTAGAGTTAATGTTTTCACAAAAGGTTTTGAAGTCTCCTCAGGGCTCCAAAAGGATCATTGCTGTGGGAGGAAAATGATTTGTCTGACATGTTTGGGCTGGAATGTAAGGCTATGAATGATATAATACCACCATCAGCTTAGTTGCATGTACCAAGTACCTAATTCCAGCTCTCTTTTTAAATAGCTTGGGCTCAAGCCATTTTGCACTCAGAGCATTTGTCAGCTGGGAACTACACGTGGTTGGCAGCCCCGCAGGCAAGTGTAATTCTCTGTAAACTCCTGGCTTTAGAGTTGCTTACTCTCAGATACGATTGTAAAGTGCATTTCTTTAAAAAAAAGCATGAAGTTTCTCACACAGACCAGGCCTCGAGCAAGACACACAGGGAGCTGCAACTCAGTCTGGCTGTCCTACCGCCGCATTACGACCTGTTTACCTCACGTTTCCTCACACACTATTTTATTCCGTGGTAACTCTTCCTCTGGGCGGCGTGGTGTGAGGGGTGACTGCAGCCCATCAGATACACCTTGCACCAGGACAGCAGAGCTGTTGCGGGCCTCACCTTGCTGTGGTGTTCAGAAGGGTTCAAGCCCCGTGCAGTGAATCGTAGGGCAGCAGGGTGAGCAGGAGAGCACGCTAAGGCAGAGCAGAATTGATCATGCTGTATAATCCCCTTTCAGACAGACGTTTTTCTAGGGAGAGTTCCTTATGAGATGGGTGCAGTAAGGAGGCTTGACAAGCTGATTGATTTGGGTCAGTGTTCAGCCTGAAGAAGGTTCCTGTCAAAGCCAGTACCCAGCATGGCCAGGCTGCTTACCCCTCTGTGAAACGACTCAGCCAGCCCACAGTCAGCCAAAGGCTTATGCCTCCCTGCTGCAGTAGGGAGTCTCTGAGAGAGACTGCTTGCCTGAGCTCATCAAGGGCACAAAGCCATCTCACCTCCTAGCTCGAGGGGGATCGCTTGGCTGTTTGCTGCAAGCCCCATAGCTCTGGTCTCTGGCTCCCAGCACCACCACCCTGTCCCAGCATCTGTGTGAGAGCTGTCCCCAGCATCAGTGAGACAGAGCCTGACCAGCAATTCTTTGTTGTGTATGGCTGACTGACAAGGCAGGAAGTCAGGGTGCACTGAGTAGAGGTGGATATTTTTAGACCTTGATAATTATGTCAGCTCAAGACATCCCTGTAGCACAGGGGCAGAGGACCTTACACCACCACTGCTGCTCAGGCTGGAAAAAGAGCTCTGTTAACTTGGCTTTGCCTGAAGGTAGCCCAGTCCCAGACTTGCAGCTGTGGATCGCCTGAGCAATGCTGAGACCAAGATTTTCTGTACTTCTACATTTATTAATGTTTGGAAGTAGTTGGAGCAGGCAGGATTTGCCCATCAGCAGGAGCTGATCCAGTTTGGGCACTGGCATTGTTGATTTCCAGAGGCATCTACTGCTCCCTTTCCCCCAGCATGTGGGAGATGGCAGCAATCCCGAGAGAGGCCAGGCCAGGAGCAGGTTGAAAGGGGAGCTGCTGCTGGGCAGGGGCCAGCACCCGCTGCTCTAGGGGCTCCTTCTCCAGCTCTAGGGGCTCCTTCTCCTGTAAATGGTAGGTAAGCGAGGTATGTTTGAGATAAGAGAATTGCTTTTTCAGACAGATACGGGAATATAAGATCAAACGTTACCAGAGCTGGGTAGTATTTTTCAGTGGGAAAATTGTTTGCTTTTGTGGTGGCTGCATTTTATACACTTGGGCCACCTTCAGCAGAGGGTTTTGCCCCCCTGCCTCCCCTTCAGTTAAAACAGAGAGAAATAGTCTGAAAATGTTTCATTTCAACCTTTATTTTTCAATATGAAGAGATTTAAATAAAAGGTTAAAAAAACAAAAATGTGTCAATTTCTGAAATGAAACATTTACTTTCAGAGAAAAGAACACCCCCCCCCCCCCCCCCACGCCGTTTATAAAGCTTGCCAGGGAAGAGAAATGCGCACCTCTCCCCTGCCTGCCCCAGGCACACCCCTCTGGCCCCTCTGCCGCTTCCCCCTCGCCCTTCGCCTCACAGCTGCGGCTCGTTGGGCCGGGCCGACCGCCTCGGAGGGGACCGAGGTGACCGCCGTGGGGCCCCGCAGCAGCCGTGCTGGGGCTGGAAGAGTCGCCCCCGACACGGCCCTTCGCCGTTTGCCTCGGGTCCTCGCCGGACCGACCCCTGGCTGCGGGATCGAGCGGTAAGGGCCGCCTGCTCTCCTGCGACGCCCGAGGGAAGCGACGGGCCCTGCGGCCGCTCCAGGTCAGTCCTGGAGGCCTCTCCCGCTCCACGGCGGGGCCCGGCGGGTCGAGGAGCCCCCGGAGCAGCCCCGGCAGCGGGGGGCCGTGGGTCGGCCTCGGGCTGGCCGCTGGAGCCCGCCCCGCCACCGGCCGCAGGGGGGCGCCCGCGCCTCGCGACTGGGCCGCCGCCATTACGCGACGGCCCCGCAGGCGGCGCTGCGGCCGCCATCTTGCGGCGCCGGAGGGCTCGCGGAGGCGTCGCGGGCGGCTCCCCTTGAGGCGGGGAGGCGGCGGCAGGTACGGGCGGGCGGCCCCCGCGGGGCTGTCGGTGTCAGGGGGGCTGTGCGGGAACAGGGAGGCTGAGAACGAAACGTTCCCCGCACGTCCATACAGTTTTTAAGCGTATATTTATGTACACACAGGTGGGTGAGGGAGGGAGGGAGAGGGAGAGAGACCCCCCCCTCCGTCTGCAACTGTGCCACACTCTAGCCATTGGCATGCATATTTTTTAGATACAATGCACAGACCCTTATTTATATATCCAGCCCTATGAATATTACACTTTTGTATGTGTTTGTATTAGCTATTATACAATCAACATCTAGAGACTTCTGTAAGGGTCGCTCTGTGCATACATGTGCATACATATACATCCATAATATAGCAATAGCAAGACTTTTACACAGCTATTTAAGGGTCTCTATATGTATGTGTATATGTGTATTTTATATATATGTGTGTGTGTACGTATATATATACACATTTATATACACAGGTATACATACACATATACCCTATACATATATATAGATGGCTGGAGAGCCAGAGACCCTTCTGTAACTAAATAGCACGTTCCCCTTCTCTCCAGCTATTGTGTTATATAATATACATTTGTATTTATGTATATAGATACACACACACAAACATTACACTGAAGATGTAAAACATACATATAAATGTATACTATATGGATAGCAAGTTACATAGTTATTTAAGGCTCTGTGTATCTATTAAGGTAGATAGTGTTATGTGGTTATATAAAGAGCTGTGTGTGTGTATATATATTTATAGTGTATGTATTTATATATGCACACCTGTATTTAAAAAAAAGGATGGCTTGTGAGAGTATTAGTTATGGAACACTTGCTGTTTTTCTGCCCCCCATATATAAAACGCTCTGTATGCCTGCATACACAGACACATATATATAAAATATACATTAGCACTCTATATAGCTGACTAGAGAGAGAAATATTCTGTATGTGTGCATGTGTATGTACATACGTACGCATTCATACACACAAATATACACACTATATCCTATAGAAGCACATGGAGTGTGTTACATAATTATAGAAGGGTGTCTGCCCCCCCCCCGTGTGTGTGTAGGTGTAAGCAGAGAGGCACTCTTGTGTGTATACAGGTACACACATATATAAATAAACAACATATGATCTTTAGTTTATAGTATATATTATACTCTTTAAATACGTACGTATATAGACAGTGTCATATATTTATAGAAGGGTCTCTATACAAAATGTATAAGATAGGTACTATATTACATACAGATGGTTAGACAGAGGGAACATTTTATGGGGTGTATGTGCATACACATATATATGGCTGGCGTTACACAAGAGTAGAGATGTGTGCACATGCATAAAATATATAAACTATAATCTATTTTCTACAAATATTGCGAGAGAGGGAGAGAGCGCTACAAAAAGAGTTAACCTCATTATATAAGGGTCCAGGGCATGTGTGTGCACACACATATGAAGTATATATTATCTACCAGGATAGTGAATGCTACAGTGTTACATGAGTATAGAACGGTCTCTATCTATCTTTCTCATATGTAATGCTATGACAATACACGGGGGAGGGGGGGAGGAGACACTGTGTCCCCCCCCCCCCCCTTTTTTGTGTCTGGCCATACACACACACCCATCTTAATCTGGCTTGACGTGTGTATATACATATGAGATTACTATATATGATACATGTATGTATATAATTCTGTAACATATTCTAATTATCTATAAATGTTATATATCTTGTATACATATAGCGATGAACATTTTATATCTGTGTATATACACAAGTGCAAATGCTTTTTTAAAACTCCTTTTAGCAAACTATATGCATTTATTTTCTATCTATAATATATACAGTTATGTAGTTATATGTCAGTGTATATATAAAATACATATGTGCTATATATATATCGATGGGGACAGTATAACGTATATAATGGTTTCTATATGTGTAAGTATATTATATATAAATTACACTGTATTTTTTTTTATATATACATGGAGCATTTATATAAGTATATAGCACATGTATCATATATTTTAGTATGTATGTAGGTGCACATCATAGGGGGGGTATATATAAGCCATATATATATATATATATATGGGGGGTGTGTGTGTCTATGGCGACTCTTACATAAGGGCTCTCTCTCTCTCTCTCTCTCTCTCTCTCTCTCTGTGTGTTTATTTTATATATATGTTACAGCGTATGTAGATAGCTAGCGCACACTGTGGTTCTGTATAGAGATGTAAAGAGCTAATGAGAGTTATATACTTACATAAGGTGTGCTCTGTCTTGGTGTAACGCTAGAATAAGCGTATATATTTAATGTGTGTACATTGTCTATGTGGCGGGCCAGAGAGAGAGTTACATATGGGTATTGCACTCACTCTGTGAGAACCTTTTATAACTATATGTTTTATAGTATGTATATGTATGTGTAGCGCTGTAAGTGCATAAAGAGAGCGTCCCCCTTCTGTGGGTCTGTCACTCTCCCACTAGTTACTTCTATTGTATATACACACACACTATAGAGACCCTTATATAACGATATAAAACGCTCTTGCCATTTACAGATATAGTACATAATATTAAATATGTACGTGTGCACATTTTTATACATATTTATAAAATACATGTATACTACATAGTATAGATAACTAACTGGAGAGACAACTGTGATTTGTCATGCTCTCTATGCAGACGTATTATAGCACGTGAGAGCTAGTGAGTGATGTGTTATATAGCTAGCTAAGGCTTTCCTTTTTTTTTTTTTAATATATCTACAGTCTGCATGTGTATATACATGTAAAATACATGTAAATTGCTAGAGACCCCCCCCCCCAATAAGGGTCTGTGGGAGAGGTCTACATACTTCTTTATGTACACACACAAAGCTAGCTCTGTTTGTGTTAGAAAGTTTTATAAGGGGCTCATGGCTGTGTGCACACATGCAGGCACTGGCATGCATGCTCACAGCCGTGTGGTGTTACGAGACCAACATGCAGCCCTTCGCTAGCTGTGCTGCATGTACTGTTGGGAGGGTTTCCTGTGTGCCTGACTGGTGAGCTGCCTGCATTTAGTGAATGCCACCGCTGCTGCGCTTGTCCCCCATTTGCCCAGGTGACCCACAGCAGCATCAGGGGAGCCGCTTGATGTGCAGCGTGGGAACAGGAGGTGCTGGAGCTGCTGGACTGTGGCTGAGTGAGGCAGGCAGCCAGCACAACGCCTTGTGAGAGTGAGAGCCACAGTGGGGCTGGAGAAGGCCTTTGAGGTGGGCCTGGAGGTAGGTGCAGCCTTGGCAGAGCTGGGACATGTCCTCTCAGGACTGGTGGCAACGAGTAGCAAGCGTCAACATCCTGGTGTGTGTCGAGCACAAAGTGGGACTTAGCACAGAGGCCAGGCTGAGGTCTGATGGAGAAGGCCAGCTAACATGCCCCTACAGTGCACGGCTGGGGCCTCTGCTTCTCCACCTTCCTCCACCATTAGCAAATACCAGTGAACCCTTCTAAGACAGAGCAGCTACTGGATGCAAGACAGCCGTGCAGCAGTACAAGGGACTCCCAGTACACACAGGAGGGGAGCTGAGGTTGCTCATACACCTTTAAATCTGGCATTGCTTTAATGTGAGTTTTAAGGTGAGTTTGTCACTGCTTTCTCTGAGCAGCCGTACAACAGCTGAAGTGAATGGTGTTCAGTACGCAGTTTTAAAGATTTATGAGATGCTGTTAGAGGCAGGCAAGGTGGCTAACGTGTAACTCTCCATATTCATGAGGAAGGGGTGTTATTTTTATTTTTTTTTGTAAACATGGGGCAACAGACAAAACACATTGAAAAGTCACAACACTCAGTGGCTTTTTCCAAATGAGAGCAATAAAAAGACTGTCTGCTGTCGTGGACACAAGAAGCTCCAGCAGCAGAGGGTAAATACAGGCTTGTAGAAGGTAAGTCCTGTTCCATAACATCATACTCTGGTGGCACAGGTGAAAGCTAAAAGCACAAACAGCCAAAGAGATGAAGTCTTTCTGACTGCAGATGATTGAGGCTGTTGTATCTTCAGCCAGCCCTAAGCCTGTTTTGTTAGGAAAAGTTGCAGTCACAGTCCACTGGTATTTATAACTTTTATTTGCAATACTTTAGGTCCAAGTTTCAAACTGCAATATTTTTACACTCAAGACACAGTCATGCACAATCCATATTTCATTTTTCTATTGCTTCAACCACAATTTAAAATAACTTAATATTGGAAACAAAACCCAAAATCTTAAAAAAAAAAAAAAAAAGATGCTGAGGTCAGTAAGATGGATCCATGCCATCAGCACATTTACAAAGTAAATAACTTAGTTCTTTTTTTAAAAAGATCATAATTACCTCTTAATCCAAAGTTACAGAAGATTTTTCACTACACATTTGTTTTTTATCTTTTATCTTTTTCTTTTTTTTCTGTTTTTTCTTTTCTTTTTTTTCTTTTTCTTTTTTTAAACAGATAACATGTCCTAAAAAAGGAATGTACAGCAAAATGAGATACATTTCTGTTAAACAATGAAAATGTAGGCTCCTTCCTCTGTTTACTTTTGTCTGGATACCCTGAAGAAAAAAAAAATCTAGCAGACACCAGTGTAGATGTAAACTGGTTGCTTCAGACTAAACTGGAGTTTAGAGTAGGTTACATCCTGATCCAGTCAAGAGTTGCAGAATTCTTTTGCAGATCTTCCTAAAATGTATATCTGTGTATGCACAGCATCTGCAGTGCAGACCAGCACCAGTGCACGAGAGTAGCTCCCAGAGTGAATTCAGGCTGTACCCAAGAAGGGGTTGTTCTCTTCACTGGAGGCTACACAGTGTTTGCTACTGGTTCCCACCTAGAGCAGCTCCCCTTCCACTTGTTCACCTGCCACAGCAGATAGCAGCAGCTTATGAGTGTTGCACCTGAAGAGCTGAGAGGCTTTTTTTTTTTTTTTTCCTTGTTGCTGTTCTACAGACCGGTTTAGCAGCATTATTTAACACTAATATAAATAGTGTGACAAAAAGCAATTGCCTCTGTGCAGCTTCTCCTCAAAGGTCAAAAGTCGCAGCTGACATGGATGTAAGAGAATTGCATGCTTCAAATTTGCTACATTGACCCACTTCTGACATGAATAGCTTTGCATGATGGCGAAAAAGAACAATGAGCAGCTCCTTTCTACCCACCTGCTCACTCGGCCATGGGACACCACTGGCCCCCCCGTACTGAGGGCTTTATCAGCACTTAGTTATTAAGCAACAGGTTCTGCTGTCATGGAAGCCAGCAACCAAATTGTCACCAACTTCAGGGGGAGTAGAAGCAGTGCCTGTATCTGATCTCTAAGTCTATGGCTGGGCTAGACACATGAAATACAGAATATTCAGCAGCAAAAGGACCTGACTTTAAAAACAACCACCTGCTGCTATTTTTCTCATGTTTGAAATAGTGGTATGCCAGCCTGTGGCATCTGGGAGCCCTCAATGCAAGCATGTACTTGAGCTGGCTTGCCCCAGGCTCTTGGAGGTTATGCACAAAGTGCAGGGTAACACTGCATCCCTACCAAGCTTATGGAGTTAAAATGCTGCTGGAAACAGGCAGTTCAAAGGGCAGGAACATGAGGATTTCCAGCACTCTCTCTGAGCCAGTAACACAATCTTGGTTAGCAGTCACTGAGCACAGGAAGAACAGAGGGCACAGAAAGGGGAACAACATTCAGTCAAGCATAGAGACTAGAAAGAGCAAGACCTGTGAAAGACCTTTTCAGTTTCTCGCCTTAGGAAAACTTAGCTGTTTCAAGCCCCCTGAAAGGAGCCAAGGCCAGAGGAGAGGTGACACACAGATACTCATGGTCTTAGGTCATATGCTACCTCCCTCAGAGAACTGTGATTTGAATGCATGTGCATGTGGCTCTTCTGACCTGCATTCACAACAGCTCCCAACTCAGACCACTGCATCCAGCTGTGGTCCTTGGGGCTTTGAGTCCCTCTGGCACATCAGCTGTGCAAGGCAAAGATTTGGGAGCCTCACGGAAACCAAGCACAATCCCCAGGCAGCTGTGAATGCAGTGCCACTCAATTAGAGCGCGAGACACCACGCACACTCATGCTGAAACATATGGGCGATCTGCTGGAACCTGTCCCAACGCAATGCTACTGTACTCAGAGGTTATTAAAACAATTAGCACTTTTCCATATTATCAGCTCTAACAAGTTAGATTGCTCCCTAGTTTCCTCACTCAGAGTCAGATGCTAGCAGAACATGGAAGAATAGTTAAGCAGTGAGAACAAAGTTTGCAGGCTCCCACCTTCATGGCAGACCAAAAGGAACCCACAAAGAGCACGTAAGCATCCCTCATTCTCTTTCCTGTATCATTTTTTTTTCTTTTGAGATGACTTGTCACCAAAGATGCATGCAACCATTTGTAGGCTCAGGAAAGTGAACGTTTATATACATGACACATACCCAGGATTATGGCAGTCAGCTCTAAATCACATGTATAAGCAAGATGCTGCAAGTTTCAGCCAGAAAAAGAAATCACCCTGTCAGCTCAAGGACAGACACAAGCGAAGAAAAGTTTTAAAGACCCATGAATTGCCGACTGCACCCGAGGAAACCATGGATGGTCGTTCTTTGCATGTTTCCTGAAAACTGGGGGCTAAAATTAGAGGTATTTACCCACTCAGTTGAAAAACAAAAGCTGAATGTTTATATTTACGAATCTTCATCAGCTTCCCCCATCTTTAAGTTCCTGCCCATGTAGGAACAGTCCACCACGAAGGCCTGCTATCTTGATAATGCTTAGCAAGGCTAAGCTGGCGTTAGCATGCGTGCCCTGGATGTCAAGCAAAGAACAACTGGCTCCTGTCTTTAACGGTAGGTGCTAGCAGAGCTCTCTCTCCGTCTCTTAATCCAGTTAGAGCAAATCATTAAGCAAAGAAACGCATACATGTACAAGCTCAGTGTGAGGGATACTCTGTGGCCAAGCCAATGAGTATATACTGGAACCACAGATCATAGGATATGGTGACATTTCCTACACTTAGAGGACAGAGATAAGTACTTACTTTCCTTCTTGTGGTGACTGGAATGTGCTTCATTTTTGGTGGCAGGACATGGGGGCGAAGGCTGACTGAAAGACCTGCTGAGGCACAGCCACTGGCCTCAAAGAAGTCCAACACAAACAGCTAAAAAGAATACTTCATTTGTTTGTAGTGTGAGTTGGCCAAACAGTACCCAAAGATGGCAAAGAGACGCATATTTACAGAAGTGCTGGACACAAGAAGTAGGAACACAACCCTGGCCTGAGTTTGTGAACAAACCCCGAGAGCACTGTGAGATCCACCCCCCTGTGCAGGCTCCCAGGAGTGTGTGCAGGAGCTGTATGGAATTCTGTATGATTATTGGTTTTGGTTTTCCTTTTTTTCCCCTTTTTCTTTTTTTGTTAAATAAATAATATTTTCTGTGCTTCTCAAGCTTCCCTGACTTTACTGCTGTCATGCTTCTGTCTCAGAACTCACTAAAACCACAGCAAGCTAACAGGTCATTTTCACACACTGCAGGGATGGGAATCATAGGCAAACTCTGGATGTTTTTTTTTTTTTGTTTTCATTTTCTTTAACCATTTAATGAAGTTAAAAATAAACACAAATAACCAGTCTTTTAAAATCTTGGAATGAAAGTGTTTGAAACGTATTTAACATTTACCTATGCATTTAACAACAGAAACAGCCTATTTCTAATACTTTCAAAAATATACGTAAACTAATTGCTTAATCTGAAGATAGCAGTCCAAAAAAACCCGAGATAATTCCAGAGATTTTATAATATTAGCCTCTTCTCTTTCTGGAAGGTCAACACTATTGTCAATCCTAACTTACTTCTTGCACCTGTAAATAATGTACAAGACCTACCCATCTCAGGACAGATTTTTTTTTTTTTTTTTTTTAATATTAATATGCCACATTTCCTATCAGAGTTGGGAAATGATAAAAACAGCTGCCACCCTTCAGTATCTAGTGACTCAGATTTTAGTGCCCGAGACTGTCTCAAGCACAAAGCCTGGTGCCTCCAGATGCTGGAGGTGAGCTTCCCTGTACGTAAAACATTCTCAGCTGGGCAATTACAGTCCATGCAGAAAAAAACACTGGCAGAGGTAATTTCTGTTGAACCCTTTCTACCTCACAGAATTTTTTTTAGCAGAAAAATCTCTGGATTTGCTGATGCAAAGAAAAATATAGAATTTAATAAAATAAAAACTAAGGCCTCTTATTAAAGCAGTTGTATTTAAAGAGCCAGTGCCAACAGTATTCTGTATTCTGGAGCATACAATGATCAGAAAAATAATACTAATATCCAGTTTCCTATTTTTATTTGTTATCCTTGTGAAGTTTTTCTGGAAAGTAGAGATGCTGAGAAACTTACTGTTAAAGAAAATAAATAGAAAAAAAAAATCAGGTAGTGTAGTCTGTCAATGTAAGTATCTCGTATGTCCAGCAAACGTGTACCATAAAAAAGTGCTTTCCTTTCAAAGGACGGCTGTCAGTTCCTTTGTGGGTAGGATAAACTAAAAGCGTTACTGGAAAGAGAAACTGTCACTTGTTTCTTCACTTCTGACATGGAATACAAACATGTTTCATTCAGATTAATGCTTTACAAATGGAGGGCAGCCCTTCTCAAGTCCCAGTCGCTCTTTTTTTCTCAAGGAAGCTTATCTCCCAGGTAGATAGCTTGAGCTGACAGAGAAAAATGCGGCCTCACAAAAGCAGCAGCATCTTTTCATATTTGGGTATCTGAAAATCAAACCTGTTGTACTCCCCAGGACACCAGAAGCTAATTTGTACCTAGCTGTGGTAACTTAACGAGCATCACCTCTCCCTGTTGCCTCAGCAAAGACACTGGGATGGACAGAGCGAGTGAGGGTGGGTTAGTCGGCAGTATTAATGACATTTGCAACACAAAGACTGTGACTAAATAAGAAGCCAAAACCAAACAAGCTAATAGCCTAATTCAAGAGTAGCCCAAACATCCTTCATTCGTACCGGCAAAACAGGAAGGTTTTTTGTACCTTAAAGTCTGCTTAGCCCCTTGCAGGACCAGGCCTAACAAGCTGTTTTACTCATTTTTTCGCTCATTAGGTAAGTGTTGATTTAAATGCTGTTTTGGAGGTCTTTGATTAGTTGTACCAATAAAGTACAGCAACAAATATCCCACACAAGTGCTTTTTCTGAGTGAAGCCGCACTCCATCTTTCTTTCAGAAAAGAATAAATAAAACACAAACGGCATACTACAACTATTCTGCTCCCTTACAAATCAGCTGACTAGTCGAGCACAAGCCTCAGTCACATCCAGGATTCACTCTCCCTCAGCAACTCAGAACTGCATTCAGCAGTGCCTGCTGTATGCCGGAGAGCAGAAAGCAGGCGGGTTTTATGGCTCTAAATGTTTCTGCAATCTACTCTGCATTTCGTACCTTTGCTCTTGCTCAGTGCAAGGCTTCAGGTTTAAATGCACTTTCTTCCCAAGTTGTCTGGGGCACTGGCTCAGGCAGAACCGAACCCTGGAAGCTGTCACTCATTTGCATCAGTGTCACAGTTCCCGTGACAGCACTCGTGCACCTAAAGGACACTCACCTGCACGGAGCCTGCAGAGCAGTCTGGCTGCCTTCCCCTCTGCCAAGAGGGGCACGGATGCTACTGACCTTTCCCAGGAGCTACAAGAAGACAGGGGAGCAGGCGTCCTCACAAGTGACAGCAACGCCCAGCTCGGTTTTTCCCTCCTTTGCTCCCACACAAACCCAGGAGGGCTAATCCCACCGGTCTGCGCGTTGGGAAGCATGGCTGCAGTTACCCTCAGGAGCAGCCCACTGCCAGTTTGGCTCCGACACTGGGGGTGATCATTCTGGTCCCAGGAAAAGGGGAGCACCCAGCGCCAGGCTGCTGCTGCTCGCTGCTACGAGCACCTCCTTCCAGCCCGGGGCTGCAGACGCTGCTCCGTGCTCTGCAAAGGGATCCGCTGGGGCTCGGCACTGAGCAAGGCTGGACCTGCTCTCACTTCACATCTCTCTTACAGCTTTGCATCACACAAGCCCTTTCTGAGCATACTGATCTTTCTGCTTTCTTGTTTTAGTAAGACTCTCACCCATATTACAACTAGTTATACAAATCAAACTGCCAAGAACAGAAACACTATATATTCACAGTTGAAAGCCTGTATCTCAACAGGATATTTTGTCTGCTCCACTCCTGATTCGGTTTTGGTTGGAAATGCAATTTCACTTTCTTCCTCATCTAGAAGTATTATGATTGGGCAAATACCAGCAAGTGGACTGTATTCAAAAAGCAGTGCAGTCTGGAGTTATGAATGAAGAAGACCCTTCTCCAATTCCAAACCATATAAAAAAAATAACATAAAAGGGACTCTGCATCTTTAAGAAAAAATTGACAATTTAAAAGTGAATGTACAGCTTATTCACAGGGAGAGAAGGAAGGGAATCTTCCAACTGCATTTGCTTTACCTTGGAAATGGCTGAAGCAGCAAAGCATTTTCTGTCATTACCTCTCTGTCTTAAGCCCTGTTTCATTTTAAAAATAAATTAAGGAGCCAGAAAGCAGGAAGAAGACACGTGATAAGTTTTTACTCATTGAGGGACTGGAGAACAGTTGTTCTCCCCTCCTACCACCATGACTGCGACTGTTGGTCTGTCCATCCATCCATCCATCCTGCAGCAGAAGCGTTGAGGTTTTATAGAGTTTTTTTTCTCAGTCCTGCTCTGGAGGGAGCTGGCATGGGAGAAAGCCAGCCTGAAGCACTAGCGGCTGCTGTTCTTAATCGCTTCCTTTGCTGCAATGATCAGAGGAGTCAGGCTGGAAAGAGGCTTGGCTAGTTTTAAAAATGGATGCTGCCCAAAGGAAAGAAAGAAACCAACCATTACTTTCCAAACTCAGTTACAGACTCAAACATTATTCCTCTGGCTACCAGGAGTACACAGAAATAGGACTGAAGGTACCATCTGCATCTTCATGTCCAGTATCCTTGCTATCATGGGCAAACATGGCACATCATCTTATTAATCCATTTATCAAAGTGTCTTCAGCTTGCTGGGATTTTTGCCCTGCCAGCCCTCTGGGAATGCTTCTTGCTGCTCCAGAGCCTTGATTCTTTTAGGAAACTTCAAATACTTAGGTTCCTGTTTTCTAAAGACACAAGCTATTTTAGTTGTCAAATAAAGACTAGAGGCTTAAGCTATTCCCAAGGGAACTCCAATACCTCTAGAAATGGTTGTCCCAAATGGTATTTAGGCCACTGAGGTCCAGGCTTTTAGGCTTTTTTTTTTTTTTTCATGCTTTAAGATTGGAGCAAGGAGACAAGGGACAGAGCACTGATGGACCTGGCTCTGGGTTGCAGTGGGAGCTGTTTCCTCCATCCCCTACCCCTCCTTGTGCTGACTGGCACTTTCACAGCAGGGACAGCCGAGGAGCACATGCTACAAAACTCTATCTACCACAGTTTACACCCACCACAAAACCTGGCAGTAAACCAGTAGCAGCTCTCATTACTCAACTATGCCAGGCAGCAAATGGTGCTGTGACAAGTCTCATTCAGCCATTCCTACTTCAGTGGCAGAAACCTTCAACAGGGGCAGGACAGATAAACTGGGGCATTCCCTCTGCTGACCCCTCTGATGCTCACAGGGAGCACCCCAAAGCCCCTTCCCTTCCCACAGCCAAATCTTTGACCATTCAGCTGTGGCTGATTTCCTTGGGTTCCTGTATGCAAAAGTTAGCAACACCATTTCTGCCTCTGAAGCTGGGGCCACTCCAATTCAGTTATTTTGTTACTGCGTAGAACTGAATATAGATCAAAATACTATTTTTTGCGTAAGAAGCATCAAGTCTGGAGACTATTATGGGGGGATTAGTCTGATGCCTTCACATTTAGCTGATGAGAACATCGCTATATACTGCAGCCATTTCACTTGCAGCCATTTCCCATTTTACCTGCAGAAGCTCCTTGGCAGACCCTCGCCTGTCCACATCCATCTCCAGGCAGCAGTTCAGAAAGTCGCGAAACACGGCAGAGAGTCGCTCAGGGTTCTGCAGCTCCGGTGTCCCATTTGTAGCTATCAGATACAGCGCCTGGAAGAAAGGGAAACACGAGACTCCACCTGTTTCTTTCAGCTCCTTAGCTGCTCACACAGACCCTGTTTTTAAGGTCCTATCTCCACTGGCAGTTTCCTCCCTGGCAGAGGATTAGAGACAATTTTGCTATCCCAACAAAAACAGAAACCCTGATGCAGACACAGCTATTCCAACATCAGTATGATTTTGCCTTGACAGCTGATTTCATTGGCTGACTTAGTTAGTATGAACTACACCAGCAGAAGCATATTTTGGTTCTGTAAGTATTGACACTAGCTTTACAAGCTATTTTAAGAGTGAACTGGGTCTAACTATATTATTTCAAAGGATTATTACATAAAACACATTTCTGCTGTGCTCACTAAAGCACAGCTTCCATAAAACCAAAGTAGCCACATTTTTAGTTCTGTTCTTGATAAATATGGTAACTGGATGAAAAAAGGAACAGAAATATTTGGAACGTATTTTCAACACAGCGTAAGTTGCATGAACAGTTATATTAAGAAGAAAATGCATAACTGGGCAGACAAGAGCCACTTGCAATTACATCTCAAAACAATCTCTACGCCATTGAACCGCCAATGTAACAATGCCAAGAGCAATTCCATCCCTATGGTAACCTTATGCTAATTTTGATACTCAAGTAAATGGACTAATGATGTCCCACCCCAGAAATTGCCAAATTGCCAGGGAAGAAATGGGAGGTTTTGGCAGATGGGTTATTGAAAGCTCATGCTTGGTGACACGGAGAAATTGGCTTCAGTTAAGAAATAAGTATGTTCACCAAGCCCTTCAGCAAAAATGGATGAGAAGCAGAACAGCCTATATTCATTTAAACTATAATCCTCATGTTTCAGGCAAGCATCCCATTGAAAAGAATGGAGATGGGATTTTAGAAAAGCTTTTTTTTTTTTTTTTTAGTAAAGAGAACTTTAAATTTCTTACACTTGTTTCACATTTCATCATCACACATAGAAGAGGTAGAAACAACTCAGAAAACAGTGTTTAACCTGAGAACTGGGAGTGTTTGTGGTAAGGTTTGAGTCCTCTGTGAATTCTCTTCCATGTGTATAAATGCCTGTCTGCATGCGCAGTCACTGTGCACTGGCCCCTCCAAACACTTGAAAATCCCAGGCCTTCTCCTCAGTAGCATCTAGTATAAGATAGGCTTAATTTTCTCAGGCAAATTAAAGGACACTTCACAGCTAACAGTATTCATGCAGCTCAGCAAGTCTTCCTGGTACTCTTTTTCCAATCTTCAGGCCAAGGAATTATAATTAATTTTGCAAAACATACGGTAAACATAATGGAATACAGTTCGCTTTTAACATGCTCAGAAGATAGAGATGAGTTAATTCTTTTGTTGGAATATATTACTTAGAAACGTAAAATATTCTGAACTACTCAGACTTGGACATGTAGAATATGTCCAAAAATGTACAGCAATAATAAGAACAGGCCTAGGCCTCTCATAAACAGGTCTGCCATGCTAACAACAGCTCCGCACCACTGGCATTCAAACAGCCCATGACCAAATTGACTTTGTTCTCCTCTTATGTACTGAGGAAAAAATTCCAGGCCTAGAAAAGCAAATGAACCATCCTAGAGTAAAAACAATAAAAGTAAGTTTCTTTACTTTCCCCACAACAGAAGTATCACAAAATCAGTCCTATCCTGCTTGTCTGCAGCTGACCTCAGCCACATGGCACAGTGGTGAGCTGGAGTGCCTGTCCTCTCTGTGTTTAGCTGTGGTACCCAAGGGATTTAATTCTCCAACAGTAAAGGAATACAGCACTGATGTCAAACTTGAAATTTTTATTCCAGCTACATTCAGCTGACTGTGAAACAGGAGTGTCAGGATGAACGAAGCTCTTCTGTTTGCTCATTTCTTCACAATATATGAGTCATGAGAAAGTCATCTTTAGCTATTATTTTACCTTTTAAATATTTCTAGTATTGTATATTTTAATTATTTCTACAAGAACAGAAAAGGTCTATGGGAATCTGCAGCACCTTCTAATTATGTACCTTTTGGTTTCCTGTGATGCAGCCAGTAAAGAAAAATAAGTACAGTCAAAGGAAATGAATGTTTGCAGTAGCTGCAAAGGAGCAGTAAGCTCATAGATCTGTTAGCTTACCAAAAAATAAGAAAAGACTCAGCATACAATTTTAGCTGCAGTCTCTGAAAATAGTACCTCAAAGTTATCAGAAATACACTGCAGGAACAATATACAGATGACTTGGAAGCCTGAAACTGTAGAAGATCCATAGCATTTGGAACACACACTGCAGCTTTTAGGAAAAGTTAAGTACTGCAGTTAATAAATGAGAAAGCAAACAGAAATGCCTTTTTTTTTCTTTTTCTTTTTTTAATTAAAGCTGGGAAGGCCCAATCTGCATTTTGAAGGATATTTACTGCATTGTCCCTCAGGGCCTAGGAATACTCCTGATGGCAGGAAATCACAGTGAGAGAAAAGAAATACCATCACAGGAATATCCAGGACTGTCATGGCTGGAAAATGGTTCCTGCCTGTGAGTTCTGCAAAGGCTGGAAGGGACTTGAGCAATGTTTGCTCTATGTCTGGAAAACAACAAATGTGACTACACTAAAACTGCTATTAAATCTATGATTAATGATCCTTTAGTGCCCTTATAATTTATTGATGAATTTAAATTAGTGCCAGTAACTGAAGCACCTGCATGCCTTACGTTATTAAAACAATCATTCATAAAAATAAAAGAGCAGCCTTTTGCTTCCAGGCTTTGCAGAATTCCCTGAATGTGGTCACAGTGAGATTATTAAATGCAACAACTACTTTGTGTCATCCGCTAAAAACTTAGCTCTAAAAACAGGTCTTGCCTATAACCTCTCCTGCTTGGATGCAACCTCTGGAGTCTCTGACTCCACATACAACAGCAGGTCAGATCCTGTCCTGTTTGGGATGGATTTACCTTAATAGAACTAGCTGGTAACTGGGGAACTGCACTCACTCCATCAATAGCTGTTCACCAGTCCTTGCTCAGGGGCAACAACCTCTGCAAAGAAGCCAGGAAAGCTGATGCAGGTGGTACCAACTTCAGATGCCCAATTTTAATCTGCCGGTTTTACTCAGATACCTGAAGATGCCTTGGACCTGTAAGTGTCCACATTGATCTGAACTCCAGCAGGAGATCGGAGGTGTATGGAGAAAAACAGCATCTCCAATTTAGTCTGGGCAATACCAAGAATAACTGAATGTGAATGTGGTCGGAAATCCAGTTACCTTTTTAACAGCTGACCTGACGCATCCTGAGGAGCCCTAATTAACATCTAAGTTTAAGGAAGCAAGGAGTTTTCAGCATCCAAACCAGTAACGCTAATTATGTTTTTGCTGCCTTATACAAGGCGAGTATGTTTTTTTTTGCAAGGGTACCCCCCTGGAAGCACGTGCAATGTAGGGCCTTCTCTTTGCAGGAGACTGAAGAACTGGTGATGTGCAAAAGCCATTCTAGGTAAAATTGGTCTGCAGTGACAGGCCTGCTGCCTACCAGCTATGGTGCACTCTGCTTGTTTGACATCAGTCTAAACCCAAACCCATTTCTTATACCCTTTCACATGGTGGCACAGCACATACACGAGTGCACTGGAGCCCAAAACCCCAGGGCACCTGCCAAACCAAAACAGGTCTTCCATAAAGACACAGAAAACTTTTTCCATAAAAAGTAGAAGACAAAAGATTGTATATTTGTCATGTTCCTTTCTTAAATAGCATGGCCAGGTTGTGCTGTTTGTTCAGTCTGCAGCACGCAGCCTGGGCTGCCAGAGGAATTACAGCCTCACCACTATGAGAAAAGCTAAAGGTCATGCTGTGTTTTAGTTCTAGCCGTAACAAAAATTACGTATGCAAGTACATAGGTACAAAATTAAGTTCCTCACAGATTCCTGCCTCCCATCAGGAATTAACTGTGTAGCATTTAACTGTTTCAGCTATCAGCCATGAGTTTTTTCCTTGGTGTACCTTCCTCCTCTGTTGCACACTTGAATAAGAATTGGCTGTTTCATTTTAAGAGTTTGGACAAATGAAAACTTCAAAACAACAATGCATTAGTTTACTGCAAGTATCTGTGCATTTTAGAAATTAATAATTTAGAAATCAATAATTATGGCATTACTCTAACCAATGACACTTCCTGAAAGGATCAGGTAACTGATCTACACTGATCTGAGTTTGAAAATACTTCTGCCTGCAGGTATAGTTGAAGCTTGTTTCAGAAAAATTCATCAGCTGGAGAAACTTGCCACTGAAAAATCCCTGGCATCAGAGGTACAGCTAAAACAGATTTCAAACAACGCCCAAGAAATTTTAAGAATCACTGAAGACAAAAATGACAAACTTCTGAACTGGCTCCACCTTACTTGTCTTTTGAGGTTCTCCCATTTACATACCCGAAGCCAGAGTCTGTGCTGATACACTCCAGTGACATTTTTAGAAGCAGCCTTTGCTGGAATTAGTCCAAGCTGACGTGACTGGGATTTTATGTCTAAACATGGGACAGCTTAAAAAGACAGTGGTGTCTGATTCTATTGGCACCTTACCCTGAGAGGATTTTCATTAAGGTAAGGTGGTTCTCCTTCCACCATTTCTATTGCCATGATCCCGAGCGACCAGATGTCAACTTTGGGACCGTATGCTTTTCGTGTCACCACTTCTGGTGCCATCCAGTAAGGAGTCCCGACCATTGTGCTCCTTTTACTCTGTTCAGGGGTGATCTGAGCACAGAAGCCAAAATCAGCTGAGGAGAAAAAAAAAAAAAGTATTGTTAAAGCCATTTAAAATTCTGAAACCAAGTTAAAATCCCTGGTTTATACCTAAGAACGTGATGTTGTTGAATCTAGCTAGAAAAGCGGCAGTGTCTGTTTGCTCTGCAGTGACTATTGCGCACCTGGGGCTTTAGACCGTAACTCTGGTCTCTTGAAGGGGCATACACAAGTAAAAGGCAGTATTTTTTCTTGCATCTTTCTTCTTTCTGTACTTCTCTTTGTGTTGGAATAAGCAATGGAAAAGTCCTTAGCTTTAAGCAGCGGTCGGTACACCATTATAGGCACCCCTTTTGGGTAACTGGCAGGCAGTCAGAAGCAGCCTCACACCCCATCCTGGGAAAGCTGTGCCTGACCGAGAATACCTACTCAATTTGACAGATCCATCCATTCCGAGAAGAATATTGTCGCTTTTGATGTCTCTGTGAATCACTTGGTTTGAATGAAGGAAATCCAGTGCTTGCAGGCACTGATAGATAAAAAAAAAAAAAGGAACATAAGGGTAAAAATTAATGACCCGATTTCATCACACAAGAAGAGAAATAGTTCTAAAAGATTTAATTTCTAGATGAGTTGAGAGTAATGGCAGAACATTCTGTTTTCAAGAGGTATAGCTTGCTGCTTCAACACTACTAGAATAACAACTTTCTAAATGAAGGCACGTGAGCTTTTGAAAAAGAAATGTCAATTATTGTTACAGACTATCCCCTGAAAGCACAGACTGAATGACTGCTGTTAAAATGAATGTGCCATCTCCATCCATATGACAAACTATTATTTGCCAAAAGACAAAGTCACTTTCTTCAGTATGAAGTGGATCCCTTTTAGGTGGAAGTTTGCATGACAAAGATTTTATTGTTAGGTTCTACAGCAGATTTGGAAATAACATGCTAGTCACTTTTCAGAAGTAAACATCACTTTGGGTGGAATGCTACCCTTTTAAGCTGAGGACCGTGATAAATGAGTCTCTATTCTTCTTTGCTATTATTTTAAAATTCTGCCACCAACGTGTTTGCTTTTACAGGCAAGGAATGCAGTATGGACATGCTCCAGGCAAATGTTTAAAGAGGCAAAGTTGAGAACAGTAAAACACAAAAAAAGGGAGAATACACTTACTATACTCTGTTATTGTACTGTTAGTGTAGTGATTCTGGCAGGCAGTTCATTTAAGATGCTCTTTCTTCTCCCACATTAAAAAAGCGACGCAGGAGCAAAGATCTGGACATGAAACCACTCATATTCTTTGCACCTGCTTCAAAGTACCATTCTGTCCAAGTAATCAGAAGTGCACACAGGATCCCTTACCTCCCTACATACAGCTGCTATCTGTCCTTCATCCATACACGTCTCTGTAACAACATCAGTTAAAGAGCCTCCAGCCAAGTATTCCATAACCACCCAGAGTTCGTCGCCTACTAGGTAGCTGAAACAAGAAACCAATGGCGTTGAGATAAATGTGTGTTGCTAAATTGTCTTATGAAAATTAAAACAGTCGGTTTTGTTTCCTGTTCATTTTTAAATGAAGACAGAATGAAATGAATGGACATTCCTTCTAGGCTATAAAGTACGTGGAAACTGTGCAGTCCGAATGAGAAATGCACCTAAGTGAAAAATCAGATGTCTTAGATGGCAAGCAAGTGAAAAATGCGATTCAGTAAAGGCAAAGATGAACGTTGAACCGGAACATATCAGATCATCTGGTTCATCATCTTAAGGTATACATAAGTATCTTGATTAACTCCAGGAACGAGATGACAACTTTCATAGTTGTCTGTGGCAGTGGGAGAGTGTGTGCCACGGATAGGAATTGGTCAACAGCTTGGAAAACCTTATACAAATGCATTCAGAAACAGGGAAAACAGTTTAAAACCTGACAAATTATGTGTGTATGGAAACAAGAACCTACTCTTTCTGGAATCCGCAGCAATGGAAAATGGTTGGAACAGCCAAAGAGAAATAATTTACAGAGTGATATATCTGCATTTATGATAATATGTAGAAAACATGACCAACTTAAAAACAGTGAGGAGGTGGAGCTACAGGCAGTTGTTTTAGTAAGATGTGGTTGATCGAGGTCTTTGAAAAGACTCTCTGAACTCCATACTCCATCTAAACATCAGGAAGCACCTCTTTACCCTGTGGATGACTGGCACAGGTTGCCCGGAGAGGCTGTGGAGTCTCCCCCTTGGAGAACTTCAAAAGCTTCTGAGCACCCTGCTCAGGGTGGCCCTGCTAGAGCAGGGGATGGACCAGATGGGCCCAGAGGTCCCTGCCTACTGCAACCGTTCTGTGATGCTCTGATACGCCAGAAAAGATTAATGCACATAAAGACCAGTCTCCTCCCGTATATTTTTATGCATATATACACATAAATATATAAATACACGTAAATATACATGAATAAAAAAAGTTGTTTTCTGTCAGTAACCAAAGGCTTTTCTTAATCTTTGAGTTTCAATATGTAACTGAACATTCATGTGACAACACCAGAAGTACTTACCTGTCTAAATAGTTAACAATATTGGGATTCTTATTTTCCCTCATGACCAGGATTTCATTAATAATTAGTTCCTTTTTGGGCTGCTGTTGGAGATTCATTTGCTTTATGGCCACCTAAAATGACAGTGAAAACAATGCATTAACTTGAATAGTCTGTTGCACAAGATCAGAGCGAACACAGTGTTTTTGGAACGATCTATCAGAGCTGTGCCAAACTGTCTTGTTATTAGACATTAGAGCTCGGTAACTTACATTACAACACCCTATTTCTCTGCTTGCTTGCGTGCTAGTTACACATAGTCATATATATCTTGCCTTATAAAATCTGTAAAAACGGTCTTTAAATGATCAACCAAAAATCTCTAATAGCACTCTCTGGACCTACATTCTTTTAAGATAGCCTTATTTTATTACCACCATTATTATTTATGCATGTTTTGCAAGCAGCAAGTGATTCTGTTACTGTGAAAATATATAAAAACAGCTGGTAATTCTTATCTTTTAACACAGTTTAGATTTGCAATAATCTGGCTTTAAAGAAAAGAATCCATTCTGTGGTATTTTATGGACACACTCAGGGTTATGAGCAGGGCTCAGGGCTTTTAGATTCTTAGTTATAAAGTGTCCTCCTGTATAGAGCATCACTGGAGGCGGGTGGTATCACTGGAATCTCACACTACCAGTAAGATGTATCTGCTGACAAGCAAAAATGATATATCAGAAATCTCAAACTGTAGCCCTAAAGAGCAAAGGGCCTAAGACACCAACATCTGCTCTATACCGTCGTACCTACCCTGCCTCTGCCTCAACCTGAAAAAGGAAACGATTGGTAAGATGCCACTTTAAATCAGCCACTACTGGGATTGTCAGAATTAAGAGTGCTTTTCTTCAAGATTTGTTTCTCAACCCCTTGGCTCCCACTTCCCTGCAAACAGTTCTTGCCAGGGTGAGCCTGACATTGCCTTTTAGCATCGTGAGCTGTCACCAACACCAGAGCTAAACACGAGCGTAGCTTTTAGGAGAAATCTTTGCCCTGGATACAAGTCTTCCCATTTTAGTGAGTGCCAACCAGCTTCAGAACGACTGAAACACAGAACTGCATCCTGAACATGATCTCTCCTTAATTAGTTCTTGTATTATCCTTTGAAGATGAGAAACATGATGGAAAAAATGCTAAACAGTATTGCTGTCTGAATTGGTGATTAAGATAAATTGGGACTGAGTGATGGCAGTGACCGTCAGCTGGTTACATTCATATATTTGGCAATTCAGACCGAGCGCGTCCTTCTTTGAAGGAAGGCACTTCTCCTCCTTCTGTTACTTCTGGTAGTTCTTAGTAAGGACGAGGGCTGTCCAAAAGCAAGTAATGTAACAAAGCTATTTATTCCTCACAGCAATAGGGGAGTTATAAAATAGGGTTACAGATCTTTAGGTTTTACAACTTGGGCCAGGCCCCCAGACAGTTTTTATGCTGGAAACACATGGAGTTAAATTACACTCAGGCCAATATTCTCTGTAATAGCACAACTTCATCCACACTTCGGAGCAGGGATAAGAATTTCTAAAGCAATACATTTACACTAGCAATAAAAATACTTTTTTTTTTTTAATCAGGCTTGCTGGCATTTCTTTATAGATTTCTCTCTATTAAAATGCCCATTCAGGGATGACAGCCATAACATGGTACCAGGATGGACCAACAATACTGTGGAGAGCAAAGTCGTGTTCAGAAGACGGAGTATGAGAAAACACATCTCGTACAACTGGCCCTAAAAGCTAAGGGTGAAGCATCAGTCTAAGCACAGAGAGCACCGAGGTTCTTACTGATTTCAGAGGGACCAGGATCCCCCTGCCCAGGAATTCAGAGGCACCTTTTCAGGCATAAATCAACACCTCAGCTGCTGGAAAATGGATGGCCCAGTAAGTGTTTAGTTACAGAGGCACAGAATCACATTGGCCTTAAAGAACTTTCACCAGGGAGCTGAAGATAGCAGGCGATGCATTTTGCAGGCTGACACCAGTCCACGCTCAGGAGGAACAGCCTCTGCACTACCCATCTGCTGGCAAGCTGAAAACCCCATCCACAATTCCTGCCAGAGGGGAAAGCACTGAATACCTGCAAAGTCAGCTGGGACTGCCGGCACTTACCTCTTGTCCTGTGGCGATATCTATTGCTGTATAAACAGTTCCTGATGCCCTAGAAACAAAACATCAGCCAACAAATTAAAAGCGTTTTAGTGCCTTCGAGTAAAAACAAGCCCAGATAGGCTATCTCTGCTGCCTGTAGTGTTTGCAAACCGCCTGCGTTCATTCATGGCAGCATGGCACAGCCACCTGCCAGCCCTCTGCCGCGCAGGGAATCCAAGATAACCAGCTCATGTCCAACGTGAAAAGAAAGGGCTGGTGTGAATCTCAAATGTACACCCTACACTATTTTAGTTCAAAACTTATGGAGGGAGTTGTTTCTACGTATTTCCCCCCCCCCCCAAAAACCCTGGAAAATATTCTCCGGTTTTGCATTGTTGGTTCTGAGAATGACTCAGAACAGAAGAACCCAAGACAGCTTCTTTTTGTCAAGAGCCATTCAGCAGACATAGGTGTTAGCGTAGGGCTACCAAAATAAGAGTGAGGGGTTTTGCCTGCCATCCGCCTCTCTTTAAAAGCCATTCTTCCCCTGCAAGGCTGTGAAGGGCCAGAAGGGCCATGATCAGAGGAAATCCCTTTGGGTTTAAAAGCAACTGTGGGCTTATAAACCCTACTGGGGCTTCCTTCTGTGCTAAGCCACAGGCTGACACCGCCATCGTTTATGAAGCCTGTGTTTGCATGGACAGTGAGCCATGGGAGAGCCAGTGTGGGGATTCTGAGACGTGGGAACGTGTACCTGGCAAGCGCCCCATGGATTGAAAATACAAAATCCTTTTGCTCATTTTTGCATGATCACCCAGTTTGTTTCTGTTTACCTGCAGGCTGAAATATTTCTGAGAAATTTTACTTCAACAGGCATCAGAGATTGCATACCAGTGTTGAGAACAATGTTATAATTGGGCATGCTATGTATTCTTTTAATATAAATGCAAATGTGCTTGCCTATGACTAATTGTTGAGATTAATCCAATTTGTTTTCATAAAAAGCCAACACAATTTATTCAGATTTGCTAACACTGTGCTACACCTCCTGAGTAAAGTCCTGTCAGGGTTTGTTTTAAAACAGCCATTTAAATGAGGACGCATTTTGCTATGCCTCAGGCCATCTGTGAAGAGTTTAGATAAAGGTGAGTAATTTAAGTAAAGCTGTGAATTAATTGCAAGGGCTCTGTGATTCTGCATTAGGGACTTTTACTTCTAAGCAGCTATAATCTCTGATCTGTATCTAACTTTCAAACTCTTCTGTAACATCTTCGTTTTAATGCAGTTAGGCAAGTACCAGGACCAACAATTAGATCTGTGTCACTATGATGCAGTGCAACACAAGTTTAAAAAAAACAAGAAAGAAAAAATAGAAGCCCTGAACCCATGCTGCTCATGGCTCCATACTGCTTTGTCTTTTTTAGCAAGAGCTCAGCACAGCTTGAGCAGCCTCTTTGCCAAGCCCTAGTTAACAAAGTTTCCTCCAGTGTCAGCAGCGTTTTCAGTCCTAAACCAGAGACAAATTACAAACCACAGACTCAGCTCTGAAGCTGGCCATTGCTTCCGCACAGGCCTGCTACCTACTGTTCATTACAAAGTGGCTGTGAAAGCATTACGCTGTTTATTAACTTACCAACTGTATGGAGCCACAAGGTGCTACTGTCTGGTTGATTCACTCCTCCTTACGTAAAAAGTTGCTACCTGCTCTTCGCTGAGCAGCCACGTCTCTTGCCTTCCACTCATTAGCTGCACTGAAAATACTCCTCATGTCTCCCCAGTGTTATACTGGGAGCCTAAGTACCTCCTTTACATACTGCAGGATGAAATAATCTGAAGTGCATTATTGAGCACGCTCCCCGTTTTAGTATTTGAGAAGAATTACTCTAATTTACATGATAAAAGCTACAGCAAGTCTTAAACAAATAGCTTTGCATGTAGTTGGAGTCCAAAAAACAGGTGTCAAAACAGTCTCACATTCAGCTGTTCACTGCAATAGCAATGCAGATCTGCAAGACATCCAATGCAGGGTCTAGCTATAACCATATTTTTTTCCTTAGTATGTTTCCTCAGCTCTCTAAATCAACCTGCAGCATTACAGCCATGAGGTGATTACAGCAACCCACCTGCTCCTCTGTAAGAAGGGCACACAATCTTCTGGCTGGAGGACATCTACTTAGGTACCCTTTTAGGGCAGGTATTAGCCACTTGTTTTCCACCAGTTGTTGCGGTACCTTTGTACAACCTCACTCCCAGCAGTGTCAAAATAAAAGAGTGAGGATGATGGTCATTTTCTGACAGTGACAGCAACAATCTGTTCACACACATTTAATCTGAATCTCACGCCTTCAGCTGACACTTATCTTTTGAGAGACTGGCAGAGCTCTGAGTGTCCACTGACATACAAGTGACAGTAAGAACCAAAGCTGCAGGTAGAAAGCAAGCTGGAATCTGAGAAAGGGTTGTCTACAACGAATGGAGAAGAAACACCTTCCCACCAGTGTCTTATCAAGTAAGATATATCTACTATAAAGCCTGCTAGAGAAAGAGCGTGAGTGTGTCTGTTTTTCTTCAGTATTAATCAGTTCTCGGTCAGCAACATGCTACCCTGGGTTCAAACCTCACAGACAGTTAAGGCAGAAAACCATCTCCTGATGTCAGTAAACAGCTTTCTGCCATACGCAAGCAGCAGCACAACCCTGCTCTTACACAAATGGCATTAGCCCTCCCAGAATTACAACATAGCCAAGGAAACTTGGAATGAGTAGGCAGTCTGTCTATTTAAAATGCACGTCCGATACCTCATTTTGATATAATTTCTCTTGTTCTTGTCTCCTCACATAGGAATTATTTCAGATCATTCCTATTTAGAATAAGTGAAGTAGGGTTTCAAAAGGGAATAGCCTGGTAGATTATTTTCAGTAAATAAAACCTGCAGGATCCCAGAGTGGTCTGCCAGCAGGCAGGTGATACATTTCCTCATTAAGTGCTTTGCACATCTACACTGTCTTTATTACTGATTTATTCATTTATTTTGTTTTGCATGTGTTTAAGTTTCTAAACTGTTTTTTTTATTCCTGATCACTGAAATATTTTTAGCACAATGTTTGAAAGAAATGCTATTGAGAGCTTTTATTTATATGACAACTATCATTTGGCAAGTTGCTCTTTGAGACAGAATTTTTTCTTCTTCTTTCTTTAGTGTGGCTGTATTATTTTGAGACACATAAAAATGATTTCTTCTAAGAAAATAAATGCTGCACACTGGAGGGACAGCAGATTGTCCAGGGTCTGTTTCTTGCTGCAGATAAGACATTGCCAGCAGCAAGGTGTCTTTAATGATTCCTTCTGGCCACAGCTAAAATACTGATGAGAAGTGAGAGACAGGAGAATCTAAATGCAGCGTCTGAGTGTGTCTGGAACTTGCCCAGACTCACACTTGATATTTTACCAGCAAAAACACCCAGCCCTTGTTTTTGTATAGATAACTATGATTGGACTTACCCTTGGCCAATTTTTTCAAATCGGGTATATTTCTTCTTAGGGTCTCCCACACTCACTATGCTCCCTGAAAGAAACAAAATTAAAGACGCTCACTTCAAAATGGAGATACCACCTTATGAGAGATCAGACATGCTGTATGGGGTTGTGAGTTGCACGTAGTCAGGTGGGTAATAATAATGATCAACAACAATACAGGCAGCTCTATAGCACAGCTGGACTCTATAAAGACTTTTTTTTTTTAAACAGTCCTTTGGAGGTTACCTGTGTCTCTGGACCTTGACAGGGAACTGGCAACGTGTAAATATATTGATAGGACACGGATATCAGAAACGAACAAATGTCCATGCAAGTGCTTGTCTGTTGTCTACAAACATTAATGAGAGCTGGAATAACAGAGCCTTTTTTTTTCTTCATTCAGAATAAATACTATGTATGATTCTACACAAGTTTTAGTACTTTCAAAGATGAAATGCACCTTGGGTTCTAGAATCAATTTTTATGAATAGATGCCATTTCAGAACAGGAAGACCATAGCAAAGGGTTTACAAGAAGGGATCTTCTCAATCTTTCAGTAGTTTGCCAAAATAATGTTTTCATCCTTTTAAAGAAGAACATCTCATGTTATAATAAATAATTACGGTTGTTTAAAAAGTATGACCCTCACAACTGATTACCTCACAATTATTTACAAAGGAGACTGTGCTTGTGCCATTTTAAGAACTGTCTTGCTTGCCTTCACCCTGACCTGGACCAGTAACAAGCATTTGACTCTCAGCAGGGAGATCCTCACAGTTAAGAACCGTGATGCAAAACAACAGCAGCATTCCTCTGAAACCAGCATAGCTAGCAACAAAGACAGCTGCACAAGGAGATGCTGGTAATTCCATGAGTGCAGGTGATGTGATGCACAAAGCAGGCCAGATGGGGTGCTGCCACCTCCTGGCAGCTCCTGGCTGCAGCAGAGGGAAGGCAGGGCCAGCCCGTTTGGCCCAGGCATGGGACATCCAGGTCCCAAGCAATTTTGGAGCACGCGCCATTGAAAGCCAGAATTAGAGCACGCACAGCTTGATGGTTTCTTGCCCACTCAGAGATGTAGGCAGTCTGAATGGGAAGGAAAGAAAGCAGCAATCAGTATACTAAGTTTATATCGAGTGAAAGAGCCAAAATCTGCTAAATTCAAACAAATCCAAAGGAGTTATTCAAAAACAACACTTTTTTCTGGTCCAGCAGTTGCCTACATAAAACACAAACAACAGTGTCTAAGTTGATGGTTAAATGGCAATCCAAATGACTTTGAAAAATTTAAGTGTGAATGTACATCACTGAAATGCTTGGAGGAGATTAGCTTAGGAGGAAAGATTGCCCACATTTTGCAAAATACTTTGACTGATCTGACAATATTCCTGCATCACCAATACAAATACGTACTTATTCACCTCCGTGTCCAAAGCAAAATGAGGTGGCATGCCATTCACTGGAAGCAGTGAAGTAGCAAACACCTCTCCCGCTCTCCAGGCCGGTTCTCCAGGGCAGAGGGCTTTAAAAGCTGGATGCCCAGCCAGGGATCCTGCCTGCCAGCACGGCAAGGAGACAGGGCATCGACACCATCTGCTACACTCCTTGCTTAAACAATTTTCCTGGTCCTGGCAAGATCACTAAAAGGAGCTGCAGGGGAAGAGGTTTCCTTTGTGCCGCAGTACTCACTCCCCTCTCCCGGCACTCCAGGAATGCCAGCCAGTGCCCGCTGCTGATGGCACTGCAAGCACTCGCTGGCTGAAGATGCTGACATAGTCCCAAGTAGCCTGAAGTGATCCTGCCCTGCTGTCGCAGCCTGCAAGAGATACTGCAATTGTCTTGCCTGGAGTCAAAGCCAAGGACATAGCACTTAGATGACCCTGGTTAACTTTTGTATTTTCCTCTGGTCGGAATGCCAAACGCTGCCCAGCTCCATGCAAAGCAGAGGACACACCGTTTTCAGCTACACTTCAAAATCCATAGCTAAAATTGGACACCCTGAAGATGGCTGTTGCCGAACTCCTGCAGTGGGATCCTGGAGCAGAACAAGGACAGCTTCCCAGCCAAAGTGAGAACTCGCTGAAACATGCAACCTGAGATGAAGCTTTTATTCTGCTTCACTAGAATGGGTCTTTGCTGTAAAACAACTCTTCAGCCAAGAGGATTATGACCAGAGGACTCTGGAACTCACTTTTTAATGGAGTGAAAGAAGGGACATAACCAAGAAAAAGCATTCCCTCCTGCTCGTCCAGGAGGAAGCTCGCACTGCTGAACTTGACCACCCCCCACCAGACCGGGATCCCCATGAATCTCTGCAGTACCAAACCAAGCACTGCCGTAACCTTGTGCTGGGCTGGGTAACAGGAAAAATACTGCGTTGGTGTTGTCCAGCTTGGTGCTGTTCTCAGCTAGTAAATGGAAATGCATATCTACCAGGACAGACACCAGAAGTTCACAGATGTTCATGTTAGAAAGGACTACAGAAAAAGAGAGACCGGAGAACAAATACTTCGAATAAAATTTTTCCCAATTTGCTACTGACTCAGATTTTACAGTCCTTCCTAATATCTTGAGGAGGTGCTTTTGCAAGTTACTTGTTTATGTCTGGTATCCTGTAATTAAGCCACTGCTTTTCAAATATGATAGCACTGAAATCAACAAACGGGCTGGTGTGCAGCTCCAGCTCAGAGGAGCACCCCCTATTCTGGACCAGAGATAAACATACCAGCTATTTTGGTGTTTTTAAGCACTTTCCTTTACTAAATCCTAAATTAAGTGGATAAGAAAACAGAATTGGGCCACTTCTGTTTCATAATTACAGTGGAACATATTCATGATTTCATTACAGACAGAGTTTTGTTTGACCTTATCTCAGTATTACAGGCTTTACTCCCTAGTAAAACGTGTAATGAATGTGCCTCTAAAAAAACTCAAGTTATTTCAAGCAGAGAAGAGTTATGAAAGCAATTTAATATAAAAGAGGTTAAGGGACATCATCTAAGAGTAGAATAAAACCAACTGCAGAGTAAGTAGGCAAGGTGGAGAAGTCATATGAGTTTGAAAACAAACAAACAAACAAAAATCACCCAAACCCACATGCTTAAATCTAATTAGCCCATGACTACAACAGAAGAGCATCACCCCCATTTTTAGATGGCTTCATGGAAGTACAGAAAGATTTTCATTGTCCACATCACAATTTGCCAAGGCAGATCTTCAGACCTTGCACTGAGTATCAAATTCTTAAGAAAGTAAAAACATGAAAGCATGAAACATTTCAGAGGTGTAACCCTCAATAACTCAATGGCTCAGTCCTGATCTAGGTTACACGAGCTTCAATAAATGATATGCATACTTAATGTTCAAGTATGCAGGGTACCTGCAGATCTCATGGTAGATGGCCTGCCTCAAACATTTAGCCTCAGATGAAGGAGTTATAATTTCTCCCTTTATAACCTGACATACCTGCAGATAAACTTCCTGCTCTGGAATAAACACATTATTTCATTATCTCCTCAGCTAAAGCCAGGGAACTTATCCCTTCAGTACCCCCTAATGGCACTGAGATGCAGTTCTATACGGTCCTGTCAACCTGCCAAGGGTGCAGAAAACGACACAAGCAGCAAAGAAATGCTTCAGCTTCTGCAGTCACAGCCACCATCAGTGGCAGGGACGTAATGACAAAGGTTGGTTCAGCACAAGAACGAGCCACTGACAAACCACCGTGAAGAAGCCACGTACAGACTGTGCTCTTTCCAAGTGGTTACCTCCATTAAAGGCACAATATTATTGGCTTTGAGATCAAACACAAGGAGGCGTAGATCAATTAACTCATTGTCCTAACAGTTAACAGGAGACAGAGTGAACTGGGGTACCTTATCAACTCAAGGGTTTGTTATCTGACAACACAGCACTGAAAGCTAGAACGTGCAAGAAGCTGATTATTGTGCTGTAAAACCATAAAGGGCTTAATGTGCTTGCCTAGTGTACAATCCATGCAGGGCTTTGGGGTTAACAGTCAGGATTCTGATGGCATTAACTGGTTGGGAGTCAGGTATGTCAAGGTGTCATTTATCTGAGGAATATGCAGTGAATGTGCTGGAGGCTAGCTCCTGAGAAACGCTTGCAGTGCAGTTTTATCTGATCAGGTCACATAGCTGTGTCTCGCTGATGCCTCTTTATAAATATAAAGCTAAGAAATAAAATAAGGATTGCTATAAAAGTATTTTTTTTAATTTATTTTGAGGCACACTGAAAACCTGTTCTCTATCCATGGTCTCAACTCATGTCCTTTCAAAGGAGTCCTCTGTCAAAACAGAGAATTCTTATAAAAACAAGCTCTGATATATTAGTGGTAGTGGTAAGAACACTAGAATATCCTTGGAGGTGTCCCCCTTCATGCTGAAGGAATGGGCTTAGTTCCGTAGCTGTCTACAGGTTAAAAGAGAAAGATTCCTGTATTTTGGCTCCGATGACTGGTGAGAAGTCAGGAATCTAAAGAGAATTTAGGAAGCCAAACATTCAGCTAAATTTGGGCATCAGCACACTGGAGTTCACGAGGTCATTCACTAGGCCACAGACTTCTGCTCAAGCAGAAATAATCTCTTATTTTGCCTTTAGCACAGGCAGAACCTCAGGCAAATCCAAGCCAGTCACAGCTGGCCTCAGAGGCAGAAGGAATATCCAGAGTGCTCCTTCACTTCCTCTAAGCACAGTAACAGTTTGTGTGAGGAGTTGTAATTGACCCTTTATCACTAAACTAAGGTTGATCATTTGGTATATAAAATCTTGAGACACGCATACAATACACTGCTTTATCAGACAAGAAATACAGAATACGTACTCAGTTTCTCTAGGATCTCCTCGTCTGTCATCTTGGACTTTTTTCGCTGCCGGTCTGTGTTTCTGTACAAAGTATTTGTGTTCGAGTTTTCAGGCTGGGGAGTTGTGGCTTCTTTAGCCGGTGCTGGTGCAGCGACAGGTTCAATTACAGAGCGAGTGTAGATCTGTGACAGTAAATTACTGTGTGTCAGAAAGGTGGATTGCAGAGTTGCCCCGAGACTGTGACACAAACACTTAGGAAGATGCTGTCTGCCACACCCAGGACTCTTAAAATGTTCCTTTTCACTTTCCACTTCTCAAATAAGGATAAATGAAGACTAGTTTTACACAAGTTCACGGCCAGTTTCATTTTCTATTTTATTTTCTGAAAGATGACTGAAACAATGAATTTACTGTGCTGCCAGAATAGAGAAATGGCTATGTCCAGGGCCTTGTTCCTTGTTGCTCATCTGTTTATATGGGTAACAAAATGACTCGCAGTTGGAACTTTGCTAACAGTTCCAAAGATGGCACCAATATAGTGCTGAAGGCAACAGTTTTGCAACAGAAATAATGAGCATTAGGACACTAGTTTTACCCGTTAAGATAGGTATCTGAATAGAAGCAGCGAGCATTTCCCTTTTCTGGTCATAACTGCTGAACTGACTTCTTGTCAGTGTTTCAAGCTTTAAGTAGCGGCCACTAGGACCTGCATTATAGTCTTTCAGACTTCCACTTTCTCTTCATATTGCACAGCTGTGTAGGATTCTCACCAAACTTCAGCCATGTACAAGTTAATAGTGTAGTCTAAGTTATTCATTTAGCTCCTCATATAGTGAAGAGGGATGGGTACCTCCAGGGGATAGTTTCTCCTGAATGTCCTACACAGGTGTGCAATGGATCTGGTGACTGCTCCTTCCACTTGATGACACAGCAAGCCCACAGATACTTTGGACAAAGTTGTTCACTTTTATCCTAGCAGCATTAAAAGAAACAATGCTAGCTCTTAGCTGATGCTAAGATAAAATTCATTGTTCCAATCAGCAGCACAGGAAACTCTTAACTAAATAAATAATTAAGTTCCATCAGATTTTCCTGGTGTCAGTAGCTTGGGTGAAGCAATACCCCATGACAGGGCTCCAGCCCTCAGACCCTTCACCAACGTGCCCCAAGTGCTGTCTGATCAGAAACATTCATTACACCACAAGCAGTGCTGACTAAAGCTGGGACCTACTGATTTTGTATGTTCAGGCCGTGGTGCAATAACAGGCGGAGGTTCATTGTCATCTTCCTCTTCCTCATCTTCTTCATCCTCTTCTTCAGAAACAGAAGGCGCTAATGGGGGTTCTGATGCTGTTTTTGTGCTCTGTGGACAGACAGTAGCATGACTGACAGTCACCACGTTGGCACTTGGGAGGTTTGATAATTACATACAACTCTGCTTAGCTATCAGAAAGCAATCTATACGTGCCTATAGTAAGTCCTAGACACCTCTCTTACACACCCTACAATTTAAAGGTTACAAATTACAATGTTTTGTTAATTCATCTTGGTGTTTTTCATTTTTGCTTTTTAGTTTTTACAATAATCTATTACACATGCTACTGAACTGTGTCATGTGTACATTACTGGAGTAATGAATTAAACAAAAACAACTGAATAATTCCCATGTTTTGTCAAAGTCTGATTTCACCTAAGTAATGCTTGAATCTATCACTAGAAATCACATCTAGTTACTAGTTCATTGCTTTGGCATTGTGTTTGCAGAAATGGTACCAGTTAATTAAGTTAACAGGTGTCTGCTGGCTAGGTTAATTAGCACACTTCAAAGTGCAAAGTCTCCTGCATTTGTCTTGCAGGGAATTTTGCTTTGTAGAGAAAGGCTGTTTGTTGCTTTATTATTTTACCCCGGGGGTAGTCACATTACATGTTTCCACAGTGCTGAATTTCCCTGTTCAGCTCCTTTTCACTACCGTCTTCCTCTTTATCTAATCATAAAGCAACACACTGATCTCTCCACTATTTCTCTCTTACTGCGACAGTGACCCAGAGTGAATGCAGCCTCTCAGCGGCACGGTGCATCCTGCTGACCTCTTGGTGGCTGCCAGGCAGACGTCCCAACTGCTTACCCAGGCTCCCATTACAGCAGCGGAGAAAAAAGCTACTGCCAGGGCGCAGTCGACCTTCAGGCAGAAGTACAAACACAGGGCAGGCGAGGGAAGTCTGGCTGATCAGTTTAGACACAGATAAATGTCTATGTGTAAACAGAAGCTTAGAGTGCAGATATTTAAAGTTGAGTGAGTTGAAACCCACTTATCTTTAAAACGGTATCAATTTAGTATAGTGCAAATAGCAGTAACGGAAAGCCCACAGGAAACGGGGGGAACTAATTCATCTTCGCACCGGTGCTGTACTGCACAGCTGCATTCGGTCACCTGGATGTGAACACTCTGGCATATATGCCAGGAATACACACGTGAGAATCCTATTTTCTGTGAGTTGCAGTTCTATCACCCAGCTTTCTAAGGTAAATGGCTATTAATGTGACCAAAAGTAGGGGGGATGATACAGGAGATATCCTCAACACTAGTTTAAGGGGCAATGCTATCAAGGGTGCCCTAATGGGAAGGTGTACATTACTCTGTCATGTATTAAATCAGTGTATAGCTTTCTATATACATCACTAGCATTTTGCTTACATGGGGAGAGAAGATATTAAGGCAAAAATAACGAAGGGAATAATCACATTTCTGCTCTGTTAAATTCTTATAACTTTTTTTTTTTCCACTGGGCTCCACGTTTGGTCTAACAGCACTAAATTGTGTAGCTAGAACTTAAAGTCATATTATTTAATGCTAGACTCCCATTAAGGAGTGAAATGAAATTTAAAAAAACTCCAATGACTGCTCACTCTTGTCAGAGTTGTTTTCTTTATAACATTCAACCAGTATCCTATGAGCAGGTAACTTTCAAAAGCTGACATCTTGACGTCTCACTGCTGGCTATGTTTACTAGAACAAAATAGCACAACATCTGCCAGTGTGTCCATACCCACTGGAAAAGCTGTCTGGAAGGTTTTACTATGCTCCCATGAAACCCAAACTTCCTTTTAAAAGTTTCATGTTTTATGAAAGATAATGAAAGTGGTATCAAATGAAAATTTATTGAAAAAGAAGTGTGAATATTCAAAGATGATTTTCATTTCATTATACACAGTCTCTGCTGTGTAATCACAAACCGAAAACGATGTTGCTTAACACTTGAAAATAAAGGCTAAATCCCTACTCAATCATTTGCTATTTAATGCACTAACATTAACACTAATAAATCTGGTCAATATTAATGTGAATGTCATGAGAACATCTTTGGGATTGCTACAGCAAGTCAGTATTAATTAGAGTGAATCATTACTTAAAACTTTCTTTCTATGGTTCCAGTGAGTTACATATCAATTATAGCCTTATTTATATTCAGCTACATATCCAGCTGTACTAAGGATAAATCATAAAATTTAATAGAAATGGTTTCCAAGTTGTTAAAACTATATGAAAATGGGCTAATTAGACAGTACTGCATATTGTTGTGAATTATATATTCCACCACGGCTAACAACAGTATGCAATCTTCTGTCTGCAAAAGCAGACTGTATAAGATCTGTAGAGAAGTTCTTAAAGGGAACTAGAAAATAGCCAGTAATCCTTTTGGTGCTGCTGCAAAGACACTTAACGTACTTCCTTTCAGCCCATAAGGCTGGCACTCTATCATGAAAGTCAAAGCTCACAGTTTGCTCCACAATCACATGCTTTGAAAGCAAAAGGTTACTTTCACACTCACCGAAGGATGGGCTTCTATGTATCCATGGGCGCTTTTATCTGCAATGTGCACGGGAAAATTAACACCGTTATAAAACAGGATCCGTTGTGGGGAATCCCACAGAACAAGTAAATCCAAACTGAAATCATTTTTCTTTCACAACGTCCCTCCAGTAACAAGAGTTATTTTACACAGAAAGCAAGAAGCAGGACAATATACTAGGGTATTGTTTTTCTACAAATACAAATTTTTCTTCAACATCCAATGCTTCCACTGCCCAAAAGAGCTAAAGCAGTTATTGTTTTTTGTTTGTTTTTAAAATAAATTGCATGCATTGATTCTCTCTAGCTTGCTGCACGTGTCCCCATAAAAGCTTCAGAATCCCCCTTAGCTAGGTGGGTTCTGTTCTGACACAGCCCAGTAACAGCTAATTAAGATGCTAGATCCTTCTTTTAATGCTGGACAGGAATACATCCATCCTTCTAACTTTCAGTAGTACTGAGCTCAGGAGCATACACTAACTGTTTAGAATTTTGCATTTCATCACAGAAGTACTTGCTATTTTAGCAGACATTAAATGATGCTTTCCCTTAAAAAAGAAGACAAACATTAATACTTTCTGGAAATAACTGCACGGTTTTTAGAAGATCCTCTGAGAAGCTGCCCCAGCCTGCATTTTGGGAGTTGTATTGGTTGAACCAGCAAACTGAGGAAATTACAGACTCCAGCACCACAGACTATCACGTGTAGGAACTGAACCACTGCAGGCTAAGTTACAAATGCTTTCCACACCCTGTTGGACACAGACACCCCCTCATCAGCTGAAGCTGTTGACACAAGCTTTACCAAAACAAACGCATCTTACTGGTATTTCTGTTTTAAATGCATCTCAGTTATTAAGAAATAGCAGAAGAACACATCAATACAAAAGCCAGATGTGCTGCATCTAGAAACACCACTGCTTTCTTGCTAGATCTGTCACGAGCTGGGGCTTGATTAGTGAAATGAGAAAAAAACATGGGCCAAAGGAAAAAAAAATAAAAAGGCAAACTACAGCACAGACTTGCTTTCTCATTTCTGCAACTCTAGACTACAATTTTGCAGAGTGTACACAACCATGAGAAAAATGACACCACCATCACGTTTTCAGGCTTTGGCATGGTAATGCCTAAATCATGAGGATCTTCCTGGAATGCCACAGAGATGGCTCTGGACATTACTGCTTCGGGACTAGCACAGCTACCTTGGGACTTCTCTACAGCTCATACAGAAAATCCTTGAAAATTCTTCTCTTCATAAAATACCACGAAAATTCCTCGTAGTCCATAATCTATTGCTCCTAGGATCCAACAGTAATTCATAAGATGAACTAAACGGGTGTGCCCTGTACCCCTGAACACTGCGAAGTAACAAGAATGCAAAGACATAAAATAGAAGTAAACATGATCTCTGGCTGCTGATGCTTCTGAATAAAAATGACAGTGACTGCCTAGCATCTTATTTAGTTCCGAAAACAAGACAAAGAAAAGTTAGAGTTTCAATGACATTCGTGGACAAAAGGGGAAATTAACTCATTTCAGGAGTATCCCACTAAGAGTAATTTTCTAAGGTTGCTTCTTGACCACTGAGCATTCTTGAGCTTCAGTTTGATCCACTTAGGTGCCTGACATCCCTTTTTTTGCAGTGAGATGGTAACTTACCTCCTGACGTAAAGCTCATATATTTCTGGTTGTTAACTGTTTCTTTGGAATCATAAAATTTGAGGACGTCTAGAACTGCTTGTGGGTTCTTCTTCTGCTCTAGTTTTGTTATGTTGGAGGTCTGTAGTAGCCTGGCCCACTGCTCTGGAATGCCCTGTAGATGCCAAATGGAAAGAATGTTAATTTAGAGTATTTAACAGCTGCAGCTGTACAGATCTTTACCAAGATCCCATGCTACCTGTAAGATTACTTTCAGAAATTTGGATTGATACCTTACATTAAAATGAGAAGCTTAAACAGTAGATGCAATCATTCTCTTCTCTAACAAAATACAGAGATAAAACCAGGATCCAACTTTAAAAAGAAAAGAAAGTTATGATCGTGACAGGAAAAAAAGTGCATGAAACTCATCTTTAAATCAATTCTGCTCTTCCATGGAATAATGATTTAAGGCTTAGCTCGTTTTCCTGGTGATTCGGTGCAGACATGACAAGACTATTCTATATTTGTGGACAACACAGTGTATTTTAGGAGCTTTACACTGGATTTTTAATGCTTAATAATGCAAACATGTTGGTGAAATGATCACTGCTGTCTGATTAAAAGGTAAACCCCACCCTGATAGGACAATTTTCAGCATTATCAGGGAACAGAGGGGTTAAGCATCTGCGTTTAAATTGTCAAAATTGTAACACTGAGTTGTACCACAGCTACTGCTGTTAAGGATGTCTCTTTTCTGAGCTCCTGCAGCTCTGTATGTTCTCGACTGTAAAACTGCAGAAATTCAGGACTCAGAAAACAGGCTGAGAGTGCCAATGCCTTGTATGAATTCTCAAACATCTAACGAGGAAGGGTGGCATTTGAGAACTGATCCAATCACTGAAAGCCACAACTCCGCATTGGAATTGTATTAACAAACATTGCTTTAAATATCCAGTATAATTTCCTAAATTTGAGAGCCTATAATTTTCCCCATTTACTGCACAGCCAACATCTACCAGCGAATTTGTAGGGCTTACTGAATGAAAAACTACACCTGAAGTGCATTTACGCTTACCCTTGGTGCCACCCCAACCTAGATACACATTTTAACATGGCTTCTTCCTAAGAAGTTCTCTGCAAAACAATGTGTGACATGGGCCTCCAGAGTTTGGGATTAATGAAAAAAAAGTGGGATAAGCCAAGCAACAAATCTACTGCACACACATCAACCTGCTGCTGCAGTGCTATGACATCTCAAAGAAGCACTTTGATGCAAGCTTCTTTTGGGCCTGTGACGCACCTCTGGGAGCTTCCCTGTGCACATCTGTGAGCCATAGAGATCTGGCTGTAATGGACGTAAATAAAGAAAGAAAAGAAAGTTAAAACAGAATGTGGGACAACTTAGAAGGTGGTAGGAGGTGAAACCAATGGGCCAAAATGGGGAAAGTCCCATCTAAAATGGGAGCTCTGAGGTAGGTACTAAATAGGTGGCGGACAGGCTACAGGAAGGCAGGCTTAGGAAAACAGAAAACTCATGACCGTTCCAAAGTTTGGAAGCATCATTCCCCCTCCTCGCTTTTTTTAAGCCAGTTTTTCTCTCCCTTCTAAAAATGCATTACTGAGGATTAACGGCAAGTGACTAGAAAAATTACTCATGGTTTCTTTTTCTTTTTAATTAAAAAATAAAGATAAAAGAGAAATATCTGGGCTTTTACTGTTTGTCTAGTTTTTAAAGCCAGGTCAGCAATTTTGAATGGCTCTACACGAGATTTTCCAGTGGTTCCCCAGCCCCACAATCACAATTGGCCACTGCATGAGTCAACAAAGTGCAATGGAGAAAGTGGCTGGTGAAACTCAGATTTCGCACTGGGAGGTTGTGTGTGGTCATAATCCAAATAATCTACATGTGCCAGACTGAAAATTGGGGCAATTCAGAAGGCTTTATTGAATTAATAATGTGCAACTTCTTTGGAGTTTTAGCCACACCTTTCTCCCACTTGCAAATCCTGTAATCTTGAAGCTTTAAAAGTTTGGTTTGGAACCGTGTCTTATTCTAGACTGGGGATCAGGAAACTGTTCCAAAAATGCATGCCTCACAAGATGCACTCAAAGCCCTGCAAACCACACTTCTTCCTCCATTCAGAAAATGCAACTGTTTCTTCAAAATCAATCAATATAAAGCTCTGGAAGCATGCTCCCACCCAACAGTTTTGAGCCAATTTTATTTTGGGCTTTAAATCCTAATTCTTAGCAAGTGGGGTTGCTCCAAGCATAGTGAAATGGAGATATAAAATACGATCATGAGCAACAACGCAGCTTGGTACTCAAGGCTGAAAGCCAAAACTCAGGAGCCCATGCAGGTGTCCCCAACTTTGCTTTGAGATGCAACTAAGGGCAATCAGGTGATGCAGCCAGGGGGTGACTGTTAGGTGTTAAAACATGGTTCGATGCATCGCACATAACCAGTAGAGCAAACACCAATGGCATGACAACTGGAATAATTTGAAACTTAACAACAAACAAAAACATACGAAGAAACCATATTTGTACATGTATTGCACATTCCCATGGCACTTCCAAACTTTTGAAAGAGACAGACAGTGTTGTCACTAGACAGTGGGAATATTTGTACGTGGTATGGCTACTGGCAGCCCCTACAGCAGGACTGCCCGGCTGATACACCAGTTGGACCCAGGCTGGGACAAATCAAACATGTCAGATGCGACGTGAAATGCAATGCTTGCATCTGGAGACTCACTGGGGGCTGACAGGTAGTTCTTAACAGCGCGATTCCCTTGCTGACTGACATTTTGCTCCACTAAGGACGGCAGAGTTAAGCCTTGTGCTGGCAAGCTGCATGGGAGGAGTGAGGAGTCACCTTTCTCTTTGGTTTGTTTTAAATCAGTTGGAGCCTTCACAATGTGCAGCACTGCACTTGCACAATTTAGGAACAAGAATTGCTGTAGAAATGTTGTGAGAAGCAGCAGCCGTCTCATGTCTGCTATTTTCAAAGGGGAAAAAAATATATTAAAAAGAAGTAGTGCTACAGCAGTGACAGTGAATATATTTAGCCAGGTTTTGTCCTGTGAAGGGCTAGGACCCGTGCTGGTGGCATCTCACACGAAAATCAACAAACTCCAAAGCTACAGACTGTTTTGATGCAGTGGATAATAGCAATAATATTCACACTGATTCAAACCGTCATCTCTGAAGTAGATAGAGAACTTAGAACTCAAGTGCGTTAGCCTCTGCTTCCCTCCTTTTTGCTGCAGCTGGCAGGGAAGCACAACTAACTGGGATCCTCGCCACCAGCCAGCCAGCCTAGGAGAGAACAGGTAATGAGTGACCCATCACGTTTGCGTAGAGCCAGAAGGAAAGTCTGAAGCACAAGGCAGAAATACAGGCAGTAGGTTGAAAGGAAGAATAAATAGAGGAAAGGAAGAATAGCTCAACATTCAGTGGGGAGAGCAGTGAAACAAGGAAGGAAGGAAGAAATAAGAAACTCCAACACAAAAATGGAGAAAACAAAAGCATAACATATAACGTGGTAAGAAGATAAGAGAATGGTGCTGAAGAGAAACCCGAGCAATAAAGTGGCTACAGAGAGAGGCAGAGAGGACAAAGAGAAAAAACAGGGTAGTAGGGAAAACAGTATTTTAAAATTTTATGCTAAGTTTCTGAATGCAAATGACCACATCTGGGTACTTTAAATGAGTATTTAATCAAGCACTAGGGTTCAGCACAAAAATAATTTTTGAAAGATTTTATATCTTTTTTTTTAAACTAAAGCTAATTAACTAGTCTACATACTTTAAATGTAGCCGTGTTTCCTAATTACTAAGAATTTTTCAGTTTCACTACTTCTTTGAAGACACGCTATCATTATGTGTGTCCTTTTCCTTTTACTGTTGCTAGTACTATTACTGCTGCTGTTGAAGTGTACAGAAAGTTTCCAGCCTCCTGAAATGTTTTTGAGAAGCAAAAATAGCAACAGAAGTAAAAAAGTGATGAAGAACCCACATTTAGGGCTCAAATTTCAGAAATCAACCAGACTTTGTCCAAGCAAGTGATTTGTCCCATCCTGTTTGGTGTATGCAGCACACACTACAGTCTGACATACGGTGAGAACACAGTCTGACCACTTAGCTCACAGGGTACTACTGATGGTACGGAGAGTTGCTAATGTTTCCTCTCACCTCCGCAGTTCAACCAAGTGTAAGCTTACTGCCATCTCAGCTTCACTGAGTAATGGTTTCAGCACCTAGCCAGCAGTCTGAGAGAAAACGCTTTGAAGTCCCCTGCAGACTTCAAGGAGCTTCTATCAGACTCATTTTTCCCAATGCTTCATATACTTTGTAATATAAGTAAAAAAAGCTGATCACCTAGCCTAACAGGCATAGTTTGAAGATTATTGAATTAAAATGAATGGACTTCAACAGTGCTGCTGCTTTCTGAGCATCCCCAAGAGCTGTCTGCAGAGCAGCTGGACTTTGCACTTTGGGGCCGATTGTCTACAGCAAGACAGACGCTATGCGCATATGTGGGGTTTTTCAGTGCTTTCCCAAAGACTGAATAACCGGCCTGTGGGACTGGTAAAACCATACACCTACGTTTTTCTTAAGTTTTCATTTTCCACAGACACTCTGCTGATAATCCTTGGAGAAAAAAAAAAAAGCAGCCTGAATCAGAAGTAAAACACTCCAAACCCTAAGCCCAAAAAATAAAGGTCTCTTTCTTCACAGCCTGGCTGTTGTCATCTGAAGTTTCTGGCAACAGGCAGCTATTTTACCATCAAGAAAGCAGAAATTTTAGTAAACATGCAACACAGCAGTTACTTACTGTGAATTCTCCAGTGACGGCATCAAACCCCACGTGAATCGTGTGTTCAAAGTCTGAAGGAAGAGAGATCTCCGGACGTTCTTTCTCTTTCTTCTTATTGGCTAGGGGCAAAATGTTAACATGCACTTATTTTCTGTACAGCTTTTCATTCAAAAATTATCACAATCATGTGCGCTCAAAATAGGGTTTTAAAACTGGGTAACAGTTCGAAGGTTACTTGACAATTAATACAACACCAGCCTGAACGTCAGCCCCTGCTTTGAGAAGGTCTAGAAGGTGATATTTGATTTTGGTTTTCTTCCAATCAGTGTCACAGCTGCCAAAGCAAGGGAATTTAAGTTCATGAAGTAGTCTCCTTATGCCACCTCTACCCAGTATGACTTCTACTGTCAGTTCTTTTCTCCATCAAGTTTTCATATCTAGCCACTAAATTCCTGTTTGACTTTGCTCTCTGGGCTCCTGCAGAAGTATCCAGGACGTGCACGTGTGAGCCTGTCTGCATGCGTCTTCTCCACCATGCTCTGAACCTGTCAAAGTCAGCCAACTCAGAGAGGAGAGGTTTTAAAGATAACCAGGTTCCTAAAAGTCCTGTGAAAACAGGCAGAATGTTTGGCAAACTCCCAAACACACAGATGAAGGTAGCATAAACCTGCGTTCAGATACCCATTCTCCTGACAAGTACTTGAATTATTTGGCTTCCCTGGAGCACCCACACGCTCCAGGAGCGACCACCACGTGGTTGAACAATCCCGTGCAGAGCATCTGTAGGATCCTCTTTAGTGCCAGGGGCGTATCTGTAACAGCTGAGTGGGAAGCTGCTGTTCTACCAAACACATTTGTCATCTCAGTGACAAAATCACATCCTAATGACGGGAATGGAGCAAATATTACAGTGTCCACTTGTAGTATGGGAAAGTTAGAAATGCAAACTCAGGAAATAAGACACGTGAAACTCTCATGATGCATGCAAAAAAAAAAAAAAAAAAGACATCATCTTATGTCTTTAAATTGAGCACCCCGCACCTCAGGATCCTGCCTTTCCTCTACCACCCTTCCTATTCATCTAACGTATCCCTGTTTTAGGTATCCTCATTATGGTCCTGAGCAGCTTGTTCTGTAGGTCTGATGTAATACGACTTTATGCTAACAACTGAGCGACCCAGAGCTATACAAGATGTTTATACTGTGCTTGTCTTGATGGGACCCTCTATCAGGATCTCTAAATGCCACTGCGTTACCATTTATTAACAATAACAGGAAAATGACGATGTGTGCCACAGTTACACATCAGCAGGAGGGAAAGGAGCAATTGCTCAGTTCCCATCTTTATATTCGATATTCCCTCCATGTAGTGCCAGTGACAGCCCTGCTCTGCACATTAAAAAGAGCTGGAGGAAGACAATGCTGCTAGCTCAATCACAAGCTTCCCCTTCTACACTGCTATCAGCCAGGATAGAGCTTTGCAAAATCTGTCTTCTGTCACATCAGCCTTCGCTGCTCATGGACTCGTAATTAGCCTGCGTTTTAGTATTACATTTGCCCACTTCTTGAGTTCCCCCAGGTGCCTCCCCCAAGGGCTGAGCTCCCAATGCACCAGCACCCCTCGCGTCCTGGGTCTGCCTTTGCTCACAGACAGCAAGGCTCCCCACAGCAAACCACTCCAAGTTGTGTTTTATCTTATAAAGGAAAGCTTCTCCTGCCTCATTTTTCTTCTTCTACCTTGCAGCCTCGTTTAGCTGGAAGATGGTCTGCTCCTCCTAACTAAAATCCAGAGTACTTGGGATGTTTCTAATTCTTTCCCTGCACTGTTGCATTCATCCTCATTAAATAATTAACTGCCACCTTTCAGCTGTACTGCAACCCCCTACACAATGCTCATTGATGAATTATTTTCATTTGGCACTCAATAAAGATAGCAGCAATATATCACATATGAACGCAAAGGCTTTTTGCCTTCTTTTATCTCTAAGGTGGTGTTGCTTTAATTTTCAGGATAAATGTTGCCAGTTAGAAGATGTCATCTTTGTTCAGCATGCCTAACTTTTTGCTGTAGATAACACTCACTGGCTTCTCCTTACCTCACCATTTGCAAGCAAATGCAGTGAAAATTAGATTTAAAGGGTCAACAAATTCAGTTTAAAGAAACAGTCAAATCTGTGTGTGAAACAAGGTATTAGAGAAAACGTTCCATCAACAGCAGCACTCGTCCTTTCCAGGCCTCTCCTGCAGGGACAAGCATCCCAGCTCATTCCTCACCATTTGGCTCCTCTGTTTCACAGGGCTCTGCCTACCAGGTGCACACAGAACGCCTATGGACCAATGCAGATGCGGTGTAAACTATATACAGAATTAAATATCTCTTCGCAGCACCCTCATCCCCCCCCCCACTCCAGCAGCCTTATCCTTTTATTTCTCCTCCACTAATATGAAACACTTGGAGCTTCATTCCTTTCCTCTGTTCTTTTCCTGGACAGGAGGCATCCAGATGACTTCAGGTCAGACTCCACTTCCATCCAGCACCTTCACTGGGAGCGACGTTACTCACCCAGTGATCTTTACACAGATGTACCTCTGGAGGTGAAAGGAGGATCCGAGCCATGGTGGGCCTGCCCCCCTCTTATTGCCTTAGGTTCAGTGTTCTGCAGGGCCTCAGTTCACACGCTATATTAATTTATTGCACAGCAAGTGCAGGGGGGTTAGAAGAGCAAGGCTGGATGCAAACAGCTGGAAGAGCACAAGCCATTTCTTTCTGTTCTCAGGTCTCCTGAGGCAACAGCACTTTGCTGAAAGGAAACACTGCGGTCCCATCACCATCGCTACCTCCGAAGAAAATGGCCCATGTCACAGCTTTGGCATGGGATATGGGGAATGGGTTCGATTCCTTGCTCCACACACAGACTGCCAGGGTGACACCGGGAACATATTTCAGTATTCCTGCCCCAGGAAACGGGGTACCTTCCCCAGCGATGGGGCGAGAGGAGCTGTACCAAGAGGTGGGAGATCAGGTGTGACTTCAGTGGCTTGCTTTGACTGTAGAAGCACAGACTGGCCCTGCGCAGTCATCAGTGGCTTACCAAAGCAAGGTTTTATACGCAGAAGTGCTCAAACCCTAACTGAAAACCAAGGTATTACACTCCGGTAGCATAGCGCTGCCAAACAGTGCGGGTCCCTGCGTGCAGCAGTGTCAGCACAAACCCCTGCCTGTGAGGGAGCACAGCACCACCTCCATCCTCGCATCCCTGCTGTCTGGGGAGCAAACGAAAGGCAACACAGCTCCTGCAGGTTTGGGCACGAACACCCTGCCACGGTGTTTTCATGTTCGGTGTGCTAACACCAGCAGCGGACTATCACTATAAATCTGCGAGGCTGCAAAGTGTTGCACCCAGCGCGAGTAGCCATATTCATCACCTTCCATGTTTATAAGCAGGACTCTCAAAAACACGTCTCTGAGTCTGCAAAGCGTGCATTATCCAGCTGATGCCCTGACCCACACAAGCCAAGCATGAGATGAAACCACCTCAAGGGGCTTGACCAGCCAGGTTAAATTTCCTCCATTTATTACTTCACCCAACAAAATTAAGCTATAACTCCTAGCTTACTTTCCCTCCCAGCTACATTTAAATCCATGACACTTGCGTGCTTCCTAAGACTGCTCTGTCTGATAGTTATTTATGTCTATTTTTAATGTCACTGCCCATTTCCAGGAGGGGATGTTTCTGGATCTCCCTGCTTCCGCACGCATTTTGCACTGCACCTCCTGCTTTAGAGCCATGCCCTCGGAGAGGCACAAACCACCCTGCCAGCGGCCAGGGGAAGAAGTGACCCGAGCCGTTCTGGGAATCAAACAAGCAGGGACAGATTTTAATTCTAGCCTTTAAAAAGCATCAATTGAAAATTCATTTTGTTCCCAGAAGGAAACATTTGGGGAAGTGCTCTGCAGGGTGAACCTGACAGATCTGCCTGAGGCATGGTCCAGCAGGTCACCGACAGCCGAGGTCTGCGAGGACACCTGGATTTCACCTAGCCCCACGGCCTGCTCAAAGCTGGCCACCTGGAGCAGCTGCCCAGGACTGTGCCAAGCTGAACACCCCCAAGGATGGAGATTTCACAGCCTCTCTGGGCAACTTGTTTCAGTGTTCAACCATAACCACAGTTTAAAAAAAAATAAAAAATTGTTATACTTAAATTGCAAATTTCAACCTAAAATTTCCTGTATTTCAATTTGTTCACACTGCCTCCTATACTGCAATGGGCACAAAAGACGAAGTCTCCGTGTCTTTTTCCTCAGAAGCGCTTTCCAGCTGGATGACCCCAGTGCATACTGGTGCACGGGGCTGTTCCTCCCCAGGTGCAGCCCTCTGCATCTCCCTTCCTTGACTTTCACAAGGTTCCTGTCCATCCATTTCTCCAGGCTGTTGAGGTTTCTCTGCCACACCATCTGCTGTGTCAATCACTCCTCCCAGTTTTCTATTACCTGCACACCTGCTGAGAAAGCTGCAGTCTGTCCTATCGCCCCACTCATTACTGAAGATGTTAGACACTGCTGGTCCCAGCGTTCAGCTCCTGGGCTACTCTGCTAATGACTGGCCTCCAGCCGGATTTCATGGCACTGATCCTAACGCTTTGCGACCAGATTTCAACTAGTTTTCAGTTCACCTCACTGTCCACTCATCTACATTGTGCTTCAGCAGTCTTTCTCCGACGATGTACCAAGGGAGGCTGTGTTAACACCTCACTAGAGAAAATACCCACTGCTCTCCCTTCACCACCAAGCCTGTCATGTCAAGGTAGAAGGCTGTCAGGACGGTTAATCATGACTTCCCCTTTGTAAATCCATGCTGACTACTACTGGTCACATTCTTGTCCTTTATTGGTTTGGAAATGGTTTCCGGGAAGATTTGCTCCAGTAACTTTCCAGGCACCAAAGTGAGGCTGACTGGTGTGTGGTTCCCTGGATCCTCCTTCTCGAGGGCAGAAGGGCCAGTCACTTTTTTTCCAGTTGTCAGGCAACTCATCCAATCGCCATGACCTTTCAAAAATAATTGAGTGCCTTGCAATGCCATCAGTCAGTTCCCTCAGCACTCATGGGTGCTGCCCATCAGGTCCCATGACATTAAAAAAGAGGATTAAGTTTCCTTGATTCTGCAAATACATTAACTCAAGACTTACCCCATTCTGCCAACGCATTTTAAAGAATGCAACTCAAATGCTGTTTAAAAGATTCTCTCTGTGACCACACGCAGCAGGTTTTAAAACAAGCCATTCTGCATCCACTATCACTGCAGAAGCAACAAGCACGAAAAGCCTTGCTCCTGTTCATGGAATGCAAGTGTATTAAAAAAAAAAAAAGTGTCAGGCATATTGCCTTCTCACTTCTGCAAATGTGTTTTGCAAAGCACGCAACTTCATCTCTGCTTTTACTGCAAACCCAAAGCGAAACCCAAAGAAAAGGATTCCCCAACTTAACTGTAGAGGTATTTTTAAAAGGCAAGTCGCACAACGTGTGTGCATGTTTTACTGGCTTCCCAAAGACAAGAAGTAACTGACTGAACACCTCCTCCTCTTTTGAAACATGTTACTAGAGTAATTGGAACAGAAGGCTTTGGAAGGACTTTTAATTACCATGTTCAGCAACTGAAACAGAAAGAAAACAGAGGCAGAAAGTAAACACAGCAACCGACAGAAAGCAAGACAAAGATGGAGCCACCCGTTCGCACTGCTGATACTTTACTTTTATCCCCTCCTCCTGGGAAGATGGAGCGAAGCCTGGCTTTCTTGTTCTTCTCCTCAGGGGCCATGGGGAGCGGTTTTGAACTGTGGTTTAGTGCTGAAGAATCGCGATTGTTGCTGTTCATTCTCAACGGTGGGGCTGGAGGTTTCTCTTCAATATCCAGACTATCGGACATCTTCAGCAGCCCTCAGAGCCTCCTGCAAAAGCAGAACAGAAAGCATGCCTGTCAAGGGAGGATGCCAAGACCGGTGTCCTGGGGTGGAGAGGAAAGAAAAAAGCCTTCTGCTGGAATAAGGAAGCCTGTCTGTTAGAGGTTTGCTCTGAATAAGGTTACTGTTGTTTGCTATAAATACGTGCAGTGACTAATTCCTAAAAATCATTGTACCACTTCAAAAATAAAGTTTTTTTTGTCTTTCATAGTCTTTTTTAAAAAAATATTTACAACTTTTTTCTTCATGCAGTTGTTTACAAACCAAACCTTCCTCTAGAACCAGACCTCCAAAGCCAAATTCACATGACTTATTAAAACTATCTTGTACCCTAGTGGACCATTTATATAATGTAAGAAAGAGGGTGGATGTTGGGCTGGTATAGATAGCAAGCATTAAGATCTGTTCCCTCCCCACTTTGTGTTTGCAGAGGGTTTACTCCTGAGAGGGTGGGGTTTCAAAAGGAACCATCTTGCCAAAGGAAATTTATTCAGAAGTACCGATTAAAAATATTTTTGCACATAAAAATGAGCAAAGCATTTGCTTTAAAATCAGTCAAAATCTAAGCAGGAAAACGATCGCATCCTGAAAACATTCAAGTCTTCCTCTTTCTGTTCTGGTTCACACATGGGTACTGTACGGTTGTTTGTGGCAGAGCTTTGAAAACAGGACCATAAAGTCCTGAGCACGGTACATCAAAAGGAAGGGACATGTACAGCCTTCTGTTGACCCCCTAAGAACAGGGTTACTGATCTAAGGAAAAAAACACCCAGAAATTGTTATACAAGATTTGCAAGTTGGGGAAACACAAGGCAGGTACTGCTTTTGAAATTACTGATCTTTCTAGTGTATCTTAAATATTAAAATTCAAGCCTGGATTAACCAGCTGGTTTAACAAACAAGCAGTGCTTGGTAAAATGAACTCCGACTGTTTTAAGACCTGAAAATAGAGTATGATTTCAAACAGATCAGATGTGATGTGGGCTCTAGTGCATATTTTTAAAGGTTACAATTCTCCAAGCACCTTGCCTTCCAACCCCTCCAAAATGAATGTAGCTCCATTTATGGAAGGCACATGCAGGCCACTGTGCTTGTCGGATGGATCCTCCCGTGTGCTGATTCACAGACAACACACGTTAGTGCGGTCAGCAGCTCCTCTCTTAAATCTGAGATGAGGCAACTCATGTTTTTAGCTGCAGAAGTCATAGCTTTCTTCAGGAGTATCAGCCAAAGACAGTGACTGTCACTTACACAACAAGGTCCTGCATCTCGATGGGTAACAGCACTGCTGCACTCACTTCAGTCAGGTAAAGCTGCCTCTTTTGTTTTTTTAATTATTTTTATTTTTTTTTCCAAGACTGAGGTTAAAGCTTTCTAGAATAGCATTTACTTCGATACAGCTGAAATTTTGCCAGGATTTCCGGCTGATATATCAATAGGGGATGATCAAACCCACGTTGCCTTACTTGAGAATTCCTTCCGTATAAAAACTAAATGACCAACTGAAAAATGTAGAGAGGTTTACTCTAGCCTGGTTTTCATGATGACGTGGACATTTTAGTCTTTGTTACCATTTTCAAATCACTACACATAAAACAATCATTTTTTATTTTTTTTTAATTACTGTATTTGTTTTTAATTCCATCTAGACAAGATCCCATAACAACAGATCTGGGATTCAAAGCATCCACCTAATGATAAGAACAATACAGGAAACATACTCATCACATCTCCGTCTTGCACTAGTCCCTGGGTCTACAAAGCTGGGCTTCCGAATGTCTTGATCCCCAAGGGATCCCAGGATCCGTCCCCAAGGTCGCACAACTGACAACCCCAGCAAAAGCTGGTCCAGCCCTCTCCCCAGCACACACAGCGCAAAGCGGGGATCCTGGAGATCTCGATTCACCAACACATACCTAAAGACATCACTGACGCCTGTCTGCTCACCTCCCTTGGGAGAGCAGTTTATATGAGCACTCTTCCCAGCTGACTTCATCAACTGGTTTGTGTTATATCAGTGATCTGAGTTAACTGGGCAGACTTTGCCTTCAGAAAGTTCGGGAGACCTCAAACAATTGCTTCACTAGCAGATCAACAATGTGTTCAGCAGCCAAAGGGGATGTCTACTGCTGGTCTCAAGGCCACTGTGGACTGCTAGACCTTACCTCCAGTTGAGTTTTCACCTCCACGAGAGCTAAGGCTGAAACTCAGGCACCCACCGACCAGGTGGTGGTCCCCAGAGCCTCGCCTTTGTGCCTGGAAGCGTGGAAGAGATCACGCACCCTTAGCTAACCAAGTTGTGTGCTGGAGGCAGCTGTCAGACAGAAAGATGCTTTTGTCGCTTGGAACACACCATTTGGGAAACCACAGAAGCGATGGGCACAGAAAATTCTGGTCCACTGGCATGTGTCCGGTCCCCACAAGAGGGCTCTGCCGACACAGCCCAGCCACCCAGATAGAGACCTACTGGGAGACTGGCTGTGATGGCAGAGGAATAGGGCTCAGCTGCCTATGGAAGCACGTATGTAGGCAACAACGTGCTTTGTACCGTCAGGGAGTAGCAAGAGTTATGCCCAGGCGAGGGTTTCTGCTGATCTGGTTTTCAAGTACAGACTAGCCTACTTACCTGGAGAACTAAACGCTTTTGTATATTTAGGTCAAACAGTTAACATTAATAATCTTTGTGATTCTGTCCTGAAATGCAAGAGGGTTTCCAGTAATGAGGAAAAAAGAGCCAGCATTGAAAAGGACTGAAAGGTAGCAGGGAGGACTGCCCAGCAGAGCCATGGTGCTCCAGAAAGCCCTTTGCAAGCAAGGCTCTGCATCCGCAGCATCTTCCAGCTTGCACCATCAACGTGCTCTGAGCAGGCAGACATCCTGCAGCCACGCTACTGGGATGCTCTTCTTTTCTCTCTCAATACCAAGCAATCCTCACAGACTTTTATTTGCTCTTTAACCCACCTACAAATACTTCTCTGGTGCCAAAGACAGCCTTCGCTCCCCAAAATCATCAGCGTGAGGGCGACCACAGAAGCAGCAAGGCACGTCTTCAGCTTGTTATCAAAAGCAAGACGTTTATTCTGTGAAGTCTATTATATGGCACAAAGCTTCAGCTGCCCTCAGAATGGGACAACTGTATCTGTCACTGTATCTGTTTGTAAACAATGCCAGTCTGCTGAAATAGGTCCTCCCATGGGATTTCGTTCCACAAAGAATACCATTAACGGTTTCTGGCCCAATTTGCCTATGATGTAATTATTTCCAAGATCTTGAAAGGAACACTATATTTTGTTCAGAGCTGTTTCAGGCTCAGTTTCAAGAACTGTACAAAGCTCTTTTATTCACTTCTAAACCAGAAGAAAAAAGAGGGGGGGAAGATAGCCTGAAAGGTTTAATGGTTCATATTAACTTCCTAAAGCTGGTCTAAAGGAAAACTAAAGCAAACCACAAAGCAATACACACTGAGAGACTTAAAATTTATGGTTTTCCTGATCAGAGCCCATCTGCTCTTCCATTCATTCTAATTTTGAGAATTTCCATATACCACTGCATCATGGCAAAATAAGATTCACTATCATATTTAATTTGAGTGTTTTGTACTGATTTGCTCCAACTTAGAGAAAACCTCCAAAGAATGGAGGGCCAAGAAGCACATAAGCAGCACATAATCCACTGAAGACCTTCTCCTAAGAAGCTATTGAAAGCAAGCGTCTAGGCAAGACAAAGAAAGAAAGAGAAAAGAAAACTCAACCTCCCACCTGTATCAGAATTGCAAATTCTAGGAGAATAATGCTGAATTTGTAGAGTAAGGTACTCCACGCCCGAAAGATTGCAAAATCCACAGGACTGACTGAAGGGAAAGGAGCACTTCCAGGGTTTCTGAGCTAATATTCCACAACTCTTGCAAATCCAGGGAGCCATCACGGTGTTGGTTTTCACTCGTGTCACATTTTTTAGAATCCTCCTGCAGCCCTGAGGGCTAGGGAGGAAATTTAAAATAAAAACAGAACTGAGACTGCAGAACAATTCTGTGGAGGAGGTGAGGGCCTGGCAAAACCTCCCCACAGACCTGTGAAACACCGCACCCTGCTTCTGAGCGCTGTGACAGCACACCTACCAGAGCACTTTGCCATCCCGCGCCAGAGCTGCAGCAGCCACCCAGGTTGTCCTCAGGGACAGCTTTTGGAAGGGCCCAGCTCATGCTTGCCAAGAGGATGGAGCGCACAATCATCAGGATTTTCTCACCTCGTTCCTCCAAGACCCCATCAGAGCAGCCAAGGTGGTGCTGGTAACCCTTTTAAAACAAACTGGTAAGACAGTAACGTGCAACAAAGGCGGATGCCCAACACCTATGTCCAGAGAAAGCTCCTTACAACAGCCAAAGACTTTAAGGGAGTATTTAAGGAAGCAGACTATTCTACTGAAAACACAGCAACAAAAACATATTCAAGTACATTAGCTAGGGCTTCATGGCCAAGTGGAAAAACTGAAATTAAATTCTCAACCAGGTCGGTGACTTCAATGCAACTATTACAGGGTCAGGGAACAAATTCAGTGTCCCTTTCATTCCACCCCACCTCTTCCTACCATCAGTTTTGTAAGGGTAAAGACAAACACGGACTTTAAATACAGGGCATTCAGCTTCTCCATGACTCAATTCCCCCTCTGCAAAAACCTGCCTTAGAATATTTTTTGCATCCAGTTCTTGCCAAGCTAGGGAAAGGAGAGGAAGATACTTAATGCACCCAAATGTCTTCAGAACACCACACATGCAAAAAATTGGTTCAATTCAGTTCAAGTTCAGAGCAAAATCTCGTGCTGGGCCTTTATCCCAGTCAGCTCTTCACCCGCGTGTATCTGGGGAATACTGTTTGCAGATAGGTCTTGAATAGCTTTCTTAGGTTAGTCACGTTATTTCCAAGTCTGCAGCGTTCAGACATGACTGGTTCCAATTAAAACTCACAAAGAGCATCCTGTTTGCAGAGACACTGGGGTTCATTTTCAAAGCCTCAGAGATACTATTGCAGCTTGTGATGCAGCAAAACTGTTTCTAAGATCCCTCGACTGGAAGGAGCCATGCCAATATTCAGGCAGTAGCTTTGCAAATGTAACTTGAAGACGCAATGCTCTTTTTTTCCCCAGAGCTCTTTGTTTATAAATATACTTCCTGCAAAAAGCTATTTTATTACTTAGCTGTATGGGCCAAAGTCTGCTCCCAGCAATAGGCATCCGTTTCCCAGAAATCAATGGTGGTGTAACCGAGAAGGATTCTTTCTAGGTATTGAGTACCGAGATACTCTGTTAAATATTAGCTGAAGGTATTTACACAGTACTTTCCAGCGCAGTTGCTGGAGGCCTGTATCTGTTTTTCTCCATCCACGTGTTCATTTGCAGCCCTTTTAAAGCTCATTTGGAAGCGCAGCTGGTGAGCTGCACAGAACAGATGCAGTCAAGAGTTTCACTACTGCCATGTGAGAGGCTTGCTGCCTTCTCCACAAAACGTGGGTATGGTAAAGTATTTCCCTGATGTGTTTCTGACAAGGGCCACCATGTTCAGCATCTGCCCAAGGCAGGGCCGCTGTCCGGGGCCTACCACGCGCATGTGCCATGGGACAGCAGCTCCTCGCCTCTGTTTACTGCCCTAAAAAACGGCAGCATTCACACAAACTATGGGGGGAATTACAGCCCTAGAAACTCTAAAAGATATGCCTCACTTCCATACTGCCTTTCACAGGACTGTCTCAAAGCACAATACAAACATTTGCCAACTAGGCCTCGGCGCTCCCCTCACAGGCAGGTAAACAAGCTCTGGGCTGAGCAAATCATTCAAACACTGTAATTTCTTTGATTAATGTACTCTCTGTTTCTGTTTGCAAACACCCTGTAAGCAGCTTATGATTTCCTCCAGTATATTCAGAAGTTATTCTCTGAAACTTGCGACAAGTGACTTCTGGCCTCTGAACAGGCCTTCATAAGCTGCATGCAGGCGGTATTTTGAATTCGGGTTGTATCCAGTCAAAACTACCCTGGTCACAGGGACTTGTAACTGTTTCTTTTCTGAGATGGGATAAACACAAGGCTGAGAATCAAGTTTCTGTTATGAATTGCAGCATTAAGAGTTTTACTAAGTGACTCACTAATACTGGTTTAAAAGTCCCTCTTGACAGTTCATTTGCAGGAATAATGTCAAATAAATGAACAAAAGGATGTGAATGCAGTAACAGTCAGTTTAATGGTCTTACTTTACTACACATTTCTTCAGATTTAAATTATTCAGTCCTTTGTCTGGACCCCAAGAGTCCCCCAGTTAAGCTGCTAAATGCCAGGAGCAGACTGAAGCAGTGGAGTCTGTCAAAACTGATCAAAGTAACCTGCAAACACTTCGCTTTCTGCTTAATTCTCATTTCACAGAATTTTTCAATAGACAGCCTTCCAGGATCTCATCTCTCCAAACCCTTAGCCCACCTAACTGTACTTCTTTCAACAATTCTGTTGGCCCTTTCTTCACAAACTGCCAACGCAACAAGATGCAGCACTTAGCAAAATGCACCTTGCTTGTCTCACGATGTCCCTTCACCCGATCCGCTCTAGGCACCGCTTCCCTCGTGGCAGAAGCTTGCTGCTGCTCTGCAGACTCCTAGCACCCAGTCCCACTAAAAAAGCCGCACGCAAAAAGCAAAGTATGGGCTTTTTTCCATCATGAAAGCCAGGGATGTTCAAAGTTTGGCATAAGTTTACGGGCTGTGCTTATGCAGCACTTGAGTGTACGAGGTAACACCAACAAGGCTACCGAGGCTTCGATGTAGCAGCAAAAAAACAGGGAGAGCAAACTCTGCAGCCTGCCGGGATGGGGCTGAGGCCCGACCTTTTTGCTTTGTGGGTGTTTTAATCATGTCAAAACAAAAGAGATCCTCTTAACCCACGCTCACACTGGGGTCCTGGCCACTCACTAAACCGCGTGAGCTTTGGGATGGTCCCATGACCTGGGAGGGGAAGGAGTGAAGGCACAGAAGCCGCCTTCCACACTGAAACCGGATCTGGGCATTCGCTAATTAAGCCTCACAGCAGCCCAGGGAGTGAGGCAGTACACTCCAGCGGGTGAAGTGAGTGCAGCAGGGCACAAGACGATGGACGGAGAAATGGCTGCAGGGCCACCTACAGCACACACCCACTGTATACGGCTTTTAAAATGGTAAGAAACACACTCTGAGATAACTCTCAGGATCAGAGAAGTAACTTAGCTTCCCGTGACAAAGGGAAGGGCTGCGGGTGGTGCACGCCAGCAGACCGGGGCTCTGGGACTCCTCTGCCACCCAGCGAGAGCCAGCGGGGAGCTCCCAGCCTGCGGGCTGCCTCTTTTAAAAATATTGGTAAACCTTTCCCTGAGGCTGATGAGAAGCAAGGAAGAAAACCAAAAAAGGCATTCAGATGTGAGGAAAACCCAAAATTCTTACCACTCCGCCCCTTTTGCTTTCTATTTACACAGCTGAAGGGCTCCGCAAAGCAGAAGAGGATGTCCCCGTGCCAGTCGTGCCTATCAAATATCCCCCGTTCCACCAGCTCGCACCCCTCGTCCTTGCCTACACATGAAAGCTTCTGTGCAAAAATGAAGTGCAGATTTAAATCGCTGTAAATACACTGAAGTAATTGTCTGTATGGACTTCATTATTCTCACTTCAGAGCTCGTGTCTCAGATTCACTTCTGCTTGCTGAGAGGAGTCAAAATTAAACCAAGAAAGGCTACTTACTGGGGATGGCTATGTCACACCAGCAGTGAAAACCCCATCACTTGGACTAAAATAGCCACGACAATGATTTGAGTTTGCAACTTCAAGTCTGTCCTGAAGCACTGCCCAGGACTACAGCTACAAGAAGCCAGCCCCTCCGTAAGCCATGCAGGGAGAAATGCTCACAAGCAGTCCGCTTGCCGTGACTTCGGCATGTTAGCGTGGCAACGATCCTGCCCAGGCCCCTTCCTTCTTGCATCCCCAAAGTGCTTCCAACTCACGCTTTCTTACTGACATCTGGGAAAGATGGGAGGCTTTGGAGCAGCATCTCTGCAGTGGCTTAACCAAAGGACTGTGACGACGCTGGGGAAAGGCAAAGGCTCACACCAATCCTCAGAACCCAGAGCCGGGCTTCCTCCCCGCACCAAGTCAGAGCACCCTGCACCCTGGCATGTGAAACATTCATCAACCCTCCCTCGTCCTCTCTGGTGAAGGCGTGATAAAAGTAAGGCACCAGACTGGCATGCATGCTTCACCTATAACTGAAAATATCCCAGGAGAAGCCATGCTGTGGTGTTGCATTAGTGCAAATGTCTCTTACTTTCCACATCACGCGTGTCTTCTCCTCCGCAAAACTCCCTTACAGCAACATACCTGGAACCACGTAAGGAGACGTGAGCACTCCATACTGCTAGGAAGTCCCTGCCTGCCTCTTTACACAGCTTCAAGACATGCAGGTTGAATTGCCAGTTCTTCCACCGGCCTTGGACAGCTTGCAAGCATCTTTCCCATACTCCTCTCCCTTTTATCCTCTCTTCCTAATTTCTTGTGCCTCTCTAGTGTGCACGCACTTGGGGCTTGTGTCCAACTCACAGGCACAGCACCACGTAGCACCTGTGCGGAAGGCTGACAGCACCACGAGCCACCAGCAAGAGGCCTTGAATTGGGCCACTCTCCAGCACAGCTTTGAACCCCAGCTACACTTGGGCTAAAAGAAAAGTCATCGATCTGGGCAGAGAACACAACAGTAACCGTGTTTTGGCAAGTTTAAGCTTGCTCCCACCACTGTTCTCTCTCTCGCCATTAAAACTATAGCCATGGAAGCCTCTCCTTGCTTGGACTTCCATAATAAGAGTTCAATGTATATATAAAGTCCCTGACTTTGTACTTTATGGGCACCCTAAATTCCTACTGAACTCCAGCCAGTGCATTAAGACTGCCTTTAATAAGCCAATTGGCATCTTGCCTGTGATGGCTTGCATTTTCTTTATGTGGAAAAAAAAAAAAAAAGCATCAAACAAGGTTTGGAAGAAGAAAGAGAGGGGGAAAAAGGAGAAAAAAGGACCAATTTCCCTGTTCCTCATATTCTCTGCAGGGCTGGTGCTTTCTCTGCCCTTCCACAGTTTACTCTCTGCTTGCCATACTCACAAAAGATGTGCCATGACAAACACGAGCAGGACAGATGTGGTGCTGAAGCACTGCCCGTGCCCCACTAAACACGCACAAACCAAAGCAGCAGCCACTGCGTGACTGTGGGAAAGCTGAGGAAGCAGGAATATAATGCCAGTAAGTGTAGGTGAGAGCCATTTGCCCTTTTCCAGCACCTGCCAGTCACCTTTCAGCTCATTTTGCCTCTGCAATCCCTGGTTTGTGAGCTGAGGAACTCGTCGTAGTAAACAACGCTATTTAAACCCATGTGATAGAGGAGGAGGATGAAGCAGACATCTAAAAGACTTACCCAAGGCCAGCCCAGGACTGCCAGCCAGAGCGGGGAGGTGAACCCCACTCCAAGAAGGAACAATACAGGACAGGGAGTGCATCGCCAGCTCTGCTCCTGTGGCTGAAGACAAAGACCCCCAAATCAGGGGAGCATGGGACAAACTTCCAGGTGTCCGAATGCCAGAAGCAGAGACTGACACCGCCACCACGAGAAGACCTGCCACACCAGCCTGTCCCAAGACTGCACTGTGTCATGTTTGGAAGGACACAGCTCCTGCCTGCAGGTAAGGAGTGACCGAAGCCCGGCTGTCACACGCCTTTTGCCCAGGAGGTGGATGCGCTCCAGATTCTGCATCGTCTCTTTAGGGCACTAGGGCAGGAAGGCATTCACATCCCCGTTCGCTTCCCCAGGGACAACGTTTTGCCTTTTATTCTTCGCCAGGCCTTTTATTTACAGCTGACTAGCTTCATATATATAATATTCGCCTGCTACGTTAGTGATCTTATCGCGCATAATGGCGTAACTACCTCGGGGGTATTGTGGGTCTGTGGCAGGCGGAGGGGGAACGGAGCGGCTGCTGTGTGTGCTTGGTTCCACGTGCCTGCGAGACCCCAGCCTCAGAGCACAAGGATGGGAAGACCACGAGAGGAAACTCACAAATGCTGTTCTTAAATAGGTCAGGGGAGAAATGAAACTGACACGCACAAAGCAAAACAAGATCCACATGCTGAATCTGCTGTTTTCTCGGCTACCCTGACGGACCAGTATTTTTATCTTGTTATAACAGGGGTTCAGTGATTAGCATGTCATTGCTCCAAACACAAAGAAAATCCTCTGCCCCAGAGTAGTGCTCTGTTCCCACTTCTTGTCTGACTTCGCATCACAACAGGAAGGCAGATCTCTGTCCTCTGACCACCTACATGAAAATAAAGGGGTTCAGGAACCACTCACAGTTCCTCTGCGCTTGTACGGAGCCTTTTGCCTACAGCCAGCACCCCATGGCCAAGAACACAGGGCCTGGCATAGGATGAAACGACCTCCCCAGAAGGTGGTGGGATCCAGCAGTAAGGGCATCCCAGCCTCAGTCACTGGATGGGAGAGTGCCTGAGCCAGCAGGGACCATTTTAGTTCTGGAAACGTGTCCGTGCTATAAATCGTAGCTGGAGCAGCCAGTAGGTATTTCACACGTCTGTGTTTCATTCTTGTTTCCTGCAACTTTCCAGCAGCACAAACTACGCAGCCGCTCTGTACAGCCCAAGAAGCCTTCTCTGAAGAACCTGGGAGCGCCCTTACAAGTCGCTGATGCACAAGGACACGGGAATCTTCTGATAGGAGCAGACAAGCGCCAAGCTACGTCTGTTCACAACACAGCGGCGTACCGCTGTCTCTCAGGCTCTCTGCGCAGAGGATGCAGAACCACCAGTACCTGCTCCTTTGGAAGGGAAGCACCTCCACTGCTCAGTATGTGTTTCTTGAGCAGCCGGAAGTCCTCACGCAAATCCCTGCAAAAGTACAAACTCCCGGAGCAGCAGCTGACACTGATGCAATCCTCCGTCGGGTCAAAGAAAGCAGCAAAAATAAGAAACCATCAAAAAGTACAGAAACGAGTAAACAAACAGATAAAAGCGAGGGAAGAGGAAAGAGGACAACAGGACCCAAAATAGATTCCATCCTTAGACACCCCCTACTTTCCATTTACAACAATTTCAGGCCTTAGAAGTAAATTTAAGTAAACTAACGCAGGATTTTTTTAGGTATGAAATGAATATAGAATAAATGTATAGTTTATAGCTGCTCGGAGGGCCACTGCCAGCTCACGGGGTTCCTGGTACCAGGCTACAAGATGCACACATCCACAGCCCCCGTCCACCCCAGGTGCCATCCCAACAGACACGCGGCAGCCGCCACTAATGTACATGGGAGATGGTGTCTGTGTCTCCAGATCTACCAGACTTTAAAGAACCTAATAAAGAGTCAATATAGTTTCAGAAATATGACAGCTCCTCACGTTGTTGGCTGGCACATACTACATGCAACACAACAACCTGGATAGCAAGTGAGGAAGAGAAAGAGAGTAAGTCCACAAAACATCACCTAGGTACAGAGAAAATAGGAAGCGCAGAGGCAAGGGGGGGCATCAAACCTCTGGAAATTCCGGGCTGATGAGGCAAAAAGGTAAACAGAAGCACAAATGAAGCCTGTACACTGATCTGTTCTTGAGGAGGAAAAGAAAAGGAAAATGGAGGTGAAAGTGGCAGAAAACTATGAGAAATGAGCAAGACGCTGTTGCCAGGGACAGTGTCTAAAAAAAAAAAAAAAAAACACCAACAAACCCAAGAACAGCTGATACGTTGTTTGATCTCAGACAAAATGAACCTGTCTGAAGGCACTATTGTCCGGGCAAAATCACGAAGCAGAGAAAAGAGTAAATGCTTTGGTTACAGAGCCGTGCACCACAGGGTCCAGGTGTGACCCCAGAGGTACTCGTGGTCCCCCAGAGAAACACACACCAGCCCCAGACACCCAGGTCTTACCGGGGGGGCTGTGAGGCTCCAGCTCCAGGGAAATGCCTCCAAACATACGGCCCCCGAAGCAGCCGTTCAGCATGGAGGAGAGCGACGGCATTTGGAGGGAGCGAGAGCGTGGTTAGAGGAACCCAGGGAGCATGGAGACAACGCCTGATGATGCAGCTTCCCCAGGAAGTAAATAACGAGGTAAGTGCGGTGACTGAGGATGCTCCTGTGCAAAGCAGGATCTCTGCAGCACGGCCTCGGCAGACAAACAGGCTGGCAATAGCCAGGCGCTGCAGGAGGAGCTGCCAGCCGTCCTACAGCCGCGTTCACCGCTGTGCCATCACATCAAAGGGCAATTTGATTCCAGGTGGATTGCAGAGCCAGCTGCGGTGCTAAGAGACAATCTTAGAGTAGAGAAATGCCACCAAATGTTGGAAATGCAGAATAAAAATTGCTCTGAGGTCAGTGGGCAAACAGAAGCTGTTGATTAAAAAAAACAAAAACAAAAAACCAACAACTCACAAAACCCAAGGTGTTATCACTTTATGCTGACAGGAGCTGACATACAGAGCCATGCACTGCTTGGCAGCAGGGCCATGCAAATACGAAGCCATGAACGTACTTGACGACGAAGTATTATCACTGACATCAAAATTTATACCCCTGTGAGGCCATAGAAGACAAAGGGCTTTGATTAAGAAACTGGAACAGCCAAAAGGAGACCACAGAACACACTAAAAGTAAAACCACACTAACTCACAGGTCGCAAAGGCTAGCTGTGATCTACGAATCGCCATCGACTGAGCCTGTCCCTAGTGAGGTTACATCCTGGCCCTGCGTCCACCCTGAGGCTGGTTTAAGAAATCTGTAGAGCAAAAGAGCCGGTGAGGCCCTACAGCCTCCATGCCACCTGCCTGAGGCATGGGAACACCTGAGGCAGGGCTAAGGGACCCAGAACAGCCATCCGAGGGTCCTCGGCAGCACAGGGTCACCCCGTGGGTCCCACCCCGCAGGAAGGGCTGCCCATCAGCCCGCTGTACCAGCAGCCTTTTGTCACCTCCTCCCCGACCTGCAGCCTTCGGCAGATGCCTGCTTTTCCCTGAGGTATCCAAGTCCTATAGGGCAGCCAAGAGCCACACCAAGACGCGACCCTAAGAGCAGCAGCTATGGGGAGTAGGGACCCAGCCCAGTTACCAGCTGGTGCCTACCAGGTCACAAAGGACACTTATCTGCTCAGACAGAAAAGGAGCCACCAGCAACGCTCCCTGCAATGGTACATTTCCATCCCCACCTTGCCAGCCACCAGCGCTGTCTGGGTCACACGCCAGGAGAAAGGACGAGGAAAATAACCCCGCCGAGAGCACCCGAGGGATGACTGCCCGTGTTTGTCAGAGAGCATCAGCATACGGCACTTCTGCTTGGTCACTGCTGGCAGCAAGCAAGGCCTTGACAGAAGGCAACGTGCATGTCTCGGTGGAAGGGAAGACAGCAGGCTAACCCACCAAATTGCTACCTAGCCCTAATGGGAGGCTCCAGGCGATTTCAGAGTGCCGCAGGCAGCAATGCAACTCCACGCTGAGCCAGAGAGTAAGAAGAAACCACTGCCTTCCCTTTGCAAGGCTCTGTGTCACGATAGCCCAGCGATGTCCTCAGAGCTTATGCTGATAGCATGCACCTCTGCCAGCCCTTCTCATCAGTGTGCCACGGCCCCAGGTCACACAAGTTGCAGCAACAAACAAGATTTGCTCACATCCCGATCTGTGCTGGCCCAGCTCAGCAGGTCAGAGACCTGCCTCACCCCAGGGCAGCACACAGACCTGGGCTAGGAGAAACAACATGGAAAACTAGCCAAAGATGTACTGTAGCGAGTGTTCAGGGTAGTTTCACCCCCCTTTGTGCTGGATTTCAGAGGGAAGCCTAAGAGCAGCCTCTATGAAAAAGCCATCCCATTTGCTTAGTCTCCACACCTGGAAGAAAGCATCCTCCCATTTCTAAGAGTTGAAGGTTCTTCTGCAAAATTAATCATTCCTTGCATCTCAAACAGCTCTTGTTTGCCATCAGAAACAAAATAAGGCAATAAAACCTTGGTGTACCAGAAAAGAGCAAATATTTACCTTGCATTAAGCAAAATTCTCCCAAGGTACAGGCACAACTGTAAACAAGAGGCAATGCTAGGAAGAAAAGAGATGGTAGAAGCTGTTTGCAACTACACACCTCAAAGCCAGAAGGGATATGAAACTGGATCTCCTCTCTTCAGGAGTAAAGAAAATTGTCACAAAGAACCACAAATTATTTATTAAAGGGAGTATGATACCATGGGAAAACAAAACAAAACCTAAAATAATCTAGATGCAGACACTTCTATCAGGAGAAACCAGATATCAGCACAGGGAAGACAGCTCTTTCCTCTATTATCGTTTAATTCAATTCTGCTTATCAGCATCAGCGTTACGGCTAAAAGTGCAAGGACCTCAACACATTCAGAGCCTTATTCAATCCCCAGCGAAGTCACGGAATAGACTCCAGCAATGCAGCATAGGTTTCTCCGGGCCCTTCCAGCCCGAGGAGCTGAACACTCCTTTAACAACTAACTGAATTCCACTTCCTTGCCTTTGTGAGCAAAAGGTCCTGGCTGCCCACCCCCTCTGACTCAGTCCCGCTCATGCAAAGGACCAAATCGTCCTCCCGCTCCTGCTGAAGCCAAGCTCCAAGGCTCAGCACGCTGAGAGCAGGCTGCCTGCCACGCCGGGGCCAAACGCCAAGGTGCCAGCTAGTAAGTGCATGAGCCCTGCGCACAAGGGAAGCGTGAAGGCGAAGCCCGGGCCCGCAGCGGGCAGCCGGGGGTACCTTCAGCGCGTGCCACGCACACCAAGTCCTGCCGCACCGGTGGGGCACGCTTCCGGAGCGATCGGGGCGTCCTTGTTAGACAAATCGCACGTTGGTCTGCAGAGCCAGGACCAGGATCCTGAGCTTTCAGCTGCTGAAAGCCGAGTCTCAGCCTCTTGGCCTAGAGGAGAAAAGGGACAGAAGGCTGCAGAGCGCGCCACGCAGCCTGTCCTCTGCGACCAGACACTGCTCGGCTGCAGCAAGGGAAGCTGAGCAGAGCTCACCTGAGCTGGCCAGAACGCAGGCACCACTCTGCAAGGAGCTTGTAAATTAGGAAATCAATGCACAGATTAAATTACTAGTCCAAATTGTCCTAATAAATTTATGGACATAATACCAAGATAAACAAACGCATGCCACCACCTGTCCCTGACGTCCAGCCCAGGAGCCCAGCTCCTCTTGCTGCCTAGCACTCACCACCAGCAGCTGTGAGCTCTCCAGCCCAGGAACACAACCCGAGCTCCCAGGCTCTGTCCCCTGTACACGCAATACCTAGTATTTCAAATCTATAGTCTGGATTCAATCCACAGAGCATCTCCTGCACTCCAGAGAAGAGCAATCACTGCCAGCTGAAGACAGTGACAGCAAGATCTTTTGGCCTGGTGTTTCTACACTCGTTAGCTACCCACCAACCACAGCAGCCCAGGCCAGATAAAGACCTACGGAAAATGAGCGTTATCATCCCTCTTTCCCTGAACAATCAAGTCGGCTTGCAGCACTACGTCCTACCTGCCAGATGTTTGTGCTGTCCTTATAAAGGTGCGCACTCTCTGCTGTGTTTACCTCGGTATTTCGGTGTTCAAGCACCCTGCCCCTCTCTGCAGAGGCAGGTCTACCTGTACACAGCACTTAGTGAACCTGCCTTTGCTACAGGCACTGACCACATCCCTCTGTCTTTGCAGCCTCCCCTTCAGCTATATCGATACTTTCAAAAAACTGATTCGTCCTGCTGTTGGTGTCCCCATCGTTTCTGTTCTTCTCCAGGGGAGCTGAGGGTCTTTAGAAACATGCGTTTCAGCATCCACATGGGATCCAAAACGAAAAGGGCTCTCCCTACCCTGTCTTCCTGTGGAGAAGTGCCAGAAACCTGATGTTCTCTGCTCTGTAACCGACTTACCACGGGAACTCTGGCCAGTTGCATAATTATGACGTGCCTCAATTCCCTCCCTGCTCAGTGGCTGCAATTACGCTGTAACGAATCCCCAGCCTCCTGGGACCCGTGCTGTACTCAGGGCTCTGCCTCCCTGCAGACACACGGCAATCCAGGGGACACAGGCCACGCTCCTGGGACAGCCCAGGTCTCTGACTGGACCTGGCCATGAATTTTTCAGCGAGTTACATGTCAGCAGCTTGCATGAGAATCTTTTCACGGGAACGTGCCACTGTTCAGGAAGGCTTCATCAGAAGGTGCCGCCTCCGGATGAAATGGAGGAATTGGCATTTCCCGTCCCTTAGGTAGCAGCTGGCCATCTCCCAGGGACCCCGAGCAGGTTATTAATTAGCTAATGGCTGGGGAGGGCTTGGAAGAGGTAGAAGATGAGCTGTGGCCGTTATTTCCTACTATTATTGTGGCTCTCTGACAAACGTGCCCCAAGCAATTTGGATCTGCCCTTCTCGTGAATCTGTGACGCCGGACTGAACACCAACCAGCGCTTCCAAGCACAGCATGCGAGCTGTAGCAAGTGAGCAACCATCCTGGCCTAGGAGCTTCTCAGATGGCTCTGGGGAGGGAGGGCACAAGGCCCCATGCTCTCAATGTGCACACAGCCGCATGACACTCTGCAAAAGCCCTTCTGCCAAATGCAGAAATGGGGGGCTTCTTCCCCCCCAAGAGCTGACAGGAGGGAAGATGTGCCTGTTCTACACCTCCTGCATCTGGTCACTTGGCCCCATGTGCCACTGAAGGGATTCAGGCTAGCTGTGACAAAGGCTGGGCACACGTTCGTGCAGCTTGGCCCTAGGCACAGTAGCTCCCACCAGCGAGGAGGAGACCACCAGGACTGGGATCTACTCACCTGCCTTCCTTCCTGCCTTCTCATCCAGACTGAGGCTGCTGAAGACACTGGCCAGACTCTCCTTAGGAAACATTTTATTATGATTTAAGCTTTGATGCCAACACATTTAAAGCAGGCCCAACTCTTCCAGCAGTCAGCGGTACTTAATTTGACAACCCAGCTGCACAAAATGGACTGAAGCAAAGTCTGGAATTTGCTCGAGCGCCCTGACACCCAGTCGTCCACACCACTGGAGCAGGTGATTTACAACTGCATCAGTTAAGCCACCGCCACTTTTCTGACAAGCCCAGAACTTCCTCCTCCCAGGCTGACAGGATGAATTGCCTTCATTTCATTGCAAGTCAAAGGACTAAAGTCTATTCTGCAGCCAAAGCTGCGCCTGCAGTTCTTAAAGACAAACCCAAGCTGGCTCCTCCGGGCAGCTGGCACGGGATGCGGCCCCCTCCCTGGCTCCCTCTCCTCCTGCTGCAGTGACAGCTCCGTCCCCAGAAGAGACAACCGCAGTTGTTCTGGTGCCCCAGAATCTCCGCACCTCAACTCTTCACCTACCAATGCCCGGGGAAAAAATCCCCTTTGGAAACTTGTTGGCAACAGCTGCCCAAAATCCAATTTGTGCGCGTGTGAGCATTGTGTGTGTGCACAGCGGAAATGACTGTGTATTATCCGGCTCTCTCACTAATACCCTTTCTACCAAATTCTGTGGATATAGTGTAACGGGGTATTAAAATGACTTGGCTGGATTATCAGAGTGGGCGGTGTGCAACACCTCCCTTTCTAGGTGTGCAATCGCCTGCAATTTCAGATAATGCACCAGGCTTTGCAGAATACACGCGTGTGCTGCAGAACATCAAGGGACAGAGAGGCAATAAATTCTCCTCTCCATCCTTCCTTCTAAGAGATAAATGACTTGACAAGTTGAGTGATAAAGAACCAATATAATATGTCATTAAGCTGCAACTAATACTGGTGGAGAACAGAGAAGGGCCTGCTGATTAGAAATACTATCGAGTAGGAATGCTATCAAGGAAAATCTAAGATGTGGCATTAAAGCATGCATTGAAAACAGAATTTGTGCTTCTTAGAGAAATCCCCAGCTCTATTTCAAGTCACTCTCTCTTCATGTTTTACTTGGCACTTGCACTTTTCACCATAAAAATTCCTTTCTCTGTCAAGGATTTCATGTAATAAACAACCACCACCTGACAATGGAACAGAGAGCCTCTGAGTTCTCTTTGGCAAAGCAAAACTGTTCCCAAGCTTCCTTCAGAAAGAAATGCCCACCTGACCTGAGAACACTACCAAACCTCACCACACAGCCTGCTCGCTCTTCATGCGAGGCCTCCAGCTGAAGCCACACCATTCCTGCATTTACTCCCCTGATACCCTTCAGACAAATTCCCGGTGCTCAACATCTTATCCCTAAACTTCTTGCCGACCACGGCCATAACTTGATTCATTTGCTTTCAAAGAATATGATGGGATTCAGTAACACAGCAGAGAAATTACTGCCTGCTTCAGGAGCATACAGAAGGCAGTGCTCAGCTCCGAGAACCCAGCTCAGGTCGCACATGCCTCGACATCCAAACTCACCTACCCAACATGAGTTACTCAGACTTATCCAGCACACATTCCTGCACATTACCTTCTGAGCCTGGTCAAAGCTAAGATCTTCAATACCAAGAACCCACCTCTATGAGTGAGACAGGTGCAGGAGCTTCTGCAGCCCATTTGAGTCCTGGCCTCTCCCCAGAGATGCTCACAGCGGGGGTTAAATGGTGGTTCTGGTATTTGCAATGGAAAAATCCAGTTGTTGAAGGACCTGGGTCTGCAATCCCTGAAGTAGGAAACAGGATTCATATCATACAGCACTCATCTCTGACAACTTGTGAGCTGGAGAGAGAAGTTTCTCTGCCCCTTCACCTTTTACTAGTTCCACTGGTTTCTACAGAAGAAAAGTATGAGGAAGACAAGCAGCAGCCCAGTTCTAACCTCTCCTGTCTTCTGCTCCCACGCAGTACCTACGTGTGTCAGTACGCGACTGGCCAACCAGGCAGACGCCGTGCCAGCTTTCTGGGCTTGTGCTGTTCCCAGATCAGCAAAATCTCTCCCCCCTTGACAGCTGGGGCCTTTATCAGAAGAAGAGTTTTCAGTGTTACTGATGGATCTCAGCCATGCTTACCCAGGTAGATCGTTCACTCTTTTAGGATTTATATCAGCACTAACGTGACTTTGGCTGCCACAAACTGTAAAAGAGTGCCTCGATCCGATTCAGATTCAGGGCATTACATTAAAGTGCAACATAGGATCCTAGTAGATTGTATAAACGGAGATGAATCACTTACACTTCCTAAGCCTTTGCAGAAGGTTTGGTTTGCCCTCCAAGAACCAAGCTTCCATTCTTCTAAAAGCCGCTCGGATGGCAGAACTGGGCATTCTCCTCCTTGCCTACAAGGAAACATCTCCAGGGCAGGAGCCCTTTCCTGGATGACCGGCCAACGCCTGCAGCCACCTGCAAAATGCCTACCTCAGGAGCTCTGCATGGAAAGGAAAGGTTGTGAGAGGGAGAACAACTTGAAAGGGAGCCAAAGAAAGGACGAATGCGTGCTGAGAAACATCAGAAAGCTCGAGACCACGTTCCTATTGCGAATGCTATTTAGAAGGTGTCACATCGAGATGGGAATTGATGCAGGTATTAAACACAGCTATTTTATAAACCTCAGTTCTGTAAATTAAACGAAAACTTGGGGCCAGACCACATAACTGGAGGCAGGATTTGGCCAAAGGCCATTCTTTTTCATAAGGACTGCCCTCTGAGATGGCAGCTGTGTCACGAAACCCCCAGTGAGATAGCTAATGCAGACTAAGAGAGCAGCAGTGACAGGTTATTTTTTGCTGGAAGTAATCTCATCACCAAGCTCTGACACGGGTTTGAAAATCCATTCAGATCCCAGAAGCCTGACTGCAAAACAATTCAACCCGTGGGAAGAAACACATCCCCTGCATGTAGACCTCACCTGGGATGCTGTACGGAGTTTGCTTTGTTTTGTTGTGCTGAAGGGGTGCAGGGGGAGATGCCAAGTTTCAAGCACTGCCCAAACCGAAGCAAGGGCATCATTTGTTGCTGACTACTTTGCAGTTAAACGGCTTTAATCAGGCGAGTCCCTCGAGTTGAGGGCTATCGACTTCCTGGAGCAACAGCACAAGAGCCCAACGTGACCATGATTCAGGCTCTCCTTTCGCCTGAGCGTTGAGGCACGGACGTTAAGGCAGAAATGCCGCTCAGCAGGCTGCAGGATGCTGGGTATCAGAAACTCCGCTCACTGCGGTCTCAGGCAAAGCACGGGAAGGGAGAGCTCAGAGGGACAGCCTCTAAGATGTGGTTCCAGCACCCACAGCTGGCCTAAATTTCACTCCCCACCAGGAAACAGCTCCTTTCTCACAGCTGGCTGCTGCTAGCGAGTGCTGCCACCCGCCCCAGAGCAGCAAAGGGGCATGCAATATTAATAGCATCCATGAGAAAATGATGAGCCCACATCAAAGCACTGGAAGTTGTTTTTATGACGTTTGGTTTTAAATCTAAGTGCAAAGGGAAAGGTACTACACTCGGCTGTACATGTTTAGAAGACTTCTTTTAAGCTGTGATTCTGCAGTTTGCAAACACAGGCAGGTCCAGGACAACCCTTTAAGGGCAGGGGAAAGCTGCTTTCAGCTGGAACTCAGCAAATCACAAGTCGCACTAAGAAATCAAAATCAATGCTGCTCTGAAATGTAGCCTATTAGGAACATCCAAGCTATCATAACTGATGGTTGGGAATTTGTGCTGGGACTGGGTTTTATCTACAACACGGTCAGCCCTTGCAATCCGGGCCCAACAATTCTGCCAGAATTAAGCAGAAGCAAACCAGTAAGGCAAAGGAAGCAGTACGAGCTCATTCGCTGGGATCCTTCTAATAACAGGCAGTGACAGAAGAACGCAATGAATTAATCTCATTTGGAAATTTCCCCTCCTCCATTAAAACGTTCAGACACTGGACAAAACTCTACAGAGCCTGGTTCACCAACAGAGGCGGCACAGCTGAAATGTGGGCAAAGATGGTGTCAGCGATGCACTCTGTGGGAAGACTCCTGGATTTTGGGACACAATAAGCTGGGGATGATTGCAAGGCACAAAATGTTACCAGGAGGATACGGTGGCTGTTACTGGTGTCTCTAGTGCCTGGAACAGGGACTGCTTGGACACTGCTGAGTCTCCACAGACGGGCACAGCCCCATCTAAGCTCCTCTGCTCGCACTACAAACTGGACACACATTTGTTTTGATGGCCGTAAAGGCATGTGAGTGCAGAACCGTACCCACAGAAACATGCCCGGCATGGTGTCTGGCATAGTCTTGTCCTGCTGACAGCTAAGGGAGCCCACTTCCAGCTTTAGGACATGTGCTCTACCACAGCAATGCTCCGAACCGCTAAAAAGTACTGCATTACAGCAACCAACCATCAAGTCTTCATGATTCCAGATGCATTACTTTGATAGCTCCATCGCTGTAGCATCCACCCACAGTGAGGGCCTGACATCTTTTCAAGCCGTTTGCGGAGACCCTATAACCTGATCACTCAACTTACTTGTTCGTCCTTATCTTCAAGAGATCTCGGAGCTGCACAGCAACCGAGGGGCTATTTCCTTGGAGCAGGTGAAAGATGTTATCAGCCACTAGGACGTCTGCTCTGCCTTCTCTGCTCAGGCAACCGGTTTGCTTTTGAACCAAGCCCTGCCTAACCTCTACCTGTTAGTTGGGAAAGCAGACGGGATCAGAGCCAGTCCCATCTTACGCACGCGCAGCCTGCCCAACTTGGCTGGTGCTCAGAGCAGACAGTTTGAAATTACATCACTGGCACCTTGATGCGGTTGAGATGGCACCACCTCAGGTTACACGGGAGCACAGGACTGGGAGAGACCCTCCAGGCCGCCGAGCACAGCCCCTGCCACCCAGGCAGCCGCACTACCTCATCCTAAATGAAGTGAAAATAGTTGTGAACCAGACCTCCTCGGGCACACCTCAGGCTGGCCATGAATGCTATATTGTGGTGTAAATCGACCCCAGAAAAAGCACATGGACACATCCAAGACAAATTAGAAACTGCGGGAAGCAGGGAGGCAACTCAGTCCGACGGGTCAGGCAGCAGGAGGGCCGGGTCCTGCTGCCAGCTCCCTGCTGCCCTGTCCCAGCCCCAGCAGCACGGCTCCACCTCGCAGGTCCCTCTGGGCTGAGACCAGGATAATGACACGGTCCTTCCTTTGCAGATGGCTTTTAGCTCGACAGACAAAAGGAAGGATGCAAGAACTTACTATTTTTATCCACTCAATCTCCTCGACAGGTTTTTAAAGCCTGTTTAAAAGCCCTCCTTTGCAATTCAGCCCGCGGATAATTTGCTACCTGCATCTCTGTAAAGTTTAACCTGTCAGAGCCTGGCAAAGGTGTAATTTCATCCCCAGGCTCTTCTGACTTGAGACTCGGGAGCTTCGCTTTGTGGATAAAGTATCAAAGCAACAGCTCTGCAAGACAACAGCCCTTCGCATCTCACAACCCATGCATTATTCTCTCTAAACATAGTTTAACAGGCCAGAATCAGAACTTGTGCTCTCCCCTCGTTTCTCCTCCCCCCATGCACACTTGAAGAGAGAACAAACACAGATAAGAGTAGGAGACGGAGACAGAGACACAGACAGAGAGGATGGTTTATCCCACAGGCAGAGGATTACTGCATCAGGATGCAGTGACCTTGTTCAGGAAAGAAAAAGGTTACTTACATGTAGAAATACCAGCTCCGTTCCAGAACAGGGTCAAACAATGTCCATTTAAAGCTATGCTGAAGAAAACATAAAACACTTGGCCAGTGAACTGGAGAGAGAAAGCAAACTTCAGCCCAGCTGGTCTGGATATAACCTCTCTCCAGCTACACACAGAGCACTGACCCAAACAAGCAGGAGTGCTGTTGTGCAGGTAAGCACGCATGGGAAGGAGATGCCATTCTGCTTTCTGTGTGTTTCCATCTTTAAACATCCAGGAGTCCCCTCTGCTCCCTACAAAGGTGCAGGCAAAACTAGACTGTTTTGTGTTTCATTTCTGGTGCAAAATGCTGTGGAGACAACCCAATAGCTTGCCCCCAGGAAGACTTCACATTTGCACTCTCTGGGAATGTTTTCTTCCCCCATACGCCAACTGGGGGGAGGAAGGCCACATGCTGCCCACACGAGGTAATCCCATGGAAGAATACCTCGAGGCCAGGCTCATTTTTTCTCTGTTTAGACAGCATTTAGCTCAGCAAAGCCCTGGCCATGAATAAAACTCCAAGGCTGACTAGTCACATGTATGACTACAGGATCCCCAAAGTAACTTGTTTATAATGTATTTTCAAATGCTACATGAAAATAATACCTGTGGTATTTACAAAATATTGTGAAGAACACAAACGTTTCACTGCTGGGCATTTATCCCTCACTGTTGTTATCCTGCTAAGGTGAAGCGTATGTTATTAAAGTCAATATTTACCAACAGATACTAGAGTCGTGTAAGTAATACAGTCCTTCCATGTAAAACTATGCTTCCAACAGGAAATAAAAGGCATTTGGCAAGTCTTAGACTGCCAAGGACAACTGCTACATGTCCTGTTTCCAGGACAAGAAAGCCCTCCAGTTACCCCAGATCCTTCCAGCGGTGAATGCTGAGCTTGTCTGGTAAGTTTTCCGAGCCCACTGGAAATCCTACAGCAGACACAGAAAGCTCTGAGTCTGAATTGGCACCAGATGCTTTAGAAAACAAGTGAATTTCATTTTGCTACAGAAGTAGGAGAAGGCCAAAATGCTTTATTTGTCAGGACAGGAACAGTCACTCCTCTAAGAACATGAATGTTCTGCTGAAGTTATTACAAAACGAGACTCTTCCACGGAAATCCTGTGCTGAGCGCCAGCTTAGAGTGCCCTCTATGCCTGTATGCAACAAGAAATGTATTTTCTACAGCTGATAACAGCAATGACAGCCTTAAGACTCGAGCACGACCACAATCTGCAGCAAATTCCAGCCTTTCGGGAAGAAGCCTACAATGGCTCCCCAGTAGCTCAAAGACTCCGTACAAAGGCCAACTCAGTATCAAGCAGCTACTGCAGTGTTTCCCCTCCATCAACCTAGGAAAAGTGTATTAGCCATACATCAAAACTGCATTGCAGCTAAAGCTGCCAATTACTTATGGCAAAACGGGAGGCTGATTCATTTGACTGTATGTGGGCCTTGGCTGGAGTTTTCCCAAAATGCTACAAGAGAAGAGACAAACCTCAGTGAGCCTCCCCCTCATTCCCACCCCTGCCTCCCCCCCAAATCACAGCCACTGTGCTCGCACAAATCGACATTTCCTGGAGGCTTCTTTCTCCAAACTACTCCTTTTCTAAATACAGACAAAACGCGCAGCGACTCAAAACACATTTGCATATGAGATGTATGCATACAGGGACACCTCTCCCAGACACGTACAAGGGAAAGGCAATGCAAAGTGTCTAAAAAGCCTTTAAATCCCCAGTCCCGAGAGAGCCCCTATGTCTTCCATCATAGATCACGCTGCGTTACACGGCCGGCTGCGTGATGTGCCGCGGCCACCTTACGGCACAGCTCGGCAACCAGCCGGCCGTGATGGCGGAGCGGGAGATGCCTTTGACTAAAGAATCACAGACCACCAAATTTCTGCTGCACTCAAGCACGAACACCTCCCGATTCCAGTTCCTTGTGTTTAACATCGGACACGTGAAAAGGAGCAATTCTGCATGCCGCAGGCCTCTCCTTCAGGCACGCGTTTCAGCCGGGCCTTGCAGCCTCGGGGCGGTGGGCTCCGCTCTTGCTAGCGCTGCGAGATGGAAATGTCACGGCTCTGCTTTGGAAAAGGACAGAAGTTCCACTCCACCCTAAGTCGTCTGCGTGCGGCGGTGTGGACCCACAGTTATTTAAGCACCCACAGGCCTAGGTCTGCAAGCTCCCCGTTGCACCAATACACTGTTCCCCTCAGTTAGGTCAGGACACAAAACCCGAGTCACTTTTGCTTCTCACTGGTATCTTTTTTTGCTCTGCCAGCTCCCTGCTGACAGCTGTGGCCGTCTGACTTCACCCTTGGTGTTCCAGCCACCTTGGGGAGCCACGGACCACCAGCGGCAAGGCCTGTACTCAGCAGCGTGCCTGAGGCAGCCCTGTGAGCAGCCAGCCCCTGCCGAGCACTCCAGTGTTTTTCCCCCAGACCTGAATTCTAGCCATTCACTGGAAACCTTTAAAACATCTTTCATGGAAAACATGCTTTGGGATCCTCACTCTGCAAGTGCAGAGAAACGCCTGAGGCACGCACCCGCTGCTCGCTGCCCTCTTGCACCACCATTTGGAGCACAGCGAGCGCGCTGGGAGGGAGCGTGGCCAGCTCTGACCACCCCTTCTGCAGCGAAGGAACCAGCACTTGGGGCATGGGCAGCTCCACAGATCCCCCTGTAAGGTCTCCCCAACCCTGCAGGGCAGATCTGAACATAAGTGCAAGGAGTCTTCTGCCTGATGAACCCACCAACCGAAGCCACCAGTCTAATGAGAGCTCATATGCCAAAGGCTACTAGAATATGCAAGGTCATCGTTTTCCCCTCTCCTTGCCCCAAATTAAGTCTTATGGTGTGTTGACTTTGGGATTATGTTCGCTAGATACTTCTGCACAGGATACACACGTGGCTGTAACTCAATAACTAAGTTCTGCCCTGGTTCACAGGCAATTATGTTCAGGAGAAGCGCTCCAACAGCCTCACACAGAGAGAACGCCCTGCCATTCTGATGGAAAACAATGCAAACAGCATGAAACAACAAAAACACCCGAGGAACACGTAACTAACCTCTTGCATAACTGTGGGACTAAAGAGAGAAATACCACACCAAGACTTAGAACTGGAAACCACCTCATACCCCAGTTCCTACCACCTCATACCCCAATTCCTACCGCTTTCCCTCACTACGGGAAGAAGCCCGGCATTGACGCCGGCCATCCGCATTGCTCCACACACCAGAGGAGAGGACAGGACATGCCCCGAGGAGCAAGCTGCTCAAGAGCTGTTGCCAGCATTATGGATCATGGTTGTAGGAAGGAAACGATCCCTAATGAGATGCTTTGGAGACATTTGTCATTAGTGTCACTACAGAGGAAGACCCTGCATTCCTGTAGTGCAGTAAGAAGAAGGGAGACTGATAGAGCACGGAAGAGCACAGAGAGAAGGTGTGGGGCGGGATGTGGGGCAGAAATGAAAGGAGACTGTTCCCTCAGATTGCTGCTCCAGAGACTTTCAAATTTTACCCCACCTCATTTTTTCACACACGCTACAAAATGCAAGCCAGGTGCTTTCTCAGCAATAAACTAAACAGGAAGCAAATTCTGGCTGCTGTAGTCTTTTTTTCTTGCTAGAAATCTCACCTCTTCCCAACTTGAGTTCCCAGAGCTTCTGCAACAAAAAAGGGAGAGCAACAGCACAGCGTGGCTAACAGAGACCATATCAGGAGGAAATAAATAACCAGGATGCCAACCTGAGCTGGCTAGGCTGACTAAAAAGATCAAATGAGGGTGTAAGCAGCTCTTTTCTGGAGCAGGCAGACATCGTTTCAGTTGTTGAAATATTCATGCCCCAACAGGAGCTGTGGTATCAATGTCTGTCCCTGATACAAACAAACCTGAGCTCAAAGCATGACAATCTGTGTTGAGCAGAGTGGAATCACAATTAAAGGCACTTTCCAAGCCTCCATTTCTGCAAACACACATTTGACAGCTTTTCTGGTGACACTACAAGTGCATCCCAAATCCAAGTCCATAATCTCTTGCCTGTGATGGTAGGAGACATTAAAACCAACGGCAGCAAGCACCCAGGATTTCAGCAGTGCGACTTCCATTCTTCCCTCCCAGGTTTACTGCACACCAGCAGCCTCATGTGGCATCTGGGGAGGGGCTGGGCGCACCTGATAAACACAAGCTGGCATCTGGGCACTGCAGGATGAATCAAAATTCTCTGCAGGGAAGCGCTGGAAAATTTCTCATCTAGAGGATTTTCTCCCTCACAAGACGAAATGGAGGAGGAGGAGACAGAACAAGGAAAACACGAGGCCTTTCACACCCCTCGAGAGAAGTACTTTCCAGCGCCCTTCCCAACTAAAGCACAGGCACCGATTTATGCCTGCCAGCAGAGGACAGGGAGCGGGGCACGCAGCTGCTGTCCCTGCACCAGCACTGCCTGCCGAGCGCTCCCAGGTGACGTGACGGGAAGAGAAGGCGTTTCAGTACCCCCCATCACGTGCAGCCAGCCATGCGTGCACGCTGCAAAGCAACGGTGAGCCCGCTGAGGTGCCAGAGTGTTTTCAGCACCTTGGATTAGAAAGAAAATGAGAATGCCCGTGCTGGAGCCTGTGCGGTACTTCAGTGTTGAAATGGCGGGTGGATTCGGGCTCATAGGGTATCCAAGGCTGGACAGAAGTGACACTGCGATACGTTGTCTCATAGGAGAGCAAAATGCACGTGCAGCGAGCTGGATCAATGCACACCGATCACCAGCACATGCACATGGTATCCCTTTCTGAAGTCGATGGCTTTGCTTCCATGTCTCTGAGAAAGCACATTTTTGCTCTCAGGATTACAAAGAAGCACTTAAACTTCCCCCAAAATGTCTCAAACACAGTGGGGAAGATATAACGGGATCCAAATTGCCTTCATTTGCTTCTGATGGCGAGGAAAACGCACACAAGACCGGGGCAGAGGAGGCGTATCCAACCTTAACTTTGCCATTTCCCCTCATCCCAAACGTTATGCAGGGCTACAGGGGAGCGTCCTGCATCAGCTCTGCTGTGCGGAAAACTCCAGGGCAGAGCAGCACTTCGCTCTGGACCAGGCAAGAATCAGTTGTATCTGTCAATACGTCACTAGGTAAACAACTGACGATAAAAAATATCAGGAAATAAGTTAATTGAACATATAACGATGCTATTTGACCCTTGCATTCCTGAGGCACAGCCGTCGCCACAGGTCATCAGAGCAAAGCAAACCCGCTGGTGGCACCTCCTCCCTGCCCAGGGTCTCCTGGGGCCGGGAGCTCCACTAGCTGGGGACGTGAGAGCTCACCACCAAGACCACGGTTGGTGCGACTGACCACAGGGATGCCGTGCAGCCCACCCATGGCATGGGGAGCCCACCTGGCACGTCCCACGCTGCCTGTGGAGGGCAGGGTCACCTTGCCGCCCGTTCCCCGCCGCAGGACAGCCCCCAGGCCACCTCACGCCAGGGGTTCTGCCAGAGCAAACTTCCACCTGCCCAATGTGCCATGCCAGCTGCGAAGTCCCTTTGCTGCCCCCAGCAGAGCACACCCTGTGTTTGCTGTCAGCTGCACACGAGCCACAGACGCTGATGTTCACCCTGTCACTGATTGCACCTGGAAAAGATCTCCAAAACTCAAAGCACTGAGACAAAGCACTAACGAGCCACAGACACTTCCTTATGTTGCTCGTATTTTTTCCAATATACAATTAGCCCCAGAAGCAGGAGACACACCAATGACAGTGGGTCTGAGACAAGTATCTCCACCTGCCCAGGCCTGAGGATGCCCGCTGTGTAGCACAACAAGGAGCAGAAATTAACGCTCAAACCAGGTAGGCACAGACCGAAAGCCTTGTTAACACCCCAAAGTCACAGGGAGCCCACTCAAAGCAGGACTGGAAAGCAAATCTGGCAACATGTCCCCCATAGGCAGCTCTGTGCAGCCATGGCTGAAACAAAGGAGCTGAAGGCAGATCTGAGAGGCCTCCAGCTTCCAGGCTGTGTTTGACCCCGGCTCACCATCAGCTCCAGGAATACTTGGATCCAGAGTCACCATTAAACCACTGAAGGAAAAAGAGGAAGCTTCTAGGCAGAGGAAACAGGACCTGCAACGGGACATCACCACAAAGCAGGCAGGCCAGGAACCAGCTGGGGTGGGCAGTATGCTGCAGGGCTGAACTGCTCTCACCTGTGCCTCGCTAAGAAATACAGGGGGGTAAAGGAAGAAGGCTTTGTACTAAGTTTTTTCTAGACTGTGCAAGATAAAGTCTTCCACTACAGCCAACAGCGAAACGCTCACCGGCCTCAGTGGGACCAGGATTTCACCCAGCCTCATGGGGCTTGCTGGTGTCGAGGGCACAAAGGCCCTGCCAGCCGCACTACGAGGCCCGTGCTAAGGCCCCGAGGGGAGCGAGGCCGGAGCACGGTGCCCAGGACAGGCAGAGCAGCTCGCCCTGGGTGCTGCCTCCCACAGCACTGCTGCCACAGCTGCGGCCTGAGCTGTTGCTGCGAGCGGTGGCCTACGAGCTGGGAAACTTAATCCTGTAACAGGAGCTCAGGGCTCGCAGGAGCTCCTGAGACTTACTTTTAGTTATCCGGAGCCACTTGGGGAAGAAACGCCATGCGCACGGGTCGGAGCACAGAGCCCCAGCCGTGCGGCCAGCACCCCAACACCCACCGCGCCTCCGCCGCCTCCTCTGCCCGGCGCCGTGCCCGGGGAAGGCCGCGAGCATCCCTCTCCTTTGCCTGGCCTCGTGGCAGCACAGCCGGGCTCGAGGCAGGCTCCGTGCACAGACCGGGTCCCGGCAACCTCCGCTCCCCAGCCTCCACCAGCCGCGCCCCCGGCCTGAAGCCACGACCGCCCCCAGTTCCCGCCTGACTTGGCTTCGCGCTCGTGCCGCCGGGCACCCGCTGCCCGAACACCTTCGAGGCTCCTCCGCGGCCACGCCAGGCTGGGGCCGAGGTGCTCGGAGGCCTCCGCTCCCCGCTCCCGTCCTCCGCCCCACGGCGGCCTCCAAGGGGCTGCCTCCGGCCACCTCCCCGGCACCCCACGGCCCCAGGAGAAGGTGGGTGGGTGGGCACGGGGGGGGAGGAGGAGGAGGAGGAGGAGGAGGAAGAGGAGGAGGAGGAGGAGGAGATCCGGCCTCGTCCTCCCCTCGGGCCTCAGCCTCTCCGCGGGGCAGGCCGGCAGCAGCAGGGCAGGGGCTGCAGCCTCCCCGGCCCCAGCCCAGCCGGGGGGGACAGCACGGGGGGGGCAACCGGGAGGCCTCCAGCGGAGGCAGCTGGGGGCCGCGATCGCTCCCAGCCTCCTCCCAGGGCCAGGGCAGCGGGAGGACGGGTGATGATGATGATGATGATAATAATAATAATAAAGGGGGAAAAATTTAAAAAAAAAGGCAATTATTTCCAGCGCAGCCCCCCCCAGCACAGGTGTCACCGGGCCGGCCCTCCCCGCGGGGCGCCGCCGTTACCTGCGGCCGCCGCCGCCGTCATGCTGCTGCTGGCGCTGCCGGCGCTGCCCCCGCTGCTGCCGCCCGGCCCGGCCCGGCCCGGCCCCGCCGCCGCCCCCTCCCCTCCCGCCGCAGCCCATCTGCCGCGCGCCCGGCCCGGCCCCGCGCGCCGCCGCCGCCCGGCGCCCGCCAATCGCCGCCCCCCCAGCCCCTGGCGTCACCCGCCGCCCGCCGCGCCCATTGGCTGCCCCCGCGCGGCTGCGGCGGGCCCGCGGCGGCGCGGGGGGCGCGAGCTTGTGGTTCGGGGCGGCGGCGGCGGCGGGGAGCGGCGCGGGGGGGCGCGGCCGGAGGCGCCCCAAGGGGCTCGGCCCTGCAGAGGGGCTCCGCGGGGCGGCTCCCTCGGGGGGCGCCGCAAGGGGGGCGCCGTCCCGTGCCCCCGCTGCGCCCGGGCCGGGGTTAGGGCGCTCCGGGGAGCCAGGGAAACCTCGCTGCAGGGCTGAGCGCGGGGAGCTTCCTGGCAGTCGCGGGTGGTTCTGGACTCCGTGCCCCCGGAGGCCACGAAGCCCCCGAGCCCGCCGAGCACGAGGGAAGGCCAGAAGGGGAAGTGCCCACCCCGCAGGGCTCCCGTGCCCCTGGGGCGTGGGGCTGACCCCGGCGGAGGCCATGAGCACAGCCGTGCCGGAGCTGCGGGGCCGCGTGGAGCCCGACCGGGCACAGCCGGGGTGCCGGTGGTGTCCCCACGGGGTGCAGGAGAGCCTCTGACCCCACCTGGCTGTGCCCCTGCTCCCCAGGGAGCCCAGGGCCAACTCCTGCCTGTGGCCGTAGCCCCAGGACAAGATGGGGTCAGGCGGCCACTGCAGAACCCCGAGAGACAACTGCTAGCCCTGAGCCGTCTTCCCCTGGACTTTGTTCCTTCTCACCAAGATGCTTGAGGACGTCGGAAGCCAAAAGCCGCGTAACCCCACCTTTCAGCTCTAATCAAACAGACCCTCCCCAAGTGACTCGCAGTGCCTCAAGCTCCCAGGGCTCTTCCCTGCCCAAAAGGGCTGTGCCAGACTGAAAGTCTCCAGCAGAGAGGCCAAGCACCAGCATTTTCGGGAACTGAACAAACACTTAGCTAGGGCAGCCTGGAAATAAGAAAAAAGGAAAGTCTTCCTTGAGGAATTAAGGGAAGCTCTGCAGCCCAACACCTGCAGGGTGCCTTGCAGGACGTAACCCCGACAGTGTGTTGTTCCAGGGGTGGCTCGGGTACCCTAGCGAAGGCATGAGGACATTGAACAAACGGTGCCAGTGGGTGCATCCTCCATCCACTACAGAACCAGTTCTGGGGCATTTATCACACCTCCCTGGCAGACACCCCATGAGCGAGCAACACACCTGACTGCTAACTGGGTGGCAGCATGGGTCCCATTAAACTCCCGTACATAGCAGCAGCCCCCCAGAGCTCATCCTGCAGATAAAACCGACTCCGACACCCAACTCCCAGCCGCTGGAAGCAGCTCCCGGCTCCGCAGCTCAGCACGCTGCGGGCTCCAGCTGAGGCACGTGCGCTCCCACCCGCCCTGCAGCGGGGCTGAGCATCCCGCAGCGGGGCTTGGAGCACCGCGGCAGGGCCGGCTCGGCTGCACCGGGGCTGATCGGGGGCAGGAGGGCCGCTGGAAGCTAACAATTCAATTTGGGGGCCTGCTGGGCCCATGATGTCATGGTTTCCCAGCGCCCGCCGATTGGCTGCGGGTGAGCATCTGCTGGGAGCCAGGGCTGGTTCCTCGCCTGAGGTTCAGACCTCTCCCAGCGGCTCTGAATGCGCCTGGTTGTCGTGACAACCTGGATGGTGGCAGCTCCTGATAACCACGTAATGAGGTTGTCACAAAAAGGAGCCCCTCCACCGGAGAGCCACAGGGATCATTAACGCTTCCGAGGGAGCGCATGAGCAGGAGAGGTAAGGGGACCATCTGGCGACGCCGGAGCGCGTCAACAGCCTCCCTTGGCAAGGAGCTCCGTGAGACGGGAACCACCTACCGGCACGTAGCAATGGGGACCGGCCCGGCCGCCTGCCAGCAGCCAGGGGTCCCCAGCTGCTCAGCCGCGGGACCTGGTGCCTGGGAGAGCCAGGCAGAGATGGAGCAGTGGCACCGTATCGAGCCCCCGAGCGGTGAAGGTGCCCAGGGTGGTGATGCAGCCTGGGGCAGGTGGCACGGGATCTAGCCACGCACCATCTCCTTGCCCCAGGGAACTTTTTGTCCTCATTAAATATCCTTCACCTTGTGCTGCTTATGGTTTTCACCCCATTCTCAACAAACTCACAGGGCATCTACTACCGGCTGCAGTAGCGGTGCACTGGGGTTGCCTGAAATCTTTGCCGATCGCGGCCACAGCGTGGGGTAACTCAGTTGTCAGACTGCAGACCCAGAGACCAACCCCCCAGAGGCAAATGCCCACCCTCACTTTGAGGAATCACTTATGAAAAAGGCTTTCCTGTAAAAGGATGAAGAGGAGATGGAAAATACCTCTGTAGGTAACTATTAATCGAACAGCAGTTATCTGTAGATAACTATTAATCTTACAGCAAACAATTGACAGAATGTTTCCTTTATGTCATCTTCGTCTGTTTTAAAAATATGCACTGTAAACATTTGCTAGTCAGTGTAAGAGTTTATTAATAAAGCCTTCATATTAAGAGCAGCTGTGCTTTTAGTTTATATTTTTACCTCAAATCGTATTTTTCCTGCTCAAAATTAATGCTTCAGCTGTGGATTTCACTGAGATGTAATAAGAATATTAATATATGCCAGATTAGATATTAGATTGGTATCTAATTAATACCAATCTAATACTAAAGACTGCATTTAATAGATACGTTTCATAATGCCACTGCTATACCTCATTAAAACGTTGTTGCATTTCCACAACTGTTATAAACCATCTAGTGGGATCTAATCCACCTCCAGGAACCAGTAAAACTGCATGTACTGCTCTCCTTCTGTGGGGACGTGTGTGATAAAATTCAAAGCTACGACAGAGGTAGAGCTGATTGCAGGCAACAAAAACCTCTCGGGATAATGTTAGGTGCCAGGCTCACAAATCGTGCTTCTCGGAAAGGGATGGGAATGACTGCAAGGAGATCCCCATCCTGGGTCAGGGTTTTGCAACAGGGAAACAATAAGCGCCGATACTGCTCACGGCTGTACTCTGAAACACTGCCCGAGCTGTAATTAGCGACGCTTCCCGACGAGAGGCCGTACAGCCCAGCAGCACTGCTCCTCCAGTTTGGGCAGAGGGGAAACTGAGGCAGAGAGCACTGCAGCGGTGCCTGTGTACTAACCAAGCAGCGCTGCCTCCCACAGATCCCTGCTGTCACTCCCAGGTGTTGTGTTGTTTATGTTTTATTTTTTTTTTGGAAACTGCAATTTAAATCGCCCTCCAACAGGCGCAGCAGGACTAACAGCCCTACCTGAATGCGGCTTGTAACAGGACACGCTGCAGCTCCCTGCAGAACCAGGGGCAGGATTCAGAGGGTTCCAGGAACACCTGTGAAGACCAGTCCTGCCTGGTTTGCATTCAAACACCCGCCGTCCTCCTTCACACGGAACATCACAACATTTCTCGTAACGCAAGCAGAGTTGACCCGCCTGCTTGCTAGATTTTACCCACCACAGGCGTCTGATTGTTTGCTCTCAGCCTGACAGAGCCAGGACCAACCCTACCTACCTCTCCTGCCCCTGCTGGGAGACACAAGACCAGGCAGGCTCAGGAGGTGATGTTACAGGCCATGTTTGGGCTTAGCCACACCATGGCAGTGTCTGGATGCGGGGTTTTAGTTTACACTCACCTCAGCCGATCCCTGCAATGGTTCACAGCAGTGTTGGGCAGGGTAAGGGCGAAGCAGCACTGCCTCCGCAGCCTCCTGAGGCCACCTGAGCTCAGCTCCATGCCGATGCCAGCTCCTGTCCGCTGAGAGGGTGCGGGGCAGGGAGGGCTGCCGAGCTCCTGCCTCCGGGCAGGTGTTTGGAAGGGTAAGTACCTGGTACCCGACAGCTTGGTTTTTAAGAGATGACGAGTATGAAGCCCACCAGAGGCCGATACATGATCTGTGAGTGACCACGGCATCACAGCATCCCAGACCAACCCACACAAAGGTGACTTCCTAAAGGAAGGTGTGAAACATTTCTGAGAAAGGGGATTTTGGCCTTGCTCCTCAGGGTATCACGGCCTTGGCACGGAGACCCCACAAAGCTTTGGGCACACAACAAGGGCCTGGTCCAAAGGCCAGCAACATCAACAAAACCCCTAATGATTAAGGATACTGTAAATCCCCATCTCCCTACATTTTCCCAAGAATTTCAGTCAGGCAGAAAAAGAAGTTGCCCACCTCCAGATATGCAGCAGCCCGCGGAGCCCTGTCCTTCCCAGTGACCGCAGCGCCGCAGCCCATGGCACGGCACCTGCCTGGGGGTTCCCAGCGGGACACGCACCAGCGCCACTGGCTCTGGGTCAGCCTCATCGTGCAAAATCCCACAGAGAAAATGATCTCGGTGAGATCAGCAGAACCACTTCAAAACAGAAAAGCTTCCCAAGTCCCCCATGAGACCCCAGAGGCTCTTTAAGATGAGGACACCGCCACGTGGTGGTGACAGCCACCAATGCTACAGCCACCCAGAGCACCAGCTGTGGGGCCTCACATCCGGGGAGCATCCCCGTGAGCCCCAAAGCTCTGGTTCTTTCCCACTCAATGCAGTTGTGCTTCTGGAACAGAAGGGGCTTACGCAGGGATTCAGGCCTCTTTTTTTCCACACTTCATCACCAGAAAATTTCACGCGGGGATGATTTGGGACTAAGGATACAGGAGACCGGAGCACTGTTGGCTGTGCAAGAGAAGCAGTACCGAGCAGCTGCCGATCCCTCACCTCCTGCTGCCTTCAGGGTATTCTGGAAAGAGCAGAAAAGGCTGGTCGCAACGAACTCCAGGAGGTCTCGCTGAAGCCAGCATTTCCCTGGAGCCCCGAGCCCAGGCTCCATGCTGCGGGTGCAGGGATGGAGCCACCCCATGAGGGGGGCAGCAGGACAAGCTGGAGGTACACACTGGCATCCACGAACAGAAAACCTGAAGAGCAAAGGCTCCCCATCTTATTTTCAGTACCTTGAGCTACCACTCTTCCTTCAGCATCCCAGCTACTAAAAGTCTACAATGAAGGCATCACCCAAGGGTGTGACAACAGCAAAGCTCCGGGGGGGCTCCACAAGCCTGAATTCATGCTAATGTAATCCAAGCAAAAAATTGTATATGCAAACAATTCTTGCAGCTCAGGCATCATCCCATGGTAATCCAGCCACAGTCTCCAAGCCTATGCTGATTTACCTCTGGCTGGCCTGTAGCCAGATTGATTTGCACCCTGAAGGTATCCCAGACCCTCAGCTACAGTGCTGCAACGTCTCCACATGGGGGGGTCTGAATGATTCCTTCAAAGCAGATGGGACCGCTGAGGCTGCTTTCATTTTGCTGGTTCCTTCTCCTGTCCCTGGAAATCAGGATCTAGTTTCTCTTCTGTGTGGTTTCTCCTGCTCATTCAGCTCTCTCTCGAAGATCCACTTTTCCCACAACTGTTGTGAATCTGAGAACTAATCTCATACGAGATCAGTTCCTGCTGCAGAATAAGATTAATCTTCTTAGGAGTGCAATACAGAGTTATTGCTGGTGATGTGGTTACAGTGGTTCCATATATAGATTATTCTGCACTTATCAATCTTCCTTAGCTCCAAATAAGACATCCCTATTTGCCTAGACTTCCAGTAGAAGAGCATAGACAGGCCTGATTCTGGGCGTATTCACCCATGTTTTCCTCTCATACCGTCAGTGGAGTTATTGATGATTAACACTGAGGAAAATCAGGGCCAAGGCCAACAACTCTATTTCTCTTTTGATTTTTTGTCCCATAACTGCACCACAGAATGAGAACAGGAATGGCACGTATCTAATAATCTCAGGGAGCTATGATTTCACAGCTGTGGCGAGTCCACTGATGTCAGTGGAGCTCCACCATGGGTGGATTTTGAACAAAGTCGCTATGGATGGTGAGCACAGGGCGCTGTGTGACAGCCTGTGAGTACTGGAGATGCCAGATTACCGACGCGGTGCAGTGCAAAAGGTACTGCAGATAACATCAGTCCAGAAGGGCTAGAGATGAGCAAGGTCTTTATGTGGTTCCCACTCCACAAACAAAGACTTGATTGCCTGGAGAACTTCCCATGACAGCCAAATTTTACAGCCATGCCTGCTCAGGACAGCATCCTTCCAGCAGCTGGAAGACTGGAAACTAGGGTTGTCTGTGGTCGTAAAGCACTTCCATAGCAGGACGTTAGGCTGAAGCCTCAAAATGAGATCAAGCATGCTGGAGAATGTGTCTTGACTTAGGAAATACCTTTCCCAAGCCTTCTGGGTTTGTGACCTGCAATGTTAACATGTGAGAACCTCTCCAGTTGCTGACCAGGCCAAGTATTTGTCATTGAGCTAAAGAACCAATGGCTCCAGGCTATAGCAGACAGACATCAACTCAACTATCTAAGGAGCATCTCTTATCTTTGGTGTACCTAATGCCAGCTAGAGCAGCAGGACTGACACCACCTGGGTGATACAAACAATTTGTCAGGAACCAGAAAAAGGACTTTGAGCTTTATGAGACTCACCACATCATGATAGTAAATGCAAAACATGCCAGACACAAACTGACGTTTACAGAGAGGAATTACTAGAGCCTAAATCAGCCTTGCCTCCAACACGCCCTCAGTGTGGTTACTTTTTTTTTTTTTTAGAGGAGAGGACCCTTTCATCCTTCTCATCGCTGTCTGTCAGCCCTTCCAGCACCCTCCTTGCCTTTCTCCCCTGCAACACTGCACAGCCTGTGGCTCACCACGGACACAGCCAGTAAGGTGTGAGCGCTTAGAGATCTGTTCACACTAAGAGGTACTGTGCTACAATTTGTCCCCAAACCTACGGTTGTGCTTGGCCACAAGGAGAACTCCATAACCCAAAGGCTGGCAGCTCAGCCAAGCACGTGTGCAGGTACAGACACCATGGAGAAGTTTATTCCATAGATTTATCTTTCAAGGCACTGAACAAGTTAGGGTCTGCTTTGACATAGCATAGCAGGACCAAGCATTGGTTTGAAGACGGAAGGCCACCAGCCCAGAGGAAATTTCTTATGATAAGTTCAAAGTGGAGCATGAGTTTTCTAGCAAAATAAAGTAGGGCTTTTCTCCTAGAAGTAATGCCTTTCCAACTACAAAACATCCCAGGGTTGACAAGTCTTATCTCAAGAGTGGAAGAGTTGTGAACCCCCAGATTAATGAAAGGTATGTTCAGCGAAAGGTGTGTTCATGAGACCCTAGAGCCAAGATAAAGCACAGGGAGGGGGTGAGACCTGCCTTGGATTTAAGAACCTTCAGGGATCATCTTCATTAAAAGTCTCAAGCACATGTAATTTTAGCTTGAACCTAGAGGATGAGAGAACATGAAAGTTAGGGCAAATTTAGCAGTTTTGTTCCCCATCCAGTTCAGACTGAAACCAAATATAAAAAGCAATGATATTTCAAGAATCGTGAACAAGACCTTTTGACCAGCATCACTCAAGTTCACAGAGCCCGGCAGCGCAGGAAGCCCACGCTTCAGCCCCCATCTCTGGCTGGGGAAGTTGGATGTTCAGAGAACACAGCCAGGCTTATTAATCTGGTGCTTAAAGATGTCACCTAAGCAGAAGCTGGGATCAGGAAGAAATCCCCAGCTGACATTAAAATGTTAAACTCAATGGAATGAATCCAATTATTATTTTTATTGGAATTGCTAATAGGCAGGATGGCACTGGAGGGTCAGACTTCCAAGATAAGCATGGGACATCAGTGCCACTGGAGACAGGGACCGGGTGAGGCTTTCGACCCATGCTGCGCCGCTGCTGTGCTGGCTCAGGGTCCCCTTTTGCCCCCCGCATGCTGACACCCAGGCGGTCGAGATGCTCCAAGAGGGTCAGGGAATGCCAGGAGGGTGACAGAGGCTGGGTGCTCTCACAGAGCTCACAGGCTACAAACCTGCACAGGCTCCCCGGCCTCACACCCTCCGTGAGGTATTTCTGCCTCCTGGTACACAAGAAACCCCAAGGGATCTGTGGTCTGTGGCGACCCCAGCACAAATGGAGAAGCCATCTTCCGTGAGCAAGTGAATTTCTCTCTGAAGAAGTCTCGCAGCAGGCATCCATCCCTTCAGGCTGTGTGCACCCGCAGCCCCTGTACCAAGACTGCCTTCCCAGTCAGGGAAGTACCTGTGCAGTTAGCTGAGAAACTTCCCTGCCAGGCTCTGCACGGATATGTCATAAACCTTCCTCCCCAAAAACCCTTCACTGCATGAGAGGAAAATGACTAGGGTGTGTTGACAGCCTTCAACTAACTGAACATCACTTTGTGAAGAGTTACAGGGACCCAGCCCAGCCAAGAACAATCACCCCTAAAATAGAAATTAAAATTAAATGCCTTCACTGTGTTTTTTTCATGAACCAAAAAGCAGCACGCTTCACTGGAGCACCCACTCTGCCTCTGTGCCACCTTCCCTGACAATCTCGCCTAACTGAACAATCCTGGGGGCCCGTCAGGATGGGGTCACCACACTCAGGATCCATCTCCCTGCTCTCGGTGGCAGGTGAGCAGATGCAGGCTCCATACCAACAAGCTTTACAATGAAAGGTACTGTCCCATATAGCAAGGCTGCTGGCACCGAGGAACAGAGCCAGAGGCCAGTACCGGGTTTGGCAGCACCCCACCTGCTCTCCTGATGCCATGTCCACTCGGGACTCCAGCTGACAGCAGGCAGACGAATGCAATAGGTGATTCTGTGACATCACTCCTGTTTACATCGGTGTAAGTAAGGCTCCTGCCCTCCCTGCTCCCGTGCTAACCGCGTTGCTTACTGTGCACCCGCCAGTCGGAATGCCAATCCAATCTGCCTCTGGCTTACTGCGGGACCCAGGCTCTCATGCTTCATCGCATCCTTGCAGTCAAAACAAGATGTTTGTTCAAATGTATTTTTAATCTTGTTGCTACCCTGGCTTCTTCCCATTAGCTGTCTTGCACAGCCATCGGTTCACACCAGGGAAATGGGCCAATTACCCTGCACAGCCCCAGGGAGAGCTCCTGCTCAGGGAGGCGATGGGTGCTTGCACCACCAGGAATAGCCGCTGTCCTGTGGCAAGGGCAGGAAATGCCTGAAATTCACAAAGTCTCAGCAAAGCAGGCAAGAAAATGCCAGATACATCCCTCCTCATCAGGGCAGGGAAGCACCATCCCTCTGGCAAGCGCTGCCTTGGCCACACGGCCGAGGGCTGTGCACACCCTGCAGGTGGCAGATAAGGAGCCACTGCTGGAGGGGGAGCTCCTAGGGCAGAGCTTGAGGCTGGCATGGTGCTGGGGAGCTCCAGGGCACTCTCACTCCTTACAGGAGGGCGTGAGGCAGCTCACAGCTGGTAGGTGGAGACCTTGGAGACCTACGCTTCCAAGCAGGACCAGCTTACCCACCACCACCATTTCAGCTCACGTTAACTTAGACTGAAGGTCCTGAGGGAGGACCTTAATCAAGCCCAGCCACCGTAACCTGGGAGGTCAAGCTACAGCCGAGGCCACCAGCAGGCAGCCTCCTGCCCCTGCGCCAGGCAGGCACACCAAGCCCGGGCTGCAGCCTGCGGCACAGAAGGTGGTAAGTCATGGGTGGCATGGCTTCAAACTAAGCTAAAAAACTCTGCTTTTCTGCACAGACAGCATCTGAGACCTAGTCTCTGCTCCTCTGAACTTGTCACCATACGACACATGGGCTCTACCCCCCAAAAAGAACCAATCAGCCAGCTCTGGCATCTGCAGCAAAGGAAGAAGGAAGAGGAGGCTGACCTACCCCCTTTGGAGGTCTGGTCCCTTCAGCACCTGCTTCCTCTAAGCCCTGCACCTGCAAAATGCATTTTCACACCTAATCCCCCACGCAGCCTCTGTGCTGTCCCACTTGGTGTTACACGGCAGCCGTGCTCCTTCTGAACAACGCATGGTCCAGGACAGATGGACAGCACACACGGTGAATTACAGCTGTGAACAAAGTGTCTGGACAACTGCTGTGGCAAAAGGGACTGGCATCACCTCCCGCTACTGCTGCCAGTTATCTCCTGGTTGCACAACGAATCCCTTATCACCTGCTCTCACCAGAGCCGGGCAGGAACTTTGCAGCCTTTGCTTTTGCCTCACCAATCATTCCTGGGCTGACAAGCCCCACAGACTGGGAACAGATTGCTCTCCTGGCTCAGAAATAGAGCCCATACCTTGCCTTCACTGCTGCAGACGTGCCCTCAGATGGCCCGTGATGCCATTTTTGTCTCCTAGTGGAAGCTGAATGTCACTGCTCTCCCTGTCGGGAACGACTGCTGGCAGAATGAGGCCCAGCCCCAGCTGCTCACAGCGCCACATGGCAGCCGCCCGGCTCTGCATGAGGACAGGAGGCTCGCTGGGAGGCCTCGGGCTCGCCCCGGCTCCTGAATCCAGGAGCAAAAGCACCTTGGGGTTTAGAGCTTTTGAGCTCTTTTGGTTGGGGTTCAGAAAGGCAACCCCCAAAGCAAGAGCCCTCGTGTAACATAGGAATTTTCCTCCCTCTATTGCCTCCAAAGCTGTGAAACCGAGATCTACCCCGGTGGGCTGCAGCCCTGCAGGGGGCACAACTCCGGGTGACATCTGCACCTGGCCTCTCTCCACCGCGCCTCCCCTGGGGATGCTGGCCCACAGGCAGCGGGCAGCTCCTAGCAGCTCCACCCCGTGAGCTGCCCAAGCTTTGCACAAATAAGGCAAGGAGAAAGAAAACCCAATCCATCTTATCAACGTGCAGGAAACGGCGAGGCACCACCAGTCCAGCAGACTAGTTAGCCCTGCAGAGTAACCTGCTGCACTTTGGACTCTACTCCCCATGCCAACTGCTCCACTTGGTCATTTTACCAAGCAAAAATCATTTCGTCTCATTAAAATGCACCTCCCTTCTGTGTCCTTGTAGGACAAGGCCCAGAAAGCTACTCTGAAAGGAAACAGGGAACAAGAATGGCTGTGCAATCGGCTGCATCACCAGTCTTCTTCTGAACCAGACAGCAATTGCTGTTCCCTACACCTCCTGGGCTCGCTGACCTGAAGGCTGGCTGCTTGCTGCACCTCTGGCTACCTGCTGGGAGCCAAGGGCACAACTTCAGTATGCGAGTGCACTTTTTGCTACACATGCCCAAACGAAGTGATGGAGGCCCTGCAAAACCCCGAGACAATGCTGTGTATTCAGGAGTGCCATCAGCTGGCACCTTCTCCTTAATTAACCTTTACAAAGCCACCTGGGGGGGCACGGAGCTCTCCAGCCACTGCGCATGCAGACACCGCTGGCTCCTGCTAAAGGCTAACAGGGAAAGGAGAGCTCAGATTTTCCATGATGCTTCTGTTACCTGGATAGGCGGAGGTAAATGAATAAATACATATATATTATCTCCAACATATACATTGGTTTCTTCCTCAAAAGTCCATCTGAGCCCCTGAAACCTCACTTTCTAAGGTCTGCAGCTGCAAAGAAAGTTTCAGGACTCAGATGCCCAGATACCTTGCAGACGGTGCTGACAGCCAGAAGGAATGGCTCTGCCATGAGTGATCTCACACCTATCACCACAGTTGCATGATAGCCATCGGGAGGACAGACATCAGTATTTATAATTTATCCAGTTTTCCTGGGAGAGAGAAGCAAAGGGATCTCAGATGTGCACAGTTTGCACCACAGACTATTTCCTCGAATGAGCAGAAGTCAAAAAGCATTTGCAGGACACATTGCTTATTCTGCTCCCCCCAAATGGCAAGTTGACTAGCAGAGCCCATGGGCCTAACGAGCTCAGCCCACTGAAGGAGAGCCCTGTAGCACCTGTCCTTGTCAGGGCAATAATTACACTTGTGGGGGCTTTGTGAAAGAAGCCTGGCAAAATTAGAGAAGCTAGCAACAGTGGGAACATGCCAATCTAACTGACAAGGCTGACAGACGAAGGCTGCTGAGAGATGAGGAGCACAGGACTGGAGCACAGAGGATGAAACACATCCAAAAGTGCACCAAAAACAAGCTCAGATGGAGAAAGTCTCCTTGACACAGGCTCTGGAAAGAGCAGAGACACTTTATTGCTGAGCCACATGGGCTTAGGATTTGTGTTCTCTTTCCACGACTGTCCTTGACAGGGCGCCAAACTCATCCTTCTACGCTTGCAATTAACAGCCTGTAGGGCAAGCTCTTCTTATTTTCTTGTACAGACACAGACATTAACCTTCCTTGAGATCACAGCACCCAGCGCACCTCTGCTTTCCCTTCTGTCCTCTCCCCATTCGGTAACCTCCTCCTGTTTGTTTCCTCACCTTAAGCAACCTTTTATTTGGAGCCAGAAACCGATATTCATCCTGCAGAGAGCCACCTCAAAGCAGGAGGCCTAGATCCTAAACTCTCCCAGGTAGGCATCTGCACACTCCTGATGATAAAAGTGACCAAACGTCATTACCAGGCTGCAGTGGTGTTGGGGTGCTCGCTCTTGAAGAAGGGCAAGGTCCAACTGCACAGAGTTAGCAAAGAGATAACACAAGAGAATTCAAAGCCCAGATAATTCATATTGCAGAGAACGCTCAGGAAACCTCAGTGCCTGTAGTTTGGTAATGGGAAGGTTAAGATGCATCTCAAACACCGTATGTACCTGTGCAGCAAAAGAAACTGAAATAAGTGGGCGTTTGAGTCTTTTTCATTATTATTTATTTTAAACAAAAGCATAGTGAGCAACAGAACAAAGGCTGGCTAGAAGAAATACACCACTACTGCAATAACTTCCTAAAGGAAGCGCTGGGTTTTCTCTGGGTAAAAGCCTATGGTCTGACACGAGAGGTCAGACTGCTGGGTTAGAACTGACCCATCCTTTTGGGAACAGGGCTGTGATGGGGGAGCTGGAGGCTGAGAAGTGGCAGCCAAAGAACCAGCAGGACACAGCAGTACCAGTTTCCCATTGCCTGGGATCGTAGCACCACTTAGTGAGCGCTTCAGGAGGCACAATATTAATGTTGCCTACCCAAGGTTTCTCCAACAGCAATAAAAAATAAGATATACAGTGTGACTCATATAGACTGCATGCAGTAAACAAATCGTGAAAATAAACCATCGCAATATGCAGTTCGGGAACTCCTGTGCCATATGCGTTATTACTTATTAATTGTATTCCGACAGCAATACACTTCTGCAGCACCCTGTAGCCTAAAGCCCCTTGCTTCCTAAGTGTTAATTAGGGCTCCCAGTAAAGGCTGAGAAGCAAGGGAAGCATTTTTATTTCTTTCCAACAAACTAAAGCCCTACAAACAAAACCCAAAGGGACTTGCACAAGGTCACAAGCGAATCAATGGCACTGCTAGAGACAGAGCTCAGAATTCCTGGCTTCCACGTTCCTTCCAGAGAGAGGAAGGTTGGTAACAAATCCCCAAAGAAATGGGAATGAGCAAGAAAATCACAGTGTGCAGCCTGGCTGTATTCACAGGTGTGTTAATTAAATTGTGGTCTAATTAAAATACAGCCTTTGCATTCCGCTTTTCCTCCTTGATGATGTGGGCAATAGGTGTAGGCTGCCCATCAGTTTAAACCATAAGCTAGGAGATGGCTTCCACCTACAAAGAGAGGGGAACAGCCCCACGATGGGGCACAAAACCCAGTGGTTTCAGTATGGCACAAAATGCTCACGGAAAGTACCCCTGGACACGGCTGCCTGCAACAGCAGAGGGAGGGAAAGGAAGACCCAAGACTCTTCCCAGTGCTCCTTTTCACAATAAACCTGTTTTGGGAAGCACCCGGCACTTGCCATTTCAGATGAAATGACCTGGCACCTCGAGAAAGCAACTGCTGCAGCCTTCAAAATTATAATGGACATGAGTAAAACCAACGTGCTGCAATGGCTGGAGTCCAATTCTGCTTCTGATGAAAGCTGCAAAAACAAGCAGCAACCACACACTCTCTTCTGCATCACAGCGAAGCTGGGGAAAGGAAAGCATTACTTGTGTTATGGGGGGGGGAATGGAAGGGAAACAAACTAGTGCAGGCTGTGAAAACAAAATGTTAAAGAGTTGGTTCCACACCCAGAACCTACCAGCTGGGAAAACTGCCACAATAAAACAGGTTTTTGTCTACAGATTGCTTTTAGAGGGTGATGGTCTGGTCAGGGAAAAAGCTGAGTTTAACTTGCTTAATCTTCAGCAAACGTTAAGTGTTTGATTGAGAACTCACCCCCAAAACCCACTGCTGTCACTCTACCTAGGCAGAGCTTCCAGGAGCAGGCAATAGGACGTCATCTCTGCAAAAGGAAGGTTTCCAGTTACCGAAGGAAGAGTCCAACCCAGGTTCTTCCTGAAAGCTGCAGTCCACAAGAGGATGAACAGCTACAGAATGAAATACCAAAGTCTCCCACAGCACAATCAGTTCCTGAGTGACCGGAGGAGAAATGCTAAAACTGACCCAAAGCAGAGCACACAGAAGGCCTGAGCCGCAGAGCCAGAGTGCCCAGGAGGTGCCCACAGCAGCATCACCCAGGCTACATGCCCAAGGTAATCCCTGCCAAGACAGACACCCTCCGGACACAGACAATGCTGAAATACCTGGTGTTTGGCAGATGAAAAGGGGAAAAACATCTGTAAACTCTGAAGGTAAAAGACATCATTCTCTCCCTTAACAACTCGGATGTATTTTTCCCTGCCTTGCCTGCCAAACATTTCAAACCAACGTCACATTTCCTACCAAAGTATGATGCTCACACAAGGAAAGTCGACTTAGCGGGGGCCTGAGAGATTGCGTATTGCTTTGAAAATGAAGTTTCCAAAGGCATTTGAGATAACGGAAAAGGGATCAAAAGCAGCAAGGAACGAACAGAGAAACACGGTTTATACGTTCACCAGAGCTCTAAGATTTGAAATCACGTGAAAATCCCATCTTTCCTAGACTGAGTAGGAAACAGCCCAGGAGCTGGACCAAAGGCTCCAAGGCAATTCATTCTCAATGTGACAACGCAGTCCGCAGCCAGAGCATCACATGCAGTCATGCTGCACGTTACGAAATAAAGATCACAGAGCAAGAGGGAATGGGTCCAGTGAGGCACGTGTGAGGCTGCAACTGCACTGCTCCCTCTGTCTCACCTCGCTGACAGCAGGGAGCCAGCTCAAGCTGCGGCTGACTGCACCTACACACAGCAGCAACCCAGAGTGCCAAGCTACCCCTTTGCCCTGCCTGCCAGACGGGGCTCCAGGCACCTCCTGAGCCTCCCCTCAACTTCAGTGGACAGGCAGCACTGCAGGTGTGCTCCAGCACGAGGGCCAAATGAGCCCTGACCCCAGAAAGGTCTGGCGGAAACGAAGTTCACATCCTTGGGGACTTTTATCAGCTTCCAGTCTGATTTCTCTTTGTTTTACTATCACCAATCATGAGAATTGATACTCGCCCCTGGCACACTTGAAGGGAAAGCCCAGCCGAAGATAGACCTGGGGACTTATTCCTGAAAATACAAGTGCCTGATGCCTACCTAACTCACAAAGAAACATTGCAAAGAGATCAGAGACAAAGGCGGCTTGTAACTGGGACAATGCTATACAGGCATATCAGTAGTTCATGTTACACAGCAGGAAAAAACTGATTCAGAGCCCCACCCTGCCCACGGGACAGAGAACGCCAGCACCGTGTGACACCCAGCTGTTGCACAGCATCTTTACAACACCCAGCCAATGGCCCTACGAAGTTGCCTGCTTGTGATTCATAACTGTATTATCTTCCACAGTCATTTTGGTCCTGATCTCAGAAGGGTGCTGATCACCTCTTCTTCCCAAACGTCACCTCCCCGGTTCCCCACAGCCATGAGCTGCTCATGTATTCCCATGCCTTGAGAAGTTTGGATGAGGACAAAGAAAAATAAAACCGTGCTGGATGCTTATTAGGTCATCAAAAATACAGGGTAGCACTGTAGCATGGATGCAGGGCTTTCTGCCACCATGCAAGCATTTTAGGAGGATTCCTAGTTTTCTTCTCTCTTCCTGATGCTTCCTTACAAACAAACCTGCCCCTCTCCTGGCTCCTCCCATGATAAAAGTCTTGCTGCAGCTGCAGGGGAAGGCAAGCCATTTCGCTTGCGTGGCTGCCTCTGCATTTCCAGCTTATTTGTATGAGACACTGCCACCCAGCAGGATTTGCATACGTACCAAAATGCGAGACCTGCACAAAACGAAGCAGGAAAAGCATTCGTCTCTCCCCTCGGAGAAGGTTAATGACATGGCTACTTTGCAAATGTTTACTATGAAGTGTTTCCTAAGTCTCTAAGCTATAGAATTTGTACATAAAAGGAGGTTCGCCCTCTTCCCCTTGTCCCACAATCCTATTTGCTTCAGATTAACACGAGTGACCTCCACTTCACTTGAGCTTCATTCATCTCCCACGGAGCACGGCCTGCTTTTGCTGAATTATTTCCCTGCCATCGTGAAATGCTATTCAGCTGCATCGGAGGGGACAAGGCTGCAGACGCAGGTGTTCGCTTTGTTCCATTAACCATTTGACATCCAGATGAGACTCCGATTTAAACCTTACTCAAATTAGGAGCATTGCAGAAAACCACAGTTTAAGTCCAAGATACCTGGACATGACACACCAGAGCACAAACACACAGTACGGAGAACAGGGGTGAACCCCATGCTGGTGATTGCATGCAGTCACAGATCGGGGACAGCACAGCCCTGGCACAAAGCCCTGCATCCCAACACCCTCCCTCTGTCCCCAACTGTACTCCTCTCTGTCCCCAGCTGTGTAGGTCACCCCCCAGTCACTGTCCTAGGAGTGCATCAGAGGTCTGGGATGGGTGCTCTTTGAAACCAGATAATTTAAGTTGACGTGTCAACTTAATTAAGCCAGGTTGAAGAAAAGGCTGAAGAAAAACCCTTCAGGACCTTCCTGTCCCTTCTCTTCTCCCTTTCCCCTCCTCTCCCTCAGCTTTACAAATGGCGTACATGTCACTCACCTCTCCGCCCGTCACTGGGGAACAGCTCCTCCCTGAACACTGTTTCCAGTTGCAGACCGAACAGGCAGGGAGGATCTGCCCTCATTTCCCCAGTCCTCCCGGGGTAACAGCCCAGACCGAAGTCCTTCCACAAGTCACATCTCCTGTGTCAGACACAAACCCAAATTATTCTGGCACGTAAACACAGATCCATGCTGCAAGAATGGCCATCGGGCAATTAACAGAATGAGCATTAAATCTGTCTCACTCCTTTGTTCTGCAGGCAGGCTGGAAGATTGACTGAACCCTTTTACTTGGAAAACAAATATTAGGCCTGATCTTCAGCTGGCAGAAGGCCACGCAGGGCCATCAATTTCTCTGTTACGCTGACAAAAATTTTGTCCTGTGTTTTCCAGCTGCGGCAAAGCACTTACTTTCTCCTCACCTTTAAACGGCGCAGCAACTTCACCCACCGTTTCCGCAGATCACAGCCAGGTTTTCCCAGATTTTTCCCAGCAGCATTGTTCTGGTTTTCCTGCCAACTTGCTACCCCTTCCAGGCTGGCCCTTCTGCCTCCTCACCCCGTTCTCTCGTGCTCACATGGGCTCTGAGCAGTAAGGAAGAAGCCAGGTGCCATGCAGCACCCAGGCAGTCCCAATGCATCTTCCACCCTTTGGCTCCCAAGGGAATCACATCCCGGTCCTTGCCCTGCACAGAGAAGGAAATGCCTCTGCAGTCAGTGCACAGTTGTTGGGTTTTGTTTTAAACCAAAGCCACGGAGGTAATGAACTCACACGTTGCTCCCGAGCCAGGCAAAGCTGTTTTAAACAGCCCAGAAACTGCGAGAACCGAGCAGACCACGGTGGGTGCTGTGTGGGCCCCTCTTGGCCACGCTCACTGACCTAAGAAGCCAGATGCTGCCAGGACAACCAGGGTAAGGGAGATTCCTCCATGAGGAGACCAGCGTGGCTGGCTTTTTTTTTTTTTAGCTTAAGCAGAGGCTGAGAGGGGTCATTGCTGCAATCCAGAAATACCTCCAAGGCAAACACCAAGGAAGACAACAGCCAGTCAAGATCAGGGACTAGAAATAAACACGGAAGAATAAAAAGACCATAAGTAAACTTGGAGCGGAAATTTTCATGTTCCTATTACTAGAAGGATGAGGCAGAAACTACTTTCTGATAGAAATAATGGGAAAAGTGACCATTAACCACCTCAGAGTTTACCAAGAAGACCCTGGGATGCAGCACCCGCAGCCCCCAGCTTCCTCCTGCGCTGGTGTTCAGCTCAAACCCAACGAGGAGGGGGGAGAAAATGTCAGCATTCGCCACTGCTGTCAGAAACATCTCCTTAAAACTAGGCCACAAACGCAGCAGGCTCTGCGAGGAGGGATGCCCAGAGGAGAAAAGTGGCAGCTCCGAGAATCCAGGCTCCCTGATCAGTTGTGCTGTGCCTCGCCACCCCACGCAGACACCTGCCCCACTGCTCTCCTGGAGGAATTGCCATGTGGGAGCTTCCCACAGCGTCTCTGCAGCGAGGCATCAGGAAGCCATCGGTAAAAGCACACCTAAAGAACTCCCTTGATGTGAAACAAACGGTTAAGAGGAAAGGAGCTCAAGCTTTCTGGACTCCTATGTGGTCTCTGCAAGTACAACTTGCAGGAATCAGAGAGCAGGAGGAAAGCTTCCATCCCTACTTGCAACTTTTCAAAGGAAGGGTACTTGTTTTTATCTCCCCAACAAACACTCACCATCAATATTTGCAATTAATTGCCCCAGGAATGCAGAAAGCAGGCAAACACATCAAAGAAAGCAGTGTCGACTTCTTAAAATCCCAGTTAACATTTTACAAGATACAGCGCAGCAAACGAGAAAGTCAGCTGGCTTGAAACAGGCAAAGCTATTTTTAAGGGTTTCCTTTCTAAGCTGATAGAGTTCTAGCACTGCATGTATTTTATTTTATTTTTTAAAGAAAAGAACACAGTACCCTTACTCAACACCTTCACTAAGGATTCAGTGTCCGGGTTTGACGTGGCAGGATTACGGGCTGCTTTCTGCAGATGTTCTCACTAAGGAAATGGCGATTCCCTACTCCTCTAACTGCCTGGCAGTGCCACTGAATGACGATTTATCGCGTCCAAAACATTAAGGAGTTCATTCCTGTCTCCACGCATGGAGCTTGTGATGACATCTTTAATGTGCCTCATGAGGTAAAAATTTAAAAGGAAAATGAAAGGAGAGTGGGAAAATCAAGTAAATGGGTAAATAATACGGGGGGAGAGAGCCAACAGCAGAAGAAAACAAATATCTCCTTACTGCTTATCAAAGCACTTAAAAACTAATAGAAGCCTTTCTGTCAGACGTACAGTGAGAGAAATATCAACAAGATTAGGTTTGTGCTCCCTTCAAGTGGCATTTTTGTCTTGCACATCTCCTTGTCTTTCCTTTCGCTCTGCCTGGGACAGTTTTGGAAGGCTCTACCAGATCCTCTGCTCTTTGTTGTGTGTGCCAAGAAGAGACCAAGGCTTATTATAGTTATTATTTATAAAGACCAAGATCCTACAGTTACATTTTACAGTCCGAGTGCTCTTTCCAACAGCTTTATCCATCTGAAATTCCCAAGAGCAGGGAAGCACAGCCTGTGGGGTTTGAGGATGTTCTGTATTTTGTTTTTTTGAGCTCAGCTTCATTGCTATGTTAAAAGTGCACTGGCTGAGCCCATCTACAAGAACACAGTTATCAGCCCTCCGCAGGCTTGCAGAAGGTCAGGGCAGGCAGGAGCTAGAAGAAGAGTGAAAACCAAAATTCAAGAAAGATTGTGTATTGGCTCTTCAGTTAGAGTGCCTTGGGTACTTCAGCACTTATTTAAGGTTAGGCATGTGAACACTCCCACTGAAGTCACAGGAGCTATTTGCGGGCTCCGGGGTTGGACACGCACTAAGCACCCTCCTGACTTGTGACTTGAGCTGATAAGGTCTCCAAAGCAGAGCCTGTTGTTCAATACCGCCTTGTCCAGCCCTTTACACGATGACCCCATCTGCTCTGGGACCTAAGACCTGCTGTATAAACAAAGCGATAATTTCATTTAAGTGACATCACTTGAGATCAGATTAGCCTTAACTTTGACTTTTTCATAAAAAACTAGAAAACATCACTGGACACGTATTACCTCTCCTGATGTCAGTAGGAATTTTGCTATCATATCACGAAAACCAGGATTTCATTCCAACGTTTAATGCTGAGTCTCAGTAAGTAAAAGCAGGGCTGTCCCAGATTTCCCTGCAGTTGCTAAGCAGAAGAGGGTTATCACATTGGCTCTACAGACAAAAGCAGACTTGTAAACAGTGCAACTGGCAGAGGTGATAACTGGCAGAAAAGGAAAGGATGAGTATTTCTCTGCAAGACTGGATGTTCCTAGCAAATGATAAAATTGGCAGCAGTGTTCACTGACAGCTACAACCCATTGTTCCGAGGCAACTTTCTCTTAATCGCAACGTTCTCCCTCTTCAGCCTCTATTTCTCTAAAGGTTTTCCAGATTTTTTTTTTTATGTAGCCTTTATTAGCCAAGCCTGCTGTCTGGCTTGGCTAATAAAGGCAAATATTTGGTGATTCTTTTGGGCACAAACACTCCTCTTCTGTTGGAGGGAGTGAAGAAGTTCATCTGTACTCACAGACACCGAGTGGGCTGTACAGCTATCCCGACTGCCGTATATCATGGGACCAGACCGCAGGCAGGGCAGAAGTGGGTTGGTAAGTCACGGGAATTCAGGCAACCTGTCCAGAGAGGAGTCTCAGGAGAACGTTCAACGTGGATAGTTTCCTCAGCCCTCCTGCAGCTCTGTTTATGATCGATTAATCTAGACATAAGAAATAGTAATAGCTTAATTGATCTAAGCATGCAGGAGGTCATTTTTAGAGCATCACTACATGCATTATAAAGTTTTAAAACTCATGTCACCATAATTATAATAAAGGTTTCATCTCACATTACCTAGCACTGAGAAGAGCGTAGTGGGGGGTACTTGGGTTTAATTGCTAATCTAATTCAAATTCTACTTGGTTCCAGCAGCCAAAGCCATCTTCCTTTTTAAAAGCATACCAGTGCCCACCTGCAGCTGTGAATGCAGCTGATGCATTTAAGTATGCCTGCTGCACAGAAGAATCTCCTGCACCTCAGATGTCCTCACGGAAAACCAGGAATTACACATCTCTAATGTACAACTTGCTGATTCTTACAGCCCAGCACTGATATAAAGTAAAAAGATCACAAAAGTGGAGAGCTCACAGCTTTGCAGGGCAAAGGCACAGCTGTGTTTCGTACCTCACAGAACTCCTGTGCAGCATGTATCTGAGAGCAAATTTGGGGGGTGGGGTGAGGAGAGGATGCTCAAATCCCTTCACACTTGCCTAGCTCAGTTACAAAGTTATTAGCTGCATTGTGAGAGTTACAAGGCAAAATACCACGTCCTGAATAATTCAGGAAGTCAGACTGAAGGACTCCTGCAAAGCCTTCTCGCTTTAAATTCTGCATCTCCCCCTTCCCCACACTGATCTCCTGTGACTCAACTAAACATAAAGCAGCAGACAATAAAAGAACCAGCCATTACTGCAGACGGCTGCATAAAGCCCAGCTCCCTCCCTTCGCCCCCATCCAGCCATGAGAGATGACTCTGCATCCACCCTTGTCTTCCTTCTGCTGCCTTGTGAATGAGCAAGGGGAACCAGCAAGGGGAGCCCAAGGTGATCGGCTCCCCAAACCCCAAGGCACAGAGCACTCCCAGGCTCCAAGAGAAGAAATCCCTGGTAGGGTTGTGCCTTCCTCTACCTGGCAAGGCTTCATACAGCTCTGAAAACTTGCAAGGTGCCCAGGATCCCAGTGACGGGGTGAAGTCAGGAAGCCTAACTGGGGTTTATAAATCCCAGTTCAACACATGTGCAGCACAATTTATGAACACAGCACATTAACGGCTGGGCCCGGCATCACTAAATCAGTCCCTCCTGTTACCAGTATGAAGTAAAGATGGATAAATCAGAGCACTTCGTTTAGGGTGATCTTCATTGCAGATAAATCAATGGGGTGATTTGTTAACATGCTGTAGGATCTTCTAATCTCCTTCTGGCTTGCCATCAATCAAAACTTTTGGAAATGACATCATTAAATCCCAGACTTGAGGGGCAGGGCCGTAACGCAAGGCTCGGGGCAAAACCAAGCAGGCTCATGGTGCAGGGTGGTGGCTTGGTAACAAGGATGCTGGGTTCAGGTCCCTGCAGTGCCACAGACTCCTTACATAATGTGGAGGCCAAACTTCACCCAAATCTGCTCTCCTACCTTGTTCCACACCTCCTCAGTTCTGTGGTCCCACACGTGAGAGATCAGAACATCACCCTGAGGGAAAACATCTTCAGAAGAGCACAGCATGTTACATACACTGGCAAGGCAGTCATGGATCCTGGGCACCTCAGAGAGGATCCCAAGAAGCAGCTGGGATCTCCCTCCAGGTGCCGGAGTGATCACACATCATGGGGACAGGTATATGTGGAAGAACCTGGACTCGGGCATTTCTATGAGGAACTACGGCTAGGCTGTGCAATATGAGCATCATTTTCACCATGAGGAAGGTAATCTGCAGAAGAGAGATTGGAGAGCTGGGTGATCACCAACCACATGAAGTTCAACAAAAGCAAGTGCCGATTCCTGCACCTGGGATGGGGCAACCCTGGCTATACGTACAGACTGGGCGATGAGACGCTGGAGAGCAGCTCCGCAGAGAGGGATCTGGGGGTTGTGGTTGACAGCAAGCTGAACATGAGCCAGCAGTGTGCCCTGGCAGCCAGGAGGGACAACCGTATCCTGGGGTGCATCAAGCACGGCATCGCTAGTCAGTCGAGGGAGGTGATTGTCCCACTCTGCTCTGCGCTGGTGCGGCCTCACCTCAAGTACTGTGTGCAGTTCTGGGCACCACAGTACAAGAAGGACATTAAACTGCTGGAGAGTGTCCAGAGGAGGGCAACGAAGATGGTGAAGGGCCTAGAGGGGAAGACATATGAGGAACGGCTGAGGTCACTGGGCCTGTTCAGCCTGGAGAAGAGGAGGCTGAGGGGGGACCTCCTCATGGCAGTCTACAACTTCCTCGCGAGGGGCAGAGGAGGGGCAGGGGACCTATTCTCCATGAACACCAGTGATAGGACCACAGGACCCCTGGGAATGGTGTGAAGCTGAGGCGGGGGAAGTTTAGGCTGGACATCAGGAAGAGGTTCTTCACCGAGAGAGTGGTTGCACACTGGAACAGGCTCCCCAGTGAAGTAGTCACTGCACCAAGCCTGTCTGAATTTAAAAAGCAATTGAACTGTGCACTTAGTCACATGGTCTAAACTTTTGGGTAGACCTGCGCGGTGCCAAGAGTTGGACTAGATGATCCTTATGGGTCCCTTCCAACTCGGGATGTTCTATGATTCTACGAAAAACAAACTGCCTGCCCCCAGGACAGAGTTTCCTGACAGAGCTCTGTAACCAGCCTGCTTTATCACCTTCGTAACAGCAGAAACAATCCTGAAGAGATGGTAGGAGTAGAGCTGCTAGTAAGGGAACCCAAGAACCATTCACCTTCTGATGTAGTGCTGTGATCTTGGGGGCTGCACAGAGCCAGCAGGCAAGTACACGCCACAGCGACTTCTCCAACACCTTTACTGGGCCACTTCCATAGCTCCAAAACAGGGACAGCTCTCCTCCTGTGTCTCAGGATGGATGAGCTCTGGTCCTGGCTCCAGCCTGGTCCATCAGTTCCTCTTGTTGTTCTCAGTACCGGTTTCCTCAGTTGTGAAGGAGAAATGAGGAAAGCAGCCTCATTTATAAAGCCCTTGGAGATGTGCTGATGACAAGTGCTCTACGAGTGATTTGTTCTTCAGGCATGACTTCTGTTCTCAGCGGTTGCTCACAGGCTTTCAGCACATCCAGATAGATTAAGATGCAGAACTAAAGCACTTACACTGTGTCTCTGTACTACATCTCCCAGACTTCATAAAGTTCCCATTTCCTCTTCCAAGAAACCAGCAAGGGTAGCACAAAAACAGCCAGGTTACAGGAGCTGGGTTAGCTGCTCCAGGAGCTGCTAGCTCCTCCAGTGCAGAAGCATCCCAAGCTGGTCAGCATCCAAAACACAGGAGCTAGGTGCATCTGTTTCCATTTACCAGAAGTCCTTTTCTCAACTGTTTAGCCTCAGTGGCTACTGCTTCCCACATGCAAAAGCACCACCCTCTTTGACTAACCTTCTGCTTCAGCTTTCCCGTTGTAGCGTGGCACTGAGCAAGCAATCCTGGAGCAGCATCCAGTTCAGCAGAGCCCACGTCAATTAGCGCTGGACACAAATCACTGTCTGACCTTGGCATCCATTTAATTCAGCAGCAATACTCATTTGACTTAATCTCAAGGAGCCACTTTCTGAAATGCTGTTACACCAATGCAGACAGATCTAACAGCTTCTATCCAAAGAAACCTGGCCAGTGCTATTCAGGAGGCCACTCACAAAGTCCTCTCTGTACCAGATGGACAAGTGACACCAGAAAATTAGGACTGACTCAAAAGTAGCTTTTTTAGCATGCTTTTTTGTTTGTTTGATTTGGTTTATGCCCCATTCCCCCAGAGGAGTGTTCACCCCCTGAACTGGAAAAAGGAGCTTTACCTTCAATTTTCTCCCCTCGCTGGTCCATCTGTGCCAGCACAGACAGCACTGCCCTGACAAGCCGGTGCTTCCGAGAGCACAGCTCATTTTGATGAGGTGTGTGTGTACAGGAAAAACACGAGGCCTTGCTAGACTTGCTCTCCTCCCCACCAAGAACAGCCAAAGGGCAGGGCATGCTTCTCATGCCCCAGCGGTCCAGATCCCTACCCAGGCTAAAGTTATCCATAACACATCCTACAGCTGTATTTAAGCAAAAGAATTAAAGAACAAAAGCCTTGGCCTCTATAGTTTGGAACATCCCCTTTAATCCCATTATTATTCCAACAACTTGGCAACTTAGCTGGATTTTACCACTCTGAGAACGATGTCATGCTCCAGAGATGTTTGCTGAGGGTAAAGCAGAGTGCCATGTTTTTAAGTATTATCTCATCTGTTAAGTCCGCAGCATACTTAAAAGCACAAGTTATCAGCACATAAAAAAGATGAACGCTTCCGAGTTGTGGTGAGCCACACACCTCGCACTAACAGCACAAGTCTCCTGCCCAGCCCCGGCATGCTCAGGGTTCTGGACACGGGGCACATTGAAACCCCAGTGGGAGTCCCGCCACCTGCTTTGTGTAGGCTCTCCCACGCTGGTGGCTTGAGATTACCCTTAAAATATTTACACACATGCTTCACACACCAGGCTAGACACCGCTGAAGCAAGGCTGTGGGCATGCATAATGCACCTTTTTCCCCTGTGATATTGTTACGAAGTGGGAGGTGAGATTATTCACATATTAGGCCTTCAGTCTCCAGAGAACTGTCTGTGGTTTCTATATTTATACTTCCAGGGTTGTCACTGAAAACGCTGTAAGAGATTATTTAAATCTTGAAAACTGATACAAGATAAAAAAAATAAATACAGCTAATCATCTGTGGTGTTTTCACCTTATCCTCAAGCTGGGGCAAATGAGCAGAGGCTCAGATTTTTGCTCTCCTTTTTCTTAACCCCAAAAGCTGGAGTAATGCAGCAGGAGGCCATCACCCAAATGGCAATCATAAAATTGATCAGGCTATCACACAGCTGTCATCAACAAGCGGGAAGCAGATTGATGAGCATTCATTATCGACTGGCCAAGTAGCCTGGCCAACAACAGCTCTCCTGGGACACTGCCAGCAGCAGGACTGGCGCCCCTTCCAAAGGGGACGGGACCTTCCTCGTGCCACCGGTCAGCACAGCTCCAGGGTTTTGCTCTACACCATGTGGGGAAGACAAACCAGGTGTTAGGTACAGCAACAAAGAAGCGGTGAGAAAATGAAGGGGTTCACGTGGCCACTGGAAGTCAGACAATGGGATCAACGTGGCTCCTGACTCCCTGCTGGCTGCCAGCAGCTTCAGGCCAGGGGCAGGTAGGAAGCAGGGAAAGGACAACGAGCAGCTTGTGTCTGACAGGAGAAGACAAAGGGCACTGGAGAAGAGAAAACACAGCCATCAGTCTGGAGGAGCAACCTTTGGCAGAAGTAAAGTGAGATTTGACAGCGTGCTCAGAGAGGGGTGATGCATGGAGCTGAGACAGAAGATGGAGAGGACCTGGATGAAAGTGTATTTATACCTGTTTTTTAAAAAAACTAAAAAGCAACAGCATCCTCTCTCCATATGCTCTCGATCCACTTGACAAAAACATCAAACTAAACAAAACACACTTGAAGATGACCCAAGCAAAGATCATAATTCGGCCTAAGCCGACATCAATGATCCAGGTAACTGCAGAGCCCTGCAATCACTGAGACAAAACACCATTAGCAAAGAAAATTAAAGCCATTCACTCTGAGGTCAATAGGATCAGAATGTGTAAAGAAATTGAGCTCTGATACTTCATTTGAATCCCTTGTATTTTCCTAAACAAATAAATAATCATGCCATTGTGTTGTTTTTTTTTTTTTATAACAGGGACAAAGACCATCCCTAATGCCCTTTTATCAGTGCAGTCCTCCCTCCTGACAGCTTCCTTACCAGCAGCATGTTCTTCTAAACTGAATGAAAGTAGGGATAAAAATATCGCTACCAAAAAAGAGACAAAAAATAATCCCAACTCTTGCAATTGTTTGCACTGCCAGCATCCCCCTGACAGTCTGTCACAAGGAATCACTTTCCAAAGAGAAGCTGTGCTGGGATGCTGATGGATCGCAGTGTTGTGAAGTCCCGTTTGGGACCAATTTGAAAATAACATTTCACCAAGCTACAAGAACTGCCCCGGGATAACCTTTAGCCCAAATTATCACTTGTGGTCCCAAGGGCTTTAATGCATATGGATAATCACTTCCCCCTCTCACCACCCTTCTGCTTCTAGCTTCGCATTTCCACTGAGAAATGAATAAACTCAACCCCCACAGGTCATTTTATTTATTAGTGGGCCAAATTCTCTCAGTTCCTTCCCTGCTTCTCCCATAGCTAGCAGACAGCGTTCAGAGGCCCTTGTGCTTGTGTTATCAGCATACGCCTAAATTTCATTCAATTATGAGTGGAAACCAACACGACAAACTCCACCTGATCATCTGCCACTTATCTGCCCCAGTTCCATCCATGAGGACCTTTTCTCATTTTCCTTCAAGATTCCCAATTGCCTCCTGGGCTGATTTGTTTCTCTTAGACAAGTTAAAATCCAAAAGCTGTAATTCGTCTTTTTAGTCATGCCAAAGATTTTTGGATGCAGGTAAAGATACTGTATCTCAATACTTCATTTATTTCTTAAGTGGTTGAACATTTGCTCTTCATAGTGTTGAATTAGCAGAGTAAATGGTTAATTTTCAGCATCACGAAGGATATTAGTCTTGCTGAGGGATTTTAATAGAGAAAGATGCATGCAAAAAAAATTCACTGTGCATTGCACAAAATATAAATAACTAAAATGAACCTATATAACTATATTGCATTTTAATGGGATTTTATAATTATATTGCATATTAATGGGACTTGGACAATTAACTCCCTTTAGCTCTTTGCAAATCTGTGCCTTAGGCAATAACCTTGTGCCAACGTCCAGCCCAAACCAACGTGTAAAACAAACTCCAGGATGACTTACATCTCCGCTGAAGTAGTCACCTCTGCAGCAAAAGCCAGCCACTGCTCACCCGTTACGGTGGCTAGGGCACAAAGCCAGAGCGTTCTGCTTAGCTGTACGCCACCAGGGGATCCCACCACATGAGATGTGATGCCAAGAGCCCAGGATGAGCAGCCCCAGCCCATCCTTTTTCTTCTGCTACACGGTGCAGCAAGGTTGACTGCGAGGGAAGAGCATCAGCCACTGACACCACATCTTAAGTCAATGTGGAGGGGGTTGCTGCCTTGGGAATCTCCCCAAGGAGCACTAACCTATGCCAACCTGTGTCTTCTTCAAGAGCTGGTGAGGCAGGACAAGTTCAGAGACAAACTTATGGGTCAGGAAACCTAAACTCTCCCTGGGAACTACATTGCTAAATAGAAACCATCCTTTTAGTGCAGTGCTATTTTTAAGGGCTGCGAGTTCATGCTGCTCGTTCCCTATTTAGTTTAGCCTTTCTCTAATATTCATTATCTCACTCTTGACTTCTTGCTGTCTGCAGATCCGTTGTCACCTCTCATTTAGGAGTGACTCATTCTTAAAAGGATTTAGTCAGCTGTGAACAGCCAAACTAAGTGCTGTGCATGGCATACCCAGGGAAAGAGAAACTCTAGAAATGTCTGGACAGATCTATTTAGATAAGCCACGCTGCAGAGAGCATGCAGGCAGTCCAAATAACCCACCTTGACTCGTCAGGGATTTTACTCCCAGAATTTAGGGTCAGATTATTGCTGCTGCCATGTAGCAGTTAGATGGGGTAAAGGAGCAGGAGTCCGCTCCTCTGCTCCACTGTCGCCCCTCCAGAGCAGCAGCCATTTATCTGCCTTTCCCCTCAGCACACCAGAGAAAGTAGGGCAACTGACCATCTGTCAAGCAGTAGCGTCCAAGAGCAGAAGTTTGATCCACCACCCTATTTCTCCGCATGCCATTTAATGGCACGCAGGACCTCCTCTGAGGACCTCACCATCTTTTGCCCCTTATTGGAGCCGTTGGGGCTCGCTCCTGGCTGGGCACGGCTGTCTTCTAGCGGGACTCATCTGAAAACACGGCTCTGTTAGGTCTCATCTTCTCACTTTGTGGCCTTCTCCTGAGGTGACCTGGCTGGTGAACGGCTCACAGGTCCATCCAGGAAGGTGGATGGCCTCTGCCACAGGTTCTGTGCTTCTTCTCTTGAGAAAGGAAAAGAAAGCCTGACAAATGAGAATTTACTTTAATGTTTAAGAGCATGGCTGAGGGTCGCAGTAGTGTCCAAAATGATGCACTAGCAAAATTCACCTGGCTTCCTTTTGGAGTGAGTCTAACAAACAGGGAAAACCCTGCCCGGCTGAATAAACTACACGTTAGCGAGGCGCATGCACGCTCCCCTGACAAGGCTGCCTCCAAGACACAGTGACATGCAGCACAGCCACAGGATGACAAGTCGCCACGACATTACCTCATTGTGGCACGACAAGTGTCTCTGTTTTGTCTGCTCCCACATTTTGGCTCTTCTGCCATCAGGATGAAAGCACTGCAGCTCCTTCCTCACCCACAGCCCGTAAGCCCACCTGGACACGCACCCAAGTCAGCTCCGTGGTCACGGCACAGTTTTGCAGCCACAGACACCTCGAGGGCAGATCTCCCGGGGCTGCCACGCCAGTCCCTGGGACTGAACCACCAAGCCTGCCTTTTAGATTTTAATCTGCAAGACAGAGCATTCCCACAAAAAGCAACTGAAGAGGGATAAAGGATGGGAAGGAACAGAAGATTCATCATATTCTTCTACCTCTCGAACCAGAAAAGGACAGAAGTAAGAACTGGTTTTGATCAAGGCCCCATTCTAGCTTCAGGCTGAACACTTCAGGGGTTGCAAAGGCAGGCAGATAAATGGTTCTAATTTGGCATATCCTGCTTACAGATGCACCACTCAGTAAATCATCCCGAACCAAAGCAGACACCAGCATAACTGGTATCACAAGAGCAATGCTGAACCCAGACCCTGGTTTCAGTACCTACGCCAGACCAAAACACTGCATGCAGATGTCCACCCCAAGGGGAAAGCTTCATGTGCCCTCCCCTTGCTTGCATCTCCTGGCATAAGATATTCCTAGGAGGGAAAAAATAATAAAATAAAAGCCTGTGTAAACTAAAAAGCTAGGATGTTCGCTGAAATCAGATTGTAAGAGTATTGTAAAGAGTTGTATCTGCAAAGATGAGCATTTCCCCGCAGAACGGGTTCCAGGAGCTGTTTGCATCTAATTTCCAAGGCGAAACAAACTGTTGCTAGGCCGGAGCAATTTGCTTAGCCAATCTCTTTGGATGCTGCTTCCGCAGCCTTCATTATGAGAAGCTGGCACCATGAGCTCCCTTCCCTGAAATCTGTAGGGTCAGACATGAAATAGCCCCTCAAGGATCTACACCGCACGTGACAGCAACCGTTAGCCAAACTACCCAGCGGCACAACCGGGCAGCCAACCTGGTCATGGAACTGAACCTGCTCTAAAAAAACCAAGTGGGTTTTGTTGAATGCAATACAGTTCACATCTGAAGTCCTTATGGATTTGTCACAAGGTATAGCTCCTCCACCATATTTCCAAAACAAAACTGAGGCAAATCCCTTGTCCTACCGAAATAGGAAAAACAAACTAGGAGAACAGAGAACTCGCTTCTGAAATAAGAGTTCCCCAAGAGTTGTTCAGCTTGCTCCAGCCACTGCAGCAAATCTTGTGGATAAGAGCTGGGACAGAACCTAGATCAACCTATTTCTTCTCCTCCTGACTTGGGGTCAATTTATTTTTCCCAACATAAGCAAACCAAATTAAAAAGCGCCGGGCAGGTAGCTCAACAGATCTCACCTAACAAAGCAAGCCCTTGCAGGAGGCGTGCTTCCAGACCACGGAAGGGCGCTTGTCTCACCACAGGATCAAGAAACCAAAATCTGCTGCAAAGCCGAGCATTCAGATCATCTCTTTGGCATCAAACAACCCGGTTGCATCTTGAACCCTGCCCACATCTTGCCCCAGTGGGCAAACAACCCTGAGCAGCAGGGACTTTTCTGCTAATAGAAACGCATCTCCCAACTCTTACACCCCTCCACCCGGTAATGATTCAGAAAGAGTTTGAAAAATATTCCTTGTGATTACCAATCCGGTCAAATTAGATTCACATTGTTTCTCCTTTAGCTCAACTACGCCTGCAATCCTGGCTTTAGCTCTGGTTAACCACAGTTTGGCAGTCAGGTCCAGGATCCTGAGGAAATCCAAACATCACCGCCCCAGCCCGGGCACTCGGCTTCCCCCGGCGCGTGGCACCAGCCCACCTTCCAGCTGTGCCCCCAAAGCACCCTGAGGGCAAAAAGCACACCAGGGAGACAGGAGAGAGATGGGAGTGGAAGCAAAAATTTCTGTCAATTTCACAGCATCTTCTCTTTTCTACTCCTAAATGCAAAAATAGGAGTAAGGAGGTGGCCTTCCTTCCTCTCTATTGCCCCCCTCCTTTCTTATTTTCTGCCTTTTCTAAACCTCTCCAACTTTGACAAAGTTATGGAGTGACAAAATTTCATTATTTTATTTTTCTCCTTCATCCTGGTTTGGAAATTTTATAGAAACGTGTTTGTTTTTTTCCTCCCTCCTCCCCAAGACCTGAGGGAGGGCAATGTAAAAGAGCAAACCCCACGCTTTATTCATGCAACTGCATCGGGAGCTTTAAAATGGAGCGGGGATAGAAGGAAGTATTCAGGAAAACCACAAATAAGAGAAGAAAACCACAAAAGGATTCATTTCTGAAATAAAACCTGAGTTTTAATTCCTCCCCGCCTCTCTTATCAAAGCCTAGGAAAGTATTCTCTTCCATTTCTGTATAATTTCCTATCAAAACCCTTTGGTGGGGTTTGATCAAAAATAACTTCAGCTGCTCCTTACAAGCCCAGCCGTTTGGCAGGAGGGCACCGCGAGGGGTGCCTGGTGTGCAGCTCCTCTCCCGACAGCAGATCCAGTTTTTCTCTACCTTGTGAAAACCAGGGGAGTAACTGCAAAACTTCTCTGTAGATGCAAACCCAGTCAGCTTGATCACCCACATCAAGCGAAAATATTGCAAATGCGTTGGTCACCCCCCAAGTCCCTGAATTACAGCCACTAACAGTAAGCTCTGGACTGCTATGCATACTAGGCAACCAAGTCAAGATTTTGCCATTTGGGAAGGCAAAAAGCAGCCTCAGCTTTTAGATCAAAAAGTCTCCATCTCCACAGGAAGAGATTTCCTTACAGCCGTACTCACCTTCCTAACGGGAGACCGCAGGTGCCCCAACAGTTCATCCTTAGCTGGGAAATCCCCTTTCACCAGGGCTCTGAAGGCACGTGCTGCTTGTTTTCAAATAAACATTTAGCAGGCAGGGGAATTTGCGAGCACAGAATCAGAAAACTGTGTCTAAAAACCTGAACCCTTCAGCAAGAAGCATGCGATCCCCAGGAGGTCAGGTTCAGGGCCTGCCTCTTGATCAGCAGGGAAGCAGCAGCAGGACAAACCCACACCTGCTGAAGAGATGGGTTCCTCGGCCTTCCTCGGGATGGGACACACCGTGATCCGCATCATACGAGACACGCTGGCTCCCCACCTGCAGGGCCTGGCCCCTTTGTCCAAGGGGATCTGAGCACAGGCCCCATAGGGGAAACGTCCTTCCAGCACACCAAGAAGGAACAAAATCAAGACCTTTGTCCCATGAAGCATCCAACAGGGACAAATGGGAACAGCAAACAAAAAGCAAGCTTCCAATGAGCATTTGTTTGTAACGTAGCAGGCCCAAAGCAATCCTCATCGCTCCCTGTTCATGCACCTCATCTCATCCCGTCCCTCCGCTCCCACAGGGGAGTGATGGGTGAAGACCCCTCTGCTTTCCCTGCCCCTTCTGTGGGCAATCGCCTTCAGGAAGGCAGCAGAGGGGCAAGCAGAAAGGAACATGTTTTAATTTGCCCTAGCACCAGCTGCCAGCCTCTCCAGGAGCCTCACACCCCACCCTGGGTGACCCAAAGCACCAGGTGCCCCAGCCAGAGCCCCTTTGGCTCCATCCCCAAGGAGTCTTGGGCTGAAGGTCCGATCCAAGTGATTTTGCCACAGGCAGATTCAGATCCTGGCCCAAAATACTGTGTTGGCACAGCTGGCATCGAGGCGCTGGAAGGACATGGGCTGCCTCGGCCCAGAGGGGTCGGGTCTGGGAGCTTCCCATCCCAGCTCTAACCAGAGCAGGTCTGCAGGAGGAAAACAAGGCCCTGGACAAAGGGAAATGGAAATCAAATGGGAAGAAAACATAGGAAGATGAGAAGGGAGCCACAACACACAACTGACATTTTAGTGTCTCCGCTCCAGTTTGCCATCTTCAAAAGTCCAAAATATGGCAAAGCATTTACAGGACCACTCCAGAACTACCAAGAGCAGTAGGAATCAGCTCCCTGGGTTTGCTGGGACCAGGCCCCCAAGGCAGAGCCTGTATGGCCCTAAGGCCACAGGCACATTTTTTGTCAGATCTTGGAGCAGCTGAGTCTCCTGAACAGCACAGATTGCCCCTCTGGAGGGCTGGCAGCAGACCTGGCCACCAGGAGCCATGTCACAAGGTTCTCCCAGGAACGGCAGATCCCAGGTGGGTGCCCAGGAGCACAGACCACTCTTCTGGTAATAAAAAAGTACATTTCTGACAGAGACATCCCTGGCATTTCCCTGAAGTCCCTGCATGGCTCAGAGCAGTTACCTTTCACAGTAATGTCTATTTAATTTGTTCAAGAACACTTTGTGGTGCTGTTAAAGTATCTGTTCAGGAAACATGTTATTACACAGCTTGGAAACTTAGTTAAACAACTCATAGGATTTCTTCTGATGAGCTAATGCTGCACCGAGGAAGACTTCAGTACAACTTCTAAGCAGCTCTGGGGTAGACGGACAACCCCTTCCTGCCCCCTTACTCTACCTGCTTGGGTTTTTTTGGTCACACAGAAGGATTCAGCAGAAGGGGAGATCCTTGAGAGAGAGTAGATGCTACAGCCTAAAGCCTCGCAAAGGACTGCCCTCCTCGCTGTCTTTGCTCCAGAGCTGCCAAAGCTGCTGGCGCTGGTAAGATTTCACCACTTCTTCAAATCCCATTGTGTGGTTTGCCTCCGAGACTCCTCTTGACAATTCCAGTCCAGTCCATTTGCTGCACTTTCCTGAGGCACTGAATGCCAATTGCCATTTTCCCCTAATTTACATTTTTCCTAACACCATTCATACACACAAAGGGGTAATCTGAGTCATGGTTGAATCCACTCCCAATTATATTGCTGAAATGAGCAAAAAAAAAGGGGGGGGAATCAATGCTTTGCTTCCATGCAACAAATGACCTCGCGCATCAGTTTGCTAATTTATCATTGTTCATTTGAAAAATAAGCTTTATTGAAATACCTTTGGTTTCCCTGGAAATGCAGGGTTTGCCTTGCCTCTCTTCTCCTATGCAATAAGACAGGAAAGACAGCAAATCTACCCAAAGTGATCTGACAGCTCTGAGTGCTGCTAATAATACTTCAGTACGAGCATGTTCCTGATCCTATCACCAAAAGAAGCAACTGATAAAGGACACCAAGAGGCAATATCCCCTGCGGAGATTGGAAGTATCAGGTAAATTCCTTCATTGTGTCCTCAAGTGCCTTGGTTATCAGCAAGGCTAGAGCAGCGTTACCTTGTCAGGGAAGGACTCAGACCAGTAGGGCCAAAAGAGCAGGGAATCAGAGCTCTGCTTGGTAATTCAGCAGAAGCCTGCTTAGTTACATGGCATTAGTCACACAGAGGTCACCCTCTCGCTCCTGGAGCTGGAGGAGGGCACATCTTTCGGATCTCCCACTGGGAGCCTCCTCTTTCCCTCGCAGCACAGACATGACCACCAAGCTGTATTTTATAGCCACGTACCTGATGAGAGGTGGGCCACGGGAAAGTTTACAAGTCCTAAAGGCCACATCTTCATTCTGCAACCACGCCAGAATCCTCCCTCAGCTTTAAACGCCACTGTGGTTCCGCTTACAACACGCGGCATTGGTTCGGCACGCACCCTGTCTGCAGAGAGCCAGAGCAGCCTGTGTCCATCCTCTGGTCCAGCGCAGAGACCAGCCTCAGGCTCGTGGCATCCCTCCCATGCAGCGAGCGGCCCTCCAGCTGCCCTCCTCCTCTCCCCCTGCGGGAGGCTGGCGGAGGCAGGAGATCTTCCCTGATCTTTCCTTAACAAGCCCCCTGTCACAAAGCCGCACTCCAAGGGCTGGGGGGGGAGTGCTGTAATTAAAGGAGCAAATACGCCCTGGTTTTGAATATGCAAGGGACTTGGTGACACAGCCGGGATTGCAAACCAGCTGGTTTATTGTGGGGCAGACAGCTGCTGGATTTGTCAGGCTTCACTGCCTGCTCAGCCCAGCACCCTGCTACAAATAGACCGAGAGAGAGACTTCCACCACATATGAGACTCCAACTTCCCCTCCATCAAGCAGGCACATAAGCCATCCATTAAATGGGGTCAGTGTTAATTAACCCACTTTAAACCCCTTTATACAGTAAAAAGACTACTTTTCCCTTTCCGTGGACACACAGCTTCATCTACCAGCGTACCATTACGCTGTACAAAACCGAGCTCTGATCTGCAGGGAGAGGATTGGGTGCATCTCCACACTCAGAACATCCCCAGCAGAGAAAGGCCTCCTCTAACAGGACCCATGGGTGGAAATATCAGCTTGTGTCACTGAACAGCAAAACTAGAATTGTGGAAAGAAAGGAGCTCATTGAGAGTACTCTGTTAGGAAGACGCACTGTTCACAGAGGGACTTCTGGTTTGGGTGTATATTTACTGAAAAACAAGCAGATGGAATATATCTCATGCACCCCTGTTAATGGCTCTTTCTCTGCTGCTATTCACACCCAACTTCCTACCATCTTCACTCAAAAGCCAGATCATCTTCTCTCCCCATCAAAAGATCTGCAAAGCCCAGAGAATCTCCTGGAAAACACACTTATTTTATAGGCTCTTTTAAATACAAAAGGTATCTCGAAGTAAAGACTGAACGTGTGATTTATCAATTTGTTGCCAATAACTCAAACGCAGGTTCAAACGCTTCATGCGAGACCTACCTGTAACAACAAAAAACCAACCAGCCAAATATATAAAGCCCCAACATTTTACATCAGGCAATTTCTGCCATTTTATTTGTGTTATAAAATTGTAGGTTATTTTAAAACCACAAAACATTTAAAGCTTTGACTACTCCTAGTATTTCTGGTGATTTGCTAGCTTTGAACCTAAACTTTCAAAAACGAACCTGCCTTCGCTGCAAAAGGACCAAGAAGTGCATTTACTAGGAAACTTACCCTTAGTTTGAAGCCTAGCAGAGGTGCAGCACTGCAGTTCTGACCTTGAGATAACTAAATCTGCTGGGATACAGCCAGGTTCAATTACCTTAGGGTAAAAGCTGGAATATCACTAATCCCCACACTTGAAAAATCAGGAGTCAGGCTTCAAAATACATACATACAAAGACCAATCTCAGGACTGGGGACAGGGAAAGGTTCCTCCTCTAACACACAGCTGGCTCAGATTTCCACTTATTCTTCCATGAACAGGGAACACTAGAAATTATTTCCTTAAGGGATGCTGAGAGTCTGCCCTGAATTCAAGAGCCAAGGCTATAAGGAAAACCTCAGAACACCCAAGTGTCTAATAAAATAACACTGTAAGAGAGGCTTTGTCTCCATGAGGACTTTCCACTGACATCCTCACCCTCCCTCCCCCTTTTTTCAAATGAAGCGAAAATCCCCAGATCACTCAGTTTAAGATATTCCTTAGAGAAAGAGCTTTTCTGGTTTACCTTTGCTATCATGTGTTTTTCCCTCTACTTCCCCCTCCCTTTAACCTAATTTGTTCTTCAGATGTAAATCTCAGCTATGTGGATTTCCTAACTAGTTCATAATACTTCTTACATCAGTATTTTACATTATAAAAGACCAACAAGACTGTATGAAGAAGCCTCTGCTGTTATTTTTTGTTACTGCCTCAGAGAAGACAACACTGCTAATGTAGTCCACATTTACCAGGACGCGCTGCAGGTATAGCAAAGCTCTGTGTGCGCTATGGTATCTGCATTTCTTTTTTTTCACCCCCCCAACTATGTATGTCTGGCTACTGGACCCCAGGCGTGATTTTAATGGGTGATTTTTATAGGTGTGACAGCTGGAGTAAAGCACTTAGCACTTGTGAAAAATCAGGTCTCATCTCCAAAGTCAACCTGGGCATTCAAAAACCATTAGTCAGATCCTAAAAAATAATGAGATTGGCTTAGAAAACAAGATCTTTTTAGAAATTATATGCTTTATTCACCTTATAGTGTTTCTGCCTCTTGTGGCTATGTGCTGCTGTGGCTATGCTCAAGTCTTCCCTTTTTCCCTTCCCAGTAAGGAGAACTAGAAATGTCCTCCAAACGAAAACAGTGAATCCTCCCCTGAAGCACCTGACTCCTGAAACCGGGATTTCAGGAAAAAAAAAAACCACAGTTTCATTAGATTTGTGCTAATAGAAGCGAGTAAGGGTGCATATCCCCACCAGAAGCAGGTTTTGTTGTATAGGTCCCTTCCAGGTGACAGAGGTATGGATGTGTTCCCTCCTCATGGATGCTGCTGGACAGATTTCATGCTAGCTGGTCTCTCCCAGTAGTCAGAATGGGGATATGTACATTCAAAAAAATCAGATTTTTGCTTGGACTTTCAGATTTATACTGAATATAATTCAGAGGAAAACTCTTACAGTGTTGGAATCGTTGCACCCATTTCACAGAGCCTCAGATGCTGCAGGAGACTTCCTTCCCGCTGGCTGTATGAAAGATATCAAGGCCCTACTAACCCCATTGACGTCTCCCCACATTCGCATAGGATAAGCAAGTAACCTGAAGTCCGGCTTTTTGGGAGGCCTTCACCCAAGCATTTCAAAGCTCTGGGGGAGGCTCAAGACAAGACTGAGCTTTGTATCTTACTCCTTTTGAGGGTGGGAGATGGGGGGAGCAAAATACTCCATGTACCTCTCCCATTAGAGCAGCATGTCTAAACCAGCCTCATCCCCCAGCACCCCCCCACACAGCACAGCAAACTGTCAGCAATCTTTCCAAGCCCTAAGCTGGCAGAAGCCTACCGGACACCAGGCAGGCTTCTAAGCAGCATGCGATAGATGACCTCCCAAGAAGGTCACACTGCCACCTCCTCCCTTACCAACTCAACAGCAACACCTCCCTTTAAAGGGAAAGCCACATCCTTGCACTTCGCCGGCAGCCCCTCAGCATCTGTGAGGCACTACTCAGCAGTAGCCTGACCAAACGCAGAGATCTGGCGCTGCGAAATCACCCTGGAACACAAGAAACGTCAGACGCTCAAGTTAGCTCCTGAAAGCTTTCAGGAGCTGTCACAGGTTTTTCCCAGTTCTTCCAAACTCTACGTCCACCTCCTCTGCCAAGCAGTTTTCTTCGAGGCAGAGCACCATTGCCATAAGGGCACGGTGGGCCGCAGGTCAGGGAGCAGAACTTCGCAGCTCTTGATTCCCATCTTCCACTGCTTCCAGAAGCAGTTTTGGCTGGAGACAGTGTAACTAAGGACTAACGTTCCTACAGAAGTTACCAGGAGCTAACCTTCCTACCATTTCCACCTGTGACACCATCAGGACGTTGAGCTGTCAGGTCAATCAGATGGACTTATACTGACGTGCACAGTGGGATGTATGGACACCGAGAAAGAAAAATGAATGCAGGAGCAAAGACTTTCACAGTCTGTCCTGCTTAAGGTAATTTGAGAGGCTTATCTTTATACAACACGGTTTTGGAAGTGATATGGATACTTACTGCCTTTTTCTCCCTGCAAACTCTCCATGCTGCTCTAGTAAGAGGCCATGGTAAAACAAACTACACATGCATAGCTTTTCAAAGAAGGCACCAATGCCCTAAAGTAAATAAGCTTTTAAACCCCTGTGCATTGAAGCACTTGCTGGGCCTTAGGCACAGGGAAAACAAGACAAACTACAGCTGTGAAATATGAAATAAGACAGGAATGAAAAAACATTCCTTTCTCCTGAGGAAGCATATGCAGAGCTGCAAGCATTTTGATCTACTCGTTTAAATTAGGCCTCACAAATCAGCTGCCACACTCACAAAGCTGAAAAACGGCTCTTGCTGAATGCATGCAGCAGGGGCCTGTAGGTGGAAGGTGTCCCAGCAACACCTGGCAGTGAACAGACCCAGAGGGAGGAGAGAGCAGTCCTGCCCTGCCCACCCCTTCTGCTGTCATGGCTGTGCTCAGCTTCCTTCCCCCGCCCCAACCCTGTCTTCTGCTAGAGCTTTTTCTGCTTCGAGATGTAGCACAACTGTGCAAGGAAGGATGCAAAGCGCACCACGACATGTTTTGTAAGGTTTCATCTTTAAATCTGCAGGTACAAAGTCAGCATTCACAGGAGTTCAGGGAAGAGAGCATCTGGTGACTAGGAGCATGCACTGCAGCTTGTCTCCCAGCCAGCAGCCACCCCAGCATCCCACTCCCATTAAGACCAGTTCTGCTCAGCCTTCTCCTGGTTGCACATGACAGAGGGTGAGGTTCCCCCTTGCTCTCAACATGCCTTGCTCCTGGAGCCTACCCACCACACCTCACTGTAGGGAAAGCCTAATTCCTGCTGCCTGGTCCCTGGCTAACAGTGAGCTTGAATCCCCAGCTGGGCTGTTGCACTGAGCAGCAGCAAATGTCACCGCGTGTAGGGGGAAGGACAGAAGGGCTGTTTTCCAAAGCACTGGTGTAACACCAGGATCTCGGCATCTTCAAATACCTGCCCAGGATCCGAGTACCTGGCTCAGTTTAGATCATGTCAGAGACATGAAGATAATCAAGACGAAAGCGGAGCCCCTGACAGCATCCAGCATCTCTGGGAGGCCATCCTTGTCCTCTGGCCTTCTCAACTGTCCTTCCCGTAACACTAATATCCAGTACCTGCTGACAAGGGAACGAATGAAATAAGCTATGGCAGTAAGTGAAGCCACCTCAGCTTGAAGGAAACAGCATCAGGCACTGCAAAAGCAAACAACTGCACGACACCTAACTGAAGCTGTCATTCTAAAGACTTAGCACAGAAGAACCAAGACTTATCCATGGTAGTCCTGCCATCTCTGAATATCTTCAGAATTTCTTTTTAGCTTCTTCGGACACAAACTTCCACTTACTGGTGTTTGCGTACATGCGTAAGCGTGGCTTGCTCCAAGAGGGAGACTGCCAGGCTGTGATAAAAGGCTTGCCAGGTTGTCTGGCACCCCTGCCATCGCTCCGAGAGCTTCCGTGTCCTTCACAGAAACACTATTTCATAACTTTCCATAGCACCTCAACAGATATCCCTATGCCTCACGTAAGCACCAGCATGCTAACAGCACTATTTTTCCTATCCAGTCTACAAGGAAAAAATATAAGGAACAAGAGTGATGTGTGCAGCCACCAGCTCTGAATTTGTCAATACCTGGTTCTGGCCACTTGGGACTTGCCTCGCTCGTCAGGTCCCAGTTGTTGCTGTCAGTGGTCTTCCGAAGGAGCAGCACATCTTATTTCAAGGGAAGGAAACATATTGCACTGGGTTGACTGAACACTTTTGAAATACCTGGCAAGAGAAGACGTTAGGAATACCAGGACTTAGCTTGAATGTTTTCCTGCTTCACACCATGAGCACTATTATCACCTACGTGTACAGGCAGCAGCAAGGTGCAGGCAGAGCAGATTTTTTGGTCAAGCCCTGCAAAAGACATGCATGCCAGGTGAGAACAGGCATTTCCCTAAGCTCTCTCTGCCGTACACTGATAGAAGCACCCCTGCAGATACTCTTCAGTCCCAGCTGTGTGAGCTAGAGGTAGTGCCTCCAAGGCTCAATGATCCTCAGGGGTCCCCTTCCAGCCCAGGCTATTCTCCAGTTCTGTCAATCCAAGATCTGGTAAGACAACAACAATTTTACTTCAGGACACTTTGAGGTTTCAGTGCCTTCTACAGGGAGACAAAAACCTATTTCAGCCTTTTAACACAGCGGAACCATTCTGAAGCATCATCCACATTTAAACATTTTTCCAATCAGTACGTGCAAACCTGGCCATTCTCGTACCGAGCTGAGATGTGACGGGTTCACGTATTAGTCCCTGATGTGAGGTGAAGCAGCCCTAACAGATGAGTGACCTTCAACCTGTAATAACTGGTTCAGTGCCTGCATTTTCTCTGCAGATGCCTCTGTACGACCACATTCACAAGCAGGTGCACCCACACACTGAACAACTCCAGCTCCGCTGCTGGCAGCAGCGCAGACGAGCGGCAATCCCTACAAGCAGGCTGACAACACAGCCCCAGCCGGGAAGTGCCCTGCTTTACAAGAAGCTGAGCCTTCTCGGTCACTGAGAAACTGAAGAGTAATGTAAGCTTGTACCGAGATTTGAATATAGAAGACAAGTTCAACTCCTCAGTTTAGAAGAGCCAAAGAAAATCTTGTCTGCTTCCCCCTCCTTAGTTTGTCTTCCCCCGACTTATACTAGCACTCCACTGACAGGGCTGCTTGAACGAGGACTCTTTTCCACATGTAAGTAACCCCAACAAGTAAGGAAGAGGGATCAAAGGGCGAATATTACCTACAGTCATCTCTAAAACAATCTTTCATATCCTGCTGTTCAGCTTAGACCTCCAGATACAAGTATTTTCTCCTCTATGCATGTCTCAGGGACTTCCTTCTGATTTGTACAGTAAGGAGACCAAAGCACAACCAGCTATTTTTTAGATATATTTTTTAAGTATAGATTCATCCAAAACTTTAATGAGTGCATACATATTTTTCTCTTTGCTAAAGTGTACATGTAATGTTAGCTCCAACTCTGCTGGATGTTACCTGACGTTGGCACAGCCTGCCTGAACACTGGGCCCAGAGAGGAGAAGCCTCTCATCTTTGCCTTCACTGAAGGAGAAGAGGGCCAGCTCCGTACCTCCAACGCTCCAAGAATAAGCAGAGGGCAGTACTGAATGTCTGCACTAGCTCTGCTGTACTCTGAAGTATTTGAGACAGGGATGGGAATGGCATAGCATTGTGCAACAAGTCCCTTCCACAGTGTAATTACCTCTCATTTTCCCTGGCCCTGGAGTCCTCAGCTCCTTCACTCGGCACTGAAAGAAAAAACTGAAAGCTCTGGAGGCAAGGGAGGGGATAAAGACAGCTATTGGAAGTTGTTCTCCCTGTTGGCTGTACGTTGCTTATTTAGGCAGGAACAGGAGATGGTTGGTTTGTTGGTCATTTTTTCCCTCAGAGATCACCATAAATAAATTCCGCACACAGATCACATTGAAATGTAGAGGTCAGGAGCCTCAGGCTCACAAACCCCAAATCACGCTCCCACCGGGTCACCCAACAGCCTCCGGCAATCCGCTTCTTTCCCATTCTGCCACAAAACACTCTTTCAGCTGGACCCCACAAAAAGCTTGTCAACAACACCTGTCACGCTGCTGCGCCACTGCCCTGCTGTCTCCTCACACTCCTGTAGCACCTTCCCTCCCCTCTCACTCCCCCCGTGATCGGTCTGGGGCTGGGCTGAGCACAGCCCTGGTGCCTTCAAGCCCGGGGACCCCAGCACGGGGCCAACCTCAAGTCACTTTACCACCTGTGAACTGGGAGCCAGGAGGAGACTTTCAGCTGGAGGCTGGCCATCAGCTGAGGACCTGTCCCACACCACTGACAAGGGTGAAGCAGGCTCACACAGCTTCCCGTGCTCTGCCTCTTCCGTGGCCGCATGCCCAAGGCAGCAGGTCAGGTGGATCTAGCTCGCTGGCTACCCATCAAACCATCCTGGCTGCTCTCTCACAGGTACTTATAATGAGCAATCTACGTACTCAGGTGCTTGAACAGAAGGAATTGCTGTCTAATTAGAGCCACAGACACCAGGAGAACTATACAGCTAATAAGCACAAACAGAATCATCATTAGAGGAGACTTTATTAAGATGCAACTGAGACTGCAGACATTTGTGCTGCCAATAAGCTTAGGTAAAACTGATGCTTTGTATCCTTTAAACCTCAACTGGTTTAATTAGACTAGTTGAGGATATTTGATACCCCATCCCCTTGGCTTTTCTAAAAATGATCACATCGTATGTCCTATTTATTAATTGTGATTTATATCAGGATATTCCTCTATTTCTCTAGGGGGTATTTACGGAAGTTAAAATGCAGAGCCAGCCAATAAATCCATCCCGCGTGTAACAAAATGACCTTCCTAGGAAGCAAAACCCATCTCCCTGAAAAGCCAGAGAGGCCTTTGTTGGGTTTGCTGAAGCTAACTGCAGCTTGAAAGATGGCATCTTTGTCTAAGAGGTTGGAAAAATTGGTAGCTATCACGTTTGAGTGTATTATTAAAAGTGACAATTATCTCTGTATGCTTACAATTGCAACTTCTGATTTCATAGACTCTAATAAATGCACCGCGGCTGTTCTGGATGGCCTAGCATTAATAAAGCAAAGCAATTTTGAATGCCCAAGGCCGGGACTTCAGGGACAGCAGATGGTGCCCAGGATACCCATTCTCACATTAGCATGAGAATAGCATGGAGTGGGTCACAGATTGCCTTTAAGCAAGCTTTCAGTTGTCCACACAATCTCTGCTTCTTACCAAATGAGACAACAGCATTGTTTTGGTTTTTAATGTAGGTAATCAGTGCCTCGTTATATAAAATGCATTTCACAAGCAAGTCACGCAATAAAGAAATGCACCTTCTTTGTAACAAGTCGCGCTCTGTAAGCACCTGATTCAAACTTCGGACGCTACAAAAGGAAGCGAGCAGTACTTGATCCAATGCACGAAAACGCTTCTGGACAAATGACTTAGAGTTCATGAAATTAGATTATTTTTTTTTTCCTTAAATTGCCTCTAATTTTATGTGCAATCAACTGCAGCTGTAATTGCTTGCAAGCACAAATGGCAGCATTTGGAGATCCAAGGTGACTAAAATAGAGGATGAGAACACACTCCAAATACAAATTTGGAAGCTGTGCCTTAGATTCTTTAAAAAACACGTGAATTCCGTGTGCTTACCTGGATTAAAAAAAAAACACACACAAAAAAAAAAAAGAAAACCTGAGACTCTCCTGATCACACAAGAGGCTTCACCCCAGTCCTAATTTGTGCTTCAGAGTTAAGTAAAAAGCAGAAAAGGCCTGGACTCTCCAGACAGAAGTTCAAACCGATACTTAGGATATCATACGCACCCTCTCGTGAGATATTTTGCCTTTCTAGTAAACATAGTTAGGTTCCACTTTGAACAACATGCACCACAGAATGTGTGCTTAGTATCTCACTATTAATAATGAAGAAAGCGTTGTGTGTTTAGATGTCTTCTTGGCTGAGTTCATTCAGATTTCTGAATGAATTAATTAATAATTAATTTCTGATTTCTGAAGATACGATTTTGCAGTCCTTTGCAGTTCGCACTTGGTGCCCCTTGGACAGGGATGCTACATGAGTTTCCTTTCCTGGCTGGTTATTAACCATCAAGAGAATGTTTGAACTCCACTCATCACACACATCAGTCAAATCTAATCCAGGAAAACCTACAAGAAGAAGTCAGTTTATCAAAAAAAAGGAAGTGCATTAATTGAGAGATTGCCTACTACCTCACAAGCGCTCTGCAAGAAAAGGCACAGAAGGGCAGAGCTCGCTTCTTCTTTCTCTGTCCAAGAAATGAGAAGAAAAAAAGGGGAAGGGTGCTATTTCCACTCAAAAAAACAAGGGATTAGGAAGAGGAGCTGAACCAATCCACACTGAAGCCATGTGCCCACATACCTCTTCCTTATCACAGAATCACAGAACGGCTCGGGTTGGAAGGGACCTTAAAGCCCATCAGGTTCCACCCCTGCCACGGGAGGGACACCCCTCACTAGATCAGGTTGCCCAGGGCCTCGTCCATCCTGGCCTTGAGCACCTCCAGGGCTGGGGCCCCCACAGCTGCACTCACCACTGCACTGACTCTGAAAAACTGCAGCCTTGGCTTCACTTGCTTGGGTCACCCTTGAGAACCCCTCAGTGGGAAGTTCAGAAGTGAAGACTGGTATAAAAAATATGTTGGGTTTCAAAGAGATGGTTGACTTAATTCCTAGTTAAAAGAGCAAAAATCTAGGACCACAGTGCTGCGGAGTCACTAGAATGGATGCCGGCAGGCTCAACAAGCCCTTCGTTTCCCAGGCTGTTCTCTGAAACAAGCCTGTCCCTGACAAGGAGCTAGCAAAGACAAGTCACTCCACACCACAGGCACACCCCGGATTCCAGACATGGGTGATGGTGAGGCAGCTGAGAATTACGGATTTACACACAACACAAACTGGCAGCAGGAACAGACGAAAATCCTTTGTTGATGTTGCTGTTCTTGTTTCTCATGTAACACAGTTTTCATTCCCTAAAGCCAATGCACTAATTGCCAACTGAAAATAAGTCATCTCATCATCTTACTTGAATAAATACCAATAGCTCTTGAGCGTGACTGGAAAATTCAAGAAGCCCTATCTGGGCAGTGAAAACACATAACTATTTCTGTATCTTGCTCAGCAGAATACTCGCTAAATGAACTGCTTGAAAATGATGAGTTCTCTAGTAACATTTTGGGGTTGGGGAAAGCATCTGCATAAACTGGAGGTTGCTTTGGGTCACGAGATCACTGGACTCCACTGAATTCTGAGTGTCCTTCCTTGGATGAGGACTGACAAAAGCTGGGGACTTCGTGGCTGACAGATGAAATATGAAAAAACACTGGGGAGAGGGACTGAAAACTGGCTCCCTATGTAATCTCAAGTAAATCTGCATAGGGCTTACTTTTCAGGATTGTTGAGCTTCAAGGATTTCAGTTTTCACTCAAATTCCTTCTAGTTGGATATTTATGGAGATGACAGTTCTAAAAAACAGTATCAAATGAGAGCTTGCAACCCTGCCAGTGGAACATAACCTGCTGAAAAGAAGTCAATATTCAGCATTGCTTAATGGAGAGAAAATGTGAATGTAGCAGCATTTCTTGACACTACCTTTAGGGAAAGAGCTTCCCACTGCTGCAGGTGTCTCCTCACGAGCGGTTCCCAAAGGCGAGCAGATGCAGGGGTGGTAACACCCGGAGGGACAGCGTCAACCCCTCCTGGCACTGCTAAGAGCTCACACTCACTGCAGAGTGAGACTGAGAGAAAGGAAGAAGACAAGCCCAAATATTCCAGTAAAACACTGTATTTAAAGATATTATGCTGCATTTGTTCTGTATATTTATAGCCGCAGAGCTGGGATGATGTCCATAGAAGAATTATTTTTATATGATCTCTAATATCTCATTTACTCCTCTCAGATTCTACTAAGTAGCCAAGCTGGGGTGGTCTAAAGAAGAAAAAAAATAATATTCTGTAGCTAAAGCACTGCAGGCAAGTGTTGAATGTTCTGTAAAAACATAAACAGTTTCTTGCCTGCAAATCTCCTCTCCCTCAGATTTCTCATCTTTCACCCCTCAGTTCCCATGATACTAGAATTTCCTCCACTCTGTGGTTACCTGGACTTTTCTCATGGAAACAAGCACCAAACAGATTATGAAGAAAACAAACAATAGGCAAAAATCCCCTAAAAACAGCCCTTCGGCTTATTCCTCCCTATTCTTCCTGTGCAGGCTCAGAGCCAAAGATCTTCCAGTGACGGCTGAGGAGATCAGTGGTAAATGTAGTTAGCTGTTAACAGAGGAAAAATCTTACACAGCTTTTGATAAGAATTAAAGGTAAAAATTAAAAAAGGGCATAAACAAGTGACTTCTTAATTTTTCCCCTTCATTAGTCAATAATACAAACAATGACCTGAAAATTACGATGGGCAGTTTCTCTGACCCCATGGGAAAACCCTAGAATACAAGGCTTCTGTCCCGTGGCTGCCGTGACTTGTGGGTGGGATGGCGGAAAGGAAACCCCACGCCATGACAAAACCTCAAGTCATCTGTCACGGGCATGTGCTCTGCCCTTGCCTGGAAGCGCCTGGCCGAAAATGAAAGAGGAGGATATTCCGCCTCGGTCCCGGCTGTGAGGAAGGGCTTCCAGTGACGTGGCAGCTACAGATCTGCCAGGCCCAAATGGGCTGCACTTACGGAGCTTTTATGTCATTTGCCTCTGGCCGTCTTTGCGAAGAGAGAGGATGAGTTCGCATCGTTTTCACAAAGAGCTCAAAGAGATAAATAAAAACAAGTTTCTAGCTGGAAGAGGCAAAGAGCAGCGAGGTTAATTGAGCAATCCAGCCTCTCACAGCGAGGCCACGGGAGAGGCAGGGACAGAATCCACAGCAGCTGGTTACAGTCCCGTGATCTCAGCACGAAGGGTATCTTCCAGTGATCTCCTGGAGAAGTTTGCCTTGGCCAGGGGCATTCAATGAGGGACCAAACTCTTCTGTGTGCCCCTGCAACAGGAGCAGCACGGATGTGCGCAGAAGGTTGTTTCAGTGACAGCCTTTTTGGGGCTGCTTCTAGAGCTCCTCTATCTTACCGCCTTGTTTGGTTTTAGGCTCTTCCTGACTTTTAGTTTAAGCTGAAGGATCTGATTCATTGTTTCTCAGCAATAAACTGGTTTCCTTAAGAAGACTAATCAAAGTTTGATGAGGCCCTTGTGCAATGGAAAGACTGATGAGATATATTAAAGGGTAGGTGTGGGGCAAAAGTGAAGATAAGAGCAAAAACTCCCACCGAGTTCAATGGAATTATGATTGTTGTTTTTATGCATATTTTTTCCCAGGGCTCTAGCTCATATTTTAGTGTATTTGTGTAACTACCTCAGTATCCGGGCAGACATTCATGGTAACCTCTCCTATGCTTTATTTAACTTCTCTGTGTTTGCCAATAACACCACGAAACATTTTTCTGGCTGCAGCATGCCCTCATATCCGTGCTCCACCAGGCTACGAAACCATAGCTTCCACTAAGAAATGGGCAGATTGAAGTAAATAAGACATTTTCTTTGTACACCACAGATAACTAAAACCTAGAACTCATCAGCCAGGCAGTCATCCAGACCAAGAACCTAACAAGATCAAGGAAAAGGGTTAGAAATGCATACAAACACAGCCACCAAAGGAGCCTAGAGAGCTGTTGCCCAGGACATCCCCATGCTCACTGTCCTGCACCAGTGCTGCTCAGCTCAATTTAACCCCACAGAAGGGTGCCGTGCCCAGCCTCAGCTCTGCCAGCCCAGCCCTTCATCGTACGTGCATCCACACGTGGGACGAAAGCGATGGTTTTGGTGGCAAGAGCTGGGAGAAGGGCAGGGAAGAGTGGCAGGCAAGCAGGAGTCACCATGTGAGTGAGAACAGAAAGTTCTCCGTGATACTTGCTTTCTTACTCTTGAAATTCTTCAGCAGTGGAGATGCTGCAGCCCCCCAAGGCAGCCTATTCTAGGATTCAATGTCAGTGCTGCTGGGAAGCTTTCTTCAATTTCTAATGGTAAACTTTTGACAAACATATTAAATGTCATGCTGGTCTCTGAAGGCAAAAATGAGCCGTAACGTGAGGAAGTGGACTGACCCACACGTTCCTGCAGCAGGGTTTTTGTGCTGTCCCCTGGGCCACCCAGGACCGGTGCTATCAGGCTCAACAGGCCAGTAGGTGACCTTCAGACCTGCTCTAATAGGGCAGTTCTTAGCCTTCCACTAAAATAAAGCAGTTCGCACCAATTGCCAGACAGCAGGTCAGCTTTTCCAGCTGATCCTCTGCCTTATTATGTAAGATTTACTGTTTGATTATTGCCCTCTGCTATCCTCTGCATGAATTAGCCATTATGGACTAGAACAGAAATTATTACTGAAAATTCAATCAGTGCTAACTGGTTTTTAATACATCATCACATGCAGGTCAAAGTGCGTTAACCTGCTTGGGCTATTGGAAGGGATTTCATTGACAAACTCTGCGCAACCCCACAACATCACAGACAAGGAGCAGTGGCCAGAAGGTGAGAGGCATGGGGAAAACTGAGTCTGGACATCTCCATTTCAGGTTTCACAAATGCTACATTTAGGAGGAGACATTATGCATTGCTTCACCTACAAAGGAGGTTTTATATCCTACATGGCTTCATCTCTGTTCTGCTTTGGCTGACACAAGTCCCAGAGCTGTGGGTCATGAGGCGCTGGTGACGTGAGGGCAGAGCAGGTGATCCACACCATTCCCTTCCTGCAGAAACACGTCACCTCTGTCGTGCTTGGTGCTCCTGGTCACAAGCCAGCCTGCAAGAAACGCCGCCAGCGGACAGTACCCGAGGTTTGAAGTCTGTGAGCAGTGCTTGGGGCACTTTTGGGCAGAGTGGTATCAGGGAAGGAACTGTCTTATGGCATACAAATACTAAGGGATGGACCCACTCCAAAAATGAATTCTTTACAGCAAAACCTGCCAACAAATGGATTTCAAGCACTTGAAACTGCAAGAGCCTCACAAAAAAAAAAAAAAAAAAAAAAAAAACATGTGGAAGGAGATACATTAAATCAGCGGTTATTCCAGTCCTGTCACACAGTCCATAGTCTGTCCCATACTGACGGATCTGAAGGCAGAGCTTAGGAAGCTCTGTGACACCACCAGACAGGTTCGTCACAAGGCTAGAGCTGTGCCCATCCCAACTTCCCATCAGAGCAAACCACACTGGGACCTTACTGCACCACATACACTCTTGTACTGCAAATGCTGCCTCCAAAACCCAGTCTCAACAAGCAGAGGGAAAAAAAAAAAGTTAGAATACATAAATCTGTAAGGCTGCCTGCAACCAGCAGCTGCTATAAAAAGATCCCTTTCACATCTCTTCTAGCCTCACTCTATCAATCTATATATACCTGTATCTAACAGGAAGGTATTAGAAAAGTGGGACTCTTGGGAAAGGTGCACAGGCAAAGGTAATAGCCAACAGACATGCTGAAACATGGGAAATTCTGATTAAATATTGGATTTTTCATGAGGATGGTCAAAAATGGGATCAAAGAGGCTATGGGATCTCCATTCTTGGAAATATTCTTAAATCAGATGAACAAAGTCCTGAGTAACCTGCTACAAATTGGCCCTGCTTGGAGCAGGAGGCTGGACTGGCTGACCTCCAGAGGTCCCTTCCATCCTAAAGTACCCTACAATTTTTCCTGGGTATATTTGGGGCCACACCAAAGGACCTTAGTAAACATTAATACACATTTATAAGACTCAAGCGGACCCTGTGCACTGACAAAGAATGGAAGCAGAATGCTGGTGCTCAGCCAGGATAAACGATAGCGCTCCCCACAAAATACCCACAAAGGTCAGCACTTGCACCCAAGAGCTTTTTGATCAGAAACCTTCCCCGGGGCACTCTGCGAACGCTTCGGGCCCTGTGGCCCCAGCACGCTCAGGGAGGTGCCGCACACATGCCCTGCTCTGCTCCGTGTCCGGGCTGCGTGGCTGGGGACAGCTGGGTCCTTGAATCCCCATCACAGTGACATCTTCTGGAGCAGGATGCACTGGAAGAAAGATTACTGGGGAGAACAACTGGAAGCAAAAATCCTATAGGTTCTCAAAATGCAGTTCATTCTGCCTGAAGGGCTGAGGGCAATTTTTAGGGCACTTTCCTGATCTTAGAGAGCACTGTGAGAGACTGCAGTATTTACATATACTAGAATAGCTACGATCTGATGATTTAAAGTGATACCTATTGATGCCTAAAGGTATTTTCAGGCCCCTACTTTCTTTGCTGAGTGTCTGTTTTCATGGGGTTGTTTTGCCAACTGCTGACAATCTGTTGAGAAATATCAGGGAACGTGAAATCTGGAGGTGTATCAGTGTGTGAGCGTCCACCCCAAAACCTCCGTGAAAATAACCCTCAGGAATGGCAATCAGCCAGCGATGCGGTTTGAAGCCAGCTAAGATACAAATAAATATTCATGTCAGTGGAGGATTTGGGATTTAATGCCGTTCTGCTAATGCAGATAAATATTCCGATTCCCTTGGCTTCTGTAGATTAAGCCCAGTTTAAAAGAAAAATCTATACACTGCCATACAAATAGCACCGCTGCTGCTGGGGGCTTGGGGGAGCTGGGACAGGGTTGTGATCCTAACTGCTAGAGAGCCAGATGAAACCCCTGTGATACCAGCGTCCCCAGCGGGAGGCAGATTCGGTCACGCTTCCCGACGTACTCCGGACCGCTGGAGTACCTCCGCGAGACCCAGTTTACAGTGGAGCTGCAGGCAGTGAGCTAGAGCTAACCGTGCTGCCACTGCTGTCAGCCAGGTGAGAGCAGCAGTCCCACATCACCACCTACCTGGCTTCAAGCTGGCGTTCCTCTCCACCGACCGAGAAGCAATAGTCGTGCCTTGCCTCCACGACAAATTCTAGGGGCATCACGAGCTGAAGGGACCTCAGAAGTTATGCAAAGGGAAGCCGAGTGAAAGAAACCGATTCCTCTTTCTCTGCAGATTCACCAGCAAAAGGATAACTGTACCCTATGGGCTCACAAAATCTGCGACCAAGCACACCGTCAGAGCACACAGCAGCCAGGCGCTAGCCGAGGCTCTCCCCGTGGGACCACAAGCAGGTAAGTCACTGTGCTCGCCCCCGTAACAAGTCAGCAGCCTGATTCACGTGCTCCAGAACAGGAGCTTTGAAACTGTTCGCAACACACCTTCAGGCTTTATGGAAGGAAATGAGCAAGACAACAGATGGACTAATTGTTTTGTTTTTCTTTCTTGTTTTTTTTTTTTTTTAAAGCTCTCAGCCTGCTTTACCTCCCTGCTTCTTATTTCTTCTGTCCCGTTGTCAGAACAGAGCATGCTGTGCCGTATTTTCATTTCTGTACGTTTACGCAGAATCGACAGCTTGCACTTTCTCTTCCCTCTTGTGGCTGGTTCTAAAAAGGCCCTTACAAAAGGAAGGCGAGTGGCCCCGAAACTGCCCCAGCTCTGACACCTGGGGCTGGCCGGACAGGGCCGAAGAGAAGGGCACGGGAAGAGGTCGTGCAGCCCCATGGCCGTGACAGCCCAGGGTCTTTTCCACAAACTTGTAGTGCACTTAGCAAATCCCTTCCCTTACACATTAAATCTAAGGAATATTGAATTGAGCAGGCTTTTGGCAAGACTTCCAAAGTAGAAGGCTCAGCTACCAGGATATAGGTTGGAGGCATCAAAGTACTCTGGAATTCAAGGTGCTCAGTGCTCTTAGACATCAAACGAATTTTAGAAGGCAAATGAAGACAAATATAAACAGAACCAGCACACTTAGGATTCCCAGTTAAGAAGCTAAAACTTATAGGAATGGCCACACCTGTTCAGCTCGTCGGCCTCTCTATGCTTTAAAACATATACTGGAGATCACAGCTGTCAATGCATTTACTCCTTTGGTTAAAGAAATAGTTATCCTAAACTGAGCTTTTGAATAATCCTGACAATTCTCACTCAAATGAGAATCCCTTAAAGACATTCAGACCACAAGTTTCGTCTTTGTGAAGAAAACTATTTACAAGTGAGAGTACAATAGTTAGTGCAGGTACTTCTTAAAAAATGGGGGAAAGGAGGGCACGTGCTCCAGCAGCCAGTAAGCCATCCCTCCTGTGAGCTCTGAAAGTTAGTGACTTTGCTGTAACAAAGTTTTTCCATGGTCTCAGTGCTCCTCTCTCTGCTGGACAGCGTGCCCAGCAGCTGGCAGGAGAGAAAGCCCAAATGCTGCACCGAAGTGGCAGCAACAAGGGCAAAGAGGAGCTCTGCACCTATCCTAGGGGGCCTGATTTAACTTTCTAGCAGAAATGTGCAGTGCCTATCTCAGTTTTGGATATTCTGCTCACCCTTACTGATCTCTTAACTGCTCAGCCAGCTTGGGGTGTTCCCTCAGGCTAGGGCATGGTTATCAGACCCAACCCAGAAGGCTGGACGTGCAGATGGACTATGTCAGGGCAACATGGGGAGCTTCAGGTTGTGACTGGCTTTGAAGGAAGCCCCATCCCACTTATTCTCCTCCCGTGAGTCTGGAGGTGGCTCACGCTAAGACAGGCAAGACCATCCGGGCGAGCCTTCAGATTGAAGGCAAGCCAAAAGCTGGAAAACGCTTGATCTGTGGAAGGCAACTCGTCTGCAAGCCTCGGCCGGGGAAGTCGCTGCAGGCACCTCTGGCAGGGGGCGAGGAGCTCGGCCCAGCGTGCAGGCAGCCGGCTCGCCCCCAGGAGCCTGCAGCCCCCTCGGCCCTGCTCCCTGCTGCGCCCCGCTCCCCGCACCTGCCGGGCACACCCGCGGGGACATTTTCCAGGCCGACGACGCTCCCTGGAGCATCACGCCGAGCACCACGGCAAGGGAGGCTCGGGCGGTTTGAAGGCAGGGTCTGGCAGTTCGCTGGGAGGCCTGGGGAGCAGCTTGGGGGCTCTGCCCCATGCCTCCCAGCCTGCAGCCCCGTGCCGGTGCCCTGCCTGGCCTTTGTGGCTGCGGGGCGCAGGGGGTAACAAAGCAAAGGACAGACCTTCTCGCCGGCCTCTTCCACGCTGGGGAGGCCGCGCTCGTCCTCCCGGCTGCGGCTGCCGGCGGGATGCTGGCGGCCGGCTCGCAGCGCCTCAGCGGCTCCGCATCGCGCTGCTCACCCACGGCCCCTTTTAGTTTCTCTCCCCCTCCTCCCTCGGCTCAGGGGGGGACAGAAAGGGGCTGGGGAGGGGGAGACCTTTCTATTCGTATTATTCTAATATATTCTGGGGGCTTGTGGTTCCTGCAAGCAGGCGGAAGTGAAACCCGTCCTCGCCCCCCTCCTCCTTCCGCGATGCTCCGGGGCTGGACGCGGCCCGGCGGCGGCTTGGGGATGCCTGGATGCGGCCGCCCCGGGCTGCCCCCGCCCCTGCATCCTGTGGATGTGGAACCGGGGAATTGGGGCTCCGCCACGGGCTGCCCCCACCTCCCCAAGGCCCTAACCCCGCAGCTCCCCGTGGAGCTGGGAGCAGAGAGGCACCAAAAACGCACCCAGCTGACTGAGGGCAGTGGTAACTTCCCAGTTCGGAGCCTCTCCTCGGGTCGAAGCAGACTTGCAGGACGTTTCATCAAGACAAGCTGAGCAGATTCCAGCTTGCAGGGATGCCACGAGTAGTGAGGATCTGGTGGCCTCAGCCTAAAAGTGTCTCCACAGCCCCGGCAGGCTTAGTGAGACCCATGCCGCTGTGTTTGACGCCACCCAGATCAGAAAATGAAGGCTAGCCTGGGCAGCCCTGTGCATGCAGCAACTGAACCCCCTGGTCCTTGTTTAGGGCCGTATGGGTGCGTGGGTAGTTGGCACAGGTGCTTCTGGACTGCACAGCAGGAGTAACTCCCAACAGACGATGCAGACTTACACACGAGATGATCGGGGCTCCCTTCTCTGAGGTCTCTGGTGTCTCTGCAGCGGCCACCTGCTGACAGCATGGTGCTGGAACTCATCCCCTGTAAAATTCTGGCCTTCCCCCTTCTTCCACATTGGGAAAGTGAAGCACTCAGTGATGCTGACACCTACTTTGCCAGCTGGCACGTTGAGGACCTGCTCTTCTGGACTTTACAGCTTCACCACTGTGCCCAGTTTTGTGCGACACGTTTCCTTCACATCCCACCAACAGCGGGCTGCATCTGTCCCCCAGCCCCAGGGGGTCTGCAGCCTCCCCACCGCGTCTGGATGCCCAAACAGCCATCAGCAGAAATGCCCTCTTGCAGGTGGGACTGGCCAAAAGATTGCACCTCATCCTAAGGAGCGCAGCCTGGACACGCTGATGCATCCATTTGTGTCTTGCAGCTTAATTACTGCAACTCCCTATGCTTTGAAATAAAGCACAGCTGCTGTAAAACACAGCAGATGTCTGCTTAGCAATGGAGATCAGCCTGGTGCTTTGCTCACCCTGCTTTCATACTAAGTACGGGCTTGGTTTTCTGTTCGGATATTCAAAGCCTTTCATAATCTTCTTCCATAGCTGGCTCCCGCTGGAACATGGCAGCCCCTGACAAAGGGGGTAAGACAAGACGGAGTTTAATCTTTCCCAGGCAGTATTCCTGAACTAGTTTTGCCTCACGGAGATAGAAATAACCCAGATCCCATGGCATTCAGAAGTAAAGGCAAAACTTCCCTCCTCAGCTTCATTTCTTCACACAGAAACATGCAGAGAATGCCAGTACACAGTCCAACAAATCCAAGCCCTATAAACTAATCAAGCTATTCCTCTTACAGGCTAGATCGAAAGCAAGACAGAGAACTAAACAGCTTTTTTCTATTTTAAAATACTTGGGAGGCACACAAGTCCCACAGAGATGGGAGCCATCTAAATATATATAAAGACATAGCTAGATAAATGAATCCATCTGTTGTAATCTAGCAGTTTCATAAAACCAATGAAAAAAATCGACAGTTTCATGAAACCACTAAAGTGCTATTGATACTTTCAAGTGTTTAAAATTCTTCTCAAATGTGTACGAATGTAGGAAATCAACCATCCCCTACAGGATTCCTGAAATGAATGGAAAAGGAACAAGACCGTGCATGAAGCTGGTGCAAACAAATACACGGCGTAATTAAAGCAAATTGCCATTAACAATCTAACACAGACTATTACAAATCCCTCCTCACTCCCCAAAATACATTTCTGAATTCCATGATGTGGCAGCACACACACGCACCGCCACCCTTCTTCTGTCCCTGGGATCCCAAAGCACCTCGCAGATGGTGCTTGAGCCGCGCCGTCCCACACCTCCACGCTTCTTCTCCGCGGGGAAACCGAGGGGCGAAGCGATTTGCTTGTCGACTGACAGAAGTATTAAAATGGCCGGAAAGATGTAGGTGTGCTGTCTGCACATATGCCATGCTCTCACTACCAGATAGCACTACCAGGATGAGTCTGCTTGCAATTAGAGAATGTTGTTCTTTTACAGACTGCGCTGAGCAATCCACTGACAGCTTTACAGGCAGAGAAGGGCAAAGAAATAGGGTTTTGCTTCAACCCAACGAGCGATGCCTTTTCTCAGCTCTGTGCCTGAAGAGCTGCGTGGCAGCTAGCTATGGAGCAGCGCTCATTAAGACACCACAAATTCACACCAGCTTCCGTTTGTTTCAGGTGTTCCTGTTTTGGTGCAGCCAGGTGACAGGTATGGAAAGCCATCGAGCTGTACGAGGCCAGTGGAAAACCCTTGCAAGTGTTTCCCAGGAAATGTGCCCGCAGGTTCTGCTTCTACACCCCTCACTCCTTTCCCCTCGCCTCCTCAGTACGTTCACGCTCCCCATCTCAGCCATTTGTGGTCCAGTCCTGCTCTGAATGCAACCAGAGGGCAAGAGCCTGAGGGACGGGCAGTGAAGGAGATTTGACAGGCTACATCCTGAAACGCTTCCTCGATGAAAGCACAGAGATACCCCCAGGCCTCAGGGAGCTACCCAAATACACACGTCCAACACCAGTGTTCATTAAAAAGGCACCAGCTGTCCCACTCCCTGTGTGGAGTTACTCTCATCCGCAGGGAGAAGTGAAACTATACAGCAGCCAGTCCTCAGGTCCATAACACAGCCCAGACTAGGTGTTACTGCACGTGCGGAGCACTGCAGACCGAGTCCAGGGCTACCTTGTGGCTCCAGGCACCACGTGCGATGCAACAACAGATGGAGTTGCAATGGTAGATCACTTCTGGAGGTAGTGTCTCGGTTACCATTTTAAGTACTCTTCTATTTCCTATTTTTTTTTTCTTCCAGAAGTTGGTAAGTGATGTCTCACTTTTATTATCAGTATTTTATTAGTAAAATAATGTCAGTATGGATAAAAATTACAGATTTCCCCCCCATAAATGTTGCAATATGAAAAAACAATCTGCTGTTAATAAAACAGAGACAAATTCCCAAAGGAAATGAATGCTCTTAAAAACCACAAACTCGAAGTAAAAAGCCACTCTGCTATATTTGAGGCAATTACAAAAGAAAAATGAAGAAGACTGTTTCTCCTCAAAACTTGGCAATTTTTATATCACGCTACTGATATTCTTAATGAAAAATGGTGCTTTTATTCACTGCCACTTCTTTTACTTTGGCCAGTGCTGTAGCCAAACATCTGCTTGTTAAGTTAGCGGAGTAAATTGATGGCTAGCAACGCATGAGTTTCCATAGGAGATCTCCACAGACATTTCCAAAGAAAGTCCTGCTCTAAAGCTTTGTAAGGATGCACCAAGGCAGGGAGGAGACTACGAAGAAAGAGAAAGGTCCAGACAAAGTGTCCGTGTAAATGTTCAGACAGGTTGAACTCTTCTCCTGAGAAGCCTCCATGGAGGATTTGGGATGGGTTTTCAGCTGAAGGCCTCCCAGAGCTCTTAGTGCAAGATTTACACTGACCACAAACAAACCCACTGTGACTGCAGAAAGCTGTGAGCACAGAAGTGAGGCCGAAAGTAACGGTGAGATGGCAGACAGCATGCTGCTGAAAGGTTCTGCTCCGTTCTCTTCTCTCCTCTGAGAGTGGCAGAGGAAAATTAATCATGATTATTACAGTTACACCTTCTGAGCCTCTTCTGCTAATATAACGTGTGCTGGCCCTTCTTTACAGCAGAAAAATTCTTAGGAGGCAACACATCTACACCAAATATGTCCCATTACACTGAATACTGTATATCCAGGAGTTAAGACATAAATCCCCCAGGGGCCTGCTGTCTAAGCAGATACAATCCAGACAATCAGTAGCAAGTCTTCCAGGCTTACACTATCTCTACAGGATGTGCCGGGATAATTCAGAAGTGTCAGACTTCAGGACCTTCCAGGAGCAGGTACAGAAAGGGTATCATTGCGTAGCCAAACCCGAGCAGCATTCCCACCAAACTCCCTTCCCTTCCTATTTGAAGGCAATCAATTGTCACACACCAGGGCCGAGACAGAAAATACAACCATCGACAGAAAATACTGTATTGGCAGAATAATGATTTCAGGAAGATCTACAAGAAGCCACACAAATCCATGTGAAAATAGTCTGAGCATCCTCTAACACAGGGCAGTTAGATCCATTAGGATAAGGAGCAGAAAACAACTCCTCATTTTTTAAGCGAGAAAGAGTTTCTTGCAGGCAAACTATGCAGCCCTGAAGCCTGAATCCTCAGACTATCCACAGCCCAGGGCCGCGCAGAGAAAAAGAAGCAAGCTTCTCCAAAGCGGTGCCTGAGACCCAAAAGGGCCGCCGGCCAAAGGCAGCGAGGAAGCTTGGCTCCCGAGACGTTAGGAAGAATGGAGCATTTTGTCTGCTCTCTGCTCGTGCGTACCTGCAGGAACGCACCCCAGCCAGTTTTCAGCTCCAATGGGAACTGAAGGTTAATTATTTTCTGCCAGTACCGGGGGACAGACTGTGAGTGTAACAGCACCGACATGTAAGCATGGAATGCAGCGGGGTACAAAAGATGTCAGCATCAAGTTCGGTACCTTTTGGCATGTTCTGAAAATAAACCACCTCTGACTGCTGCTGGCTTTGCTTTTCAAACTCCTTTGGTTGGTGTTCAACAACAGGGCATACCTCCGGGCCTTGCACACTCTGTGCTGCTATTAATTGCTAGCAAAAAAGACATCCATCACAATGCACACAATGCGAATAAATAATTGTGCAACCATTTCCAGCAGTACTTCCTTCCTACCACTAGGGGGCAGTGTTTCCTACTTTTAGACTAATAAGAACAGCATATCTGCAAGTTCAGTTCTAATTAGTAATGGTTAATGCCTCCCTTTATTGCCTGAAGAGTTTCTTTTTCCATGTTGTTTGTTTAATAAGTTACTTTTTCAGGACAGTGAATTACAGCTCTGCCTGTTATACTTTTACAACCACCAGCAGGCTACACAAATAAATACAACAAGTGTATCAGTCAAGGTAATTCCTCCTATGAAGTTTTAAGCCTAAGAGGATAGCTCGTGTAAGATAATTGGTTTACAGTCTGGTTTTAATCAAAAGGCATAAACGGATTTGTAAAACACATCCCTTTGTTGCTATTTTTTTCCCATTTTTTTTTCATCATTTGTATCTGTGACAATCCAACAAACTGTCCTCATCTGTACAGGTAATTCACACAGCGGTAACCCGGCACGCTGATGCTCCTTGGTAGATACTGATTCTGTCTCCATTTATACCAGGGACACTTCTGTCATCAAACTCACTCAGAGTGAAGATTATGTCCGCTCTTTTCAGAGACAAATCTTTGCTATTGATCCTGTTTCTTCAGGGATAACTTGTGTTCTGGAAAATAATTTAATCAACCTGATAGACTCCACTAAGTAACCTTCTCTGAATTTGTGTTTCTGAAAATACCCACCCTCACCAGAAGGCAACGCTAACTAACCCTAACTAACAGGCTGTGGCTTACTTACAGAAAGTGAAGGTTTTATAGGAGGGTAGAGCAGAGATGCCTGGTTTTCCTTACTTTCACACTCATGCAACTGAGAAATGTCCCTGAAGTAGTTGTGACAGTGACAACTGGCTAGAAGATCTGTAGCTGTACAATCAAGCTGGCTTTGTAGCTGCACGACCAAAACACAGCCTCCTTGGGGTCTCTTCAGTGAGAGAAAGCACAAGGCACATTATATCCAGATAATTATGAGCAACTTTAAATAAATAAATGAATAAAAGCCACCAGTCCCATGAACAGAAGGATGTCCAGATTCAGTATTTCACTGAATAGTACATCTAACCTTATCTACACAGACAGTCCAGCACAATTAGCCCTCGCTGGTGCTAGCAAGAGACATTGGTAAAGCCAAGTTCCAGATATTTTTACTACCTACCATCTAACCCTGCCCTGTAATTAACTGCAGAGCCCCACAGATTTCTGCCTGATTAGCTGTTTCAACTAATGAGTGGCTCCAGACTCAGCCAACACCAAGTGTGAATTACCTGCCACTCACCGGCTGCTCTTTGTGACCGCACGCAGCACACCACAGGTGCAGAGCCATGCTGGAGAAAGAACACAAAGAGGAAAAGGGGCCTGCAGACAGACCACGCATGGCTCCCCTCACTTCAGTCACACACACCGAATGTTTTGGATGGTTACACACATGGGAGCAAAACCGGGTAGTTCCTGTATGGCCATTACCTGAGATATAAAATGTTTGACTTTTTAATTAAGATCTACAATATCGATGTCACAAAATGAGTCTGAAATTACAAGAGCAGGATCTGATCTGATTGTAAAAAGCTCAGCTATTCAATTGAAGGCCAACGCACGGTCATAACCAGAGAAAAGTTAAGGTCAGGAGTCCAAGTTCAGGACTGGAGAAAATAAGAAGCTGAAGGAAACATTATATCCTCCAATAATCCTTGCAGGAGATATGATTTCAGCATGAAAGGATGCAGTCCGGCTTTAAAGTTTCCAAGCAAAAATCATTCTACTATAACTCCACTCCGAGATAAAAGCAGACATGGAGCTAGTAATACTGGCCTCTTTGCCTGGTGTTTTTATTGGTGCTGCCCTCCATATTAAAGAAAACAAACACTCTGCTTTTAATATTAAAGATAACTCCAACAGGTCTCCTTTAGAGAACCTTCCTGCTAATCCATGCCTTGTAACAGAGTTACCCTTGTGTACATTTGGAAGGTGGCCTGTAGAAGGAAAAGCAAACAGAGGATTGGCTCTTTTAAAACTTTTCCCCAGTTTGGGGAGGGGGTAGTGTTGTTTTTTTGTTGTTGTGTGTTTTTTAATATCTGCTCCTGCTCCCTTCTCTTTTAAGGGCCCGTGGTAGAAGAATAATAACACTGTGACCTCACGTGTGTGATCTCACCATTTTGTACCTGAGGGAGATCTGTATCCTCCTGGGACCTGAAATACCTGAAGGAATGCCTAAGTACAAGAAAGAGCATATTTACTGAGCAGAAATATCACTCTGTTGGTAGTACACCACGCCGAACTCAGGAGACAGGAGCTACTGTAACTCTCCTCTCAGCCCGATGGTAACTGCCCCCAAAGCATTTCCTCTTACTGTGTCTCAGTTTCTCCATTTCTAAAAAAAGATAACGTGAAATGTCCACGAGTTTTCCAGTTCCTGGAGATAAGACAGTGTGGTGTAAGAGCAGTTATCAGTGCCAGCCACAAATCCACTGGACGAGCTAGGGGCTGATGCCCCTGTTACCAGATGGGGCACGCACGTTTTGGCAGTGCCTTCAACCTCTTCATAATGCAGCTGGATCCAAATGGGAAGCATTTTTAAGGGTGCTGCACCAGCAAACAATCATTTTGCTTTCACTCTACTGCCAGACAATAATTTTCTTACCCTTAAATCACGCAACCAGATACTTGTAATTATTCCTTTAGCCAGTTCTGTTGGCTTATCAAAGCAGTGGCACTGAAGAACCAAAAAGCAATCGATTGCTGGCATTAATGAGTTTGAGTAAAGTGGGGTGAAAAATTTCCTACTTGTTTACCCTAGCCACAAAGTTGGAGTGCAAAACCTCTTGTGACAAAAAGGAACGATATTTGTGTTTCTGAATGCACAGAAGAGGGCAGAGCTCCGTGGTGACACGATCAGCAGGTAATTCTCCCTCTACAAACCAAGACGAGCACACTGACAAACCATGTTTGCTATCGGCACAATTCGGCTAACGGTTTAAGTTACTGAATGTCGTTGAATAATAACAGAGAAACAAGAGAACCTGGAGAACTGGTGCCAGGGTCAACAAAAAGCAAGGTGCACGTGCTGAACCAGAAGCTGGAAACACTCCTCTCACTGCTGTATGTTCTGCTCGTAGCAATGGAAATCACCATTTGTATCAGTTCCCACTGATACATATTTGGATGAGCTGGAGTGCAAGACAAGCTGCTGCTGACCTAACCGTTCCTGCAACCAGAACAGGTCACACATAACTTGGCACCATCAGTAACATCAGGCTTCCAGTTTCGCACAATGGAGCCCTCATATTCAGCCTGAGGACAGTTTTACACTGTGTATCTGCCCATCTTGACAGAAATGTGGGGGGAAGACAAAATCAAAAAAGGAAAACATTGAGGAAACCACCTGCTCTTTGGTTTAGAGTACCACAGCTGCTGCCCCAAACCATTTCCTCCTACAGAAGGGAGACATTGGCCTTGGGAATTAGCCAGACATCAAAACCTTCCCAGGGAATTCCTCCTCCTGAGAGGCACCCGCAGATCAGAAGAGGAAAGGCTGTCTAAACACACCGAGCCTCCTCTGCCTTGCTGGGTTATTTTCTTTGTCCCTAGGGGAGCTCTAGCCAGGGGAAACTCCAGCTTTAGCAGAGGGTGGCTTGGTTTCCTCCCTGTTTTTACAGCATGAGCAAGATACAAAGGCACCCTTTCAACAGCATCAACTCTTCAAAGTCAAGTTCTCTGCACTACTGAAGCATTTTCAACTTCACTTCTGCAGTTTGATTTGGCTCCTGTCTTTCTAGCACACCTGGCACACCAGTACCCCAATGCAAAATGTACTGAAGGCAAATAGTAAAAGACATTGCCTGACTCTCAATCCTGTGCTCATTCCAAGGGAATGCTGACATCCCATACAAAATACTGCCTACGTTCAGCGGGTCAGAGATGCACCAGCAGTGCTCACTAGAGACCCAGACTGGGCTTCCCAGTGCCCAGAGGGACAGGGAGCCAAAGGAGTAAAGGTTTCACCTCCTGCGAGCTGGGCCCCAGACAGCTGGATGCTGAACTGTCCACTGCAGTTCAGATGCCATGCCTGAAGGTACTTATAGGGAAATTGTGTGTATCAGCATTAAAGACATCAGAACTGGATTATACTTGGACACATGCTGGCAAAGTATTTGCAGTAGATTTAGAAGAGCTGGGAATTGGCCACAATCACATAATTTTCCTAAAGTTGGATAAAATTTAACAGCAGTAAATTAGGAAACTTTGCCAACTTCAAAGCACTACCCCAAACTTGGGCCAAAACGATGCACTGGCACTCAAATGCTCTGGAAGGATTTTTTCCTCCTGCCAAATGCTGTTGATCAGATAAGAAGAGCTGGGCTGTGGACCACAAGAATAGGGATGCTGTTGCTGGAGGAGGCTGGGCTCTGGAAAAGAGCCTTTGTGGCAAAAACTAAGGAAGGTGCAATCAAAAACTGAAATACTTGCAGAGTTCTGTGGAAGGGGCAAAGAAGCAGGGCTGCTGCAAGGCTCAGCTGCAGAGGCTCTGGGCAGTGGATGCTGCTCAGGACCTACTTCTGAGCTCTCCTTACCACCACGCTGTATTCCTCGCTGACAAATCTGCAGAGGAGAATGTGAAACTGAACTGTTATGTACATAAAAAATGTTCCTTACAGAGAGGTATCTGGAGCACGATGGGAGGGGAGAAGGAGGAGAGAGAAAAAACAAACAGCTTTAAAGGGAAGACACAAGCTGATGGCGCCTGTATCTTTTGTCAGATCTCAGCCCTAATGCCCGTTGAGCTAAGCAGTGAAATTCACATTTTACCTCCCAGACCTCAGTGAGCCTGCTTGTGCACGACAGCACTCCCCCCAAACAATGACACGTTGCCCTGTCTGGCCCGCTGGAAGGAGGGGAGTGACCCCACAAACCCACAGGCTTGCAGGCAACCAGCGTGGAGCAGGAGCGCTGCCCTGCAAGAACCCTTCCCTCTGCTTTGGGATGATTCAACGCGATTCTTAAAAGCTTCTCCCCATCTCCTGGAAGCAAAGGGGGGGGAGGATCTGTCTGATTGTATCTGTGACCCTGGCAACTCTTCACAAGCAGAGACAGCTGAGTCACTAATATTTAGAAAAATAACATAATTGACTGTATTCAGCCCTGCGGAGGACCCCTGCTGGGTATTCACAGTTGAACATTAGCAACTCGGTCATTTCTGGCAGCCTTTGTGAAGGGTTGCCAGGGCTGTAGATTCAATTAGATGACCTCCGACAAACCGATTTCCACTGCAAATATCTTTTAAAAAATACATTAAATCCCCAATAAATACAGTGAAATTGGAGGAGACAGCCCTTCCTACCTCACTGAATGGCCCCTGTCACCCTACAGCCCCAGCTAGATGCCTTGCCTGGCTGTCATGCATGCACGGGCTCTATTATCACCAGTGCCTAATGTGATTTAGCCCTGTCTGTGGATTGCACTCTTTGAATCTGAGAATGTGACACTGTTGCAGTTGGATGCAGATTAGGATATAAAATGATGTTGAAAAGCTAAAAATGTTTGCATGCATCTTTCTTTTCTTTTTCATTGGGTAGGAGTAACTATTTTTTTACCACTGCTTTTTTATCCTCTGACAGCTTTTTTCCATTACTAGTCCCTGAATTATTTTGATGTAGGAAGCATTAAGATGAATTGCTAGATCCGATGTTTTGTATTATCCGTTATAATACACTGCAGCAGAGCATTGCATTGAGCTGGGATATTTACTTTCTTGCCATAAAATCTATACTAAAAGTGATTAACGTATGACTGAGGCAACTAGAAATGGGATTTTAAAATTCTGCTTTATGCATAGGGTTTTATGATAAGCCCTACAGTAAAACACCTTATGTGGACACTATTTGTTAACACTATCATAATGAAATCAGCTAACACCTTAATTACACCTTGTAACTGCTTCTTACAGCATGTAAGACATTTGTAATTCAGCTTTTAAATACCTCAGTTGTAAAAGCTCTTGTCTGTCCCCTCAGAGTGCCAGATTTCATTTCAGCCAGCATATTGTGCCCTAGTAAATTGGTTCTTAGCTGCTCAACTTCTTTGTTTGGTTGGTTTTTGTATCCTAAATAATTCTACCAAGCCCTCACTTTTCTTGCACACATCAATGCTAGAGGAAAAATAAAGAAGCAGAGCAGTGCTGGATTCTCCGCACGTCCCTCCGGAGAGAAGCTTAACAAAACAATGTTTTAAAATAATACATCCTATTGTGTGGGTTAGAATAAGATAGGAATTTAACATCAAAAAATTATAACTGGATAAGAGCTATTATGAAATGATTATCTAGAGAGCCAGGAAATAACATTTTCTCAAATGGCATTGTAATTATTCTTTGTACGCGGCGTAAAAAAAATGTACTGAGGGTAGTTAGAGAGAGGAAACTTTCTTTACGTATAGTGTAAATTGGGATATGGAACAGAGACACTGCATGGAGTTTAGTCCTGATTTTTTTTTTCTTGAATGTTCCCTGCTGAGCAGTGCCACAATTAATCAAGCTTTCTAGGTTTTAGTTAATTGCTGGACCCCAATAAATTGGTTTGTACTGGCATCAGTCCAGGTCTGATAATTTCACAGCCTTGGAAACTGCTGCATGTTCACACAAGAACCTTGCAAGCAGGGAGCTGGGATAAAAAGAATAAAAGAAACTCTTGTTCTGTGAGGTTCTATTAATACTTTAAAAGCCAGCCCACTAGCAACAGTGTCTTCACTGTTTGTTTATTTTCTCCATGTGTTTTATACTGATTTTTTTAATGATTAAAGGAAATCCCCCCTTTCCTTATTTTAAACTCCTTCTGTAGATAATTGTTCTCAAAGAGACATTTCCAATTTCAGCTGTATCCTCTTGGAAATTTCCACTCTACCCATCCTTTGCTGAACACTCATTGTGGCTTTTTGTGAAAGCTCAGCTATTTTTTCCCTCTTTCTGCAAGTCTGTTCATGTGAAAGAATCACCATCCTCCAGTGAAGACAGGTTCAAGACCAGCTTTATGCCCTGGACAAGAGAGACAAGGGCTCCCACAGCTCCCACTGGCCTAAATCCCTGCTGGTGAGTACCCCTTGTGGTCAGACAGCTGCTACAAGAGGACAGCATGGCTCTTCCGAAGCAGGCAGTCAGAAGCAAGCAGACTGGTGTTGCAGTTTAGTGCAAGTCCGATGCATTAGGGGCTGTTACAAGCAAACACACAATCTGCTGTTATCGGCGTGGGAGACAGGTTCACAGCTATTAGTTCATTTTACAGCTGGGCTCAGTTACAGGAAGGACTTCGCATCCTCAAGTCTCACTGGTAGCAATGGGATTTGCGAGCGCTGAGCCCCTGGCAGGCTCTGGCTCCATGCTGGCACACATTTGACTTTGTTCTCCCCAGAGAAGGCTCATTTGGCAAAATCAGTTTTACTAATGGGTTTCAAAAGCAATCCCATACCAGCAAGTTTCAGAGGAAAAGAATTACATAATACCCGAGGTGTTCGGTAACCTCCTTGTTATTGTCTTTGGCTCACCAAGGCAAGATTAGCGGCACTAATCATGGTTGTACAAAAGTGTATTTGAATTGCAAAGGGAGCCTCATTCAGTCTGCCTCGACTCCCTCTGTCACGCCTTGGAAAACTGGACCGAAGAGGGCTTTTCTGGTGGATCTCAGCTGTAGAGCAACACATCAGCAAGTGAAGTTTTATCGTGGTATGATCAATCTGTAAGATTCGTAACTGCTTCTCTCCTACAGACCTCATAGATCCTCAGCAAGCACAAATCACTGGGATTCTTTTAAACGCCTGCACATTTGTACCAAGTGGGATTCTAGTCAATAATTCCAATGGCATCTGTTGTTTTATGTGAGCTATACCTCTTCTGGCTCTTTTCAAGACTGAGGTACTGAAAAAACAATCAAGGTGAAGCTCCTCCCAGAACTCTGGAACGATCACTTCCAAGGATTGTTTTATGCTTCTTTTCACGTACTGAAACAGTCACCGAGACACTATTGAATGCCATACAGCATTACACTTCGGGAGAAGCAGAAACGGTATGCTGTGCAGGCTTCATCCCCAAAATGCTGTCCATACAAGAGTTATAGATGGGCGTTTGGAATGAAGAGTTGGACTTGATGTCCAAATCAAGCACAAAAGAACACCCCTTTTAGTTTGCTGAAATATGTGGGATCAGCTAGGGATTTAGAGCTCTGTTTTCAACTGCTTTATCAGTGCTATGCCTTCAACACCCATTACAAGATTAAATAATGCAAAAGAAATCCATTACTGTTCTTAATACTAGAAAGTGAGAAAAAGCCGAGTCTGACACGACTAATAATTTTCTTAAATAAAAAAAACAAATAAACAAGCAAGTAAATTAGATGGATAAGCACACAAAAGAGATGAATAAGAAATCAGTGGTTTCTGTCAAGAGGTTACAAAGCACCCCTGACAGTAAGATGTATCTGGTCAAGAATTTCCCATCTTGAATTGGGAAATCTCAAGACAGGACAGACACGAAGACATTCTGGGAATGTCACGAAGATCAGCACTTTCACAATTTCATTGTAGTTCATGTCGATTCCTTGGGCTCATTTGAAAGTTTGAGTAATAATTGCTTCTACATATCTTGGTGATGACACTGAAATTTTTCATTACTATTTCACTCTCAGTAAACCACTGAGTACTGATGCTTTGACGCACTGTGGTGAAGGATATTTTATATGCAGCTCACGAACATACAAAAAAACATGGATTGCTACCAATTGTCTTGCTGATTTTCTTTGAAAGGTAAAGGTATAAGAGAATTACAGGATTATTGTCACAGCTCTGCACACTGCTGTGGTTATAGAAATAGAAATATAAAAATATCTAGATTGGATTGGATTGGATTGGATTAGATTAGATTAGAAACAGCTGCAGGTGAACACTTTGAGATCAACGCAAAATTCAGGTGAGCCTCCTCACCTCTGAGCGCACGTCTGTTGGTTCTTTACCTGTACAGTGCTGTTCTCAACACCCCACCTAGCAAAGCATCATCTGCTCTAGGACAGGATGAAAAACTGGTGGTTCTCTTCTCCTGCATTTTCATATTGGTTACTGGCAACTGTTGTGACTCTCTGTTCACCTCTGTATCTGGAAGTGAGATTTAGAAATGTGTATTTTATTTGCATTTTTTGACAGAACATTGAAAGACTTCCACCTACTCTTCAGTCTCAGAGGAACACGTCAGCATCAAGGTAAGGAGGAACTGGACTGCAATTTGATGTCTTACGTAATGTTGCTGTTGTTTTTTAGCAAACTGCATTCAAGGATCTCAGATTTACTAACTCCATCTGTCTCTGCTAAATAAGTAAATTAATTTCTAGTGTTAGAGGACTGAAACCCCACCACAGATGAAGTCAGTGCAACAGAATGAACAGGAGGGTGGAGAATGCTCATGACCATCCTATGCCATAATCACAAAATCATGCACATCTGAAGTCCTTTTTGTTTAACAGCGTATGTGGAGACTGCTTGATGAACATCCAGACTGTATTCCCAGTATGATAGTTGCAGGGCTGATCCAAACCACAAAAAGTAATTTAGAGATTATTATAAAATCCTGGGAATAATATTTAGCATTTTAAGATACATTTTCCAAAGGGCTCAAAAGAATTTATAGGAATGTAAAAACTAAGATATTCATTAGTTTAAGAACTTCTTTTCACACATATTCAGAATTGAAAAATTGACCATAGATAATTATTTTTTTCTTGAAAGGAAAGAAAAAAAAAAGACAGGGAGGTAAATGGAAGTTGTATCACGTCTACTGTCTCTCAAAACTCCATATCTAATCCAGTTAAGAGAGCACCATTTTGTATGGTGCATAAATATGTTAGCATTGGCATGAGTCTTTTATCTTGCTTTTTTCCCTCACAAGAACTGAGAACTAATAGTAGGATACCCGTGTACTGTTAAGTCACTGCAAGGCACAGCACGAGGAGATGGACTTCTACTGTCAGGGTCACACTTCATTAGCTGTTCAAGTTCTATTACCTCTAATGAGAATTACATGGCTAAATTTCTGTGCTCTTAAAAACTTAGGGCATCCTTGAATCCCTAATGCCCACTGCTGGGAGCAATTCTTTCCTCTCCAGTCACCAGGACACTAAGCACATTTAAACAGTGAGCTCTGCCCGACAGCGTGAAGGGTAACAACTATGTATTTGATGCTCCTCTGGAGCTCTCTGTGTCCTACGTGTGCAGCAGCCCTCACCTTCAGAAACTTCAGTCACAGCCCACTGCTGAGCAAGAGCACAGGGCAAGGTGTTTCCTCAGTCGTGGCAGCGTTGTGCTCTGCAGGGAATAAGACAGGCTCCCTAAGTCAGGGCTGCATTGGCTGCAACACCCGGCAAAGCATAGTGGGCTGCGGCAAGACACAAAGGGTACCGAATTTAATCGTACTTACTCCTCAGTGATACTTTGACGGAGCTGAGAAACGAGGAAGGGCTCAGGCATGGGTGCAGCTTTACCCACATCCAATGGCATCAGCAAGCTCAGCAAGCTCAGCAAGGGTTACTCACCAAGAGGCCACCTGCGATCATTTCATTCCCGCACAACACCCAGCGTGTGTCACATTGCCCTCTGCACCGACAACCGTGGAGATGTATGGCAAGAAACGGAGGCAGGCTCTGTACCTGCCTGAAGCAGGTCATCACTCAACCGCCTGCAGGGACGCCCCAGGCATGCTGCCCAGCTCCCTGAGGAGCAGGACCAGGACTAGCGGTGAGCCTGGGCCACACGGCCAGGGCCAGGTTTCCACTGTCTTGCCCATCCGCAGAGTCCCCAGTCCCAGGGAAAGGCTCTTTCAGCCAATTCTCTCCAATCTAGGTCTGCTAAAGAGTGGGAAAAGGTCTCCCTTTTGTGTAGTTTGATGTTCAGCAAAGGTCTTACACCTGAATTAGTATCTTCAGAAGCTGCCAGGTACCATCACCTCTGAACCAGCCTCGCAGAATGCACTGTAAAGTGCTGGCATCTGCAGTGACCTTCACAAGGCACTCTCCAGGCCAAACAAGCAATTTCTCTTCAAAGAACCTCTCTGAAAAAGAGTTCGGGTCACAGACTATAGAAAATATTTAATTTCTCATTACTATTATGCTGACTATGCATAAAGAGTACTACAATGACTACTGTTGTCCTTATCCATGCACACTGGACTTTGTACCACACAGAGGAGACCATGCAGGGGATGGATATGGTCTAGGGAAGTCTGAGAAGGGTTGACAGCTGTGGCAGGTAAGTGGTTCTGGAGGATGCCCAGGCAGCAAAACTGAGCTCTGACAAGCACCAGGCTGTGCCTACCAAAGTCACATAGATGCCATAAAACTCTGGAGCCTCTGTACAAGGACCCGTGGATTCCTACCCACAAAGATCTGCAATCTCTTTTCCTTACTAGACAGAATTGCAAACTGTGTATTTGGTCTTAAGTAGTTGTTGAGGACAACAGATATTCCCCAGGAAGCTTAATGCCTTTTGAAATGTGCACCATATGAACACTCACTTTGCCCACTGCCAGCCATAAAGAGAACACAGCTTCGAAACAGCAACATCAGCAACAGAACAACAACCCAGCACAGAGACCCCAGCCCTCACCCGCAGTAGTAACACGGGATTTCAGAAAATCAAAACATCTTACCTGAATTTCGAGAGCCCACGCAATGCCCCTTTTCTATAAAGCAATGTGATTTTAATGATGTTACTGAGGGCATTTTAGTGTCTTGTTAACTCCTCTGAAATCTGACGTCTATCAATTTAGCTCTCTCTAACTAATGCTGGAGGGAATGGATTCTTTTTTGATTTGGATGGAGATCTACCAGGTGTGGAGCCACCAGCAAAACTTCAGCCTCCTGTGAGGAGTGGGACAAAAGAGCAGGGCTTCACCTGTAAATGCTGCGCTAGATCCAAGAAACAGCTCTGACGATGCAATCTAGTTTTGATTCAGAGCTGTCAAGGGGTGTTCCGAGCCTACCACATCTTGCCGGACCATCCCAGAAACAAACTCCTTTCCGTTCACAAGAGCTTTATCTCATTTGACTTCGCTGTCCTTCGGTGTTACACCCTTCACTTTGCCGCTTCTTGGTGGGGTGTGAACCCAGTTTCTGAGACATGATCAGTCTTAAAGTGGTCCTGGGGCGGTGCTGGGGCAGGATTTACCCTGGCGAAGATTTGCTATTACCCCACACCCAGCGGGTCCCTGGCAGGCAAGGGCAGCTCCTAGGCAAGTCCCTGCACCCGGAGTCAGTGCCAGCAGGAGGACTCGGGCTGGCTCTGGCTCTTTGCGGAGTGTGACAGGACTGGCGCAGTCGCAGATCCCAGTGCATACGTTATCTGCAGGCAATGTATCTCCCCAGCTGAGCCCACACAGCCCAACCCAGTGCAGAAGCTAAGTAACAGCGTTGCTGCAGCCCCACCACTCCGAAGGGTGGGTGCGTACACTTCTCTCCATGAGCGTGCATATACCTTGGCAGGGCCAGAGCTTGCACAGCCCAGACTCTGCCTTCAAGTGCAAACTACAAGAATATTTCTGATTCACAATAACCACTTTTTTTTTTTTCCATTTGCCCATTCCTATGTCGCCAGTGGCTCCTCCAAAACTATCAGCCTGTGGCAGCAGCCACCATGTTCAGCAGTAAGAGCTTTAGGTGCTCATTTATTTCTTAGGAGCGCAGATGCCTGCCTGTGCATCTCAAGGCAAAGAGTGGCATGGTGACACAGAAGTAAGCAGGGAGCAGTGTTATCAAAGTGCTTAACTCCAGAATGCAGCTTCTTTTTATTTCCCTTTTTAACATTAGGAGTTATAATATTGCTTTCTGCTAACACACAGCTGTGATTACTCGTGAAGTCACACCAGAAAGCCCTTAGAAAGCCATCTCCTCTCCTCGTGCCAGTACAAGGTTTCGCCACGTGCTGTACTTTCGCTATTTCATTAAAATGGAAGAAATGACAAGTTCTGCTCAGTTTTCAACCTTCTGACCGTACCTACCATGCCTGGGAGGTGTATGACCTCCCAGCAGTGCTCCCCAAACACTCCGCTCCCGAACTAGGGGAAACAGGTTGTCATTTGTTTCTCCGCATGGTGTCTTTTCATCCCTCACCCTTTTGCTCAGTCCATTTGTCAAGGGTTCACCGCTCTCTTCCTGTTAGTTACAAGGGCTAAAACGAGACGGAACGGGAACGTTTGACCGAGCACACAATGTAACGAGTCAGGGGGTTAATTCAGCCCCGCCAGACCCTCCGGGTGACCCCGAAACCTCCCGAGGGAATACCCGAGAAGGGGGGGCTCGTCTCTGTGCTGCACCCAACCAGCCGGGGGGGCTCGCAGGTGGCGGCCGCGAACCCCCGGCCCCCTGGGCGCCCCCCGGCTCCCCCCAGGGAGGAGCAAACTCCACCCCGGGCCGCGGCCCCGAGGCCGGGCGGCGGCAGAGGAGGGGGCCGGGGCGGGAGGCGGATCGCCGGGCCGCTGCCTCCCAGCGCCGCTCCTCCCGCTGCTCCCAGTGCCGCCGGGGCTCGCGGGCTCTGCGGCTTCAGCGGGCTGCCGGGGCACGGCCGAGCATCCTCGGGCCGCCGGGAGCGGCAGGAGGCGGCAGGTGGCTCGGGGCTCGGCGTGGTGCTCCCCCGTCTCCTCGTCCCAGTCTCCTGGGGGTCGGGGACCGGCTGCGGGACCCCCCCGTCCCCGTCCCATCCCTTTCCCCGGCAGCCCCGAAAGGGCGGGCGGAGATGCCGGCAACGTGAGCGGGGAGCGGAGCCCCCCGGCCCCAGCCCGGACCCAGGTGGGTGAGTTTTTTGCTTTGCTTTGCTTTGCTTCTCTTCCCTCGCCGAGCCCCGGAGCCTCGGAGCCGGGGGCCCGGGGAGCCGGGGCTGCCCCGCTGGCGGCCCCATACCCGCCGCGGGTGCGCCCCCAAACGCGGCCGGGTTCCCCCAGCCCCGGGACTCGGGCAGCGAGGTGCCCCCAGCCGGCTCCTCGCAGGGCGAGGCGTGAGAAAGAAGAGCCAGGAGCCTCGGGTCAGTGAGGAAATTCGTCCAAGAGGGTCGCTCGCGGTGCCTGTGCTGCGTGGAAAGCATGCCGATGGTTAACAGGTTAATCCCAAGTGGGGCTGTGCAGAGCCGGGGGTAGTTTTTAGGACGTTGCCCTTTGGGGATGTAAAGGGAGTGTGCTAATAGGGAAAAGTATGCGCTTATATTTGGAGTAACAACAATACCGAAATTAAAGAGAATTAAGGAAGACATCAAAAGTCCCCGTCCCGTTGCTGCTGTTAACTCCTCCATTTCACTGCTGGGAAGCGCTCCTGAGTGTACGCAACCCCAATTTCCAAACATTCCTCCTTTGGAAGACGTGACGTGTAAAATGGATGGGTTTCTAAGCTCAATCTATTCGAGCTAGCCGACAGGTAAAGCGCTGCACAAAGGATTATTGTGCTCCGTTTATAAATATTGTTTGCTTAAGCAACCCCCAAGAAGGCCAAAGTATTTAAACATTTGTATTTCTGCAAGTCCCAGTGATGTGCTACTGTTGTTCTCAACGATGTCCTGAGACTAAACTGCAAGGTTTTCATTTTAAACAAGTTTTTAGAAGTTTGTTTGGCTTGAAAATCTCCTGTGTGATTTGAGCATGTTGAAAGGAAAAAGTGACTTAAACCTTTCTTCTGAAATTGGAATATTATTTTCAGCTTCCAAAATAAATGGAAAGTTATATTTTGTTAGTGCCATAGGGACTGTGCTTTGAAAACAGCATTATGTTTTTGAATGTTTTCAGATGCAGTCCGCATTATTTTGAATGAGCCCACCGAACGTAGAGCTCGCTGAAGATAGACGTGTTAGTCAGGGCAGATGTCCATTTCGTTGTGTTTGGGGAATATGTTGAGAACCCCCAGACAGTAAAGGTAATAAAAACACTCTGATAAAGGATCCCCTACTCTTTGTTAGGGTATCCTAGAGCACAATAGTTTTAATAGGAAGATTTTTTTAAGTGGCTGTTAACTTACAGTGCCTTCTCCATTCTTCATACAACAGTTAATTTCTCTAAGCTCTCCACCACTTAATCTCGAATACACATATCTGAATTATTCTTTCTGCTTTGCCTATCTGTCAGCTGAAACACATTCATGTACAGTTCTAGTATTTACATCAAATCTGAAGAGGTCAAATTAGTTTACGAATCTGATTGTTTATTTTTCCAGTAGTGAATCTTTTTTTCGAACTTTTATAAAAGTGTGACTCCACTTCAAGACTCTTAAAATCAAAACCAAATCTTTTCTACATTGTAAATTGTGGACAAATGTACGCTGCAAAGGTAATGCTTTTGCAGTGAACCTCTGATAAGCAGTAAAGCATCTTCAGATTTCCTAATTTAGAATCTTACATTAGCTATCATGAATAAGTTTTACCTTACTTATATTTCTCCCTGTTTTATTCCTTATAAAATAATTCATCTCTTAAAAGCCAGAAAAAGATAAAGAGAATGGTGCTTGCAGCAAATATGATCCCATCTCAGCACCTCTCAGAGAATACATTAGGCTTTGCTCCATGTGCAAGACTTTTACACTGAAGATCTACAAGGAGGAAGGTGGCACGTTTTTTCCCCTATTGTACTTTCCGATTTCAAGGCAACGAACGGGTTAATGCTAGAAAAATTAATTATACCCAATCCCAGAACAATAGTAGTTGGGAGATGGGAGGAGGGGTGAGCTGAATAGTGGTGGGAGCCTATTAGATTCAGTGAGGAGAACTCCCCTCGCCCGGAGCCTGGCCAGCATTTCACCCAAAGCAGGGATTTCCACAGTGCAGGGCCAATATACTGGGTATACACAAGGGTAATTTTACAATGAGATAAACATGTTATGAATGACACCTGTATTTCTTAAGTTACACCCAAGAGAGCTGTTCTACAAGAAAATCTCCCAACCTATTTTTCTTGTGAAAGAGAACTCTAAGAATTTAGATTGCTTACATGCCAGATTTCTCCACTTCGGAATCAAACAGGACTTTATTAGGTGTCCACATTTCAGCTTTCATAAATGAGAATGTGGTCCCTTTTCCAAAAATGGGATGATTTGAGGCCAAAGGTGTTTCCATTAAATGAAGATCTATGATATCAACAGATTTTTTTGCTTCCGGCAATTTAGGATTTCTGGGTACTGGCCGAAGGCATGTCAGAGAATTTAAGTTATCTTGCAGGATTCTAGTTTAATTCATTTCATGTTTTCTTCCCGACAGCTCAACATTCTCTACCTTGGAGGCTCTTTCTCTCCCTTTTGTTGATAAAGATGAGAAAAAAGTGGAGATTGGAGGATTTTCATTTTATCTTTTTTGGTGTGGTCTGTCTCCTTTTCGTAGATGGAGGTAAACTAGAACAAGTAAAACGTAAGTAGACTTCTAAACAAAGCCTTCACATTCACCCAAACCTGACATTTTCCTGCTATTTGACAAATGTGGATCAGAAAAGATTTTCAAACATGAATGTCCTAAACCGCAGGACTGCATTCAAAACCTTCTCCCATTCTTCCTCCTTCTAATCCCACGTTTAGTGGAATCAGGTCACACCCATGTTTGGGGCACATTTTCCTAAAGCTGTACAGGTTTCACTGCTTCATAAAGAACATAACACATCAGTTGGAGAATCTGTTTTATTTCAAATACCCTGAATCAAGAGAGTGCTTAATTCTATTTTAGTGACCTCTGTAAACATCTGACAGATTATCTGGATTTTGTCCCATGTGTAAGACCATTGTGCTGAGGTTTTCAGCTAGTGTAAAGCTCGTCCAAGACTGTTCCGTTCTGTTCCAAAAACAACCTCATATGAACTGGATTAGATACATCCTCTGAGAAAATTAAGAGTCTAAGCACTGTCAAAAACTTGATGAGAAGCATTGAAAAGAATACAAACAAAACAAAAGGGAACGCTTCTACAAAGCCTGTAGGAGTTACTGCCTGCTACAGCCGTGCCGCTCGCTATCTGGAATGCTCTCCCCACCTGCGCAGGCTGCGTTTTGGCCTTTTTCTTACAAACCACATTGCTTGCCCTTAAGAAATAGTTAACATTTTCAGCCTCAATGTTAGCAGCTTGTGCTTCTACAGATAGAGGGAAAGAGGAGAGGAAAAGAAGAAAGGAGAGGAGAGATTTCAATCCCTACCTCTTGCTACTTTCTCGTAGCCCCGTAAGTGTTAAGAATGCCCTTGCCGAGATTATCTCTTGGAAGACAGGTATTTTGTTTGATACCCTGAAGCACCAGCTATACAGAGAGTAATGAATCAAATGGAATTCAGACACCATAAAGGTAATGACGAGGATTCGTCTCATGGCAACACAGAGAACCACATCCTTTTACTGAGGAGATTTGAGTTTTCTCTATGAAACTGGAATGTGACAGGGAGAGATGGGGCAGTGATGTCTGTAGGTAGATGGACATCTGCAAAACTGTAGCAAAAACCTGCAAGATTACAAGTATTTAATGAACGGAAAGATCTTAATTTGAAGTTGATGCAAGTGTAAGTCAGCACAAATTGCTCTGAAAATACTAGGACAAGCTTCTTTTTTATCAGGTTCTTACAACATGGAGATACTCAACGTGCAGTGTAAATGCAATGCATGGACCTTCCTTCTGTAGTGCCCTTGTTCAAAATCTCTGCTGTACAAGTTGAGATTTTCCTGAGTGCAGCCAGTTGCTTTGGTTTTGTAATGAAAAGGTTTAGTATATAAACCTGTCTGAGCAATCAAGCACTTTCATTTTGTTACCTAAATGGGATCTGAGCCTATGCTTTTGAAGCTCAAAGAATAAACACACCCTATATGAAAGGCATTTTGTCAGCTATTTTCAAAGTATGGGATGGGATCATTCATTCATAACTCTTTCAATTCTTCACTGTTTTACAGATTCGGATACATACTGTGTGTTTCAAGACAAGAAGTACCGTGTAGGAGAAAGATGGCATCCTTACCTAGAACCATATGGACTTGTTTACTGCGTTAATTGTCTCTGCTCAGAGGTAGGACCATTGAGTTATTTTTCCTATGACTTCTATTTGCTCAACTGGCCAGAACCCTCTGCATTGTATCTACAATTTGACAAAGCCCAAACTAGTTTTCACTGGTGGGTCCTGATCATGCTGCAGGAAATAGAGGCAATGAAGGGAAAATGTCCTTGTGAACGGAAAACATTAACAAAGAAGGCCAACAGTGGCAAAAATGCTTGCACAGGGTAGCCAAAAAAGCTCCTTAACTAGCCAGAAGCTTGGTCAGTGCTGAGCATTACACCTTGAATAATTAGACCCCACTACTTAAATACAATCCTCGCACTTCTGTCAATATGGAGGATTATGTTGAACCCAAATTTCATTGTGTTCTGATGTACATACACTGCCCACATCTTCAGAAAGGCATTTCCATAGTCAAAGCACCTGCTGCCTTAAAGTGTTTAAAAAACAGTGGATAATAACAATAAATGGATAATAACATTTGTAAGACTCTAGGAAGGAACAATGAGATGATGAAAAATAAGGAGTGGGCACAGAGGGCAGAGAGAATTGGCCAGGCTAGGAAAGGACAGGCCCTGGGCTACCATCAGTTGATGCTTGATACCAAGACACAGCAGTCATAGACTCTCTAAGTATGTTGTGTAGTGCTGGGAGGACAGGAGAATGAGAGCAGAATATGTCCCTTGGAGTACTTTATAATGACTAACACATGAGACACTCCAGATGCTGAGTTTTGTCTGGTGTATTTAATGTAGAATACATTTTTCTTGGCTATTTCCTCCCCCTGAATGTGTAAAATACTGAGCCCCTGTGCAGCGTTTGCTCTGGGGGATCTGCTACTACAGCTCTGTGCAGAGATGCACGAACAGTAGTCCTGCAAGCTTGGCTGCATCCCCATCTGTGCATCTGTAAGAGCAAGCATTGTGCTACAAAGAAAAAAGTCCCGGTTTAAAATAAAAAGAAGTTGCTGCTCACTTTTGCTGATCTATATGCAAAGTTGTAAACTCCCTCAGAGTCAGTATGTGGTAAAACTCATTAAATTGGCAGAAGGCTGTGTCTTGGGTGGGGATGAAGTTCACTGGAAACCCTGGAGATCTGGATACAAGTCATTGCTTAATGATTTTTAGGAAGATGTGACAGTGGAGGGATGGGAAAGTGCAGCAACCTTCTCCTTCACACTTCAGAGGAAAGCAAAAACAATCCTAGGGGTCTACATAACCAGTGTGACCAAAATTTCTTTTGTGGCCTCAAACGTCATAATCCATATGATCTCCACACAAAACAAGTGACACCAGCCAGGCAACAGAGAGAGATTTCTGCTGAATCTCCCGACAGCAGTCTGCCCATCCATCCCCCTGACACACACACACTTGAATGTTTAAGAAAAAGTTAAGAGACATTTACCAGCTAAACAGAGGCCAGATTATTCAGCCTGAGATTAAAAAAAAAAAAAAAAAAGCATTCCTGGTTTTGTGTATATAGTATTGTATTTTTACGAGTTATAATTTACATACTTAAACCAGAATAAACGTAAACAGAATTCAGTGTTCTTGCCCCATTCCTCCTTTCCTGCACACATGCCACCAACCACCCCCCTTCCCCGGCCGGAGTCAGATCTGCAGACTTCAGGGGGCTAAACTGAACGCTCTCCCCAGGCAGCACCATACCGCAGCTCAGAAAGAGAGCTGCCTTGTTACCTGTTGTGTCGGACACAGGAACGCTTTCCACGGCCCTGACTCACAGAGCTTATGTCCCACGTTAGTCAGGAGGGCTTGGACTCCCAAACATCTCTGCGAATCTAGGTGTAAGATCAGTTAAATAGGTTTGCAGAATTTTTATCACAGCTGATCAAGCACCAAAAGTACATGTTCACCTAGGAGGTTCTGCAGGACTAGTAAATAAAAAGGGAGAGAGGCCACAGGACAGGCCAAGTAAGCGACACGGGGCCAGCCTTTCTTCGGCAGCTGTGCTTCACGGGCTCTCTGACCCTGGTCTGCTGGGCAAGGAGCCGTGCAGGCCAACAACAGTCCTCATCCTGCAAAAGCCTGCAGCCTAGAACTTTCTCCCCCTTTATAAAATCAGTATATTTAATCTCAATCATCACTAGAAACAGATGGCTATCATTTTAGTGTCTCTTTCTGGAGAAGATGCATAAATGTTTGTGGGTAGTAATGGCCTTACAGTATGATTCCAGCCTGCGGTCTACAGGTATTGAGGAGTCAGGGGATTGTTTTGAAGGCGACGGCTAGAAAAACGTACGCAACTGAAATCTAAGGAAGTCGGCACCTCTGCTGGAAACATTTCAGTGCTCCAGAAGGCATATGAAAATACAGTGGGTTTATTCCCGACACCACCTGAACCGACATAGTCACAGCACAGTCACAGCATAGTATCAGTGCTCATGCTGAAAGATCTTTCTTGCTATAAACATGAGCTACTCAGAGCTAAATTAGGAGGATGAATTATAGATGGGAAATGGGAATCTGAAATGGATAGTCTTTTCTGGTTACAGACACTGGAGAAGGAAAATTCCCTGTGTTTTAATTATAAATCAAACTTAGATGTGGTCAAATAGAATATTATGTTAATGACATGAGTAATGAACACTATTCCCAAGACTTGCTCATATTTCTTAGAAAAATGGCTACTTACCAACTGGTGTTCTTTGTCTACTGGGGAACCCATAAAATGAAAACAAAAGACTCTCCACAGTTTTCAGGAAAAATTACAGACACTATTGTCTCTTGCGGTCTTGAACTAACCCTCAGTAGGGGGTATCTCAGAGACCTACCATTCATTATCTGTGTCTTAGTTTTGGAAATGCAATTCCCAAGCACAATCTGCTCAAAAGAAAAAACAAATGAAGATTGTTGCAATCCATTTTTAGGCAATTACTCTAATTTTAAGGTTTGCATGGGTTTCTGTTACAATCTGACCTCCAGCTTAAATTCAGAGGCAGTGAAAGTAGTCTGGGTGTACGCTGGTGTGACAGGAACCAGAATGTTGTAAAATGGCATTTGTTTTTAAAATATCCAAACATAGAATAGATAACACAGACACTTGTAAGGTAGCCCATTTCATTAAAGTATCATATTATTTTCCGCCTGCAGAATGGAAATGTACTGTGCAGCAGAATAAGATGCCCGAGCCTACACTGTCCTTCCCCTGTGCATGTACCACAGCTGTGCTGCCCACGATGCCCAGGTAATTTATATTAATGACATTAATTTATATTAATGGCATTTTCCTTTCTGAAACAGCTATTTGATATGCTGAGTAACAGCAAAATGAAATGTTTGTGCTGGAAAACTTCTGTGAAGTAGACATCCTTCTATATCCATTTAGGTCATGAGAAGCTTGTCCTACAGTAATTTAGAATATTTTCTGTGGTGATTGCTATTTAGGAAATCAAAAGTATAGATTTGGGAAGGAATCAGGTACATCACCAAGCCCAGTCCCCTACCGTCCAGGCAGAAGGTAGCAGAAGTTTCACGGCCGGGGTCCATGGGCTATCTGCTCCCCATTCCTTCCCTTATCTCTAAACTCCATCACAATAAAACCCTATACCACAAATTTCCTAGGTTTATGCTTTTGGCCCTTTTCATAAGAGCAGGCTAAAATACATGGCTATTCGCAATGGCTCTCTGTTAATGAGCAATTACAAATTGCTGTGGCAAATATGCATTTGTATAGTATCACTGTACAACCAGTCTGGTAAATTTTGCCTTCTACATCTCATATCCAGGCATAGCTTCATTAGTAGGGACTGTTGTAAATCATAGAAGCAGTGCTGTGGAAGTTTATGACTATATAAATCCAATTGGATACTGTATAGTAAATTCCTCCAGACTGTACATTTATTATATGCTCATTATTAAGAGCCACTGTATGAAAGAGACTAGGCAGGATCTTTCATGAGGCTGTTACAGCATTCCCGACATGGCCTAATGGCTGGTAGATTTGACTGCAGCTTTTCCCTAAATGTCTGTCTTAGTGGCACCCCTCATTTCTTATAAAAGAGTATTCATGCAGCATCACAGAAAGGGGTTTTATTTGACTTTCTCCAGAGAGAGTTTCATTGTCTGAGGAAAACAGCTGTTCCCTGACCAAAACCTGGGAGCAGGGGGCAGTTTGCAGTGGTGGACATGAGCACATGAGTCAGTTTGCTGTTCAGCAGGGACTGGAGTGTGCGGGTCACACTTACTGGAGAGTAAATGGCACCCACTGGTAAATTTTCAGTAGGATTCATCTGTCCTGACAATTATACACATCTGTCTATCAGCTGCCTACATCAATATCTGATCTAAGTATCTAGAATCCTTTTTTAATCAGTGGGGAGGAGGAGCATGTGCATAGCTCATCTGATGCCATGACAGAGATCTGAAGCATTTGAGTTGTATCCTGGAACTGCCTGTGTATTTCTGTGGGCTATAGCCAGAATTACAACACTGCTTTGGACACGGACAGCTACACTGTCACCGTATACAATTGAGGGAGGTGAGCTCCATCCTTCCTGTGGTATATTCCTGCCTTTGTCCCAGGGTACCAAGAGTACAGGTACTGTACGATAATAACAGCTGTCAGTCCACAAGGCTGGTTTTAACACACACTGTAGCAGCACAGAATCATTAAGGTTGGAAAAGACCTCCAAGGTATCTGGTCCAACCATCCCCCTACCACCACTATCACCCACTAAACCATGTCCCTAAGGACATGTGTCTTTAAATACCAGTCATCATTCAAGAGGTGCAGCAGCTTCCCAAACACGATTCATTCCTGCTCATCAGTGCAGGACTGTTTCCTCCAAGACATTTCCCAGTGTTCTGTCTTTTTTATAGTTATACCCCAAGCAGTGTGTCTTCCCACATACCTCTGGATAGTCAAAGAAAGCAACCTGATCCCACTTACAGAGGAAACAGTTGGACATACACCGTAATTACAGTCACAATGCCTTAATGGCTTTCTGATCACAAGGCCAGTCTCCAAACAGTTCTCAGAACAGTTCTTTCCACAGTAGCCTTCTATTGCAATGATGTACCCCAGCAATGAGTCTGAAACCTCAAGTCTGTTTCTCCTGTCATTAGTGGTTTTATCATTGGCTGCTAAGTCTCAGGAGCAGTCTGCAGGTCCCCAAAAGATTTGAATTAACTTAGGTTGCAGCTAGACTTCACCTTCTCATCTAGCTCTGACTTACTGGGATACTGGTTGCACTTGGACTTGTTATGGTCAGTTTGACTGTGACTTTGGCATGCTGTTAGCCACCTCTTGCTCAGGATGTTATATTCTCACTTTCAGTTGAGATAACTATTGGACATTCTTCGGGTATTTTCACTCTTCTTGTGTTCTGGGATGAGATTCATCCCATGCAACTTTAGATCTAGTATTTTGGCATCTAATTGATGGTAGAGTTTTAGATATGATGGTCTAATACACAGGGAGGAAAGACTGTAAGGGAGTATCTTTTATTTGACCAACTAGTACTGTTAGATAAAATAGTAAGATGCTAGGAACATGAACATCACTTCAGTTTTCAGATCAAAAGAGACTGGTGTGCCCAAAAGCTCGTCTGTTTTTCCAACTAATCTAAACTCCATTTGGCAAGGGAATCATCTAGATACCCTTTACAGCTGTTGGAAACACACCGTCCCCAGAGGGTGATTCATCCTGTTATCCAGAATGAAAAGAATTTTTCCCTGGAGATGCCTGTCTCTCTCCACTGATTACTGAGGGAGTACAGGCAACTAGCGTACGCTAGATGCTTACTTTTTGACAGCTAAAGTTAAATCAGAGAAATTCCACTCTTGGTATGTAATTAGCAATTGGGGGCAGGACCAGTTGTTGTTTTTTTATGTGTCTCTGTACAGTATTTAATATAGAAACATAAATGCTTCTGGATTGACTGTTTCTGCTTCAAGTGCTCTTTGGCAGCAAACTGTGCTTGTTTTTTTTTCTGTTCGTGGGGATGTAAACATGATACCAGTCAAGATTTTAAAACATTCTTCATTAACCTAGGAAGAGTAAGGAGCTCTGTAAACTCTCCAATCCTTATCAAATTAAATTTTTGCCATTTGAAGACACAGTCACCAGCTAGATTTTCATATTGTGTGTTTAAACCAATAAATTCAGAAAATTATCAGAATAAGCCTTTCCTGAATTGTGATCCCTTATCTTCTCTCCACTCCTAGAATCTAAGTATAGTCTACATGCTATGTATATGATGGGCTGTTGAGCTGCTAGCTGGTAGAAGCTCATTAAAAACAGGATTGCCGCCAAGCTTCATTTTTTCCCCTAATTAAATCTGTAATCCACATAGATCTGCACCAACGTTAGGCAAAAGAGGACCAGGGATCTCTTGTGATTTCAGGGGTTATTTGCATTCTGCTTTCTGCAGTGAGTATGCGTATCATAGTCGGATGCTCTGTCGTCAGTGGTAAATGTTCATGGCTGATCTGAATAGGAATTTCAAGCATTCCTGTAAGTCTTATGCCAGCTTTCCATTTCTGTGTGTCCAGCAAACAATGTATTGTGTGCAGCATCCCATGCTGTGGAGGAATTTCATTTCTCTGGTTCCTCCAATTATTTTTTGATGGAAGGTGTCTGAGCTCTGGCCCTTTAGCCATTCATCTGAACTGCTCTCATAAATACTCATTAAATTCTGTCACTTATGTTTCCCCTCCCATTTTCAAGCTATATTTCAGAAGAGTAGTGCTAGTCACAGTGACTTTGGGCTCTTCCTCCTGGCCTTTTTGCAGGCCTTGTAAAGCGTAACTTCCCAAATAACTGCCTCCTTATTTAACGAAGCAGAGGTAATGGCAGGAGTCAGCAACTTTCGTTGGAAACTGAACTTCATAACCACCTAAGTGGAGGAGCTGTTGAAGGGATTCCTTTGAGAAAAGTTGGCACTGCTCTCCCTTTGGAATTAATGTCTCTCGCATCCATAGTGACACTGGACTTGCTGACACAAAGAGATGCAGTGTTTGTATCCTGTCTCCCTGGCACCAGCTACCAAGAATCTTAAGTAGTTGTCAGACATATGTTATGAAGCATCTTCTACTTTTCACCAGTGGTTCATTCTATCAGCTTCTACCATGGAGTCATTGCTAGCTTTTTCACATCTTTTCAAAACTTATCCTTTCTAGCGCTGGCAAAATCTAGACCCTGTGTCTTCTACCGGACCAGATATTCCACCCTTTTGCAGCTCTGACAAGTATTTTGTTTTACTATCTGAATTAGATTTTTATCATCGCACACGTGGAATCAAAAAAAAACTAGCTTCATGTTCCTTGGGACCCTTTTTACACAGATTAGTGAGACCCAAAAGGACATCACATGCTCTGGTACTCCTTCTAGCAACCTCCAGTCAGATTGCTGAACTGGGCTAAAGAGTTATCGGCTCAGCTGGATCTATAATCATACATCTGATCACAGCAGCAGAGCTTGAATTCTTTCCTTCCACCTCAGGATGCTCCAAGCATCATCAGAGGAGAGGTGCTTTGCGGAGAGAATTTGCCACCGTTCTTAGGGCACGATCAGCTCTAGAGTAGACGAGACCTGCTACCTTCTTTCGTGAAAATAAACTTCACGTACAAGCTCTCAACATTTAGTTGCAGCTGTCTTCTATGGCACTCCTGTGTACTACCACGGACTACTTCCTTTACAAATGGAACATTTATTCTAAGTTGTTTCATTTGTACATGGAATAATTCCGACTCATAGCATTTAGCGTCTAGTTTTAGGTCAGAAGTTTTTGAGTACACTCTGAAGTATGTAAATGGAGGATGCTGACATCAGAAGTAAAAATGCACACTGCAGGATTGAGAAAGGGTTTCCATTTGCTGGTTCGATTTCTCAGCAGATAAGGCTGCATACTGAGGTATGAATCAGCCCATCTGGCTCCAGTATTTTTAAGCTTGCTGCCCCGACTAAACACACTGGCTTCCAGGAACGTTCATGATTAGTAACACATTTGTGCTTAAGCTCCCTTGGTACTATGATTTTTCTGTATCAAATTCAAAGCGCTTTTCTGATGTACTTCTTGTTGTTCTTTAGATACTGAAATAACAAAATGCCAGGTGGTACCTATATGAACAGTTGGACTAAATACATAGACGGACCAAATCAGGTGTCTCACAATAGTGATCTGACAACATCATCTAAAATATATGAGGCTATGATTGCATGGTAGGCTGCAGCATGACTTAGTAATACCCGTACCTTTGAACTAGCTGCTTCAGACCCTGGAAGCAACCTAGGTAGGACAGTGCAGAACTCACTGCAGTGCAACGCTCACTCGAGAAGCAGGAAAAATCAGCCTGCAAGGAGCTCAGCGCTACCTTCACTCGGTTCCTTCCAGCAGCTGAGCCAGTCCAGGTAACACACTGCATTCTGTAGTGCTGATGGTTGTACAGACTCAGTCTTGCACCATGCTGAGTACATACAACACCTCTTGACCTGATATAGATCATATATGTAAACAGAGAACCATGTGGGTAGTACAACGCATCTTGCCCTGAATTACAACCAAAATCTTCAACCTGGGCAGCTGGAATGCTCTGGTGGAATGGTTTTCCTCTGCAGGATGCACATACAACAAAACATTTGGAGAATACATTCTGATTTCTATCTAGCTCAAACACCAGGGCTCACAGGCTCCCAATTCCAGTTTTCCCACTCCTCTGTTCAGAAAAAAACAATCTATTTCATGAATGTTTGGGGAGGGGGGAGGAAGGCACAGAGCCTTCACATAGCTCAACTATTATATCACATCAGCCATTAGGATTGGAGGAGTTCCAACATCTGACCAAAGTGTCACCTACAAAGTCCAATCTGCCAGTGATGGAGTAGTGCACCACAGGTACAGCTGAAAGTCCCTAGAAGTGTCTCCATACAAAACACAGTGCTAAAAAAGTGAGGAAAAAGAAAATTCAGTATGCAGAAAGAGATTTGTGTAGAATTACTGTTGGAATACAAGAGTGGGGAAACATAAGGAATAACTGACATTATTGAATCAACTGCAATACCTGAAAGTCCTGCAGGTTTTATTCTTTACTCATACAACATTGTCCACAGGTAGGAAGCAGCTGAATTCTCTGACAGATAACAAAAAAGTTAGACTCCTGAAAATCTTGAATATTTGAAACCATTATCCACACTTGTCTGAACTGTTTATCGACAGAATAATATCTATATATTCTGTAACTGATGTCTGGTATGTGATGAATTCATAACCACCTTAGCAGTGAGTCCTACTAGGAGTGTTTTTGCTAGCACCAAGGAATAGATAACTGGCACTTCAGGAACAGTCAGTTGACAGAAATATGATTTGGGCACTACAAGCACACCTCAGATTTTAGAGCTGGCCATGTTCTCAGCATCCTGTCTACTTCTAAGCATCATGTCACGTGTCTGACACGAGCTTCAGTTCATGGGAGAAACACTACAAACTCAGCTCCCCTTCAGTGTTCACCTCTGCCATCCCTTGTTACTTTGCCTCAGTATCCAAATCTCTTAAGATCTTTAATCCACACTTTTACACTGCCTGCAGGCCCTGTAGCTCCACCACTGCCTTCACTGCCACCTCTTTTGCGGATGATGAAAAAGAAATCAGAAATAACCTGTGACCCAACCGCTCCGCAGCCACACTACAGAAGGCTGCAGAATCTGTATGCCAACATACACAGCAGCTGATAGCAATAACTGGAGAAATCCGTACTATTACCTATCGATAAGAGCAATTCTCAAGTTTCTCCAGCCTGCATTTGGTTCCTGTGGCGGTACTGGGGTATTGAAGAGCCATGCTCGTGGATGGTTCCTTCGCATACACAAACAAGTTGGATGTTCACATCTGGAATGTGAAGGACTCACAGAATGCTGCACAGTGCCAGAGATTAGTGAGATGATCTGGTTTTTGCATAGTCCCAACAGTGAGTAACTGCCAGATAGTTCACATAAACTGCTTATTTGATTTGGAAATATAATGATATAGGCATTCTTGGGAGACGCCTAATTTCTTCCTATTGACCTGGGCTCACGTAACGTAGTTTGGTTTGTAATTTGCCTTTGTTATTAGCTTCATACGGAATGCTTGCTCTAACAGCCAGATTGAGGTTAGCACTTGTTCCCATTCTGTTTCTTTGAACATTAAAAATTCAAACAATCTATCTGTAAATCAGCATCCAAAATGCACTGAAAAAAATATATATCAGTACACACGGATGACGGGACTAGAACTTCCATTCTTTGGACTGACACGATAGCATAGGGAAGGCTGCTCAAAAGTTTTCCAAGACAACTTCCAAGAGCTTCAAAGATACTTCAGAAAGGATTCTAAGTGCAGCAAAGCTTAATTCCATTTGTTTCCTTGGCTGGGAAAGGGACAGATAGATTCAGATAAGTTCAACCTTAGACCAGGAATTAAAATGGAGCAACTTAGAAAGTGTTTTATGACTCCTTCAGAGTTTTCCTGGGCAATTTTTTTATGCCACTATAAAAGAAAACACAGGAAATTGAGCTGCAGAAAATATATTAAAATAAGGTGAAGAGCTTGACTTTAGCCCTAGAAAGCTCAAAAACAACCAACAGCCTTCTGGGGGTTTCAACTCAAACTGCATCTTTGCCTTGAATCTGTATGAAAGTTCATGGTGTCTAGATAAAGCGCTACTAGTTCCTTCAAGCAATGAGTTTCATACACTTTCTCCCATCTGATCATATTAAAGACTAGCTGTTGTGATTAACTCTGAATTACCTTGGAGTTTTTAGAGCTTAACACAGTCCTTGAAGTTATTTTAATGTAAAGCATTTTGTGGCATAATATCTCTGTCACCTGCACCTCCGAGAGGCACATGTGGATTTTGTTTAGAACTTGTGTTTGCAGTTTTTGGATAGTGAACAACTTTTCAATCCGAATTTATTGTCAGCCTCAGCCACCACTTTAAAAACATCATCGTTGCACTGTTTTTGTTGTTTTTTAGAGGGACCTTCACACATCATCTATGTTTCTTTAAATCATAGATTTATAAGAAGTTCCACTGTAACGCATGAGCGAGGGACCAGGCTAAATGCAGATGGACTGCGGGCTGATCCACAGCTCGCTGCAGTCAATCAACACTTTTCTATTAGATTTGATAGTTTTTGGACTAAGCCTTCTATGAAAACAGATGCAGTTATTGACTGCGATACAGTCCCCTCTCTAGCAATGCTAAGGAGCATGCTAGAAATATGAGACAGAAGATGAAAGAGGAAACTGCCTTTACACTGCACCACACGGAGTAGGTGTTTGGGCCAGGTTCCAAATCTATTTAGTTCAATGCACTTCAGATCAGACCTTGAGGTGACACAAGAGTGGAAACAAAAGTAGAGGGAAGAAATTAAGCAAAGGAATTTTTGATAGGAAAGAAATCAATTTGCTCTCTTCTGCTGTGCTGTAATCCCCTAAGAACCTCTGGCCAGAAAAGATATTTTGTATAGCTAGGTGACAGATGATAGCCCTGCAGATTTTCTCTCCCTGAGGTTCCTGAATTCTCACGAGATGATGGGTCAGGATTCAGTTCTGGTGACAAAATAGCTTTACAGTGTTTGTGTTCTTTACCTTTCTTGACATGATAGTGGTAAAAACATTTTCTGTTTCAGCAGCTGGTGGTTTTGACCTTGCAACAGCCACTTGGCAGTAGCAGTATGTCCCACCGTACACTGATGGCACTCGGGGCTCAGGTTAGTTGTCCAGGCCTGAAGCTGCACGAGCAGGTCAGGAAGATGTAGTGCTGACAGGTTTCATGCTTTTCTGAGGCAGATATATGCAAGAGGCCTCTACAGATGCTGAGGGAAGTTTGGCAAATTTCTGAGGGGAAAAAAGAGCATGCATTATCCCAGGTCACCATGACACTTGTGTTCTACAGCGTCCCATGCTGTCCATAATCACGGAATCACAGAATCATCTAGGTTGGAAGAGACCTCCAAGATCACCGAGTCCAACCTCTGACCTAACACTAACAAGTCCTCCAATAAACCATATCACTAAGCTCAACATCTAAACGTCTTTTAAAGACCTCCAGGGATGGTGACTCAACCACCTCCCTGGGCAGCCCATTCCAATGCCTAACAACCCTTTCGGTAAAGAAGTTCTTCCTAATATCCAACCTAAACCTCCCCTGGCGCAACTTTAGCCTGTTCCCCCTCGTCCTGTCACCAGGCATGTGGGAGAATAGACCAACCCCCACCTCGCTACAGCCTCCTTTAAGGTACCTGTAGAGTGTGATAAGGTCGCCCCTGAGCCTCCTCTTCTCCAGGCTGAACAACCCCAGCTCCCTCAGCCGCTCCTCGTCAGACTTGTTCTCCAGACCCCTCACCAGCTTCGTTGCCCTTCTCTGGACTCGCTCGAGCACCTCCATGTCCTTCTTGTAGCGAGGGGCCCAAAACTGAACACAGTACTCGAGGTGCGGCCTCACCAGAGCTGACTACAGGGGGACAATCACTTCCCTAGACCTGCTGGCCACACTGCTTCTTATACAAGCCAGGATGCTGTTGGCCTTCTTGGCCACCTGAGCACACTGCTGGCTCATATTCAGCCGGCTATCAACCAGTACTCCCAGGTCCTTCTCTGCCAGGCAGCTTTCCAGCCACTCATCTCCCAGCCTGTAGCACTGCTTGGGGTTGTTGTGCCCCAGGTGCAGGACCCAGCACTTGGCCTTGTTGAACAGAGATTCCTGTCTTCTCTGCTTTCTTTTTCCACTCTGCCTTTGGCTCTCTCTCACCTAGAAGCCACAGTACATGCATGCTAAGGTGGCCAGGATATGACCAGGGAATGTCTCTTGCACTAAAGGCCTTTTTGGGGAAATGAACCACACTGGCAGAACAAGGACATCCACATTTCCAGCTGTATCTTTCTTTGCACAGGCCTTCCTGGTACAAATGGCTCAGATGATAAACATTAAGTGGATCTCTGGGTACAAAGCAAACCTACTGTACCTTAGTTTCACTGGGACTACAGGAAAATAGACAAGTACTCTGTGCTATATAAAAGTACTGCTATTTGTGAATGAAATGCACTGCATAAACACAGAGAAATTTATGTGATCTTTTCCCTATATAAACATGAGGATCTTTTTGAAGAGAATATTTTAAAAAATACAGGTTGGTTTGAACACACAGCATCAGGGTTAGTCCAATCAAGAGAGTTGTTCCAGGTTTATTCAACATAACTGTGATTAAAATCTGCCTGTCATTCTCCTAGCAAGCTCTATAATCTCTTTCTGCAGGATGCCTCCCTCACCTCTTCAAGTCTTAGGCTCTGTTCTGAATTTGTAAGGATCAGATTATCAACGCATATTCATTCCTCCGTTCCAAATATGAGTCTCATACTGAATAGCTGTGTCTTATATATACTAACCATATTCCATTGGCTTGTGTGTAGTAGAGGGAAGGGTCTAGCACAGAGGATTTCTGCCTGGAGGCAGGTTTCTTTATCTTCTACTTGGAATGTCACTAGCACTTAGCATCCTTCCAAGCCTGGCAAGAGCTTTGGCTGAACCCCTTGAAACAGACACCAAGGCAGCAGGAGTCGAAGTACTCATTACCACTTTTTCAGAGCTCTGATTCCTCAGGTGACAGGATGATGGTTCAGATACTGTGAATCAGAGCAGCTGCACGGTTGCTGACAGCTATACACGCCTATCCAGCTGTCAGGAAGGCTGTTCAGCAATGGGAAGAGGCACGCATCATTTTAAAGCTGGAGAGAGGAGCTTAGCACAGGTCCCCTCGCAAAGCGAACTTCCAAGCGATTGGATTTTCTCACTTTGTGTTTCTCTTCCGTACATCAGGATGTTAGAGGATTCAAACATGCAGCCATGTATGTGTCCTTGGTGCCATGGAAAGAGAAACCATGTCAGTCGGTGCACAGCAAGCATGCCCAACTACAAAGAGGGTCAAAACCCACTGCCATCCAGTCTGATACTGATATAACACTCACTGTTGCTTCCCCATGTACGAATGCCACAGGGTGTTACTGGTACACCATCCAGAATGAGCTGTACCACCTCATCTTTCAGAACCTTCCTCTTAGCTCAGTTTCTCCTGCACGAGGTGAAACCATTACCTGCCAAAGGGAAATGTTTTGAACCAAAGCACAGCTCATGTGCTTTGAATTAGTTTTCAATATTGCTGCCCCTAAACTGAAATTAAAATGTTACACCTTGTTTGCTTAGAGTCCCCGTCTCCAGAGTTATTCACTGAAGAGAATTCATTGGAGAGGTCACTCCTTGGCTTCACTGGGACCCATTTGAAAGAAACGGGCTAATCTAGGCTGTGGTGGAGAAGGTGCTGTTCACCATGTGCAGTGTGGCACCTTAGGCATATTAGTACCGTTCAAGTTTTAACACTGCACCAGAAACTCCAAAAAAAGATACAAGAACTGTTTTTGCTGCTGCCAGTCCCAGCTCTGCTGTCAGATAAAAGCTGGAAGTCGGAGGGGGGGGGGGCACACCTCCTACTCTGCGGGTGTCTGGCCCATGACAGAGCTATAGTCACGAGGGACAGTACTCAGGCGAGCTAATTTGGGGAAGTATATAACCAGAGGGTGAAATCCATCCTGAGACAGATGCACAGCCCCTGTGGGTGACAGCCCATGTTAAAAACACATTTCAGTGGTATAGGAAAACACTACATTTTTTATACTGTGCTAGGCCTCTGGCAATTGTAACACACATTCTGGGAGTAGTGGAAGAGAGCTGGAGAGGTAACAAGGTGCATAACATAAAGAATACTTCCAACGGCTTATCGCAACTCTGTCCTCCTTGCATTGATGCTTGCACCTCCTAGCACGAATTGCAGTTGGTGCTAATTGGCTTTTTATTCCATATCGCTGCCTGGATTTTTTTCAGCACACTTTATAAGTTGCAACTTCACCTGCAGGACTTGATCCAGAAATGCACTTTTCCGCACGTGAATAATTTATCCCATTACTGTTATTCCAAGCTACTTCAGTGAGTATTTTGGGGCCTCCTAGGATTTGTCCTTCACAGTGGCACCTGGAGACCACTGTGTTAGCCCTTAACATCGCTATAAAAACCACCAATAAAAAGACTCAATAAACAAGAATCATCCTTATATCTCTCTTCCTACTGACATTTGTGTAAGTTACCCTAGAGAATGATTTTGCTTGTAGGGAAAAGACCTGGACTCCATGGAGGTGGAGAATTAACAATAAATTTTTATCAAAGAGGCCTAGGGGTAGGTGCAACTCCTGTGCAAGCAAGCAGTGTTACAAAAACAGATCTGAGGTCATCTAAGTGCCGTCCACTGTGTTGGACAATGTGTCCAACCTAAGCTGATTCAAATTTCATGTATTTTTTAATAAGCAAAACAGGGAGAAGTGCTCTCTCACTCTAGTCCCGCTCCCCTTTGGCATTAGAAATGCTTGTGCCCGGCACACTTCCAAGAATTGTTTCATTTTGACTAAGGACCTTCATAATTGTTCTTTGAGAGTTGCTTCTGATTAGTTATCCTGCAATTATTACGCCAATTTTAAATGTCAAGGCAAGTAATACGGCCTCACATGCTGTTATGTTGCAATTTGGGGTGACTGGTTTCTGTACAGAAGCACCACGTGAAGTGACCAGTTAGCTGGTGTCCAAAGACAATTTCCTGCACCAAGATGCATCCTAGAGAGCTGTGAAATAACCATTTTTCAACTAAACTGACTCTTCCAGTTGTGTTCACTGGGAATACAAGTGATTATGCAGGAGAGATGTCAATGCAGACAGTTGCTCCTGAATTATAACAGGATAAAACTGCTTGACTAGTGAATAGGGTTCCAGAAAAAGTCCACATTCTCTTGGTCTGTACATACTTATGCTCGATGCTGATTCAGAAAGCATGTTTTATAAAATCCACTCTGGATTGAAATTCATAATCTATCATCTGTCTAGTTATAACGGAGCAGAGAGACTATCTGCAGAACAGTTCCCAGTATGGTAAGTTTCTTAAGGCTTTAAACCTCATGATTAATTTCAGATTGTTTAGCACTTGGTTGTTTTTATAAGAGTGGTTAATAAAACAGACAAACTGCAAAAACCAAGCCAGGCTGAGCGCCTAGCATTTCTGCTTGATGTTAAAAGCCCATCTTTTTCAGTAAATGACACTAGGTGACTCTGAATGTTGCAGTTTAAAAATAGTTTCTAAGTCAGCAAGCCAAGAGCCTGTAGGATTTTTTAAAAATGATCCTTGCCAGATGTTCTGATACTAAAATAAGCAATAGTGAGAGTGTTAAGGAAAGTACTAACAAGAATAGCCAGAATATTGTACAAGAAAGAATCTCACAGAGATGCAATAAAAACCCACAGACCCTTCCTGGGGTGCTGTGCAGGGTCCTACCATGCAGAAGCCTTAATTTTGCCTACACACCTTCCTTGCCTAATTTGTACATCCTCCACTCTGGGAACACACTCAGTTACCACTCTGATCTGTTACTGTTTGCAGATCAGTAAAACTCAGCACAATGACTTGAAGAAAGCAAAGATTCTTGGTCTCATTGTCCACAATGGCAAAGGTCATCCAAAAAGCAACTGGCTTTCCTGTCTTGAAGGTCCAGCTTCATAGCAGAAATAGTTTACTGATTATCATGCCATGACTTTGCGGTGGTTTTGCCAGTTTGTTAGCTGGTTTGTTTCCCAGCACGTGTACCTGTATGTACAGAAGGATCCAAGTTGCACACTTCACTGACTGTAGTAAGGCCCGGATCCTGAAACCCGTCCTCAAGGAAGTGACCCTACAGGAACGTTGCCCAAAAGGCCAGTTTGCCCATAGCCAGTTGGTGCTTTTCACTGTCTACACAGAAATATTTTCAGCGAAGTTGCCACTGATTCAAATAGCAGGAACTGCCAGTGGAATTTGTCTAAGCTATTCAAGGGATTAGTTGCAGATAACTGATGCTCTTCTGCTTCATATCCAAGTAAGGGTAAAGCATCTCAGGAACAAGCTTTTATAACAATCCAGGAAGAAAAACAGTTGCAAACAGAAGAAGCTAAAAGATGTTGTTTCCAAAACTGACTGTGATCCACGTGACACCATTCTGTCACTCCCAGGAGACTGGAGGCTCTGGGAGCCACGAAGCCCCCAGAGTTCTTGGCCAGGGTCTGTGCACATCGTACGGCTGCCCTCAAGCCTTGTTTCCCGGAAACCCCAAGTCATGGGCAGACACTGTGAACCCATGCAGGTTTCCACGAAAAATCTGTGATGAGTAGATTCCACAGAGCCAGGAGATTTCTGTAAAACACTTGTGGTTTATCAAATTCATATCTAACTGTTGTGTCAGAGACTGTCAGAAAAGCATTAATGCTGCACTTCACACTAGGTTAGCATCCCTTCATGGCAAACTTCTTGCCATACTGTTTCTTCACACTCCTGTCAAATGGACACTAGGTTAGAGAACAAGTGAACTATAGCAACATGCAGTTCTAGTTCTGAGTGAACTTCTGTATCAGGCTGTACCATAGATCTGAACTGATAGAAAACTGTGGTTTTGTAGATCAACAGTTCCTCCCAGTACAGGCTGCCATCTCCCCAAACATAACCTTAAAAAGCAGAGTTACAGCAAGCACGTAGGCTGGATCCTGAGGAAAATCTTTCTGTTAGCTTCACTGAGGCCAGGATTTACTCTGTGTCTATGGCACACCAGTGAAAAACAGCCTAGGTAGACAACACAAGCTGGAGAGAGCCCCACATTTGGAAAAGAGGAATGCTGGGATATAAGAACTCAAGCATAGTCACCGCAACCTCCAATTGCTTTTTTAAAAAACTTGAATTTTTGAAGCTAATCAATTTTTGGTGCAGTTAGTTGTATTCTGTTGTCTGCTTGCAAAACCTGAAACCTTCACCCAGATCCAGCCTTTAAAGATACTTACAGGGTAAATTCAAACCGACAGCAAGTTACGTGCTAAGCCTCGGTTGCACATCATAGCTCCCTGCCATTGCCTAATGGTAAAATTGTGATATGTCATCACTATCTGTGTTATTAACTCATGGTCTCATCTCGATCCCATTAAAATCCTTGTCAGATGTAAGCAGGGCCTGTCAATTTCTGTATTGAAGTCGGATCCCTTAGCAAATAAATAGCAACCACGGGACAAAGATGCTTCCTTTTCCATTGATGCTGTAACACCTTTACCCTATACGTTTTATATTGCTTCCACTGACATGCTATGAATGCCAGAAAGAAAAGCTCAGATCAAACCCAGTTAATTAGAAGGATTCACACAGATGGTTTGCCTGGTACTTTACAGAGGTGGCTAATTAAAGCAATGTTAGTCAGCACTATTAAAATGCCAGATAAAGCTTTAGGAACAATGCTGATTAGAAAACGAGGTTTACAAATAGGGCTTTGAGCAATGCAGGACGTTTGCAGTTAATTAATCCAGTTCTAACATATCTTAACTGAGGCACAGAGTAATACGTGCTGGTATCAACATTAATGTCAAGATTTTTCCAAGTTCAAACGTGGCAGTCATTAAAGCAATATGAAGTGACTGTAATTTCACATTCTATAGGAGAATATGAGGGAGTTTGAGCTCCTCTAATTAGCCATGATTTAAAGAGCACTGGAAAAGAAACCAAGGCAAGTCCTAGTTGTAGAAAGTCACTCACATGCTGCCTCCTCTCTCCAGCAGTTAGATGTAGGTATGCAATAGAAACAAAGCTTCCTTGCAGTTTCTGACGGATGCTGCATTTGGAGGGGATCAGCTGCACTCTTCAATGTGCTGTCTCCAATATGACTGTCTGTATTTTTTCACAGTAAGGGTCATGTGATCTTGATCTGAAAACTTCTTCCAAACTTGTTTCATGCAACCAAATAGCCCCATTCACTGAATGTGCTAGCAGATAATCCCATACACAGGTTTGTGCAGCATCAGGCACCTAAAATATGGTCTTATTCCCTGTAACTGAAACTGACTTTTCTTATAATTATTACATCAAAATAGCAACAAAATTGCATCCCATATTCCACAGACAGGCAGACGTACATGTGTTTTGGACTGTCTATTATGACTCAGTTGTTATAGGCCTAAGTTCTATGATCAACCTTGAAAGAAATACAGATGAACAAAGCTACTTACTGCAACCACCTACTACTGTTGGCCAAGCAATGCTATCGGTAGATCCATTTAAAAGAAAAGCTTTTCTTTACGAGCATCTGCATCACAGTTGAGAAAGGCACAGTCCCTTGATGTCTTATTCTTGTTACTGGAAGATCTTCCTGGAACAAATAGTTTCATTCCCAGCTAAAGTGAATAATTGCACTGTGTCCCCCTGGTCCCCTGCTGATCTCAGATGGCCAGCCTGCCTCATTTTCAGGTACATTTCTAAGGGTCCCTGTTTCCTACTCCTTCTATGTCATACATGCAAGGGTCTCAGAGAGAGAATTACAGTTATTATGGAGTCCATCTATATTCTCTGTAGACCCTAATATTAAGCAAACAATGCAGCAGCAAGCCTTGAGCTGCTAGCCCACGCTGGTCCGGAGTAAGCCATCCTATTGCCACCTGTCTTCTTCCTCCTTGAATAATGTAGTGGTCTAAAGCACCTTCTTCCTAATCTGGTTAGGAGATTTCTTACGATCATTTAATCTGACAGTGTTGGAAGGCAAGGCAGAAGTCAGAATCAGAGTGAGCACTGGCTATATAAGAAAATTGTTTTTTTCCCTCTGCTGCTCACCTTCCTTTCTAGTTAGAAAGGCAGCAATGGTTGTCTCACTCAGCCTTGTGTTTCTGCAGTCACATGCCAGGGCTGATCTGCTGCTACCCTGTAATCCTATAGGAACCCTACAATAGTTCAACAGTCTCATGGATATGAAGGTAAATTTAATTATATAAATAAAAGTTTCCCCATTCCCCTTCTCTTATTTGAAAGCTATAATTTAAAGGCATTTGGAGATTTCCTAGAGATCTGAGCAACGTGGCATATACAAGGTAAAACCGCAGTAAAATTTGCTCTCTTCATCCAATATGCTGAAGAGTCACAATGAGTCATTCAAGCCTGAGCCTTTGCAAGCAACAGACCACAAGCCAAACACTGTCTTCGGACAGGCATCCTACCTGGGCACCGCAATGCCCTGCAGAGGCTGCATGAAAAGGCCCTCATATCCAGACAAGAACCATCTGCATTCTCCTTTCATTTCTCCTTTCATTTTCTTTCCAGTTCTACTGCTCTTCCAGTTGCCTGAGGTGCAGGGGCATAACTAAGGGTTTGGTAATCCCTTTTTCTGCTTTCCGGGAGGTCACCCTTGGAAAGGTCAAGAACTGATGGTGACATAACTCGGGGGAGGTGGCACAGTGCTGAAAAGTGCCTCTTTATTTGTGCTTTCTGATATTTGGGCCTGATGCGACAGTAGCTGAACTTGTCACTTGAATCTTTTGCTGATGACTTTCCAAGGATGTGCCTCAGTTGGAACATACAAGCTGCTATTCCAGAATGTGCATTACTAGCAAACCACATAGAAAGTGCAGAGTGCACTTCAAAGGAGGAAGTGCAAATACCACGTCTGTCTCCTGAAAAGAAATGAAATACCAAGCATGGGACCCTAAACGGCCGCTAAAAGGCTAATTCCTGCCATTCTCTGGCAGAAGGTTCTTTGCTGACCCACTAGATTTTCAAATACTGTAGTATTTGAAACATACCATATGTGTATGTTCCACAGTCAGATTTGATATTTACAGTTCAAAAGATCATTAAGATTTGATGAAGCCAACATAACAAAATATATGCTTTTATGGAAAACTCTAAATGTCACTGCCAGTGCATATCACCAGAAAACTGCTCTTTCACTTGAGCTACCAGCTGAGAACAACCATGTTCTGTGGTGTCATAGTTTCATAAAAAAAATCTCCCTGGGTTTATCTGATTGATAATGAAGGGGCCTACAGCAAAATCTGAATTTTTGGGTCAGGTTTCTTTCACATGAAAGCCCAAACCCACTGCATGAAATTTCAACTGCATTCCTAAAAATCTGCAGTGATTCTGGCTCCAGAGAACAAACACTCCACTGTTACTCCCTTAGAGCTCTTGTTCAAAATGCCTCTTCCCATGCTGAGATACTAAACTCACGTAAACATAAATGCATTAGTGCCAGATTTGCTGCCCAATAGGTATTAAGTGACTTAGACTTCACAGGTAAAGTATAATCCCTTTGCACAGTTTGTGTTCAAGAGTTAAACAGTCTAGGGAATATTCTACCATAAGACGTGGATAACTTTAAGTCTAAGAAGAAAGTTTGAGTGATGTGGTGCAGAACTCCATATGATCTTGAGCTGAAACAGGAGGTTTCAGGGTTGAACTGGCACTGCCAGCTTGTACACTTCATTGTATAAACTCAGTTGTGCAAACAAAACACACTGATTTGCACATCTGACATTGTAACACATATAAGAGAAACATCAGCATTTGGGTGCCTTTCGAAGTCTGCCTTTGAAAAGTTTTGCCCATTCTGAATACAACAACAGCAACAAGGTGCAAGGGCCGCTGGGAACAAACATGCACGTAGTGCCATTATTCTCAGGCTTGTCTGCTCTTGACAGAGTTCCATCATCGGTGTCACTCCTCTCGTAGGCCAGAAGGGCTGTGCGTGTGCATGGCATGGACGCAGCATTATGCACGTCCCTTGGTACTCTCTGCTAACCTGCAACTAAGATTTCTGTCTGCTACAACACTACAAATCAGTAATAAAATAATGCCAGTCCTAAGAACGGGGGAAACCATCCTAGAAAGGTGCTAATGCCTTCTATATTAAAGCATGAAAAAGCCATGCAAATGTAACAAACAGGCACATAACTGCACCTACCCATCCTAACAGCAAGTGCTATAGCAGACAGGGCAAGAGAAAAAGCAGCAGCATGAGGGATGGCCATCAGTGCTGGCATTGATGATCAAATCAAAATCCAAACATTAACTGGGACAGTCAGCTCGAAGTGTGAATTACAAAAGTTCAGCAAAATAGTAGCATGAGAACATCACAAATATTTTGCAGCATGACAAAGCTTGTCCTTAATAAAGAGAACTGGGGGAGAAAGGAAGCTTTTCCATCCCTGTATTTGTGATATTGCTTGTTGTCGAGAACATTTGCATGAAGTGTTCCTTTCCCATTGCTTCCAGAGGACTCCCTTTTCTCAGTAAGCAGCAAAATAACTGGGAAATCCTGTGAATACAATGGCACCACCTACCATCACGGAGAAATGTTTGTGGCAGAGGGGCTTTTCCAAAACAGGCAAGCAAACCAGTGTGCCCAGTGCAGCTGCTCAGTAAGTACCGTAATTTGTCAGAGCCTTGCTCTGTCTATGCTTCATTTTGCCTTTCTAGCAGACGCGACACTGAAATGTATGCAACATGTAGCACACAGCAGAGGCTGGGAATTGAGAGTTTATGCTGAAACAAAAGCACTCTGAGCCAGTCTGTGGCACATGGGGAATGCCAGGCTACCTCTTACTCAAACACAGTGGACAAAGCTTACCCTGTCAAGCGTCCGCTGTAAGTAAGCTTACAGTAGGCAGGCAGCAGGTAAAATATTGCTACTTGGCATATAAAAATATTTCACCTCAAACTGACTGGAAAATAGAGCACTAAGTCAGGGACTGAACTTGGATTCGTTTGGACTGAGCTGCTAAGAGCCTCACAACTGGGACTGGGCAGTTCTGTAGCCTGACCCTGGGCCACAGAGCTGTTCTAGGTGTTAACCAAGTCAGATCCAGCATATTTGAGCAGTCCCTGTCTGAAGTACAACATCCCTCTCAATCCAACCAGCTCTTTAGTATCATGACCTTCTCTGATCAAATTATCATCGTATTCAACATTAATTACAAATTGAACAGGCGCCAACTACAGAACAAACTTTGTGACTGCAGGTTTGAGTCACTGCTCAGTTCTTCCTCCACCTCAGGGGTAAGACACAACAAAAGGAGAGCAGTAGGAAGAATTTATACCAGGTGGCTTTAGTAGCAAGGTCAGATAGATTTTAAGCCTACAATCACTGCAGTTCTTTCCCTCCCCACACTTGCTTCTTTTCCCCATTTTTTAAAAGAAAGGAACCTTCCTCTACGTGACAATAAATTTATGAAATGCTATTCAGACTCTTCATTGGTCTCATATTCTGCTTTTGGCTACTACAGTGGCATTTATGTAAACACCCATACTAGATTTAAATATGTCCATAAAAATGTATATATGTACCATATGAATTGATGCCTCCTTCTAAATGCTCCTTGTTTTACCGGCAGGAAGGAAATGTGTACTGTGGGCTGAAGACTTGTCCCAAATTAACTTGCTCTTTCCCAGTTTCTGTTCCGGAATCCTGCTGTCCAGTCTGCAGAGGTAAGTGTTAGTCCACCCACAGAAGGACACGAGTCGGAAAGCACTCCTTCCCTTGTCAGAGCCCTGTCTGTGCACCAGCACTGTTGTTCAGGACATCGCAAGTTTCCCATTTACTCACAACCCAAGGCATGTTGGGAAACGAAACCTCACATTCCGGCAGGGTAGCATTGCTAGCTTTGTTTTCCTAAACTGAAACAGGGAGAGAATGCACTGATGATAAAGCTGCATGCTCATAATGAGGTAAATCAAGGCTTCAAATGATGAATTGAAATAGCTGCCATTACTTTGGGTAGAAAAGCTTTGAAATAAAAGTTGAGCTTCTACCTGACAAGTTACCAGACCTGCTCAAGTTATAAAAGACACAAGAATTTCAATTCAGAGGGTAAGACCAATTACTCCAGTTTAAATTAGATGTCGATCTATATTCAGCTAACATCGGTATTTTACTAGCAATTGCATTTTGGAACATGCACACAGAGAACTTGATTATGAGGAAGCATACTGCCAGCCTTCCCAGCCTTCCCAAATGTCTAAACCTAAACGTCTGTCTAAAAGCCTACCTAAATATCTGTAAATGTTTTTTATCTCACTATTGGCATTTGAATCAGCACTTTTAGGGTATCTAAGCACCTCTGGCCAGCTCTCAGAGATGCAGGTAGGCACCTAAGGGTGCCTGAAGTTTCCAGAAGGGCCACTCTATTGTTAGCAGCGATGCCAGGCTGCTTTGAAAACCTCTCCTGCTTGCATCTCTGTCCTTCTGAAATTCTGTTTGTTTGTACTCGGGACTATTGCATGGTGAAAATAAGGAGCGTTGCATTGTCAGTTGTATAGTTTTGCCTGTGGTTGTTGAGAAACACAGGCTAACATAGTCCCATAGTCCACACAGTCTGAAGCACAGACACTACAGTAGGCCTTGAAGGAGCAAGTTCTCAAACAGAAGCTGTGTAGTCATGTCAGTGCGGCAAGCTGTCTAAGCTAGTTAACCTACAAAGTTGCAGTAGTAATTAGCTTAAGTGTGGCACCATGCAGGAACTGACATAATCTCCCGGCAGGGCGATGCTGTGAGCTGCATAAATACATCCTCTCAGTCAGAGCAAGGGTGAGGATTTCTGTGCAGTACTACTTTGCCTGAAAATTATTGCTCATTCTCTGCTGCTTTGCTGCGTTACTGTGAGACACCTTTACAAATCCTGAAACATTTTGCTGGATAAACTGCTTATGAAGCTTTCTGACCTCAAGCAGGCAAGGTCATGGTCCTAATTTCCCAGGGTGAAATCTAGTGATATATTGGTTTACATTTATTACATTGACAGTTCAATTAAAGCAAATCCTTGCTATTCATATGATTCTTCATGTCTGTTCCCCGATAATTATTGGATCTGGATTTGAAACCAACCTCTTCCAGCTACAAAAATCAAACTGCCTTTCAAAGTACAAAGTATAAGACCTAGGTATGCTCCTGCCTTATGCTGCAGAATCTGTCACTGCAGCCCGAGAGTCACTAGTAAGGCAAAAGCTCTTTAGAATTTCCATATAAGAGGTGAGATTAAATTGGATTATGCAGTAAAGGAGATTCAGCGTCTCCATTTATGCAGAGTTTTTTGTGTATTCCACTGTCTATAATTCTTATTAAAATGTCAAAATTGTCATTTCTCTCATAATTAATCTTGTCCTTTGCAATATGGGCTAAACTGTTTTCTCTCTCCCCTGTTACTCTTAAAAATGCAAACCTAAACATAACATTTGCATCAAGATCTCTGCACAGCTCATGAGGAGGAAACCAAATCAATTTCTGTTCCCTGCCTGGCCAAAAATACTAACATAGTATATTCAAATTTGCTGATTTTCCTGTTCATTGCTCTACTATTGACTAAAGAAGGCTTCAAGCACTGTGGTTCAGATGCTGATTTATGTCAGGATTCAACTTCCTCTTAAGTTAAAGTTCTCAAAACGCATCGAGGATAACATGATAACACGTAGTATGCCAGAAGGTAGTGGATCCATGGTGGATCTGGCCGAGTGAAATCCAGCTAAGCCCAGAACTGGAGACACACCTGCATCAGCACTGTGGCTCTCCCAAGGCGGTATCACACACTTCTCCTGCTGCAGCAGCTGTCCTGAGGCAAGGACCCAAGCCTGTGCCTGTGCCTGGCCCTGCTGTGGGCCATCCGTGTAAAGCAGCAGGCTCATGCGGTGGTGGTACTGCACTGTGCTCCAGTCTAATTGCTTGGCACATCCAGAGCTAGGCTTGGAGCCACTAGCAAAACAATTTTATCTGGACCTATATCTGAATTCCAAGGCTGGGATAAATTCCAAGGTCAGCTCCACACTAAATGATTTCTCCTGTTCTTGTACAAGTTTTCCAAGAATCAGATATCAGTTCAAGTTCCACGGCTCGTCCTACCAAGGAACACCTCTAACTATGTCTTTAACAACTTCTTAAAGCCACATTCTCTCCCTAGCCTGAACTGATGTTTCCCTGCTGCAAATTTCACTGTGGCTCACGCTCAGTTATGTATGTATTTATGAAGCTTGTCCTTACCCAGAAAACAGCTGGATGCTACTCCTGAATAGAAACTGAGACTTTCTTCTTCTTTCCAACTTTCCTTTCCATGAATCACGTTTGGCTGTGAGGAGCCAGAGCCTGGCTGCACGAGCCCCTCACACTGATTCTGCGAAAAAGCATTTGTTACTTCTGCCTTACATGTACAAATTGCAAGTGCTCTAGCAAAACCCTTTCTGTTCTAAAAGACAAGTCAGAACACCCTTGCTTTGTTACGAGTGTCATTGGTGTTATGAGCCTTATTTTGTATTACTTTTATTGGCCTAATTCAAAAATAACAGTGCTGAACATCTCACACTCTGCCATAACTTACTGCAGTGTTATTCACTGGCTTCCATGTGAATTAACAAATTTTATTAAGTGAAGCATAAATAAGAAGAAAAAAAAAAAACAACCAAAAAGACATAGGGGTAGAAAATTTGCAGGACAAAGTATGGCGTACATTTTCCTGATATATATAATACAATGTTAAAATGTTAATTAATGACTACACTTCAGAGGGGACTACAAAAATGTAATTCAGGCTTCAATTCTCAGGTAAGTTACTATCAACTGAGCAACAGTAGCTGTGCTTATGCACACAGCAGATGGAAGGTCACACGATTTAGCCTTTCTGAGAGCTAAGCTATGTCTCCTTGTCTTGAGTATCCACACGGGTGGGTACTGGAAATCATGCAGCCCATAGCATCTTGCTAAGCCACATAAATCTGGTCGTAAATCTTCATCCTGAGCTTGCTAGATATTTGGGAAGTCATCTTCCTTTTGCTCTCTACAGAATCTAGTGACAAGAAGGTCAGACTACAGACTGACACTTCTACACACTAATGCAACCTCCACCTTAAATGTAGCTGTAAAGCTGGGTGAGACTTTTCTGCTAGGTACATCCCTGAGCATTGCACAATTACTCCCCTAACTGATACTACTCTGCTTCATGTCCAGGAGATGGGGAGTTATCCTGGGAACATGCCGATGGAGACATCTTCCGGCAGCCAGCCAACAGGGAAGCTGTAAGTTTGACCTACAATTTAAAGACACGTTTTCCTGCTGTACATGCCAATGTATCAAGGAAAAATGAGAAAAGGATATTAGCAGGTCTGGCAATGTATAGGAATATCTACTGCAGCAAACTCCTTAATTTAAAACTCAACCTGAATGCATGACTAACTCTGAATTATGAACTCCCATGAGCTCCTGGGGGCTCTGGATTTGGTCTTCATTGTATATGCTCTACAAGAATAAAATTCCAAAGTGTTTTGTTTGCTATGCAAGCAACACTTTAAAATCATAATTACAAATTCTTAATTTCCCAGTTGACATACATACGTATGTATATTTACGTTAGGGGCTTCACTGCCTCTGGGATTAAGAGTAACCACTAACAACTTACTCCTCAAGAGAGGCTTTTTATAACAGCATTTGGAGAGAACATTAAGAGCATTTAAGCATTAGGCACACTACCCAAATACATGAACCAACAGGTCTTTGGATTAGTGAGGAGAATCATGCCTCATAAAATAACTGCTGTAACACACACTATTCCTTCATGCCCATGGTATTTTGGAAAATAATTCTCTGAAAACAACCACTGTTTTTGCTCTAGAAAACGTACTGCACAGACTACTTCCCTCTGCAAATCCAATGAGATTTCCCTGCCTGCGAGACAGATTCCAGCAAGGTTCAGCTCAGTCTGTGTGAAGTCGGCCAGCCTTGGCCCTGCAGGAGAGTTCAGAGCAGCTGCAAGCAAACAAGGAGCTGGATGGTCATTGTGCACGTGTGCTCTGAAGACTAGACAGGCTTACCTATGCTTACCTAATCTTGAAGCAGACAAAAGTAACGAATATGTCTATCCCTGAACTCCATCTCTAATAAACAGAGTGAAATAGGCTCTTCTGCAATGTGATTCATCTCCTCATGATGTAGAGATCCACAACAGGTCAGATGAATCATGTTCTAAAAGTGCTTCCCTGTCCACTAACTAGATCAGGGACTTCAGATGACCAACTTAGATACAGACACCTAGACTGAATGTAGAGCGTGGTGAGATGAGTTCCAGTTGTATATGTGTAGGTGACTTCATTGCCATGTTAACTAGCTGCAAAACCTGTATGGCCTTTATTTGTACGGTGCCACTCAGTATTTTGAGGCCTGTTTGATGGTGGTAGTGGCAACAACCACTGCCTGCATTAAGCTTCTGGTATGGCTTCTTTCACCACACTCATTGGCGCAAGACATTTACTTTCCTGCCCCTTTGTGTCTCCCAACAGAGACACTCGTACCACCGCTCCCACTACGACCTGTCGCCCAGCTCCGCCAGGCAGGTGGTCAATGTTCCACGATTTCCCAGTGCCAGGAGTAACCGCGGCGTCCTGCCAGATCCCCAGCAAGCATCCGGAACAATTGTACAAATTGTCATCAACAACAAGCACAAGCACGGACGAGGTAAAGATGAGTACTTCTTATGGTATTACCCTAGGTCAGGCACCTACCTACAGCTCAAAAAGAATCCTCCAAATATACAGCATAATCTTGGAAATTCGCACTGGTATCAAGAGACTCAGTGCAAATCAGAAAGGCAAAAGCAACAAACTATTAAGGATACGGAATCAGCTCTTGACTGAGGTCAGTTGTGCCTGCACATACTACAGTGCATTTCACTCTGCATAGGCACCACACTGTTGTGCTGCTCTCTGAATCACTTTGTGGGATCGTGCTACATAGCTCTGAGAACGCGTGCTGCTGTGACCAGCCAAGCGAGCACTTAGAGCCAGAAAGGACACTATGATGCCCTTAAATTTGCTAGGTGGTTCACACAGTGACTTGTCCAGTAGGGAATAGACAGTGGTTATTTTCCTTACACTCTCCTATCTTGTAATTTTACTAGCTGTAAAAAGCACGTGTTTTAACTATCCCACAAATCTCAGACCATAAACCTTTGCCATAGTATCACGGAATTTTCTGCCTCCAAGGCTTAGCAAATTATTCTCAAGAAAGAAAATATCATGACTCCCCCCACCGTTAGGTAGTTGTCTGAGATGCAGGGGGCACTTCTCCCCCGTGTCTAACAGCAGAGGCAAAGTAAGCAATTAGCCTAGACTGGATGCCTGAGCTGTAACCAGGCAAAGTCAACCAGAGTAATGAGTAACTTAGTGCCTTCTGATAATATGAGACATACCACATTATGGGGACAGCAGGACTGCCCATCTGCCAGACTTTGTACAAACATGACGGATTCCTGCTGCATTACAGAACAGACAAAAATAGAGGGAAAATACCAATTCTCCCGTTTGTGGGACAGCAGGTGCTGTACAGTACAAAGGGTAGGATGCTCATTTCCTACGGAGGGCGTACCTCAGTCACTAGAGGTCTGCAGGGACAGGCCTAAGAAGCCATAAAAGAAATAGCTGGAAAAGTACATGTTCAGAAAAGCAGCTATCCACAAATACCAGTCAGTAGGTACTCAGAAACTACCCACAAAGAGTTAAAAGCCCTTGTATTAAGGCCAACTAATCTTTTAAGGTATTAACTAACAGAAGGAATGTTGGCCATAGGATCTTTATTATCCACCTGAACAACCATGAAAAAACATTCAGATCATGCCAGTGTTTTATGCTGAATCTAGGAGCAGGAATCTCCACACAGTGCAATATCTTTGACATGTAATTCACACATGAAGACATCATCAAAGAGATTTCTAACTGATTTGCTTCAGCAAATAAAAAGCATACAGACGAGTAGCATATTTCTGGATGCAGTAGAATAACTGCCACAACTTCAGACATTCGCTGCCTAGAGAGTGTCTGAGTGACCCCCACGATGGAAACCGGAATGCTGACCATGTATTTTCTTTTGTTCTTATGCAATTAACAAGTATTTTATTAATTAATGCTTGAGACACATTTCAACAAGCTAAAAAATAAACACATAGCAATTATCCTGAAATGAAAATAATGTACAATAGCATGGGTACAGGTTTATAATTCTGAACATGAAAAGTACTAAAACCAGGGCACCTGGGAACTAGAAGTTATGTGCCGTATTTGGGCTTCTACTGGAGGCTTCATCTGCTACCTCAGAGTACTCATTTAACTGTTCTGTGCTAAATAAATTCTTGAAACAGAGAGAATGTATATACACTCTATCAAATAGTATCTCTTCCCCTGTCAGGAAATATTATGTCCATAAAGGATCTGGAGAACTCTTGCTGGGGAAGCAATCTGTATACGCATAGATATAACTAATAATACAGTATTTAAGCATGTAAGGAGCCTGCTGAGTACTTACCAGTTTTATTTCATTTATAGTTTTTTCTCTCTTGGTCTCAGTATACAGACAATACATTATTTGCTTTTATGTGAGAATAAAAACTGTTTTCCACCTCTAAAATAAAACCATGTCTTAAGAAAGAGTTAAAAAGTAGCAAATTATAAACCAAATGATAGCATAACCCCATGAAAGACAATACATTACAAAGAACACTCACCATAAATCTCAGTAACTCAGTAAAGTATAAGCCAGTTGGTCACATCTGTTACCAGTTAGATGTAAATTTCAGATTACAGATAAAAATTAAATTGCTTTTGAAAGTTACAGGCAAAAGAGGAACATATTTTACAAATAAAAGCATTAATAAAAATGATGGCATATTAGAAGAATTGGAAATATTTACAACATAGCCCAGCTTCACTTTAGTTGCTTTTAGAAATCTGGCAGTGCCCTTTCTTTCACCTTGTTAGGATTAGTTTGCATTTTTCTTTGTGTTTATAAAATATTTAAAAAGAAAGAAGTAAGGTTTATAGGACAAATGCAGACATGGTGTAAAGTGATATAATTCCCATTAACTGCAGGGTGACCCAAACTGGCTTCCACCAGGTATGGATTTTTCCACTCTCCTTCTGCAAGCTGTACTTCTCTGTCTCCCAGAGGCACTGATGAAAAAATATTCTGAGATGCTTAGATGCTATTAGAATGAAATTTCAGTCCCATGTGCATCCTTTCAAGTTAATGTTTCCTTGTGATTCCCAAACCCAAATGCCCCTATATACCTATAGACATACACATCTCCACAAAGGACTTCAAACTTCATTTTGCGACATTCCCTTGCTCTTGCTCTGTTTTCCATAGCAGGAAGTCCCACATGGAAGTGAAATAAGGTCCAGGTGGCGCTAATCCACCTTGTTGATATCATGGCTCTCCCTGCAAAAGCCATATTCAGCTAATGCTAAGAGAAGTTGTGCAGATGACTCAGTAGCAAATGTCATGATTTTGCCAGCTGCAGATTCACTTCTAGAAGCCAGAGCCAATTTAGCAGGCTGTGTCCTGTGTGTGGACTAAGAGCAGGAGGGGGAAGAATGAATTAGTTTTTTAAGCTGCTTAATGATGCACAAGTGAAATGCGTGCAGTGGAGAGGAGCTAGTCAAATACTTGACTCAGCCACCTTCAATGTCCTCCTCAAAATAGTGATGGATACTGGCATCAGCAGACTTGGAACCAAGGCAAATCTGCTCAGAAATGAGTGATCACAGGCTCAGACCCATTTGAAGTGGCAAAACTCTGACTGAAGTTAACAAGCAGTGAAGTAAGCCAGAGACACTAACAAATGATAGAGGGAGACACTGCTTTAAACAAACGTGCATGAATTAAATGAACATTTGTGGAGGAGTAGCCAGTGAACATACCTTTTCCAGTTGTACTTCTTCCTTTTCTCTTCTTTTGTAGTTTGTGTTTCAAATGGCAAAACATACTCCCATGGTGAATCTTGGCACCCTAATCTCCGGGCCTTTGGAATCGTGGAGTGTGTGTTGTGCACCTGCAACATCACCAAACAAGAATGTAAGAAAATTCATTGTCCAGAACAATATCCCTGCAAATACCCTCAGAAAGTAGAAGGAAAATGCTGTAAAGTCTGTCCAGGTAAAACAAAGAGTTGATTACAGACCACCTTTTTTCTGTGCACGTTAGGGGGCTTGGCTCAAGCCTTCTGGTCACAAGATCTGATGAAAACTGCAATAGCAGTACCCACTGTTCTAATCTGTGTGCAGATATCACAGTGGGACAGGCAGAGCTGCCTGGCCAGCCCTCCTTTTAGCTGCTGTTCCTCAAATGGGGGGGGGCTTGCTGCGTGGGGCACATACATTCTGATCAGTCACTGCCTTTTTCTCTACTGTTAGTATGACTTCCTGACACTCATTTCCAAAGAGAAAATTACAGAAGCGTACACAGACAGTTCATTACTGTCAAAAGACTCTCCCATCCTTCCCCCACTGCAGTATTCTCAGAACGTTCGAACCATTTTCTAGCTTGTGAAATGTGCATGGACCTAATATCATTTCTCCTTTTCAAAATGTACCAGAAGGATTCAAAACTTCTGACTACAAAATTATTGGTGTCAATTATATAATTTAATCCTTAAAATAAATACTAATGTATCATAAATTTAGCATTAAGTTTCTGTGCTGCACTAATGATTAAACTTACGTTGACATGCCTACAACTAGTGAAAAATCTGTTAACAGGATGAATCTGCTGGTGGTCTGCCAAATGATCAGGCGTGTTGCATATGACAAAAAGAGTAAAGGAGCGTCCAATTCCCTTCTGTGCCTTTGAACTTCTTTTCTAATCTGTATGGCCCATTTCTGTGCTTAGTTGGTGATGCATTGGGTGGAAGTGCTCTAAGGAAATGAGTTGTTCAGTTGCATATGGAAATCCTTCATAGAACACACACTGCACTTTTTCTCTTGCTAGCCCTGGTAGCTGGGAAAAAGCTCAATGCAGTGGCAGTAGGTTGGAAGGAGATGTGTATTTGGGCTGTTTTGGGTACTTGTGGATCTGAGGTCCACAGCTTTTAACTCATCTGAGATGAGAACAGTCAGCAAAACTGGCTAAGAGGCTTCAATGGAAAATGTAAGAGCAAATTGAAAGTTACCATCTTTTGGAGATTCTGTGCACCAATTGTTAAGAAAGCTGAATGTCTTCTGATCTGTCCTCTGAGTTGCATCGTCTCTCTCGCATTCTTGTCCAACTTCCAATTGCCATCAGAATAATGACAATTTCCACTTATATGCCCTATGACTTGAGTGTGCTGTGTCTAGCCAGCCTTGCACTGATCTGCTGGCTGGCCACATCCCTGTGTGCTGACCAGCCAGCTGGCTGCTGCTGAGCAAAATGTATAGGTTCTCCTTGCCCTTTTCCTCAACAAAACAATAATTTGGGTCTCTTCATTCTCTCTAACCACTGATTTTCACTATTATTTAATTCTCTCTGAGACTCCTACTGTTATTGAAAAATGGACAACAAGTTCGAAGATCATGAGGAGTCTCACAGACCTGTACAGCATATTTTGTTACAAAACTGGATTATAAATACAAATACTGTCTTGCCACCACAGACAGGCAATCAGAACCTAGCAGAACAGAACATTATTAAATGTCTAGGGCTTAGCTGGAGATGGATTTGAAAGACCATACAAGTGAACATATGAGCTGGACCCAGTAATCCTTGTGGGTCTCTTCCAACTTGGGATATTCTATGGTTCTATGAAAATTCTAATTTTAAACTAAACCTGCTTGGCTGTTGGTGCCAAGTAAGTTCTGGAAGACTTGATTACAGCTGTAGAATGTGTTTTGGGCTTTTTTTAAACAGAAGAAGTGCCAAGTCAAAGCTTTGACAACAAAGATTACTTCTGTGGGAAAGAGACATTTCCCGTCTATGAATCCGTTTTCACAGAGGAAGGAGAAACCATCAGAAAAATTGCAGTAGAGACTGAAAAGCCACCCCAAATAGAAATACATGTGTGGACAATTAGAAAAGGTGAGTTGAGTGGGTTCTTTCTTTAAAAAGTGTATCATCTTCCATTAAAATCCCAGAGCGATATACAATCCAAGCATCTTGTGACTGCTGTTCTTCTAGCTATTTAAGATATCACTACTATGGCCATGTCAAACACACGTTTTGCTGAACAAACACCATTAATAACACCCAAAACTCTACTTCTACAAACTCCTGGACACAAAACCAAATCAGCTGTCAGTAATACCCCTGGTAATTTATTGCAGAGGAGTGGACAGTAGGGTTTGAAGCAAGTGTTTGGAGGTTCTTATTTGGATGGACCCAAAAGCTTGTCACGGAAATCACTGTCTGCCCTATCAGCTTTACCAATATGTACCTACGTCCATGATGCTCTAGAATATTGGCAAGAAATGTATTAAGGATGGAAGCAGTATCTTTTAATAGATCAACTTATAAAGTTAGAAGAAAATTGAAAAGTTTTCAGAAGCCAATGCATTTCTGCATATCCTGAACAGCTAGCGTAGTTAAATTATTACCTTCAGCTCCCTCAAAATCCTGTCTACTTTATCCAATTTAAGCAAAAACCCCATGATCCTCATAGGAAACCCTCATGTAGTGCAGCCCTTACCATGGAGATGATACATCTCCAGAATGCACTTTAAAGCACAAAGCCAAACCCCAGCTGTGAGCAGAAAGGAAGTCCCAGGGGGGCTGATGGTTAATAATTACTCTGTGTGTTCAGGAAGCCACAAAGCCCTGTGATGAGTTGACAGTGATGTTGTCTGCTAACTCATGACAGGCAAAATGGAATCTGACAACAAAATGATACTGTTTTTATCCAAGACACTGGGATTTTGGCTTCTGTTGCAATCTTACATTTACTCACACTAAGGAAGGTTTCAGCTATGTTGGAAAAGAATCAGCTAATTCTCACACCCCTCAGAAACTCTCTGTAATCATAAATCCACAGAAGATAAACACTGGGGTAGCAAACAGAGTCAAAACGAATAGGCTGAAAATCCGCATTATCGGTAAGGATTATTTCACAATGTGGCTCGACACAGCAGTCATTCTACATAAAGGCCGGGCAGCAACCCAGGCTTAGAACAACAGGCGCATTTCCAGTAACACGCACTTCTCATTTCTTTGCTGAAGGGATTCTGCGCCACTTCTACATTGAGAAAGTGTCCAAGAGGGAATTTGAAGAACTTCCCTACTTCAAGCAGATAACAAGGACAACCCCTAGTAAGTAAAATTCTGACCTTGTCAGATTTCTGTTGTCCATATAATTACAGCCTTGAGAAACATGCCATTTTACTCAACACAGTCAAGCAGATGTACTCATTTTCCTCCAATACATGGCATCAATATGTTTAAAATTAAATAATCAAAATACGGCAATTTAAAATACAAATGCATGTAACAAAAACTCATGTCCAGGCTGTGCTAGTCTCCTATCATTCTGAGAAAATACAAGATTGTCTGTTTTCTGCTCGTACTGCTATAAGCCTGAAATATGGCTGATGTCAGTAAAACAGCACAACTGGACTTCATTTAAGACAATATACATATATACATATATATACACATAAATATATACACATATATATTTATGTTATATATGAAAGAAGCCTTTCCTATGTTCTTAGTTATATATTTACTATTAAAATCTGTCTTTTGAAAAGATATGCAATTTATTTATCACTCTTGATTCAATTTCTTTTTTGTATTTCACCCAGCTTTGGATATGACACTTAATGTGACAGTTTAATTGAGGTATAGACAATTATAGTTCCCAGTTCTTTTGCACTAAAAGTTGACATTTTTTTCTGAGGTCCAATTAGGAAGGAAGTATTTTATCCAGGAATACTTGGTTCTTGGTAACACAGTCTTAGTTAGAAGTAGGCACCTTTTCATCTAGAAGGTTTCCTAATTTTTTCCTTTCAACCTTCTCTATACTTGTTGTTATCTGTACTATCATATTCTAGTTACCAAGACAACAGGCATTTCTATTAAAATTATCAAAACCGTACAGAAATACTAATATCCAACAAATACAGTTTGTATTATACACAGATAGGCAGAGTTCATATTGCATGAAAAACTTTGACATGTTTCCTGACTTTTAAATACTTGGGTTTACTATCAGATTTCAATTCTCAAATCACTCTGTCATAAAGCAGAGGATCTGTTTTCATAACTGGATGAAATAAACAGGGTCAATTTATAGTACTAGTTGGTTAAAGAAAGGGATAATATTCAGGTCCTTGTTTATTATTTGTAACAAAGTTACTTTGCATGGAATATGTTACATGATTGTAAGATACTTCGAATATTTTCCGTGGGAGGATTGGACATCCTCTCTGACCACTGTGAATCAGTTTGTCTGGAGAGTGCTTGTAAGTGACTCCAAAGTTCCCTATGCCCTTTCTAAGTCAGTATCTTTCTCCTTTGTATTTTTGTTTTCAGGCCAGTGGAAAATATTTAGCGAGGGAGAAGCTCAGATCAGCCAAATGTGTGAAAGCAGAGTGTGCAGGACTGAGCTCGAGGATTTGGTAAAGGTTTTGTACCTTGAGAAGTCTGAAAAGGGTCACTGTTAAGGGAGACAGCACTGGAGGGAGAAACACAAGAAAACTTATGAAAACTTGGATCTGCAGCTGGACTGCAGGCTTATTTTGCTTAAGTCAACAGTTGCCCTAAAAACCAAAACTATAATGCAGTAATTATTCACATCATGCACAGCAAATTTGCTGCTTTATGTGTAGTGGTCTGTGTCAACCAATTCAAATATCTCCTCCAAAAGACTAGGAGGCTCTGTATTACTGGTGGAAGAAGGAGAAAGAGAGACTGTACTTTCCCAGAGTTGCATTTCTTTACAAGTTAAAAAAAAGAAAACAGAACATTTTTATTATTATTATTTGGCAAGTTATTCAAACTAATGAAAAGAAGGACACCTAATAAATGTGCAGGAGCTATGGAGAGCATTATTTCCTGTGCTGAGTTTATACTATTTCTGGTGTTGAAATGACTCACGGATCTTTTTTAGTTGTGGAAGAAAAATACAAGTGATAAAATACTTGTGTTGGAGACATATAAAACAGATTTAAACTAACAAACTCCTAAGCATCCTGCCTTTGGGATGATGTCTTGTAGTTGAGCAAACTGAGTCCATAAACTGAACAGCAGGTGTTAGTGACAATCACTATATTTTTGTAGCAACTTGAGCAAATGTTCGCTTTTAAGTGGTTTTCACTGTGTCCACCACCCACTTCTCTCAAAAATGTAAGTATTAGCTCCCTATCACTGCCCTAATAAGTTCATTCTTCTGGGCCCTATTAATGCACAGTCTTGGCTGATAAACTGCCTTCTGAAGTGATGTGAAAGAAGGTGGTGAAATACTTGCAGCACTTTCAAAACTCCTGGAGGGTTAAACCTCCCAATTAATAACTCCTCAGAGTTGCAACAGTGCTTAATTTATTTGTTCTGATTTGTTACAAAACTAATCTGCATTTTTCTGATGGTGGCCTCTCAGTTCTCAGGCTTCAAGGACAGACCTCTCCCGTGACAAATACCAAACAGCTACAGCAAGCCTCTAGAACAGAGCAGATCTGTGAAAACTGTTATATTGGTGAAAAAGAAATTTGAGATACTCTGTTAAATTTAGTGTAGCATGTCTACAGTGTGTTTAAGAAAGGTGACTCCCATCTCCAGAAAGAAAAGAAGTATAAGGTCATTACTTTAAAAACTGTTTTCTCTGAACGCGAGTCACCAAAATGCTGCACTGCCTCATGGCTGCAGTGTTGGATTAATTCCCACAAAGCAAGTGACTCTGCCTGCTTTTGTCCCCTTTTTCTACTCCACAAGAAGGAAGGAATACTGCTGTTCATACACACACTAGGAAACAAAGCTTTATGGAAATGGTTTGAGCCAGGGGCTGTGTCTTCATAGGGATTGAAGTCAACAGTGACAGCAAGGATTTTGAGGTTTGTCATCCTGCCAGTGACAGCACTGCAGGGTTGTACCCGTTTCTAAAGGGATGGAGGTGTGAGAGAGCTGAGTGCTGAGTGCCAGAAGCCAAAGCCTGTTTCAGGCAAAACTTCGCCACCCTGAGGGGGTGCTGGCAGCCTCCCTCTCAGCACAGGCCTCTCAGGCAGGCTGCTTCATGGTGCCCAGCCTGCCTCTGCCGTGGGCAGCATCAGTAGGAGTGCAGCGCAGGGCTTCTCAGCAAAGAGGAGCAAGTGAGAGGGACAGACAGAAAGTGACAGAAAAGCTGAAGGGAACTAGGAAAATAATGTATAGGGTGATCCAGGACATTGTGGCTCTCCAGTCCTTAGCAATCTTGCCTCTATATAACCACCGCATTGTCCCTAGGCCTGGTCAGAGCACAGATAACACATAGGAACATTTCCCTCCCTGCCAAGCACTCAACTCAGCCCACTGGGTAACAGGAAAACATGCTAAAAAGGGAGCATTCAGGTAGATTTGCAGTAATAAAACACTCTTGCCTGCTATCAGTAACAGACAAACCTCCTTGGGCCGCAGTGTGGATACCTGCTCCAGTGCAGGCTCCCCTTAGCCCTCAGGGAGCTCCGGGCCTGGAGCCTGCCCTGCCCTGCCCTTGGGGCCGTTCCTCACACTTTCCCCCTCACTGCTGGCAGTATTTTGCCCTCTCTGAAATCCACTTTCCCCGAGGTGTTCCCAGGGTCACTGCTGGGCCCAGCTGGGCCCCGTGGTGGGGCTGCTGGAACCAGCCGGCCCTGACTGTGACAGGCCTGGGGCAGCCCTGGCCTCTCCTCACAGCGCCCTGCAGGCTGCTGGGCATGGACACCAACATCACTGAAAACATGCTGTAACCGGCACCTGGCCATCAGAAGGCCCATATCACTGTTCATAACAAGAGAGCTAAGTGAATCATCCCACCAAGCTTCTGTAGGATCCCAGTCTCTGCCTCCATAAATGCTGTGCTGGCGTTTGGGAGGGGTGTAGAGTGTCCTAACCAAGGCCCCGAGACCTCATGCAACATAATTAACTGTAGAAGCAGCAGCTTGGCATCAGCAACACCCACAGCATGCAGCATCTATTGGGTTGGAATGTGCTGTAGAAGTGCTAAATTTCACTAGAAATCTTCTAACAAGTCATGAATTAACCAAATCGTTCCTTTGGTGAAGACACTGTAAGGAAGACTTTCTGAGGAACTGTCACGATCAGGTGGGAAGACCGGCAGTTGTCTTCTCACCTCACAGGCATAGTCTGCTTGTAGCAGTAGCTGGTGAACAAAGACTAAGTGGAAAGTGTACAGTATTGCGTTTTTTTAAGAAGAAGAAGGCGGCAACCAGCTTTTTGTATTTCTGACAGGACCAGTGGAGTCCAGATTGTGTATTTATTTTATAATAAACATGTTTAAAGAAAAGCAAAAAAAATCATAAGTATCATTTAGTAAAATGCAGTGTTGCATTTTTACAGTTCTGGTCACTTAAGATAATAAAATACAGTGTCATCATGCTTTCAATTCTCTTCATGGGATGTATGTCTGTTACGGTACTTATTTATGTACTTGTATCACTTTGACCTGGTTTTATAAATTAATAAACTCTAAAGTTGTTAATAAAGCAAGACATTTTGTGCCTGATGTTGCTGGGTCACTATGCTTGTTTCAGTGCTCCTGCCTGCAGCCCTGCCGCTGTCACCTCACAGCAGGCTGGAGCCTCACACGCTCGCAGGCCTGGGTGAAGTGCATGGCTGCATGACATGGGATCAGACATCGAGTTACAAAAAACTTGGATTCAAAACTTTGACTGCCAGACAGGGTGCAAAGGAAGGCTTCAGCACTTACTCAGGTCCTTAATGCTTCAAGCATGAGCTTAAACCTCAAGGACCAGGTGTACCAGCAGTGCACCTAAGACCCCAGGTTATCAAAAACCTAAGAGAAATTTGGAGGTTAAGAGAGGTTGTGACTTACAGTCCCTTACAAGCCAGGCCTGAGAAGCTCTGGGGAGCGCACTCATGGGAGGCCCACTGAGCTCAGCAGGGTTGCGTGGTCCTCCACAGACAAGTTAGCTACAATTAATTCACGGCTGCAATATGCTGCAGTGTTTAATCCATAGGAGTGGTAATCTTGCTCCTATTTAAATCTGTTTCAGACCAAGACAGTAAAAGCTTACTGTTTCAACTAACTCAGCATCAACAGGATCAACACTGAGCCCTAACTGTTCAGTATGTCTGAAAACCAGACAAAGCTTGCAGCAGGACATCTGTGTCCCCAGCACTTCACTAATTCATTCATCCAGGTCTTCTCTCAGGAATGCCTTCTGCTGACTTTTGCAAATCAACCTACACTAGCACTCATCCCAGCTAAGCTGAAAATCAAGAGAAATAGCACAACCTGGGTAATGCAAAGAGACAAATTAGAAGGATCAGCCCAATGCTCAAACTATCAGTTCGTTTAAATCGGTTAATCTCAGGAGACATGACTGTTTGCTTTCAGGACTTGTCTGTAAAGCAACAACAGCATGCTGGGGAGAGAACATAGAACCTTCAACATAGAAATTTTCTGCTCAGAGATATGTTTGACCTTTGGGAAATACCATATTTAGTTTAGCTTTCACCTACCCTGCATGATTAATTTTGAAAATCAAAGCATTGACAACCATATAAGCATTCCAACTAAAGAATTCATCAAGCAATGACAACTGAGAGAACAGTCCAGGGCATATTGCTTTCTGTGCAATATATATTCTGAAGCTCAAAATAATTGGGAAAATGTTGATCGAATCGATCTGTGCTAAATACTAAAAAGAGATGGTCTTAAGGAACATAAGAAAGAAGTGTAAAACATGAACTCACACATGGCTAGTAGTTTAACTAAATGGAGATAGCAGCCTTGGGAAAGGCGATTGTTCAAAGTGGTTCCACAGTAAATCCCTGTGAATCTGTAAGTACATAAAATCTGAAATTCAAGATGCCTCTGGAAATTCCTCATGAAATTGATTTCTGTTATTTCATCGCAACCTGCAAATTCATCTTAGCCACCTTTTTACTTTAACAAGGCATCTGTTGCATGAATCCTTTCCCTGAGAACACGTTCTAGGCATGCATACCCGCTCTGCTCCAAGCTCCTCTTGTACCAGCTCCCTTTACCAGGGCTGTCTGAGAGGTGTGAGCTGCGGACTGAGAATCACTACCAGTCAGGGTTGCACAGCTGCATTCCTACTGAATGTATTCTCTTGATTTCATAACATCCAAGTGATTTTTAGCACCGCACTGAACGGTGTCTCACTTCACTCCTATTTGCCTGTCATGTACCGCAGATCATTCTGACTCCACAGGACTCCACAGAGCAATGAGGAGTGGCAGGGTACCAAGAGGAGAGCCCTAGTCGGTGCTGTGCTCTTCTGAAATTACTTTTAAAGATACCTACACAAGCACAAGAGAAAGAATGTGACAGCCTAACACTCACATCTTCACACACTCTCCGTTAGGAAAAAAGGTCAAACCATTTCACAATTCAGATGATGAATACTTCCAAAATAATTGATAGCACATGAAGTATTTGCGTAATATTGGTGTGCTCTGGTGCCTATTGTGTTATCCATCTAAGATAAAAGCCAAGATTTTAGAGATTTATTGTGGGAGGGGTGAAAATTGACAAAGTTAATCCTTATTTCCATTTATTGCTTTTGTTTGGGGTTTGAGAAATGTCTTCATCTTCTCCACTGAGGTTTTGGACCATTTTACTTCTTGGGTAAAGTATGTCTGCAACCACAGGAGTATATGAACATGAACCCACAACCCTGCCCTTCTCACATAACACCAACCCAACTGTGAGCAGGAATGTGAAGCATTCAAAGCAAAAACAAGTAATTGAGTTTAACACGAGAAAGCAGATTTTCATGTAGACACACCGGATGCCAGGTCAGTAAGTCCAAAAAAGGCAAGAAGCCTGATTTCACTACAACTCTAAGGAAAAACTCACACTCTGTCCTCAGCTGACCTCAGCTCAAGAGACAGAGATACATTACCCTAAGCTGTGAGTGCTGCTAACTGCTTCACAAACAGCACCAATAATTAGCTAATCTCTCCACCAAGATCAATTTGATCTCCTATAGAATTATTTCTCCTGTTTCTTTCTCCTCCTGTTTGTTTCAGAATCACAACACCAAGAAATCAGGTGTGTTCAGGCCAACATAAATTAAAACTGAGTTCTATTGCCACTGAAGTAAATAGTAAAATTCCCAATCCCTATAAGAAAGAGTCCCTGAAGAACTCACACTGACACACTATAATGGCATCAACCACATTTTAGTGTGCTGTAGTGTTTCATATGTACCGAAGGCACATTTTATACTTTTCACCAACAGATTCGCAGCCGCAGTGGTCCTTAGCCAGCACTGTACCCTAATCTGTTCTTCCCCGGCTCCCTTCTCCCCTCTGCCAACAGCTAGGATGGGCAATCAATCAACTTTATTTGCGGCCTCTGTTTAGAGGCATAAATAGGAGTCAAGTGATGCTTAAGGTTTATGTACCGGGGTATCTTTTTGCTCTGCATCTCTAAATGGGAAGATTCAGACTTTCCTGTTAAAACCTCTAGCTTGAAATTGATATGGTATTTATTTTCATTTCCTCTATTAAAATGTTGTGCAGCATGACCAAGCTGCACAATGTTAAAGATGCAGTTCAAGTACAAACTTTTTGTAGTGTTCTCAGGATGGAATGGGAAATGATGTAGCAGCATCAAACAAGAGAAGTGAGACTTGGGGACTTTTTTTTTTTCACTAGTGAAATTATCTGGAAGTATTTATAGTTGTGGTTACATAAATATCTCATAAACTAATAGACAGTAGTCATCAATTAATCAGTTGTCACAAAGTTCTTCCTAGAAAAAGGAAGATTTGATTGATTGTAAATATACTTATTTAAACAAAAAAATACATATATTATGTACAGGTTCAAGTGAAAATATATTCCAGAAAGCTGTATTTTTGTATCTGAGATCACATTTTCAATTCTGTGCTATTAGAAAATATTTCCTTTCTGTGAATGCCATATTATCTATTCAGATAAGCTAAGTCTCACAAAATCTTTGGTTTTTTTAGATCTAGCCAGACAGTGGCATCCTTTAATAAATGGCCAAATGACAGCATTAAAAAACATTGGGGAATGTTTACAGTCAGGACAGATTATCCACTAAATTTAACTTTGCCTTCATATTAATACAAAACAGTTGTAAAATCATGCAACCAAATCCAAACAGTAGCCTTTCTCACTCACTTCACACCATGTAAATGACTATAACCAAGTATAAATTTAAATTAAAAAAAAAAAGTTATTTTGAGCATCAGCAAATGTGCTAAATTTCTGGAAATAAAAACCCTGCTGCTATTTTGTTTGAAAGACTTAGTTTATAAATTATGGATTGTTTTAACAAGTGAGAGGAAAAAATGCAGATTACTTATGAATTCAAAGGAAATACAGCCTAGAGCCTCTTTTATTTTGCAGTCATAACTAACTGAAAGATTCAACTGACAACACAGGCCAAAGCCTTGCTTTTTATCCAGAGACTTACAAACTTAAAACAGCTTCTCCCACTCTGTGTTTTCTTCTCAGCCCAAAGTCAGACACTTTTTAGAGCCCTTTGCACTGATGAGTCCCGGCTGAAGAGACTGGGCTCTTCCCATGACATCAGTTTGCAACAAGCTCCCAATTTCTTTCTTGTCAGTACGTGCTGGGAATTATTTACTCCATCTGAATGATGCCCATGATGAGATCACTCTTATTAAGAGAAAGCTATTATAACTACTGTGCTCATGTTGATCATAGCTCATATTAATACATGGAGTACCTAACAAAACGTAGCCACTAATAATTCATTTTTCAAGCAGGGAGTTAAGCAAGCCCTAGAGAAACTGAGGAGCAGAGAAACTCCTGACAGCTACGTAACTGCACTTGACTAATCATTGTTCAAAACTGGAGCTCTGCTGTCTGGCCTCTCCACCAAGCAGTGTGTTTCTTAAGAGATGCTCTATCTTTTTGCTAATGATTACAATGTTGAAAGGTGCATTTGCTAGAACAGTACTTCTAGAATGAAGCTCCAGCAAAACTGGTCTGATGGAAGATTCTTAAAGCCAGGAATCCAGTAACAGGCAAATGGGGTTTGCCAGATCTCTGATTGCACAGCTCAAATGTACCAGAACCTCATTACCTGCTACTGTTCCCCTAAAATATATCCCCCATAAATCCACATCAAAGTCATGATAAACTCTGGAGGTTTTTGTGAAACTTGTTAGAAAAGATAGCTCAAGTAGGATTTCAAAGTAAGTTATCAGGTCACATTCTGCAGAAATCAGTCTATTAGCACAGTAGGGGAACATCTGACCAGACAGAGGAATAAACACTCCTATCTGGACAGAAGGCACAATTAAAAATAAAAAATAAAAATAAAATAAAAAGGAAAAATGTGACATTGTCTGTTTTGAATGTAAGGAGAGGGATGTTTCTCATCTTCACAGCTTCTTCTTAAATTGCAGTTTTCAGGGCCATTGCAAATCATTCATTGCCAGTCCTGCTGAACAACCTGTGAAATCGTGATACGTTTCCAAGCAGAGGTTCCCAGGGGGCTGCTTAGCCCAGAGGATTACTAAAGAGAATACGGAGTAGTCGCCACTCAGTTCTACTTCGGGGCAATGGGATAAACACAGCATTTAAGGTCTAGTCTAGCTTTTATTTCCATCACAAATAACATATCCAAGGACCTTGTTTGTAAATAAAAATATCTCTGGTCTAATACATGTCAGGCAGTCAAATTAAATCCCAGGATCTCTTCTGGGGTTGCCTCCACAGGCAGCATATCTTAAAGCCACTGCTTTACTGTCAGTAATATGTTACTTAACACATATTAACAACAACAACAAAATTAGTCAAAACCAATATAGACTTCTCCCTTGTATAAAAATGACACGATTTCTATCAAGTGTCTCCTCCCTACCAACTTTCTTCCAGTCCTGGACCAGTAAAACAAGACTTTGTGAACCAAAACAAAAAACAAACAAACAAAAAAAACCACAGGAGAACCAAGCATTGGAGATGCCAAAAATCAGGGAGGCAATGAGAAAATTGGATATAATCCCTGCAGAATGAACTTTTAAGTACAGTAAAATGGATAGATGCGCTTTTCTCCACATCTTGAATTTCACCCTATAGACTAAATACTTTGGTCATAGCTCTTTCCTCCATTATAAGATGTCATTAACTCCTCACTGGAAGCACACCCTCCACTATCTGTCTTGTATTAAACTCATTTTTCAAAAATAACAACAAATAAACTAAGGTGAGAAGAAGTTTAATGCAGTGATGGAACTCTTTTACGAAGTGAATAGGTGCTCCCTGTGCCAATACAATCTGTTTAATCACAGTCTAACATTTTAATTATGTATATAGCTAAGGGGACTTGCTTGCATTGGCTTAATTATTCTGCATGATAATATGAACAAAGGGCCTCTGTTAAAGTAATCAACAAAAATTTTAGCTGGCTGAGTTTCCTCAAATGTTCCAAGACCAATGAAAGATCTGATCATTAAGAATTTACTGCCTCTGAGAGCTACTTTAAACCTGTTCCCTTCATATCACAGCTGGCCCTTTGAGTAGCCTCGAATTCTTTCTATCTGAAAGCCTTAGTAAGGCGGAACAAAAGAACGTCTCGTTTGGAGTGAGCTGTCTGTGTCATCTGTGTGATGTTCACTAGCAGGAGATGTCTATGTTAATGAGGCCAGAAACAGCGCTGCCACTTTCTAACTTTTGTCCAGTTCACAGGACTCCTGATGCAGGGTGCAGTGGATGTGTTAGAATTGTAAATGAGCCCCAGCAATTGCAAATTTCATAAGGATCCCACAATAACAATTAAGCAATGGTCTCTGCTGTTGTGAGCCTCTCCTGCCAGCTAATTGACCACGACGGGAGCTATGCAGAGAAGCATGCTGAAGGCGAGGACACACAACAGAAGTGAAGGTTCATTATCTTGCAATGAAAGGGAAGCTAGCACCAATGGGAACGGGGGATTAAAGGACTGAAGCTTTTAAAGCTTGCAATTTTTGGAGGCATTTATCATTAATTTCTCCTCTGCCCAACAGAAGCCAAGTGTTTTGAAATACAGTCCATTTTACTGGGCCCTGGGAATCAGATCGGTGGAGGCGATGTACACGCTCCAAACCTACCCAAGTACACAGTAGAAGAACTTTCAGGAATGTCAGAGAGTTGTGCAGACTGAGTTTCTTTACTAAAAAGCTAAACTTTCTGACTCTGTAAAAACTTTCCATGTAAAATTTGGAAGCTAGTGAAGAAAACTGACAGCCAGCGTATTACAGCTGGGGAGTATCTCTGTGACACCCTGCGAGAGCCGGAGCCTGAGCACTCTGTGGTCCCACTTCTGCTGTACTCAACGGCTCCCATGGCCCAGCAGGCACGACACGCTCTCACTGCGACGAAGCACCGCAGGGGGACCTGTCCATGGCTCAAGAGACAGCTCACCTGCCCACTGAGGAGAATGGGGCAGGGAAAGACAGCTATGTCAACGTTCTGTGCTATTCCCCTAGTCCCATACAATCTTTACTCCTGGAGCTGCCCTCTTGTTTTGCACTCAGCCTTCTGCTCCTCGCTCTGCCCAGATATCTCAGCCTTGGTCCATTCACCCCAATCCTCTTCCCTGCTCACCAACCTTAGCATTTCCCTTATGTTTGGCAACCCGCCTCGCCTTCTAGTTCCTCTGCCACTCAGACAGCAAAGCACATTGCTTTTCAAACATCTTATTCATGCAGTTCATCATATCAGTGAAAGGCAGATGATCATTTTTAATAAACTTGTGCCAAAAAGAGAGCATAGCTGAAGGTGCAGCAGGACCATGTTGAAGCACTAGTCCCATTAGCCCTTTCTGCTACTTGGGAAACTGCCTCTAGGTGACAGCTAAATTGTTAACACGTTACACCATTAAACAATAATAAATATGTATTTTTCCATTCACACTCATTAACAGAGTCAAAGCCATGCTAGAGTTGACTATTCCCAGGATCTCATATCCCTCATTTACATTCTAGTCCAGTCCCTGAAGCTTCTTCCTTACCTCATCTGCATTTTTCCTCATTATTTTCTTTTGCTACAAATTCAACTAGCTCTGGCAAACAACTCAAAAGCACTAAAGGCTACTGGAGAACAGTGCGGGTCTTCTGCCATCTTATTGGCAAGGGCTGCTACAAAGTAAGCCTGAAGAACAAGACAAAGCAAACCAGTGACTGAAGCTCCCACAAAGCACCCACAGTTTCAGAGAGCTGGATGTTTGTCAGGGGTTATTCTGCTTTCCTCAGAGCAAGGACAGAGACATGGAGAGCTTCACTCCTGCCAGGAGGTGGTAAGAAGGAAGGAAGCAAAGGGGGAGGAAAAAGAGAACTTTTACACTTGAGCAGATGGCAAACATGCGGAAAGGATCTAGAATGGAAAAGAAAGGGTGGAGAAACCCCTGCGCAAGTGGCTCTTGCCTTGTCCCTTGCTGAACAGCTCTGGTCAACTGGCTTTGCAAATTCTTGAGCAGCCTCGTGTGCAGCGCTTTACCATTGGTCTGCGTGCAAGCCTTGCTGCTGTGGTCTTGGCTCCTGTTTGTGGCATACTTCTTCTGTAGGGTGAACCTTATTTCCAGACATCTCTCCTCCACCACAGCCAGTAGAGTGGACTACGAAACATTCACAGCCGCACGCCTGGGCACAGCATTAGAACGACTGCCATAATTCGCTCACAAACATCAGCCTGCACGGCACAGCAGTGGCACGACCCCTGTGGGAAGGGGGCAGGGGGCAGATATCCACCAGTCCAAGCTTTCAGCTCTCACAGCTCAAGTTTCCTTGCCATCAAGCAGACGATCCCCAGTACACGTTGAAACAAATGCACAAGACATCTCAACCTTCACTGTGGCCTCACTCCAAAAAATGCAAATCCCAGAATTTATCTGGATCATCGGATTTCTTTTATTTTTGGTCTGAAAATATCTACAAAGCTCTTTAAACATCAGAACCTCACCAGAAACCAAATGGAGAAATGTTGTTTCATACTGCAAATTCCAAAAACCGTGGCTAACTTTGAAGCTTTCTGACTGAAATTATTTTTATGCAACTCACATTCATTTATTAATCTTGCCATCCGAAAATATAGCTCTGTCTTAGATCCTTTCCAGTCTCCGTTTGGAACCATTTACAGAATTAGTAACCTTTGATTTGTGGGAGAAACAATTTCAGTTCTCCGTAGCACGGGTTTGCCTCAGTACACAGCAGAAGTCAGCAAGAGGTTCCTGGGGAGAACAGGTCTGGATGTGATGTAACCGTGCTACTCGGTTAGGATCAAAAAGTTACCACCAGGAACCAGCTATACCCAAAGATCTTAACTAATCCTTGCTGTTCTCCTTCTTTGATCTACTGAATAGCAGCAAATTCAAAACTGATTAAAAAATCTCTTCTGCCAGCACGGAGTCTTTGAAAATACTACCGCGAGAGACCACTGATGTCCAGAATGTTAAATATAGATTAGAAACTGATGTGAATGAGAGAATCAATAACTAAAACCCTAATTATCTCACATTTATAATGGGAAAGCAAGAAAGAGAGAAATCAGAAGTGATTCCTGGCAGTGCTCACTGTTAGCATTCTGGCACCATTTTCCATACACACAGATCTACCAAAATAGAAACGACCATTAAAACAGTTTTTTAAAAAAAGAGACTCACTTTCACTAATGATAATAACACTTCTCCCCACCCTGAAAAAATATCCCTTTATTTGTCAAGTCAGGAAAAGAGGTCATGACAGTTTTCATAAAATTTGGAAACTTTTCAGCCAGCTCTAACACCAATGACAAATGACAGCTGAGAGACTTGCAGCCATGCATAAGGAGGGAGAGGGAGCTCTGCACTCGGAGGCATTCTTGCTTTCCTGTATTTCATTTCTGTATTATTTCTATTTTACGAGTTTAGAAAAGAATTTACACACACGGATGTCCAGGCCTGAAGTTATGCCTGTTTTCAGGCAGCTTATGCCTCTGTCTCTCCTGTCTGCCTGTCCAGTTCTTTATTATTAATTCCAGTCTGAGTTAGTTTGTGAAAAAGCTCCAGCTATAGTCTCTGATGAGGGAAAAAAATGTATTTGTATGTGAAAAATACGACATTCATCTTCCTTTTCCCCACTTGGTTTCCTTTTCCAATCATCCCTATTTATTTTACATGAAGAAAAACCAAAGAATGGGTGTGAAAGCACAAAAGGGGAAGAAGCAGGTCAGGCTGGCTCCAGTCTCCTACTGGAATTGCTTCTCAGCTCTTTCCTGCTCAAACAAGCATCTTACGATTAAAGTTGCAGCTCACAGAATTACCATCACTTATTTGCCAGATTTTCTTAAGTCTCTGCTAGATTTTTTTTTTTTTTGGCAGCATCCAACTTAGAGAAGTGTGAATTTTCAAGAAGTTTTATATCATAAAGACAAAAGACTGTAAAGCTGAGAGCCAAAAATTACTCATCCTTTGATCAGGGTGGTTTACTAAGTGTTAGACAGAGTCAATAAAGGTTTTCTTCCAAAAAAAATGTGAATCTTTTTTTAGACTAGAAACCCAGCAAAGAAAATTTTATTAAGGTCAAAATATCTTGCCCTGGTTTTGGTTCTTGACATGTGTATACCAAAATTGTCGAGTTTGCTGCAGTTCCCTCAGTCCTAGGGATGTTATCTCCGAGTACCCCGGACACATCTATCCTGCACAAACGTATACGTAAATGGGTATCAGATGCATCACAGGCATTCTCAGCAGCACTTTGTGTTCCCAGCAAAGAATTGGAGTGGGTCACTCGGGTCAGTGCTTGTGGCTGGCTGTGTGCCATTGGACAAGGTGAGCTCAGGGTGACTTGAGCCACTCCTTCATACGGTGGGAGCTGCTGGTGGGAAGCTGGGCACCACTGACCTGCAGAAGCTCATCATTAAGGAAGCCAACCACATACAGCTGATTCGGGCACATTTCCTAGTGCAAAATCTAGCCTTTTCTGAGGCAATGTGTTGTGAAACAGAAGACAGGCGTTGCCTGCCATGTAGGTACTCCAAGCAGCATCCTCTCTAGCAGAACGGGTACCCAGGGCTGTACGATGCCTCCAGGGCAGCTACACGCTGCCTAGTTCTTCATGGGCTGTTGGAGTAGGTGCTCCCCATAGCAGTGAGATTCTACCATCTCTGCTCTCCTAATGGGTAGAAGACGTTCATCAAGGGTGGTTAGACCCCAGTGTTAACAAAGCACAAGAGAATAGCAAACCAGGAACACATTTACAGGGTTTGGGGCCCGCATTTCCAAACGGGGGTCTGAGCTTGTGCAGATTCAGTCACCTGGCAGAAACCTCAGAGCACCAATTCTCTAAAAATGAATCTTTCCCTAGTATCTCAATTAGACACCCGGGGAATAAATAAATTTCAGCACTAATATTCAACTTCCTATTTTCACTAGTAGCAGCTTTTGCAGGGATAATTTAATTCTTCTGTTTCATCTAGCATTGAGGCTTGTAAACTCCTTTGAGGATCCCTACCAGGAATTCATCAACATGAAGGATATGTACTGGGAAGATCATAATCAAGTCAATCAAGGGGAGAAATTCAAAAGCTTTGCCACTAAAGGAATCAAACATAAAAGCCTCCCTGGGGGGAAGAGGTTTATGTACCATGCCTGGCCTATGTTAAGAAAATTAAAACTCGTTTCACAACATAAAAGAGCCAAAGTGTCAAGTCACTAAAACCAGTTTCCAGTACAGATGCCCTTTTCCGGACTCGTTTATGAGGGAAATACAGATTTATAATACATTTTAAAAAACACAACTGACAAAAACATAACTAAGGGATATATACATGGAAGACAGCACAGAACATAAATTAAACAACGACAATTTAACCATAATTTAGCAGTCGTCCATGTTGCTGTAACTAAGGATACTTCTGTTTACATACACGGCAAACTTCTTGCTTTTTTCAAAGGAAATGTTTGCAGAACAGATACCTAAGGAAGCTGACCTAACATAAAGAGTTGAGGTTTGATCTTATTATTTCCCAGAGTCTATTCAGATGGAAGGATGAAAGTGAATCCAGACTATTGCCAGGGTATGCGTGTCAGGGAATAGAAAATGTACTTGAGTTTACTGCTTTGTTGTTCTGCTGGAATAGGCAACTCTCCCCTTCCTTCCACATCCCCTGGTTCAGTAATTTTGTTTTGAAAGCCAGCATTTGTAAGATGAAATACATTTTAAATAAATCATTCAGAGCAGGATGGAAGGAAATCAGTTTTCTGAAGAATTTATCACAAATGTAACATCCAGAACAGGATAAAAATGAATTGTTACAGGGTACATGTCAAACACCAAGGTATTATTTTTCTTGCATGCCAAAATGATGATCTACTAGCTCCTTCCCAAAACTGTCTTTCCTTTTTGAAACTGGCATATAAAGAGGATACAATCGTAATGAATTACAAAATTTAGCTGAATGGAGAAACAGTGCTCTTTACACTTGAGGAAGTAAGATGATCTCTAACTTTACGCTAGCAGTGTTCAGGGAAACGCAACTACATAACTGGGTAAACATTTTGTTGCCTCCAAGAAGAGCCATAAAGAATCCGGTGGAGATTTTGCAAAGCTGCCTCAGGGGATGGATGTCTAATCCCCATTAAAATTAACAGAGATTGACTCCTCAAACCCAGTCAATGGCTTTGAAGAATCAACTCTGTGGGGGTAATATGTAGTATCAAAGGGTAGGGATGAGTTGTGTGGTTAACTGTATCACATGGGACTTAGTTGTTTGTTTGCTTGTTTCTTTGAATAAAAAGAAAACGGAGGGGGAGGAAGACAACAGCAACAGAGAATTATGACAATAATAATAATAAGGATTGAACTAAATACCCAGACAGATTTTTTCCAGGGGACTCTGAGGAAGGTTTTACAATGGTAACTGGAATTCCCTGATAGACGTCAACACTCAGATCTTTCTGGCATGATGATACAATTTAGCAAGTCATTATTGGCTGGATCAAAGTTATTTATTTCTAAGTTTGCCAATTTTCTCATTTTGTTTTCTTAAGGTTAAAGAGAGGCTTTTAGATATTCAGTAAGAAAGAGTAAATGAATTAAAATGTCATCGATGTAAGTTGTGAGAACTTTCAACTTGCCAAATAACAGACCTCTTAAGGCTGAAATTTCTGGGGAACATTAATAATGCTGAATATGTTGAAACAAATTCCACTTGCTAGACTTAACAAGCATTTTTAGTCAAAGGCTTGCCCTTTCCTTAAATTATTACAAATGTTAATGAACTGCTATCCTTATTAAGTATTGGTATTATCCAACAAAACTTAGACGCAGCAAATCGATAAAAATCAATAAAAGGAAATTATTTAATGCCAAACAAGAATCTCTAGAACTCACAGACACAGGAGATAGTTGAGGAAGAGCTTAACTGACTTCACTGAAATATTAAACAATTATACAACTAAAAATACCCATTATTCCTTAAGACTGGTTCAACAGTACATCTGTAGGAATTTGTTATCATTTCTTTAGGTGGGATTCCCAGGAATACATCCAGCATGGGCAAGACTTCCACTTCCTCAGTCTTACCTAAGAGAAACAACTTTTCCCATATCTGCCTGTAACAGAGGTGCTTTTAGCCTCCTGACGACGACGGCCCTCGGTCCCCCTGTGCAGGTGGGGGAACGGAGGCTCCGGGAGCTATGGGACGATCCGCCCAAGGCCAGTGGCAGAGTCAAGAAGCAGCCCGTGCTCCCCATGTGCCAGCAGGGGCCCGCTCCACAGCCCCCAGCAGGCACGTGTGCATCCAAACCACCACCCTGTGCCCTGCTGCCCAGGCACAGCCATCCGAAGAAAGGTGCTTCAGTAGTGCAGGCACTCCCTCAGCCCCGCTGCCTTGCCTTACCCTTCTAAAACCACGTGCTCTTCTGCCTTTTACAGGAAAAAGCCTCTTCCCTAGAAAAGGCCCATACAATGAAAGGCAAACGGGACTGTTTTGGGAATCAGTGAGATTGGTTAGGCACCAAGAATTTTCCCTTTACCCTCTTTCAGCATTTGGAGGTGTTGCTTGTTGCAGCGCAGAACAACACGGGCAAGTTGAAGTGAGAGCTCTGTCGGTTTTAAGTTTCCCTTTCATTTACACAGCCCCTGCCTGCTCAGGCAGCCCACACGTAGAAGCATTTCCCTCAGCCTTTCTCCTGACCTCTGGCTTTAGGGTTTTATTTGTACAAAGCAAACTGAGAGTGAGTCTGTACTTAGGTGCCAAATTGGGGCAGAAGTCGCCACAAAAACATGAATAATGCTCGACATTACCAGAAGTAAATTAAGTCCAACTAAACAAGCCGTGCAAACAGGGTAAACTCACACTGTAAGGTGGACTTTCACACAGAAGGCAGCTATAAACTGAGTGTGGCCTGGAAATCAATCAGCCCCCTGCCTCTGCCTAATGAGACCCTTTTCTTTATTGCATTTTTATAGACTTATAAACCCGACATAGGATGGATTATATGGGCCGCCTGTCTGCCCTGTCCATCTGTCGCTGTGCTGCTGGTGCTCATGCCAGTGGGCTGGGACAGTCAGTAGCAGGGGATGGAGCTTGGGGGAGTATAGAGCTGATTCAGAGACTTTTAAAAAATTAACAGAACACCACCATGCATATGACCTCCTCCTCACCAAAACACCGAATTCCAGCACCACTGCTTTGTAAAAGGGCCTGTAAAGTCAAAGTGAGTCAATAGGAAAACTTGTCCACAAATGCAGCACAAAACTTGAACGGCCTTTGTGTCGGTACTCATGTGAATGTCAGTCCTAATTTATGTTAAAAAGCCAGGCAATTTCTCAGAAATCTAAATGGAACATAATTAGTTAAAAAAACAAGTTATGTCTATTTGGGTAGGATTATTTCAAAGTTCTAGGATAATGACTTCACTTAACATGCATTAAACAAAAGACATTTTTGGAGCTATTCCCGTACAATCAAAGCTTTCCTGTTCACGTAACTCATTTTTGTGATTCTTTATTTTGTCAGTGTTGCTGTAAACAATGTGCTGCCCATGGCAGGGCGGGGAGACAAGAGATTGTTTAAGGAAAAATAGTCATCCCTCCACAGAATTTGGTAGTTACATTTACCAGCTGCATAAGCATTCTGATAAACTGCCAAAAAGGGTCACCATAAAGCAACACTCCTTTAAAGTTTTAATCCCAATTAAAGAAAATTATCTGGACTCTCTCCAGAAACATTTGGGGGGGGGGGGAGAAAGGGGCAAAAGCTTCCGCAGAAGATCAAATGTTGTTGATTATAAATTCATTACCAGCATAGCTGCTAACTTCAGTAAATTAACAAGGAACTTTTATTACATCCAATCAAGCTCTTGTTAAAGATAACAAGTTCTTTTCATTCCTTGTATTTGTATAACAGTCACTTTTCTGGAACTCATCAAAGCTTGTTGTGAATCCATGCCAAAGTACCACTCTCTCTTTTAACAGCTTTAAAAAATAATGAAACCTTATGATCACAGTGAAAAAGCACTGATTATGTTAAAATATTCTGAGATAAAAGATTTGGAATTATAGAGAAAGCTGCTGTAGCATCAGCTAAGAGAGTGATATTCCACAGCAGAAATATCCTAAACTGATGAGTTTTTCACGCCTGTTTTTTATTGCTTTGTTTGTACAGAATAAGCTTAGCTAAACATCCTCTTTATGAAATCTGATAATGTAACAAAGATCCATTATGGTTTCACTTTGGAGCAGGCTTTCACTCAAATATTAATTGCTAAAAGCTATTTTACATAATCTGTTTAACCATATGATTATGTTAGGAGTCTTTCTTTATCAAATAATCACAAGTGGGAGGGAAGAATGCTTTGCTTTGAAGCTCCTCACTAATAATACATTTTATAGCAAGTTACATATTTTCTGAAATATACATCAAAAGCATGTATCTTGGGATAGGTTACTGAACTGAGATCACTTTCTTACATGCCATGATCCAAACGCATATTTTTCATCCGTTTCATTTGTCTGCTGTCCAAGTTTAGTAGCAATGAAAGAAACCTTTCTAGAAAACATGGAAGAAAGTTCCAATACCCACTGAAGTCAACGTCTAGACTTGATTAGTCTAATATGTGATATTTTGGTAGAAAACTTTATATTATCCCTACAAAAAAATATGATAAAAGCATACACAAATGATGAGATTCATCTCTTTAAAAAAAGCAATGCAGAACAGTTTTTCTCAGGCCCACCTAAAAGGAAATAAGAAACCTAATGCAGAATATATTCCTTTTAGGCCTTTAGGTCAAATAAAATAATACCTTTCTATATACAGTAAGAATCTTCCATTTTATATATATACGTTTTGTGGGGTGTTTTTTGGCATAATCAGTAGCTTATTGCTTATTTCTGAGATTCTTTGAAGCATTTTGTTCTAACAAGCTATTTAAGTCGGAGTTTTTACTCAAAGTGCACTCACTTCTTTTGTTTATTTCTTTTCTGTGTCTGTTGGCCAGAATGAAATGCTCATGCACAGAGAGCTGAACATGAGGATGGCCATTTCTTCTCCTCCCAGTAGGATACAAGTTGTATCTGGGCAGCCTTCCATTGTCTGTTGTCCCGGCATAGAAGTGTTTGAAAATCCTCTGCAGAGGCACAGTCCAAAAGTCAAGAGGTGAAGCTGAGAGAGCAGCCACCTGCAGCCTTTTTATATCTGCATAATATCAAGTATGTTCAACTTAAAATGTTCTTGGACAGCTCTAGCATCCTGTAATTATCGTGTAATGCATCCCTCCTCCCTGAAGCAGTCTAAGGTTCATTGGCTCCGCTTAGATAAAAACGGTCATTGTTAATAAGACTAACATTATGTAACATGCTGATAGGAGGCCTACGGAGCAGCACTGTGCTTCGGAGCATAGGCACTGATGTGGCTCAGGAGACCCACGGCTGAAAAGGAAAGACAAAGGAGCTAGAAAGAAGTTGCCTGTAAAAGATGAGGGACTGATGATGGAAAAGGAATCATAGAAGACAAGTGGATTGCGTTCAACAAAAGTTCCTCTGAAAGGACCACAAATTCGACCAGTGTACCAGAAATCGGCACAAATTAGCTATGACTCTTCTTTAATTTATGTTTAAACAAATCTTCTATCACCTAAGTTTGAGGTTACATGGTCTACAACACCAAAAACGTCACTGTCAGCTTTCCTTTTAAAAGCGAAGACTTGCTATAGCAGCAGTAAAGGCTGATGGGCATGCTCCTTCAATTGAAGCCTGTTGCATTTGTTAAAACAAGCAAAATGTCAGAGAAGTAATACTGCCACAGTTTGCACGTAAATAGTACATTGAAGGTTTTTCTCGCAGCAACAGGCAGAAGGAACCACTAGCAAAAACTATGCAACTCCCCAAACTAAATACAATATGAAGATTTGCTTTTTGTTTTAAATACTTAAAATGTAACAGACAATGAACAGAAAATATGAATTAATTAGTTATGTGATGAGATAGGTAACAACACCCATACATATACTTCCACCTCTGAACCACAGATTTTTGGCTGACACAAGATACATAAGCATTCTAAACCTCGTACAAGTCAGAAGCAACAATCTCTCCTACTGGTATTTATCATGTTCAAATTTTGACTGAATTTTGAACTTCTAAATCTGAAAAATGACCTTATTAGTTATGGGAAAAAGTTTCACTCTGGTACTTACAGCAATTCCACATTATTAAATGTAAGCTAAAGCCCCCATGTTGTTTTTCTTCTCCTTTATTGTTTGCTTTGTTTTTATACTTGCCTTTCATCCCATTAAATTCATTGGTCAAATTAGTCACTCTTATCTGTTTTAAGAATCATTTCATAATTAACCAAATGGAAAAAAAAAATCAGGTTGTTTCCAATTCCCTAAAACTCAAATCTTATCCACCCACTCCAACATCTGCAGATGGTAAGCACAGTGTGTCTCCTCATTAATATCAATAAAGCTAGCTGTTAATATCTACATACAATAATCTTTTGATCTATACTGAAACTATTTGTATGGCCTAGTTCTGTGCTCTTTGCTGAGGCCAAACTAACTTTCAAATCAAAGAGAGCTTTGCTCAGTTGAAGCCTACATGGAAAGAGCTCTTCTATTGCTCTTGGCAGTAAGCACACTGGAGGAATCCCAGTAAGAAGCAGCATTGTGTTACGGGGATATATGCCTTTGTATTCAGCTGCTGCATATCCCAGCTCTCTGAGTCAGCCCTGTTTCAGTAAAGCAACTACTGGTAGCAATAGATGAAGAGGTTTTTTGTGGAGCCAACAAAAATACATTTTGGTAGGAACTGGTTAAGTTCTCTTAGAGTTTGAGTCTCTCCTGCCATTTCAGAAGGGACGTAATAAAGCAGCTGTAGAGTGTGAGCGATACTAAGGACTGTCGGTCTCAAGCATTTAAAAAATAAATCAAATTCTCCTTCCCTAAAGAATGAGCCAAATCAAAATACAACCCTTTCTAATCAACCTTGAGCTTTTTTTATCAGATTTTAAGTCTTTGAGGTTTGTGTTTCTGAGGTTTTCTTAAAACAAGGGGCTCAAGAACAGATTTTGAAAATTCAGATGCTTGCAGAATCAAACTACTCTAGCAACTGAAGCTTTAAGAAAAAATACAAAAAAAAATAATAAAATTATTAGCATTAACCATTATAATTCTGTATGTTCTAGATTCTACAGATTTAGAGTTACCTTCCATGCCAGTTGAAGGGCAAAGGAAGGAACATAAATGGTAAGAAAGAAAATCTGTTTTCTGAAAATGGAAGATCTTTTTGTAACATTTATCACTCAGTTGTGTGCATTTCATACATCCGAAGGTTTCATTTTGTACTTACAAAGCCCTGACTACAAGGCCACACACATTAATTCTGCTTTGCATGAGTTATTTTTCTGATAAATAGGCATAGGAAGGTGATTGCTGTTGGTTTAGCTGCCTTAGAGACCTAGCTCCCCCCAGGAATGTTCTTTTGAGGAATGTTGCTAAAACCACTCCAGACAAAAGAGATACAAGAAAATTTGGTTTTCTATGACAAAAGAGTGGTGAATGCATTCATACAGTGAAGGCTGAGCACACTATATTTCATAAGTTGACAGCTATTCCCAGAACATGCAATGAAAATGCAGCTGTTCACTAGGAAAAAAATAACTTTTCTTGCATAAGTAAGGTGTGCCATGATGAAATGAAAGTGTGGTTTTGGGACAAAACCCAGTCTGTGACTAAATACTGGACAAGAGATTTCCTGTACAATTGATAATCTGCAACCAAGAGGCAAGACTTGAAGCAAAAACAACAATAAGCTTTTGAAAATGGATAACAGAATTTGGAGAAAGTCATCAAAATGACTTTCAATAGTCAAAAAAATCAACACCAGCAACTCTTAGATTGAATTTAGTTCATTAAAGCATCAGAAATTTCTACGAACTTTTCTTCAAAAACAAATACCAACCCCAAAAGATAATGCAGTGTCAAGAGCAACCATTTATTCAATGTTAAGAATTTCAAAAGGAAGAGTTCAGGGGCAGATTCTACCTTTTAGGCAGACTCTTATTGCTGCAGCAGGTCACAAGTCTCCAAAGCCCCTAGTTATACTTGCTCCTAGTTTAAACTCATTTTTAGTTATCGCAATATGAGAATATGCAAATCCAGAGTGTCTATACTGTGTGGGTGCTGAGCTGGTTGTTAAGTAAAATGTAAGAAAATGAAACTGCTTGCTGCTATACTTTTTAGTAATCTTCTTATTCATTCACTTACTCACTTATTCCTCCAAGGTAGCATTTGGACCCGGGAGAGAGGCAGCTCTGTGTTTTCAGACTGACATTAGCAAACTCTCAATGGCTGCAGTCCAGCGGAAATTTCCCAAAACCTGCTGGTCATGCAGGATTCCCCATCCATGGGACATAAATTATTGCTCTAAGGCCTGTGGATTTCTCCACAAGCAAGCCCTTTCCAGTCTGGGATCCTTCACTAAGGTGGCAGATGTGTGTTTGGGGATCTTCCTCAAAATTTGTTTTTGCTCTGTAACTGAAATATGCATCTCTAAAAAATTCTGGATTGGAGTTGCATTCTACTTAGAGGAAAGGAAGATTGTTTTCCCTTTTTCAGTTTCACAAGGAACAACAGCTGGAAGTGTACTTACTGAACAGACTAAGACTCACAAATAAAATTACAAGAGGTATGTTCTAGTTACCACAGTAAAATGGGACATAACTTGGCCATTAGGAGAAAAGGCCTGCTTGTTCATTTAAAGTAGAGAAAGGCCTTATCCAAAGATTTTACCAAAGGAATTAAAGCAATGTGATCCCTCAAGTGTGGTTTTAATTGCACAGCCACCAATGGAATAAAGGTGATTCTTACCTCGGGGGGATAATCTCCCTTTATTCCAGTGACTGTGTCTAAGGTGTGACTAAGCATTACTCTGTAATTTTAACAAAAAATAACTCAGACCAGTCTATCCATACCTCTAATACATTATGTGCATTCCTGCTTTCAGTTCATTCCCTGCCAAGCGTCAATACCTAGAACAACCACTTACATTTTTATTATATATAAAACATGCTTATTCAGACATTATCTCCTCAGAACCTAGCTTGCCAGGATATCTGAAGTGTATAAATACAGGTTTTTTTTCCTAAGTTAGAGGCAACATTATGAGTTATTAAAGCGAATAGAAAAAAACTACATTTGATTATTAGTTTTTTCATTATTATACTCTAATGTGCATTGTATTTACCACCAGACCCAGGGAGTATATAAGAAAATGTGTGCTCTTCATTTCAGAAGGCATGCTTATCTAATTCAATTCCAACTAAAAACAGATAACAGAAAATGTCAATTGAAGAAATAAATAAAAAATATTGGCTAATGTGAGGAAAGCAGACTATTTATGAGAACTGATCAGCCACCTGTTTTTATCCACAAGAGGAATTTCTCAGTGCCTCCGTTTTTGCCTCCACTGTCATGAGTTTTCCTGCCCAAGCCTGGCAGGTAGTTGAAAGGCTGGTTATCTTCTCTCTTCCATTGATTTCTAACTGAAATTTCTAACTGAAATCCACCCTGCTTGTGATATTTAATATTCCTACAGCAATTGGTGAAAAAGCAGGATTTTACAGGACTAAAAATGCAAGTGACAGTTAAAAAGCACATGAGGATCCTCTTCTGAATCACTGTCCAGAAGAGCCTACTTTTCTCCCTCAACTATATTACTTCTATCAATCTCTTCTTAGAGAGAATAGCCTAGAAACCCTGTCCTTAAGGAAACTTTTAGTGAGTTAATTCCTCTTTTTTACAAATTCTAACCCAGGAAACAGACATATGTCATCTCCTAGACAGTAACTCTACTCTTACATGCATTTGAAGAATCAGAAGAATCTCCTCTTGAAGAAATATAGTGGATTCTAGGCACAATCAAACATACACGTAGACACGGAGGCACACAAAGGTACACGTAAGGCATATACCTGAGGTGAAACCAAATACAAAATATCCTCTAGTAAAGGTGTCTTGCTGCTAACAAAACAGGAACATAATGCCCGTCCAAAATGACTAACCTGCCTGCCAGTGCCTGTAGTCCTTTGACTCTACTACACCTCAGGACATTGGTACATGGCTGCAAACCTTGGCCAATGGCTCTCAGGGACCTATGGCCAAAGAATAATTTATAGGACTGTACTTATCTTACATGCTGCAAGATCTGTAACATACCCTGCACTTGCAATCTGAAAGTATATGGGAAGCATCAACTCTGAAGCTCTGAAGCATGCTGCAGACCACCTTCACGGCTTATTTCTTTCATCAAATCTTGACAAAAGAGTGCCCAGGTTCCCTTCTGAGCTTCTTATGCCATGGCATAAGCAAGAGGGATTACAATAACACAAATCAAAAGCTTTTCCATTTAACACATTTAAAAAACCGTCATCTGAAAATCCACAAAGCATGCCTACATCCCCCAGGACCACTACTATTTTGAATCCGGGACCAATGTGGTAAGTTTCTGAAGGGAGGGTGTCAAGAGGATGGGGCCAGACTCTTCTCAGTGGTGCCCAGCAACAGGACAAGGATGCCTGGATGCCATCCTGGGTAACATGCTCTAGGGGACCCTGCTTGAGCAGGGCGTTGGATTAGAGGATCTCCAGAGGTCCCTTCCAACCTCAAACAGTCTGTGATTCTGAGGTAAGACTTTTTAATTTTATTAAAAAGAATCCCTCTAGGTTCCCCTTAAAGCTGCCATGTAGCCATTGCCAACAGGGCTAATGTTCTAGAAAGTGCAACATCTAAAACGATGTTCTTAAATTCATGTTTAGAGAGACAAGAACGTTTCATATCCTCTCTTACATTCTGTGGTTATCACTGCTCACAGATTACAGTCAGACCCACTTGTAGGCACCAAACCAAAAATGTACTGAATTCAGAAATTGCCAGCCACCTGCACCATACATTGACTTCAGTTTGTTTTGCAGGCACTCGTTTCAAACAGAAGCTTCCAAAAGATGTCTCCATATGGGCTTCAGTACCAACTGCTGTCATCGGAAAGCCTTCACTTTGGAGTGCTCTTTAAAAGATGAATGTAGAAGAGGCATGGTCCTTCCTCCTTTGAAGTGAATGGATTCTTTGAGGAAACGGGAGTATTAACTGTGATACAGCTACCCTTTTTTTTTTTTTCAAATTCTTTCACAAAGAGATCACTGCTTTTGGGACCCACAGGCCCACATATTATTCACAGACCACACACTGGGAGGAGATGCATTGACCTCAGGTCTGTTACATCATAATTAGCATTACTCCACCCAGGATCTGAATCGTTCGTTTGGATGAAGTTTCAGAAGTTATCAAGAGCAGCCTGCATAATAAGCCATAAACTTGGCCTGATGCAGTTTTGAAAGTCTAAACAGTGCTCAAAGAGTCAAAGAGAGGCCAAATTTTCCTTGTTAGTTGTTGGGTTTTGGTGTTTGTTGGTTGGTTTTTTTTTGTTTGTTTTTTTAAATTTATATTACAGATTCCCCATTTTATTGCTCAGTCCCAAGGAAATGAGACAAAATATGTATCTATACTCATTTATCTCATCTGTCATTTAGAGGAACCATACAAAAATGCCTTCTGGAGACATGGCCTCCTCAATTCTGTACACTGGACGTGAGGCTCTGCCTCACATAAGCAAGAGTACAGTCTCTGTTGCCAGACTCGCAGGGCTCTCCCACTTGTTTTGTACAGCTGAAGCAACATAAAGCAAGTGAGAAAGGACGCAGTGGATCCCTTGAGTGGATGGTTGACAGAGTAAGCCCTTTTACACAACAAATGACTGTCCTCCCCAGGAGAGACTTGTCAGAGGTTGCAATCACCTATATGGATTGAGAGCAGACATAATAATGTAAAAACTCTTTGATCAGTAGAAAGGACTGCAGCCCAGTCTTCAGTGTGCGCTATACTAGACTAAAAGCCAAAGTCCTATTAAGATTGAGGGAACAGAAAAAGACCTGTCTTCCTTGTTCTTCCCTCTTTGGTTGGACTAAGCATAAACCCAACAAGCCTGAGAACTGTGCTTTTGGTTTTTCATTTCTCAAGCTACTTGCACACACAGCCTTTCATGTGTCCACAGGACAAAGGGCAGAAGTAATGGAGAGGGTTAACGGCTTCACTACCGTAGACTGGTGTTAAAGCCAGGGCAGATGTGGGCTTTAATTAGAAAGCAGCTGCGCGTACATAAACCACAGCAATCTTAATCTAGAGAGTGACGGTGTGAATACAGAGCTCTTGCAAAAGCAGATACCTTTAATCTGCATTTGTCCGTGTTTTTAGGGAGAAAGAGCTTCAGCAAAATTTTATCCAAGAGTGCACAGGAGAAGGGAGGGAAACGTATATCTATGTCTAAAAATTAGAGAAGGGCACTAAGAATGTAAACAGAAAAGAATAAAAATAACCACACAAAGATCAAATTACTCAGCACCAAAACAGAACGGCAAAGTTTTCCATTACCTTTCACAGAATTGAGCTTTCTCACTCTGAGCAAGGCTCCAGCTGTTCTTTTGGCTGTCCCTTGGGCATTGATTATGCTCTACACCCTGTGAACCCCCACACAATTGGCATTTATTTCTAGAATATCCCAGACCTGTAGGAACTCAGGTACCCAATTTGCTAGAAATACCACCGAGGAGGAAATCCCGAACATCAAACTCACTCAGCTAATTTTTATCATGGTCCATTGGGTAGAATTTGGAGGTTCCCTTACCAGGAAGCAAACAAGTGCAGAGGAAGCAGTGCTGCCAGACACAGCAAGCACTACGCACTCCCTGCACGTCTGCAGCAAAACCCTGCAGCTGCTCCCTGACAGCACCATAAAATGGAGGTTACTTACACAGGCCCAGAAAGTCCATTAATTCTGAAGCCCACATACTCGTTCATCCTATGTATGTGCCTGAATACTCCTGAGAGAACCATTTTTTGGCACTTCTCTCTATCCAGAGAGGAGTGTTCATGCCCTACACCATCACATGGCCTGCATATGCAGTGTAAAGGGGTGCAATGCACTTTGTGTTGTCAGCTCCTCTCAGCTTTAATCTTCAATGGGATGTGAAGGTAGACAAGAGGGTGGGTGAGCTGGGAATGCATGTATATTGGCAACATATCTCAGATATCTCTGTTGTGATGATTGCCCACATGTAGTCTTACACTTAGGATGCCACCATCCATTAACAATCCACATCCCACCAATGTAGACCACTGGGATGAGAAATCTCCAGCCCTCAAAATGAAAGCGAGGGACAGAAAGAAGGACTATCCTGTCAAGGACTGCAGCAGCCCCAGAAGCTTCTCTAATGGCACATTGCTCCAGCATTAACAGAGAACCATGTGGTGGCTCTGCAAATTACAAGGCTGGAGCCATGCCTCAAGAACCAGAAGGTGAGAGCAGGTAGCTCTCCCTACACTCCTGTAACAGCTCTGACATACCTCATGTCCTCATGTCTTTTTTTTTTTTTTAATCAGAAATTTCCAGAACCACTGAGTTTCCTGTAGTGACTTCTGTGGAAATTGTTATATAAAAATCTAGCTGCTAATAAATATGCATTTGAATAGCTAAAGCTAGGCCACCATTCTCAAAAATTAATTACTTCTTGATATTTTGGTTTACATATGACAGCCGGAGATGGTGCAAGGCTGAGCAGCGAACTGAAGAGGGTTTGCAACATAAAGCCAATATTAATGGTATAAGCCAAAGACAAGGTTGGTAATCTTTCATGTGGAGACTGTGCAGACTGAATATTAAAGGAAAATTAAAATATATAAATAACTGTAGAAAAAATGAGGGATTTTCTTTGCTGCAAACAGTTGTAGAGGAGGAAGCAGAAGAAAAGAGGCATTCAAAGAAAGAAAAAGGGGCAGATGGAAAACAGGAGATAAAACATAACATTGACAGACTGATAGGCTGAAATAATTCAGGATGACAACATTTTGAAATTCATGACAAACACTTGGGGCTACTAGATTGAGTATTTTGTCCCGTGTCTTCATAACTGACTCCAGGCAAACTGCCAGAGCTATGGGGTTTAACCCCAAAAGGCTGTAAGGTATTGTCCCAGGATAGGACAACAAATGGTTCCATACTCTGACATCCTCCTCTAGTAACTGTTTCAAAAAACCAAAAAACACTTACAAAGATTCTTTACAATGACTGAAGTGATACTTTGGCAAAGGAGGACAGTGAGAGACTCCCCCACAAAATGGTTAAGTTGTGGATCTATCGTGTTATCAGTCTTCAAGCCAAATTCTATACACAATTATAAATCTGAGGGGTATGGGGATTTCATGGATTTGGAATTTCTGATGTTTATTGTTACTGAGGTTAACATCGAGCAGAAATCAGCCTTCAGGCCTTCCTTTGTCAAAGATGGATAAATCTGGAAACACCGATCACCTACACGGCTCTTAGCTGGACCACTGCTTCATGAAGGTTATGATTCACCTTCTGGTTGATTTGTGAGTAAGTACCAAATTTCCTTCCTTCCCCAAACAACCCAGTAATGGCTCCTGGCATTTGTGTGCACAGAAAACCAACTAGCAAAGTATTTAATAAACTGTAGCTTCTTCAATTCAACCTGACAGCAGGAAATAGCCACTTTGTGCATCAGTGCTTCAGGGACCAGTTGGCAGCCTCTGACACATCTACCGGCAGACCTTAGAAGTAGTGCAGGAATCACTGGCATAGAGTAATTAATTTGTCAGCTAACTGCAATGCCTCCAAAAGAAATCCTTCCAACCCAATCTTCAGCTATAAAATAATGTGCTGTGGCCATTCCTTAACATCCATACTATGCTGCAGCTACTTTTTCATGCATCTTCTTTTGCATAAAGCACACCGAAGTGGGGAGTGATAGGAAGGTCAGATTTGTTTTGGAAAAGTCCAAAAGCTTTTCTGCAGCACAGTTATTAGTTGGACTGTGAGAAGGCCCAGTGGCAATGATATATAGATAAACATCTGCATTCCTTACATACCACAATCATTTTTGCTTCACGTAGGTCTTCACACTTCCAATGCGGAGCGGACTGTGGATGTGTCAATTAGACACCCGCATTCTCTCTCCCTGTTTGGTGTCAGGTATCCATCTGATAATTTGCTTTTGCACTATGAAGAGCCATGACTGACCTGGTGATCCTCTCTTTAGATTTGGCAAAGCTCTCTTGCACGCTGAGCAAACACTTAGTTCACTCACAATACTATATTAGCTGATTCTGTAGTCAAAAAGTATTCTACTACCTTGGAGCTGCATTGCAAAGATCTCCAACTATTTTATGCACTGTCTACTTAAAAAATAAATAAAGATTGAATTACATTCCTCAGCCCAGGATCCACTTGCACTATACAAATGTAAGTATTTAATTTGGCTTTCCCTGTTTATGTTAGCTTGTTTTAGTTGCTCTGTGTCTTACTCAACCACAAGAATGCAGCATAATTGGACTTATTCAGTACTGTGTCTTTGGCTGCTTTTTGCTCCCCAGAATAAAAAAAAAAAAATTTAAAAAGGTTTTCAAAAGAAGGTCTAAAAGTGTTTTTTGTTCTTTAGTTGTGAAACTAAAAACTAGACAAACAACCAGAAGAAATTTCATACTGAGAGCCTGCAAATAAAGGCAGAGAGTTAAAAAATGAACCGATCGTAGCATTGGTGAAAGGAAGCAGATTGCCAGCCTGGAGAGACTGAAGTTTGCTGCTTACCCTGCAGAATCAGGTTGGAGATTAAAACAGTGCTGTACCCCCTCCAGAACTGTTTTGCCAGCCTGAGTTAGTTTATGGCAGGTACAGGGGAGAAGGAAGAAACCACGTAACAAACAGTGATGGGGTGACCTTCCCTGGGAAGGTTTATTCTACCCTGCAAGAACTGGAAGGTACCAAGTAATGACAAAAATTAGGGAGGATCTTATGTCTCAGGTGTTCTCTGACAGCTTTCTCCTGCCTGCATCCAGAAGCAAGAAGCAGGCACTGGGGTGAATGGGAGCGACCGAGGCTGAGGGGCAGTCTTTGGCCCTGCAGGAGGGAATTGCTACCTGAGCACCAGGCTTTGAAGAAAAGAGGGGGAATCCTGCGGTCCACCATGCAACAGACGGATTAGAGAAATGACCTTGACCTCAGAGATCTTGAAGGGCATCGGTAGAGCTTAAAGGTAGCAGGGACAGGATCTGGGACAAAATGAGAGAAACTGTGACAAATGTTAATTTCGGTGTCTTCCCTTAGATTCACAGCAGTTTAAAGGCACATAAAGCTCTTCTAAAAAGACTTTGAGGATTCCCCAATAGTACAGAGTTTGTCTAGCAAGATAAACTCTGCATAACTGATCATTCACATCCAGTTCCATGTCAAGAATGCCAACAGCTTTTCCGTGCAAAGTGCATGGACAGGGTCGGGGCTGGAATGTGAAGTCCAGCCCTCCCCAGACACAGGGAGCATGCTGAGAGCTGAGGAAGCTTAGGGCAGCCCTGTAGATGTTTTGCCTGTTTCTGTGAAATGTGTTAAGTGAACAACAACCAAAATAAATCTCCACAGGAGGCAGAAAGCAGCAGTACACAAAGCAAGTATAGTTAAATACTCAGAAGTAGCTCTCAGTTTGGAGATTGTTTTAGTTTTCTGATGCCTGATAAAGATGTCCTACCCAGAACCCCCAAATCAGTTGCCATATTTAAAATACTGATTTTCTTCTGCTTCATAATTTACTGAAACTGCAGGAATTTCAGATCTTTACATTTTATAATTCCTTATAATTGGAAATTGGGCTGTACAAGTATTTGAAATGTAAATTTAAGTATTGTTCTAGAGCTTGTTTGTTTATGAACACTGTGAACACAACTGATTTGATACTCATTTTTAATACATGTAAAGCACACGTTGAACTAACAAAATAAGAAATCACCAGAGAGGAACAACATAAAGCAGAGGCACACCCTTTTGAGGCAGAATGCAAAGCAACACCCATCAGTAAAAACTAAACGCTTTGTCACAAATTTTATATCCTAAATATTTCGTAGATGCCATCTACTGGGGAAGTGGGAAAACTAATTAATTGCATACTATTCTCACATACTAAATAAAATAAATTGGGAAACTATTCCTAAAAACTTGTAATTTCTTTATTTATTATGTTAGCTGTTGCATGAAGAAAAGCAAACAAGGTAACCATCTCTTAATCATTTATGATTAGCCAAATAGATATAGGGGAAATGCAGATATGTGAATGTTAAGACCACTGAGACAGCAAACAATGTAGGAATAGCTTTGTTAATTACATCCTCATCACAAAACTGGGAAACTGCTGATATCCTTGAGAAGTACCCCATTTAAACTCAGATACTGGATGCTCCCACACCCAAGGATGTCATGCACTCATTGTTTATACAATGCTGCCCTCTAGTAACTGAAAACCTGTGCACAGGATCCATGAAGGTTTCCCCAGAACACAGATCTTTTCCTTTCAAAAAGTGTTTGTTGTTTTACGCATCTGTGCTTGAAACCACGTTTTAAAGATCTTACTTGGTGAAGTTTCTACACTAGTGGTGTTTCTCCTGGGTACAGAGAAAGTGCAGAACTGGCTACTTGCACCAGTACAAATTAAACTGCATCGTGTTTGGAGAGAGCCACTGCTTTGTAAAGATACATATACCTGACTAATCCTTGCCCCATTACAACACCTTAATACATCACTGAATCTGGCTCCAGCCCTCTGCTTACTTGGCTCTCCATGCTTCCCAAGACCAGGGTAGTGCCTGGACATTTTTTCTAGCACTCCATGTACAGGGCACACGGCAGTTCAAGGCTGGCACTACAAAACCCAACCACAGCAGCCCACAGGCATGGGGTCTGACACATCCGAAGACATTCTGCCAGTCCCACATGTTCCCCTTCTGACTTGGGGTCACTCTGCTGCTAACTCAATCCACTTGAGAATTGAGATGCCAATAAAATAAATATTCATTGAAATTAAAAATTAAATCAGTAAGTTTAAGGGCTGTTCTAAAACAGATATTTATAATTTGTTTTTTCTTTGACCTGGTAAAACACATTAAAATTCCCCAGCTCTGTGTTAATACTCAGGCCTTGGCTATCAAAGCATTTAAGCATATGCTTATCTGCACCGTGCAGTGCTGTGAACAATACCACTGAAGTCAGCATGAGTTACAGATATACTCAGAGACTTTTCTGAATGCCTGGCCTAAACAGAAGTTAAGATTCTGATCTCTAATTGAGTTGAAAGCCACTGAAAAAGGTTGTCATTTAGAAAATCTTGTTCTAATTATAACAAAGCCAAACTGGCTCCAGACCTAAATTGGAGAGAGACATAATTAAATATTTTGATTAAATGGCCTCCATGATTACAAAAAAAGTAAACAAATACAAGTTTTCTGTTGTTTGTTTGTTTGTTAAAAAAAAAAAAAAAGCCATCTCAGGGAAAGCACTGGAAATGCTGCCAAAAAAATGAAGGTGGGCTGGCAGCCACTTGGCTAAGGGAGGCTCTTCAGCTCCCTATAAGACCAAATTATTCTTTGAAATAATGCAGAATTGGAAAGCCAGAGCAAAGTAAAGGTTAGGCATCTGTAGAAACATACTCCAAAAGGCAAGGAAAGTTATATTTTACAGAGTATACTCCCTGAGGACCTAGCAAAAGATCACTGCTGTCTTCCAAATTGAGCAGAATTGAAAAAGCATTGGGAGGGAGACATCAGGAAGATGTCTGACTCTCCACTCCCCTCCCTCCCCTTACCCCACGCCGAATCAGACTTCCACTGGCCATAGCATCCAGAGCCCAGGCAATTCAAGACGGCCATGCTGACCCCTACATCCTTCTCCCCCTTTCTTTTCACCAGGGCACATGGGGAGAGGGTAAAGAGAAAAAAGAAAGGCATGTTTGCACTAGAAAATCTCAACTGCAGATTTGATGAAGCTTTTGTACTGCCCAAACAGCACATTTGATGATTAAATACCAAGTATGAAAAAAACATAGAAGCGGAGAAGGCATGCTAATTTCATTTTACAGTGAACTGCAACATCACATCTGCTGAGAACTTTGTATTAAACTCAGAGCATTTCCACTAACCTTTTCCCCATAATTTTAAACCTTGGAAGGGGTTTAAAAGCAACACTACTGAAAAGCACGGTGCTGTAGTGGAAAAATGTGTTACATGGAACAGATCCTCCACCTCTGTTTGTCCATGAAAATATTCTTTTCCATTAACCATAACACAGGAATCCTGCACCACTGTCTTTGAGGCTGATTATGAGGAACTGCTTTTAAATACTACTTTTGGGCCTTTTTGAACCGGTGGGACATTCTTAAAATACCGTCAAATTATTTTCCTTCTTTAAAACTAATAACAACACTTTAAAATATGTTCAGCTTCTTGTCCACACCCAGTTTGTTGACAGGTCGTAATTAGATCCACCAGGGATTCATACTGAATAATTTCTCAGTGTCTTATAACCAAGAACTGTCAAACAGCAGAGTTAAACCTTGGGTATCATTCTACAAGCCTCAGGCAGAATACTTACTGTAGTCATAAGAATTTTTCTTGAGAAAAGACCAAGGGATTAAACTGTTGAAGAAAAAGAATAATTTTACGAAAACCTGCCGGCCAGTTTACACATCAGATAAGCTGGTGTTGGAAGCAGCAGACTATTGGGAGAGGAATGTAAGACCTAGCGTACTCAGCCAGACTGATTCAACCACTGCAAAATCTTGTCTCTGGAAATCAAAACTTTGCACGCACAGGGAGAAACAGAGCCCTAGGACTGGAGCAAGGCCATAGGCCCTCTCATATGGAAATTACACTTTATCAGAATTACACTTTATCAAAAGAATGGTTAAATATACTCCTAATATAGCACTAAATATAGCCCTACCACAATGCAACCTTATCTCCAGGTACATGTTTCTGTGCTTTCCTGAGTCGAGGTATTAAAGAACACAGGCTTTCCTACAGCTGTTCCTACCTAGACCAAGAAATACAAAATTTCAAGGCTACGTGTAGCCACAGAAGATGCCTGACTTCTTCACTTACAGGAAAAACACCACGAGCTGATCAAAATGCCACTGCTGTGGAGAGCTCAGACACATAGCAATGAGCTCTGAGAGACAGAAAAGGTAGCAACGAGTCTCTGAGGTGAAAGAAAATTTTGGAATGATGGTACACAACGTGAAACCTCACTGGCATTGAATTTTTTGTTCTTTTTCAGGGTTTTTTAACTGTTCTTGGACACTTTCAAATTCTCCCAGTTTCAACACGTACCAGAAGCAAGCCATGCACTGAAGGAAAGCACAGGCTTGGACTCCAGTCTAGGGCCTGACCTATTCTTCCCGTACAGCTCTTCACAAGACATTTAACTTCTCTACTCCATTTCTTCTTCATTATAAAATTGCTACCCTAACTCAAAGGGCTGCTGCGGTACTACTTTGTTATGCACACTTTCCCGGTGTGTTTAGATAGTCTGACTGCAGGCAGTAGAGATATAACAAGTATGTTTAAACAAGAGAAACCTCTTAAGCCATCCTAGAACAGAATCACCACACTGGAGGTGGAAAATGATGGTGAGAGAAGGGAACGGCAATAAAGCAACTGCAATGGCAACATTTCCCCCCAGTTAACGTATCAGACAGAATGACGCTTCTGGGCTTCCAGCTGCAACTGACTTCTAACAGAAACTTTCAAGTCAAATCAAGTCCAACAGAAAGCCCAAACTCCTTTCACGTAAGTCCATGCATTTAGAAACAGAGCTAATCCCAACTACGAGATAATGTTTCTCATTTTCACCAATGTAAATCCCAGCTTAGAAAAGGATATGCTAATCATCTAACTCTACTGATCTGATAGGACTAAGTTCAGAAAGGCTGGGTAAAAGTGCTAGAGCTATTCTGAATCACAGTCGTACTATGCAGCAGAATTAGGATCATTTTGCTCACTATTTTCCCTAACATTCACAATAAAATTTTTGGGAATGGAGTTGTTAGAACCCCGGAATTAGCTGCTCTGGAGTGTTCTGATAAAAACTACTGTATATAAAAAACTGAACAAATATTGAATGCTTCACAGCATGGCAATAACCGTGATTTTAGTGGTTGTTAGTATCAATTTCTTACTATACTCTCACTTTGCTGAGGCAAATCTGCAATGCTCAGGCCAAGCAGATGCAGAATGTATCAAATTAGTACCTTAGGGCAATGAATGCAATAAGATGTTTCATTATAAACTCGGGGAAGCAAACTATATCCTTGACATACTCCGCTCCCAGACATTGCTGAGGCAATTGATTCCTTTATGTCTCATGTGAGGATCACCAGAGAAAATCTCTGGAGCTAGTCATTAATCACTCAAAGCATAGCACAGAGTCAGAATTTTTGAACTGATGCCAAAAGCAGTTGTGGAGATTTGCAGTGATGACTGATGAGCAACTAAGTGCCTGGAGGGAGGGAAGGGTTTTGGCTTTCCTGTGGTTTGGGTTTTTTAATTTTCTTTTTCACTGATTGTGACAGAATCCTTATAGGGATCTCGCAAAATCTGTCAGTTGGCCCTCTGAAGAAAAGAAAATAAATTTTACAGAGAGCTTAAATAATGTCGGGACCTTTCCTGTAGTTATACAGGATTAGACTTACCCACCCCAAAAGTAGGTTTCCAACTAATCAAGGTAACCAAGACACAGGACAAGAGAATGGGCCTGGAACGCACCAGGGTGGGATTAGATGCAACAAGAATGCACTTGGCAAGGGAGATTGGGATTAAAAGTGAGTTTTAAACACAGAGGAAATGTCCCAGACAGTAGGGTAGAAAGGCAGAAAGTGGAGAGAAGAAACAAGAGGAACGTGAAGAGCTTCTGGTAGGTAACAGAAAGTGTCTGCATCCAATTAACTTTAGCTAGAATGGCAGAAATACGACGTAGCAAACCCTCGTGGTTCAGTTGTAACGTACAGGAAGGGGCCTTTTTTTCAGGCTTCTGTCATAATGGAGGTATTTGGCACCTTTCTGCACACTGCCCAGATAAACAGTGCTAGCTATGGATCACTGTACCAAAACAAAGAAAAAGACAATTGCAGCAATCATATCCATTAACCTCAGGTTGCCCTATGCTATCAAACCCAGGCCCTTACCTTTGAAATGATTCAGCTAGAAATATCCTTCACGGCACTGATATGTATTCTTATGATATGCCCTGGGACACTACTGCTGCCATCGAGGACTTACCAGAAGGAAAAAAAATATCTGTATGAATAATAATGCGCACTGGAATCACTGGAATTCCAACCAGAAGTTCATTTAGCACATAATACTAAGCAATAGATTATCTCAAGATTCAATGGATCTTAGGTTTAGGTTTTTAGATTGTCATTTTCTAAACTAATGTGTCTGAATTGCCACTTCATATCAAACAAAGCACTGTGAAAGGCATTACAGAAGGAGAGGTTGATTCTATACCTTAAATGAAATGAGAAAAATCTTTTAAATACCCCAAGGAGCTATCAATTGCTTTGATTCAATACATCTGGTTTAACCCTGCATTGATAAACTTTGTTAAAAATATTTTGTTGTTGACTTGGTGATAACATGGTAAAAGCCATGAAAATTGGTGTGAATGCTGGTAATTTTTTCAATTCTAAATTAGAAAAAAAAAAAAAAAGAATTTCAGAAAAAAACTCAAGGTTTATTCACTTTCTCTCTTTTTTATAACATGGAACTTTCCATGTTATTTTGTAAGAAAAAGAAACACATCACATGTTGGGCAGTTAAATCTACCTTGTCATTGAAGAAGTGGGATTATGCCCTTAACTGTTTCAAACAATAACTTATGGTTGTGCTCTGAACACTACTTTATCTGATTTAACAAAGGATTGATGTAAACTACACGTATTCAGCACAACCACTCAGATTTCAAAAGGTTCTGGTGAACAGAAGATAGCTTACCCTTGTAGCTACTACACTGAGCGTTTCATTTCCAGCATTTCATGACAGCATAATACATTATTTTATTCTCAAGGCCATTAATTATTTCACCATTAACAGACATTTTCAGCAGATCTTCTCCAAGTTTATGACTTTAATAAGGACCACATCCAGCACCCTGAATCAAATTTTTTCCTATTGATTTCAATGGAAGCAGGATTTGGTCAATGTTCCCTCGTGTAATTAAAACAAGGATTTTCTCCACCCTATTAGCTAAGATATTTTTTTAACTTAATGATTAGCTTGCTTTGACTTTTAAAAGCCCTTGTGTAAGTTTTGTTCTTTTTTAACTCCAACTAAGTTCATCCTTACAGTTCTCATGCTGTACTGTAAGATACTGTACCCTTCCCACCGATTCTATGAGGACTGCCATGTGAGGCCTGTTTATTTCAAGTCATGGTTAGTTTTGGGTAATACAAAATGTCTTTTTTGTACCAACTCTAGCACTGTCATTAAAAGATAATAATCTGTCAATCCACTGGGAATTTTCCTACTTCAGTGAGTTACATGTGCACCACTTTGAAGTTCATGCTCCAAAGAGTTCCCTGAACACCAGACTGGCTAATAGGAAAACCAGCTGGTGACATCCTGCCCCAGTGAAGTGTGTAAAACATTTGCTTGCATTTCACAGTTTGTTTTGCTCGACAAGATTCTCTAGTGGAGTTCTCATTTACAGCCACACTGGTCTGGTCAGCCAATTGCAGTGGTAGGAACGGGACTTTGTTTCTCCAGATCAGCCACCACCTTCAGGCAAGAACATTCATATATCACTGGATGCAGAAATCCAAATCCTGATGTGCTCACAGACACACTGGCAGCTGGTTTACTGCTCACACTTGCCTATACGACAGGCTCACAGCAGCAGCCTTGGTGGGACAGCACTGGTTCCAGTTACTTCTTTCCAGGGAAGGGAAAAATGAAAGACAGCTCTTAGGTTACAGAGCGCTCAAGTCGTGTGATATTAAGGAAACAACTGAACTGAAGAAAAGAAGATGAGCATCCAACCATTTAGCTCTCACGAGTGTATTAGATATTTTAGAGGTATAATGATATAAAGCATCCCATTGAGCAGAAAGAGATCTACTTGATCCATACATCTATTTGATAGGCACCATAAGCACCCACGTTTCACTCTAAAAATGATGAATGTATGCTACCGTCTTTGCTTCCATGCCAAACCACCCATCTGTTCTCTGCTCAGAAATCTGTCATACTTCTTTTCTTTTCACTTTTGCCCTATGTTATATTTAAGTTAAAAAATATAAAAATAAGCATTATCTCATATGTATAATTTATATTCTAAGCTCTCAGCACTAATGAAATTCAACAGAGAGAATGGCTCAGCATACTAAGTTTCCCATTGTTCGAGACAAAGCACGGCTTTATTGTGTTGCATTAGCAACCTCTTTATAAAAAGGAAGGACAAAGAGTGTTTGAATTAATGACCTCATTTGTAGAAAATAAAATCTCCTTTTTTAATGCATAGCTCATCTACTAACACACAGATACTAGCCTCTAATGGTAGCCTTATGCTGAAGTATCACTAGCAGCGTACCACATGTGATGAATTACCCACTAGCTGCCATTATTATTGACTTTAGGTTTTATTAACTTACTAAAAAGGTGACTATACATTTTTTTGTATTATCACTTGCTGCTTCAAAGACAGGAACAGGTTTGCATTAGGGCTTTTTAGGAGATTCATAATCAGACTTCTTGAGCTTACCATTACATTTATGAGATAAAATACACCAATATGAAGTATGTGTGAGTAATTACTGCTATTTGGCTGGGAGTGGATGCTATACCATGAAAGTCATAATTATTTAGGCCATAATTTCTAATACTCTACATTTAGTTTTGGTCAGCGGAAGCACTTCAGAGACTGGCTGTTGGCATATAAATACAACGATGACCAGTCTACTTCGGGCAGTGTCTGCTCTTCTAGCTTCTGTAACACTTCAGATCAGAACAGTCAGAACTGCAGATACACCAAAAGATCTGATAAATGCATGTTTTTCTCCAAAGCACCTGCAAAAGAGAAGGTCACAGCCAGGCATTCTCTGCCCTTGTAAATGTGCAACTTAACTACCTCTGTATTTTCATAGGACAAATGCCTAACTCCTTAGCCCCAGAGAACTTCATTGTAGTGTGAAACGACAGCAACTAGCATATATTAAATATATTCCCATGCACACAGCATTTGCAAGATAAAATGCTGAGATATTCTTAAAGAAGTATAGCTTAATGGCTTGTCCTTTAACGTGGACAGTCCTACCAGAATGATCACACATCTCTGCGGCTGAAGCACATTATACATGTTGTTCTCCTTATGATGCCATTATTGTTTGGCATGACTTGACAATCTGATGGCAAAACAAAAGCACACTGAAGTAAGGGCAATATCCAGCCTTTTTTCTCAGATGCATAATTGTTTTCCAAAGCAGCAGCTTCTCATAACCCAGTCCCATGTGGCTGAACCTAACCCAGATATAGCACTGAAAGCTCTTTCCCTTTTCAGTGACAGTACAAAGAAAACCGGGGACTAGCTCCTAGCCCATGCTCTGGCAGCTTCAACACTGACCTAAATAGGTTACTGAGGATTACTTTTGGCACTATTTGGGAAACTTAACTGGCTTCAAGCCAATGTACCCAGCTTTGTGCCAACTGCTTCTTGTTCTCTTCTAAATCAGGGAAGTAACATTAAAAAGTGCCAGGGAGCAAGCTGAGGGTTGGGGTTGAAGGATGCTACACTCTAGCGATCTGTGTAAGCACAGGGAATCCATAGGGGCCACCTCTATAGACCAGAACAACCTGGAGCAGTCCTTAGGCTCCTGTCATTTGTTCTGGGCACAGCACAGAGACACCAGTGTCTCCTCCGAGGCTGTGACAAACACTCTGGCAATTCTTGAAATTTTGTCCTTAAGTCACTGCTTGCAGAAAAATTCTCAAAGTGTTACAGCATCCTTTCTTCTGCAAAACGTTACCTGAAATCTTTTTCACTCTGTGGGACTACAAATGGCTTAAAGGAGGAATTTAGCATACATCCCATACAAGTCAGAGGTTTTCAGAAATTAGAACTGTGCAATTTCCAAGACCTCTGCAAAACATCAGCTTGCCTGACTGCTTTGAAATTTATGAAGTGTGGCACTGCTACAAAATAGTCTCACTACATCACACATGTTGCAGTTGAAAAGAACTTTTTTGGTCGTTTTTCCTCTCCAGTCTCCTGTTGCAGAACTTTCTTCTATGCTGAACTCCGAAGGGTTAACTGGCATTGAGTGGAGGAGGGGGAAATCAGAGGTCAGCTCATGTTCTGATACCAGTGAACTCACAAGTTACTCCTTAAGCATGTGGTTTCATCGTAGGTTCTTCCTGCCAGCAATTTCTCACTTTAATCATACACCCACAGCAACCCAGATCTTTAAATTCAGCAATTCTTTCTCAGGTTTCAGCAAGTCATTGGCAGCCTGAGCTATTTTTGGGATATTTTCTCTACTGCAGATGCAGCTTAGGAAAACGCAGGGAGCATGCTAAAGACCTGCAGCTATTTGCCTTGTACAATTTGCTCATTTCTCTTTATTTCTCTGTTTTCCTGCACTGATCACTTAAAGGACAATCTCTCTTGCAAACAAAATCCCCGGAGCCTGATTAGAGGGACTGAAGGCTCCCAGACACGGATTGCCTGCCAGCCACAGCACGGTAAGGACATGGACACTTTTGGCTAGCCTTGCATTGCAGTTTTTTAAGCTTTGCTGAACGTTTATTTGTGTCCATCGCTTCCAAATCAACACTGCTGGCATGGCAGGCAGTCTCCAGCTCCTGGTCTCCATTTTCATTCCCTAAAATCCTCAGCACTTGTAAGTAACACATTTATACTCACCGTCTCTTTGTGTGTTCTAGAAATCAGTGACTGACACTAATTTTGATCAGTGCCAGGGGTTGTTTGTTTTACTTACATTTTAGCATCTTTTAGAGATCTGTAATTTTTAATCCTGACTGAAACTGTGGGTATTTCTATTGCCTGATCTTCCCTATTTTAGGTATATTGTTAGTCTCATTATTTAGCTCAGCAAATAATTCAAATCAGGGACTTGTTTTATGTACTGCCGATGGAAACATTATAAAAAGACCTGCTATTGTTGGTTTACAATTATATACATATCTTCTCTTGTGCACAGGCTCTGCTATAATACCTTAAAGCTGCCACATAGCAGTGTGCTAACATTACAAAGACAAATATGCTGTAAAACCAATGCAGCAGACTGAGTTGTACTAAAAATGAATCGGTTTTATCATGCAGTTCTTCCTACACAGGCTCACAGAAATGCATGAAGTAAGCTCTGCAAGAATGGTGAGATTCCCGTTTTACAGGACATACTGTTTTATAGAAGTACTTCTAAGAATATTTTACTTATACATACTACTGCAGGAAGATTAACACAGTTCTTTTCTAATGAACGTACAAACCAAATTTTGGGAATTTGTGGTAACAGAAACTGGAGAAGGGATTCTTCTGGTCCTTTCCTGTACTTGAGGCTTCTCAGAGAAACTGAATTGTTTTATCCTTTCAGGATTACTGGTATGATGATTGCAAAAAGAAAAACCTCCTGAGGGTTTAATGTACAGCATCCAAATCTTTGACTACAACTTGGTGTCTGTTGTTCTGCTGAGAGGTTTTAGAAAGCCTGACTTTGCACTTGAGGTAAGGAGGCCTTCAGATAGAGGAAGCAATCAGAAGCTATCTGTATCTGCTGCCAGGACAGGCAAGAACACACTGGACAAATGTAGCCCCATTCTTGCCTATGAAAATGCTTTGGTATTACAGTCTGCAGAAGAAGCAAAAGTTAGCACATCCTCCCAAACAATATTTTAGGAGTTAATTCAATCTTTACCTTTCTCCAAGGGAGAATTTTTTGTTCATTTTCCAGCCTGCAAATGTTATTTGACTGATTTAGAAAACTGATTGGAGGGATGTGGGAAACATGCACAAGTGGACTGAGGGCACTATGTTCAGCAACAAAGACCTTCAGACACTGGATTCTTATTTAAGGCTTAATTTTCAGCATTGGAAAAGTTACCATGTCGATATGCAAAGAATTAAACAAACAAACAAATGAAAGATAGCAAAGCCATGCAGAATATAATGACTTAGAACACAGAGCGCTAGAAGCCAAAAGCGAAAACTCCAGCTGGTATCGGTATGTTTTGGATCAGGCTCTGGAAGTGGTATTTTTGCTTCCAAAAGCCTCTCGTCAGTTTTGATAGACAGTTTTCTCTGATACTACGTTCTCTCTGAGCATCAGACTGATCTCTGAGCCCGACTCTCTCCTCCCACTGGCGGATCTCAGTCTCAGTGCCACTGAAGTCACTGATACTAAATCAGTCTGATGAGACAGACGAATCAATCCCTTAGTCCTCAGTTCCATTTTGTACTTGATCCCAAACGTTAGCACTCAGCTTGCTGGCAAACTTGAGACTTGATGCATTTCACAGAGACGACAGGCAGAAAACGGTGATTACAGCTGGATGTGCTTTTGCTAAAGGTTAGCAAAGCATTTGATTGTTTACTGTTAAGAGAGGAACTGCTATGTCATTAGACGGGATGCAGGGCATGCATGTAAATCTAGATCCCGTATTTCTCTTCCAAAAAAAGTTACTCTAAGCACAAATAGAAGTCTACTGACAGGACAAGTCTGTGCAGAATTTAATGTTTTTCAGCAACATAAAACTCATTATAGTGATGCACCTCCACAGATAACAATTCAAGTGCTGCTTGTTTGGGATCACTTTAGAAAACGTCATACTAAATTATGCTGTTGGAAAAAATATTAGAAACACAATGAATGTTGGAAAGGAAGTAATATAAATAATGAAAAAGTAGATGCCATCTAGGATATATAAACTTCTTATTTTTGAAACAAACTGTTGCATACAGGAGCTCTCTGGAAGTTGAAAACCCCAGCTTCGTTAGATAAGGAATAGAGGTTAATGGGATCAGCAACTCTCCAGATGTTCAAAACTGAGCCCACACTCATGCTGTGCTGCTACGTTCATTTTGGCTCCCCACAGACTCCTGCACAGCCCTTCCACACAAAATCTTCAGACTAGGACCAGGAATAGCAGCCACCTCAGCTAGGAGCAGAGGCCAATGCTGTTGCTGGTGTGTGACAGGGGTACCACTTTCGGTATGCAGGCCTTGTCCCTGAAAAGACAGACGTGGCTCCTCTTGTAGAGGGAGCAGTGGAGCAGAAGAGAGGCTGACTGGAAGAAATGATAGAAATCACCTCCTGATCAGGTGGAGGTGCTGTTGAAACTCTGCAGGTAGCACCCATTGCCCACACAGCTCCTAGCCCAGGTAACAGCATGTACATCTCCGTGTCCACATTCTCCTGGCTGAGGCCCTGCCTCATGCTCTTAGAAAAAAGAGCACTGAATGGCTTGCACTCCCTCCTGGGGCTTGTGAAATCTGGAAAAGCTAGGAGAAGACAGCAGCTCTCTGTGCTGGTTTTTTTTTTGGTGCATATACATTAAATCAGCCACACACAAGATACTAAAGATTAACTGACTCTGTAAATGTACTAATTTATAATTCAGCAGCAGCAATGATGCCAGGCACTCCATAACTCAGATTTGATGGTCTTTGCCTAGAGAAAAGTATATACAAAGGGCTAATGGATATCAATAAGGGCAGTGGCTAAAGTGGAACACATGCTGATTTACAGTAGAACTTGTTCTAGAGGCTGAACATGAGTCAAAAGCATAATTATTCCTTCACTTGAACAATCACAGAATCAGGTCCCTCCAATTTTAATGACATCCTCAGACATACACTACAGTTACTATAAATCAGTTATTGTGCATGAGAACAGTCATGGTAATTAGTGAGTTATATTCTCTTCACCTGACTTTTTTTAACTTCATTGTTTCCAATTTTAGCTGAAAATTCAGGGGAAAAAATTAATCCTGCACTACTCATAAATAGACTCCAAGTACCTTTAACTCTCAGTGGCTCCAGTGACATGCAGTAACTTTCTACACTGCAACAACCTGATGAGACGGCTGAGCCCTTCAGGAAAATAGAAGGAACAGTCTCACTCTTCCTGGCTGTTACTTTGCACCTGACTGATTCTACTAAATCTGGTTGAGGGACTGGTTTCAAAGAGCAAAAAGTGAATAGTACAAGAATATATTTACAGTGTGCCACTAAAGATAAAGACGCCAGAGGCAGGATTGCACTGACGCCACCCTATAAGTATGACTGAGTCCCTATTTGGGATACTATAAAGTTCTTGTCACCCACATTCCAGAAAGATGAAAACCTCTCATAACAATGAGCTGGGACTATTAGTGCTTTTGGTAAAGATACCAGCAGGGAAATGAATTATTTAAGATGTATAACAATGTTGGCCCAAGAACAAACAGACATAAATCAACCATTACGACTAGAATTAGGACAATACACTGCAGCAGTGAGATGAGAGCAAGAATCCTATCTATCTTTTTTAAGATGGAGCATGACCAATTACCAAGAGCACTGTATGTTTTTGCAAGTTGCTACAACGCTACAATCACTCCAGGACTGTTTCCTATGGTTACTGCGATACCCTTGATTCATGTCAATATAAAGGAGATTAAGAATCAATGCCTGGATGCAATGCCTGGACAAACGGGCAGGTGCTACAATTTATTTTAATAGATGTTGCTCCTTTTGACATCACATGTATTTCCATACAAAGACTAAGGTAACACTGGTGTGGTAACATCAACCTCTTTAAGACACACAAACGGAACTAGCACTTTGAGTTAGAGAGGGATGAATGGAGCTAACTTAGTTCATGTTGATATTCTGAAGAATGCAAGAAATCTGTTAAGAGACTGCACAGATCAGGGTATACTGAATGCATTTTATGCGTAAACAAATACTGAAAATTAATTTCACGTTGAGATTTTTCCTCTTTTGCTCAAAAGCCAACCAGCTAGCCCACCAGCCTGTCCTCACTGTGGAGGGAGGGGAAGACTGAGAGCATGAGACCCGTACTTCCCCAAACCAAAATTAAATTGCATGCCACATGGATGAGAGAGAGAAACTGTAGTATAGATCTGGACTGATAATACTGGTTGGTGCCAAAGCAACAGACCTTAAGCAACAGGGCTTAAATTTTTGGCCAAACCAGGTCAGAGCATCATAGCTCAGTTGCTGTGTAAATACTACGGCTGCCATACAGACTGCAGTAGTTAGACTTGGGCACTTCAGAAGTCTTTATGCAGACTGCAGTATCAATAAAGAGAAGGCTCTAAGCAGCCTTCAACACAAATCGGCATTTCTCTTGCAGTTAACCTTCAAGTTAACCTTCAGAAATGGATGTCTGTTCTTTACAAACTAACTTTTGAAAGGTATCCTTGCACAATTTATAACTGAAATTCTACCCCTAAAACTGGAATCAGTCACTGCAAATTCCACAATATTCAAGTACTTATATTATCTTGAGACTGCACGGCGGTGAGCTCCCACAGCAGCAATAGGGAGTACAATATATCAAAGAGATCCATTTAAAAATTGCATGTCCAAGGCTACATAAAACAAAGCTACAAGAAACAGTTCATCTGCAGTCACTGGGCAATTTTACACAGAATTTTGCACAGAAAATAAATAAATCCACTGGATGAGAAGACTAGATCTCTGGCATTAAAAATACTTAAATTGTTGCCATGAAATAAAAAAACATTGTTGAAATAGGTAAGCTGAATACTTTTAAATGTTACCTGTATAAAGACTTAGTTGAATCTTAAAACTTAAAAATAATATTGCTTAAAACTAGTTAGGAAAACAAACAGTTGTCATTACAGCTTCATGAATTCAGTGATAATGCTTTGCAGACTGCAGGATAGTCACCATCTCTGATACAGTCTTCTGTATTTCTAAACACTGGCTCCAGTTAAACACAGCTGTGAAAGACTCCTTAACTTCCCCATCACATCTGTTAACCTTTCTTTAGTCAGCTCTGGTGGACATTTCTTTAACTTTGCTGATTCTTGATTGACTTTGGTTTTAGTACATATGATGATCAGGCCAGCAATCCTAAGGAGAACTATTAGCAAAGGCATCTAAAAATGTGCTCATTCTTGAAAATTCAAGCCTAAACCAGTAAGGCAAGTCACCAGCAGATACAAATGACATACTGCAGATCCTAACTCCAACCTCTCCTGGTTAGGTAACACCATTTCCTCTACCACCACCTGTTAGAGACCACAGCCACTAACTTTATCTAAAGCTAGATACAGTATACAAACTCAAAGAATACAATATTTGAATGCACCAACCATCTACTAAATGTAAATATCACTCTTAACAAGGATAAAAATGCAGGTAAAATTCTGTTCTCACAAACACTGTCTCACATTTACCCTGAACAGGTTATGATGTGACCTTATGTTGATGCCAGACACAGTATTCACCTTTCAGTCCTCAAAAGCCAAAGGCATAAAAAGGTTCAAATGAAACATTTTTCTGTTTGCAAAGGAAAAACAACAGGCCTCAGCTGGAAAAGAGGAAAGAGATTATTACCGTTAAGTATGATAAGGCCTTCAGATATGACAGTGATCTAGTCATATATATATATATATCTCTAGTAATTCGACCACTTTAGCGTTAGATGGAAACAAGCAATATTTCAGCCCTGCAGAGCATGCTGATAGCACACAAGCTTCAAATTTAGTCCTTTCACATAGTTTGTCTGTGCTGGTATTATTAATAGGCACACTAAAATGGGAACTTCACCCTGGCTCAGCTTTGACTCACTGAATGGCCTTGGGCATCACATAACCTCTGTCTCCAGTTCTCTATCTACATAATGTGTTTGTCTATCTAGTGACTTTACAGAATCACGGGGAAAACAAATGAGCCACTTCACAGAGTTTTTAGATTGCAGTACACTGGCCTCCTGTATAATCTCCATGCATTTTTATAAAGCCTTCCCTGAATTTTAACACAAACTTAGCTTTTTCATCAAGGCAACCAAACTGTTTAAACAGAAGGAGGAACTATTTTAAACTTCCAAATTAAGTCTCCTAAGATTAGTAACTTGTAGTAAGAAAATGGAACCAGAGCTGCACAAAGCTTGGAGTCTCACAGTCCCAAATATCTTTATTTGGTGATGCTTATAAAGAACATCTTCACTGTCCAGGGGAAAGGGAAGACAGAAGGAATCTTCGTTTCCCACCTTGAGATGAAATAACAGATAACATGGACAGTATAATCTGCACTGTTCCTGGGCATACCAGATGGAAGAATCTGTCAAACACTCTCAGTTATGAAACTGCCAGTGACAAGAGCTATATTATTTTGGAATCTGAACTGGCTCTGAGTGCAGGACAATCAGATTCACTTGACTGCACCAGAGGACATAAATCCTCAGTGTAGCTGAGATGATTTGCCTAAACGTAATTGAGTTAGTTATAAACTTAGTTACATATTTTCCCATTTTCCACTAAAACTATTCAATTTCTTTAGTCTTCTGTACATTGTGACTTTCTGCTCTGAGTTTGGCCCTCTCTGTCTTAGAAAAAGACCCCTTCCCCACAAGGAATGCCCTCAGGGGACTTTTAAGACACTGACATACAGTACTCAAATGTTCATTAATTTTTAATGTGAGCTTGAAGTAGATGCAAAAATAAATTATAGAGTCATCTGATACCAATTTAAAATGGAAAGATGGACAAAGCAAGCACAAAAATTGCCAACAGTTGTGTAGTTCAACAGTGACGCCAGGAGATAATCTCCACGCTGCAGCTTTACAAAGCCCAGGCATTGGGCTAACCCCTGCTGCCTCCATGGGTACTGAGGACTGAACCTCGTCAAGGCGGTATTCTTTGGATGCTCACTCATCCACCATTTTCTTATTTTTTTCTTATGACTTGGTTTCCTCTTTAATTGCATTAGGGTCTAGATCCAAAAGGAACGAACAGCAAAGTAAAAGGATATTTGTAACCATGGGATACCTGAGACGTATGTTGAACAGTGGTACTTTTAATAACTGAGCTGTGAATTGTGTCCCAAATTCACGTCCTCTCAACTATGCCAACCTGCAGCATGGCTCTCGAGACAGCACAGGGAATGGTCAATGCTGTTCTGTTTCTAATTGTGTCACTACAAAGCAGTGAGAAACAATAGTGCATCACCCAAATAGGGCTGCATGTAGGTATGTATGAAAACATAACAGATGCCTGGAATTGGAAGCGCCTAGTCCATTCCAAAGAAAAAAAGAATTCAGAGCTCCGATCTAGCTCACAGCTTGTGTTCTCATGGAACCTGGCAGCAGAACAAGGAAAAAAAAACTCTAAAACTGAACTATTCACTAATAATTAAAAAATTATTATGACATAACTACAAATGTTATGATATATCCAGTCTGACCATGCTATTATAGGACAATAGTTCAAATGAGGATGCAAAAAAGCAAGGTCTATATATTCCCAGTATATACTGGCACTATTCCTGTTGACTTCAACGGGATATTTACTTGTTCACACCGGTTCTAATTTTGGGTTAGCGTCTTTCTAATAATTACACCAATACACCATAAAGAGTTACACCAGCCTAAAAACTACTCACTCTTAAATCTAAAGCAAGCATCTCTCAGGAGCTGAGGGAAAGGCATATTTTCATATAAGTATTTGCATTTAGACAGAACTTTTAGATATACTGTTATTGAAGCAACTTACCCATATAAACAGGAAACGTTCTTAAAAAATCAAAATATAAAAGCCTCAGAGGCAGAGGAGCTAGAGACAGTTCATCTACATGACTATTTTATATCCAGATAACCGGAAAGCAACTTGAAAGTTACTTAATGGCTGAGCAAAATAAAGTCTAACATAAAATTTGATGGCAGTGGCTCCAAATGTCAGATGGAAATGGGTACAAATCCTTCGCAAAAAGAGACTGAAAGAGAACGGGAAATACAGGTACATAGAGCACCCCCTGCCGACAGGGGCACCGTAGAGTGCTTCATGTTAAGCAGCGGAAAGGAGTTCCTGAAATAGAGAGTAATGAGGAAGGAACAGGCAGAGCCTTAGATACATGTAATCTACTTGGTTTGTATAAGCAACAATAACGAATTCAAACATGGAAATTGGAATGAAATGTTTCTTCTTTCTGTTTTGCGGAAAATGAGATTTTGTTTCCATTGTGATGCAATCAAAAGCATGTTTCAAAACAGCAAAATTTCCTGAGGAAGGGAAATTTTGAGTTGTGCTCTGCAAAATAGCCTTGTTAGTGTGAATTGCAATAAAAAACAAAAAGATACTCCACCCTACTGCGAGACAAACTGCAACAGCAACACGGCTGGAGGATCAGTAGTAGCCCACAGCTAAGCCAAAAGTGTTGCAACAGCAAGTTCTTGATCCTGGAGGAAACACTTTGCCATAGGTAGGGCTATCTAACTGCTGTGATGAGAAAGCACATATTTGGATACTTTACTGCATTATCTGAGGGCTTTTGCCACAGGGCAGCTCTATGAGGGGAAAAATGAAGACAGAACTGAAGCAGCCAAGTGGTCCATTATGTCTTCTCAGAAGACAAAACAGTGAATCATTTACGATTAGTGTGATAAGCAAAACCTCTAGTTTAGGAGCTTAGCTATAAATACATTTTTTGATGTGGTTATTGATTTACCATTTAATGATGGTTGGTTAAAAGATGAGGTTGCCCAAGATCTGCATCCATTACCATTAAAGGACAAGCGCTTAGGACTTGTGGATAATTGCTGTTTATTGACTTTGACATATTGCATACGTATTGTGGACATAATTCACTGACTCGGTTAGGTCAGGGTGTATTGTTCAAAACTGTACAAATGTCAGACAAGCGAAATCCCTGAGTCAGTATTTTATGTATTAAAAAATATAAAGAAATAGAAGTTATATAAAAGCACAGGACTGGAAGAGTACTTTGTGAACTGCTAGATTACTTTTAATAATGATCAACAGAATTTTCAACTGCTGTAACTATTGCTTCACATGGAAAAGAAAACGACTTGACTGGACTCCATCGCCTAAATGGCACTGCAAGTTTCTGCCACTAGAGTGTGTCAAGGCATGTGTGAAGACTAAACCTCTTCATACTCCGTATCATTGAATTCAAACTACTACCGTAACACTGGACAAAGTTAAGCAGTATGAATGTACTATTTTTATCATTTCCTGCTTGACTGCTAGAACTTGTCCTAAAGGTTATACTGTTGGGAAAAGGTCTCGTCCCATTACTCTGCTTGTGCTGGACACACGGATTTTGATATGAATGCTGAATAACACAGGCATCCACAAACAGCCCAGCCAATTTTAAGTTTCTTTGCATTATGCCTATGTTTTCAGTTCAATGCCAATGAAATATCCCTTCCAGAATAAGGCTCTTACTTTGGAGCCATATAATAAACAACCCTGTTATTTTGTATTGAAAAGTTAGTACAACCAGCCAATATACCTAAATCTGGTACTCTGTTCCTCTTGATGCTAGACATGTACAGTTGAACAACTGCATGGAAAATTTGCAACAGACAAAAAGAAAAAACAACAACAACAAAAAACACATACCTATGCACAAACTGAAAATCTGATGTTTTGCTGAGAATGTAGATGCTCTTCTGTATTTAAGTAAAGCAGTTTGAAGAGAATCTATAAAAGCCCCCCTCTTTTATAGTAGAAAAAAAAATCAGAACAGTTAAAATTAGAAATGCGTAGGCATAAAGCATTGCCAGGATCAAACAGAATATGTTGAAATGTACACATTTGGAAGTGCTAAAAATCAGGTTCTGCCTCCATACTTTGCAGAATGAAGACTTGGCCCCTACTCCATCTGCAAAACTGCACCAACAGCATTCCCTTCTCTCTTTTTGCTCATTTTTATCTCTTCAGATTGCAAACTTTTATTAGCTGTGTTGATCACACAGGCTAGATCTCAGTAATAGTTTCTCAATATCCATAGTGCCTCCCTCTCGGTGAAGATTTTAGCTACTAGATCAACGCTATAAACGTATTCTTTAAAACACATCAAACAACAACAGCAAAAGCCCATTGTAAGAGTAGACAGGAATCCATGGGACAACATGCAGATTTAGAGTCACATGCGTCTTCAAGTGGTTTTTCTGACTGGAGACATGCAGCAGCAGTTTCATTCCTTATCTACTTCCCTTAGGAAAGGTCTGCTGAGCCTTTCCTTTCCTGGAAACTATCTGCTTTCTGAGCTTCCAAAGGCCCAGAGCGTTGTGGTGACAATGATGACTGAGCAAAACTCTTCCTAAAATCTGAAAGGATAATTCCAAGTCAGCCATGCAGGGTCAATATTAAAAAAAAAAAAAAAAAAAAAAAAAAAAGGTAGATGGTAGATGAACCCCTGATCTGAACTTTTAGACTTTGAATTGCCCAGATCAGCCTGAGAAAAAGGGTGAGTCTGACTGGGCATGTGGAGTTCTCATCCAGTGACTACCTGAAAATGATGTTATATGCTGTATTTATTGGAAATGAGCTGGGGCTGACTAGAGAAGAAGGAAGATGAAAGAGAAGAACAAGAACACGAAGTATAAGGGAAAGCTCTGTGACTTGATAAGGTTGCATTTACTCTGTGTGTGCTGAGCTGTGCAGCCTGATGATTTCACAAGCCCTTGCACACCACAGCTTCATCCCAAAGAACAGGAGTCGAGCCCAGGCAGGGTATGCCACAAGGCTCATGCTCTAACACACGGTCACACGCTCTTCTGGTGAGCAGAAGAGAGGAGCTGTGTCCTTACACCCTAACAGAGGTGTAAACAAACGACTTTTCACAAGTCACCTGAATATTATCAGAATAGTGTCTCCTTAGAACAATAAGTATTTTTTTAATTTATACTAATTTTGAAGTGGAAAATGGGAATTCAAAGATGAAAAGTTTCTTTTTACATACGTTAAAATTTTTTCTCTAAAAACTTTTTTAAAAAATCTTTTTTTTTTCCTATTATTTCACTTGAATTTATTTTTTTAGTTCAACCCAATCTCAAAAATGGTCCCAGTGCTTTCAAAACTCTGTGATTCTAGGAATTTAAAAACCATTGGAAATTTTTGTCCAGTTCTATTCCTAAATTCAAGCAACATTTTGGCCCTATAATCATGGGAAAGGAAATATTCAAGAGGCTTTCTAACCTTTCTGCCTCCTGCCACCGTGTTCTAGTTGATGTTGCTTGTGCCCCTTCTCAGTGGCATCTCTGCCTCGCTGTGATGGGGCCCCTCATTAACCATTTTCTAGGACTGGAGTGTGAAGGCCAGAAAGGGAACTTGCTGCTTTTAAATGAGCGGAGAGCAGCCAGGAGAAGGTATTTAAATTATGTTCTGAGGCAGAACAAAGTTGATTTATGTCAGGGATTATTTTTATCTCTCCAGTCAAGTAGAAGCTATGCAGTGAGGTCTGCATGGGTGCAGACATGCAGCACTGTTTCATACCAGACAGACTCCGATGGCATTTGAAAATAAAGCAAACTGGGCAGCAGGAGGACCCCTGCCCTGCTGCAGACCTTCGTGCAGCTCTCCGCAGGGAGGTTTCCCAGGCCAGCCCCAGGAGGTGGCTCGGAGCTCTGGCTGGGCAAGATCTGCCCAGCTTGCACCGCCCAGGCAGCACCAGGCAGCCAAGCACTGCTTGCAAATTGCCAGTGGAGAATTTCCATGGACTGTCAGATCAGGCTCCTGGATCTACCACATCACACCTGGCCTGGCACAACAGAAAAATGGAAAAATGGGGTGGTCCCCCTGCCACGTTCTTCATTCTCATACTAATGCTAAACACATCTGAGATCAGAATAGCTCAGCTGTGAATGCTTGGGATCTTTCCCCTGCTTTTGAGGCTGGTTCAGACACGGGAAAGAATGCATTCATCCAAAGTCCACCACCGTCAGCAGGAACCTTCCCATTGATTTAAAAAGTCTGCACCAAATCCTAACAGAGTACCTCTGCAGAATAACAAAAGGGGGAAATAAAAACAAACAAAAACAAATAAACAAAACAGTGAAACTACCGCTGGAAGAGGAAAACCTATTTCCTCAAGATTTTTTTCTTTGAAAAAAGGCAGTGTACTTACAAAGTGCTTAATATATAAAGGCATGAACTCCATTGCCTGAAAGGACATGACCTAATATTTTGCATTTAATTGTCAGGGGTAGAGGAGAAAAATCAGTAAAAAATTGCTAGAATAAAAAAAAAAAATAGAGGACGTTTCCAAGCAGTATACTGAAATAAATAAATTACTTGGATTTTAAAATTCTCTTGCAGTGTTTGAAATACAAACATCGCAATACATTTTCAGTGCTTGATAGCCAGAACAAGTTCCCAATAAAATAACACAGAGCTACATTTTCCTGTACCACCAGCATACAGGCAGTGATGTGCAAGCTCATAAATAAGAAATTTAAATGCATTTGTATGTTAATAAATGTAATGAGATATATGAAAATTAATCATCTGGTGAATACAGTTCATAAATTACAGAGAGTAAGGAACTAATTGGATTCTCCTCATCTTGTCTGTTGCCTATGAGCCACATATTGAAGGTTCCCTAGAACTGAAAAAGATAATACAGCTGGAAAAGGAAGGATTTCTATCCAGACGCCATCAAGTAGTTTGAACTTTATGATGAGGAGCTTTTCACGTTTTCTCTTTTCAAATTTCGCATGTAAAAATACCACTTATTTTAAAAGACCTCCATCCTTTTGAACAAATACCATTCTGAATCAGTGAGATACGTTACAAAAAAAGTTAATTGTCAAAAGAGTAGCTAAAAAGAGCAGCTCTTACAGCAACTATATACTTGAATGTCTTGGAGATTTCAGAGAGCACGTCATCACAAGAGCTAAGATGGGATTTTACATATAATCAACTGTAGAAATGCAGCAGATATATATATTTTCCTAATGAACCTATCTCTGAGTTCTTGGCGTCTTGAATCAGAGCAGCAAAGAGCACTAGGACACAAGATGGGGTAAAGCAAAAATAAAAAATGAAAAAGGTAACATTTCTATTTGTGCTTCCTTTCAGATACATGCTATATACATATTACACTCACAAGATTTGTTCCTTTCTTGGCATGAATTTTTATGGCAACATTACTTGTAAGTAAAACAGAAAGATTATAACATATATTATAGGTTTAACAAACATAAATAATATTCTGCCTACTAAAATTCAAAGATTTCTTTGAGTCCTATATTGTATTTGCTTATCTTTTTCCCCATTATGAGAGGAATCACATATCATTCCTAGGAGATAATGAGATCTAATAAGAGCAGATGAAATTTGCACAGCAGTTTGGAAGAAACAGAACTATTTTTTAATCTCCACTTTACATAAACAAAGCTGATAATAGCAAACCTTCTGGAGAATGAATTATTATCAATTAGCCATAATGTGGGTAGTGTATGCTATAGGAACATTTCAGTGGTAGACAAATGCAATTTGAGAGAGGTTTGTTCTCTAGCAGTAAAATAACAGGCTGAGGTCACTTTAAACAAACATTTAAAATGCAGTGTATTATTACTATTTCAATCACTGCCAATTGCCTTTACTTACTCTAATTACTGTTTCATTAGATTTAGAACAAACATGTTTTGCTATATGCTGCAGGACAACATAGCACAAATCAAGGTGATTCAGATTGAGACTTGTCTTATTGCAAGCACATTCTGAAGCCAAGTCTCTAATCCTAATATAAATAATCCAAATACCGCCACAATTGTACCTGTTTCCTTCAAAAAATAAAGTGAATCTTCTATGAATATTCCAAGTAATAATTTCTTTCTACCACTACTCCTTTCCTAATTTTCCAGAAGGTGTCTTTGTGAACACAGTTGTCAGATTTTATTAGAAGTAACTAATTTAGAACTGTCTACAAGCTTCATGGAATGGATTCCCTTTTTCACAGAAGGGAGATGCAATAGGCCACCCTGATTTACCCAAATACTGACAATCATAAATACACCGAAATATTAAATGATGTATAAACAAGTAACTACCTTTCCGAAAGATGTTAAATGTTTTAAAATGGAAACTTTGAAAGTTTCATCACAAATGAATTCATAATGCACTGGTTTTGAACAAAACCAAAACCCAACAAACCTCCAAACTTCTTCTCTTTCAAGGAAAAGAAATGTGTATGTAGGATAGTTAGCATGAATAGCTATTGTTATCTCCTTTGTCTTGGAAACTGTGCATGTATGAATACAACAGTTCACATACCCCTTCCTTCATACACAGAAGATAGAACAGGTTTCCTGCATTGTCCTCAGGAGGCCTTTAAGACTTGAAACTCTGCATTAAGGCAATAACTGTAATCAAACCACATGCTTCAGTCAGTAATTCACAGGACTCAGGAAACAGTTTCCCTGATGCACAATTTCTTTTTATCTATTGGGTTTAATTATGGGCATTTTTCTTTTTCATCTGAAGCATCTGCTTGGCCCAAGCTGTCTGTACCAGATAAAGTCAGAAGTTCAAACGAATACTGACAATAGACCTTTAAAATTAAAAGCAATGTAATTCAGCAATGTATAAATCATACTCCTCCACTGGCAGCTTTGCAACTGTTAAAGCACAGCTGGCGATTCTTGTTCCAATACAGAAATAAATCATTCAATCTTCATTTAATGGTTTCTCAAATAATTCCACAAACTTTGTGTAGCCCAAACAGCTTTTCTGATATTTTCCCTAGTAGTGAAAGCTATACAAATAGTACTGAAAAAAAAGTACTACTATGTTAGAGAATTCAGTTTTGGCTAATATATTTGTAGTCCTTGTGCCCCCTTTCATGACTCCACAGCAGGGCCCTAACACCACAATCCTCTGACCCTTGACTCTGTGCACCCTTCTTACCCTGCAATTTTTGTGTTTACAGCCCTTTTTCTTAAGCACACAGCCTAGGTTGGTCACAGAGATCACTCACCTCATGATGGACTGCAGCTTCAGGCCACTGCATACCTCTGAGTGAAGTACAAATACGATCACATTCGATATGGCTGCTTTACTTCATGATGTAGGTATGACCACACAGTTCATGGTAACACAGCTGTGTTAGGGCTTGGGCTGCTGCTAGGGAGACGGGAACGTGGGAAAACATGGTAACGTGGGTAATGTGACTTTAGTATCTATATGTGCGCAAGGTCTTTCACACATTTCCTTACCTCTGTACTGGGATGAGTCTTTCCTTACCTCTGTACTGGGATGACATGAGTCACGCACAGCATTACTTCCCTATTCCTTGCAAAAAAACAAGTTTTTTGACCTTTGGGGTCAAAATTCATACAAAAAACCCAAATCTTCTTTACTCCACCTACAAAAAGACTATCAAGATGACATGTACGATTTGGCAGGCAAGAATCCTGCATCTCTTTAGTGTCCATGGCTCTTAAAACACCCTTCATTTAAACTATTTCTGATCCCTTTTCTGTTTATGCCCTTGGTAGAGGTAGTTCAAAGAAAGCACTTGCCTTATCCCCTTCTTTTCGGCAAGTTCTCTGTGTTGTCCTCTGAACTCTTGTTCTCAGCATCTCTCACTTCCCTCTCTGCCTGGCAGACAAGGTAAACTTTAGGGACCCTTGTGCTCTTAGAGTCACCACAGGGCAAGGGTTACAATTCGTACAAGAGCTGTCTCTTCCCAGGCTGTCAGCAATATGCTAATATGGCGGCCTGGCAAGTATTTGAGAACATCACTTCTAGCAAAATAACTGTCCTGAGTAGTATTTGTCATATACACAGCTGCCTATCCCACAGGAAAAAAAAAAAAAAAAAAAAAGAAAAGAAAAAAGAGCCCTGCAAAATTCAAGTCTAATAAATTTTCAAACAAGATGCCCATAGGAACTTAGGACATGAGTACATGTCAGTAGCCATGTGCACTGAAATCCTCTTCATACGCATACCCAGCATAATGCTTTCATGCACCATATATCTAATCCGTAGCCTCTGCTTCGGAAGTAAGAACCCACTATAAATTTCAGAATTAATTCAAACATTAAACAGAATATAGGTCTTCATTACTTTGGTTAATGAGCAGTTAAAGAATGTGGCAAATGACCAAATCATCAGCCTGCCATTCAGTTTCAGCTATATGCTGTGCTACCATTTCATTTCAGGTTCTTCAAAGCCCTGCAGCTGAACTACAGCCGGGTATTTAATGCAGAATTATATCTTTTGGGGGAATGTGTTATTTTTAAATGCTTAATAATTATGAATTCATTTGCCATTCTTTTTATAAGCAGGAGATCATAATGAACTCATCTGTTATTCATGTGAATGTCAAATGCGTTCCCACAGGAGTTTTATTCTAATTCACTATTAGTTAGTGGACTCATAAAATAAAACGCTATCCATTTTCCACTCTGAATATCTAACACTTGGTAATTGTTCATCAAAGGGCAAATGCAATATTTTTCTTTGATAACTTTCAGTTCTGATTTAACCAGGTAAAAAAATGGGTTTAAAGTAAACGTACCTTTAGAAGCAGTTAAAAGTACATTTGGTACACTGTGAATCTGTCATTTTAGATGCAGCGCGTGAGATCACGAGCTAGTATTTAAAAATGTAGATGTATTGTACTATAAGCATACACTCTTGAACTATAGGCATTTAACATAAAAAGACAAGCTACATAATAAATCACACTCTACCCCAATATATAATGCCTAATGATAGCTCAATGAAAGGCACACTTTCAGTATTCATGAGATGATCACAATTTTCATGCATCTGTTCTATTGCAGTTAAAAGGTGTAAAAGTGGAATAGTGTAAAGGTGGAATACTTACAGGTCACTGTGGGATTTGAATGTGATGACACTGGGCAGTGGGACTTTGACCTGTGAAAACAAACACAAACTTAGCAATAGAAAAACAGAGAGAAATCAGACTTTGATTATTTTTCAGAGTTAAATAGGTGTTTTTTTTAAAGATTTTTTTTTCTAAGCCCCTAATTTAAAGTGAATGTTAGCTGTACAGATCTAGCCCATGAAGTAATACCCCTGAAATATTTCAGCAACTGTTCCTTAGATCACTTCCTACGCTAGACTTCCCCTCATTTTATTGCAGTATGTCACAATGACTCTTCCAATACTGAAATGCGATATAGAAATGTTAACCAAAATGAGTAAACTATTAGAAAGATGTATTTCAAACAGGATAGCAACAGCTATAGAAGCCCAGTTTTAACTGGAACACTAGACAAGTATATTTCAATGTTGACATTAAAATCAAAATTCACAGGCAGATGAGTGCTTTTTTTTCAGTTGAAGTAACATAAGGATAGGTTTGTAGTGTTAATGACTGTCTCAATCACTTCTTCTGCATGGAAATGGTCATTTCCTCAAATCAAATGCTCAGTGCTTATATAAAAATGTTACCTCTGTGCAATCTCTGGCAGTCAGTAGGTGATTAGAATTTGAAGCATAAAGAAACTACTGAGAACAGGCATGCAAACCAAGTTTGGTGTGTTTGTACGTGGGTATCCATATAGATACCGTTTTCCTTGAGTCCAGAGTATAGCTCAAGAGACCTGGGAACAGACAAGTCGTTCATCAATTTACAGCAAGAACCTACAGGTTTAAAAGGCCTGGTGTGGAACTCATTGTTCTGTAACAATAAAATTCTATTGACTTCATTGGAGTAATTTGATTTGTACATATCTGAAAGGAGAACTGACATTTGCAATAGAAAGTACATCAGAAAACGTTATGATGGAGAACATGAATGCTACAGAAAGGAAGCAACAAAATTATGAATAAGGCTGCAGTTCTGTGAGAGACTGGGTGCTACCAATTCTCGGATTAAACTTTATTCAGAAGCTTGAGGCTTACTAGTCTCCTCCAAAGCCTTAAGGAAGTAATAAAGAATTAATAGCTGGATGCAGTGCATGTGAGTTGTTTGGCTTTTGCTACTGCACCAAAAAAAAAAAAAATCTGCAGGACTGAATACTTGAAAGCAGACAGGGGTGAGGGTGAGAGGTGACTCCCGAGGCACCAGAAGAATCAGCCTTATGGGGCTGCACTGACCAATTGCCAATGATGAAAGTGATGACTGCAACGAGAAAGGTTTTGCCAGAGCCTCACTGGCTTTTTGCCACAAGAGTTAACATCTGCTGCTAATTAGTGTTCTATATGGATATCTAGGCTCTTTTAAGACGATGAATTTAGCGCTTTCTAGCAGTTAGAGGTTTATAGCACCAAAGTACCATCGCCTTTATGACAAACACTGGCATTTGTCAGTTTGAACCGTACTGGGAACATTTTTTTCTTTGCACAGAAAAAGATAAATGCACCAGAATGACAAAAAATGGTGATTTTATAAAACCAGTCACAGAAAGGAGGACTGACGTGACATTCAGGTTGACATGTACAGATCGGAAGCACTGGAAGGCAGGAGGTTAAGTAATTTAGGCATTGAATATAAAGGATGGTAATACATCTAGAGAAATAGGAAAAAATGACATTCAATAAATAGTACGTTACAATAATACTGTAGAAGGAAACACTTATGACTGACGTGCATATTTTTCTAAAATGCAATAGTCTACTGCAGCTAATGAACATTCTCTTAAAACAATAGCTAAAAGATTTTGTGAGGCATGACTAGAATTGTCTGATATAAAGTGACTAGTGAAGCCCCATCTGGGACAGTGGAAGCAGTTCTTGACCATCTTAAGATCAAAAAGTTCCTTTATTGAAGTGAGAATAGTAAAGGGCAAGCAGAAAGATTCACTGACTTTTGGTATTTACAAAGATTAAAGAAAAAAGTTCTTTAGTCTTTGGAGAACAGCATATCTCACTTCTCCGAAAGGAACAGAGAGCTGGCAGCTTCAATGCTATCTCAGCAGTGTAGAATACCAGAGCAAGGGAGCATGAACCTAAGTTAAGAACTGGCCATTAGAGGAATGTAGGTGAAATTCCTTCACACCAGAAGCTAGATAATACATGCAAAAAGATAGCAAAAGCAGCTGTCAGAGTAAATTAAAACACTTCACAAGAAAATTAAGTAACATCTGAAAAGGAAGCTCAAGTAGTCTTAAATCAAAAGGGAGACCAAATTTAATGCTTGTTAGCTTCCTTACACGGGAGCAATTTCTGTCATCTGAATCAACTAACACTGTTAACAAATAATTAACGTTGCTAACATTCCCCTCTTTTCTGAAATTTCTGCTCCTTGCATTAACTAAACTTTTATGTAAGTTTCATTTCAGTGTTTTTAGATGAGATGTGAAATCAGCTACCGACCACCTGGGATGGTTAGAGGTCTAGTACAACTCTTAGAAATGAATGGAAATGTAACTGTGGTGTTCTGATCAGATATAATTCTCAGCAATTACATTCTATCCTCCTAAACTATTCATTTGGAAATGAATGATAACTTGCTTTCCTTATACACCTCAACTGTTGTGTCTGATTAGATTGTGGTGAGGTTTCAGTAGGGGTGGCTGTATGACTGCATTGGATAAACAGATACCTACGGATTGTTCTAAATTTACTAATTTTAAACTTTTAAAACAAGCACTTTGCACTCTTCATAAAAGCGAAATGCTGTTAATACATATGCTTGCTCTACAGCAGTGGAAAACATTTTGTGAAGGAGACTAACTACAAACAGCCATGTCAAAAAATATGTCCTAAGGCTTATTATTAATGTATCAGCTAGCATAAATCACTGAAGCTCCACTGACCTCAACGGAACCATGGTGAATTTCCAGTGAGAATACAGCTATGTAAGCTACATATTCTTTTATCACTGTACAATGGAAAAATACATTCAAAGAGGATAGGACATTGCATTGACGTAGTATTTGAGGAAGAACGCAGCTTCACAAAATTAAGTGAAAAGAATTCCATGGAAAAGCTACTACCAGTCTCACCTTATTGCAAGTGCTTTGATATTTAGGTTTTTAATTAAATAACTTTCTTGACTCCATTGACACTTTTACCATTTAACGTTTCTGTCTCTAGTTAGAGGACTGTCCAATCCTAGATATATAGAGAAATCACACTTGGAAATTTTTTTGCAAGTCCATGCCCAGTTTTGTAGTGTAAGCTCCATGCACAGATGGTTTAACAGGACCAAACCCTAAATTTGCGTAAGAGTGCAAAATGCTTGTAAAACAATGTTAATTTTAAAATAACAGACTAGATTCACAGGGTGGTGATATTGTAACATAGCTCAAAATATGAAACAGGGCCAGGATTCCAGTAACACAACATGTGAAGACCTTTTGTCTGCTGGCTGGTATCACATCCTGAAATGAATTTCTGTACAAGATTTTTTAGGAGAGACTTCAATAGGGGCTTAATATATGGAACAATAGCAGGATATGGCCTCTAACTGGTAAGAACAATTACTGTTCTCAGGCATGTGCAAGTTAACTTTATTGGATTTTGTGCACACTTTCTGGCCTAGATTCAGAGCTGCATCTAATTTCTCATGGGCACAGCTGAGACAGTGAGCCTACTGAAGAACAGCGACTATTCTGTCTGAGCAGAATATACCGAGGAAAACTCATATGAGCCTCAAGAGTGTGATAGACCAGTTTGGGAATAATGTGAGAAAGCCAACCAGGCAAAACCACTTTCTTCCTAGCTACACTCATAATGCCTCGGAGGCTGCAGTGCAAGGGGAGAGTTGTCTAGACGGTCTCCACAATGGGTGGGAACTCCCCAGACCAAAGGAATTCTCAGAATGTAAATCTTCCAGTTTTATGGCAGACCCATCCAAAAAAAGATCATTATGATGGGAAGCTACAAAGATAGAATTTAACCTCTGAATTTTGGGGAATGTAAGTACAGACTCTTCTCTAGAATAATATCCTCCACAATAAAACTAACAACTTCACAGAGATTCTGACTATGTACGTCGCGCACTTTTTGGGAGTTAATTTTTACAGAATAAACTGTGATATAATGTTTCCCTTAGTTTTAAGAAAGTGGAAAATGATATATTTGGAAAAGAGGGCTTTCTTTCCATTTCCCTTTCTTTCATTCCCTAGCTCTGAGTTTTCTACAATCTTAAGTATAAACTACTTTTCTTCACTTTCAAGGCTGTTCTTCTACCTTTTGTCATTCATACCTTTTCTCCACTGGCCTTCATCACCTATTATTTAAAACTCAAACACCTCTGTAATTTCCGACAGTTTCCCCATAAATACGTGCAATGTCACATTAGGCTGCATTTTCTCATTTTTCCACAGTACTGTTTAAGCTGCTCAAGGCTATTAATTCTCAGTTTTGTACAGTCCCCCCAAAACAGACCCACACAGATTTTTGGGCAGCCCACTGATACAGCGGACTGGAGAACTGATTTGGCTGAAAAATAATCAAGGGAAAAGAATAATTGTTTTTCAGTTTCATCTTCTGCCTCACATCTGCCCAAACAGCTACACGAACACAGCAGAATGGGTGGGACAGGAAAAAGAACAATCAGCTGAGGTAAAGCTGCTTAAACCAACATTACTACTACTGCAGAAATGCACACAGAACCACAGCCTAAACGTGCTATTTTAAGCACTCTTTTAAATCTCTCACCTGTCACGGTGCCTATTAAAAGAATGGATACTAATAAGGCAAGGATTATATCACTCCTGCTTACGGTGCAGCCCAGTTTTGGTTCATTGTTTCCTTGTTCTCATTGTGCTTGGCTGGTAATTAGATTGTAAGATACTCACAACACAGATTGTCTTTTGGCCTGCTTGAGAGCTACCTGACTCCCACTACAGTCAGTGCAAATTTTACCTTGGATTCAAAAGGATCATGCCCAGTAAGACACCTTTTCCCCCAGATACCAGCCAATCCGTTTGCATTTTTGTTTGTTTGTTTGTTTAAGAAGGGCAATCCTTCAGAGCAGGTTTGGATCGCTACGAAATACCTTTCTGCAAGTAGTATTGTTTTTCTTATCACCGTGTCCATAACAGCACTTGACAGGAATCATGGGTTGTGATTTTTAATTGAAAACTAATTTAAATCTCTCACTTGTAACAAGTGACAATTTTAGAATCACTGGGACTTTAGAACATAAAGTAAGCAAGAGTGCTACACAGCTGGAGTCTGAAAGAAGAGCTACATCACACCGAAATTAAACTGATTTAATTGCACTACCATACTAGACTTCACTCAGACTGTTAGGATTTTTTTTATGCTGAATTCACTTAGTGCATTTGACTGCATACAAGGCACAGCACAGTCATCAACCAACAGGAGAAAATCTGCTAAAGTTGGCAAAATATAGAAACACTATATAAATGAAGGAACTGAACACATTCAGTGTTCCTTATAATAAGAAATGTAAAGGAACTCAAGCTTTACCTGAAGCCAAGGGACCAATGAAACAGATGTCACAGTTAACCAAAGCCATCTCATTCAAAGAATAAACTCTTATTCAAACATAAATGGAAATTTTCCAGAGTTACAAAAATTTTTTGTTAATCTGCAGTTCTTTCCACTTTAAGATAATGACAAAAATATCAGACAATACTGTTGTGTCTTCCTGATTCCACTAAGCAGCAGTTACCACAGTTGTGTTCATATATTTGCTATTGTCTCAACAAAAGAGAAATTTGGTACATATTACATTGTACTGAGGAAAAAATAGCACAACTACCGGTAAGTTTGCAGGCAAATACAGAGAAGCGCATCTGCAGAAGTGGAGGAAGGAAGGTGTTTTTAATGAACAAGTACCGTATTTAATTTAGCCCTTCATTCAGGGAGCACTGCAATATGATATTTAATCAAGATCACTGTGCACTATCAGTACTGCCAATACTGCATGAGGATATCAGTCCTAGCTCTGAGACTTACCCTGAACCTCACAATTGCCAGTCTCAGTGGAGTGACCGATTTGTATTTCTATCCATACCATCAGCTTTTCATTTTTTATATATTTTTTGTGCATGTTAGTGCTAAAGGCTACAGAGCACTGAAAAACTTAGAAAAAGCTGGAATTCAATACCTGAAGAAACTCTTTTCTCAAAAGCAACAGAAGGTGTCACTGCTAACTGATTTTGAACAAATGAATCCCTCAAGTGGAAGAAACGTGAAAGTTGTTTCAGAGAGGGGAACTGGGTTCCATTCTCAAGTATCGGCCTGCTCCAAACACAAACATTAAAATTTAGCATACAAAAGATTGCTTTACACCATCAAATTCTTCTCCTTTCTGTTTGCTATTATTCCCTGCAGCTGTTTCACCTCAGGCTATGATTCAAACTGAGAGAAGTTTCGGCCAGTATTTGGACAGAAGCCCTCGAAGGGCTTTTTAACCAAGTAGTATTAGAGCTCCAGTAACCATTGATTTCCTCTTCAAATCCATAATAACTAAATATCCAGACAGTGTTAAGACCATGAGGATGCTGAAGAAACCCTCCCAACCCGAATCTCTGTAGTTTGCGCCTGCAAAAACTTTCTGCAGACTGCATTTGCAACTAGATAACGACTTTGTGTCTCTCTAAACTTGCAACATTCAGAGATAGTTTTAACCGTACGAGGCAGCCCTCGCTCCCTTGCCTACCTTGATATATAGTGCTGCTATTCTATGGTAAACAGCTGTTATATCCCATGCCAGAGATGGCTCCATGACACCGATGGTGTTCTTTTCAAAAATGTATATATAGGTTGTTATGTACTTTATGGCCACTGTGATGTCTCTCAATAAATTCAGACATATCTGTACGTGAGGCTAATATAAAATCCCCCCCCAGCAGCCTGGCTAGCTTAATTGCAGATGCCTCAAGCACTGCAGGAACTCACATCCTTTCCCCTCGGGCCTTCCCCTCCCTCGAGGCTCGCCATGAGGAAGCCTGAGCTGGAGGCTCTGGGGGCCATGGTGGTCTCGCAGGGTCACGGCCGCTTGCCCTGTGGCTGCAGGCCTCCGTGCTAAGCCGCTGCTTATGGGGTGCGAAGTAATCGCCCAAGCTGCAATGCAAAAATATGTTATTTATCTATATAAAATCTAAAATTTTAGTCATCAGATGGTTGTACATTTAATAGGTGCATCCCAGCACTCTCCGCAGGGCTCCCTGCCTGCCCACTCCAACACGCCCCCTCCCTTCTGTTCCCCAGCCGAAGGCACCTCAGGTCACTTGAATTATTTAGCAGGGCGTTTTGAACCAGCTCGGGGGCTTTGCGGGTGTATTTTCATTTCATTTTGCCAGCATGCGGGGCGGAGTCGCTCCACTTCCCTGACAGAAGGAGGGGGGGAAGGCGGCTCGGCCCGAGGAGGGGAGGGGGGAAGGCGGCCGGCCGGCACGCTCTAACGCCGCTCTCTCTGTCTCTGTCTCTCTCCCTCCTCCTCCTCCTCCTCCTCCTCCTCCTCCCCGTCCACCCTCCCCGCTGCAGGCGGAGCGGGCCCGGCAGGAGGCGGAGCGGGCCGCCGCACGTCCCCCGGCCGCTCGGCCGGCCCCCCCGCCATGGGTCGGAAGCGCTGCGTGGGGGGAGACGGCTCCAAGATGGCGGCGGGCTGCTGCGGGGTGAAGAAGCAGAAACTCTCCAGCTCCCCTCCGTCGGGCTCCGCCGGCCCGGGGGGCGGCGGCGGCGGCTCCCACTGCGGCGGGGCGGCGGCGGCGACGGGCGGCGAGCCGGGGGCGCTGCCCCCGCCGGGGGGTCCCCGACTCAACGGCCTCGGGGGGCTGGCGGGGGGCGCCGCCGGCTGCGCCCTGGCCCCGCCGCTGCCGCCCAGCTGCGGCGGGGGCGCCGCCGGCCTCTCCCCGCCGGCCCCCGCCGCCTCGCTGCTCTCCTCCCCCGGCGCCGGCTCCGGCGGGCCCGGCTGCAGGAAGATGGTGGTGTCGGCCGAGATGTGCTGCTTCTGCTTCGACGTGCTCTACTGTCACCTGTACGGCTACCAGCCCCCGCGGAGCCCCCGCTTCACCAACGACCCCTAGTGAGTATCGCCCGCCGCCGGCACCCGGCCCCTCGGCACCCCGGGGCTCCCCCCGGCCCCCGCCTGGCCTCGCCTGGCCCCGCTCGGCCCGCGGGCGCCCCCGCTGGGCTCTGTCCGGGCCCCCGCCGGTGCCCCGGGGGCTGCCCCGGGCCGCCGTCCCCCTGCCCGGCTCCTGTGCCGTGCCCTGCCCGCCCCGGCGGCGCCCGGCTCCCCGCTGGGCTCCGCTTCGCGGGGAGGAGCCGGCGGGGGAGCGGGGACGAGGCTCCCGGCTCTGCGAGGGGTCTGCTGGTGAATTGTTGCCGTCGGGTGCGGGGTTGTTTGGGGTCAGCCTGCGCGGAGCCCTTGTGTTGTGGTGAGCCCTGAATCTGAGCCTGTGTTCGATGTGTCCAAGCCCTGGGCCGTCTCCCACGCCGCGTTTCCGAAGTTTTGCATCGATCGTGATGAACACCTGTTACTGCCATCCTCCTTTGCCTCCCAAGTATGTGAGAGCTGCCACCGAGGGCCTGCTTTGTCCTGGTCCCTGGCTGCTCTCATCTGGGGTTCGTGCAGAACCCCACACCCTCCTGCCTCTGTAGGGCCCCCAGCAGCACCTGCCGGTGCCGGGGGACGGACGGACAGACAGACAGACAGAAGGGCTGCCACAGGTGCAGCTCAGACACTTCAGGGAGAAACTTCTGTCTGGCAGGAAGTTGTTTCCTCCCGGCTGGGATGAGTTACCACGCTCCGAGGCTGCGTGAACGCGAAGCTAACCTTAGGGGTGGTTTGAAATCACTTCCACCGTTTTGCTGTGCTTTAAAACAGGATGGAGCTCATGGGGCGAGCTCCGGCTGAGGCTCGGGTGAGTTGATCCACAACTCGCTCGGGTGACTTGATCCAGCCACCGTTTCATCTTTGGTACAGCGTGGCTCTCAGGGTCTCGACAGAACCCGTTCTTTACTGGTACTTAGTGGAAACGTTTTTTGTGTCCTCTGCCCACACGCACCCACACCTGGTGCAAATGGTTATCATGTGGTCCATGTTTCATTAATGAGATGTAGTGTATACTTCCTGGTGTTTAAAATACTGTCATGTGTTAATGATCTTGTTTGGAGTCCTTGCTGTTCTACCATCCAGGATCTATACGTCTCTTGCATACTGTCAGCTGCTGTCATGACAACCCGGCTCAGAGGATTCCTATTTAACCTGCCACCCCAGCAAGTCCTCCCGATATTCTCTTCGTACCTCCTGTGTGATTACACCAGAGTACCAGTAATGAAAGGAGGGCAGGGAGACTCCACCGTGAGTTTTTTTACCCAGGTCTTTTGTAAGTCCATGGCCGTCTTGCAGATACCAATTTTTTAGGTACTGCTGCGCTAAGTAGCCATTTTGCTCTGCGCTGTCCTGTATCTGTTCTCCATCCCAGACCACTGTTGGTTACACCATCACCTTTGTGCCAGTTCACTCCTTCCTAGTGCAAGAGTTGAATTCTGTCCGTGTCTCTCTGTGACAACATTACCTTGCTGCTATGATGTGCTTTTTTAACCACGGTGTTTTGCTGAAGATTCTCCTGTTACTGTCCCTGTTTTACTAATGGAGGAAACTGAGGCAGAGGTGAAGAGTTAACCACAGAAATGCTTTCCAGCAAGCACTTGGATTCCTCTCGGTAGCCAACAGATCACTTCACCTTTCTTCTCCCCCTTCTTACTTTAAAAAGGACGTAATAACAAATTAAGTAAAATTTGTATTTTTCTAAAATTCATGTGTGTGCATATGCATTCTTGAGATTTCATTTCCTGACCTGGTTAAAAAGTTGCTGTGTCAATGGACTTCTGAAAATGGCACTGCTGTTAGAATTACTGATACCGTTTGTGCATATTCCCATGCTCACGCCAGCATGCACAGTTTTACTGTGTATTGGACTGGAAGAATGATCTAATTACCATTTTATTTTTTTCCCTGGTTGGTTTTTACAGAGATTGGTTCCCTCTGGATCATTGTGTGGCTTCACAAACACTTGTGCCCGCACAAGTGTGAGGTGGGAATAAGCAGACAGATGGCAGAACTGCTGCTTTCAGCAGCCTTGTGAGCTGATTATGTTTGTGCAGTTGGGGAAGCAACTTTGAAAAAGTTGTTCAGTATTACATGTAAAATTCTAGGTCAGTGAATAATTTGCTCCTGCCAAATGTTCAGAGGCAGCGTGACTTCCAGCAGTCAAAAGATTTGCACGCAGTCTTATCAATGGCCGGGTAGCTCACAAAGGTATGATGTTGTCTTTGAAGCTGAGCGTCTTCCTGTATGGCAAAAAAACTGAATGGGAACTGGTATTTTTCAGTGAATGTATGTTGCAGCTTTCTGCCAGGAATCCTTCTGGAAATTTTGTCTTCAGACCACAATAACTGGTCTAAGAGTAGTAGCCTACAATAAAAGTCAGCAATTGAACCCTAGAAATACTTTTTTGAGTTCTGTTAATTACAGGGAGGATTAAAGACCTGTGAGCAGGTATCCTCACACAAGCGTGACTCATTTCTTGCAGGTCTTTGAACAATGAAACTGGGCAAGATCAAAGAAAAGCAGGTGACTGAATCGCTTGGGCTGGGGGTTCTGATGTGTTGTCTTCTGAACAAAAACTGCTTGCAGTGCCTCCGGATTCTTGTAACTTTTGGCTGCTGAGCTGAGGACCACAGCACGGCTTGAAGGGAAGGGATTTTGGAGCAGTTAGTAGGAATGAGACAAAATGCCAGTTTTTGAAAGGGTGCAGATTTTGGACTTTAGCACAGCCCAGACACGGATTAAATAACTGTCATTTTCCTATCTCTGAGTGTAATTCCTAAAGCACAGGTTATGGGATGCTGGTGGAAGGTATTGCTAGGGAGCTGTTGGGCTGGAGGCAGTAAGTCATGGGGTCAAAAGAAGAGAGTGGGAAGATGCTCAATCTGTCCAGTGGTGCCTTTGTGAAAATAGACTTGGCAAATCCTTCTTCTTCTCTTGCAGTCTTCCATTGATCTCTCACCATTTTCCTCTATCGTAATTGAACAGCTTTCTTCTACCTATAATGTCACCTCACTTTGAGCTGCCCTCTAAAACATTCCCTCCCTCCTTCTCAGGATATGCTCTGCAAGGCATGTCCTTGCCTCTTGCTTCTACCAGTGCAGTGGCTCTCAAACTACAGGAGTGGGCGGCAGGTAAAAATGGTCCTGGAGGTATGGAAGCTGATACAGAGTTTGAAAACTGTTGCCCCAGACAAAAATTTTCACTTACACAAAATGTCATTCAGTCATTGTTTCTTCTTGAAACTCAGCTTGATGTGTAAAGTTATGGAACACTGCAGTTATTTAAAGGTGTTTTTTTGCTGTAGAGGTTTAGAAGAGTCAATCAAAATACATTGTGAGGGGATGCAGAAACTGTCAAAAACACTTTACCCCGTGCATTTAGGGAGAAGGAAAACTGAATAGTCTTTTTTTCTCGTGTTTCTTATCTTTCTAACAAATAACTCTCATCTCTTTATTTCTTTTCTGGTTTGGTTTTGTGTAACGCACCCCATTCCTCCGTGATCAGTGCAAACGATACCACGGCCTGCCTTCCATTGTGGAAAAGGGCAGCACACCAGTGGGGAAGGACTCAAGGTTTGTGCTGCTCACTACAGTTCTTCTAGTAGGAAGGTGCTTGAGTGGAAACCTAAACCTAAGTGTGTACAAGGTTGGTGTGACAGGATGGGAAGGGTAAGTGTACAAAGAGGAGTTTAGCTGAAGCTGTGCAGTGGGGAATGAGGTTCCTATTTCCCTTAAAGATTCTGAAATATCTGCTTACTGCATAGATTTCCTTTAACGCACAGAAATCACCCTGCTGAGTTCCTGGTTCAGCACAGTGTTTGCCTCATCTTCAGGGCTCTTCAGCTTGCCTATTTCCCATTAATGCCAGCTTCTTTCTAGGGAAGATGTTGCGTGACAGTCCACCAGGTTAACTATTGTGCCAGCTGTTTGTGTCTTGCAGTCCTTCCTGAAAGTCTCCTGGGAACAGCCTGCTAGTTAACGGGATTATTTTGGTGCTGAGCACCCTTACTTGGCGCAATTTGTTCTGGCCATGTTGGCTGGTGCATGATAACCAAGAGCAAGGTTTTGCACCCAGAATGGCCAGTGCTGCCAGTGCCTTGCCTTCCTGTGTGGCTGAGGGGCTCTTGGGAAGGATGTTTACCACACATGCCTTGGTGATGGCTTGCTCATATCCTCCTCATCTCGCAGGGAGGACTGTGACAGAGGCAGTAAATGGTGCGTGCCTGCAAGGCTGCCAGCCCCGTGCACGTGCCGAGGCTCCAGCCACCAGCAGAAGCATTGCTGGCAACCATGTTCTTTACCACCTGAGTAATCTGCCTGGCTTCATCTTCTGGGATCAAAGGCCTCTGCTTTAAAACAAATCCTAGGCAATATCCAGTCTTGGTCCAAAGAGGTGGCTGGGAAATGGACCAGTTCTTTTCTTCCTTGGTGCTGTGCAGTACTCTGCAGCAACCCTTCCACTTGGCTGCAGGGCTGGGGTACGGATACACTGCGGTGTCAATGTGCTTGGCCTTTGTATTTCCATGTGTTTTCAGGTCTAGGATCTGTCAGTTTACATCTTCTAGAAGGGTATGGGGTAGTGCTACTACATCACCTTCATTCTGTGTTAGTGAAGTGTGGAGATAGTTAAATTCAGTGCAGTTTTAAGACGTGGAGCTAGCTTGTCTCTCGTGCCCACCAGTTTTCACACTTCCAAAGAAAGTTGTGATTCTGCTCAGAGTAAGTGTAAATTGACCCTGTAAGAAAGAAATGGTTCCAGGGTTTGTTACCGGCTATCCGATGTCTTGCCTTTGTGGGTGTCTTAATATTGTGTTAACACTAGTGTCGGTGATTTGTTAGTAATTTACATTGAAATAGTTTAAAATCTTCCTGTGCAGTTCCAAAGCTGAATCTTCCAAAATGCTAAATTACTGTCTGATGCTTTCTTCTAAGGCACTGAGGAAAGATAAAGCTTCTCTGCAGATGTGTGCATATGCTTACACATATGTAAATAATTATTTTTTTCTTAATTTCTGGTTTCTTGAATGGAGTCTCACTTTTAGTGAGTTTTAGTCTTTACAACTTAAAGCTCCAACTTTAAATTTAACAATGTGCTGGACTCCTTGCTCATGTCGGTATGTTTCTTTACAACCATTTTCATAAAACTCCCTGGAACTTACCAAATTTCAGTTATAGATTTCAGAGTATGGTCTTTAAATAAATAAAAAAAATCTTCCTCTGCAGTCCCTACTCAGAGTTCAGCTGTACCTATTGACATTAGTATCCTTGATGTCCGAAGTCTGAAATTTTGTTGTTACTCTACAGTACTTGAGTGGCAGTGGAAACTTACTTGTGTGGCAGTCTCAGTGCAATAATTTGTATTTGTTGTCACACTCGGTAACATTACACAACAGCTATAATGATTGCTTGGTCACAGCTAAAGATCAACACCAGTCATAAAACGAAACCCGTAGCATTGAAGAACGCAGACAGGGAAGTGCTGTTTGGTGTCTGTGTGTCTGTCTGACTTCATTCTGTTTTTTATGTATGTGTCACGGTTTCGTACAAGCTTCAGCATCTTCTGACTTAACACTCAATGGCAAAGACAGTGTTAAAGACTGGAGTATGAAGGAGCGAGTGGTTCATTCAAAGTGGCATCCTGTGGTGGAAGTTTTTAAAGTACTGTGCAGCAGCAAATGTATTTTGGCTGGCATGAGCGGTGCTCAGCAGGGAATTCCCAGCGTATTTTAAAGCAGGACTGGTGGCCGCAGTTTGGTACAGCAGAGGAGGAAAACAGAGCTGTACGGCTTCAGGAAACTTGCCTTAACCAGTAAGCTCCTCTTCTGATCTGATTGGTGAACAGAGCAAATACTGTTCTGATAAACTCCAAATTAAGTTAAATGTAATTTGAGGGCCTTTTCCTTCATAAACTCATTTTAGTGAACTGTTCGTATATTTCTATTAGTACAAGAGATCACTTCACAGATGGCCTGAAGAAAGGGCCCTGGTTTTCCTTCTTCAGATAAACACAACCACCGCAGAGTTATAAGAAGGGCTCCGATTCACTGTAATACTAGTTTGGCAGAAATTGTTTGTTCCCCTACCCCTTGTAGGGAGAGGAGAAGTCAGCATCCACGTCTCCCTGTGCCATCAATCTGGTCGTTCATTTTTATTGTCTCTTTTGTTTTAGTTGCAATCAAATCTTTAGTCACCTTCCCTTTTACTCTATCTTTTATTGAAGATATAAAGATTCCTGGGCATTTTGCGAATGCAGTTCTTGACATGGTCTTTGATGTTATATATTCCTATTTAACCTGTCTGCCTATGAGAAATGTATTGGGTCCCAATTTGACTGACTTCATGTGTACATCTCTAGCATCTTTTGCTATAAATTATTGAGTATTCATAACTTAAGAATGCAAATAATTATTTTTGAGTTACTGAATGACTGTAGAGCTTTGCCTTTGTCAGTTTGCTTAGGGTACAGACCTAGGCTGTGACCAGGTAATGAATGAAGTATATTTGCTTTACCTAGCCCGTATTTTTGGATCTCTTGAGACATGATTAAAGGAGCAAGCTCAATAGCTATTTTACATTAAGCACTTGTTTACAGGTAACTGCAGATTTTCTGTACCATCAAATTATTGTCTTCAGAAGTAAAGTGCTTGTATGCTAACACAGAAGTTGTTTGAGCCGTATACTGGTGGTTGCTGTGGTAAGAGCTTCTATGGAAGGCAGGAAAGGTGCAAATTATTTAAAACTAATAGTAGACTTCCCAGAGTTTGGCCAACACAGAAACTGTTGCTAGGCTGGAGGCCAAAACAAGTCCAGTCAGGCCCTGACCCTCATTAGCAAAGCATTATGAGAATGCTTGACCTTTTTTTATGATGTTTATGCTCCTATGGAGCAGGGTATTATATTAGTACTGAATTTAGCATTGCAAAGTTTGCATCTAAATAACGAGCTGGGGCAGCTCTGCTGCAGTTAATTCATGAGTTCTCAAGAGCAAGTCCTTAGAAACAAAGCGTGTTGGGGAGTGCAGTATCTATATAAAATGGAGTGCAGCTGTTGAAGTTAGCCATAGTGCTGTCTTCGGAGAGCATACAGCTAATCAGTTGAACTTGGATTGATAAACTATGTAGATATCCTTACTGTTAGTGCTGTGCTTTAGGCTGGCTGCCCAAAAGCTATGGTGTCTTTCAGCCCAGCGCTGTGAACAAAAGTAGGTATCTTTGCAGAGCTACTTGTGTGACCTTCTTAAAAACCATTCATTTTCATAACTGGGACCTTGGCAAATGGGATTAGTGTGAAGAGCTTCGCTTGTTCAGTAGGACACCGTCCTCCTCCTCCTTTGGCTGTAGGTGTTTATCCTGTAGGGTATTTGCTGCAGTTGTCATGTCTTTGTGCCTGCGCTCCCCCTTCTTGTATTCCAGGCTGTGTGTACACTTCTCTGCCGTATGGGATATGGCTTCATTCTTGTGATCTGACTGGCCTTTGGTAACTTCCTGGAAGACATGGCTTGTTGGATGTGGATGCTCCTTTGCCATGCTGAGTACTTGCAGCCGAAGTGATTGAAGTGCTGATTTCTTGAGAATGGCATCTCACAGAATGTGGGACAGCTCTGCTGTCTTGTGGCAAGGCCGCTAGGACAGCAGCAGTATAGAAGTGTTTATGTCTTCCCAGGACACTTGTACCTTTCTGTGCTGTAGGGAGCTAGTTCTCGTGTTTCTTGGTGCTTTTAAAAAATCATTGTATGCCCTTTTTCCCATTAGCTTAAATTCTGGGGCATTGTTGGCAAGGTCCTGCTTAGGACCATGGTGTTTGTAGTCACAGGAGTCATTACCATACTCTTGCTGTTTATCCCTTGCCTCTCTGCCAGCAAAGATATCTCCTCTGCAGGCTCCTCTGGCACGTGATGGGTTCTAGATCTGAAACACCACCTGCTTTTCTTGATAGTACTTGGTGACCATGTTTGAAACAGAAGAGGAAAGAGGATCCTTGTCATAAACCTCTTCTAATCAGCATCAGAATTACTTCTGCTTCAACCTTTCCGTAGAATTGCATCACTTTCCTCGCTTTCCGCTTGGCATTCTGCACAGAGATAAGAGTTGTGCGGATGAAGCTGTAGAGTTTGTGAGTTTTAGGTGTGTTAGGAAAGGTGAGAAAGCATTTGTTGCTCCACTGGTAGGCAACTCTTTAGGCCAGCAAAGTAAATCTGGCTGCTTCCAGCCCCTTTGCCAGGTGACTACAGGAATGGAAGGATTGGGTGCCCCACCGTTTCCCATACCCAGTAAGTGAGCAGAAGGAGAAGTTCAGCTGCCAGTGAGTGACAAGTTGCAAGGCAGCTCTTCTGTATAGATAAAGGTGCTAAAACATTGACTTTTGGGGAAGATTATGTTAGGCAGAAGTTCCTTGTAAGCTTTAGAAGGAAAAAAAATATTTACTAGTCCTCGGAACTTAAATTTGGCTGCAACATTAAGCAGCCAATGGATGCCAGTCAGAAGAACATTGCACCAGCCATTTGCAAGCAGACTTTCTGTGGTGAGAGCATTGCAGGCTGGGGAGGTGGTTGAAAAAAGCACAGGAAGGGTGTGGTTGTAGTGAGGGAAAAAGCCCTCTCCATAGGCAGCTGTGGTGCCAGAAGAAGGTGAGTGGTTGTACGTGATGCATCCCCTAGGCAAGGGCAGAACAAGACTTCAGCGAGCCACTGGCCCAGATGAAAAAATGCAAGCCAAGCGATAGAAGGGAAGTTTTTCAGTACAGCATTGTGCAAGCAATTTTCCGAACTCTGCAGAACACAATGGAAATGTAATATTAAAAATAATCACTATTAAATGCTGAGCAAATGTGGAGTTATAGCGATTAGCTCTCCTCTTCGTTAAGAAGTAGGAGTCTGATTCTGGCTCTGGTTCAGTTCAACTGGAACTGAGAAGTAAGCAGACACAGAAAAGATAGGTGGCAAAAATTTCATGTGGGATGTTCACCACCATAATGTCTGAGTTCTTGTAAAGTATTGGGAGAGGAGTTGAAAGAAAGTAAGGATCAGTGCTGTTCATTTGGAAGAAACCCTGGATAAAAGCAAGTATTAAAAATAAAGGGTTGCAAAGAAGAAATAGAATATAAATTACCTTTCTCTTATTTCAAAGAAAAAAGATTCAAGTGAGACAAATATTCCCATGTATGCTTACCATTGTGGTTCTTAACCTCAAGGATAAATTATTGCAGCTTGCCATGTTTGGACTATATTTTAATATAGAAATCAGAGCCCGTACAAAAAGTTGTTCCCAGTAGTGCCTCTTTTGGGGAGAATATGAAATCTGTTATTTGCTGCCAGTGGCTTTCTTTTTTTTCATTTTGGAGGATTTCAAGGCGTTAAGTTTTTCACATACGTAATATAAATAGCTTGGAATAACCTACTTGAAGACTGCCTACTACCATATACCATTCTGCTAATTTAAGTGGGTTTTCTTCTTTTTTGAATGTGTCAGAAATGCTCAGCAGCAGCTGACTCCTATTTGTCATAAGCTGAAAGTAGTAGTGTAGTTACACTAGACAGAATTGATGAACATATAAGGTGGTGAACAGTCTGCTGCTACGTGTTTTATGGTCGGAAATTAGAAATTTCTGTCCCTGCTAAATAAATGGGCTATTCCGAAATGCTTCCTTAGTATGATTTCTTTAAATTTTTGCAGCCTGTTTGAGACTGCTGTAACGCATAACTTAAATTATGGAAGCTATAGACTTGGTTATTTCTGAAGCTTTCATTGAAATTTTGTGAAATTTTGTCTCAGTTGGGAAGAAGAAAAAGTGGTGTTTTTTTTTTGTTTTTTTCCCCCAAGGAAAGTTGCTAAGCCGTTCAAAAATGCATAGCCAAGGTTTTATTGTATTCTTAAATGTTTATCATCCATTTAGAAGTCCATACACTAAAAATGGAGATGCCTGATAATTGCTCATCCTCAGCGTGGTAGTCATCTAAATCTAATGATTACAGAAATCCGAAGTTTAGGCAACATAAACATCATGTACTTCTTTAGTTGTCCTTTATGTGGAACGTTTAATGGAAATTGCTCTGGAGGAGAAAACTAGAGCAGTCCATAGTGGTCTCTGAAATCTTGGCACTGAAGTTTAGGTCTTTGGAGATGTCTAGGAAGAAGCCATTGCAGAGAGATCAGGAATCTTCAGATGGTTCGAGAGATAAAGCCTCTATTTGATATAAGTAATTAGGTTAGTCTAAAAAGAAAGAGGTAGTATTACTTGTCAAATGGCCAATCCATGTTGTTCCCTAAGTGTTAGAGTGTTTTGCAGGTTCTGCCCAACTTCTGTGTGCAAGTTATTAGGGGAGGCAAGAGTGACTTGAAGCATAAAGCACTGCAGTGAGGTTTGGAAGAAGTTTGTTTTGTTCCTGACAAGGTCATTATGGTGGACAAACCTGGATGAGACCCTCAGTCTCTCTACCATATGATCTTACCAATAAAAGTAAGGTACCTCAATCTGCTTTTCTTTGTTAAGTTAGTAGCAAGGACCATAGAAATTAATTATTATTGTTGGAATTGTTCTTTCCCTGAAAAGCATGCCAGAAAACTCTCCAGACTCAGCTCATGGTATTTTTGCCTAAATTGGCAACTTGGAAAACTTGGAGGCATATGCTTTTTTTTTTTTGTACTGTTATCCATTATATCTGAAATGAATCATAGTTGTATTTGTTAGCTTGAATACCTCAAAGGCTATTGTTGCTTCTCAGCTAAATGACAGAATTTTCAATGAATTTTTTTTTCCAGGATAGTTCTCTCCATTTGGGTCTTCTTAGTCACAGTATCCTCCTTTGTATTTTTAGGCTACTGTTCAGCGAATCCTTTCTCCGAGAACATCTTAGACAGTTTTAAGTCTGCCAGCAAATTTGAAGACAAGACCTTCCAAAAATTGCATTACATAATTGCTTTTGCTCTAGACATCCTATTTGTCCACAAAATAATGGTTTTCATGGGACTAGGACATCTTAGCACTGAGGGAAGGACAGGTTTGCCCATTCACTGCCCTGTTAGAGCCAGTAAACTGCAGTTCTGTAGTGAAATAAGATCCATTGGTTTACTGAATATTGAAGAAGGGAGATGAGCAGACAGAGGAGGTAACGTGGTTGAGGAAGCTATAAGTAGTGTCCATATTATGCTACTTCTCCAAATGTTTTTCTAACCTTCAGTAATTTGCAGTTTGGGATATCTTGAGCCACAAGTAATGTCTGTTTCCCCTGCTAAGCAATGGGTATAATGAAGTTTTAATGAAGCAAAGTCGTAAGGCAGATCAGAGTTCTACACAGGAATGCTTGAAAGACTTGAGACTTCTAGAAATGAGATGAAATCAGTATTGTATAGGGCAGCTTCATGTACTTCAGGTGTAATTAAAAAAAAAACCAACAACAAAAAAACTGACTGTGTAAGCTACAATTTTGTTTCTCTCCTTAGTGATTTCCAGGTGTTACCAGTTGACTGCCAGTTGTCTCTTAGTCATTATTAAGTTATGCGTATATAAAGGACAAGTGGCTATTTTGAAGAGAAATTATCAGTAAAACCAGAAAGGTATTAAGTACATCTGTACTAGAGAGTGGTTGAGATCTTAATTGAAAACCTTTATGGTTCTGCTGCCCTTGAGAGAGAGAGAGACGTTTACTGGTTGCAGAGCAGGGCAGCCCGGGTGCCAGGAAGAAACGTGAGATCAGCTTGCAAAGGAAGAGGAAAAGAGCTAGGTGGCTTTAGAGGATCAGAGCAATGGCTGAGAGGCACAAAACTTGATTGACTGGGGGCGGGGGGGGGGGTATCTGTACTATTGTGTGTGCATGTGTATTTGTGTCTATATAGTAAGAGGAAGACAAAGGGACACAAATTACCTGCTCGGATTAGATGCCAGTACTGACAGAAGAACGAAAGGATATAAAATGACTGAATAAATTTACATTTAGGGTGTAAGGTTTCTACTTGCTGAAACAGTATGGCTTTGTAGTTACCTTTTAATAGGATTACTAGGGGCAAGAAATCCACGTAATTTTAGAAATATCTTGATCACTTTATGATAAATATCTGATGCGTTGCCTTTGGTAGTGAGATCAATAGTTTAAAAGGTCTTTCATCCTCTCTGTTGGGTTGGATTTGGTTTTTAGGTATCCATGTGGGTTTTTCTTTCTCTTCTTGTGATCCCCCTGTGGAAGGGGACTGACGGAGGGCAATAATCCTGGTCCCCTAGCAGCTTCTGCTTTTGTAATATGTTCTAAATTGAGAAATCTTCTGGCAATGTTTTTTTCTTTCTTGAAAACATTGGTTTTGCCATTGAAGGTCTATTGTGGCAACAAGCATCGCCTTCATATCATATTAGCGTCACTTTATTTCTGGGTCAAAATTTCCTTTTATTATTTTTATATTGACATTAGCAGAAGTTAATAAATCACTCACTCACTCTTGTACAGACATACTCAAGAGGTTTGCTGACCATAGTTATTTATGATCACTGACATTTCTGACTTAGCTTCTAAGTCGGTTTTGTTCTGTTTAAGTAAAGAATGTTCTAAGAGAATAATGATGATAGATCAAGTTCAATATCTTATCTTTGAGGACTCTTAGGTTACCTCGTTATGAGTGGCTTTTAATAGAAGGTGAAAAAAATGTTATTTTTGAGAACATCATCTGTTTCATGTGAGTTTGTAGAGGGTTGGAGTTGGCTCTCTGACCTGTTTAGGTCTAGCAGGATTACTAACTTAGCAAGTAAATCTTGTTTTCTAGCAAGCTGTTTAGCTTTGGCACAGAAGCATTTATTGTCCTTTCCACTGTGCTTTTGGCTTGAGTGAGATTTATATCTTTGTAGAGGTAGAGACAAATACAGACAAATGGTGGTCAATAACAGCTCCGTGGTGGTAATGAATTTGGAGAATGTTACGTGTGTAAATAATTTTTCACTGAATTCGAACTGAACCATAATTCAGTAATGGGTTATGTTGAATGTGGATATTGCTCTTCTGAACAGAGTGTCTCTGCTGTTAATAAGAAGGATCCCCAAAAGAAAGCCAAAAAAAAAAAAAAAAGAAAAAGAAAATGACAATTCAAATGGCAAACAAAGTATTTGTTAAGCAGACTTCTTTTTTTAAATAGTAGTACTGGAGACTTTACTACTTGACTTGAGCTAGCTAACAAAATGGATTTTGATTTGCACAGCAGTTCGTGACAAAAAAAAAAAAGCAGTTTAGGAGAGGTTCTCAGAAAGAGATTAATGAGGAGATGAAGTTACAGGCTCACCCTGACTTGTCTGGGAAAGCTGGGGCTTCCAGGTTTACTTGGAGATGTCAGAAGACTTCAAATTGATAGGTTTTAAACTTGCGGTATGTGAACCTCTCCAAAGCTGTTTTTTTGTTGTTGTTTGTTTGTTTTGTTTGTTTGTTTTTGTTTTATCTTGCTTTTTAACGAAAGCTGGTAGGTGATGGTTGCTTCCACAGCTGATAATGTTTTGCTGTTTACCCATGTTTTTAAATGGTTGTTCGGTTTTCCTTCATGCCAGCATCCCAGGTTTCCTCCATCAGCTGAAAGATGGCCACTGTTGCTTGTATTTTGGGCTTGGATGCAGTTGGGGGACTGGTAACATGTAAGGAGCTAAGATTGGAAATGATGGTCAAGGGAAGAGCTTGGCCTTGCACCATGTGATAAACTGCTGACAGAGTAGTGATTTTTGTTCCTGAAACATATCTGCTGTTAGAGGGGTGGAATATGCCACCTCTCTGTGGCATATGATGTGGGGCAGAGCTCAGTGCTATTGATGGAGTGGATGTTGTACTGGTAGCTGTAGCTGAGCCACTAGAGTATGTAAGCCCCTGCTTTGGTTTCCAGTAGGACTGCCTGATCGCAGAAAAAAAATATTTGCTGCCAGGTTTGGTGAGTAACAATTGCATTCTGGAGTCTGGTCTCAGAGTGGGACAGCAGAATTCTTCCACTTTGGAAGAGGGAAAATAGGAGGCCTGGAACCTTGAGGCAATGTGCTGAGAAGTCCAAGAAAGAACAACTTAGACGTCTCTTTTCAAGGAATTTATAGCTGTTCTTTCATAATCCTTTAAAAGCCATCTACTGTTATAAGTGTTTTGATTTTTTGAAAATAAATAGGCAGTAGAGGTGGTTGAATCTTTCATCTTCTGGTATAAAGGTTCATCATCAGTGCTTTGGCCTTTGGAAAATTCATTGACTAACCAGTGCACAGATTTAATGACAACAAAATAATATTGCCCTTTAGGTCAGTGGTTTAATTCACAGCTGTTTTTTTCCAGTTGATTCCCAGCATAATGATTGAGTTATGGTTGTGTGGCATCTCCTCATGGAAAGGGAGTTGTAGGAGTCCCTTTGGTAGTATACCAAATAGCTATCTTTAACAAAACTAGCAATTTTATGCTATATATTTTTCTGACAGTATTGTAACATACAGTATTTTCAGAGAACTCCAGTACTACTTTTGAAAGGCTATATGTATTTTGCTGGTGCACAATGTAGTAATGGTTTTGTGATTGCTTCGGAAACATTGTGTAATTTGCAAAGTTAATGTGGATATGTAGTTAGTTTTTTTGCTTTCATAAAGTGGGATCTAGTGGAGAAAAACAAAACATGAACCTGCAGGTTTTAATGCAGCAAAATGAAAATGCATCCTGGTTATTTTCCACTGTTTCCAGGCTGATGGGATGCTTTTTGAAATTCAGTTTTGACATTTGAAGGGATCTTACTGAAGATGTTCCGTACGTAGTTATGAAATAGTGATTGTATCTCATGTACTTGAGGGGATATTTCATTATAGAAGTACTTGAGCTTTCTTGTGGAAATACTGGGGTTTCTTTCTTTGAGGTCTTCCAGAATTATCGTTTGCTTTAGTGTTGTTGAATAGCTTTCTTATGCAGTGTGCTGTATCCAGCGAGTCACTTGAATAACATGATAGAATTGGGCTGTAGTTTCATAATCTTTTTAAGCCAGTGTATGATGGGGTTGCTGCTGAAAGAAGGGATCAGACTTCCCTTATGTACCAAATCTATTGCAAGCACAATTAATGGTGCGCCTGGTTTGCTGGATCAGGTAACTAATAGGAGTTAAACTCAACTTTTGGATAAGACTGCGCATCCTTGGCAAACAAAAGATGTTCATGTGTACAGCGCCCTCACTTCTTCTACTTTCATTGATCACTGCGTGCTTGCTGTGCTGTTTCTGCTTGATAAGTCAGCAATAGGTACTGCTGCCTTTTGTTAGGCTGGTTTTTTTTGATGAGTTGTAAGACTTTTTGCTGAGCCTTTTAGCATGGTAAATGCCAGAGCGGGCTTAAGGGATTGGGTCTTCCCATGTAGGGGATAGGACCCTTGCAGCCAGTCATTATATTGATTTTAGGCTGCCAAGAACTGCAGCTTAAGTTGCTTTAACCTGGCTTTGTTTTCTGCTCTGAGAACACAACTACTGTTCTCCTGGTTGAGATGAGTAGCTTGCTATTGTCTACGGCAGCATTAAGGTATCAGTGGAGAGGAATATTTGTGATTCTCATTTTTTTGTTTATGTTGTTTTTTTTGGACTCACCTCTGATTTTTCCAGCTTTGGGCAACATCAGCAGGTAGATTGGTGCCTGTGAGTACATCCAGATGCTATGGAGGAAGAAGCAATCACATATGACAAACTTTCTCATGTCTATCTGCAGTTGGTGGCGTTGCCAGTTTTTTGCCCTACATCTGACTCCCTAGTCATCAGAACAAAGCTTGCAAGCTCAGATATAAGGCTAAACAAGGTTATGCTTTTTTTTTTTTTTCCTGGGTTCATCTGAGTCCACCACGGTGCTCTTGGTTGCAAACAGTGGAATATATAGCAAACCTGTGTGTTGTCATTTTAAAATGGTGACGTTTGCCAGGAGCCTGCATTGTGTAGCAGGGGAATGTGCTGCCTGTCTCAGAGAGTCTTGAGCCCCTTTTGGGTGGCTGGAGACTACGTTTTACAAGTTTTTAACAGGTAGTCCTGACTGACCCCTTCCATAAAACTTGAGTGTTCAACTCAGGTATCCAGTGGATCCCCTAGATGAATGCAGGAATTCAGAGTGATACGTAAGCTCGTATCAGCTGGGAGGAAGAGCTGTGGCCTTGCTAGGATTCTCACTTACAGAAGCTGTGCATACTCTTTCCCAATGGACTGTGTATGTCTGTGCATAGTGATCTGATCCTTTATCACTTACCAGGAATAGAAATCACATTTGCTTTTCTCCAGTGCTGGTCTCTTGTGGGCAGTGGCATTACGATGGCAACCCATGGCCTAGCAGTTCTTCAGTTTCAGGTCTGGAACTTTTCTGTAAGCATCTGGTCCAGGTGAGCGAGCGATGTCTAACTGGTCTGGTCAGCATAATGCCTCCTCTGTATTTAGTTCAAACTGACTTAGCTCTTGTGATCTATATGGTACAAAAATGCGTGTAGAAGTCTCCCCAGCTGCTTCACCAGTAAAGACCAGTACCGAGTGTTCAGTGAGCTCCTCTGCATCATCCCTGTATCCATTTTGCACCTTTTTTCTCCACAAGAGCCCACTGTTTTTTCTAGCTGGTTTTCTGCTTTTGAGATAGTTAACTAACTTTGCAAGGTGCTAACCAAACATTTTTCATTCTTTTTCCTGCTTACTTTTGACCTGCTATGTGTTTTATGATCTCTTCCGTTCTCATTAGGCAAGCTTTCTGTTTTTAAAAGCATTCTGTCTCTCTAAGATGCTCTCCTTAACTTCCCTATGGAGCCACACAGGGTGTGGGATTTTCTTGCTGGGGTTGAAGTATTTTGACTGCTTTGTTTTCTCTTCTAACTGTGGTGAATGTTTTACCTGCTCTTTTAATACAGTGGTGAATGTTTTACTTGAACTTTTAATACAGTATGTTGTGTGCTTTGGATTTTCTTGGGGGATGCTTTTTTGTCTTTAACAGCCTCCAAGCTGTTGCAGTCTTTTTGCTTTTTGGATTGCTCCTTTTCAGGTTTTTCTTTGTTTTGTGGGGGAGTGGGTTGGGAGGATTACTAATTGCTTTTTTTACACTGTTCCCTTTCTTGAAATTGAATATCCATGTGCCAAATTTTTTTTTTGCCTACTGTATTCTACTACAGTATTGAAATATGATTGTATTGTAGGTACAGTTACAGAGCAGCTTTTCTATCAGTATCCTTTACTTAGGTCCTGTGTACCACTCAAAACCGAACCATTACTTAATACTAATAAAATAAAACCTCTAGTTTTCATTCAGATGAGGCACAGAGCCCTCTTTATACCAGGAGATGTCAATTGCCCACCATTATTACGAGTCCTAAATTTGCAACTATCTGGTCTCTGTGAACTGGTAGCGCAGTTGATCGGGCGTCTTTATTATTTGATTATGGACTTGTACTACAAGAATGTCATTGTTTTTCTCTTCTCCTGTAATGCTTTATGCCATTAAACACGTATGTGTTTCACATACAGTGCCATTCCTCACCTGCATGTTGTCTCTCCTTCCTGTTGAAATTGCTGAGTGCCTGGTAGCTTCTCAATGTTGTACCGTATCGATTTGTCCTCCCTCCACCCAGCCTTGGAGATGGCTGTTACATTGAGGGTGTCAGGTGAGGCCAAGGATTTGGTCTTCCTTTGTGTTACTTGGGAAACACCTAGCAGTGGAGTGGAAGTGTTCATGAGTTCCCAAACTCTTATTAGCATGTCAGTCAGGGTGACTCTGTATGAGTAATGTACATGCTTAACAAGTTCTTCCTGTTCCCATCGTGCCTAAATCCTTGCTCTTTGTATCACTGACGTCCTATTTTGGCTTCTTTCTCAGGCCTTGCATGTGGTCTGACAGCATTTCAAAAAATACCACAATGAAAATCCTATTTATTGGTCTTCTGCCTGACCTGAGCTTTCTCTCCAAAGCATCTATAATACGCTTCCTTACACGGTGGACCCCATGCACTACTGTTTCCTTTGCTGAATCACTAAGTAGTCAGTGCAGATGCCCTGTGTGGTTTCTACCTTTGCATCTGACAGGCAGCGTGCCAGCTGATGGCCAGATGCCACAGGCACAGCTAGCTGTGTGTCTCGTCGAGTCATCCAATACCCCAACCTACTTCTTCTTAGTCTTTAAGCCTGTCTGCTGCAAGGACGATCCCTGGTTCAACAGGACACAGCAATATCAGCTGGAGGGTAGACTGCTTCTAAGAGATTAGCTCTGAGCCAACCTCTGACCACATGAGATGGCAAAATCCATGATGAGGCATGAAAAACAAGTAGGCGACGCTGAAAGCACTTTTTTTCAGTGGCATTGCTAGTTACAGACTGTAAAGTGCAGTGAGGTTCATATGAATTGTGTCTTTTTTACTGTTTAGGTTTGTTCTCTTGTCATAAAAGCATAACCCTAAACTTGTCAGTCTTGAGATACAAAAAGTGCATTTTTTGAATGAAATTTGCTGTATTGTGGACAGCGTCTCTGTATCTGTGTGAACTTGTAAAAGAACAGATGGCCCCAGTGAGGATCTGTTCATCCCTGTCTCCCAGGGTTGGCCAGTGACAGGTACTTCTGGGAGGTATAAGACCGGGGGAAACCTGTAAAAATGTTGCTGTATCCAGCTCGAGGGTTACCTATACTAGAGCTAGTGTCTTTGTGTTTGTTTGTAGTCTAATTGTATTGCCAGTGATACCGCATAGTAACCAGTGTGATAGTTGCTCAGAAAACGGTGTGTCTGTTACCTGTCTTGATATCTGAGAGTAACTAAGGCTATGTGCTAAAAAATGAGATCTGTTAGATACGTTGGCTCTGTGTATTCCTGCATCTTTCTGTCACTAACTGTAGTTTATCCCTCTTCCACAGGGACCAGTGACTGGTCATCTGGCCTGTCACTAGCACACTTCTCTACTGCCTAAATGCTAAGTGCTTTTTCTCTTGAGGGGTTTAACTGGTTGGAGTGGTTATACTACATTATGAGCAGTTTTGTTATGTCTTGTACCTTGCTGCTTTGCCTAATCTGCTAAAGCAGCCATGTGTCTGAAAGTTCCTCTGCTTTTTCTAGCGATATCATCTGGTTTAATAAAAGTATATTTAAAAAAAAATCTTCTGTTCCTTTTTTTTTTAAGTTGTACTGCATGTTTCTTCTTGTGGGGTGCAGATGTCAGCAGTCATCACCCTCGCTCGTTTTCTCTGCTTTAGCCTCTTCTTCCTTGTGCTGATGTCCCTGCGTGTGCTTCTGCACAATGAAACAGAGCAGAGAAATGAACTTGGTCTAAGTTAATATGCCAAAAAGAAGATAGATACATTTTTAACCAGATCAGTTCCCCAGTCACAAATATTTGTTCCAGAACAAGAAAGAAGGCTATGTGTCTGGGGACGGAAACATTGAGTGAGGCTGCTCTTTCTTAGGCAGCGGCTCTGATCTTCACTGTTACTCAACCATCTATGCAGTCATTTCTGATTTTAGGGGTGGAAAGACATTGCGAGATCATCTCGTTCATCTCAGGGCTATCTCTGTATCATACACCTGTGCTGAGCAACAGATGTCTGTCTTGCTGGTATTAAAACCATCCAATCTCCTGAGCAGCCATTACTTTCAACCCAGTGAGAACTCTGGTTTTGAATTATCTTTGTTGTTAGCAAGTCTTTTCTGTGAGGAAAATATGAATGCCTTCCGACTCTAGCAGTATATGTAGTCTGCTTTTGAACCACTCTCTTGTTGGTTAAATTACCTGGTGAAGCTCAGTACAAACAGTGCATTGATTTGATAGTAATTCTTGTGACCCAGATTAATTTGTTGCAGCTGTAGAGTTAGTGAAGTCTGAATTAGAGAGCATATTCAAAATCTGCTGAGGCTTGTTTTTAGCTTGCCTTATCATGAGCTTCCTAAAACTGGTACCAAAATAACCTAATGTTTACTATATCTTCCAAATTATACATTTTAAAAATGTTCAAGTGTGCTCTATTTTAGCTTTTTATTGTGTGGTTCCCAGTGTTTGAAGTCTCTTGCAAGCTACTATTGCACAGTGGACCTCTAGATAAAACTAAATTTTCTCATTTCTTTTAACATGAACAACGATCAATGACTTTTAAATGAATAGTTTTGAATGTTTGGCAGAATCGCAATTTGTCCTTCCAGCTGACACCTTAGCATATCCATTTTGTAACATACTAGTGCTATAAAAAAATCCTGTGGGGTTCCAGTTTTTTCTTAGGTTTCTTTAAATATTTCTCGTTCCTTTGAACTGAGTTCCGCTTAAGCAGAAGAGTTCTGTGCATTAGCTTCTGTTTTCACAGGCGTGGCATATGGTCAGCTATTGGCATAATTTTTTTGTTCAGCTCTTTCTGCTTGTGTCTCTAGGTGTTCGTATATGTCAGTGTGCATCGTGTATCTGGCAAATAATGGGAAGCATTTGAAAGGTCCAAATGGATACCGTTATGAATGTATGTCTAGTGCTTTTGTGTGTATGAAATGTGTGAATTATTAACAAAGTTCTTTTCTGTAACAAGTTGCATATGTTTCTGCCTGCTTCTGCTTGTTCAAGTAATATTTTGAAAGAACAGTGTGTCTCACGGTTAGCTGAAGTACACTAAAACACAAGTTATGAATCATCTCTAGTAGGAGAATCCCAGTTGTATCTCTAATACAATTTTGTGTAAGGGTTTAGTAATTACAGTTCCTGGTTTTCATCTGATGTCATGACTAACTGCTTCGGGAATATTACAGCAGAATTAAAAATAGAAAAAACAGCATCCCAGTCGCTAATGGTCACTGGCAGTTTGGACAAAACTGTCAAGTAATCAGAAGGAAAAAATCAGTATCTTTGTGGGCAATCAGAACAGACTTTATTTTAAGGTAGTACATGCAGACTCTAAAGGTGGGAGCTCTGTTTTAAGCTGCTGTCTGAAATCTGTACAAAACTACTCTTTGGCACTTGATTTGTAATTAATATGCAGTGACTACCTGTGAGCATGCTGGAAATGGTCTCTGGATTCACCTGCTCCCTTGTAAGACTGGAAATGACGAAGTGGAGCTAAACTTTCAGACTTTTAATGCCCAAAGAACGCTGCTTCTCTAACTTTTAAAACAGATCTAAAGTTTGAATCATACAGATCTAAAGTTTGAATCATACTGCTAATGACAGAAGGGGAAATGTACGCTAGCACCTCACAGCTAATGTTCGTTGCGTTATTTCTAGTGACGTGGAAAGAAAGAAAGAAAGAAAGAATCTAGGAGCTGCAAGTATTCTTATCCAATGCATTTAGCATCGTCTTTACAGGGAAGTAGTCCTGGGGGACTTAAGCAACTTTCCAAAACATTTTGAATATGATGTTCTTAAGGCATTGGATTTGGGATATATTTGACTTAATGGAATTTTAGGAAAGGATTTTGCTGAATCTTTTGAAAGGTGTCATTGGGGAAAAATAACTGACAATTTGAAGGAAAGTGCTTTCAGTGCAAATATTTGATCTCAATTCCAGTTTATAAGTAGAATAATCATAAACTCTACGTGAGATCTCTTGTGGTACTGTAATTGTTTTGATTTTGACTTGCAAAACTGCCAATTATGTGTTTTAGGATGGCTGCTGCATTCTTTAAAGAGTTTCACTCTAGCATTAATATCTCTACTTCAGGATACTTGTTCCTCCTCGATAGTAAACCGCATAGTATCACTGGGAGGAGGTTAATTTGAACACTTGTTAATTTGTTAACTTATCTGTCAGTCTGAGAGTTTTGAGGTGCAAAGTAATTTTTAGATATGGGAGCAGCATATCGTTTTAAGTTGCTCGGTTTCTTTGAAAACTGGGTGGGGAGGTGACTGAGGCCTATCCACTTGGAAACACCTAAAATATAGCCAACGTTGTTTTGATGCAAACTGTGTATTGAATCAAATGCAGCATTTTGCTGGTTTGCCTCTCTGCTTCTACAAATTGTTTTCTGGGTATGAGAAAGGTAGGAATAGCCAAGGAGAAAATACCAGCTTTGCTTTAATAGTTTTTGTGAATTGAAGTGTAAGAAACCGGTAGTTGCAGTGTATAATACAAAGTTAGAGTTCATTAAGGGAAGTATAATGTATGACTAATAATACAAAGCAAAGGAAGCAAAATTATACTTCTTGGGAATATTTAAATGTGCCCCATAGAAAGCCGTAATCAGGTGAGTGCAGACTCTGAAGTAATAACTTTTTAATAATTTGTAAGGACACTGAATTGATTCATTAACTTCATAGTTATAAAGTCTGATTTTCTGTTCTGGTTCACAATTGTGCAATTGGGGGAAAAAACTTGCTTAAGTAGGTCAGAGCATAAATGTGAACAGTTTTATAATGTTAACATACATATTGTTATATAATTGTATTAAATGTTACAAATTAAGGTGTCTTAATAACCTATAATACATTGACACTTATTGGTGTCTGTAGACTCTAGAGCAAAAGTTTATCTGAAAGTGCACCCCTTGCTGTGGGTGTGTTGAGTAAGCGTGTGCATGCTCTTGAAAGGCTAAGCAGCACTTTGATAAGAGGAGCTAAATTTTCATATTGGCGTTCTAAAACTCAAAATCCACCTTTTCGTAATGGCAACAACTTAAACTGAGTTTTTGGGACCACACTGAGTGCTCCAAATGTTTTAATCAAAATGAGTGTTCCAGGATCTCTGAGACAAACAGGGAGCCATTTAGAGGGAAGGGCCTCAACCCAGAGACTTGTAATGGGCACGTGGCATACAATACCTCCAGTGTTACTTTATTTCCTCTTCCTACTCTTCAAAAACTGGTCACCAGGGGAGATAGGCTTAAGTATGAAAAAGATGGCGGGAGGCAGGAAGGACCAAAAAGCCAAAGGAGATAGGAGAAGGGGGGGGGGGGGGGGGAACAAATGTGCAAAAGATGCTCTGAGTATGGAAATGTAGAAACCAGCCCAATGGGCAGAATGACTTTTAAAGCCTAATGAGTTTGGAGTCTGATGGAGAGAGAAGTAAACACTTGAACTATCAGTTCCCAAATAAGCTATTGGTTTCTAAACTTGCATATACCAATGTTATTTGGCATTGAGAATACGTGAGTGCAACTGCTTCCTGTAAGGAGCTACATAAAAATGAGCTGCTGTGGCTTCTGTGTTAGTGCCACTCTTCTCATCACCTTTTCCTTGAGCAGTGCCAACAGTGGACGTTGCTGCTGGATTTCTCTAGTGTTCATTGAATAAATTCTGGTTTGGGTCGCTTATTTCTATTATTCCTATACCTGCTCCCATCTCGAACTGTATGAGGCTGGTGCTGGTCTGAGGGGCGCCATGTGGTTACGGCCCTGTTAAGAAACATCATACAGTGAGCAATTGCTGTTGTAGTGTTTCATAAGAGCCAGAATCGACTAGGCCAAGTGCTAAGCTATCCTATCCGCTCTCATGCGTGGTGCTGTGCCGCTCAGATAAGCACACTTGTCTGGAAGCAGCTCAGGGATGCGTCCCCTGAAGCTGCAGTGCTCCCTCTGGACCTGTTTGGGGGGGCTTGTAGGCACCTTGCATGGAAGGGGTGTGTAAAGCAGTGCCCCTTTGGGGAGAGAAGGGGGCAAAATTAATTGTCTAGTGACTTATGTTGTTAAAATGGAGATAACTTTTCTGTTTGTTTCTGAGGTTCCATGTGTTCAGCCTGCTGGTCTGGGCTTGGATAGGATTAGCAGAAGTTCACAAGACAGAAGGCTAACACTACTAGTCAGAGGTAAATATGGAGGAGCAGGGATTGTGGTGTGGGCGATCACAGAAAGTAGTGTGGTAACACCCAGCTGAGGAGCCTTGGCATCACAGTCGCTGTGTTTTAAAGAGGATGTAAACCCTTGTCCCATTCTGGTAGTTCCTTTTCATTTCCGTAACTTCTGTTGTTTAGGGCTCACTGACTTGTTCTGCTCAGCATTCAGAGGAAGATGAAAGATTCTTTCACCGCTATTCGTTCTCCTCCACAGTCTTCCAGAGGAATTAGGAATTTTCAGTTTTATTTCTCCCTGACTTTTTTCTCCTGATGTCTACTCTGAAGTCATGTTCTCCTCCCTTTTTTTGTGTGTGGTTGACGGCTTCGTGCCACTGTTCTTCATCATTGCAAAGACTATTTGAAATTGGAAATGACTAATGGTTTCCCTGTTTCATGCATGATTCTGACAAAAAATAGTAAACACGAGGGCTGTGTTAACACTGTTGCTAAGATCGGCAGCCAAGGTGCTGGAATAACCTTGTGATGTTGCATTGGCTAATACTTGGGTCATATTTGGAAAGCTGTCTACACAGCTGTATGGGCTAGAACTGTTTCTAAGGTTTGATTTTTAAAAACAGAGCAGAAAAACCACTGTGCTGTATTGGGAGCTCAGGCCCTGAACCGTATGCTTTCTAAGGGCAAGGAAGTTTCTCTTGCCTATGCTTTTTGTCCTAACTGCATAAGATCTGTGTTGGATCCTAAGTTAAATTTCATCCTAATGTTTTGGAAATACAAACGGCTTTAGTGGCTGAAGGACAGCCTTAAGGGATTGATGTTCTGGAGATACCCAATTCTAGGTGACTTAATTTAACTTGATGACTTAGCAACTATCCAGATGTATAAACTTGACGTTTGCTAATGGAGTTGTAAAACTGCTTGATGGATCTGGGAGTTGGTGGTGATAGAAAGCTGCAGCTGGAACATTGTTGAAGCAGTGGAATTTGAAGCAGTATGAGCTGATTAACCGGTATATCCTTCTGGTTAGCGTGTGCGTGCTTGGCTGTATGTTTGTGCAAACACCATGACAAATCAGTCCCTCGTACAAACTCAATTTATGTGCAGCCCGGTTTGTCATTATGGAAATTTGGGGAAGAAACATTCCGTTTAGAAGAAAATTCACATCTTACCCTAAAAACAGATGTATAGACTTGAAGATGCATCAGTAACCCCTAGGCAACACTGCAAACAATCGGATGGGTGACCTGCATGGAAGGTGCCATCCCCAGGAATTTCCAGGAGCCCTGTGGCCCGGAGCTGCTGCAGCATAAGTGAGTAGTTTTTGGCACCCTTACAGTGCTGAAGAGCATCTCTGTTTTGAATACAATGGTTTTTAAATTTGTTTCCTGAAAATGCAGTTATATGGTGCTGCAAATAATTATTTATAATAATCAAATAAATAAAATTATAATAATTATTATTAAATGATAAATTACTAAAAATAGTAATTATTTCAAATACACTTTTGGGCTCTAGGACAGAGGTGCATAAACCTGGCTTTGTTCTGAGCCGTTCTCTGTCTGCATAGGACCTAACTTTTGCTGCTGGTTTTGTTTCTCTGTGGAACTGCAAATCTTCAAATCTTTTTTTAGCAGTACTAAATAAGCCTGCATAATCAACTTGTGTGATTTCTTAGTAGTTCTGGATTTTGTTACATATAAATATTTATTTTAGCAAAGTGAACAGAGAACTTAAAAACATGTCATAGAAACTCAATTCATTTCATGAAGTTGGTGGATTGTCTTATGAGAGCTGGAGGGAAAAGGTGCAAAAGTAGTAGTGTCTGATGGAGAGTTGTCCATTTGGACATATCTAAATGTTCTCCATGCCTCCCCACCCCATAAGTTGTTACTTGTACCTTTTTCTTTTCTGGAGTGCTGCCCATATTGCCTCAATTTGTATAGTGGTAGCATACAAAAACAACAGCACTGTTCGTTCAGCTGAATGAACAAACATATCACCTGATTGTATATGTGAATTTCTATCAATCTTTTTCTATTTTTAATTTAAGTTGGTGAAATCATTTCAGTTTTAATAAATTGAATGCAACTTTAATTATGGTCTTGTAGGTTCACTTTAGAAAATGACCTGTCATTAAGCGCTCATCTTTATTTTTAACCCTGATTATGCTGTTGTTTAAACTAGATTTTCTTAAAATAGTAGGTGCTTGCTGACCCTCCTTAAGATTAGCTGCTTAGATAAGCGGAACTTGCTAACAAATTCACACCTAGCAGTTCAAGTTTTGATTGCAAGGCTGATCTCTCTGGGGCATGTAATGATTTCAGGAAAACCACCAAATCTGTGAAATCCATTATATGGGTAAAGAAATCTCCAAATGATTTTCTGAAGCACAGTAGTGTAAAGAGTTGCTCATTTGAGCATTCAGTGCTGACAGTGACTGAAAGAATATGCTGTGCTCTCAGAAGTACTTTAACTTTTTCAGTAATTCGATAGGTTTTTAAAGTAGAAATTTGCATCTATCATCTGAAGCTGGTATGTTGTGATGTTTGTCTTTGGATCATTGTGTTATGGCAATAATGAACCTTCTTCATTGACTGAGTATGTTGAGGGACTAATGCAGCATAGTCTGCTTTTAAGAATCTCAGTGCATTTCCCCAGGAGGAAGAAGCATGTTAGCACAGACTAAATTACCTCCTGTTAGGGGAAATGTTTTTTCAGACGTGTCCCAGTCTTTCGGAATTTTGCTAGAGGAGATGATTATTCTGGTAAAGTGTGTGTGTGTGTCTATAACTGGGCACAGGCAGAATAATGGATTTCAGACACTTTACTCAGCAGCTAATTCTTTTTCCTATTGTGTAAAAGTAGTCAAGCAAGTAGTGTTTTGTTGTTTTTTTATCTCATGTCAAAATATGTGTTAAGTAGCACTGTAGTGGAAAAACTAGCTTTTAGTTTGCATCTAGACTAACTGGGCCGAAGGAGAAACTATACAAGTCTTTAAGGTGAGTTAATTCTAGGGAAAAAAAGGGGCAAAAATTACCCTTTGAGGGGCTTTTATATTGGTGTTCAGAATAGGAAAGATGTCCATGGACTTCTTCGATTTTTCACGTTAGAGCCTACTTTGAGTTTGTAGTTCAAAGTGGTGAGGAAACTGGCTCCTGTTCTTGATTCAGAAAGAGCTTAGCTCTGAAGGAAGCCTTGAATAGTACCTTGAACCTCGCTGAAGCTACTCAGTTGTATTGTTTTAAGCAATAAAATGGTTTCTGATCTTTAGAATATGGATAGTGTTACTCATATCTCTATTCATTTCTGTAATACCACTACATAGAAATAAATGGACAGAAGCTTTCAAGATGAAAGTGATTTTTCTTGTATGTTTTGGTTTTGATCCTGGAGGTTTGTAAGGACAGTCATCTGTCCCACAATTTAAAAGAGAGTTTCATGTGTGAATTGTCCCTTTGTTATTTTAGGTTGCATCATACAGAATCAAAAAATGAGCCTGCAGTAAACATTAGGAGGACATTTGGTCTAGTCTCTTTTTACAGGGCAGAATCAAATATACTTACAGTATTCCTGACAGTGGTCTGTTTGTGAAGGCCTTTAAGATACACTGATGGTGGCACTTGTACATCTTTCTAGGCAGTCAATCCCAGAAATCGTGTTAGAAATCTTAGCATTAAGATTTTTAAAGTTAATACCTACCTTGAATTTTTCCTGCCATAATTGAATCCTTTCACTTCTGGAACTATCCAACAAGGATATAGGGAACAGATTGTCTTCATTGCCTTTGCAAAAAGCCTTTTTTGTATTTGATAGCTCTTAGATGTCTACTTAGACTCTTCTTCCTTAGCCTAAACCCCAGTCTTTTCCATCTCTTCCTAGCTCACAGCTAGCAGATCTCTGGTGGCTCTTCTGGATGCTTCTCTTAGTCAACGCCTTTTTTGGAGTGTTATTCCAAAACCTCGTCCTTTCTGATGCTTGGGCCTTATCAGTGCCTTGCTGCTTTTGTTTGTGTTGGTGCAGCCTCACCTTAAAACTATTAGAGAGCCTCCAAAGGAGGGCTACAAAGATGGTGAAGGGTCTGGAGGGGAAGACGTGTGAGGAGCAGCTGAGGTGCCTTGGTTTGCTCAGCCCTGAGCAGAGCAGGCTGAGGGGAGGCCTCATGGCGGCCTGCAGCTCCCTCACGAGGGGAGCGGAGGGGCAGGTGCTGAGCTCTGCTCTCTGGGGACAGCGACAGGACCCGAGGGAACGGCATGGAGCTGGGACAGGGGAGGGTCAGGCTGGGGGCTAGGGAAAGGTTCTGCACGCAGAGGTGGTCGGGCACTGGGACAGGCTCCCCAGGGACGTGGTCACAGCACCAAGCTGCCAGAGCTCAAGGAGCGTTTGGACAATGCTCCAGACACAGGGTCTGATTTCTGTGTGGAGCCAGGGGTTGGACTCGATGATCCTTGTGGATCCCTTCCAACCCAGGATATTCTGTGATTCCGTGATTTCCCATTTGACCTCCTATGCAGGCCCAATGTTCAATGTTAGAAGTGCTCTAAGTTCACTTGTTACTATGTTGTCTATTCCTATTTTTAATTGTATTATTCCCATCTGAGTGTAAAACTTCACTTGTTAAATCATGTTCTGTAGCGTCCCCTTCTTTCTCGTGCCATACAGGTCTTCAGTCTGACAAGATCTTAATTTTTGCAGCGTGTTTCCTTGTGGTGCAAGTTTATTAAGTGCATTCTTTCCAATCACTCAGACGCTTGATGAAAACATTGACTAAGACAAGACACGAGCAATACCAAATGCAGGATATGTTTCTGTAGAGCACAGCTTGGTAAAGAGCTCTGGTTTGATGGTGAACTCCACTGGTGCACGGTTTTGACCCTGTTTTGTAGATGAGTCATCTGGACCATGTTTAGCTATCTTACTTAAAAGACAGTGTCAAAAAGCCGTACTAAAATCAAAATACGTTTTAATTCTCCCTTTAAGGCAAGGCCTGTTAGAGAAGGCAAGTTTGTTTTGGCATGAAATGGATAACAGCCAAACTTGACAAGTGTATTCAAGTGTATTTTCTTGTTTTGTAGGAATTTTTCTTTCAGTATTTTTCTAGGAATCAGAGCTCATTATGCTGAAATAAACAAAAGCATCCTAAAATTCACCCAGCCAAAAAAGAAGTATCACTTTTTTGTCTTCTCTAGGTTTTAATTTTTCTCTCTTGCTGTGTCCTGGCATCTCATCCCTTGATTACACATTCTCGAAGACAACTATTTTAGTTCTGGGATTGCTTCAGTTACTTTAAAGTTAAAGCTTAGCTATATTTAGCTGGTCCGAGGTATTTAAAAACAATCTAATTTGCTTGAAAGGTGTCTTTTCCTATTCTAGCCAACTTTTTTTTTTTCCTGGCTGGTATTAGCTGTATTGGTCCAACAATTATAGGTGATGTGGGTTGTGGTGGTTTTGTTTGTTTGTTCTTTGCCATTCTCCCTTCTTCCCCTTTGAAGGCTCCTGAACTCTTGTCTTTTCCTGGTCACTCGCACTTCAGATTTTTTTTCTGAGTGGGAAAGAGATAGTGAGGAAATTATTAAAATGAAATCTAGGTCTTCTCAATTTGTTTTCCACACTCTCTGAGTTTAAAAACAAACAACAACAAAAGAACAGGAGGGAAAGGAGCCACCAGCATGCTGCAAGAGCTTCCTTGACTTTCTTGTGTCTTACCAGATTTCTTCCAGCATAGATCTGGTAAGCCAAAATGTCCTTGGAGCACACTGTGTACTTTTATGATTCTCTTCCAGAAAGGTGCCCACCAGGTTTTTGTTGTCTTTGTCTAGCTCCATAATATCATCCATCAAGTTTTTCCCTTTCATCACAAACCAGATACTTCCCACATATCTACCCTCCCTGTGCCTTGAAGCGTATGTGCAGATGCCCTTGATAAAGCTATCAGTGTGCATGCACCCACCTCCTTCATTATTAAGCTATATTCTCTTATATTGAGTAATGTTAATTAGTTCATTGAATTGTGGTATGTGGAAATGCCAAAGCCTGGAGATTAACAAAGCTTAGATTGCATCGGTGAGTAGGGAGACTGCTTTGTGTGATTCTGAATAAGGCATTGGTTGTGCAAGGGGTCTCAACTGACTGTTCTGATGATAGACTTTGTCTTTTTGTGCTAGTTTGAAACATTATTACATGACTGTTCAGCATTCTCGTCAGTTTTAGTGTGATTCTGAATAAGACAGAAAAAGTTTTAACTTAAAAAAAAAAATCAAATGTCTAGAATTCAGGAATTGTTCACTTTTTCACTTTTGTGAAACAGAAAGGAAACCACTGCCTTTGCAACTTCGCTTGTTTATAGAGTACTTCCTGGGAGTGCTGTGCTTGGAGCTGATTAGAAGCACTCTGGTCCCACAAAGGGATCACTATTCTGAATTTTTAAGCGTCTGGTCCTACAGCCTTGGATGTCAAGTAATACTAGACCTGTAAAGACTTTATTCCCTTCCTTGTTACAAAAGTTGATAGGTTAAATAGCTATTATTAAAATGTCTGTCTAAATACCGTGAGCTCTAAGCTCATGAAGTTAAATTCTTTTCACTTCCAAGTCCTATGAGTTTTCTATTACTTGAGAATCTTCAAGTGGAATAAAAAAATATAAGTCCTCACTCAACTTTCATAAAGGTAGAGAAATATTTTTGATTTGTTACCTTTCCTTTCCCCCCTTTTTCCTTCCTTCCCCCCCCCTTCTTTTTCTGCCTATCCATAACAAAGAGGAGAACTTTTCATACTGCTTCTAATGGTACAAGAAAAGACCCACGTATTCATGCTTTTTGCTTCTTCCACCTTCCAAATTAAAGAATCCCTTCCCTCTTCTGTTAAAACTACTGGTAAATAAAAGTCAGCTTGTATCCAGTGCTGCTTTATATTAAGATAATGTATTTTTAACAGTGCTAACTACACAGTGCCAGCATGCTGACTCTGACTGTGATTAGCTGATTACTAAAATAGCTTGCACACTTTTACTTTCAGTTGAAGTATTTTCAGTAACATATCATAGCAAGTAGGTCACTAATTTTTTTAGGGGATTTTTATTGTGAAACATTAACGAGAAATATGCTTGGGGCATTGGGTAAGCATGGTATATAAGAGAATACTTAGATGCTTTCTTTTGATATTTATATAGGTTTAAACCTTGTAACCTTCACGTATGGTTCATCAGTTCTCTACAAGTTGTAACAGATCAATGCTCAACTGAAGTACGGGGCTGTCCCAGTTTCTTCATTAACGAAAAAGGTGTAAAAGTAGCTGAAGCGACGCATGGGGCAGGACTCTGGGTGACCCATGCTCTTGTGCTTCAGCCACACGTTTTTTGGCTAGCCTCTCAGGTCAGTGGTTAGGATAAGTAGGATATTGGATACATGCATATGTTTTAGTCCATCAAGGAGATGACATCTCTTTCTTATTACAATTGTGTATGGCCCTTCTGATGACTGCAATTTTATATTTAAAAAAAAAAAAAAAGGCAGTATTACTTTAAGCTTTTATGGTGTTGCAACTGTCTCTTTAATTCAGTTTCCAAACTGAAAGTAGGGGAAAAACAATATACCATCAGCTGGTATAGCAGCCCACAGCAAATAATTGAAACAGTTGTCTGCTTTGCAAGATCTATTTAGATTAGAGCTGGGCAAGACTTTTCAATAAATAGTAAATTAGGCAATGGCTGGATGGAAAGTTTTATCATCTCCAGGTCACTTGTGAATTTGCTGACACCAGTAAGCAGCTTTAGATGGAAATATTTTTTCAGTGTCTAAACCCCAAACACAAAATAAAGAGCCTTATGAAAGAGGAACAATTAGGACATCTACAGAATTTTCTTAGAGACTAGGTTTGGTCTCTTCCGCCAGTTTTCAGGTACTGGGTGTTCAGGGTGCTTTGCCTGACTTCTGTTGCTAGCTCTGGCAGAAGGGTATGTCAGAGGTAGCTGGCACTGTGGTGAGAAGCTGGGTAACCCATCAGACAAGGACGTTTCCAAGTCTCTTGGTTCAAGAGGGCTCACTCCCAAGCCCAGAGCTGTTTTGCTTTTTAATAAGATGCTTCGCCCTGAATTGAGTAAGAGGATGACATGAAGCTGATTGTTAGAGCCCTCGCAGGCAAGTGCAGCATCTGTTTTAATGAATGTTTCAAAAAAAACACAACCAAAAAATTCGTATGAGGGAGGGAGGGATCCTGAGCCAGAAAGGCGAGAGCGTTCCACCCCGATGTACTCTAGCATTCATGTGGGATATGTGGGCTCCAACTTCTTTAGGCAAAAAGACGACCCAGATCTCCAGCATGTGATGCATATCCTACGTGGTTGGATGAAAGGGACTCCTGAGCATCACGTCTGCCTCCTCTTCTGCTTTTACTGAAGTTTTTCACTTCTGTTGTTTTTCTTTCAAGTGCCTGGAGGTGCAGATTTTCATTTCAGGTCTAACAAGATGTTGCTCATTTAAAAAAAAAAAAAAAAAGAAAAAAAGAAAAAAAAAAAGAGGAAAATAAGTGTTTTTTTTCAAGTTGAAAAGTTACATATTTACTCAGCTGTTCTTGATGTTGATATCTGGAGTTTGGCACTGTACTGCAAACCTGGGATCTGAGGTTGTTAAATGGCAAGTTTATTTGTGGATTTTTACTGGCTTTAAAACACAAGAAGAGCAGTGGAGGCTTGAAGAAAAGAAGCAAACAGCTGAAACCAAGGATGCCAATAAAAAGCAGAAGAACGCTACTAAAAAGAAAGACATTCTTTGCATAGTTTGTCTGTTTCTATGAGCAGGTTTTCTGTCGTCTTTTGTTTAGTGTAAGAACAGAAATGCTTTGTAAGGTTGTGAATGACAGAATTGGATGTATATTAGGCTGTGAGACTAGATCCTAAAATGTAGCAGTCAGTGTTTCTAGTTCAGAGATGGAAGCACTAATGTGGGTAAAAGACCCTCCCTCCTCTGTAATACAGTTCTGGACAGTGATCTTCAACATGGTGAATTGAAACTGGAAAAAGGTGTAGAGAGCTGTGATGGTCAGAATGGGAAGAACCCGCTTAAGGGGAAACTGAATGAACGTGACCTGTTTAGCTCAGCACAGTGAAGGCTGATATGTTCTTTCTGTAAATACTTCAGGGAATAATAACCAGGAAGGGAATTGAACTCCTTAAGCTAAAGGACAAGGCTAGTACAAGAATAGCTAGGTACGAGCTGACAGGGAATATGTTTTGGCAGGAAATTGGAGTATTTTCAGAGGTCTTGAACTTCAATGATGTTTCAAGGCAAATTTCTAATTTTTCATTTTGGGGTTTTTGTCCCATTATTTCTAGAGCTTTTTAAGATAAAGAATATAGATCATTTATGAACAAAATTATATAATGTAATTATTCCTTGTGATAGCAGGAGCCCTGAAGGTCTCTTTTGGCCTTATTTCTTGAATTTTAAGAGTTAGAATCCTCTTGGGTCACTGACTTCTCTGAACCTTTGGTCCATATTATGCTTTGAAGATGTCTGTGAAGGTAATTAAGAAAAGTAGTTCTGTTCAGTAGGCTTAAATCTTACATGCAGACATGCTGACACCTTTAGTAGCTCCTGGGGAACAGGGAGGCATGACTGGGGGAAGCAGCAACTGAAATATTGGAAAAATATCTCAAGTCAGGTTTTTGTGTTGTTTAGCATGTGTAGCTAGCTACCAGTGATGGTTTGTTTAGCCAATGGATAGAGGTTTAAATTTAGTATGATTTGTATGTTCACGTTACTAGTAGTAGTACAAATATACAGCTATATAACCTTTACTTTTTCTTTTTGTATTCGTTGACAAGAACCTTCAAAGCACATGCAAATGTTTCAACAATCTATTTGACATTCATTTGGCGGTCTCAGCACATTTTCTGATATTTTGTCCTTTCAAAGTAGCAGTAATGAGGCCATCCTAGAAGGAATTCCATTTTGACAAGAAAGTAAATGCATGTATGTTTCTCTGAATTATAGCACTCTGCTAAGTATGTTACAAGTAATAAATCTCATAATCCAATGATAAAGGTCAAGAGAATAATCCTGAGGTCCGATTTGAATCCTACTGAGGCTTGCTTCTCTGAAGTGGGAAAAAGGCTTGTTCAGTACCATAGCAATCAACTAATTTTGTTGGTACCATTTAGGTGAACTGGGATACATTTCTTGAGTTAGTCAAGTGCTGCTTGATGATCTGAGTGGAGAAGTCATAGTGTTACATTCTGTGTTACACTAAATGGGAGGTAGGAGTCCCTCTGGGCTTTATGCTCTTTGTTTTTTTTTTGTTGTTGTTGTTGTTGTTTTGTTTGTTTGGTTTTTTAATCAGAGAATCATAGAGCATTCCAAGGTGGAAGGGGCCCACAAGGGTCATCAAGTCCTGTGTTTTTTTGTTTCATTCTCAAAAAAAATAAAAAAGCCACAAGAAATAAAAGTAAATCCAAAAGAAAGATATGCCTTAAGCTTCCTCTTCCCTTCATTGTCCTTGAAAGAAGGGAACTTGCCCAGTTTAATCAAATAAAGGAGGAAGCTGCTCTACCAGCAGGCAATAATGTGTTTGGGAAAGTTGTGAAAGGACCGGATGCTGCTGCACTGGTGCTGTAGAGATTGAGAGGCGTGTGTGTGTGTTCTCCCTGCCATGTGATGAAGACCTTGTGCCACACCAGAGAAAGCGAATGGGATGGAAGGAGAAAAGGGAATATGTGCTATGGAATGAAGTGGGAGTCCAACAACACACACATCCATATGTGTATGCCTCTAGTACAGTTACATCTGTCTGGGTCTCGCTGTCCAGTGATTGACGCAGTTGTGCAGTGACTGAGCTTCTCAGATATTAAAGCTCTTAACCTTGGTATAATGTAAGAAACTTAGCATGGCTGGAAAAGGAGGTTCTCTGTTTCACAAACTACAGAGAAACTTTTTTTTTTGTTTTTTTTTTTTTTACTGGTCATTGAAAAGGAGTCAGACAAGACATAATTACCGAAGGCTGATTTACAGTTCAGTGTTGTTAATCTTGCTCGTTACTTGCCACTGATAGTAGTAACAGATAAAGATTATTTTTCTTTTTTTTGGATGTAGTCAACTTGTCTTTTTTCAATCTATCTGCGCGTCTGGATCTGCTCCCCTCCTTAACGGCACACATGGTAATTACATTTGCTTTGTAATCTCCTCTTCTCAGATGCTAGCCTGAGATAGATTAACTCATGTTAGATGTCTTGCTCTTCATAGCAATGACTATGGACTGTATAGTAAGGACACTATGGAGAGAAAAAAGCTATAAAGAGAAACAAGGCATATTCAGCATGGTGGCTTGTACATGCACAAAATGCTGGTGAGCAGTGCCTAATCAGGTAGGTTTGGAGGGAGTCAAGCATCCTTAAGTGTCTGAGATGGCTGCAGGTGTTATAAATGTCAGTAGTGCACCTTGCTTCTGTCAGCCTTTGTGCAGCATGGCTCTGGCCTTCATACCATGAGTGATGCATGTTTATGCCTGAATAGCCTTCTCACAAAAACTAAAACCAGATTTAAGGGGAAGGGGCTGAAGGCACGTGTTTGTTTGTTTTGCAGAAACATGGTCCTACTTGTGATCAAGAGTACTGTGTCAAAAAATAAGAAGTCATTTCAGTATTCTTAAGCCTACTAGTAAGAGAAAGTGCAGGTGTGTTTGTGTAATTCACTTTGATTTGTCTACTTTTTGGAAAACATATATAGAGAGAGATTTTGTGTACATGTATGTTCATATGCTTCTCTATACACACCTGTTTATCTCAGGATTACAAATTTTAGAGCTGAGAGAGTCCTCCTTATCCAGGAGCTGTGTGCAATTCCTTGAGAAATTCATGTTTGTGTAGCTTTCTGATGTATGTGTCTTGATACAATGCTACAGAAATATAATGAAAACTTTGGTCCCAGAAGGTTGACTGATTCCTTTTTCACTTAGTTTCTGGATTAATACAAAGCTGTTTGTTAACAGAAATATTTCTTTGCAATGGTCACACTTATATTATGGTGATGTATACAGCTTACTAGGGGTTTTGCTCCACTCCAGTTTGTTTATGAGATTCTTAAATGCTGACTGTAGGTGATGTGGGATTCATGGAAAGAATATCCTTTGTTCAGGTAGTCCTTTAAGTTTGGAGAGTGTTCCTAAACTTGCGTGTCTTCCAAGGATTTCTGGTAGTTTCTTGTCTGCAGTGTTAAAGACAAAAGTGTGTTCAGGTGGAGGGCTGGTTAATGTGTCACAGGTATTCTTCTCTTCTGTTAAAGGTTCTTTATTTATAGATGTCTAAGGAGAGGCTTTTCCCATTCTCAAGAGAAGGCTAACTGGTAACAGTGCAAGACATTGAGTGTATCGTGTGTGCTACCAAGCAGAATTTCGTTCTGGCTATTAAGTATTCTACTAGTCTTACTTCCTGCTACTTTATGTGAGCAACGTCTCTATAGCAGGCAAAAGAATGGCAAAATACATTTCTAAATGCTGTGCCCCCCTCAGATACAGTTACTTTAGACATTTGGCTTCCCCTTGCTCAAAAAGGAAGAGCACAGTTGCTGAAATTCCACACTGACTGTCAATATTGCTTATGTGATCATGTCTTTTTTTTTCCTCTCTTCCCTAAAACAGCCCACTGTTTGTAACGTGGAAGATTGGTCGAGATAAACGATTGCGTGGATGCATAGGTACTTTTTCCGCCATGAACCTGCATTCAGGACTCAGGGAGTACACACTTACTAGGTAAGATTTTGTTTCCTGCAGCCTTGACTTAAGTACTTAAATACTCTACTGGGGAGTTGATAGGTGTGTTTTGGTTTGCTTTTTTGGCTGTGTCACTGTACTGATCAATGAAAACTTCTATCTCCCTTTGCTAAACATCATTGTCTGGTTATTTGACTACTGATGCCATGGGATTATGGTTTCATTTAAACCATAACTTGATCCTTTGTATTATTTTTACTGGTTTAGAAAACTACTCTCCAGTAGCTTATTGTAACTGACTGTTGTAGTATTTTTTTCCCAGTGCTCAGACAAATTTTAAGCTTAATAGTTAATGTGAGGGCAGAAGACCAGAAAGTCAGATTTTGGGATTATCCTATTCACGCTTCTAAAACAGCAGGTATTCTCACCTCTTCTCCATCAGGTGCTTCCAATCAGCTGCAGTTAATTTAATGCTACAAATTTCCATTACATGTTACTCTTCAGATACATCCGAGCCCCTGAGTGGGAAGCTTCTGGATGAGGGAGGTAAGTGATGATAATCCTTCACTCCCCGGCAGCATAATCCTTCATTTTTTTTTGATCTACACCTAAATTCATTCACCTTAATATTGTTCCATTTTCTTTGCATAGAGTGAAAACTAATCAGTTTACCACTAGAGCTAGTAGCAAGCTTTCTACTTTCTTAAGTTTATTTTCTAAAGAATCAATGGAATTTTGTCCACTCAGTTATAATAGACTGTTTATGGTGCTTTAAAATAGAAACTATAATCAGGCATGTAAATACCTCTAAAATTATCATCACTTAAAATAGTTGGTGCCTCCAGATCACTTTAGATTGGAGGCTTTCCTCCATTATGGGATCTTCCTCTTTGCTGTTAAAGCATCGTGTCAATCCCAGTATTAAGTAATATTAATATGAGGAATGTTCTTTCTTACACGTCTCACTAGTTTGTTACAAGCTGTTCATTTTTTGCTTCTGTCTACTCAACTTGAAGGAATCAACTGCTGGAGTTCCGTATAAACTTCTCAGACCTAGTTAATTTTATTCTGTTGGCTTTATTATGTGCTGTGGAATATTTGCTTGTGTCCTTTAAAACCTCAGCAATCAAAATGGTCAGTGAGAAGCTTAAACTCAAAGCAACTCCTCTGTTGAAGGTTAAATGTCTTATAATCTTAAACATTAGTGAGCCAGACTGGAGGGGGGCTCCTCCAGCCCCCTGCAATAGAATGCTTTTCATTCTTCACAGTGCCCAATCCAGAACAGTGAGCTTGTACAGAAAATTTCCCTCAAAGACTAGGAAGGAGGTGATAGCCAAAAAATAGTTTTACAAAATGATAAAATATAAGAATGAGGAAATGGAAATGTATCAGATATCTCTTACCAGAATGGAATTCTCACACTTGAAGCTGAAAAGTAGCTGTTTGAAATCCTTGCAATTGTATGATGTATGCAAACAGCAGTATTGCTAATAGATTATCCATTGTCACAAATCAAATACTGCTGTACTCTTGCATAATTTTAATAAATGCTTAAAAGATTCCCATTGCATCATTTTAATTCTAAAATCTGAAGTCATAATATATGCGAAGTGATGCAAAAGTAAAGGGGACTCAAATATTTTCAGTGCAGTATTTAAGTAATGGCCACATTCTTTGAAGGTTATACCAAGCTATCCAGAGGATAATTCAGTAATATTCAAGAGAAGAGAAATGAAACTACATACAAACATATTTTTCTAAAATTGTTGCAAGTAAAATGTTATGCTATTTTGTGGCCTATAGGATTTTATTACCTTTTATATGGAGCCTTTTTCACATGGATTGCACCAAAAATATTTCCTCGTTTTTAAAAACAAACAAAAAGACAACAACAAAACAAGTAAAAGCGAAAGAACTCAGAAATTACTGCTGAAGTGTAAAGTTCCTATTTGAATTTCCAAAAAAAACTGTTCTTTAATCTCAGTCATTATTTAAAAAAAATAGATAGGGATACCTGGAGCAGTTTCCTTCATGGCATTAGTAATTCCAGCTACAGGGCTTCCAGCAGAGAGCGTTTGAGGAATAGAAGCAGCTTTGAAATGCCTGTGGACTTCTGGAGTTTGGAGCTTCACAAGCCTTGCCTGGAGGTATCAGAAACCAGTGCACTGTAACTTGATCCAACAGTATGTGGGCAGTAGGCTCTTGCAGAAGATAGGGCAGTTCCTGAAAGTAAACAAAAACTTCTTCAGGGGTGGCAAAATTAATCAGTAAAGTAGGTAGTATGAATGGGCTCTCCATTTCAGAAAGTGGAACTTGACCAAAATTTTCAGTCGAGGATACAGGCAGATATTCTTCTGACTTTATTTTACTTTAACACTGAAAGGCGCTTTTCTTCAGTTACTCTGAAGATACAGCATTGCTGAAAAGAACCAAGTTGTCTGTCTAGTTCGTTCTTACCTTTTTCACCACCCTCCATGGAATTGTGGCGAGTTCACATCAGGCAAGTTCACATCATTACCAATATACTGAATAGTGCTTAGAATCTCAATAAATCAGAATTTCCTTGATCCTAGTAGTGATCTCTAATTGTATATTGCGTACAGTGTGTAGTGTATGCACCTCTACCTGTGTATAGCAGTATAACTTCTTTCAAATAACAATGATTGTTTGTCTGTGGTTAACAATTTCCTTCTTGGGACAAGGACAAACGCACATTTATAAAACCTTTTTTTGGTCTGTATACAAAAGCGGTGAAGAATTGTGACCTAGTATGTTTCTTTTCCCCATTTTGAGCTCTGTAGGTTGTTATGCTGGTATGCTAGTACATTCTAAACAGGAAATTTATGTAGAATGATTCATCATTAATTGGATGCATCTGCCTAAGTTGTGAGGAGGGATGAGAATACCCATAGTTAAAATGCTAGTGCTGTATTCCTAATAAAATCTTAGAATTCAGTTTTCTCTGCAGTTATATCAGTGACACAGGAAGGAAGTATCTTATTAAAATCCTTTGCAGAACGTTATGAAAATATAGATTCAGAGTTAGTGACTTCAACATAATTTTACTAAGAGGTTAGTTGAATAAAATATATCCTTTTTCAAAATGTTTCATTGTATTGCATATTTAAATTAGGATGTAAGAAGTTTATAATGGGTAAAATAGTTCTTTAGACTGAATGTGTGAATATCCCATCTGAATGCATAAAAGTAAACCAATCCAGATTATGAAAAATACCTTGTGTTTTCCAGCTCCTTCAAGAAAATACACTGAACTTGGAAGCAGGTTACCACAGATTTTCATAACAGGTTGATAAACTACTTTCTTGTGTGTTCTGTTCAGCAGTAATACTTTAAATTTTGGCACTGAAGTTTTAAACTCCTGCTCTTTTACACCTGAGATACTGAATGAAATGGTTTCATTTATTTTATATATTTTAGTTATTTTTTCCAGACATTTCATATAATTGGAAGTCATACTTCACACTTAGATCTAACAAGTGTAGTTGTATCAATTAAGTTTTAACAATTTTTATCATGTCAAGGCTAGAATATGTATATATTTTTTTTCCTTCCCTATATAAATATATATATATATGTATACATTTTCCTCCCTATGTATATATATATGGGGAAAAAAATAGTAGAGAAGAGGCAAATAAAGAGAGACTGATTATATGGATTATATGACACACAAATCTCATGTCAGCAGAAAGCAATGAAATGAAACTACAGGGCTGCAAGCCTTAAGTGGATTAGCATAATGGCTGAAAACCAGATTTAAATTTTCAAGTAATATGTAAGTCACCATTCTTAACTAGCATAGACCTGTCTCTACTTGACTGTATGATGTAATCAGTCTTTTTGTTGTGTGTTCCACCTGAGAATTACGGCTACCTTCAGACATTCAGCCTCGCTTCCATAGATGTGGTTGGTCAAGAAATGCAAACAAAGAGGGAAGCTTGGGATGAGAAGTTTAAGAATGAAGGCAATGAAACCTGCAGCCCAACTTTCTCTTAATTGAATTTGGGTGTAGAGTCTACATGACTACTGGTGACCAGTTCACTACTAGTGACTAGACTTCTATTGCCCAGTATTTATCAACAATTTCAGGAGTCAGTCCTTGCTGCTGCTATATCGCCTGCCTTCTCTCCATGAAAAACTCTGTCCCCTTCTGCCTGTCCCACACAGGAAAGCTAAATACCCAACTACAAGACTACAGTATGGCAAGCGTGTTTAAGGAGTAAAATAAAAACCAAAATTGAATGACCAATCACATTAAAATAGATGTTGGCCTTATTTAGTTAAGATTAGAGGCAAGTATTTGTACAGACAGGGCATCTCCCCTCTCTGTTGAGCCTAGCTTAATTTCTGTTTAATTCCTGTTTGTTTTTACTAATCATAGCCTCATCTGACCTTCCCTCTATCTTCCCGCACGACCCAGCACTAACTTCACAAAGCCCTGACTATTGGGCAATGCTGCTACGGATGAGGATAGTCATTGCTGCCGGCCCAGGGCAAAGCTTAGTCGTGTTGCTGACTGTAATTTTTGAACGTGGGGAGTGGGCGGTGTGCGGGGGCATTATATATGTTTGACTTCTGTGAACAGGGAAGGTCACAACAGAAATGTCAGTCTGAACTAATTCTTGCCAATAGCATTTCACGTAACGTTTCAGAGTGCATTGTTGCTTCAGTGTTGCCCATTGATAATACTTCGCAGGTTGTGGTATTGATTTATAGCAGACAGCTTCTGAAAGTCAACTTTTTTTTATACAATTACTGCTCTGTGTCTGGTGTCAGCCAATGCAAAATGCCTGATAATTGCGAGGCGAAGCTTACGCTGTCACTTTCAGAGTTAAATTCTGCAGAGCGATGTCAAGTCTTCTCAGCCTGAACTCGCCAGTGTTGTGCTATTCTTGTACGTTCAACATTAAAGCCAGGAAGCATAATGGTGCTTCTGTTGCTTCCTTTTCGTTTATGTTTCTATGAAAAGCAGGTGTGCAACAGGGAAGCTGGCTGGCAGATGGAATTTCTAGCATCTGTTGGTTGCCTCTGAGTTTTCAAGGTCATCTTAATGAGGCAGAGGGCACAGGCTGTGCTGCTGCTATAGGATGACCAGCAACAGATGGAGAATCTCAAGGTGAGAAAATATTCTTAGGGAGAGGTGCGGTAACATAGCTCTGTGTCTAGTTGAGTGGATGGACAGCCAGTGCCTCCCATTAAGCATATGAGGAGCCAGTGGCAATATACATTTGGAATTTGTAACTCCTAAATCCCACTTACCCCGCATGACCCCATTTAGTTAAGTTTTTAGTGGGGTTGCAACCTATGAAATCCACTCAGCTTTAATAAACCCGGTATACATGCTGTCAAATCCATTTGAACCAGTGAGGATACAGGCAGCTGAGGCTTCTTGGGTAGTTGCAGCACATCTTTCACTCATGCCATCATATCCCTCACTGAGTGGCAGTCTTAGCAAGTCTGCACTGAGGAGTGATTTTAGAGCATCTGATGTTCCTGGGGAGGTAATGAAGTGAGGTACCGAGCTGATACTTAAACCTCAGGTGTCTGGCCCTAATGGAAGTTCAAGGATACTAAAGGAGTTGTAGGACTGTTTCTCTGCTAATCTATACTGTGAAGCCCACTGAAAGTTTGGTAATTGAGGATGTTGCCGTGATATGGACAAAAGCTGTGTCTGAAAGAGATTTAGAAATTTGTAGGCACTATGACCATGTACTATGATTTCTCTGAAGGGAGGAAGGACTAGCTGGTTCAGAGGAGGTGGGGCTGTACCTGAGGAAACAAGAGGCCATATCAAGGAAATACATGAACTTAAACTAGTTTTTACTAGATTAATTCCAAAAACATCTTCCATCATAACTCAGAGATAAAGTGCAAGGGCTAAAGATAGGGCATCTTAAGGTATTTTGTTATGTGGCCACAGGATTTGTCAGCTGAGTCAATTGCCAAAATACGAAATAGTTGAGATGGTTGTGTTTTACTAGGTGCTTTTACTCATCACTAAATTTGAGGTCTGCTGGCCTGTATTGTGCCTTTTTTTTACCTTTGCGTGTAAATGATTTGCAAAGGTAGCTGTGATTTTTCCCCTTTCCTTACAGGCTTAAATGAGTTCTATTTTTAAGTCCTCAGTGGTTGTCACACTTGAGCCACATGCTGTTTCTTCCATCTTTCCCCTCACATACACAAAACAAAGTGCAGGAAATGAAAGAGAAATTCTATCACAAATGAGTACATTCCAATTAAAATCAGTAATGGGGGGAGGAAGTACTTAAGGTGATCTTTGTCAAGTATAGTTAGACATCGTTTTTGTAAGAAAATGGATTCCTTAAGTTTCCAAAATTGGAGTCTAAAGGCAATTTAATCAGGTTGTTCTAGTGCATGTGTGAGGTAGGATGTATACAGAGATACAATCTCTTTTATTGGACTGATGCGGTTGCATAAAACTAGATAAGCTTTTAGCTTACAAGCCTTTCCATAAGCAAGCTGTTAAGAGATCTTTTTTAGTAATTAAACCTCTTTTCTTTTCTTTTTCTTTTTAGTGAGGCAAGTTAATACTTTGTTCTGCAGAAACTTCGTCAGGTTTTGATTGTTATTTTATGTTTTCTTTTGGCTCGCCCTTAAATTTACCTTTGTGTTCCCTTCTGATTATCTTTTGAAATTATAACTTAGCATTCGAGATGTTAATATAAGAGCATAGGTGGTCCAGAGGTGGTCTGAACATTCGTAGTGTTAGTAAAGATAAGGTGCATGGTGTTAACATTCTTTTTTTTATAATCTTTATGAAAATTGCAGCTGACTTAATAGAATTGTCTTAAACTCCTAAGTCAGAACTGGGTCGAAGTATATTAAGGAAGTTCAGCAGTAAACTTTCCTTTACAAACTGTTATTTATATATATATATATATATGTGTGTGTGTGTGTGTGTGTGTATATAAAATAAATGGTGGGGTTATACATATATATGGTGGGGTTGACCTCCAGAGGTATTTATTAATAGCCTTAACCCCCCTTATTATTATCCAAAATGCTTAGTTACATGCATAGTTTAAGTATGATCGCTGCTTCTAGTGAGATATGAAATGAAAATATGATGTATTGGCACCTTAATTTTTAAATGATGTCTGACTACCTTAATGAAATTCAGGCAATATTATTGTAACAATGCTATACAGACTCATGTTTTGCCTGCTGCATTATCTGTATAGAGATTAGGTTTTACTGAAACGTGGAGCTGTTCATATTTCTAAATCTCATCTTAGACCATAAAAAGTTGTTGCTGAACTATTGTAGACATGAATTTTGCAAATAACACCACTTTAATTTGGGTAAATCCTCAGATCTGTCATAGTGGAATATAATTGTTTAATAGTAAAATGGATTATGATGTAAACTCACAATAGCAGAAACGCCAAGTGAAGTACACAAATTTGAATTTATTGAGCCATGCTTAGTTATTCTACGTGAGTCAATTCAGTAAGTCGGTCTGTAAATGATTTTGTGCATACAGTGCCTGGTCTTTATTTCAGGGAACTGTTGCTTACCAGAACTGTCTCCTGCCTTTTTTTCAAAAGGACAAAGCTAAATACCATACTGGCTCTAGAAACTGGGGGAAAAAACCTTTTGCTTTAATGATGGGTTAAATGTTTCTCCTTATTTCATTAAGAAATGAAAATGAAATAATGTTGTTGTGGAGGGAGAAGGAGCGTGCCTTAGTAAGTATGCTTCTTGCACATTGTGTGTGTGGGGAAATAGTAATTTTGCCTTTTTTTTTCTTTTTTAAAAACGTGTTGGTTTTGTAATTGTTAGCTTATTATTTCTGAGAAAACCTTGCTAGACCTGTGGACCTAATGGTAGATGATGGTCTGTTTCCTTAGCAACACTTCCTGAAAGAAAGCAAAGGAAAGCACTACAAAAAGGAGGACGGTCCTTAGGTTGTTGTTGTTTTTAGGAAAGGAGGAGTGCATAAAGATGCCCTACCAAAGCTTTTAAATACATGGAGGGTTATCAAAATACTGGTAATGATTTTGCTGGGAAAACTAAATTAAAGAATATGAATTGTTAGGTATGTATGTGGGGGGAAGAATGCATTACTCCGTTTGGTAGGATAAACTTATTCTGAGAATTGACTTGTTTATGAAAGGTAATGAAGGATTTTGGAGAAATGGAATTCTAGAATTCAAAGTGATCACAGAATAGCTGTATCTGTCTAAAGTGGCTCAGGGAAGCTTGGAGGTTTTCTGCTGAGGTTGTCGTAAGTGCTAGGTCTCAGCCTTAGGATGTACTGTAAGTAAGGAAACTCTGAAGTAAAATACTTATTTCATTGTCATATTTTTAAAAAATGCAGTTAAAGAGAACATGCATTAAAACCCAGGAATTTCAAAAATGTGCTTCTTGTAAAATGCATGCTTTGAAAAAGCCACGAATAAGCAAGTTGACTTGCATTAGTTGAGGTAATTTGTAGTACTGGGCATAAATCAGATATTCCTGAAATTTGACTGAATGTGAATGAGTAACTGGGGACAATCCAGCAATTACTCAGACTTTCCAGATGGGTTTCCAGGAGGAGCCATGTCATTTGTGACTCTGGGCTTTCCCACGATGCTCTTGTCATGTACTTCCCACACAGTCTCCTCCTTTTATGTAAAGAAAATGGTACACACCCTGTGAGTTCAAAGACAGAGGTCCAGGTGAGTTGAAACACTAGTTGGGTTGAATGTCAGATTTGTATTTGACTTTGAGTATTACTTGACATAAGTAATCGGGAAGGAGGGTGGAGTTGGGGAAACTGGCCACCCTGGTTTTACTAGTAAAGCTTAAAACTTCATTGCCAGAATTCTTCTTTTTTTCCATTACTTGTATGAATTGTTGTTGTTACTCCATGGTTTTTGGACAACTCTTTCATTTTGTTGTATGATATTCTTAGAGAGAAGGTTGTTCAAATCATTTCCTAAAAAAATCTTTTAGAATGGAAATTGTTTTCAGTTGAGAGTTTTAATCACTTCTTAAATGCTACAAAGGCATACCAGGTTAAGGGCCAGTGCTGGGGAGTACCAGACACAATTGTGTGTTGACACAGAAGAGAGGCATAGATACAGAATGCATCTCCCAGCAGTTGTGTTTTAAAAAAAAGATTTGGAAACTTGTAGCTAGGATAGAGTAGAAGTTGGCACAGAAGTTACCTGCTTCTGGGCAAGCTCCTCTCACTGGCTGTTCTCAGCTCCACGGGAGATGCTCATTTTTAATACTGAGTAAGGGATATTTCCCACCACTTCATTACTAAGGAAGAAAAAAAAAGCTTCCCACTGCACATACTGGCCAGTGCTAATATGTGCTAAACACAAGCAGTACCTTAACACAGTTTGGCTCTCACTTCCAAAGGCATTGGAAACTGAGGTGCAGCTGTGGTATATTAGCTACCTGGCACAGCAGGAATAAAGGATGTGTTTGGCTCAAAAGCTACTTTATGTGAAATCTCCTGTTTTAATAGACACTATCAGGGATTAAACGAGGTCAAAGGAAAAAGAAATGTTTCTTACACTTAGAAGCTGTGAAAATCTTTAAACTCTGTAGCTTTGTGTGGGAGGGACTGTGGGAAAGGAGTCTCAATTAAAGTTTTCAGTCTGTCAGCACCTCCTCCATTTAGGTGTTTTCTGATGCTTGCTTTTGAGCCTGTATTAAAGAAGCAGCAGCACGAACTGGGTGTGGGGGACTGGGTTCCAAAAGCCCTCATTATTTCTGTGTACTTCAACACAAAAGTCGTGAAGCTTTTAAAATCTGATTGATGCTTATTTTCATAGTCCAGAGTAAATGAGAATTAAAATGCTCTTGTAAAGTACAGTGGGATTTTATGGTGTTTTTAAATAGTGCCAACAGATGCTTGTTTCTAAAAATCATTCCAATTGCCACCAGGAACAGAGAAGCTATGCCTTGTGTCCTTTACAGAGCTGTACAGTTGAGGTAATAGAAAAGCTCTTGGAAGAAGAAATGGCGTGTCTGCTTCTGGTTTGACTTAAGCAGCCACATAAAATGCTGAAGAATGTCTGAAGACACCCAAGTCTAAACACACCTCTGATTCTGAGGTTCTCCATAAGTCTCATAGGCCTCAGCACGCTTCATTATTTCTGCTTTTATCATCTACATATTTCTGGGGATGATAACCTTGAATTTAAAAATGGCTGTAGTGCTACTATTCATTTGATGCTTTAAAATAGGATGGAACCAATATTTTTTTTTCTAACGTAATTTTAAAATACAGTATTAGGGACAAAAGGAGCCCAGGTTAGTTTTTTTTTTCCTGAACTGTTGATGCAGTTTTCAAATCATGCCGTTTTCAAATGTACTTTGTAAAAGTATATGGATTGATGTATGTACAGTCCATAAAAGTGTGTATTAGTGCTATCCTTTATTTTAGAAACAGAAATTAAATGTCGACTTCTTGGCTGTGTAAGTAACAATGTATTGACATAGTTTCTAATTCATCTAATGCTGTGAGAATATGGAAATAAACAGTTCCTTGGAAACATTTTTGGAATAGACATCTCCATATAATTTTAACATCACAAATTTCTACTTTTATGTTAATTTTCAAAACTTCTAATTAAAACTTTTCTAAATCTAATTCTGTGTGTTTTAATAAGCACACTCAGAATCACTTTTTGACCATAGTGGATAGCAGTTTTTTGACCATCAGTGCCAATTTGCAGGCTACAAAATCTGTTAGCTTGCATGCTTACATTAAGGTTTGTTGTTCTGATGCAATGGTGTAATGTTTTTTCTCACTGCATATTACTTGTAACAAAGGGCCAGCAGACATGCCCGCAGTCTGTCAGGCTGGACAAGTACACATATAAATGACTCCCACAAGAACTTAGGGAACTTGTACAGATGTTAAGGAGTGCTCTGATGAGCCTGAGTACAGCTCTTGGGAAATTCCCCATCTGTCATAAGCTGCAGGCCCAGCGTCACTGAAAAAGGCCTTTGTGATAATGGCAATTACTTGGGTGTTGTGTAAATCAGCATCTCAAATAAGGTTTATTAAACTTATAGCAGCAAGGAAGTGTGACTTTGTTAATGATGTTACACCTTCTTACTTTTTATCGAGTTCTCAGTTGGTTAAATTTTATTTGGTTTCCTTTGACAGGGAAAGGAAGAAAAGCTCTTGGTTTTCTGAACGCTACAACTTTTTGATACTTCCAGCTTAAGTAATTCTAACGACTTTTATTTCTGCAATACCACAAACTGCAATAGATCTCATGCTATCTGTAGCATATGATTCATTTGCCAGTTTAGACACCAGCCTAACTACTAGTAACAATTTTGGTGTTTCATTCTTAAACAAAAGCCAGGTTAAAAATACATTCACACTGGTACATTGAAGTGACTTGTCTCAGTTTAGAAGATGACTTCTTTTTTCCTGTATGAAAAGTGGCTGAAGTGGGAATGATTTAGAATAAAAAGTATATCTAGCACTTGATCAGAACGTCAGTAATTCTTTTTCCTCAAATATTGGCTTATATTTCATTCAACCGAAGTGCCAAAAAACTGGAAGCCAAAAATGTTTAAAGCCAAAATGTATTGACTCAGTTGTATGAAGGTTGAAAGAGACTTGAGTATCTGTGTTTTAAAATTAAAAATAAAGAGAGGGAGGTAGCTATTCTTATGAAAGACAATTGAAAGCTTTTTCTGTTATCTCTCGGCTAGTTATTTCCAGATGTTATTGGTAATGCCCCACAGATAGCATGTGGGTTCTGCTGTGAAGAAAAAATGCTTATATTTATGAGCACACAGAAGGGAAAAGGGGAAATATAATTTTAAAATAACTGAAAGGTCACTGCAACCTCAGTCCTCCAACGGGGGTATCGCTGCTTTTCACCAGAATCATTTTTATGTGTTCTGTCAAAGAATTGTTGCTGGTTTTGTTTCTGTTCCCAGAAGCTTCTACACAATTTGCAAGCTGGTTAGATGGCCCTTTCTCATCCATGCTGAGGATGCATTCTGCAGTTTGCTCACTTAGCTACAGAGAGGCTTTTTTTCCTTTGACCTAGACTGCTAATCCCTCATTGCAAAGAGCAGCAGCTGTGCTTTGTCTGCGGAGGTCTCTGCACTGCATGCAGCCTTGTTTGTTAGAGCAACCCCTTCTTTGTGTTCTGTTTTTTCAGATACTGAAAGGGTGATTTTCTCTTTTCTCACTCAACAAACTGTCTTCAGGTTTGTGGAAGTCTACAATACATAAGTATTTTCACAAATGTAGGTTTACAAGAACTGCTATGTAGAGTTTCACAAAACTGAGTAGAGTAAGTGTTGCTGATGTGCAAGAGGTAAGCCATTTGTGAGCTGCTTTTTAGAAAGGGGATGAAACCTATTTTCATTCAAATAATAAATATACTTTAATATTATATTTAATATTAAATATACTTTAATATTATAAAAATACTTCAGGTACATTGAAGTGTAGCTGTAATAGATATAATTAAATATAAACCATTTTTGTGTTTCTTGTATCTTTATTCAACATTGAATAATCAGACGTCAGTTGCTCTTGGGATAATTTGATCAGTTAAACTTCTCTAACTATATATGTATAATATAAGCGATTTAAGACATTACAGTATTTTAAAGCTAAGTTAACACAAGAACTGAACAGATAAAATTCTTTGCTGTTTTAGGCTTCTAATGCAGTGAATAGGCAGAACTCCCATTACCTTCAAAGGGAGAAGAATTTGACTTGTAGTTTCTTCTAAGAGGATAGTATATGAAATATTTAATTAGTAAGCATAAATTTCACATTTCATTTAATTTCATAGTCAACCATATTCATGTTTATACTTAGATGTTTGTAATGATCCTTTATTCTGTAGTTGAGAAGAATTTTCGAATATATGTAATGTTAAATGGATTCCTTGACTACTTATGTTGCAGTTTTTGAGGCTGCAGACAGATGTAGCCTAGCATAACCTGAACTTTTTGCCTGTTCTTCATTTCAGAACTTCCTTTTCATTTTGTTCCAGCTTTTATTATTTGCTACTCAAAATTTGGTTTAGAGTGGAAGACACATACGGAGTGACAGCTGGCAGACTTGGAACTGAATGTAATGTTTAGCTGAGCTTGCAAAGGTTTTGTTGCTTTGAGTGTCTTGACCTTGGATATAGTGATTTGTGAATGCCATATCCAGTCACCTCTATAAGCCGAATATGTTGGAGGTGGCACTGAATTTACCACCTGAAGTAGACAGAACTACGGCAGAAAGCTAGAGGGAATACAGGGATGAAACAGTGAACTTCTGTCTTGAGAGATAGAAGTCACAGAGTTGCTAAAAAGAGAAAAAAGAAGTTTACTTGTGTGTGGAAGAGGAGGAAGGGACGGAAACATGAAGACAGCAAAGCCTCCAAATGTATAGAATGGGTTTATATATCTAATGCACGGTTTTGGATTGGTGATTTATGGAGGTATTGAGCAATCATAACTTAACCTGTTAATGAAATTCTTGTATAAAATAAAAGCCTACAAGTGCACAAAGAAATGAATTTTGAGAGTCCTTGGTTATTGTCTTTAATAACAAATTAAGATTTGTCCTAATGCAACAATTATCATGCCTGCATTCTAGTGTGGCTTCAAGATAGCAGGAGGAAGTGTCTAGAAGCCAAAATGCTTTCTTCTGTGCCTATGCGTTCCCATGAAATAAGGAGTGGCTATTTCTTTCCCAAAGGTCTTACTACATATCATATGCCACAGGGGATCCATCTTGTGCCTTTTTTATACTATATTTACAAAAACACTGAGAATTAGTAAGATGCCATGAGCTCAGACACCAACCTTTATACTGACAGCACTCACATTTGCATCTCTTTGTAGCTGCTGTATATATTCACAGAATGTCTAAGAGACTGCACTTAGGTTACAACACACAAAAAACAACAAACTACCACCACGCACACAAAAAAAGTTTAAACATGATCCAAGTTAAGTAGAGATATTGATGAAATGCACATCTTGGGAAACAAGCCAGGATGTTACTCAGTTCCCTGTATTATGAGTAGTCATATTCCTGTCTCTAAGGCAGCGTGCACCCTGAGCTATCAGACTACATTCATCACTATCTTCATATGTTATTTCATTGTCTTAATCTCTTTTTCTGTTGTAGTGCAACAGCTCAAGTGAATGTGATTTTTTTTCCTTTCTAATTCAGCTACTATGTATTCTAACATGCCTTTTGCTTTCCTTGTTCTTAAGCTGGTCGTATGTAATTTGTCCATAACTATGGATTCTTGACCATAGAACAAGTTTCTGTATTTGTGATAAACAGTATGAAAACAGAGATTAATTGAATTCCATCTGCAGCATTAACCAAACTGGTTGGTTGAAGGATATTGACAACTAAAAAAAATGTAGCTACTCAGTATTTTTATACAAAAGTGCAGTTTATAGTATTTCCAGTGACAAAATTGAGAATACTTGGTACTGTGCTGTTCCAGGCTTTCAACAGTATAACGAAAACAAACCTATTTTTAGAGGTCTCAGGAAATTGAACATGTAAATGTTCAAATTATATTCATATATTTATGCATCGTTGCATTGCTGAGAAGTTTTGTAACATTTTTACATATCTGCTTGGGATGAGGCTTTTTAAAATGCATAAAGAACTGAAAATATTTTTATTAACTTGTACTTTTTAAAATGATGACTTGAACACTTCTCTAGAGGTGAGTAGTATTTTGCGATTGATTAAGTGGGGGTTGAATTCAGCAACAAAGTGGCCTTAAATATGTTGTCTTGAATCCAGTACCTGTTTTGGGGTAAAGTGGTGATCTTAGGTCAGTATTGAGAGAACTATTGGAGCTGTAAAGAATTCCAGGGACTTGTCATGGGCTTAAGGATTCGAGTGGTTAATGTTACTCGAGCTTAACAGTCCTAAATCTAATTGAGCAGTTCGTTTTTGTCAATTATCTAAACTTTGCCATCTGCTGGAGAGCCCTTTAGTGACATTAAAATTTAGTCCAGTTGGAGCTCGGAGTTTTGACTCGTCTTTTATGATGTGTTCAACAAAAACAAACCTACACACCAAACCCTGGTCAGTTTAGTTATGCAATTTGTTAATAAGCATCTGAAATGAGGGTGGTAGGCTTTCTGTGTTATGTCGTGTGATTATTTTAAGTGCTGTGGATTTGCTTTTCCTATGTCAAAACAGGACATTTCCATGGCAATTGACACCTTTCAGTTTCTTGAATGTTTGCATGAGGATGACACACAAACTGTCATGGCTTTGAATTCTATTGTCCTCGTTTATCCCAGCACGATGAGAGGTGCTGGGAGGGGCGAGGGAGAACGTAGGAAAAGGCAGAAAAGAAGCTGCCACTTAAAAAGAAACTACGCATACAGCTGCTTTACCTCATGTCCAGCTACAGTCAGAAAATGCTGTTCAAAGTCCTTGCTGAGCCATTGGGAGTACAGGCAAGTGTTAGCGTGGATTTCCTAGCTCACGCTGTTCAGTTCTAGAAGCATGGAGTGCACGGAGCATAGCAGTTCTGCCTTTTTTTGCTAGGCCTGGGTAAATGCACAGTAATTGCACACTTTGTTGTAATTTGCTACAAACCGTACTTCTGTGTCTTACTGACCTACTAGGTGAAGAGCTTGAGTTTAGCATATCTGTTACCCTATTACTGAAGCTCTGCCTACATCTTTAAGTTAGGTTAATTTTAAGTAAGAAAAAAAATGATTTTCTGTGTAATAGGACGTTTTTACAGTAATTCGAAATGATTCCCCCATTTCCAGCGGGATTAAAACAGAATGAGAAAAATGCAGAGTCTTTAACTTGTTTGTTCTTTCTTCACATCCAAGGAGAAAAATAATTCCTTTATAACCACGAAAGCAGTATAGGGTAAGATTTTTGGCTTCAAGAAACAGTAAGGCTGTTGGAGCCATAGAAACTTGACTCTTACTAATGTAATCAGGACACTGCAATATTACTTCGTAAGTTTTCTATTTCCAACTGCGTTATGTTTGCTGATGTGAGCAGATCGTAGGAGTTATGAATTCTGTGATCATATTTTTCCACTTTAAGGCCATAACAGTGCATACACAGAATTCTCCTGAACTTTAAGGATCTCTTCATACAAGTGTTCATTGTTTCATTGGAAAGTTACAGCAGTAAAAGATTAATTCAAGTCGTCATGTCCATATAGTGTAACATTATTTTGACATAAGGATGAGCAGGGTTTACATGGAAGAATCCAGATCATGAAGGAATATTCATCTGAGTAGTTCTCAGCAGTAGAAAAAACATGTTTATTATTCTTTTTTCTTCTAAAAAGCTCTTTTTAAATTTATGTGAGCCTCAGCTTTTACAGCTTCCATGGTTAGGAGTTTTCTTTTTGTATGGGAAATTTTGTAATGGTAAAAAGCAAGGAGTTCAATCATTTGCACCTGGCATTTGTGTAAGATTGTCAGACTCAGCTGAAGAACCAGCAGTAATTAAACCTCCAGGATTTTCAGACACAGGGCATTACGCAGATGCACACCAGCTGCGTGTCTTAACAGATAATCCCGTTGAATGCAGACTTCTTGAGAAGCAACTTTGAGGTATCCCAGACCATGTTAGTTGTTCCATTTGTGCTATGGAGTTGACCTGTGCATGTACTGTGAGTCAAGATAGCCAGAACAGGAAATGAGATTAAAATAATTAAAATAAGGATTTGCCTCTTTTGTTGATTTAAATGTCGGTAGGAAGTGAACTACAGCACTTGTTTGGGGGAAAACCAACAAGGTAGCAGAACATTTTCAGCAGCTCCAGTGTGGTTTGCTTTTCACTTGTATGTGGATGGCACAACGCGCCAGAGGGCTGTGCTGCCATCCAGAGGGACCGCAACAGGCTGGAGAAATGGGCTGACAGGAGCCTCATGACGGTTAAGAAGTATGGAGTCCTGCCCCAGGGGAGAAACAACCCCAGCACAAGGATGTGCTGGGGCCTCCCAGCTAGAAACCAGCCTGACAGAAAAGGACCTGAGTGTCTTGATGGACACGAAGTCGAACAAAAGCCAGCAGTGTGTCCTTGCTGCAAAGAAGGCTCTTGGTGTTCATGGCTGCATTAGGCAAAATATCACTGGCAGGCTAAGGGAGGGGATTCTTCCCCCTGCTCAGCACTGGTGAGGCCACATCTGCAGAACTGGGTCCAGTTCTGGGCCCTCCAGTACAAAGAGACATGGACATACTGGATAGAGCCCAGCGCAAGATGCTAAAGGGCCTGGAGCACCTCTGCTGGGAGGAGAGGCTGAGAGAGGTGGGACTGCTCGGCCTGGAGAGGAGGAGGCTCGGGGAGGACCTCACCAATGTCTGAACACCTGAAGGGAGGGTGCAAAGGGGATGAAGCCAGGCTCTGCTCAGTGGTGCCAGGGCAAGAGGCGATGGGCACAAGCTGGAACATGGCAGGTTCTGTCTGAACATCAGGAAGGATTTCTGTGCTGTGCTGGTGCTGGAGTGCTGGCAGAGGCTGCCCAGAGAGGCTGTGGAGTCTCTTCCTTGGAGATCTTCAGAAGGGTCTGGACATGGCACTGGACACCCTGCTCGGGGTGGCCCTGCTGGAGCAGGGGCAGGACCAGATGGGCACAGAGGTCTCTGCCACCCATTCAGTGATTCTGTGATGTGACTGAAACCATTAAATCATTTCCCCCTAGTGACTGCAGTCAATAAAGATTTTTTTTTATTTCCATGACCCTGTGCCCACATGCTGTGATGCCTGCTGTCATTACGGAACTGATTTTGCACAAAATAAGTTATTGATGAGTTTGTATAGCATGAGGAACAGGTGATAAAATACTTATCTTCATAGACGATGATACAGAAACAGTTAATTGTGATATATCCTAATTGCCTCTGTTCAGGTTTCAGGAATACTCCAAACAAAATACCTGAATTATTATTTTTATTCCTTGTGTATTTGAAATACATTTAAATTAGTATTTGTATAAATATACCTTTTAGGAGTTCCAAGTGCAATGCTACAATGTTGACAAAAATCTGATCTGCAGCCAAAATATATATTGTTTTTAACACAGCTTTTAACTTTTCCTTTATTACATTTTCTTTTTTTCAGTGTTCTCTTGGAGGAGGCCCATTGAGTGGGGATTGTTAAGGTTTTGCTGGGTTCTGTCATCACCACCAATAGTCGCTTCTCTTTTGTTCCATACCATGAGCCGTTTTTACGTGACATGCACAGCTCTAATTTTAACACATACCACAGCTGGGCACCTCTGTCATAAAACCCAGGAATGACAGCGTCCCGTGTGGGAAGCCATAAATTACCGCTGCTTTGTTCTGCAGGCAGCCGCAGTACTGATGCAGAACCTTGTCCTTTGTTTCTTTTAGCATGTGTCAGGGTTAGATTTAGATGAATGACTTACCAACCAAGAAGTTCAGGTGCCTTGAAATTTTAGATAAAGTTTTTAAATGCTTTGGTGTCTGAATGCAAAAAAAAAAAAAAAAAAAAAAACCACCTTGGAAACCTACTTGTGCTTATCCTTGTCACTGTTACACGACTGGGAGAGCAGCTTCGAAAAGTACTGAAGTGAGCAAATAATGGTTTCTCTCTTTTTGGTAGATGGTTCTTCTTTTGCCCAGGGGTTCTTTTCTTCCTTGTCACTCAGCAATTTGAAACTACTAATAAAAACTCTGTATATTGGTTTGTCCTTCAGGATATTCTGAACAAACTGAAGTTTTCTCAAAGGAAAATGCTTGAAATAGAACACCAGAAAGTTTTTCCATATCTGGGTCTGCTCTTCACAGTTGTTATGAAAATTTTCAGTGTATTGTATTTATGTTTCTAATAGCGCTGATACACCATCTGCAAGAAATCTGACAATATTCAATCCTGTATACTTTAAAGGAAAAAAACAAACCTACACAACAACAAAAAGAAACCAAGGAAAGCTGAGTGCCTCTTGGTAAATTCAACCTACCCAGATGTCTGTGTTGTATTAGTGTTGTCTGGTGACTGCTGCAGCCTTGCTGATAAATTGCCTATTAACAACACTGGTAACAATTTCCACACACACCAGAGAGTTGAGAAATTCTAGGGACAAAAATTAATAAAATAAGACAGCTTATTTGAGGCATGTCTGGCTGACCTAATCTAGAAGCTTAATTGTGTTATCCAGTCAGTGAATGGAGGTTGCCTTTTCTAATGAACTCTTCTAAACACTTAATTTAGGTGCATACTCTGAGTTGTCTCTTAGAGGAATGTTATTCTTTTCAAATTTAAAATAACCATCTAAAATAGAGTATCAGAATATTCTGCCATCCCCTGAAACCAGATGACTGGATCCAAATGCTGGAAGCGTGAAGCCAGTGGGGGGAGGTGAGACCGAGACTGGGGGAGAGATTTCCTGGCACACCTTAGTTTGCAGGAGTTAGAAAAATTGCCTGAAGAGCCAAAATGCCAGATCTATATTTTATTTGTCCTACCTGAAACACTGCTGCACTGTGCTAATTAGTTAGGCCAAAAAATTAAAACTTCAGAGAATTATTTCTGTCCAAAATGTCAACAAGTGTATTTCCTTTTTATTTTTATTCTTTTTTACCCCATGACTGCCACTTAGCAACATAATGAGCAGGAAGTATAAATGTTGTTCTTTCTCTTTCTGTCTCCTAAGTGTAAGGGAGGGTTCAGGAAAAAAACACGTCATTCACAGTTGTTCTATTTCCTGGAAATTTTGTGGTCTGAACAAAAAATAAATAAAAATAAAAAATGACAATATAAATAAGTTATTTTCCCCTCCATTCAAGTGATTTGACAATGCATGTAAATCACTGCTTGAAATCTCCATTTAAGTTGGCAAATCTCTGCTGGTGATGTAGAAAGGCTAGAGGGCTGTCACGTAAGGTCTGTTAGGCTGTCTGATTGCTTACACGGAAAGCTAAGAGAATTTCATTTACCACAATTCCTCTTTCTGAAGAGGAGCATACTCCGCCCTGTTTTTCTAACTTAAAAATTAATTGCAGATTGTGACTTGGAAGCTGCTAGTTTTCTGTCAAACTGAGTTATGATAGCTGATTTTCACCAGGAAAATGTCGGTGACCTCCCTAAGTGCTCTGTAATTTCTTCCTATTGAAGTTATATGAAAGCTGAAAAAGTAAAAATCTCAACTAACTTCAATGAGCCTGCAATGGAACAAACTTTTTTTTTTTCTCTTTGAAATCCTGTCATTAATTGTCTCTTATCGCTGTTACCTCACTGCTATTACCTAAAATTCAGTGAGTTTGCCACTCATTAATTTCAGGATGTTTTGAATTAACTGAAGAACAATATGTAGGCCCTTTGGGCTCAGTTTATTGACATAGGCCCATTTCTTTGTAAAACGTATTTTCTAAGGTACATCTCTTTCTCTTGATGAAAGAATCAAGAATATCAGGGTTATACTTACTGAGCTGAATGAAAAGGGTTTTCAAGTTTCAGTCCTTTGCCTACCATGTAAAAGTAGTGCTAATATTTATCAGGAGAGGGCAATAGTTTGTAAAGTCAGATCTTTAACCTATTTTTTCATCACTGTGCTGATGGTATTTAGAGAACTGTTGTTTACTTTAGATGACAAAAAGATATGGTTTGGTTTATCTGTGCTCTGTATAGGAAACTGGTTAATTAAGAAAAAAATGGTCTGCAGTAGAGTGAACTGAAAAAAAATGGAAAAAATATTTTTAATTAGATTAGTTTGCTTAATTTTATCCATTCTCTTTTGATTGATGTTCAGGGATCTATATTTCTTTGCTGTAGACTGAGCAGATTGTGAAAGAAGCTGTCACAAAGATTTGTAGGAGTCAGGGATCTTGGATGCTATTCTTGATTCTGTCACTGACTCACCGTGTAAGCCTCCTAAATTGCGTGAGTCACTTAATGTCTCTGCCTCATTTACACTTCCTTTAAAAGTAGAGTATTACTTATATTACACCCAGCGCTTGAATGTTTCCTTTGCATCTTCTACCTACTATGTGATGTTAAAGCCCTGAAAGTAATTTCCAGTAACATACACAACCGGACCCAGTTTTGCCTAACTTCCATCCAGTTTGGGTCTGCAGATGTGATTGCCCACTAAAAGGTTTAGTGAGGAATTTAATTATTGCTTTCGTTAAATAATAACAAAATAGTGAGAATTCATCCAATTCCTTCCTTTGTTCACACAAATTCTTCTCTACTTTTTGCGATGCATACACGCTGGTAAACTTTTTAAAGATCTTTTAAAATCATTTGTATTTCTCATTTCCCCCATTTCTGCCCTACTGTTTATTACCCGGCTGCCACATCATGTTTAAGAGCCATAGGTTCTTAAAGACTGAAGGTGACTACTTTTATTTCTTCTAACATTTCTGTGGCATACAGAAAATACAAAAGGACAGCACAGTGATGTATTGCGTTTTGGTTCACCTGCTCATGCTGTTATTCAGAACCATGAAAGAGTATTTTACTGAAACAAGGTGTAGTCCTAAGGAATATAAGTCTTAATTATAATTTTCACTGAATTTCATGCTAGTCATGAAATTTCATGTTAGTCATAACTCAAAATAGTTGAAACAATTTCCTTTTCTTTAAATCTTTTCATTGTCTTTAAACACTGAAATACTTTAAAGTTTGCAAGCTTTCCTACTTTCCTGTACTCCCAAATGCAAAGGGGAGTGGAACATGAACTTACCGAAGAACATGTTTCTGGAGAGCTTACGGACAGATGAACTTCATTTGAGCAGGAGCTGGGATTTGTATAGCATAGCTCAGCCCAAAAAAAAAAAAAAACCACAACCTGATTGTTGAGTAATACTTTGTTTTTTCTCGACTGGCAATTACTTGGTCTGTCTTAGTAGGATGCACAAAACTTCATAAATAAAGTATATTTAACTAGAAGTGCGGTGCATGTGTGTGCATGCATTTTGTGTCTAAAAATAGTTTTCTTTGAACAGGATTCAATTTTGACTTTGCCTGCTTTGCTTTTAACATGAAGCAGAACCCCATGTGGAAAAACTAATGTCCTTTTATTGGCCAGCTAGAATTCCTCTTGCTTGGCACTGCTTCTTTTCAACTCTTCACTACCAAGTACTTCCATTTAGTCAGAAGCAATATATGTAAATTAGCTCTGGGCATTAAGAAATACAGAACAGATGACGTAGAAAATGTTTTTCAAAATAGTATTTTTTTTCTTTAAAGATGTTTTGAACTTTGCTTAATTTTTCCAAATTATTTTACTGGTTATTTCCACCTACTCTTCCTTTATTTTAACAGAAAAAAATGTGGAATTTGTTTTCAAAACCTGTTATCTAATATACCAGTCTTTGCTCCAATACAATCCTTTTGTCTTTCTAACAGAAGAATTAACAGAACATGGCACTGAATAAGATGGTAAAATCATGTTCTAATAGTGTAAAAGTAATGCTTCCATCAAAGAAACACAACAAAGTTTCTTCAGTCAAGAATACCTACACGCAAGTATATCATGGCTTTTCTTTCTGAACAGCTCAGATCAAAAATGAGTTTTTTAAGGAAAGCGAGCATATGTTATCTTGTCTGTGTTTTATGCTTGCTTTAAATTGGTCACCAAGAAGCACGCTAACAGTAAAAGTGAGGTAAAAGTCTGAATTTACATATGTACATCTTTGTAGAGTTTATGATATGTGACAAACTGTTGTCTCTAGAAACTGAAATTCTTTCTCCACAGAAAAGGAACAGCAAAAGTAAAAGCTCGTGCAAGCTTTCTTGTGCTCGGTAAGTGTTGAGACCTGCTGACGTTTCTGACCGTCTGTTAACCATTGTACAAAAGCTAAGCTCTCAATGTAGACAGCTGCCCATGAGGTAGTCTACTGGACACCCTCCACTTGTTTTGCTGAAATCATCAGAGTAGTCAGTAGATGGTGACTTATTAAATACCCACAGAGATGAAGTTTAGGCTTACTGAATAATTGCAGCCCAGGGATTATGGATGAATTCTGAAGGGATGCATTTCTAATGACATACATGTTTCCTGCTAATCAAGCAATAAAAAAATGCAGAAATGAAGGTTTATCTCTGAATAGATGATAGTAAGCTGGCCAGCTCTTGGTTTTTCAAAAGGTATCTGAAACTTAGAGTTTCAACCAAGGTGGCAATAGAAGGATGAGTGATAGGAAACCTGATAGTCTGTAACATACAGCACTCAATAGGTAAATGTTTCCTGATTTTAAAGAAGTATGTGATGCACCTAGATGAAACTCATTAGGACAGGATTGCTAAGTTTTAGGCTAGTTCTCCTAAATTTGACGCCTGAGAGAGTTGCTGGACTGTTCTAGTTTCATACTTCGCATAAGCATACAGAATCTTTTCTGTGTAGCTAAACAGTACAAATCAGCGCTTTTAGGATATTCTATTGTTTGTTTGTCAACACTAATTTCTTCAGGTAAATTTTTGTTTTGCTAACATTAACAATGGAGACAAAGCTGTTTAAAAAGATGAAAACAAATTGAAACGTGGGACCTGGAGATGGGGAAAGGAAGAACATAGTATTCAGTATTGACTAGTTAGAGTTGCATCAGAGACTTCTATTCAAATCTCTGATCAGTTTGTTCTGCCAGATTGCTTGCTTATCTTCAGCAGCAGCAGTGCTAATACAGGATATGTGCAAAGATGTCTGTAGTGATGGAGGTATGAAGGAACAATTTTTCAGCAAGCTGTACAGATAAAGATAAAAAAGCGCCTAGCAGTTCTGAAGAAACAGTTTCAGGTGTGGTTGAAATGGCACTAGCGTTTGATAAAACAGTACTGTAGTTACCATCAGGTGGTTACATGAAAACAAGTATTTGAGCTAGTTTCATATTACTGAATAACAGAATTAGCCAGTTAATTTTACTAATTGTGTATGCAATATGCACTGTGTTGCTCTGCTTTCACTAAAATTGAACTATTTTGTTTGCTGTGTATGCCTGAGGCTTTTTTTTTTGCCTTTGTGTGCCTTTCTGTTTCCACTGTGTTCACATGAAGGCTTCATATCTCAGCTTTTTATCAATATTCAAGTTTGTCATGATTCACTCATCTTGTTTTAAAGTATTACCACCGCATTTGAGATGTGGCTTACATGTGTGATGTATGATGTTTGTTTCCGTACAACTTAAAGTATGTTAAATTGAGAATGGTTTCTCATTTGGTAATGCCGGTGCAGATCTTCAGTAAGTGGGAATTTGCCTGGACTTCTACTGCTGATGTTATGGGGGATCAGGCTTACACCCATAGCAAACAACCTTTGCCTCAAAAGTTTAAATTCACAAGTACATTCTGGTAGCTTTAGGAAGGGGAAGTGAAAGTTAGATAAACTAGTATCAAGCTGTGCCAAAAAAAATTAAAATCTGAAGGTTATAAATACTTACAGTATGGGAAATGTTTTGCATGGTAAGATTGTTACATAAATCTTGAAGACAGTATTAAATAAGTATTGGCAATATCCATGCATACTGTTGTTTTATAATATAACTCAATTTGTAGTTTGTTAATGAAATAATGTTTGTCTTTTCTTGTGCTTTTCAGTAGTTATTCAAACAGACTGGTTGTATGATAGAGGTAGAATATACATCAGGGAAATTAGAAATTTGCATGTAAGCAAACTTGCAGCAGCAACAGATTCTTTGGATAGCATATTTCTTAATCAAAATATCAAATTAAAAGAGGATTTGGGTTTCTGAGCATAGTTCTTAGTTTTATTAAAAGGTGTAAAATTTCAAGAGCGTGCTTGCATGCACTTACTAAACAAACCCATGAAGAAGTGCAGATATCCCATCTCTGGCTCAAAATCCCTAAGTTTTAAACAGCTGGATTCCTGGAGAGTCTTCTAGGGAAGTACCACCTGGATATTTATTATGTTATTGTATTTATTCTTTTGCCATCTGCTGCTGATTACTACTTAATACAAGGCAAAATGGACTTCTGGTTTGAGCTGACCCTGTGTTCCAGAGTATCCTCCCTTTACTCTTATATATGTTTTGCCTATTTGGAGGGATATGAAGGCTGAATTAGCTGCTCAAATTTTCCTCTCTCTCTCCTGCTGTAGCTATTTAAGTTGATCTGTGATGATGCTCTGAAATACCAGGTAATGGAGAAAGGTAACTGTCTGGTTTCCAGCAGTTACAAACCCAGCTTTGCAAATCCCATCAACAGAATCTTGGAGAGTATCTTGATACATCTTCGGTGAAAGTAATTACTTAAATATCACAGGCATTATACTTTAAATTTCATTAGTGTTCTCAGTTGTTCACATGTCTGTGTAGCTCTGTCCTACATAAATAAGTTTAAAAAATTATCTTGGCTAGTTAATTATCGTCTCAACATCTTTTTTCCTTGTGTATTGCAACTTTGACTTGGGTTGCCTAGAATTACTTCTAAGTACTGGTAGAATAGACTCACCATCTGTTTCCTAATTACATAACAAATTTACCTTCATAATGAAAATCTATATTTCTTATCTATTTTATAACATAAAAATACTAAAGCTTGGAGAAGAGCCTCTAGTAATTCCAATACTATGTTCTTTATTTGTAGCATGTCGGGAAAAAAAAGACTACGTTTTTCCCCCCCCCTGGAAAAGGAAAGGTTCTGTTTTAATTCATCAGTGTATGGGATTAATTCGTGATGGGATTTCTATTTCTGGTTATACATATGATGATTTCTTCTAGGTTGTTTACTCTTTTTCTTCTTTTTTTTTTTTTTTGCTTATGCACTATTATTTCATATGCCTTAATAAAGCTATACTATTCCTTATGTGAGATGGTGGTATCTGATGCAGAGGCTTCAGACATATTCTAAATGCCATCGTCATGGCTGTAATGGTATCATCTAATGGCAACTACAGGCTGTATGCCAAGTAAAATAAGAATGATCTAATTGTTACATGACACAATAAGACATATGAAGAACTTGGTAGTACTTTAACAAGTCTCTTAATGTTAAGCTCTTCTTACTTAGTAAAAAACTCAATTAGCAGGTCTGTTTCTGTTGGAGATGATCATGCTTATGTTCATGTATGTCATATTTAAAATTGTAAGAGAAGAAAAAATGATGGGATACCATACCTTAACCTTCCCTTTTCCAATTGAACCGGTTCTTAACCAAACTTATATGAGTAGGTTCATACAGATGTTCTTACTGGTGGTGCTGCTTTCTGTCTGTCAACTGCTTTGTTTTTCAAGGGGGCACTGGAATATACACAGATAGTTCTTCTTGGTATGGAATTCTATCCCCTAGATGTATGTTCGTCTATAGAACCGTGCCTTAGTCTGAGGATTAGCTTAGCTGTTTGCAAGATTCCATGTTACTAATCATTACCTCTGCTTTGCAGAACACCTTCAAGTTCTGTAGGTTTACAAGTCTGTAGAACTCCTGGATGTTTTCACCTTTTTATAAACAATATTCTTCTTTTCGGAGAATATTCTGCTTGCTTGGATATCTTTCACTGAATAATTAAATTCTACAGTTTGATTACTGTATTTACTACATTTGATTTTTGCAGGCTATAGAATTTCCCCCTCTATATTGTATGGTTTAATCTTTTTTTGAAAGGGATTTACTAAATTGCAGTTAGAAGAGCTGTTGTTTTTTTTTTAACTTTCTCCAAAACTTTCTGGTGCTTCATTAGTAAGTCATTGTCTCAGAAGCAAAATCAGCTCAGGAAGGTACGACCCTCAGAATACCACCTAACTGACCAGCCAAGAAATCTAAAAGAAATGTCTAAGGAACAAGTTGGGAATAGTGGTCAGTGTGTTACACCGGTAACTGGGTTATCAAACTGGTCATCACTTCATCAGTTGTCTTTTTTTTGTTTGTTGTTTTTATTTTGTCCTTTATGCTTTTCAGTTGATTCATTAGATCCTTGATCTTTTTTTAAAAAAAAAAAAAAAAAAAGTTTGAAATTCTGTTTTGTCTTCAACAGTGCCCTTAAAGATAGTCGTTTCCCCCCAATGACGAGGGATGAGCTGCCACGGCTTTTCTGCTCAGTGTCTCTACTCACTAATTTTGAAGATGTATGTGACTACATGGACTGGGAGGTAAGGATTTCAGATGTCTTTTAAGAAAATTACTTTGATATTATGAGCATCTATAGCAGAAGTCACGCCATTTAAATTATTTGTATATATTTAATTAGTCACTGTTTAGCACGCTATATGGATTGTTTTCTGTAGATATTTAAGAGACTATTTTGCTATAACTACCATAACCTTAAAGGTCTGAGCTGTGAAAGTGGAGTAAAGTTGATTTCTTGCCCATTTAAGCACTAAAAATAAGAGTGCCCTGTGCGGTTGTAGTTATGTCTTAAGATTCCATCATGCAAGGTATTGTCTGGAGTGATGGGGTCCTGAGACTTCTTTTGCAGCATAGCTAACTACAGTAATGAAACATGGCAGATTATTCTATTGATTCTGGAAACAGGCTGTTCTAGTATGAAAGTTGATAGTCTGATATATGCCTCTGGAAATGGACACGGCAAAAATTGCAATCCCAAAACAAGCAGCCTTACTTAGCTTGTAGGAGCAAGCCATTTATCTTTTCCAAAACATTCTTCGCTTTCAGAGCAAGTGGCCTGCACAGAGTCCACAGAGCCCTTAAACAGTGAGGCCAAGTAAATGATTGCTCTTATTTTCCTTTGCTACTTCTGCATGGAGCAGAATCTGTTTTACTTGCTTGATTCTAGGAAACCTGCATGCGTTCTCTTGGAACAGCAGCATAGAAGTCACAGATTAAGAAGCAAATACTGCTTTCAGAGTTATTTCTGGGAAGGTGTACTGGAAGAAGTGTTATTCTGTTACTCTTACGTTCTTTCCCAAATTATTTGGTATTGGATGCATGCGAGAAAGTAAGTTACTCGACTTAAGATGAACTTCTTATCTCAGTGAGGATGACTGTTGCTTTGCATTTCTAGTCTATATTTGAATGGATAGAAAAATTTTTGTCATATATGCTGGTGGACATGTTACAATGCCAGACATACCTCAAGAGTACTTCCCTGTAATAAGGACTTAACCCTACTAAACATTCAGGTATTCTTAATAGAAAAAGAGGTTTTCTATCGCACACACACATAACAAATATATATTGAAGGGAAATTTCATTCCTTGCTAAAATGGTAAGAGGCTCTACTGTATCAGAATGGTGGTCTCTGGCTGTAACCTCAGCAGTATGAATTAATTTTAGAGTAGTTAAAAATCTAATAAAAATGCATTAGCTGTTCAACTTGTAATGACAAAGGCTTCTTACCTTCTGATATGTAATTCTTCATGAAATGAGTGTAAGTCTGCTTTGGTGTTTATCACCATTTTTCCTATAAGCAGAATTATTAATTTTTTATGTAATGTCAGACAAATAAGTCTTAGCTGAAACTGTGCATTGTAAACAATAAGAGACTTTTTTCAGGGAACTCATTTGTCTTGCTTCTGAGCCCTTTAAGTACCTTTAGTCTTTAAATACTGTTTTCAAGCATTTAAAACTGTAGTGACTTTTAATACTAAATCTTTTCTGCTTTACTAGGTTGACTTCTAGTAGTAACCATAGTGATGTTTTTGATTTTATTTCATTTCTAATAACTTATTAAAAAACAGACTGTGAATATACTCAGAAAATATCTCATTAAAAGTGTGAAGTACAAGATAGTATTTAGCTATTTCTATGGGGTAGTCTACCATTAATATTAGATGATATTTTGTTGCCTCAATAATAATCTCATAAGATGACCAATTTTTTCATTTTTAAAGAGAAACAGAAACCAATGTCTGAGTACAAAAAGTGATTGTTTCATACATAGTTATTGGTGATCCCCAAACTTTCCATGCAAAACGGGTGGGGGTGTAAATATGAGAAAGATAACATTTTTAATTGTTAGTCTTTAAAACAATGATTCATCCCTGCACATGCCTCTGTCAGTGAGATAGCTTATGTCATCTATGTTTCTTTTAAGGGAGCTGCAGTTATGCAACGTTAAATAGTAAAAAGATATTTCAGGATGTCTAAAATATGACCTATAGAGGGCTTCTGCATCTTCTGTTTAGTATAAGGCTAATTTCCAGATCATCCTAAGAATCAGCCTGGTTAGAAGATCTTAAATCTGTAGGTATGCTACGGATTGATGATCTTGTGGGAGCTAATTCAGCAATTTGCTGATGGAGGTCACAATATTTCAAAATTGCAGATTCAGACAACTCACTGGTTTGGCAGCTTAGAGACAGGATCGTTTGACCCAGGAGTGTCTCCTGTATCCTGAAGCAGAGTGATAGATCTTTTCTCCGATCAATGAATTATATTCCCAAACTGAACAAATGAGTATTACAGTTGTAAGAAGCAACGAGAGATCCTTTTGCAGCAGAAACTTCAGCCAAATAAACAGGAGATGTAAGTTGACTGCTATTAGCTCCATATGACTTTTCAAATTGCTGCCATTTTCACCTTTTATAAAGGTTTGTACCTTCTCCTAGTTATTTTTAAAGGACCACTTCAATGCAGTGGTTCATGAAGACGCTTCCTAAAATACGATTCAGGATTCTTACTTGCATGTGACTGTATATGAACTGCACTGTGTGTTAGCAGTTGAACAGATGTGGGGCTTGGAAATGAATGCTGGGAGTGGATGAACTGTTTCCTTATTTCTGCTGGACAGAACTCATGAAATATTGCTGCGGTCCAGTAGCTGCTGGGGTGGAGTTTCACAGCCTTTCTCAGCCCTACTTGAGGGCATGGCTAGAAGATAAATTGCAATAATATTGTATATATTGTATATATTCTATGCATGCTTGTTTTCTAGAAATATAGAAAAGCACAGTGCCTCTATTCATCTTCTCTCTTTCATCTTATAGCAAGTGAACACTTCCTAAGAATATTTTCTGTTCATTTCATTAAGAATCTGTGGGGTTTTCTTGCTACAAGGTAAACTCTGTCTTGCTAATTCAGACCCTCCTCCAGTTTTCCTACTAAAATGTCATAAAACATTAAGACGTATGTCATTACAATAAGAATCTTTTTGGAAAACGTTATTTTAATTCCAGCAGGGTAATAAATAACCAGAATTTATCAGCTGCTGTTCCTTAAAATACCTTGAAAGACATCTTTGTCCTGAAGTTGCTGTTCTTCAGTAAAGTAAAATCTACAGAATTGTGTGTGCTTGCTGTGTTGATACAAAAGGCCTTTAGTCTGTATATGCTGGTTTAAATATTAGTTTAAATAGTTTTAGGTGGCTTTTCATTGTTGACAAAGTTAGTGTATTTAAGAGTTGTGGGACTTCTTCCTGTTAGTGCTTCCTCTTCCTTGAAGTGCAGCAGCACCAGCAACTTTTGGAGCTTATATTTGTTAGAACAGAGAAGAAAGAGTCTTGATCTCAATGTTTTATTTTCTTTGGACAATATTCAGTGATTCCATGTATGTAAAGGATACATTAAAAAAAAAAAAGAATACATGTCATGAATTGGAGAGCATTTCTCCTTAATAGCCTTTTGCCTCCATTATTAAATCAGAATGTAATATTTAAGCCCTAATAAAGATGAGAAATAAACCAGCATATTTGGTACAGATAGAAGGCTAAAAAGCTGAAGAATTCCACTAATAAAAAGTAGGGTCAACTTCTAGTAAGTAGAAATAGTCGCTTAATCTGAAATGTTATGTTTCCAGACGCATTCATTTAGAGCAAGTTCCAGTAAGTAAATGGGAAAGATATTACATTATATGGTATCATAAGGAATACTCTGTAAGCTATAGGCTAATTTATTTGTCTGAAAATGTTTCTAGCTTGCCACTGTTCAAGGATTGAGCTGATAAACCGCAAGTCAGTAAAAAGCCACACATCAAAACAGCCTGGTTTGGTTCATCGGTTACATGAATGCTCGTACTGGTAAAACCGAGAGGCAAGGCAAGCAGAGTTTGTTGCACGTTACCTGGCATGCAGGCAGAAAGGACTGCACATCAAGCCACGTTTCTAGTCTCAAGTGAAGAACAGCAAATATTGAGTGAACTTAAGAAACAGAAAGACACTTGCTTCCACCACCAAGGGTGTATTGCACTACTTCAGCTGGGGCATTCAATGTGGATACTTCATAATAGGTTCTTTGTTACATGCTTTTAATGTATTTCTGAAAAAATGTTTACAATTCATCTTAAACTAACTGGTGTTAATGTATGTAAATCTATAGATTTCAGTGCAGTAGATAAAACTGAACAGAGCAATAATTTGATAATTTACTTCACAGTGGACTAGACAGTTAAATTTCAGCAACGCTTGATGTTTTAGATGCTTATCCCAGTTCCTCACTGGCAGTCTAACAAGAATAACGTTATTTCTTCCTCTCAGTATGGAATCAGAACGAGAGGAGCGGGTTTGTAAACTGTATTTGGAACTCAGTCAGAACCAGGCAGTTGAACAGAAGAGCTACCTGAACATTGGTTTTGGGGTAGATTCTGGAACAATTTTTTGTTAAACCAACTGAAATAGATATGGATAGGTACACAGATATGGATATAGATAGATATTATGGGCAATAATCTAGCAAGTGACAGAAGCCTTCAGCAAAAAATAAATATTGTGTGCATCTCTTTTGTCCCATCTTGAGATGGGTAAATGAATATGAATATGTGTAAAATACACAACGAAGTCTGAAGTTCTGTTGCGGTCACTTCTAGTTTCATATAATCCTTAGATTTAGGGAGAGGTCTGTGTTTTTGAATTAATGTAGTCTCTGGACTTAGTGTTAAGTAGTCTCTGTCTACTTGTACACGAGGCCAAAAAGCTTATATCCAAAAGTATTGGATGCATATTGTACAGTATTTCATGCTATAAAAAACCCTATAGAAATATTTCTGTTGGAGGAGACTGGCTGCTGCATTTTTAAGTCTATCCTCGTCTGACTTTGGTTTCCCAATAGCAAAGTAGTCTAAATAGATTCCTATTCATTTTTCACCAAAAATGTATATTCTTTTACAATTGTATGGTCTTTTTGCAGCTCAGAAGGATACCTGTATGTAGTGATACATAGAGATATAACTTAAGATAGAACTTAAACGCCATCTGCTGAAGAAGATTGTTTGACTTGTTTTTCTGGATGGCACAGATGTTATTTCAGGAAAATTTGCCAGTAGTAAATCAGAAATCTTAGTTTGTGAAGAAAGCCACAGGCTTTGTTTAAGTTCTGAGCTGAGCCTGGTAGGCAAATTACAGTCCAGTTAATGTCTTCCAAACATGTAACTACCACTTACCTCCCATCTTAGGAGGGAATATTTGGGGAAATTTCACAGAAGTTTTCATCAGTGCTGGTCTCTTGAGGAAGTCAAATCGCTGTAGTTGAGCCCATGCCTATCTTAGTGTGGATCATTCTTAGTATGCTCGTGTGTGGTTTCCGTTTTTTTAACTTAGGCCTGTTTTTGTTTAACTGGAGCTAAACAATGGAAAGCCGTTTATACTGGACTAAAAGTACTGCTTAATTAGCTGTGCAGTTGGAATTCATGCTTCACAGAACGCTGTGAAATTTTCCCAACCAGAGAAATTGTGGGCACAATTGTGTTGCCTTATTCATTTTGCTTTTTTCCTCCATGGATATGGGCCTAAAAATCTATTAAATTGGTTAATGGGAAACATCTAGTATAATGCAATTACCTACTGCTTGAATGTAGCATCATACTTAACACATCATTAGTGATTCTGGTTAATATCTCATGAATACTACAGGATCACTGTTATGCAAAAAATGTATAGAATTTGGAATCTAATACTATGCAGGGTTTGAAGGCGTGCAAAAACAAGCCATTTGGGTTTAGGGCTTACGCAATTGAATGTATACAGTTATGAAATCAGCCAAATGCATAGGTAGTTAATGTGATGTTGCTGTTATAAGACTAGCATTCATTTTTCCAAGTAAATCCAATTTTCCATCAGTTACTTACAGTAGTAGTTGTTTCACTGCCACATAATCGACTTTATCAACAAAGTTTATACAGAAAACTTGGTGATTTGTGCTTCAATTGATAGTTCCCATTTAAGAACAATCAGATCCTCCTTTTTCCCCATGTATAGTAATAAAAACAATTACTTTGTGTTGATGGAAGGGGTTATGAGCCACCATGAACCACCACCATGAGCCACCACCAATTTGATAGCCTTACCGATGAATCTTTCTTACACATCTTCTTTTACTCAGGGGAGGAAGTAAAATCGCTAATGTATTGTTCTGATAGTTCACAAATCAAAATGTCAGCATTCTCCTAGGATGTTGCCTTAAAAAAGACTGAGTGACATTTCTAAGAAATGCCTAGTAGAAGCAGATCGGAAATTTGTATAAGCTTAATAGCCTGAAAATGATCCCATGTAAAGGCCACATGAAATAACTTCTAGAAGTTGTAAGTAGACACTGTTCTTGTGTTTTGGTTTTGTTTTTTGTTTGGGGGGTGGGGAGGGAGTACTTTTGTTTAAGGTTTAAAAGTAAGTAACATATATTAGCTAACCTTTTTAACTACATGTCATACCTTTGTAACTGCTGTTGGATCCTTCCCATCTGCTGCTTATTGTCTGCTTTTGAAAGTTAGCTACACCAATCCACACAGTAACAACCTTACACAATAGAACAACCCAATCTTTATCTAATCACACTTTGTAGTTTACAGACAGAGATGAAATTTCAGAAGGTCTTGAACTTTAGAGGACTGACCTGATACTTTCCAGGAAGCCGGAGGCAAGCTATGTTTTAGGGCAATCTCAAATAATGTTCCTTTAATTTCATATCTACTTTTTTCTGTTCTAATAAAAAGCCTTTTAAAATTGATATGAGCAAATGTACAAAGGAACATTGTTAGAATGAGATATTTAGGTCTTAAGTTCTGATCTTCATTTGGAGCGTCCTTAGAGCTGCAAAAACTTACTCTGTTCTTATCCTAGGGATAAACTAGGTAGATTTCAGCTTTAACACTGTTGCTTTTTACTTTCAGATTCTTTGGGTTTATAATCACATCATCTGACCATATAGAGTATATATCTTTCTAGTGGTTATATATGCACGTTATGAATGTTAGGTAATGAAATATGTTGAAATTTGCAGTGAATTAAATATGTTAGCCTCTAATTAATTTTTCCTACTTGAGGAATACTGGGTTCACACAGAAAACTTACTGAGGCCTGGCCAGGAGAGAGACTTTTCCCATCATTGTCCCATGTTTATATAATATATAAAGATTACAAAGTTTAAAAAATTAAGTCTCAATAAAAGCAAATATGTTAATTAAACAAGTGGTTATTAAGAGCTTTGGAAATATTCCTTAGTTGTTTTTTTTTTCATTGTCATGCATTTACGGTAAAGTAGGTTGTCGCTGGAAAAACTATTACAGCATTTTTTACTAATTTATTGTTGAAAAACAAGCACCATGCCAAATAACATGTGATACTCTTTTAAACATAAACTCTCCATTTCCTCATGCAAAGTTGGGAACTTTGGATTCAATTAGAAACAACATCTTAGTTATGTGGGCCTGAAAATTAAAATACCAGTTTACTAGTGTTTTGAGTTTACATGCAGAACTCCAAAGCAACATATTTGTTATTGTACCTTGAAAACTGGGGTTCTTAATGCACTGGAAAAAGTACCTAGCCTTTTTTTGACAGCTCATATATAAAATTCTTTTAACACCTTGAGATTAGGTATTTTGGTTCCTACACTGGCATTTTGTCATATTAGAGTACTTAGTAGCATGGAAATGGGAGTTTGAAGCTGAATGCTCTGGAATACCTCCTTTTCCTCTCCAAAGTTAAGCAGAAACTTTGAGAGCTTCAGGTTCAAGTTGGTAGTGACAAATATTTCACTGTTCAGTTGTTACTTCAAACAAAATGAAGGCTCTTAATTGAAGCACCGCTAGACTTGCCAGCTGTCTGATTGCCCGCAGATTATATCTTGCGGTCTCAAGTGTCTCGAGCCAGGTGTTTTTATAAGCAACAACATTGCCAACAGTGTCAGAGGGAGACAGTAAACCCAGTTACAGAACTGCCTTACTTAGCATCTCAGCTGGCTTACCTTCAGACCAGAAATGAAGCTCCATGGTGGAGCTGAGGAGCATATTTTTGCTGCTACTGACTTACAAGGCTGTCAGCCGAACACACCTTTCAGAGATTAGATTTTGCTTCAGTACCATCTTTTGAAATTCTCTGCAAAATGCTATTAACCATTGAAAGGTTCACATTTTGACCTTTATCATGTTAGAAATCTCTTGTATTTTTTTTTTAATGTACTAATAAAACTGCCAATTTCTTGCAGGTGGGTGTACATGGCATTAGAATAGAATTCATCAATGAAAAAGGATCAAAACGCACCGCCACCTACTTACCGGAGGTTGCAAAGGAGCAAGGTCATTGTTGCACTTTATTTCATATGATCTGGTGAAGAATTTAAACATACATATAAATCTAAAATGCAATATTTGACCTTGCACTGATGTCAGATGATGGAGCAATATTTAATTGTAAGAAAAGACTCTTATATAAAATGCCAATTACATGTCTGTATCAATCCCCTTATAGGGATTCAGTAAACTGTAGCTGTTTTTTAAGCAAGTCATAACCACGGTGAAGCTATAGGAAAACAAAATATGGAGAGGAACCACAGTGCTGTCAACGAACTTTACAGTTGTCAAAAGTTACAAATTTTCATATAATTGTTATGCTACAATATTAGACATGCACAAACTCTGTTAAGTTACAGGATGTCTGGTCAATGATCTTAACAGCTGATTTTTTCCCAGAGGTGAAGTTTTTTTCAGTTAGGTACTTTCTTGTAGTATTTAATTCGTTTTATAAACAGCGACTTCTGGTATTTTGGATGGATGGATGGATGGGAATTACTTTCATACTGAAAGTCCAAAATAATGTGTCCCTTTTAATAGAGGGATGGACTAAAGTTTGTGAATTAATATATATGTATGTATACTGTACATTTTGTTGAATAGCAGTCTGTTGGTCTAAGCAACTAACTCTGACTACCACTAACATTATTCTCTTTCAGGCTTGACAGTGTGTCTCAGTGTTTAAATTCTGCATTGCCACTTTTTTTGTTTTTCCTTTTTATATTTGATTTGGTGAGCAAAGGAATAGGATGAATTCTTAATTAACAATCATCATTAATAGATAACTCTGTTTCCAAATGATCACTTAAAAGTTCAGATGCTTTCCAAGGCAATTGTTCTCCTTTTGTAATCTAAGATTGGCCAGTTCAAGAAGTGTTTTTTTGGTTTTTTTTTTAAGACCTTTGGTGATCACCTACACAAGTTTGTTTTGTTTTAAATTCAGGAATTAGGAGGAGGTGTTTACATTTCTAAGTACTTATAGTAGGCCATGAACTTCCCTTTTTTGTTGTTGTTTTAAATATTCAGTGTGACTAATCTTTTGGAAATAACACGTCTTAACAGCTGTCTTGGAAATATTAAGCTTTTAAAAATCAATATATAGGAGTTTTGAATAACATGAAGGCTTTTTGAGAACAATAATGAATCTGGATTTTTATTCCATCATTGTTTTTTAATTAACCAGCCACCTATATAGTAGTTCTGAAATTACAAATATCACTAAGCTTTACAGTGACATTTGTGGAGAAGAATAATGTCTTTCCACTTGTTCAGCTAATAAATCTTTTGAGTTTTATAGAAATTTAGTTTTTCCATACCATCGTAGCCATTTATGATGTATAAACTGATTGTGATTAATGATCATGCCTGAATGTTTCAGAAAAGTATAATTTTGTCTGTTAACCCAAGTCTAGGACACAGTGGGTCTGCTTTTAAAATATTTCAACGATGAGATAAAAACGCGTTGTTTGTAAAGCAAGCCTTATGCCTAAAGAAATCCTATGCAGTACATTTCCTTCAACTGTTTTCTTAGGCAGGGAAGAATTTTCTATGTTTTGTATGCAACTTCAGAAGAGCACTTGTATTATCAATAACACTACATACTGTGCAGTATTTTTTGCATCATCTATTCTTACTGCTGTAATTCTCACTAATTTTTACTGCTGTAAAATTCAACAGGATGGGACCACATTCAAACGATAGATTCCTTATTGAGGAAAGGAGGCTACAAAGCTCCAATTACTAATGAATTCAGGAAAACCATAAAGCTAACCAGGTATGCATCATGGAATACGACAGATAAGTCCTGTTTTGGTACTGCTGTGATGTGTTCGTTCCTGATATGTGGTTGTTTCAGATGTTAATAGTAAGCTTTCCCTTATTTATTAACAATTTCTTTTCACAATAGCAGCACGGAATCTAGAGATATTTGTGCCTTGCATTAAATGTAACAGGGATTACTGGCATTAAGCAAGAAAGAAAAGACAGTTGTTAAATAGTATGTTACATATTTATCAGGGCATCTGCGTATTTTGATTCTTAACTCTGAAAAGTCTTTGCAGTGTATTAGCTCTATGTTTTTACAGTTTGTTCGTTAGCTGTAATGGATCTCAAGGGGCTTTTATTAACGAGGATTACTTGCCATTGTCAATTTGTATTGGAGCACTTGGAACACTCAGTCTGTCGCTGTGAAGGTGTGGAGACCCTGTTCAATTCTTAAAGCAAGCACTGGCTCCTGTGGAGTATAGGCTTCTTCCTTATCTCAGCAGGCTAGGTGTCCAAGCTAGCTAGCTGATAATGGCGGTCAGTGTACTAGTTTGACTGCATCAGGGTATCATCAGGAGTAAAGCTATGAATCTAATACTTTATTTCATACTCTGTCACTCCTACACATTAGTGTACTTGTTGTAATGCTCATTTAATAAAATGTGTTCAGAAGGGCTTGGTAGCAGGTCCAAACCAAAATACTTTAGAATTAGTAGTAGATATTCTGCCCATAAAATTGCAGTTACGTGGTGGAAGAGTAAATGTTGATAGAAGGCCTCTAAAACGTCATATTTTTATAACTGTGCAGTATAAAATGACTACTGAGCTCTAGCTATTTATTCCATGCTTGGAGAACAAAGATCTTTATAAATCTCTTGTTATAAGGAGGTATTGACTGTTAACCCTTTATGTTCCTTTTTTTTCTTTGGGGATAATGAACATACTATTAATACAGATAATAAATTTGCTAGTTGGAATCCTTTGTCCAAAATTGTTATCCTTTCTACCTTTTATCAATTTTTAGGGATTCATAGGGTTACAGGATTAGTTTTTTTAATGTTGTATATATTACCTTTGTTTCTGTGTACGTATTTCTCTGGGAATTCTTTCCTTCTTAGTGCAACTAGACGTGAGCTAGACTTGGCTTCCTGGGCAATAATTAAAACACAATCCTTTCATTTCAGACATTTGAAAATACTTGGAATCTCATGATCATTTATGTGCTTGTAGAGGACAAAGAGCTGAGATTTGTGTTTTTTTCAGCTCTCGCATTTGTCATCTCTATCTACAAGGCTTGCTGTTACTTAGCTGCAGTGAATGTTTAGCCCAGATAGAAGGCAGAGCATTTCTTAGAAAAATAACATTTTTTTTATTAGAGGAATCCCTCCTTCATTCAGTGGTCTTTTGGATGAAGAAGAAAGACTTTGTGTCCCATTGATTATTCAGAATTCTGCTTTCTTGGAGGAACCTGATTACTGTGGAATTGCTGTTACTAAGGCAAACAAGCTATTCTGAGAGTTAAATTAGGGAGGAAGGACTTACAGAATACAGCTAAATTTCCAAATGCAGAACCCCAATTTCCTTTTCATTTATTTTACCAGTACACCTCATTATCTTTTCTAAAAGAATACGTGGTGATAACTGAGGGCAAGAGTAATTGCTAGAATTCTGAAATGAGACTTTCTGTACACCTCAATAAATGAGGAATATATTCTTCCAAGACACCAAACTTCTATATAGCCCGTATTTTCTTCCAGCTCTATGATTTTGTTGGAAGCAGTGGTATATGAGAACAAAACACAGTATGCAGTTTAGTGTATTTAGGTTCACAGCATCCAAAACGGTAGCAAAATCACTGGCCTTATGAGTGGAATAAACAAATTTTAACGTTCAGAGTAAAATTCTTTTTTTTTGTTTGTTTTAACTCTAATTCTACAAAGGCTGCCTTTGGCTTATTTTAACCCACTTAGAAACAACTTCATTAATTGCCAAGTTTATGGTTTAGTTTCATAGTGGCAGAAGATTTCATTCACAGATGAGCTTACTCATTGGGGGCAGTGAGTGCTGTGTGCCATTCACATGAATTCAGGAGGTGCTGCAGCTAATCTCTTAGCCAGGACCAGTGACCACTTGTTAAATCAGTACATCATTAACCAACACTGTTTTATCACGTAAATATGGGCTATTTGGTGCTCTGAAATGTGCACTGAAGCAAAAAGCTGCACGTGTAAGGTGTTTTGCTCTGGCAAAGGGGCAACAGAAACGAATGTGTTTGCTGCCTCGGTTGCTGCAGTTGATAACTCAACAGTAGTTTAAATTTTTGTGTTGGGTTGTGAGTGCAAGTGGTTGAGGCATGTGTTGTGCTTTTTCAGACCTAAAAGGGGAAAGAACAACCAGAGCAACTCCAGAAGAGAAATGTCATAAACAGGGGAGGTGGCAATATTTTAGACCACTGTAGCTGGATTCACCAACTCTCATCTGTAAGATCTCTTATGCAAGGTCTTTCTAAGTGAAATTTGTGGCAATGTGCAATAGTGTTATTTTTATGTAGATTTCACAGTTTTACAGATAAGTATAAATGTGGCAAGATGTTCCTTGTCAAACAATACTGATGCAAATGTATCTGAAGTATTTTTTGTCAGGGCCTGGATTCTGCTTTCCGCTATATATAGTCTAAAAAGGATATAACTGCATTTAATGTAGCTGGGATTATTTTAAGAGCAGAATTTGGTAGACGATTGATACTGATTTTTTTAAAAACAGCCCCAAAATCTGTAACGCTTGTTTACAGTGTTTATCTCCTAGGCTTTATGTAGAGAGTTGGCTGATGATACGGGACACTCCCAGTAAATCCTCACAAGTTTAAATTCCCTCTATCATGAATAAAGTAGTAGGCAACATTTTTTAATAGTTCTATATGTTTGAAATATTTTTCATAAGTGCTTACTTGTCATAAGATTCAAGAATAACCCTGAAAACCACAGTAGTTCTCTCCATGCCCTTGTGCAACTGAAGTTAGTATTATTCCTAAGATCAGACTACAGAGCTGTTCTCATCATTAAACGTACAATTAGTGCCATATTTTTAGTGCTACTCCTAGCTTCCCGGTAAAAGTTCTTGCATTTGCCTCTTTGCTCTTTTCTAGGTACCGTAGTGAGAAGATGACAATGAGCTACACAGAGTACCTTGCCCATCGTCAGCATCATCACTTCCAAAATGGCATTGGGCACCCCCTTCCACCATACAACCATTATTCCTGACACTGAGCCGCATGACCAGTCACTGGACCTCTCTGCAGACCTCTTCCCAGGAGACCCTGCCCCTTCTTGGTCTAGCTATCTCTATTACTGTACCATTTTATGATGATAGTTTCCGTTGCCATTTTGAGGCTTCTCCTTGGTGCGTTAAGCTCATCATGGCAACGGGAGGAAAAACTGCGTTATTACAAAGATCCCATACTTTTTTATTATTGAGTCACTGCAGATTTTTTTGCAGCATATATAGCCCTTGGGTTTTTTATGAAATTTTAAATTTCTACTTCATTAACATTGAATTATATCAATCAAGGCTTTCTGTGACTGTGGATGGAGGGAAGAGTTTAAGGATTACAGTTAGGGATTCTTTGCTCAGAAAAAAGGCATTCATGGCTTTTTCATTAATAGCTCTGACAGGGAATGAAACATATCAGATTCAGGTGTTATATTAGACAATGAATTGCATTTTTATAACCTTCTTAATAATATTCTGTGTACAGTATCTCACCCCTGCGGTAAAGATTTCATGTAGCTATCAATATACGTGACCTTCAGATCCAGCACATACATCCAGAATTTGAAGGCTGATATCCAAAATGCTTTTTTGGATGTTATGAAGCAATGAAATGTACAATAAGAAGTGAAGTTCATATAGCAGCATTTTCAGAATCAAGTGGTCTAACTGATAGGACATGACATAATCCAGTAGGATACTAGATACATTTATCTCCTATTCTGCGCTGGAAACTGAGGGCAGTCCAGCCCTGCCAAGCCTGGTCATAGTAATGCATTTGTGATGAGATGATGCCTTTCTGATGATCTCAAATTAGGAGTCACATTTGTTTTTAAAAGCAGATTGGTGAGTAGCAGATGTCATATTAGGAAGAAAATTGATTTAGATTTTAGTGCCTTTGACTATGACATTACTATATACTTGCATATACAATTCACAGAAAAAATATAGCAAATGCGCCAGACATTGTAGCAAACTATATTGAGTTCTCCGCTGCTCTGGCGTTGGGGTTTCTGGGATTATTTTGTTTTAAAGTGAGGTATTTTTCTTTTTCTTTTCTTTAGCTTATTCTAGAAAAGAAAAATCCCTGTTTTGTTCTTGCTTGTGCTTTTGAACTTGCTGAGTTTTATCAAGTCATAAATAGTTAGGTAAAGTTAACTTGTTTAAAAAAAAAAAAAGTGTTTTGAAAGAGCACAGAGTATGCCATAATTTTTACATGTTCTCGTCTATTACAGGAATAGTACTTGAGAGCTCTAAGTACTGTGTAATAATTCTGATACTTCTCCACGAGGTAAAGAAAGAAAACTGATTAGAACTTTTAACAACTGTAAAAATAGGATTATTAAGAGGTACGTGTGGTATAGTTGCAAGCCCAGTATATGCTAGGAGCTACCTCCTTGCTTATGTGCCTGCAGAACTCCCACTAATACCTGTTGTAGGTCAGCGCATGTTTTAGGGGACAACACATCCCCTCTATTATAGAAAAGACCTTCCTGATATGGGTGAGTAAACTACGGTAAGCAGAAATTCCAATTATTTTGAATAATGAATGTTTGTAAAATATATATATAATTCAAATAGATGAATTAAGATTGAGTTAATTTAAAAAAAAAAAAAAAGTCTGACCAATTACAAATGTTTCAAAAAACAGATATGGATAAATTATGCTCATCCCTTATGTAAGGTTAGCTCTGCCACTTAATTTATATGGAGGTTCTCATAGAAAGTCTTTTGTATTCCTTCATCCACAGCATCTGATGTCCAAATATTTACATTTTCAGTTGTGATGCCTTAATTTATAAGCAGAAGGCCTGAAATTTCAGGAGCCAAGAGGTGCCAGGCAGACGCTGCAGAAATTAATAGATGTTTATACAGAAGCTATTTTGGATGATACTGTTGTCTTGTTTCTACTTGGGGAGCAGTTTTAAATGGATTTGTCTTCAAGTGGAAATTGTGAACAAGTGGCTACCTGATAAAGTTTTTTGTTTTGTTTTGTTTTTTCCTTGCCCTTATAGGGAAACTGAGCACAAACTGAATCATTCTGCTGCAAAAAAAAAAAAAAGTCATCCAACCCCATCTTTATCTGTCATCTCGTTACAGCATGCTCATGCTTCTGTATGAGCTCATTGTTAGAAGTTTTTTAAAAAGATCTATTATATATAAAAATATATATGTATTGAAAGGTGCTAATCAACCTCAAGCAGGTCACGTGACTGGTCATGCGGATCTAAAATCATATCAGATTTTTTAAAAAATCTTCGATATATGCAGATGTTATACAGAATTTCTTACCAGTGTAATAATGATATACTGATGAATAAACAATCCTGCAGGTTTTTAAGGACAAGGTCAGCAATACTTCCCACCATGGCTTGGGGGGGAAAAGGATAGTTTTGTCTCCTTTTTGTATACAGCATAATGCACAATGCATTTTTGTCTATATCTTAGTAGCTGTTGCTTAAAAATATAGTTAAAAGGGTGTTATACAAACTGTAAAGGTGTGCTTTTGAAATGAGTTAATGCCAGACCCTTCTGGACCAGAGTTTTGTATCACTAATTAAAAAAACTGTTACAAAGTCTGTGGTCAATCAGATTGTATGGTATTTTGTAGAAGAGATTGGAATAATCAGTTTATCTACAGTGTTTCTAGGGCACCTACCTCCTCAGCATGCAAGTGCTGAAAATGCTATGGATTGTTTCTGTGTAATTGTGGGTTTATTTGTACAAAATGTGCAGTTCACTGTGACATGCACTGGGACAGAACAGGTCTGTTTGCTTAAAGCTAATCAACAATTGCTTTCACAAGTGTCATTCCCTCATAGTTATGTTTATTACCCTTTTAGATATATTGCTGGATTTAGATACAGATCTTTTTTTTATTGTTATTTTATTTGGGGTACTTTATAAAAGTTAAGGTACAACCAAGCAGTTAATTTCACTGTTTTTAAGTTGGAATGCTAATTTTTGATAAGCACTAATCCATTTGCCTTATTCCATTAAAAATATTTTATTTTTTAATTCTTTTGCTTAATGTTCCTAAAAACCCTCTTCTATAAACTAAAAAGTTAAAAAAAAAAAAAAAAAAACAACAACAAACAAAAAACTGGACTTGACATGAAACTATTGCTTAGTCGTGCCTCAAGTGGCCTTCCTTCTGTCTAGACTGCCGTAGCACTGACTTTTCACCATCTCAACCCCAAATGTTGGTCACAGCAGGAGGAGGGCACATGAGAGTTCTGACCTCAGATACACTATGAAATCAAGACAGTCAAATCCATTTTTGCACACCCTGGCGTTTGTATATGGACCTCTTTACTTGTCTTCAAATGTGCGGGTTTTTAAAATTGTTGTCTGGAGTAGGTTACATCTCTTGTGTGTGTTAGATCGAACCAAAGAAGCCTCCAGCCATGCCCAAATGCTGCTCCTAAAGCCTGCCTTCCAGTCCTTACAAAATCCCTGCAGGATTAAATGTGTTAACTTTTTTATTTTTGTACAGTTTCTAACTGATTTTTGCTAGTGATGTTAATTGAATTAAGTTTATTTGGGGAGTCTGAGTATCTCCTCCATTTAAATAAACTGGTGACCTTCCTTTTATGTTTAAAAAAAAAAAAAAAGAAAAAAAAAAAAAAAAAAAGAAAAAAGGAAACCCAAAGTGTGCCTCTCAGATTTAAAGGGTTTCTGGTTACATTTATTCTTAAGACCAGCAATGATTCTTTATATACAAAGATATGTTTTCCTCGTTTTTTATTACTGTTAAATAAAAAATAAAAAACTAAAAACCTCTTTCTTTGCTCTGGACCCAGTAATTGCGCTGGTACATAAACGCACTGAGAAAACAAACTTTTGTTTGAAACTTTTGTAACAACTTATGACTGTTTTTGTATATCAAAGTTGATTCTTTTCAAAATATTTGGATCTAGTTTCTAAGTTATTTTAGCGTTTTATATGTTACAAAAAAAAATTTAACTGTTCACCAGCATCTTGAGTTATCTAATGCAGTGGTGACACACAATGGGCTTAGGGCTACCTGGAGTAGCTTACAAAGCCTCTCTCTTTTCCTTCCTTTCTTAGTAACTTGATTGATTACAATTATATCAGATTACCTGAACCCCCTTCCGTTATAACTAGATCCTCCTTCCTTCCACATTTAATTGCTATTAGTGTGAAGAAACTGTTGAAATGGGCATTTTAATATAAGTATGGCTTAAAAAGATAAAATGAGGAAAAAGCAAAAAAAATTATATATATAGAAGGTTATCTGTGGGTCTGTGAGATATGGCTGTGGAAAGATATTGTAGTAGTTTTAACACTATTGTTATTACCTTTTAAATCATTTACCCAATAAAATAAGGAAAAAGAATCACCATTTCTTTTTATGTTTCTCTGCTTAATTGTGCGACTTTGTCACTTTGTTTTTCTTTTTTTATTTACGCATTCGCAGGTAGTGTTAATTTTAAAGGCTAATGCCGTGTTAGGAATATTTTCCTGTGATTAATTCTGGCTTTTCGTTTTGCCTGCTGTAGGAACTGGTTGGGCAGGTGCAGCTTGCAGTCATAATTCAGAAGTGAGTTACTGAGCACTCCAAATTATATCTGCGTTTCAGGTCCAGTTTTGCACTTTTTACATCAAATTTTAAATACGGAATTTCGTCCAGTAAATACGGAATTATGTTATTCTCTGAGAGGTGGAATTGGTTTCAAATTCTTTAAACAAAACTTGGTTGCAAAACCAGTTACACTGGTGTAACCAATACATTGCCTGCACTAGTAAAGGAACATGAGTCAACGGATTAATGCAGCAAAATGTGTATTAAAGAGTATCTTGCTCTCACGTGAAATAATTTCAGTATTTTCTTCACATTACTCTTACAGGTGTGATTTGAAAGAATATCTAGGCTAGCTTTGTCATAAGGGATTTCTTTATCTTGCATGACATAAGTAGTTAATGTATAGACTGCCACGTTTTACGGAAAAAAATATAGTGCAGGGTTTGCACTGATTTTTGCAGGGGTCCTGTGAAATATGAAAGATCAAGTAAGAAGTCCTGTTCCATTCCCCACAAAGTAGGGCTACTTTTAAAACTTTGGTTTGTTTGGTTGGTTTGGTTTTGTTGGGTTTTCATTTGTTTGTTTGTTTTTTATATATATATATATATATATATATATATATATATATTGGTTATTTTGGTTGGTTGTTTTTAACTTAAGCTGATCCAGTGAAAACAGCATGCCTGAACCCTTGGTTCACCAACAGTCTTAACCGTGAGCACCAGTTTTCGGTGCCCCTGGAGTACCTCTGACATGGTAGCAGAGCTTTCTGGGGTGTGTGTCAGTGGCTGAGGAAAGCTTGGCAGATGTCGACGTTGGTGTAGATACCCATAATATCAAGGGGATGTTTTATTTACTAAGGGAAAGGAGTGTGTTCCTGTGAAGCAACAGACCAACACTCCAGCTGATGGCAAAACGCAGGATGACCAGATGACAGGCATGTAAAAATGACATGGAAAACTGTTCCCTGAGCCAAGTGCCTAGTGTACTGAGACAAATTTTACTGAGTTTGAGTTAAAGGGAGTATGTTTTCCTCTGCAGGACAACTCCTGAGACAAAGCAAGAAATTTCTAGTGTTGCCCTGGAATTCAGATCTGAATTTGGAAATCTTTTTGTTTGCCTTTGGCTTATTCAATTGTAATAGGTTACCCAAAAAAAAGTCATCTTTAGCTGTTGTTGACTGATGCTTAAAGATTTTATTTTTAGAAGATAAAAATTAACTCTAACAGGAAAAAGCTTGAGTAAATAGTGGTTTTAGTATTTTACAGACTTTGTATCATTAAATTGACCTGAAACTCACAGTTCATTGAGATGTCCAGCTAGTTAACTTTCCTACCAAAAGTCTCCTTCAGCCAGCTATGTAGCTAACACAGTACAAAAAACAAATTAGCAAAATAGTGCTGAGTATTAGGGATGTTTCAGAAGTGGTGATTTGCTTATTCTTACGTATATGTTGATATTAAACAATGAAAAGCTGACTTACTTACAATTAGAGTTGTTGAGTGCTGTAGAGGATAATTAGCAGTGCCTGAAAAGGAAATTGCTTAGTTAGTTCATTTCAGGTTTTCATAATGTACTTTACACTAAATTTCTACTTAAGCTGCTTTAAAGACTTATGTGTAAGGACTTACCAGTCTTTCAAGAGAATTTAAGCTGGGGAATTGGTTCTGTTCTCCAACTAGGTGAAAACTTAAAACATCTAAAATACATATATAGTAAACTCAAGCATATCCAGTATTCTCTTTCTTTCAGGAAATTTACATAATGATGTAACTGGTTGTCTGAGACTGTACTGGGTCACAATATTTATTGCAGGGTACTTAAAAGTCCTTTTTATTATGGCCAGAAACATTTCAGGAGTGCATTAATGATGGAACAACTTTTCCATTGCTTATGGTGTGAGACTGGCTAGAATGCTACTGTAATTAATGTACTTAAAATTTTGAGCTGAAAACTTTTGTACTTGTTCTATATTCCTCTCCTGAAGTGACTTAGAACAGAACAGGAAATTAAAAAAGACTCTACCACAGTTGTGGAAAGAAAATTGAAAGAAAAGTAGAAGACATCATAATACTGTTTCCAGAGCTTTTTTCTTTTCTTTCTTTTTTTTTTTTTAAACCTATGGGACATGGACAGAGAACGTATGAATAGCAACTAAAGGATTTATGTCCTGCAGTGAGGTCTACCAGTAAACTCAGGCTTGGCTTGTGTTGATTGCTAGACTAACAGGCACAGGTCATACTCAGATGTTTAAAAGAAACCCTGGTAATCATTGTTCTCACTTAAAGGAACTGCTACCTGCAAGGTAGGCTACCTCTAGCAGTACAGACTGCTTAAAACAGGAGAGTCTGTATTCTTATCTGATTTGATGCATCTCTCTATGACTAACTGCTAATATTACAAACAGAAGTGGAACATCAATTTCAGTTTTCTTACTTAGTTTCAGAAAATAATGAGCAAGACAGACTCAGTGCCTAGCATGATTACAATGACGACAAAACTGTACAGTACCGTTAAAATGCATTTATTTGTTTTAATTCAAAGGTTTAACAACTATTTGCCCAGTGAGCTGGACTTAGGGTACAACAACACAAAAGATCAGACCAAAATACAAAAACAAGTTCACAAATTACCCCTTATTTGTAAATGTTACCTCATTACCAAGTTTTAGCACATTAAAAAGTTTACAAAATTTATAACACTCTTACAAATTATTCAGAACTAACAGCATATGTGGAAGTTGAACCTCTCCACATCCATCCTTGCCCTTGCCATTCCATTCTGTGCCTGGGTAACAGCACACTTGAACTAGAGGGTTCGGTAAGAGGAACTGCAAGTTTCCAAAGACTGCTTTGTGCATCAGTCCAGTACCTGAGCAATTCCAGCTCCCTGGCACAGTTTGGTTGGCAAGAGTGGTGTGGGTACGCTTACCGTTCTGCCTGCTGCATCCTCTGCAGCATTGAGATAATGACTCAGTAAATGCAGGAATAATTTAAAAAAAAAAAAGTACAAAATTGACCCTGCAGAAAAATAACATCATTTTAAAAACAGCTTGGCTTTACTAAATTACTAAAAGCTGCAATATAGATATACAACAATAGCATCTTGAGTATGAGGTCACAAAAATGAACAGATTTGTTATGTATCTTGTCACTGTAAAAATGAAAACATTAACATTGACCTGTCTGCCTGTAGAAGCCTTCCAGCTATTAACAGAAGGGCTGACATATGCCCACCTTTTTTTTTTTTTTTCTTTTTTCCTTTTTAGAGCTTTTAATTCCTAAGAATCCACCGCTAATGAACCAACTTCAGGTGACAAGTGATAGGATGCAAAAAGGAAAGGGTCTCATGTTGCACCAGAGGAGGTTTAGATTGGACATGAGAAAGAATTTCTTCACGAAGAGGGTGGTCGAGCATTGGACTGGGCTGCCCAGGAATGTGGTGGAGTCCCCATCCCTGGAGGTATTCAGGAGACGTGTAGACATGGCGCTAAGGGACATGGTTTAGTGGTAGGACTCCGTAAGTCAAGCTGATGGTTGGACTTGACAATCTTCAAGGTCTCTTGCAGCCCAAATCATTCTATGACTTGCAACAGCAAGAAAAATAACACAATCTATGGTCGCCATTAGGTATAAATGCATAGGAAACACATGCCTGTAGTTTAGACACAAGAATTAGGATCTAAGAGTAAAATACAGTACTTGAACAGTTGCAAGTAGCCATTTCTGAAAGGAAAATACAGGTACGCTTTACAAATTATTATCAAATATACAGAAATATCAAAACCCTGATTCTGGTCAGAGACAGAGGGATAGATCTACCATGAGGTACTGTATAAAATAAAGGTATGCAAATGAACTGACGTTTTATGTCTCCCAGCTTCAGCAATGTAGCTGTGCTTTAAGCACAAGGGCTTGAAAAATGCTGCTTGTAATTAAAGCCCACAAGAAGCTGAACCAAACCCAACAAAGTATGGGTGTTGTGGTCACAGACAGGGGTTTTAATTAATTTTTAAGTATGATCAAGAGCTAGTAGTTTTCACCCTTCAAAAAGAAACAAGATGCAAATTCTTCTTTGGTGCTTAAAGAGAAGGAAGTTAAACAAAATAGATATAGCTCAAATACTGCCTACAGTGTCTGAATCCTTAAAAAAAAAAAAAAAAAAGATGCTGCATATGTCCTGGACAGCTAAAGCCTTGGCACAATCATTGACACAGTAATCTCAGTATTCACAGGCTATCACCTGAAGTTATGGTGGATGCAGAATTTGTAGTTGCTCGTTTTTGTGCTTTGAAGTGCTGCATAAACAATCTAATCCATAAACAATTTTGCTGTAGTTACTAGTGCTTCATTGATGTCTATACCTGGAAGTAAGTTTGACTATCCTTTCTGCCAGTGAGTGACAGTCTATTCTCATTGCTCCTCGTTTCTTTTGTTTGGAGTGTCTATGTACTAAAAATTGGAATAGAAGGCTCTGTTCAGACAGCTGAACACATAACTTAGATGAAATCTAGATGGAAGCACTACACAAGATTTTTTTCTGGTATTGTACATGACTCGCTCATGGACAGCAAATCAAGCCATTTCAGGGTGAGTTTTTATAACCAAGCTTAAGCACTTCTAAAATACAGGCCCCTACTGAAAGGAACAGTCTGTCGGGCTATATGGCCAGCCTCTGGCTGTGCACCATATGTGCCCCTAATATCTTCGTAACTGTGAGCACTGAGATAAAAGATTCAGGAACATCTGACTAGGGAGGGCCAGGACTACCCTTTCGATCACACATTGCACTGCTCCAGTGTAAAACCTCATAGTTTTACTCTTTAATTTCCAGCATAAAAGCAAGCAAAGAAATCACCGGTACAGCATAACTGCCCACAAAATAAACCGCTAAGGGAAAAGAAAATCTGCCAGGAAAGAAAACAGATATTCCTACATGGAGGTTAAGTATTCTGCTTTCCTGTTCAAACTAATATCCTACATACTGAACAAGCTCTGTAAGATGCATCTTCCAAACAGCTACCCGAGACAGCTGGGGAGTAAGGGATATGAAGTTCATTCCTTTTCTGCCCTGTTCTTCCCCATACATGAAGCTCACGTCTCAGCTGTGCTGGCATAGCTTGCTGGGGAACCATCCCATAAACCAAACTGAAATACCACATTTAAAAATAACCTTCAGGAAGGGGCAGGGGGAACAATAACTTGGCCAACTTCATCAACAGACGACATCAAGCAAAGAAGTCAACACAGCTTACCGTCACAAAGAGGTTCTGACTGCTGCCCTCCCTCATGATCCCAGTGGCACCACTCTTCTGACACTCAGAACAGCCTTACTGAGTGTAATAGTTTTGCTCTCTACTTCTTTGCTGAATTACCACATTCAATTAGCCATTTTAGCAAAAACAACAGTTCAGATACCAAAACCTGCACAGGTGAGGTGTGGAAAGGGAATACGAGTTTTCCTTTGGCTGTGATGAACTGTTCTGTTAGCTGTTGTGACGTTGTGCCCAGAATGGCTAGTGTGGCTCAAAACAACTGGACCAGTGTAACAGAGAAGACTGGGAGTCCCAGCACAAGACAGAAACCAAATTGTCCTAGGGACTTTCCCATAGTGGTGGCTGTATTTGAAGTCACCATTCCTGCTCTTCAATTTTAAGTCAGTCAGAAGGGCTTTGCATTCCAAGAAAAGAGCCTGCACTGAGACACCTGAGCTTACGTAAATGCTTCTGTAGTCTTAATTGACCAGAGGCAGTCACTGGTGAGAAAGAGGAGCTGTTTTATACCTGGTTAGAATGAATGCCCTGAAGCATATGACTGCAGAAGATAGGAAATGCTGGCTTTTTTTTTTGGGGGGGGGGGGGGGGCGGGAAGGCATTACACTCATGTAACTTTTTTTTTCCTAGTAGCTTGAATATTATATTCTGAAGAAAAAATAAACAGGAAAGATTCTTCAAAAATAGTGATTCAAATTAAGTAAATTATAACGCTAGTGTTTGCAAAATTTGGCAAAATCATCCTACTGTTACACCAAACATTCTTTCTAAAGCAGACTAGATCCAACCCAAGGCATTTTGCCAAATTAGTAATAAACAAACCAAGATACAGTTGACAGTAACTGTGGGGAGGGCAGAAACACTACATTTAGCTGTTCATAGGAGATGAAGTATATTAATAGAGAGCATGCTTTAACATCCAGCAGTGCCCATCTTAGCATCTCCCAGCAACATCCTGTATTTCATCAACTGCAGATGCAATACTGACTCTCTTGAAGTACTTCAGCAGCTAATTAAGTGGTCTTCCACAGATGGGTTCAAGCCTTCAGTACCAATGCATTTTTTCTTTAGGCCCCACTCCACAACTACTTAGGCAACATATGCCCAGCTTTACTGAGGCAGTAGTGGGATACTCAGCGAAGTTCAGTACCTACTTAGACATTTGCAGGATCAACAATTGCCAGTGAACTCTCTGAGCTGGTACTTCTTAGTATCAGGTGCTTAGTCTTCTCAACCTACACACTGAGTAAGAGCACAAGGAGTAGTGTAGTCTATAACTGGGACTAGCTATCCATGCTTGACAGATAGTTTAGATTGCTCTCGTGTTCTCAAGTTGTGATAGTACAGGGTATTTAGTTTATAGGCATGGAAGAAAGCCAGAAGCAAGTTCATAAATTCAAATGTAGAACAAAGTACTTCTAATTGAGATCTACTTTTTTTTTTTTTTTTTAAATAAAACCATGTGGGGTGAAAAATATTTGGAGAAGCCATTTGTTCCCTCTCCAATGAAAACTTATCTTACAAGAAAAAAAAAAAAGTCAACCACTTATCATTCTTACTTTTCTTCTTGAGGTATAAATGACTGTACCTTCACATCAGAGTATGTATTCGGGTGATCCATCCAGAGGAGGTACAATGGTTTTGTTTTTAATCTTACAAGTCACAGCTACAACAACGCAATGCAAATAAACTATAAATGGCAAAAAAACTTTTGTACAACAAAATCCCTGCAGCCCTGAAATGCTGCACATGCTGCACAACAATAGGCTTGCAATTAGCTATCTGGAGGAACACAGCAAAGCCCTCCCAGCTTCCTGCCCAACAGTTTTTCCCCTTAGCCAGTTTACTATTTATAATTCTGTCTACCTACATCCTGTTCTACTCCAAAACACAGGTTGACAAGAAAATTTAGTCATACTAGTAAACTGGAACACAGCTTTTTCAGTCCTGTGCTAACTTGACATTCCTTTTTGTACCTATATTTTAAAAAGTGTACAGAACATATTAGAGTCATAGAGAAAGAAAATAGTTTCATTTTGTTTCTTCATTAATCACTCTATTAAGAATCAGGGTAGAGCACAGAGGAGGAATGTTTCAAGATACTGCAAGTAAAAAAAAATAAAACTGTTTACATTGGACTCTTTATTCCCACTCTCTCTCCAGTCTAAATTAAGTGCCAAAAAACATTTTGTTTAAAGGCAGGTCAGAACAGTGGATGAAATATCTATTGTAGCTTATGTGTAACATGGGCTTTTGAAATTATTTCAATGTGTTCTTCCACTTATTCAAAAAGCATCTCCAAAGCATCAAGATCTGATGGGACCTCAGCAGACAGATACTTACCCTCAGCAGCTTAAGAAACAAAGTAGTCGGCTAAAAAAAACCATGATTTTTGAAAGAGTTATTGTTCCCCAATATTTTCAACCAGCTTAATGAAAATACAGTAGAACCTCACTGTTTTGCACCTATGACTGGGAGATCACGTCTACATCATTCCACTGTGACCATTTTGCAACATTTAAGTGCTAAGAGTTAAGCCAGGATAATGCACTTCAAGCTGTGTTCTGTTCACATCAGTGGAGAGTTGTAATTCAGCTTTCCTTCCTATTCTGTGATTATAACTGTACTAATGTTTAGTGGAAAAGTCGTCAAAATGAGGTAGCACTGCCACTCTCTTTGCTGGAATGTGGACAGATCCTGGCCTAATTTTAAAGGGTGGATTAGCAAGATGATTCTACTGTAATCTACACAAAATATATAAAACACGAACCTTTTCCAGAATAAGGCCACTAATTTTGCCATTGGCAAGAGGCAGTGAGAAACAGCAGTTAAAAGAAGAACCCTCAATTGATAACAGAGGTGTTTTTGAGGCAATAAACTGTGGGGAGAAATATAAACGCACTGTCTTCTCATCCCTCCTCTTTGTTTTCCAGTATGAATATAGGTGTCTCTGCTTCCTGTATGTACTACTCCATGGGGAGAAATTTCAGTCTATTTTCTTAGCTGGGAGTCTAAGCAAGTCCACGCTACATTTAAAGATGGGGACAGCACTGTAAAACAGTAGGATTACAAGCTTCCCATGAGTCATAGTCATGACTGTCTGATGTCCAGATGCCCAGATTCGATACCAGCGCCCATAAAAAGGATCTGAGATGGCTGGGCATAACATGTTGTTCAAATTCACTTCTGTAACCTAGGGAAAGGGACAACAGATTTATAAATTAACAATATTTTGTGTTGCATTGATTCAGACACTGAAAATGGTAATTTACCGTAATGATCAAAATTGCTTAGATGACAATCCTTTGTTCAACACAAGCAGTGCAGCTTTCATAAGGAAAGCAGATCTGAATTCAGCTTTGCATTTAATAGATGGATTTGTGCAGGTACATAGTTGATTTATGAGAGGCTTTGCCAACACTTGTGAGATACGAGATACAAGTGTCCATTAGAACATGCAATTAAAAATCCTTACGCAAGTCTTACCCGTGCCTATCTATCTGGACACTTGGAAAAACTAGTCAGTGTTTCTACTCTCAATGTACTTGCAAGCTATCCATTTATTAACCCATGTTTACTTACCAAACCCAGAATCTGCAAGATGCTAAAATGATATACAAACATAAACCCAGTAGATAAAAGAGCCCACCAGAAATTGGAGAGTGGTTCTGGAGTGTAGATACCTTGAAAAGAAAGGAATACATTAGTATTCAGTTAGTATTCAGCTGAATTGCTGTGTCCATCAAACACTCATGAATAATCCTCTCTTTTCTTCTCTGTGGATGCTAGGGCATCTGGCTTTAGCTGATAACTTACTGAATAACATTATAATAATTAATATTTGAGAGCCTTATTTCTTACCTGGAGCATCCTGATCCTTTTTTTCCCTCCTTCTGGTCCAGCATTAAAACATACATTGTATTACCTCATTAAAGCCTGCCAATTTTGCCTTCTACCACAGAAATAACATACTCTAAAATACAGTAATGGTATACAAGGAAGTTTTCAAAAATCACGTTATTCATACTTAAACACCTGTTTCTTATGGGGGCTATGACTTAAGTATGCCCAGAACTAACGCAGGTAGCAGCAGTTAATGTGCAGTGCTGTATTACAGCACAGACAAACTGCCATTTCCTATTTTATAGTTGTTCAACAACTATTAAAAAATAACTTGTGCCAATAATGTGTAGGAACAGAAAAGCTGCATAAAGTAGTCAAGCCATTAATGACAGACTGCTTTTAAGTGAAAACTGCTGTGCAGATATTTTCAGATCTACCCTACAAACACTTTTATAACCAGGTATCACAGATACTGTAAAATACTTTTCCCCATCAAATGAAGTAGCAAATACCACATTTTTCCTGGGCTCATGCTTCTCTCTACTCCTAAAATGAGATTTTGTCAATTTAGTGATAAAACAACAACATCTCACATGATCTAAAATGGACCAAAGAAGTCAGATCTAATGAAAGTATCCTTAGATACCAGACAATTTTTGGAATTAAATAGTCCAACATTGCATGTTGATAACAAAAACAGTGTACAGAGTTGTCAGGCACTTATTAGCTGACACGAAAACTTCTGTTTAAGACTGGGAAAATACTATTTTCTGTAAGACTTTAATAACCTAGGGATGCAAAAGAAAGATATGCATACTGTCATACCACTCAACTGCTACAAAAAGTTGTGTTTCAGACAATTAGAACAATACACCATTTTTATCTGCCTTTGCACACTCTGACCCATTAGATGTTATTAAACATTGGAACGTATATCCAGTACTCAAAGGATGGCTTACAGCACAGGGTGCAATATTCATATTAGCCTTTGCTAGCTTGCACATTCAGTAATTACCAGGAAAATTTAACAGATTTCAGCTGTACAACACTACTGGGAACTCAAATTTAACTACACATACGTAGCTAGCTATGACAGTATTCACCAGACTAAAGCTGGTACGAATGTGCCTATGTATACTATTTTACATAGATAAAGGCAAATAACTGCTGTTATCTGCTTTACCACACCACCGTATAGGGGTGCATGCTGTCTCAGTTTTATAATCCCTTGAGGATTGCTTTCTCAATCCCCGCTGTGCTTTTAAAATTCTTCTCTGCAGTTTTCTTCCACAGTTTATACACATGGTGCCAATCTAGATTGATTTTGCAGCAGCTACTTGTAGCAATACAATTTAAGTAGAATTTTCTCGAAGTTAGAATATTCTTACCAAAATTACCTATACTTTATGTTCTAAAACCGTATGTGTATTCATTGTCCACTCGATGTAACATAGCTTCTCTGTTGCTAGTTGACAGAGTGAGGAGTTGATAGTATGCTTGACTGACAGCAGCACATATGACCCCATATATCACTCACTGTGACTTCAACGAGCAGTAGTATCAGTGTAATTACCCAAAATACAGCTGCACGCTGTGTTTTAGTAAGCAAACTGTTACTAGGTGCTACCAAGACAAACAGGAGCAGGGAAGCTACTTTGAAAGCATAAGGCAGCTTATAAGATTTCTTATCAAGTGGGTGAGTGAAGGTCAGAGGCAGTGTCTGAACTATAAGCAAAATCCCAAGGTACAAGACTACATGAATAACCTTAAGTGGAGTCCTCCTGCAGTTAAAGGCAGAAAACTCACACCAGTCTACTTCTTAGAGCACGCTTGCTACATATGTCAGAAGTGCTGGTATCCTATTTAGAAACCAGTACAGGAGGCTTCACTTAAATAGCAAAGAAATTCATTTTACTCCCCTGCCTGAAAACACCAGTAGGATGGCAGGTACGTGATACTACCTTGCAAATAGTTTTTCATTGTAGACAGCAAGAGAAGAAGCAATTAGCCTTGGTGTTGCAGTTTAGGAGACCATAGCTCTATTTTCGGCTGTGCCACCAATTTTGAGTGACCTGCTCAAGCTATAAGGAAGCTCTTCATACTACCTTCCCAGCTGCAGGATAAAGAAAACATACTTTGACTTGCAAAGCTTTTTGTGTTGCTTATGCAGACTTATGGGCATGTTTGGCCTAGATGCAAAACACAAAAAATTTAAATAAGGCATAGAAGAAGAATAGTTCAGTTGGAAGCAGCCTACATAGATCATCAAGTCCAACTGCCTGATCACTTCAGGACTAAACAAAAGTTAAAGCATATTTACTGAGGGCATCATCCAGGTGCCTCTTGAACATGGACAGACATGGGGCATCTAAAACAGCTCCCAGAAACTGGCAGAGTGGTGCTATATCATGTTCAGTTTCACATGAACTTGACTAGTTGGCAGCTGCTTATGTTATATCAGAAGTGTCTGTAAAGCCTGAGAACAGATCCTAAAGACGTAAACACTCAGAAAAACTATAATAGACCTTGATATTGGGAACGATTTGGGAGACCTACAGTGCAGGCAGTGTATAAACACTGAAATAGACAAGTGAACCCAACTATGAAACAGGATTGGTGGGAGAATACAGTCATTGAAAGACCCAACTATTAGTAATTACTTTTAAGTATTATTAATTAATTATTATATAATATATTATATTAATATAATTAATATAATATATTAATTATATATAAATTAATTATTTAAGTATTATTTTATTATTAAATTAAGTATTTACTTTTAAGTAAAATTGCACGTGATGACAAAATGGATCAGTGGCATAGTTTGGCTTTGAAACCCAGCTTCTTGTGTCCAGCTCCAATCTAGTGAGGGAATCACGTTTCAGAAGTCACTTAGGAGAGATGTTCAGGTTCCTACAGCTGCCAGTTTCACACTGCTACATCCTCTCTTTGTTCCAAGACTTACAAGAAGAAAAACACTGTGACATCTCACCCACTACAGACCCTCAATCTTGCTATATAAGAGAAAATTTCCTCCTTGCTAGACTTCGCAATCCTGAGAACAATAGTGTGATTTTCAGCAGAATCTTTATCTAGACATCAAGGGACAAAAAGGAAACAATGACCTCCACAGAAAAGCATTTCAGAGAGCTTTGGATTCCCAAGTGTATTTGGGGGAACTAATTTTAAATTCATACCTGGGATATTTTCTGTACATTTGTCACTGAGTAAATAATCACTATAGATTTTAGTACTGTACCATCCTGCTATTCAACACATGCCTGCTTAACAGAGCAGCGTGATCTATTTTCTGTAGTACACAGTCTGCTAACAAAAACATACAAACAGGAAAATTAAGGTCCAGCTGAGTGGTTGTGTGAATGGCCTGTGTTGTCTTTGGCAAAAACTATTTGCTGCTTACACGAGAAATCAATTTCAATATGTGGCAGTGAGTTTCACTATCTCTTTATCCACAAAGGATCACAGGCAGTTCTTACATGTTAAGCACTTTCAAAAATTTAATCCAGCTGCCAGTCTCGCACTAATCTCATTCTCAGAAACGCTCATGCCCCAGACAGTTGAGACTGTTCCAAATCAGGGTCATCCAAGTAGGCTGTATGTTTGTTCTTGTGTTGAAATAGCATGGCAGTGGATCTTTCAGTTTAGATTAAACTTCATTATTTCAGTAGCACTGATAGGAAGGACTTCATATAGGTTGAGGGCCTTGGGATTCTTCATCTGCTTCTGCAGCAAGCAGTTGTGTGACCTTGAACAAGCTACGCAGTTAATTTTGCCATTTATAAAATGGAAGTGTGGCTTGAATAATCGAAAGATCAACACAGACACTCAATTTATTTTATACTGGTTTCCATCTTTCCCTGCAAAGTCCTGTGTTAGTTCCAGTGTTATTAATGTCTAGTGTCTTAGGAATTACTGACATTTATTTAAAGTTATCAAATAATAGGATCTTAAAAATTTGAACGCAATTTACTAGAAAGGAAAACAGAATGCAGTACAAAGTTATTCCTCTTTGAATTGGAGAATTAGAACCTAAATACAGTATATATTTTTTTAAATTTGATAGAGTTTAAAAATAATCCCTCTTTCCTAATTAATGTCTTGCTTTATTTGCCACTATATTTGATAGAGATTTTTCAGTTTTCCAGCCCCGAACATTCTCCTTTAGTAGTCTCCCAACTACAGCTACACATACTTGATCCAAACTCAGAGCAACTGTTGCAATTCCTTCATTTTTCAAGCTTGTAAAAAGGTGACAGCAAACTTAATTCCATTTTATTTCCCTTAATCAAGGGGTTAATTTCAATAGTGTATTTTGACCTATTGAGCTAGCCTAGAGACCAAACTTCCTTTCCAGGGGGAGAACAGAAAAACTGTTCTCAAGAGGATGAGCTAGTTATCACCTGAAATCTGCTATTTCCTCTACAGTTGTTCTGAATTTATGGGCAGATTTCAAAATACAACCTTATGCCAGGAGATTGTTATTTCCCAACTGTCAGCTACTCTTGTCAAAATCACCTTGGACAGGGAATCTTGTATTACCTGCTCCTGTCAGGAGCGACTTTTGATACTCCATAAAGAAGGCTCTTCCTTTTTCTTCACATAGTTAGTCATTCTTCCACGTACTGGTAAAAAAAACTTGCTCAACTTCTCAGTCTTGAGAATGCAACTTGCATGCAGAGGGAAGTCTTTAACAGACCTTGGGCCCAGTCAGAACGCCACACAAACATCCTTATTTAGTTCAAGTGTTTCACAATAGGAACTGCCCAGTGCATGAAGCTCAGTGGGTCATGTGACAGAGACATCGTCTCCTCCTCTTCCTCTCCGGCTCTCTTAAATCTTCAGACAAGATCAGCCTGAAACGCTCAAGCTGCAGAAGAGCCTGCAGCCGGAGCAGCAGCACAGCAGACAGCTCCAGCTGCCAAGCAGTGCCACAGCTGCCCTGCTGCTCCAAGTGCCAGCTCCCAGCACTGCTGGGCAGTGGACCAGTCGCTTACATCTAACACGTGGGATCTGGGAGGCAGAGAAAAGCTGGAATAGCAACATGGAAGCTGTCAGCAGGAGAGCAGGAACATAATCAGATGACAGTGAATCTTACACAGTGCACAAGAGTCAACAGCTCTCTAAGTAGTTAAGAGTTTCAGTGGAAGAAATGAAACCCTTATTATAAAGTATTTCACTGAGAGGGAGATAAACGAGCTTTGTAACTATCTAACTATATTCAAATATATGGTCAATTCTTCCTTGATTGCTAAGGTATATAATTCCCAGCAGCCAAAGAAAAAGCAAAAGTTTAATTCCCTAATTGCTTGAATTCTACTTCCCTAGTTTACAGCTACAGGAAAAACGATCCTTCCATCTGTACTTGCTATCTGTGTTCTACATCTCATAACTGAGACCAGCTTCTCGTTAGGTAAAAACCACTGCCCTGCCCTTAAGGAAGCTGGCTAGCCAGAGCAGCTTCTGTCTGTCTTCCGAAGGGTGATGGTGGCGTGCTTTGTTGCAGGGGGAGGTTCGCCAACTTCTATGGACAGTGCTAGAGAGATTAATCTGTTCTGATGCCACCTTTGAAGACAATTAGATCAAAAAAGAAAAAGGCTTCGTGACCTGAGCCAGAGAGATGGTTTCTTTACTGCTCGTGACAATACAAAACTTGCCTTATAAGCTGAATATTCTCACTCTGCTCCCAGCAAACAACTTACCTACTTAAGTATTGAGGATCAGTATGTCTGTCCCTCTGTGCACAGCTCTCAAAAGGAGATGGGGCCAGCCTACATGACTGTCCAGAGTTTGCTCCAAAAGGTGGTGGTGGTTTTTTTTCCCTTGCCTAAAATACAACCAAATTAATTTACTCTCTCCACAGAGTGGATGACCTGCGTTTGAACTGTGAATTTTGAGAATTTGCCCGGCCGTTTTAACGGAGTGGATGCTAGTGACCATCTCCCCCTGCAGGCTGAAGTGTCAAATCATGTTATAATTAAGTGACACCAACATAAAGGCCTCTAATTAACCACACTAGATCTTCAGATTCATACATCAGATTGCTCCTTAAAGTGACAAAACCCTAAAAATACCCAATACCAACATCCTTGCCTACTTCATTAAGTTACTGTAAAGTCTACTAAATAACACTGGGGATCTCAAAACAGATGATGGATGATCTCAACTCTGCTGTTAGGAAGTCCGTATAAATCAACCCTTATTCCAAACCACTGTGGAGTGACCAGTGCTCACAGCCCCAAGGAAATAACAGTTCCACTTTGATTAAACTTCAAAACTATTTGAAGCTCTGAAATCAGGTGCACATCTAAGAACATGACCAAACTAGCAGAACCTGACCATCCAGAACCTGACCAAACTAGCTTACAGACCAAGACGGTCAAAAACTGTGTAACCTCTGAGGTTGATGGAGCACAAAGTAGGTTTTTTTCATCATGTTAAGAGCTGGCAAAACCAAGTCCTCCAAAAAGCACTGAAGGTCTCTAATACTTGATCTTAGAAGGTCACGTTAATGCACTGTTGAAATAGCTTTGACAGTTTGAGACATTACACTTCCTCAGCTGCCATCTCCCTAAGCCTTCTGCCAGCTATCTGTACCCCAGTAGCAAAAAATAGACTCACCCGAGCACACTCATATGCTTTAGAAGATGAGCTTAGTTGTAACTGTAGATGAAAGTGGTTTGAGGAGTTTTCAATGAAGGGGTTGGTTCCCTGGTCTCAAGTCATGCTGCTGTGGTTCCTGTCTTCTTCCCTCCACCCTGATAATTCCTTTCTTGCACCTCCCTTTTGCCAGTCCCAGCACTCATCTGATCCTGCTATAACCCAATTCAGGAGCTACAAAAGCATGCACGCCTTTTTCCACAGGGAAATGAGAATCTCACCTCCTGATGACTAGAGGAAACAGTGAGTATATCCACAACTCTACATCCACCCTATTGCTCTGGTTCAACCTATTCAGCTATTTTCAGGAATGCTGTGTCCTGCCAGAGGCACAGAACAATATTTGGCAGGGTTCACACATGTTACAAGGTAAGATTCATCCAGCAAGAAAGCTGAGAATTGCAGGTCTGTTTCATGCATGAACTGCCTTGAGTTTGGCTTCTCTGTTGAACTGCTATATCTGAACTACCTCTGTTTTGCATGAGTGCCTCTTATTGCAGGTCAGAGAGATATGAGCTATATCATTTATTCTGTCTCAACTGGCATGCGTGTGTATGCATACATGTGTGCACTTGGAAAGGAATTATGTTAGAAGGGGAAGTAATGAAATTTGTATTCAACCAGTACAGAGGGCAGGGAGAAGGAAGAAGAGAGAAAGACGTGTTAATCCCCAAAGGGGAATACACCTCGAGCACGGAGCTCTCCGTGAGCTCACTGTGCAGCACTGATGAGAGATGTTCAGAGCTCAGACTTCAATTTGATCCTGCCGTTAGTGAAGCCCCCACATCGACAGGGGCAGGGCAGGAAGGTGATGCTGCCAGTGCAACATGACCTGTTTTCACTGCTGTAACGAACAACAAGGAGAGAGAGAAAATAAAGGATTACAGCCCTCACTTTCTGTCACCCAGTTTCCTGTCCAGAAGAAAACACTTTAACAGTTAACTGAGCCTGGGTGCATGACTGTAAGATGCTCAATTAGCATGCCAACAAACAGGACACATCATTCTGTATAGACTGAGCCTCACATCATCTCTGCTCCAGGTGTTCTGCACAACCCTCCTTAGTGGAATGTTAATGCTGGGATAGAGGTCATTTTAGGGCAATCAATAATATCAGTAGGTTCCCAAAAAAACTGGAGAGGGATAGTTTTTCACATGCAATCTATTCCCGTCGTTTTTCCATTTTCACTACCCTTCAGTTACTTCTCCCAATTATAATCTATAGATTCGCCAACAGAAATTTCTATTTAAATAAACCAGCATAATGATATGTCAGTAATAAAGCAATCTGCACAGGACAAAGTTAGGATAAAGGGTATGATCTACTCAAAGCACTTTGAAACAAAAGGTGCTAGTGAAATGACAAAATGCTAACAAATGTTTTTAGGCTGAGCAATCGTTGCATCAAAAATCATATGTTTTATCTCCTGTGACACTAGCTGTAATTAGTACAAAATTGCATGGGTATTTTACTAAAGAGTTATCACAGTCAGACAGGTGACCAAGATCCAAATGAGAAATTGAAGTTATTAGTTACACAGTCCAAGGCAATCTCAGCTGAAATATTTAGCCAAAGTTCTCTTAGAAATTTCACTGCTACCATGTCAACATTAGATGGCAGCAAATACCTATATATTAATAAAGGGCAAAAATTTAGGAAACTACACGAGGGTGAGAACTGTACAACACACAGCCCTTCAAACTGCAGACACAATCCTCTCAGTCCCCAAACAACAGGCACTGAAAAAAGAGAGAACCTTTAATTCAAAAAATAGAAATAAAAATGGGAGACCACAAGTGACATACAAGGCCAAACTTTAAAGCAGAACAAGTATACATCTTAAAATGACATGTTCTATGATATCTTGTATGTTTTGATGTCTTCAAGGACATCACAAGAAGTGGTTTGGTGACATCACAGGAGCCTGGCACATCGTTGCCTACTGGGTGCTACATGGCTGGTCATACTTCTTTCCCCCTCCCTGCTCCACAATGATTACAAGTTTGTGTAATTTCTACATCTACACTGCACTTAGTCTTAAATTCTGGCAAACTATGCTACCAAATACAGATTAAAATGAAATGTGGCTGGCATATTTCACTAGTAAAAGAGAGAAATTGAGTGAACTTTTGAATGATGCTACTTCGCTTTTTGCTCTGCATTGTTTTTATTTAGTTTCACTCGGCAGTGAAGAAAAAACAGAAATTACAAACCTGTAGTGCAGTAAGCGCAAAGAGCTGCACGTGACTGCTGGTATAAAATACAGCAGATTGACTACAGTGGAAGAGGCTGACTAAGCTCATTCGGAGCATTTGTTAAATTGTATTCCATTGCTTGACATCACATCCCTGCATTGTCATTAGAGGCTACTGAACATCTGGACCATAAATTATACTCTTTTATTTCCCATATGAAACAATGTAGGTGTGCTAGAAAATGCAGCTGGAGGCCTATCAACGCTAGAGGGGGACAGAGCAGCACACCAGAGGAAGACATCCTGCATTACCTTCTAAAAGGCCGGAGTAAGCACTGGTCACTGAAATGGTGTGGGATTCCCAGACTTGCTGAACTATTATAGTATAAATTAATGCAAGGTAGTAATCCTGTTAGAAGAGAGCTCAAGCAACCCAGCTCATTTCACTTATATATTTCATTAGCACTTCAGAATTTCAAAAATTTATCTGACTAGGTGACTAGTATTTACCCAGGGATCTAATGACAAAAAAAGATTTTTTCAAGCTCATTTGAAGTTAGAATACTTCTCAAGGGACATCAAGAAGGCAATAGTCTTAAAAAATACACCACACAAACAACTTACAGCATTACAAGATGGCAGAGACTACTCAAGAAGACTACACCTTAGGCCAACACATTCTAGATACCCCTTTGGGCAAAAGACCATCTTTTTATTCCCTTGTTTCAATGCCTGGCGCAAGTCTTTGTTATTTGTTATCCAAGATGCAACACCAACACACCACCAGAAACCATTAAGTAACATCATAGAGAAAAATGACAAAACAGAGAGTAAGAATAGGATCTGTGGTAACCATTGAGCACAGTTTGCTCATTGTGTGGGACCAATTCAATATGCGAAGGATAAATTGCCAACCTACCTCCTTTCCGCAGCAGATAGATGGGCACAACATAGAGCATCACATGCTGGATGTAATAAATTTCCATTTCAAATGGAAGCTGAGGAATAAGGAAAATATTTGTAAATGTTTTTCATCAGTAACAACCAGAACCATTTTCCTTATGCCCCATGACAATGCGTTCAGTTCAGTTACATCCCCTACGTATAAGAACAAAGCAATGACAGCTGTTAATGGCTAGTGCTTTGAAAGCACAGCTAACTGTACCCAGTCCATCCCCCTTGCCACAAACACAATGCAGCACTTCAAGTAGAGAATTCTCAAAATTAGCCAGCAGCACAACAAAGGAGGCATAGCACATCTTTTCCCTTTCCTCATTACTCTAAGTTTCCAGTAATGGTGCAAAACCCCAAAGTAATTAAAACAAAGACTATACACACACCATATGACAATAGCCTAATTATAAAGAAACGTTAACTGCTAGCCTGTGAGTCACAGAAGTTTACAAGGAGGTCTTTTTCTTACAACCATTTTAAAATACATAAAAGTAATTGCTGAGGGCACCTGTACGAAAATCAAAAGAACTGCTTTACAGCAATCTGCATGCATTTGTGAAACAGGCAAGCCTCTGTTAAAACCAATAACATGCAACAGATTATATCGGTCAGTCTTCAAGCTGCAGAAGTATGCACATAAACAAGTTACCAGTTAGCGGTAAATCCAGTATTCCTCACCTGCTGACAACTTTGGGGAAATTAAAATTAGTCATCTGAGGGTTTAGTTGAATTCATGTTGCCTTTTACAGGAGGTCAGACTATGCTGAAGTAATATCGTGCTGAAAATAACTTGAAGCACAGCTCCGAGTTTAATCTGAACCCCTTAATCCCAGCGCAACTAATTCTAGCTCTTGAACAGTTAGAAAAAGTGATGCAATGTATTTGAAAGTCAATCCTATCTGTAAATGTCTTTGTGTATATATCAATTTGTTAAACTGGAGCAACACATTTAAAACTGACGAACAGCAGGCAAGATCCAACTCAAAATTCAGAATTCAACTTCCTGTTGCAGCTCCCTTACAAAGCTGAAAAGACATGCCTCTCTATTGTATTTCCCATGGAAAACAGGACAACACTACAGCCTGCGTCTGAAGTCTCACAGGAGTACCAGAAAGCCATTACCTTTGGTTCAAATACAGTACCATTCTGCAGGCTGAAGTGAAACAAGATGCAAATACTATTATTATGGCATGTGTCCAAATTTAAAAAAAAAAAAATCATAATCAATTTTAAAAAATCAGGAGCCTTCCCTTTCTATTATTGTTCCAAGACACTCAAGTCATAACATTGAAACAGAAACATTACAATAACTTCTACATCAACAGAAGATAGGCTGAAGCAGTTTGGTTTTTTTTTTCCTAAAGAGTCAGTCAATAAATAGTAGGTAAACAATATAATGAGCTCTTAAATTCTACAAAAGTTCTTAGATTTTATTTTGAACATAAAAGATATTAAAACCAGCAGCTGGGTTCTGCTAGTCTTGCCATCCCCAAGCTGAACACTATCACTGTCCTGTTTGCAAACTCCAAGATGTTCAGCCAACTCCTGGGAGGCTAAGCTAAAAAATCTTCAGTACAATCTGTTGGGTTATTTTCTCCCAAGTATCAAAATATAAAACCATGTGAGATGACGGTATGCAAAAGCAAGAATTTCACAGGAGTTGTGCGGTTTCCTGTATCTGAACCTGTTCTTCTGTCGCCTGTTGAAAGACACCAAGTGCAAAGCAAGGGGCTCAAAAATATTCGAGAATAAGTTAATGAAGTTTGCCTAACTGGAGGAAAAATCGGTACCCCTCCCAGGTGGAGCACACACTCTTCAGGAACAATAGCTCCCGATATAAACAGCACTGCACGAGGCACTTGCTCCTGCCAAGGAGCAGTCTCTATTCAGTATCTGTGCTCTGCGCTCGCCGAGCTGTGAGGGTCAGTTACACAAACATGACGCTCAGGACACTTCTGAGAACAGAGTAATGGTTGTTTTGCTGCAGTAGCATTGACAGTATTTTTGTTTGCGTGAACAAAACATCATTTTTTCCACTATGAAAGATTGTTTGTTCCGAAACCCGGCTAATTCGGCAAGTGCGTTTCCTCATATCGAACCAAAACGCCGAGTTTCTGTACAGCCAAGCACTCGAGCTGTATAGGCAGGCTACAACAAACAGAAAAAGAGCAAACACAAAAGATGAACTATGAAGTTATACACAGCAACTGACTCGCCTACCTCTAAGGTCTCATCTATAAATTGTTTTATCCACAAAACACTCACAGATAGCAGATAGGCACTTTGCATCCGTACAAAGACATTGCAAGCAAAGACAGGGTAGAAGGGCAGACCAATGGGTAGGTTGCCAAGTGATCCAGGATTTAAAGACCCTCTTTGTGAAAACAAGCGAACACTTCTGCAGATGATCAAGACTGAGAAATCCAAAAATCTATGCCACACATATTCCCAGAACACAAAGTACATTGAAATACTGACTTGGTCCATCCAGTCTTTGTCTGCAGGCACCTGTGAAGGCCACAAACTCAGACTCCAACAGTCTCTGAAGTGGACCCTCTCCAAAGGTCCCAGCACATTTGACCTCTCCTGTCAGGTGCCACCAGGGAAACCTTGCAGCCTCTCTAAAGTAATAAGTAAGTAATAAGGTAGTAAGTACCTCCCTTGTAACAAACCAATGATGCTGATGGTAATATAGATATATTTTAATCCATATCTGTCCCCCCAGAGGACATATTTATATTAATTGTCAATTTATTTGCTGGGTTTTTTTGCACTGAACTCCTCTGTCCCAGCTGCCAGCACTACTCTTCCTGCATTTCCCTTCCTCAGATTTTTAAAATAAGTAAGGGTACAAGACAAAAGGACAAATTATCTGCTTCTTCAACCAGCTTATATCCTAGGTTCCCTAGTAGTCTAAATGAATGAGGAGTACAAGCTACCCTGTTACCCAGCATGATAAGCAAGTTTTTCTCCTTTAGATTCTTACTTGTGGAAAAGCAGAGCTGCTCATTGTCCATTCATAGGTTTGACACTGGTATCACATCATAGACATTTCAAAATACACTAAAGCAATAATGACACACAATTCCTCTAACAAGTGCACAAGATCAAAACATACTAACAAAGCACTCTGAAGATAAATATACAGACTCTTCATTTTTTACATTTTATAAAGAAGTTCCTGTTAGAAAATAAATGGTGTTTTGTTCTTCCAGAAAGAGTACTGGCCTGGTATGATGCAGACTGGGAAACGCCGCATTCCCTGGACATGTGCTAAAAGGCTCTCTGGCAAGTACCATGCACAGTGAGCAGGCAGCAAGCCTCCATCCCAGGCACGGGTAAGTTAGGTACAGTACTACTGGTCCTAGCAGCCACTCACATTGCCAGCGAGACTGGGGAAAGGAGAAACCATCTGATGGAGGATTAGAGCACACCTTATTCTTGTACTTCTGAGCAAAAAAAGTGTGAGTACATACTTTATATCCTCATTTAAACCAACTACTGCCCTAAGGAAACAACGAGCTCTTTCCATTGACTGCACTAAGCTTAAAAAAAAAAAAAAGTCAGATATTCAGATGAGAGCTGCCCTCCAGAAAGTGTGGCACAAGACTCATTTAAACTAGCTTAAACCCACTTCGGCGCAGCAGCTGGTTTTCAGTGGACTGAGAGGTTGCTACTTTGCTCTGTTTCCTGAAAGTGGTACTCCTCCCTCTGTTAATTATTGATACTTTAGCTTTATATGTGCAACAATAGCTCAAGCACCATATTGTGCAAGAGCTCTCTCTCCAACACCCTCTACATCCTCTACTGCAGAGCACAGCACAAAAAGAAGGAATTCAGCTCCCAGGTTGCCATCTTTCCTACAGCATATCTAGCACCAAGTCTAGTCAGTTTGTACCTGTCCCCTTCTTAGACATCAGCAGTAATTCAGATTTGTAACTTACAATCAGTAACTGGTTTCCTAAACATGATCAGTAATCCAAAAAATAAACCATAAACATAGGTTTTGCATTTCACCAGCAAAGCAGACCACAGCACAGATTAACTAACAGAGAATAGGAATGTATATAAAGCTGTACAATACAAAAACGATGGTGCAAACAGCTACTAGGCCTACGTAACAGATGCTGGTTACTTCTGTTGGTTAGAAAATGCTGGGTACTTCAGCATATTTAGGATTGTGATAGCAAATGACTTACTTGGCAGCAAAGAAATAGCTGCCAGAGAAGTTTAGGAGAATGGTCTGAAGACAGACTTGAAGACGTAAAATAAACAAACAAAAGAACACACCACCAACAAAAACAAACAAGTAGCTTTTGGAAAAGAGACCATTTACAGTCTTTCCAGGATTATTTTCTCCAGCATACATCCAAGATGGTAAGTGGCCAAGAAGTTGAGCAGTGCTCAGATCACTGTTACACTGCTCAGGCCGTTTTACAGCTCAGGCACTACCAGCCTACCTGGCATAGATCAGAAAAGGATTTCCAAACACTTGAATACTGGGAAAGAGTATAAAGAGGAAAAAAATAAATTATGTTGATGTTGAAATAAAAGGAGTACCGGGGCTGTAGAAAAGTATAATGCATCTGTGTGGCATCTGAGTGAAAGTCTAAAGCAGCTTCCCCAGATTTTATTGCAATAATTCTTTTCATTGTATTTTAGGGGCAGGTTGTTTCATTCCAGCTTTCTGCCGTACACCTGCTTGTCTGCAATTGATAGGAATACATATTCCCAAGAAAACCTGTTTCAAGTAGGTATCTCAGTCAGTATCTACCCTCTAGGCTGTTCTACACCATCCAGTCAGTACAGGGAATTATAATACAGTTCCCTTTAAGTAGCATGAATTCAAGTTTTATCTAGTTCTTATTTTCAATTAATCCTGTAAAGGCAAGGGACACATACTAAGGGAAAGAATCAGAATCCACACCTGCTACCATAGCGTTTGTATGCATGAGCACAGTCCTAAGAGCTACAGAAGAGCATCTGTTGTGCTGCTGGTCCATAATAGAGTGAAGATGCAGTGGAACACAGGCCTAGAAATAACTTCTTGCTGCAAGGATGGAGGGAACCAGAAACATAACAAAACAAGAAATGTGACTGCATTTTTGCTAGTCTACAAATGCCAGAAAATCCAGGTAGGACAAGCCCCCAGGTTTCTAACTCATGACACACCCAAAATCTGGCAAGCTGTCAGAGAATTTGCTTTCTTGGCCTGTCACTACAGAGGGTGAAGCTTAGTGAGAAAATCATGAGAACATGTTGCACATGGTGCACCACTGATCTCAACTGTATGCATTTGTAATTTCATCAGTGCTTTGCGTATTTGACTAGCGCTGTATTTGATGAAAAAGAAAAAGGCACCCCTACCTTCTGGTCACTCGGTTTGATCACACAAACCAGCTTACATTAATGACACATTGGATGCAGTCAGGCATTTGTGGAGTTAAATGGCTTCTAAAAGAGATGGACCAGATGCAGGTAGTAATTAATACCAGTTTCAAGAACAGCTTTCTTCCAGTTACTCTAGAGGTAATATTTGGATTACTTACTACTACCAGCAGAAGGCGGATTTACATTACCAAATACAAGTGTGATTGTAGGCTGTACTGACCCACACCATTTTGATGCACATACTATAGGTAACTGCTGAAAGATGTAGAAACATTGGCCTTTGGACCTCCTGGCAACCAAGGCACAATCTCTCAATAGCCTTCAATGTGCAACTGTTCTGTTACCTTGCCTTGTGCAGGTTAGATTAAGCCAGCTTAGATTTGGTATCATGTGCTACCATAACCTATTCCATTTTATTGTGCAGACAAAGGCATTTCAGGCAAACTGTTTAGCGCGGTGAATTATTTATTACCTTGACATGCAACAGAAATGCAGTAGGCAAAGATCAGAGGTGCTACACAGCGGGTACTGTAAGTGCTGCTTAGAGCATGATTCTGTTCCTAAAACAGATTTAGAATGCGTACCTCTCAAGCCAAATAGTTCTAATAATAGTATACAGCAGCTTCTGGAAACATTAAAACTGCACCATCTCAGCTGTGGGAGCAGAGACAGCAAGTTCAACACCTCTGGGACACGTCCTAATTTTTTACTTTATCTATATTAACATTTTCAGGACATCAGCTTGAATGGGAGAAAAAAAAAAAGAGAGAGAGAAGAAAAAGAAAAAAAACACATACTCTAAAACCATCAGCAAGAGTTACTTGGGAACCTAACAATCTGATTACCTTTGCATCTTCTCTGTTTACTTAAAAGTCTTAAAAGATTACCCTATTTACCATGTGAATTATTAATGCTGACCAAGAATGATTTGCATCATACGAGTGGAAGGAAATTATTAGAGAAACATTAAATACCCTTAATTTCTAAAAGGGTAATAAGAACTCACAAATACTGACTGTAGGAAAAAAATAAAACTTTTGTCTTTATCCAAGGACTATTCCATTACACAAAATTTAAATCCATCGGCACATCATAAACAATAGCTGGAATATTTACTGCCAAATAAATATAAGTGGATGCATCTGTTGCTTAAGATGGTTAATTCTTGGTACCACAACATCGTGCCAAAGAAGGAAAATATTTTCCTGGAAAAAAACAGACAAGAAAATAGACTGACCTGATCTTTCAGACTACACTTTTTGGAAACACTATCCCAGGTGCACGCTGCAGCCAAACAAGATTTTTAATGAGCACAGTGTCACTGAAAGGTTACGTCTACAGAAGGTAGAAACTTCCTACTGTAGTTTTAATGCATACCTCAATTCTCCAATTCCACTGTCAACAGACAGATATTTAGGGATAGTTTTGAAATGACTGAGGCTTTAGCAGTTTTAATGGATACATTGCAGACTGACAATGCCAAATTATGCTAGAAGGTTGTGAAAGTTTGTTTTTCAGGGTAATGAAGCCTTGAATCATAAACGCAAAAAGAATGCTTATAATACATTAAATAATGTAAATGAGAGCAGAAGTATTAATTAAAAAGGTGATGCTGACCCCTAAAAGTGACCCTGTGGTCACAAAATGTTGGAATAAGTATTCTGGAAATGACCTGGAACTGGTTAACATTTAGAACCACAACCAAGTACAGTTCATCCTTCGTGCAACATTGCAAGCACCGAGCCTTTTAGAAACCTAAATACATAAAGTAAGATCTTTTCTGTGGGAATATCCTACTCCTATGACCACAAGAGTAGTCATCCCTCCACTCATCCTGAATACTATGCATGTTCAACACATTTTTGATGATTGTTAAGTGTACGTGACAGCAGAAAGCATCTCTGTACTATATGATGCTCAGATCCCACATATGAAACAAGGGATTTCTGTGAAAATCTCTTTCGGGTAATTTTTTTAAGTCGTGTTTTGAAGTTTTGGAGCCTTTGCTTTTGTTCTAAAATGTCAGGACTGTTTTATAAAATATCTGAAATTTACATTCATCCAAAGATTCTTAATTAATGCATTTAAATGCATATAATAACAGACAGTTTCATACAGATGACCTCATATAGGAAGAGCCAAACACCAATAAAATTGGGGGTAAAAAGAAAATATAAAACTAGGAAATCAATAATAACTGCAATAACCTTTCTTAGCAAAGAGACTGCACAAAGGAACACAGAAGACTAGTTATGACCAAAGTTCAAATTACCAGTGATCTTCCCCAAACACTTATGGCCACATCCAATTTAAGCTGTGGACTGTGATTATTTTCTTTAAAATTACACAGTACGCTGCATTTAAACCCAGAGTACGACAATTTTTCATCATTGTAAAGCTTATCTCCACAATTATTTCAAGACTTCATCCACACATATAAAGGCTTCATTCTTAAAGATATTTAAGTACTTAAAATGCAGCTAAAATCTAATTGAATTTTCAGATGCAAGGCTGGCATTTAAGACTAGATATCAAAACCCTGCCACAACTTCTCAGTATATGAATGTGTATGCTTACCATACAACTTTTAACATCTGTTCAGTAGTTCATTATCTTGCATAGCAGATGAATACCAAAGACTGATGGATTCCAGCTGACTTACTGTGATGTTTTGTAGCATAAATAGACCTATAGTTCAAGTTCCTAAAATTACATATAATTCCATCCCCCCTCTCTGCCAAAGTGGTGCCCTGCCAGTTCTGAAAATAGCAAATCGATTAGCTGAGCATCTTAAACACATGGCAGACTATTCATCTTATGATCACCTATAACTTCATGCTTCTGGTGCGTATAAATCCTGACATTCACTCGTTCCTGAACAGCCATCACCTGGTGAGGTAATGATTGTCTTCCATTCTGTATCTTCTGCCTCTTGTCCCTTGCACCTTATTGATACATACAAAGAAAACTACATCTAATATTTTTTTCTGCACCTCACTGCTTTCATCTCCACAGGGCTACCCTATTTGCTAGTGTGTGCATGTTTACTGCAGAACTTGCTGAGTTAGCATGCTAACTTTTGTTAAAAAAGGCTGCAACTCAACAGCAAACATCTGCTGTCTGTAGGATAACTGATAGGCAATCCACTTGCAGAGAGCAAGTCAGGAGAACGTCAGCTGAAGACAGTGAAAACTACCTACAACGACACAATTTCTAGCAGTATATCAAATAACTTAAGGATAAAACGCATTTTACACGACGAAAGGTAACAGCAAGGCATTTTGGTACTTAGGGCAATACATAAGCTTGGTATATAAGCTCACAGAGCGATCAGAGGCAACAGTCTCCTGCTTTTCAGTTCCCACTGACGGCAGAACTCCCCTGCCCATCTGCCCCTAGACAGCATCTCCTTCCCCACTTCTAGAGGAGTAGTTGGGTCGGGTGCCCAAATTTTCACACTCTTAATTTGGGCCAGACACTGTACGTTACAACTATTTACAACTAAGAATACAAAGCTCTTGTATGAAATGTACACATTAAATTACATGTCTTAAAACATCATAAAAGTAAAATAAAAAGATGAGGCATAAGGAGATGACCACTCTTGACCAAGTTAAAAGTTTTTCATTTAGATACTTCAAACCAGAACATGGAGCATAGATAGAATTACTGCAATTTTATTTATTTATTTTAACTCCTAAAGTTGTAAGAGAGATTTCTTGCTTTCCGGACAATGTCAAGGTAAATAACAATTGACAGTCACAGAGCAGATTGTGTGTCTACCATGAGAGAATTTGGACCAAAGCAGCCACGCTACAAAACATCCCCCAAATTACCTTGTGCCAGAAGAAACGCTGAAAAGAGACCAGCCTAGCAAGCAGCTGTTAAGCCAAAAATATCCTAAGCTGTATTTATTCCAAGAATACTTGCTCTTGGACATTATCCTTTGGCTCCTTTATCCCTAATTAAGGACACAATTTTTTAAGTGGTCCATATTTTTCCTGTTTAATCTCCCTAATATAAATGGGATCTATTATAATAGCAGATAAAATATATGAAAATGATTACATATTTCAACATTTAAACCTTAAAAGGTTACCAAGAAAAATAATTTTGCAATGCTAAAGTTTGTAATTAAAACTAGATAGTTTGAAATACAAAATGAGAACTGTTCTCCCAATTATCAGGGAGAAAAAAAGTATTTTACTCATTTTATGCCCCTTCAGCAGTAATTAATTTTACTAACACATATTGAGAAGCTGCACATAAAGCAGCTATACACGCTGGGAAAGAGAGAAAGAGAGATGGAAAATAATATATGTAGTTACCAGATTAGGAAGGACAGCATAAAACTTGAATAAACTCTAGGGTTATTGTACTACTGAATTAACTGAAATCTGAAGAATGTGATCCAGCTTTCTGTGTGCGTCTTATGCTGTGTGGAAGATCATTTCTAATACGTCAAAACCTACAGATGAATTATCCTCTCTCTAGTATCTAAACTGTATCTCAGGGCAAAGTTTTCTCATCTTAATGGAAGAAGAAGTAAATTATATACAAGCCTACAATAAAACTGTCAGTTTTTAAGTCTCCTAGCTACAAGGGTGGCCAATCAGCACAGCTCATCATCCGTAAAATTCAATGCAGATGCAGATTTCTATACCTAATCCTATTAAGACTGTCAAGATTTGCAAATGGACAACCACTAATGAGCTTTGTAATGTAGTCTGAAGTCCCTAACAATTTTGTTAATATCATTAACTCACATGCTATACAGACACACACACACACACATATATATGAATAATTTATCCAGACACCGCAAATATGTAAGCAGATAGATGTACAGGAACTGTCTTAAAACAGTAAGTCACAGGTATTTTAGCTGACAAAAATGCACATGTTGCGTGTATGTATATATACACATGTGCAAGCATAACAGCTCTTAAAAAAATCCTTAGAAATATACTAAGTGTGAGCCGTATGAAATAACTTCTCTTACCGTTAAGTCTTGATAGGTTTAAGAATCTTACTAGGGATACTGGCAGATGTGAAAACTTGGATGGGGAAAAAAAAAAAAAAACTGCTGTGTTTAATCTTGGAGGAGAGGTGGTGACAGACAGCAACAATATTTGGAATTTTCCATGGCCTCCTCTGGACTCACTCCAACAGGTCCATGTCTTTCTTATGCTGGGGGCCCCAAGAGCTGAACGCAGTACTCCAGGTGGGGTCTCACAAGAGTGGAGTAGAAGAGGAGAATTAGCTTTACCTGCTAGCTACACTTCTGATGCAGCTCAGGGTATGAACAGCTTTCTGGTCTGCAAGCACGCATTGCTAGGTCATATTCAGTTTTTCAACCACCAAGTACTTCTCTGCAGAACTCTGCAGTACTTCTCCATCAGCTCACCACCCAGCCTGGATTTGTGCTTGGGATTGCCCTGGCCCAGGTGCAGGACCTTGAACTTGGCCTTGCTGAACTTCACAAGGTTCACACAAGCCCACCTCTCAGGCCTGCCCGGGTGCCTCTGGGTGGCACCCTTTCTCCCCAGTGTGTCAACCACAACACACAGCTTGATGTCATCGGCAAACTTCCTGCGGGTGCACTCAATCCCACTGTCCATGTCACCAACAAAGATGTTAAACAGTGCTGGTCCCAACACCAACCGCTGAGGAACACCACTCATCACTGGTCTCCACCTGGATATTGAGCTGTTAACCTCAACTCTTAGTGCAGCCATCCAGCCAATTCCTTACCCACCGAGCACTCCATCCATCAAATCCACATCTCTCCAATGCAGAGACAAGGATGTCATGCGGGACAGTGTCAAATGCTTTGCAGGAGTCCAGGTCTATGGCATCAGTTGCTCTTCCACCAGCACTGTAACCCCATCACAAAAGGCCAGCAAATTGGCCAGGCACAGCTTGCCCTTAGCGAAGCCCTGTTGGCTGTCACCAATCACCTCTCTGTTTTCCATGTGCCTTACAAGAACTTCTACGAGGATCTATTCCATGATCTTGCCGGGCACAGAGGTCAGACTGACTGGCCTGTAGTTCCCCAGGTCTTCCCTTTTCCCTTTTTTAAAATGGGGGTTATGTTTCCCCTTTTCCAGTCACTGGGAGCTTCACCAGATTACCATGACTTCAAGTATGATGGATAGCAGCTTAGCAACTTCATCCGCCAGTTCCCTCAGGACCCTTTGATGCACCTCATCAGGTCCCATGGCCTTGTGCACATGCCACTTGCTATCCTATGAAGTCTATATCAAAGCCTTTAAGTTTCCCCTCTGTTTAAAGGCCAGAATGGAGTTGACAAAATACTTTTTGCTATGCCTAGAATATAGCAGTGTTGTCTTTCCACATTGATTTATAAACACAATCACAAAAAAAATCCAGAATTTATATTTTCATATCATCATAGTGACCTGTACCAGGAATCTACAGCCTGGTAAAACGAACTATAGAAGGTGAAATGAACCAAAGATCAAATAACTTTACAAATAAAATCTTTTAAAAATAAATTAGAAAGGAGGAGAAAGGTACAATACACTCACCAGGCGTGTATTAACAACAGGAAACAGTAATGCCAAGAGGGCCCCATTCAGCATATGCATCTGCAACCTTATAAAAGAGATGTGATATTATTTTCACAGGAAATGAAATATTTTCACATATTTTGTGTAGGATCTCTTCAATAAGAAGCAGCCAGAGATTCGAGAAAATTCCACTGAATTTGAATAAAACCACTGTTAAATGCAATAACAAGGACAAAACTTCTATTTAAACACACATTTAAATACTTTCCTAAATAGAACTGCTTTCTATAATGAGCTTTAGCTTCCTAGAAGGCCTGGACTGCCCATTTCTGTTAATCTTGTTCATGATACAGGCTGCTAAAGGCAGTCTAAGCAAAGAATAGGGCAGGAAAGTAGTATTATACTACTATATTTTGTATAGCTTTCAGTCACCTCTCCCTGAACCACAGTTGCATCAAAAGAACACAAAAATTGCATATGTACTGTTTTTTTCACCTATTTAAAGTAAACTAACTAAAAGAATAAACTCTCCACAGCCGCTGCCTGCCATAAACTCTATAAAGAATTTCAAAGTTTTTTGTAATTTAAAGGGGAAAAAAAAGGTAGTGCAAACCCAAAACAGTTTTTCAAACTTCATTTATATGTCAGGGTGTAAGAAAACAAAGAGGTTCATTCTGAAAAGCAACAGGTATTGTGGCCTGTGCTCTGCAACTAGTCTTTTGCAAATGAATAGTAAATCCAGGATTTCCTGGACACCAGACATATTTTGCATGCTCTCTGAGATGAAGAGATACTAACACAGTATCTCTGTCTTTAGCCTACTCTCAGCCCAAAGAAGGAAGAGCAGAAAAGAGTTGCAGCCAGACAGTACCACTCCTGAAGCAATTCATGAGGCATGTCCCCAGATCATTTCTCTAGTCATTGCCTAGACTACCTAGACTAAGACAAGAAATGGCAGACTGAAACCATGAGCGGCACAAAAGAACCAAGGGTATGTGGCTCAGCACTCACTGTTTAAGCTATGACCCTTTTCAAGGTGTCATTTTTCAAACCAACCAACATCTCTTTCCTACTGAATACATACCTTAATATTTTAATGACTTATGCCATGATTAATTTCTAAAATACATTATGCACGTAGACAGAAATACAGTAAGGAAGAGGCATTACCTGAAGAGAATCATTGCAACCCGACATGGAGGGCAGGCAAGAAGAAAAATCTGAAATATTAGAAACATTTCAATTAATGGAATGACCTCTTTTAGACTCCATTTTCTATATCTTTATGTCCTAGTTCTGGACGTCACAAATCATTTCTAACCAGAAGAACCATTCTACAGCAGAGCTGGAAGAGACTAAATATCATGAACAAATTAAAAGTTTATACATGTTTATGTAAATTCACATTGCCTGCATGTAAAAGCGTTATGTGATACAAGCAGCATGTAGGGTTCAGCTTCTGCCAGTACCTAAGAAACAACATCAAATTCTAGCCTTTTTCATTAAAAAAAAAGTTTTTCCAAGGCCTCCCACAACGCAGATATCGCAGATATTACCAATCATATTACTACAACAGCTCCTACAGCTGTCAGTCATCGCAAGGTCCTCACTGTGCTGAGGACTGAGCATTTACACACTGCCAGTACTCCCCTTTGCTTCAGCAGTGCAGGACCCAGCTCTTGAAGACTGGATGCGAGACGGTTCTCTAAAAGCCTCTTAGCACTTCCCAAAATAAGGCTACCACAGTGTCTGTTCTGTGGATAAGCTCAGTAGTCATCTGTAAATATGTCCATTGCCTTACTCAATTGAGTATACTCAGAATACTGCAAAAATGTCACCAATTATGAGCTAGCCATTTCCCAAGACCAAAAATAATGATACAACTGGAGCAGCTTGCGTTTGTTTTTCTTTACAGAAAAGTAAAGACCCATAAAGCCCTTGCACATATGACCCATCCAGCTTCCGGGAAAAGCATCTAACATTTATTAATTATATTTCATTATTCTGTCATTGCATATTTTTGCAACCAACTCTGTTTACTAACTAAAGTACTTTGAATTATGGACTATAAGGATTGGGATGGACATACTAACCTAAAATATTTCACTACCATGGAAGAGTAAATGAGTCACAGTTACTTATTTTCAAGTCACCTCTACTGCAAGAAACACAGTTTCGAGGACTAACGAGGGCAAAAGAAACATTTACTATTTTTAAGCATGTCAGTTCCTTGGTTATGGGGGAATCTTACAGAAAATATGTTTAAGGGCAACAGAGAAAACTACAATGTTTATGTTAAAACTTTACAATAATGGAAGAGATCTTCAAATGTTTCAGTTTTAGCAGATTAATATCAAGCACTTTTTCTCTAAATAAGTAAATAAATTTCCATGATAAATAAACCTCATGACCTGTTAAAAGGGATGCTTGACAAGAGACACTTGTATTTGATTTTCAAAGAACTATGTCGCTGAGTAGATTTAAACATCTTAAAAAAGCGTTTCTGCAAGTTCAGCCCACAGAGTAATCAGTGCCCTGAAAACATCAAGTTCACAGCAGGCAAGATCACGAGCTCTACCCCAAGTGTTCGTGTGCTTATCCCATAATCACATTACATTTCACTGCCATGCCGGAAATAAAATCCTTTGCCTTGCAGGAGGAAACAGCTATGTTTTATAAACCAAACAGTGTCATGTTAAATTAGTGATGAAGCCGTGAAGAGTTCCCAGCCCCTGTTTTCCTGCCAGCACTCGCAAGGTTTCACGCACGCAGGCTAGCACAGAGGCAGGCTAGCACAGAGGCTAGCCCCCCTCCCCTGGCATGCTGCAGAGCTCCCGGGTAAACAAGGCAGCGAGTGCGTTAAAGCACACCGCGGGAGGCAGAGTAACCAAACGTCCAGTGTGGAGGAAACACAAAGAAACAAATTCAGCGTCCTTCCTCACTGGCAGATGTGTTACCTTTCTCGTTTTCATGTGTCATGTTACAAAAGTAAAGAAGGACAAAAGAATGAACTAGAAACCCAAAATGTACACAAGGAAATATTTCGGGAGGGAAAAACAAGCCATAAGGTACCCCTTGTGTTACATATTGAGTTCTGGGCACAGTTCTGATCCTTCCCTTTCTCTTTGACCTCTCTCTCACAACAGTGACCAAAAGGTACAGACCAGCTTTCAGTGGATCATTTTAACATATGAAGACCCTTCAATCTGTTTAAAAAAAAAAAAAAACACATAAGCACACACACACATAGGCAGTGAGTAGGAGAAAGGGTGCAGAATCATGAGTGTCCTTGAGAAAAGTTCAGATGAGAAATCCTAGGTGGGAACAATGTTGTGAAACAGGACATGAGTCTTTTTCACCAGCACATGACCAGAAGACTACCCAGTTTTTTCCTCAGGCAATACACGGTGAAGAAACTCGTAACACTGGTAAGTCCATAAACAGAGGTTCACTTCGACCTTAAGGAGCCAGGTGAAAGCAAAAGTCAGTACTCATAAAGGCTCTGCAAGACCATAAATAACATTGTCCAACCCAATGGGAAATATTTCGAGCATGAAGCACTGCACGGCCAGCACTCTTCTACATAAGCCCAAACACAAAGGTCACACCACAACACATGCTGGATGAGCAGGGCTGTTATAATTTAGAGACTGGGATATACAGGGTTTGTCTGCTTAACTATTGCTTTACTGAGTCAAGACCAGAAAGAAACAACTCCTGGTTGCTCACAGCTAACCTAGGGCTGGGTTGCAAATCAGTCTCTTCCACTTTCCCCCCTTTGAACCATGCCCTAAGAAAGAAGACTGAGTTCTAAATGCCTACAGGGCCAGGACAGACTGGAAAGCAGAAGGAAGAAGATGGCATTTTTCTCCCTGTAGCAATAATTTTTTAAAACGTTCTAAAGGAAACACGTATGTGATCTTGTCATTTGGTATTTCATGTAGCTCCCACGAAATACCTTGAGCGCCATAAACTTCAGAGATCACTGGTGTCTTAAATCTGATGGAATCAGGCATTAGTGTTACTGTAGCAGGTATGTAAAAGCACTAGTTTGGAGGCAGTAAGACTGTAACTTTGCATGAGTTTATTCTGAAAACTTCTTTAACTACAAACAGGATCATGTGAAAGACCACAGACCTGAACAATGTCTTGTTTCCATCTTTTGATCCAGAAAGATGTGACCTAGAGCAAAATGTTTCTGCATTTGGTTATAGATAAACTGTTCCAGAAGAACAGAGCAAAGTCTCTCAGGCCTCACTCCACTGCTAAGCGAGGTCAATAAAATGCTTCTTGCCATACCACGCCAACCCTCGCTGTCCGTGCAAAACAGAGAGGTAAGAGGCAGCCTTTACTGCTCCCTTGGTACTGTGTGAGAGGGGACGTTCTGTAAGGCTTCAACACTAGTTGGAAATCTTCATTTGCCACCCAACCCAAAAGGCTTATTTCAGAGTATCCCTTCCCTACCTTCCTATTTCCCGGCAGGATGAACAAGATAACAAGCAGTTATCACCAAGTATTACACCCGCCCTCCACAAATCCCTCTTAGGTTCCCTTCTTTTGTAACCACTGAAGGAAAGACTCTCAAGGGAAATGTTACTGTTGAAAAGGAACTTTGTAGTTGGGGGAAAAAAAAAAAAAAAGGTAGTTTTCTACAAATTCATTGTTAGAATTTGCAATGAAACCTACTCTTTGATATTGCAATAGTGTCTGTAGGTAAACATTAAACTTACATGCATGGAAAAAAGGCTAAATACTGAGCAAAACAAGCTGATATTTTTACAGCAAGTTACATTTTTGTTTTATTATTATTGATTAATCTTTTTTCCTAGTACTAAAATATGACAGCAAAAGGTACCCAAGTGTCACAAATGTGAAAAAAAATCCAGTACTGAAACAAACACCCCAAAATTTGCAACAGACAAACTTTATCAAACCACAAAACAAACAAACAACACAGTAATGTGACCTCCCCTTAATACAATTCAATTTCCTCATGTCCATGCACTATGGCAACCTCTAATAGTGTTTTCCCTTCTTGCATTTTGAGTGCTGCAATTATCAGATCCATTCTGAGAAATTAGATGTTTCCCTTAGTTGATTTTGAGTTCATACAGAAAGATAGTTATTCAACCAACCTCTTTTACAGTTTGTACATCTATACTACAGCAATGGTCAAGTTCATCCTTATAAAAAATTGGAGAAAGGTAAAGAACACAAACTGTCAAGAATATCTGGTTTCCTATTATTCATTCAACAGTAATGTTTGAAAATGACAAGAAAGGAGAGGTTGTTGTTGTATGGGTTTTTCTTTCTTTAACTCCAGCAATGCCTCGAGTATATTATGGACGATTTTTTTTTTTTTGGGTGGGGGAGGCCACGAGGTGAGTGGTTTCTCTTAAATCTGCTTTATTACAACCACAATATACTCAGACAATGTGAAACTCAAACATACAAGTGTTCCCAATATATCTATTATATCTTATTGCTAATATATCCTATCTATTAGTAGCTAAAATCTACTGGATTAAAATGCTTGCTAGTATTTTGCCCAGCCAGTCATTATAAGCCATGGCATATCTAAAATACAGATCCTAAAAACCAGCTGATTAAGTGCCTAAAATGAAAGGCAACAGTACATGCTGGACTCATGTCTAGAGCTCTCAGTTACTGGCAAGGATGTATATATTTACATTATGTTACAGGTTCCAAAAGCTTTGAGAGTATCACCATAAAATCATTTCTAATGTCAGCTGCAAATTTGCTCATCTGTCTATTTGTCTAATATTTCCCAGTTTCCTCGACATTGAAGCACGCTATGTTCCACCACTACTTTTTACTAACCAGCATTTCAGAAATCAAGACTAGTAAAAAGATCTGTTCTCAAAAGGGATGTTTGAAAATGGGCACAACTGAAAGGTACAACAACAATACTGTATCTGAATCAAAGGAAAATACCTCATTAAATATCTAGACCTGAATACTCTTCTATTCATTAAATGTTATTGTTTCACTCCATGTGCATTTTAAATAGGGAGACCTCACTGATTTCCCCCACCCTCATTACTTGGCTGGATCTCCAGTTCTCTCTCGGATTCTAAACATCCCAAATCTCCACAAAATACTGCACCTAAGAACTCCCTCAGAAGTACATCAATGATGTTATTTTTGAGGTGGCACACTGAGGCAGAGAGCACAGTCAGAACTTGTCATGAAAAGCTTCTCTTCTACCAGCCTTAGTCCTACTGAGAGACAGGAACATGCATAACACAAAGATCACCTTGTTTGATCAAAAATAAACTAAAAAGACAAAAGACAACAATTCAAAAGGTAGCAGTGGAAGAAAAGAACAAGCTACACAGCTGGTAACTGATTATAGGACATGCAGGAGCTGCACAAAGCTGCACCAGGGAGGTTCAGACTGAATGTTAGGAAAAATTTCTTGGTCAACCACTGGACCAGGTTTCCTAGAGAGGTGTTTGATTCCCCAGGCCTGACAGCGTTCAAGAGGCAGTCGGACAATGCCCTCAATAACGTGCTTTAATTTCGGTCAGCACTGAAGCAGTCAGGCAGTTGGACTTGATCTTTATAGATCCCTTCCAACTGAACTATTCTATTCCCTTCTAATTCTAACCATTCCAGATGATGCATCACACTCAGTATCACCTGCAACAGACAGGAGTGCTTACAGATGTCCAGGGTCTCTTTTTTTCTGGCAGAAGATAGCTGAGCATCCTCCAAGTAAAACCCCTGCATCTCACATATGCAGCACAGATTTCATTTACCTTGAGTAATTGCAGCTTGTCCATCTCTGAGCCACCAGCTCAACTTAGCACCTAGCTGCTGCAGTAACATACTGGGAATGTATCTTTCTCTGCAAACGCTCCAGTCAGGAGCGCTCAGGCCATAAACTGATCATTTTAGTATATTACTTCAAAATTAAAACTTCAAGAGTTTAGATATTAATTTCTAATTCTATAGAGCAACGTGAAAAATCCATGGAAACTGGATTGATCCAAGTTCTGAAATAAACTTAGAGGAAAAAAAAAAGAGAGACAGACAAGCTTTGGTCATTCTGCACTGAAATAAAACCATTTTCACCCCTTCTGAGGTGTTTCAGAATACTCTGCATAGCAGAAGAAATTAAAAGATATGTTTAAAAGGTTAATATACTTTTTAAAGCTAAGATTAAGCGTTTTTCACTGTGAAAAAAATCCATTCCCCTCCCTAAGGTTAAAACATGAGGCAAGGAGCATTCAAGCAGCTGGATAAATTAAAAGATGTACAAGACTTTGCTAAGCAACTTGAAAATTCATTTTTGAAGTAAGTTCAGAACAATCACCCTATCACTTATCAGAAACTAACGCTTGGTAACAACTCCAGCACACAGCTTTGATTCAGCATGTACATTTATTTTAAACATTGGCCGTTTGTGCACAAACTATTAATTAAGGACAAAACAGCCATATAATTTAAAAGCCATGTGTTTGCCTTCTAAAAAGTAACTTTAAAAAAAAAATCCTAACTGTGGATTGACATGTTATTATTTTAGACTGACAAATCTTAAAAGAGAATGGAGATTAAAAGATGTCACATTCTTATTGCTAAATAGCAGCAACTTTAATTTATGTAATATTTTAGTATACAAAGAGCAGCTCTCCTACTGCAGCTGTCAGACAGGTTCAGGGAGTAGTTAATTTGTCCTGTAGAAATTTTAATTTGGCATCAAGAATACTCATGATTCAAAGCAACACTATTTGCAGAGCATTAAGTAAATACTACAGTGGAAGTAGCTCCTGTGGTCTATAAAACAGACTCTGAGAACAGAAGAAGCTGCCAGTCCCTCCTTCCAGCTCTACCCAGGGATAACAGAAGTGTAGCAAACCAAACAATCTCTATCCTCTACTCTACAATCTAATGTCTTCTATAATAACACATGTTCATTTGGACGTCCTAGGTTAGTCTCCCCTTCCACAGGCTTAGCTTATTTACTAGCTGAACCTCTACCCACCTTCACTTTTACAGGCTTAGGTGAAAGATTTCTAGACTTCTCATATTTTAGGATTAATGATTAACATAGGACTAGGCTTTCTGTGTGTGCAGCAGCATTAGTTATGGCATCTTATGAACTAGGATTTCAGAGAGAAGGTGTCACTGAGCTTAATTCCCTTCCCTTTTCTCTAATCAACATCTGTACCATCCCTTCACTAGCAGTGGGCTGCTTCCTTCCCCATTCCCAGCTTAATGCAGTCAGCAAAACCTACCAATCAAAAACTAATTTAAGGGGAAAAAGAACAAAAAAGACTGGTTTAAAAAAAAAAAAAAGCAGCGATTTCTTAAGAAAGCTTAACCTGTACTGAATTTAGATTAACTTGTATTTATCCTTGTCACTGACACTGTGAAAGCTTGCAGGTGTTCCCAGTAACATTTTCATATACATTCATTTTTGTTATTTTTCCCAAGCATGACATTTCATATCAGTTTCTTACATTAAAAACCCTTTTGGAAAATGCCTGTCCTACTGTGCTTCAAGTCCCCAGTGCCAGAAGGCCATCCTGCAAAAAATCCTGCTTATGTACAATTACATGCTGGTGGTTATTACAGCGCTTTCAGATTGGGCATGTTATAAGAGCAAATTGACTAATATTTCCTTCCCCCCCCGGACCTATGCCATAGCAACTCCGAATGGAGACATTAAGGAAATAATCTTAAAAGATCAGAGAAGCTGAGGAGAGGAAGGGAAAAAAAGAAAAAAATAGCTGAACTAAGAAAATTGTAGAATTAGACACCTTAATCCATTCAGGCATTAAAACTCAAGTCTTCCATTAACTGATCACATCAACAGCATCTCCTCCTTCACCTTTACTCTCCACCTCTCTCAAATAATGAAGATGTTCTCAATCTTTCTGTTCCTCTCTTCAAAAGAGAGTACCATCCGTCTATAGCACAAGAGTAGTTGAAAAGTACATTATTCATGGTTAGCCGTGAAAAAAATCAAATGTCGTCATGAACACACACACAACATCCCACAAGCGAAATTTCTAGCACACAACATGAATGATATACTGAATGTTTCTGGCTTTGCTTTTTCAAAGTGCTGGCCGAAGTGATTGCATCTTTGGCTTCAACAGATGTTTCGGCCAAGATACACAAAAATAGGCAAAGACTTGTGCAGAGCCTTATTGGTTATTAAGTAATAGTTATTTTTGAGCTCAGCAGTTGCTTTATTGAAGATTCTGCATGTATCTTACATTTGCATTGTTTTATTGGTTTAACTATTAATAAAAAGAAGTCTAGTAAAGATATTTGAAGTTATTAAATTTTATTTGGAATTGTTTCCTTCTTAAAACAGGGTTACATCTTCATAATCTGTATAGATACATGTGTTCTGTCTATTACATCTTAAACCTGCTTCACAACTTCAACTGAATTTGATAGATTAGGAGATTTATTTTTTGATAACTAGCTTCCCATTATTTTTGTGCAAACAGATGTCCAAGGCAGGGCGCAGACATCGTGTAAGTGCCTCTCAAAACACATTAGAGAATATATATTTATATGCCCTTTTAAAAATATATATTTTTTAAAAAAAAAGAGGGGAATGGCTTCACACAGGAAGAAGGTTTCCATTCAAGACTGCAGTCAACCACAAAAGTAGATCTGCAGAAACCAGGTTAACATAAAAATAAACTAAATTTTTTGTTTAAAGTTATTTTAATAGGATTTGAGATTATAAACTTAAATTTCAATAAACTTAATAAGTAATATATGTCAAGTATGTCAAGATATTTGTGGTAATAAAGCGTTTCTTACACAGACAACCTTCTTTTTTAAGCACAAATTAGAAGATGACTGTGTAAGATGAATATATCTTTTACCTGGAGATCAACTATCTCAGACCATAACAAATACATTTAATAATGCTACAAAAAATATATATAGTCAACAATATTCAGAGTTACCACAGATATAAGGGATCAGTCCAGACTGAAATAAGCTGTGGTATGAAGCAAAAATTAGACAAAAACTTCAACTTGATACACAACATATTTTACACTGCATAGTTGCTACTATGCCGTATGGAAAAGGTTTTATTTCTCTAGAATCACTCTCTAAATCTTTTAACTCTTTTTTAATGGTGATAGCAATCATACTTTAAAACACACCATTCATACCTGCCTTCGCTGTCTGGCTACAAAGCTGAGTTTCAACTGCTCCCTGTTCTTTTACAGGACTAAACATAGTTGTAAGCCTTTGTTCAACCGAAGAAATTCAGTACAAAGCACTGAAGAACAAAAATGTTTTTCTCCCAGTATTCTGAGCTCACACTGCAGAACCCTATATGTGAATAAATATAAGCCATTTGCAGTCCCATCAATACCTTCTAGTCAAAAATCCATAATTTGTTTTTCATATTGGTTCAGAGAAAACATTACCAACTTTATGTCTCCAATAAATCATTTTTCACATTTAATTTTCTGGACTTCAGAGGCATGCTCTAGACCTCCCGTTGCATAAACAGGCTTTACTAGTGAGGAAGACAATCAGGAGTGCTTTCACTTTATAGATGTCAGAGGCCTTCAAGTTTGAGGTTTGATTAGAAGTTAAATTTCAGTAAGTTTCTATTCCTCCATGTGGCAATTACCCAAGGATCCCGTTACATTTAACTAACCAGGTATTTGGAGATTATTTTTGATTGTGTACAATTTGTGGACTGTACTAAGTGCATATTCTAGAGTGAGATGCAATCTTTAAGAAGATCGAGGTAGTAAATACCTAATAGCTTCATTATTCCAAAACATCATTTTCTCCAAAGAAATAACTCACACAACCCATAAAAAGCTACAGTGTATGACATCATATTCCTGATAATGTAGGTTGGCGTTTCACCAACTACTAAATATAAAAATAGGAACAATTAAATTCGCTTGACACTATTGACTTGGCCATCTGAATACATGTAAACTCCTGAACACATGTAAACCCTTCGCACATCTATCTTAAGCCCTGAGGAAGTGTCATGAGAAACATGAGCCCCATTACACATCCAGCAGGTTTCAAATTCATGGCACGGAGCTTCCTGCCAGTGAACACTGACACAGTTCAACTTGCTGTACGCTGATGCACAATCACTGCAGGGAAGCCTACCATCTGCTACTAGAACCATGAACACCGACAACGGTGCAAGGAAGACAAGAAAGCAGTGGGGTTTTTTTGGAATGGAAATCAGAAGATGGAAGTCTTCCCAATCCCCGGGATGCATACGATGTCCTATGTGGTTATTCCCTGCTATGTGATTTATTCTATGACTCCACTCAAGTTCCTATAGGCATCAGGCAGCTGTTCCTGAAGTATCACTTTAAGCTGTTAACAAACACAGAATGGTGTTAAACTACCAAATAGGTAAAAATCCACCCTAAAATATATTACAACTGATGGTGATACATTACAGCACTGGGCAGTACACTGAAACAACTACTGATAGCTCCACTCTCCTAAATAAATAGCTAAATGTCATTTCTCTCCACAACATGTTGCTCAAATTAAATAAGTTACATGCTGATTAATATTTGCACTAAATCTATGATGATCTCATCAAAACCACCCAACATCCACTTACCTAATTATTCATCTAATGGCAATTATAAAAAGCTTAACTTTTCTCTTAGTCCAAATATTTACACTGAGGATTATTATTTATCTACTTTCCAATCACACAACCCCTACTTTTTAGAGAATCAAATTACTTCTTGTTAATTTCCCACTTTCTGTACTCTTTTCTCCTATGATGATACAGGATAAAGGGAAAATTACCGAAGCATGCATTCTATCCTCAAACACAGCAGGTACTTCCAAATCCTACCTGGCTCAAAACAAAAGCTCAGTCTAGAGCTTTAAGCTGCAGTCCCTGGACTAGAGCGCTCACCGGTACCATGCGATACCATGATCTGGACCACCTTGACTAAAGTAAGCACGTGCACATTTTCAGCTCAAGACAGAGCATGTGCTGGCCAAATCTCGTCCCAGTTAAAGTGGCTGAACTGTAATCTCTTCAAAGACAGCAAATCACAATTCACAGCCTTAAAACATTTGCTCTTTATTTTATACTTACAAAATCACAAATAATATAGTCACTTTTAATTAAGAATTCTTGCCTTATACTAATATTTTTCAATTCTCTTACTATACACTTGGATTTGCTAAAAATAAGCAAAGAGGGTGAAATAATCTGTGTATATACAGTGTTAAAATTATCACAGAAAAGCTTTTCTTCAGCTCAATAAATTATGACATCAATTAAAAGCCCCTAAAAAAATACCTTCGCTGTTCTACATCCTGCCCAGGAAAAGTAATCCAAGAAACAGTGAACAAAACTACTAAAAAATGTATCTTCTCTTTAGAACACTGCTACCCTTTAAAAATTGAATAACTCATTAAACTTTTACTTGCAGGCTGTTGCTTATGTTATCCAATACCAGTTTTGACATTACTTAGTGTCATTTCTATAAAAATACCCTGAATTTCTGTAAGCAAAGGTTCTTCATGCTCACCCCAAATAACAAGATATGAATGCCCCTTTAATTTCAATTCAAGGTTTTGAAGAGACAGAATACAGAAAACATACACAATCCAGCTGGATTCTTCCAAATATCACAAAGCATTTAGGAGCAGTGCATGCAAATTAAATCAACATTCACACTTGAAAAATTACATCTGACCACATAACCAGATTTTTTCCAAGAGGGAATAGTGGAGAGAGAAGGACAGGGAGAGAATTACTTGTACGTTGTACATTCCCAAATGATGCAGAATTCAGTCAAGCTATGTTTATTATGTAAGCTCTGAAAACAGCCCATTGTTTCAAAAAACACAGAAGCCTCTCTTGCAGAGAACAGCAAAGATCCAGGTCTCTAAGAAGCTAAAACTGGAAATAATAAACACAGGATTTAGTATTTACTGAATTACAGAAGCACTTAGCACTGATTTTAGTTATGCAAACATCAGATCAAGATCATCAGGTGAAACTGGGCTCCCCTTTATGTTAGGCTCCTCCTCTCCTTGCCTGCTTCTTCCCCATCACTACCCCTTTAGTTTGCTGCTCTTTCCAGCAACATAGGCCTGCTTTCTACAAAAAACAGTCTTTACTCCACACAAGTGTCTGCTCTTAACTGCCCTGAGTGCAACAACTCAGTGTAGGACTGGAAGACAATTATACAATTTACCAGCTGTAGTGGGTTTACGTGGCAAGGTTTTGGTAGTAGGGGGCCATAGGGATGGCTTCTGTGAGAAGGATCTAGAAGCTGCCCCACGTTTGGTAAGGGCCCCACTGCTGACCAGAGCTGAGCCAGTAAGCGATGTTGTTTTGCGCCTCTGTGAGAGCATATTTAAGACAGGGAAAAAAAAAAAAAAAAAAAAACGCTGCGCCACACACACAGCAACTGGCAGAGTGAGAGGAGTGAGGAACAGCCTTGCAGGCACCAAGGTCAGTGAAGAAGGAGGGGGAGAGGTGCTCCAGGCGCCGGAGCAGAATTCCCTGCGGCCTGTGGTGAGGACCACGGTGAAGCAGGCTGTCCCCCTGCAGCCCATGGAGTACCGCGGTGGAGCAGGGTTCCACGCTGCAGCCTGTGGAGGAGACCACGGTGGAGCAGGTGGACCTGCACTGACGGAGGCTGTGGCCTGTGGAAGACCCCTGCCGGAGCAGATTCCAGGCCGGACCTGTAGCCCATGGAGAGGAGCCCACGCAGGAGCAGGTGACCTTGCAGGAGCTGCTGCCCATGGGGGATCCAGGTTGGAGCAGTTTGCTCCTGAGGGATGGACCCTGTGGTACGGACCCATATCTGGAGCAGTTCTTGAAGAGCTGCTGCCTGCGGGCAGCCCACGCCAGATCAGTTCAGCAAGGACTGCATCCCGTGGGAGGGACCCCACAGCACAGGGGATGAGAGTGACCGAGAAGGAGCGGCAGCGAAGAAGCGCTACAGACTGACCATAACCCCCATTCCCCCGCACCGCTCGGGGGGAGGAGGTGGAAGAGGGTGGATGGGGGGGGAAAGTGCTTTTGGTTTCTTTCCTTTGTTTCTCACTTCTCTAGCTTGTTAGTAATAGGTAATAAATCTTACTATCCCCCTATGCTGAGTCTGTTTTGCCCGTCACAATAATTACTGTGCGATCTCCCTGTCCTTATCTCAACCCTTGAGCCCTTTTCATCGTATTTTCTCTCCGTTCCTCTTTGAGGAGGGGGAGTGAGAGCACGGTTATGGTGGAGCTCGGCCGCCCACCCAAGTAAAACCACCACACCAGCTGAGGATCTACCTCTAAGAAATTATTCTGTAGGATGAAAACCTGCAAACAATCTTACAGAAAGCACTTACTGAAGCAATGCCAACCTAAAACTCATTCTATAGGTTGGTATTTAATCACCATACTGGAATAAGGCACTGGTGTATTTAAATCAAGGAAGGTGACAATTTACAACATATTAGAAGGACTAGCTGTACCTATAATTTTAGGATAAACAATAACAATAGTAATCATACATTCACCGAGGTTGGAAGGGACCTCTTGAGATCACTTTGCCCTTCCACTGTTATACACAAACTCTGATTTAGATTGCTGTGCAGTTTTTCCTACATTTTATTTTCCAAATTTCTCTTTCACAATACAGACTAATTTTATCTCTGGGTCGTGGTTTATATTTGTCTACATTTAACCTTAGCTGCCTGTATCACCAGCTTGATGTCCTATGGGATATCAAGAGACACCTGTATTTATGCATTTCAATCAAGTTGCACTGATTGTGAGCAACAGCTTGGAAAAAAAAAAAGCGTGCCATATTACCAGCAGGGGTACAAGAACACATCATGAAGAACGCGAAGTTTTTGATGAAAATTCTAACTGCCCCTTCACTGAACCTGAAATGAAGAACTGCTGCATGAACACGAGTGTTTGGATTGAAAAGCTAAAAAAATTACACTTCTAAATACTATGGAACAGATAAACAAACTGGTTTCAGAATAATTGTTTTTGACATTTGTCCTGGTTTCAGCTAGGATGGAGTTAATTTCCTTCCTAGTAGCTGGTTTAGTGCTGTGTTTGGGATTTAGGATGCAAATAATGCTGATAAGGCACTGATGTTTTAGTTGTTACAGAGCAGTGCTTACACTAACTCAAGGGCTTTTCAGCTCCTCATGCCACCCTGCCAGCGAAGGGCTGGGGGTGCACCAGGCGCTCGGAGGGGGCATGGCCAGAACAGCCGGCCCAGGCTGGCCACTGGGATGTCCCACAGCACGGGGTGTCGTGCTGAGCAAGTAATGAACAAGCAACAGTCTCCTGTACAAAACATTTTAAAAGACCCATAATGTAATTTGCTATTGGATCAATCCCCCTCTTACACTGCAGAAAGATTTCCTTCGCATCTTCAGTTTCAACAGAGTACTTATGGGTCCTAAAATACTAAAAATGATTAATGTCTTGAAAATATAACACTTGGTCTGCTAAACAGATGCTGAATTTTTTCCTGCTGTGCAAGGGAAAATAAGTTAGCAACACTTTAGTGGACTTAAAAGAAAAAAGAAAAGAAAGAAAGATACCCCTTAGGCCAAGTTTACAGCAGTATCATTGGTCCAGTCATATATACTCACTTCTAAAATGAGAGTGTTTTCTGTGCTTACAGAGGTATTCAAATAATTTTCAGTAAGACTGTTGTTTATACAAAGAACTTAGTATCACCTCCTTCGCAGGCTTCCCCCTTGTTGCACTAACTAATATTGTACTGCAGAAAAACACCCACAACCCCATGGCATACCTGTCAAAGAAGCCACAGAATTTTCCGTTTCGCCTTTGGTTGAATATATATATATTTATTTATTTCTCAATGATGGTATACTTCACTGGTGAAGAAACAATATTGCCCCTTCCTCCTCCAAAAGCTAAGCAAGAAACCAAAACCAAGGCTGGAAGTGAACAGCAGTGTTTCTAAGATTATTCAACTACGTGGCAGGACAGCAACAATTTCTCTGAACCTATTAACCACAAGAACCGCTTAGGCAGTTAAATATGTTCACTCAACGAACACTTCATCCTCGCGATGACACATCTAAACTAGATCTTCCTGCTTATGAGAAAGATCTGATTTGAACACAGGTTGGTGTGATAGGCAGAAACGAGACATCTGATCAAAACAGACTCAGAGTAGCCATTACAGTGTGCAGTTCTGTCTGCTCAAATGCATCAACGGTATAATTCCCATTTTATTTTGTGATTTCATTTCAGGCTTAGGTCTTTCAAAAGCAGGACTTATGCTTTTATGCAGATAAAGTCTGAAGGACAATTTCCAGTTCCAAATATTTTTGGCTCAGAGCCCAGGGCCTTTGTTGCTCTGAGGTGAAATAGCCTCACGTGAAGGAAAGGAAAACAGGAACTGAATGAGAGAAGAGACCTTTACAAACAGCTACTGTTGACTTCCCTTTGAAGGGATCTCAAATGTTAGGACATGCTTCACCTCTTCACCTCCTATCTTGTTCATCCTAATGTTTCAGCCCTGCAGCAGGATAACATACAAGCTACTGTAAGAACAGAAGTGAAGGATAAGTTACATTTTCATGTATTTCGCCTTGCCAATCAGGTGCCATCAGCAAGCTCAGGCCAGATGAACTCTTTCAAGATTCCACCAACTATACATTATTTTTCTGCCAATGGAGGTCTTCAACTATCTTTGCATCTAACCTGTTTTCTCTGCTGAAAGCTGTTGGTTTTGCTATGATTTTCATTCTCTACTTTAAGCCCAGGACTATTTGTAACACAACCGAGAATGAAGAGGCATGACTTCTGAATTTCATTGACATACCCATCTTCTCAATTGCACAAAATACTGTAACACCTTTTCTAATGAGCAATTACCACAGGATTATAGAAAAGGCTCCACAAGTGGTCTGAAAGAAATAAAGAATAATTGTCTACGCCTGACTATAGACATTGGGTCTCTGTCTTCCTGGGGGAGACCATTAATAAACAAGCTAAACAACAGTACCTTGCAGATTTGTCTGGGCACTAGTATTTGCTGGATAGTTATAACAAGTGCCATATTACTATCACAACACAACATTATAATACCACATCAAGGCAACTAAGCATTCAAGTCATAAAAGTAACCTATCCTCACCTTCTTCCCAGAGAATTAATAGGAAAAATGTCCAGTAAATAGTGTTACAGAGCAATGAAATGCAGCCATATTGGTTTATTTTGTAATTATTTCTACAGCTCTTCTACCTCCTGCTTTCCCCCTCCTTACCAATATTGACTAATCGATTGCACAGCAATTGTTACCACTTTATGGAAAGCATTTCTACTGGTGTAAAATACTGACCTAACATTGCATCACAGCTTAGGAATTTACATAACCTCCTAATTAAGTTCTGGAACAGTAACTTAATTGTTGTAGATGTCCTGAAAAGTGCTGTAAAAGCCTCTTTTTTCCCCTCTTGAAACAACACCTATCTCCCTCAGACCTCTGGTACTAGCAGTTAGCCTTCTGCAAAGGGAGACTAAGAACGCTATTGGTCTGATTTTCATTTGTTATTGCTGTTAGACAAACATTTATCATGGCAGCTTTTGTGAAAGATTTTTGACAATCTCCTATGAGTTGTTGAGCTTAAATTTTGTAAGTTGTCCAGTGTTGATGGTAGTGTGTTAGCAAAATTAAACAAAATGATTATTTTTGACATCCCACACTCCTTAACCTCACTGAGCTAAGTACATACACAGAACTACTGACAAATACAGTTTGTAAGATTTAGATATCACAGCTCAGTAACTGTTTATGAATGTTTCCATTATTTTCACAGCTACACAAACTTTATATTATCACGCATCACCAACTATGCCACAAGTTGTTAAAATACATGGTTTATCCACAGATATTAAGCCAGCTCAGTTCATTCACCCATATATAAGGTGTTGGTTCCTTACTACGCAGCTTTTAAAATAAGAAAGGCAAACCAAAATTACCAGCACAAAATAAAAAGCACTTTGCTTCTTTAACAACTTCACAAAATACATTCACACCCCTGCATGTCACTTGCTTGAAGAAGCTGTTTGTGAATTACATGGGCCCTTTTGCAATAATCTTGTTTTTACTACATTTGGTGCTAGTTTTCCCACTGCAGTTAGTGGAAAAAGCTTTTTCTATTCTTGAAACAAGGGCGAGGTGAAGATGAGAAAGCCTTTTCAACCACAGAAGTAGGCATTAGTACTAGCTACAATTTCACCTTTTTGTTTGACTTTGTTTTTTCCACAGATTTTAGTTCAGCCAATTAAATGCAAAGTTCTAAAGCGTTTACACCAATTATTGTCATTTGTACCTTTGCTCCACACTTTTGGTCCACAAACTGACTGGAAAAAACTCTGCTTTGTGAGTACAAAACCGAAGCAGACTTCCTGGTGACCGTGCACAAGCCTTACCTGCATCACGGTGACCACATGGCAGGGATTCAGCAGGTAAATGACGGTCCTGGTGGCAAACTTGAAGCCCACCTCCAGCCCGAAGATGAGACAGAGGGCCACCAGCAGCAGATTCTTGCCCAAGCTCTCCTGTTTCGCCTGGGGCTGCTGCAGCAGCTGAGCCTCCAGCTCCTTGCAGTGCAGCTGCCTGAGCTTCCACAGGGACAGCAGGATCTCCGCGACACCCATGCTGAGGAAGACGAGGCTCTCCAGAAAGCGCTGCTGCCCTGAGAGGAAGGCCGCGCACTCCGGCCCTCCGTTGCCAGCAAAGCTGGGGTCCACGCCCCCGTACATCCAGTCCAGGAGGTTGTGCAGGCTGTACCGGGACATGGTGGGCCGGCGCCCGCTCTCCTCCCCGTCACTGCCCGGGTGCAGGTAGGAGCAAGTCGGAATCAAAGCCGAAATGCTGTCGGGCTGACGGAACATGAAACGCGAGGACGTCCCGCCTTCCTTTTCAAGCCTTTCCTTTCTCCGCCGGCAGCCTGCAAAGGGAGGTGGCACTCACAGGAGGCGGCGAAATCCGGGGGGGCGGCGGGCCCCCGGCTCTCCTCAGGCCGCCGCCCGGTGCCCGCCGCCCCCCCGCCCGCTCGCCTCACGCGCCGCAGCCCCAACGGCCGCCACCCGCGGCCCTTCCCGCCCAGCGGCGCCCGGCGCCCTGAGGGGGCGGCCCGGTGCCTCAGAGCCCGGTACCTCAGAGCCCGGCGCTTCAGAGCCCGGCGGCGGCTCCGTTACCCAGCTCGGCCCGCAAGAGGCGGGCCCAGCTCCCCTGTTCCGCGGGGCCGGGAAGGAGGAAGCGCTCCTCTCAGCGGCGGCGGGGCATGCCTGCCTGCCTGCCGCCGCCCTCCGCAGCGCCGCAGCATCCCCTCCCTCCCCGCCCCACACACACACACACAACGTGCCCGAGGCGCCCCGAAAAATGGACGAGCCGCACGGGTGGCTCCTCTGCTCCTCCTCCTCAGCCCGCCCGGCCCCGCCGCCAGCCCTCGCTGCTGCAGTGTTTTGTGGGCCCGGGGGCTGTGGAAGGACCGCTTGCCGAGGCTGTTCTGAGGGCTGCTACGCTGCTCCGCCACCCCGCCACACGTTTTGAAGCAGTTCCAAATAAATACGTGCTTGTGGACTCCTGAATTTCTGCACTAGCTGCGATTTGTCTGGCGTGTAGGCAAATGTTCCACGTTCTTGCCAAAATTTCATTATTGGAACATGGTGATGTGAAAGTGAAATTCGCAAGTGAAGGAAGTGGTGTTTGAGAGCAGGAAAACCCATTAGCGCTGCTCTGTTAGAGATGCATTTTCTCCATTCCCTATCTCAGTAATCCTGGTTTCCTGCTGCTCCCCACACGACTACCTCCCCCAGACCCCTCCTTGTGCCTCCAGGACCCCTTGTTATGCCTCCAAGACCCCTCATTCTGCCTCCAAGACCCCTCCTAATGCCTCCCAGTGCCAACCAGCACCAGAGGCCCCAGAAGCCCAAAGGAATGCCCCAACAATGCCCTGCAGCCCACGGTGCCTTCCTGTTTGCAGGCACTCTCTAGCTTTTCCATCAGCGCATACGCTGAGGGCAAGAGCATCTTCTGTCCCTGTGTGTTTTGAGAGCTGCTGGCAGCTCAAGACTACCACACCAGCTCAGACCAGTTTGAAACTAAAAGCTTGCCTATGGACCTGTCACCACCAGCCCATCAAAACAGATTTATGCTGTGCTCGTGTTCTCATATTTTTTCGCTTAGTCACCTATCTAAGTCTCTTGCACGCGCCCAGTTATGAGGAAAAGGACTGGTAGTGTGACTCCATAAGATTCATTTCCTGGTGAACAGAATCTAATAACACCTGACAATGTATTGCTATTCTAATTACAGGCCTTCTTCACTTTACAAAAAAGGAGTTCAGGAAATGAGAAATCCCAGAAACAGACCACAAGCACTGCAAGGTGACAGACAGAATGAAACTCAGAGGCAAGTTACAAAGCTGTCTGCAATTGTAGCAGCAGTGGTTGTCCTATGGCACAGGGCTGGGGAGACGGACCTGTGCCAGGTTGCTCATGAGCAGACAATCCAACTGGTAGACTCCAGGAGAGAAAATACTCTGTGCTTACCTTTACAAGCAGTATTCCTGTATTTTACAAACAGGGGAAGAAAAAAATGCCAAACTAGTGATGTTAGTGCTGAGCTGCTTCTGTGGGTATCCTACAATTGTTGAACAGAAGCTGTAATAAAGGTTGCGATATATTTTGGGGAAAGAACATAAGTATGTTTCTAATACATAATACTTTCTCTATGTGTTTATATTATGTGTACTCTATTAAAGACATAAAATAATGAAAGAAAGCAAATTATAATCATAGTAAATAAGAACTAGATGAAACATATGCAAGTGTTCTGGACTGATCCATTCAGTTATTGATTTCCCAGTTCATTTACCATAATTTAGATGAGGTCAGTAGTATCACTGTGTTAAAATCCTAGAAAAAGCTCTTACAGAATAGCTTAGATCTTAATCTTAGCTTTGAGTTAATGAGGAACCTATTAGAACAAGAAAGTGAAACTGCAAGGGACTGGTATAGCCTCTTTCAAAATTGAATAGGTGAAAATTTAACAGCAGGGCCAAAATAACAGGTTTTACAACAAGCATAAGGCTAATTTTTTATAAAATCTTTGCAAGATGAGTTTGTCCCTGTATGGATTACTTCTACCTGAATATGCTGAAACATTAGTTTTGTTTTCAGTTAATATATGTAGTCAGCAAGGCACTTGCAAAATATTACCTGGAGAACTGTATTAAAAGGTCTATACAAAACTGGCAGGATAGCAAGCAATGGTTCATTGTTGAAAGGAAAGACACATTGGTGGGTTCCCAGCATGTGTCCTCAGTCAGGTTCTGCTTGGTATTTTTATTAACAATGCAGGTAAAGGAATAGAGAACATACTCATCAATTTTGCAGGTGACTCAAAGCTGAGGGGAAGAGAAATCAATTTCAAAATATTCTTGATAACTCAGAAACATTTTTTTAAAACAACAACAAAGAAATCCAGTAAGAATGAGATGCATCATAGTTCAGTAATAATATTCATATAAGCCAGCTGCTGTGAACCACTGCCTTTCCCTTCCCCATGCTACTCATTTTCCCTCTCATTCTCTTATGCTGGCATAATCTCTTCTGGGGTGATGTGGTTGACTGTATGAGGAAACTGGTTAACATTACAACTCTAATCCAGAAACAGCTGGAACCTGGAGCACCTCCCTTCTCCATTTTATCCTACTTTGGGTTATGGTGATGGGTGAGGTGACCTGTTTTCCTGTGATTATCCACTTACTAAAAAGGAGCACAGTTGGTGTAAAAAGGATATCTTGGTATGACTGATACTTTTTAGCAACAGCACATGAATTGTTAATTCATGGTTGGATTGTGATCCACTACAAATCCAAGAGATTTGGGTTCTCAGTTCCTGATCTGCTGGGTGGCTTACACATAGCTCTCTGTGTTCTCTTCATTCTCTCTGTTTTGGTTTCAGCTTCTTTCAAAAGCACTCTGAATTCTGTAAGAATTGAGTAGTATTGACAAAGCACTGAGCCGTTGCTCTTTTCTGTTTGTTAACCATTTCTTCTCTTCCTTTCACTAAGTAATTTATGCTCTCTCTAAGATCCATTGTAAACATATATATCTCATGTGTCAATAGAAATGGTTCTCTAAAAGCAATAAATTCCTGTGACTAAACTGTTTGCACAAGAGCCTGAGGCTTGTTCTTGTATCTAATGTTTGATTTGTTTTTCTGTCCATGACTTCTTAAAATTATCAAAACGGTGAAATCTAATGTCAATCCATGAAGGAATGCCAGGGCCTCGGGTATACCCATGGTCCTTAACCACCCGGAGTAGCCTTGTGTAGGGACTCTGCACACACATCATCTGCCCAGGAGTTTCGTTTTAGCTCTGGCCTGGTCCCAGGCACTTTATTCCTGTTTCATGAAAGAAACCTGAAGAATAAATCAATTATGTCTTGTTAAAGTTCATATAATAAGTCTGTGGTAGTCGGGACTGCACCAAAAAACTTCTGATTTACCCTCTTCCATTTACTCTTTTCTTCTCCCACATTCATTCGGCATTTCTTGGCCAGCCATGAGTAATGCAGTCTTGCAAGGCTGACTGTACACAGGAGAGAAAGCTTTGCTTTGTTCCCTCAGCTTGTAAATTAGCATTAATGTTGTTTTATGTGCTTGATCTGGATAGTAAGAAGTGTGTCATGTGAATTCCTGCTCTTACAGACACAGGTACCTAAGATAGGAAGTAAAGAGGCCATGCGAGTGGAAGGGAAAAACAGGAATGGGGACAAGTTTTGCAGAGTTGCGAGGTGCCAGTTAAAGTACTGCAGTTTATTTACATGGATTTTCAATAAAAGAATGTGAACCTTATGTACAGGACCTTTGATCTGATGATCTTTGGAGATGCAAGTGGAGTCTGAGTCTGTTACAGACAAATTTATCCTTCTCATACGCTTATCATGGAAGGTGGGTTGAGATTCCTTGTTAGCCTGTCATTTCTTGTCTGAAGAACAGTACTTGGCACAGTACTGCAGTCTGAAGTATGCCTTGAGTGCTCAGAATGAGACTGGGAATAGCCACAGTGCAGCGGTTGCAGACTTGGGGCATGAATATATTCAAGTCATGTCCACAGAAAGCAACCACATTTCTGCTGCTTAGACTTGCAAACCAGAAGGTTTCTTTCCATACAAAATGGAAAACAGAGTCTCTTGGCTCTCCAGAATGGGTTTTCTAACATTTTCCTTTTCCTTCTCCTTCTCCTGTTCCTTGTTTCTCCTTACTAAAAGTCTAGTTTCATAGAGACACTACCATTCATTATTCTGAATTCCTTCTGTTTATTCAGTTGCTCACATATATTTTTTATGAATTTAAAGAGAGGCTTGTTGTAGTGTAATTGCTGATTTCCTCTCAAGGAATGTTCTTGTGAGAAAGATGAAAGGCTGTAGCACTTACCATATCTCTCCCTGTCAGCTAATTTAGCTAGAACATATGCTAGACAATACTGAAAAACAGTAAATGTCAACCTGAAACATTCAAAATAGAAGCTTGAAAAGCATACCACATCTTCCATAAAAAGCTGCAGTATTAATAGGCACAAAAATAGTTGGATGTGAAAGCAGGCATAAATCAAGAAATAATATTAATGTGTGTGATTTACTCTGAGACAATGAAAATCACGGTTAACGGTTCTGCCTCTTAATAACTCTAATTGAAGTTAACAGGTCAAGCTCTACTGTCCGTAACTGTAGTAGAGGTTGAGGATGCATCTGAGAAATGGTGATCCATTTCTTTGTAGGCTTGTACATGAAATGAATAAAGGAATTCTCTGAAGATATTTGAAGCTTAGAGAAATAATATTGTTTGTTAAGATACATATGAACAAAAAATTAATTTGTTATAAAACATATCAAACGTGTTCTTAAGAAAGTTAACATTCCCATCCAGTTATTAGTATTTTTCTTAAGCCTGAACTATCTTCAGAACTAACAGAAAGAACAAGACTGATATTTCCACACATCACTAACTAACCATTCTATGCCTTGAAGTGCTCAATGACATTCACCCCTTTCTGTGTTTGTGCCCCGTACTGTAAAGCTATTTTTCAGTTTTCAAGGCACTTGCTTTATTTCATGTCTTGTCCCAGCACCACAGTATTGCTAAGTATAGTAAAAGGCATTTCACAAAGAACAACACAAACTATTTTTCTTGGAAGCTCAGCCTTAACAGCACTTTTCTCACTGCTGCCTTCCAAGTCAAAATATTATAATATTAGCTTAATGCACACGTATACATGTTTATAACCACAACAATTCAATAAACTTCCTAATAAAGTTTAGCTAGTCTTTCAACAAACCATATCCAAATGGAAGGTGATCTCTGAAATATCTATAGGTAGCCTACAAGATATTTGTCATGCTGATGTCTCATGGAAAAAAAAAAAAAAGAGAAAAAAAAAAAAGGTGAAGTCAGAAAACCAAATCAGTGATGAATTTGATGAGCATATTAGTGTTACAAGACTTATTAGTCTGGTTCGTGCTGAATTAAAAAAATCAAAAGATAAAGCTGTAGTTCCATTCAGAATGTAGATCAGTTCTTAAAATAAGAATTATTTGCCCAAAATTAGTCCCAGAATTATAAATCACCTACCAAGAGAGCCTGAATAGCACAAGTCCAGTTTCAAGCACTGACAATATTTGTCAATTAAACAAATTCCTCCCACACAACAGAGACCTTCCAGGCCACTAGACTCCTGAGGAAAACTTCAGTAACCAGAGTGACCTTATATCACATCCTGAAGTCAGTAAAAAGAATTCCAATCTAAAGTACATTGTAATTGTTTTCTGCTGATGGGACCACACTAGTTATTAACAGAAGAAACAAAAAAACTACTGTTGTCATGAGGCATGGGGTTAAAGTTGATCTGTAAGCACATCAGGATTTGAATTTTTTCCATCTTTTTAAAGGTAGAAATAAACACCCTGAATGGGTCTAAGGAGCTTAGGCAGTACATACGGCAAAAAGCTAAATAATGTATAATCAAAGTACTAGGTCAAAACTTGTTTTGGATTGTTTGTTTGCATGAAAAAAAAGAGTATTTCCAAAGTTGTGCAGTCAAGTAACTAGCATTTTTCTAGCATGACTAGGAAAGAGTCTATTTTAAATGAAAACATTATTAAATGAAAATAGATGATGATTATTTGTATTAATTTTGTCATTTCTGTAATAATTCAAATTGCCAAGCATGAGAAGCTGTGGGTGTTGAGTAATAAATCCATGATCAAAATGAACCATAACGTATGCATGAGGGGATGACAACGTGATGGTTAATGTCTCTTTGGCCAGTCAGAGACTAGCAGAAAATAAGAATTTTTAGAATTTCAAAGTATTGTGGGAGGGCGGTTTGAAAGTAACTGTGATGCCAAAGAAGAGAACTTTAGATAGTACTTGTGAAGCAGAGTTGAAGTTCCATCAGTTTGCAACCCCTGACTTTCATCTGCAGATAAAAGAACTTGATACTTCTTCTACCTGCAGCTCAAGTGTGAGTTCAGTCTTATAAACTGAATCGAACTTCTGATTACAAGACACTCTGTCACTGCTTATAAATCTCAGCCCGAGAGATTCTGAATGTTTGTGTCTTCCCTTAACTTTGTTTCTATTTATTTTGTTTCTATTATTAACATCATAGGAACATTTGGCATTCAAAATTAGGGAACCATTATTTTCAACATAATGTAAAACAAAGGTAATTCCAGTTTTAGAAAAAAGACAAAAGGTAGGAAGGAAAAGTATTACGTGATGTTATCTCTGGTTAGTTAAGTTGTATGAAATTTGTATGATTTCATTCTAACATGGGATATTACATGATCAGGCTCATAATGTCATAGTATTGTGTTATCACTATGTATTTTTATGTCTTGTGGTTTTAGGGAAGAAGGTGTTCAAAGCTGAGTATCTCAGCTTTTTACAGCGATATATCAGGAACTCAGCACACATTTCCGTAAAGGTTTCTGACCCAAACATGGGTTCTGCTAGAACCCATAGGCCCTCCTATATTTTATTAGCATGCATAGATATCAGTCAAACATTTTAACATTTATATTGAACAGAATCCATAAAAATAGATTCTGTAAAATACCAAAAGGCTCTTCTCATACCCTGTTAAAAACAATGGCCCTCAGACATCACACAACGAATCCTGGCTTTTCTGCATAATGTGCCATAGTCCTCATTTGTAGGCTTGTAGAAAGCTTTCAGCTTTGCCAATGTTTTTCAGGGTTGATTCACTGAAGATACAGGTGTATATATCTATATTTATTATATTAGAGAATTTCATCTCATTAGAGTTGGTATTAATAAGTTACTGAAGGGGGAAATGGTTATACGGTATATATATTCTGTGAAAGTTTTCTATATTTCTGTGTAAGTTTATGCATTTCATAAAGTCACAGGAACTTCATATATGACAGATCACATTTAAGTTCTTTGCTATTGATAGGCTTATTCAACCGTTTTGGTAAAACACCGTATGGAATAATGAGCCCTCTAGTGGTTGTTCATCATCTTAAATTCCCATTATAATGCTCTGTATTAACTAACACAATTAAAACAAAAAAACAAACAAATAAGAAAGCCTTTCTTTTTCAGTAGCAGCACAATTGTTGTGGTTTTAACTCTTGAGAATATTATTATCACTTTTCTACACAAAGGAAATTAAATAGTAAGAATTGGACTGGTTTGGTTCTAAAGCTTGAAATGAGTACCAGTAGAAAGGGATTCAGGATTACACCTGCATGATACATGATACTCTTCTGTAAGGGAATTTGACTTTAAATACCAAGAATACGTCTGATTCTGCAAAAGGCAGCAATCAAAAAAAAAAAAAAATCCACTGATGAAGGGGCATTTGGTCACTGGGGACTTGGAGGGGCCTAGATATATCAAGCATTTTTTACTTCATATATTGATAGAACAAATGCTAGAGAAGATTTTCAAAGTTTGTGGAAAGGAAGAAAGGGAAGAAAAGTATTGTGTGCTTTCCTGTTGGAGGAAAAACCTAGAAATAGGTTTAGCAGTTCTCTGATGAGATGGGGTGGAAAGGAGCCATCTAAGTTGCAGCAGTCACTGGACTGAAATTAGTGATAAATAACCTGACTTATGTTTTCTTGAAATGTGTAAGGATTGCATTTCTGAGAAAGAGCTGACATATAAACAAAAGATTATTTATTTTCTTATTTTTGTCTTAAGCCGATGTAATGCAAAATGTTTATAGGAAATAAGAAAAATATATCTTGTGCAGATTTAATATCTCTGCTTATATTCCCACCTCAGCATTCAGACGGATCCTCTAGTCAGTAGCTCCTTTATTCTTACTACGTCAAAGGATGCGTGCTAACAGTTTTAAGATGCAACAGGAGAAGTGAAAGGGTTTTTCTTTTTCAGGCCAGTTGTGCTGTGACTTCTAGATAGCTCAGCCCCTTTTAGTTTCATTAGTCTGTTTTACAGGTCTTAGAAATATTTACCACTGAGCTCTCTAAATTTATTAAGGCTCCGAGTTCATGTGTCCCTGTGCATTTTAACAGCATGACAGAGGGTCTGCATTATGCTTCAGAGCTATCTGCTTTTTGTTTTCTTCCTTGGTTGATTGCTGGGAAGAGTTTTTCCACATTCTCAGCCTTGACACAATCTTTTCCTGCCAGGACAGGGGCTCAAGGCTGCAGTACTCACTACAGGCATCTTACCCAGTACCTTGTATTGGACTCAGCAACTGATTTTTCCATTTAGAAATTCTGACTGATGGTGGTAAGAGGCACCCAAACTATTTTCTTAAAACAAAGCATTCTTTAACAGGAGGAAAGGGACTAGCAGAAACTGCACTGTGGTTGCATAGCTCCAAAGGAGTGGGCAGACCTCTGGAAGCATGTAATTGAAAACCAATAAAGGGGAAAAGAAGTAACCAAAATATTTATATCACAGCTTGAAAACATTCTTACAATTAATGTTTTCAGATCCATTTGATGATGTTTATAAATTCCAAAGAGTACAAATGTCAGCAAGATAAACAAAAACTCTAGATGTTGAGTCATACAAACAGAATAAGGTACAGTTTTCACATTAAAAGATTCTTTTAAACCTTCATCCTAATACTAGTGCATGCTCTCTCCTATTTGGGCAATGCCACTCTGAGGCATTTGAAAACTAAGTAAATGAAACAAGATACATTTAACATATATTTGGAATGTGTATAACTTTACCTGTGGAGGTATTTTCACTGGTATCTTGTGAATACAGAATACTCTCTGCTACTACTTGGCAGGGAGGTGAAATTATATGGAAGCAAGTACAGCATAATTGATGCCTGTGTAATTGGTACTATTAAAGTCATTGCCTGTATTCTGATAACTATTTCGTAATACATCAGAAACCTGGCAGAGATGAACAATTCATTTGAATGGTGCAAGGTCAAGTTCAAAGCATTCTGCTGAAATAATTCTAACAACAGAGTAACATCTTACCAAAGCACTGATTTCTGTGCTGAGATCCCAATGCTACCCAGAATTCTTTAATTTCTTTTGGTTGGATGGTTTTGATATCTGGCAGGTCTGCTCCTGCTCCCATTAAAATATGAAGCTAAAAATTGTGCTGTCTTAATCAGTCACAGTGATAAGGGATAAAGATCAACACGTTTCAGTCTGAACTTTGCTAGATAACAGCTGTCACCATGTGGGATTTCTAAGGACTTGTTATTTTAATCTGTTCAAGTCATGTATCAGAAACCAAAAGTAGAAATCACTCGGTCCCTGTTTCTCATGTTCTTATTTTTCTTTAATTGATAATATTTTTAGTTTTATTTTATCAAAAGAACAAGAAAATAAAAGTTCCCATTATTCTCATGAGCTTGTGTGAAGTCAGAGCATGTTAATAGGAGGTGATGCAGCAGAGTGTATAGAAGCTTGCGTTCACATCATGAAATAGAGTATTTGTGACAGGCTGTCCTCTTGAACCTTTTTACTGTACCCCAAAGTCAGAAATTCAAGGAAGACATCTAGTTCAAGAAAGAAAATTACAGGGATAACACAGGTGGCTACCAATAGTCATATGGATTAACATGTCAGTTCTCATTTATTTAACTGCCGTAATCTGACTGTTTTCCTTTTTTTTTTTTCCCAATAGTTCAATTTCTTTTTTCAAAAGAAAGTTCCAAAATATGTCATAAGAACTATAATTTTTAAAATAACAGTAATACAAAATATTTTATGGACCTCACTTTTGGGGTCATAAGCAGTTAGTTTCTTCCTGCATTTCTTAAATGTGTTCTTTTCTACTTCCAAGACAAGTTGTTTCATGTAATAACTGTTAAAAGTGAATGTATATGTGTTGTAGTTTTAAGCATATTAATAGTATTTAATAAATTACACAATTTATATATTTTACTTTGTTATTAAGTATGTTTTATATTTTATATTACTAAGTCTTTTAGAGTGAACTCCCAAAGAACAACAGAAATGCTAATGAACCTGTAAGGATAGCAGGTGTTGGTAAAAGCGAGTTGTTAACTGGGCGAGTAAGCGTGAAGGCATCCAGTTATCAGCTACTGAGGGAGATGGGGAATTACCTTTTACTCATTAAATTTTCTCAGTGTTAAATCTTACTTGCCTGTCAGTAAAAACCTGGCTTAACTTAGTCTAAGGAGATTCTAGAGTTAATATATATATTCATATACAAATATGTAGTCCTGTTTGAGGTTCTGAAACCTTCATTGGAAGATGTTTCTAAAAACAGACTCCATGCTATACAGTGCTATACTTATATTATCTCTGGAGGTAAGTGGGGAACTAGTTTAAGAAGGGAGTAGTATATGCCCTGTACTTCATGGTACTGCATCTGTAAGTGCTGTGTGTTGTTTAGCATAGGGCTTGTTAAGAACGGTGCTTGAGGTTTACTTTCTAAATTTTCTTATTATGTGCAGACTTGCAGAAATGCTCATTATTCTGCAAAAGAGGTCTAGACGAGAATTCACCTTGAGCTAGGAAACTCACTTTGTGAGATCTAGGAGATCTATGTTTGTAGAGAGCACCGGACAGCCAGTGACCAAACTGCCCTAGGTATTCATCTGCATACTTTCTAAAACACTGTTTAAATGTCACCAGTAGTTGGTATTTTGAGGCTATTTATTGTGTAGAGATTGAATTACACCGGGTTGTAAGCATGCAGATAGCACACACATAAGGTAATGTCACAGAATAGATGTGTGCAACCTTCTCAGCTGAGGCACCTATCTGTTTGATTTTATATGAAAACACGGTAAGTACACAGCACTAAACACACCTGGGCACATTTTTCTGAGGCTTTGTCCATTCTTGTGCATGGCTAACTCCTCTCTATAGAGGTTTTTTTAAATGAGATAAATTGTGCTATACATTAGCATCTGCATTCTGCAATATTGTCTTTTGTTGACAAATTACTTGTATTTTTTATTGGGAATAAAAAATAGAATTGCACAGCAGGTGGCAGCACAGGTCCTGCTTGACTTCAGCCTAGCTTGCCCCTCTGAGAAAACTCAGTCACCAGTCTCGTGTTGGTTACAGCTATTAAACAAATCATCTTCGAAGCAGATGATTTTTAGCAAAGAAATAGAAATGACCTGTGTCCCTGCTATACTACAATGAGTGCTTTCTGAGAAGCTCACTGGAGACACAAGCAGCATAACTCCCTGGAAAGTTGGGGTAGAGCTTGCTGCAAGGGTACGTTTTATCTATGCAGTAAAAGCAGAGTACTGCTACGCAGACCCCTGGATATGTCTGTCTACATGTTAGCAGAAGGAGAAGGTTTTCACAACGTATTTAGAAATATGTAAATGTGCTCTAGTGTTTTCTCTTCGGACTTTTGTTCCCCAGCTAATTGGCCCTTGCTTGCCATCTTTGGAAAGGGGTAATGATGAAGCAAAATGCTGATAATCATACCAGCTTCAATTCCATGGAATTTGTTACTATATTTGCTCTGGGGTTTGGAATCCAAACACATGCTCCTCGGTACACATACAAGAAAACAAATTTCAAGGAAACAAAGCTCACCTAGCTTCTTGACATTGTCCAGCAGCTTGCACAGGGTGCAAGGTGAAGGTAGCTTGCAGCAGGATCCTGCCAGCAACCACAGAGTTGCTCATATACGCAGTTCCTAGAGAGATGATGTTGCTTTTTCACTTTTTAGTTTTTTGGATGTTGAATGGCCTGAATAATCTGAAATATTCTGGCTAAGCTGTAAGGAGGGGAGTGCAGTAGTCTAAACCTTGTAGAACCCAGGATTTTAAAATCAGATTCTGAAATTTAATTCCCATGTGCATCTCTCACTCCTCTTTTCTCTGATCCTTCAATAGGGTGTGTGCTGGGGAGAGCGCATGGTGGCATAGTTCAGATCATATTTGCGAATGAGGTGGTCTGCTTTGAAATATCTTGGACTGGAATTCTCAAACAGTCCACTCATCAGCTCTAACAATTGTACCCATTCTGTCTCCAGGTATGACTAAAAAATGTAATGATGACATTGAAGATTACATATGGTTTTTCCTTTTTCAATTTCCTTACCTAGCCTGTGGGGAAAAGAAGCAGGAATCCTTCTGGGAATACTTTGATCATCAGTTAAAACTTGATGGCATTTGGTTTTGGGTATTCAGGGCAGACATTTTAATCTTGCTTTGCTAAAACCGTTTATTTACTTAGTTATGCATTTGCCTGAATCACACATTTCAGTATCTGGCTAAAGTATCACCTAACACTCAGAAGACTTATGAGATTATTAGGCTTGCTTAGTATTACTATAGACCTCCTGTGGTACTGAATATGGTTTGCTTCTTATAAACTTCTTAATCCAGTATTAAGAGGAATTGTCATTAAGTTATAATAATTAGCCTAAAGTAAAATCTTGAGTGGTTGGTTTAAAACTGTTTAGGCCTCCTATTTACCTCAAATTCTCTACCATTTTTTTCTGAACGTTCTTGCAAACACTTTCTATATCATTTTTATGTTAACAGCACAAGTTGCACTCTGATAGCACACAGTGAATAAAACAAAGTATGGATAAATTAAAATTCTGCTTGGATACTTACTTCCAACTCTCTTGATGGAACAAAAAGGCCAGCTGAATATTTTTAAGCAGTTTTAACTTTTGTTTCGATGTTTCACTGTTCAAATTCTCAGGAGAAACTAAAAAGAAACTGAAACAGCCAAACAGAATATGTAGTCTGACACAGAAACTTAGTCTACCAAGCAGACAGAACTATGTTTGTAACTCCTGAGTTCACAAATCATTAGTTTATAAATTCGTGTGTAAATTAATCATAGTGATTATTTGTAATAATAGAAGAGCATAAATCCATTATTGTTAAGTCACACTTTTGAGGAGTAAAGGCATAAGGATAAATTTTAAATACGCTAATATTGGCATATACCCAGAATAATTCATGTAACTTTCGTAAAAGTACTTAATCCTCCCATCAAAGTAAATAAGCATAAAATCTACATCTCAGTTCCCTACATGGCAAGGTGATGCTGCTTGATTCAGCAATCATCATTGGAACAATTGAAATGAACAGACAAAATGAATGAGATATATTAATAAGTATATAGCTATTTTAATAACTGCTTTATCATCTTCTTTTCAAAGTATGCCAATACCTATCAAGCTGTCATGTTTAACTTCAAAGAGAGACTAAATCCTAACAATGCCTACCTGATAAATACATTTAAAATCTGATGAGGTAACATCATCTGAAGCGATTCATTAGTTAATGTGTATATACATGACAGGTCTCATGTAGCAAAAAGAAAAAAACATTGACAGAGTAGTAAGTATGTATATAATATTCTCTCTTTATAATACATTACTATAAGTAATATCTTATACAGAGCTGCCAGATAGTTTTCATTTGATGATGTTTTATGTGAATATATTGTTTATGACCCTTTGTTAGTAAGTTATAACCCACTTGCTAAAATTCATATGGCTAAAGGTATGCAATTATATATAATACAATTCCTAAGAGTTTTGTGAAAATCAATTATCCCTAAGAATTCTCTTCTTTTTTATATCCCTAGCAGGGGGAAAGGCAGCAAGAAGAGGTGAATCCTTATCAAGCAAGGATTCCATGGAAGAAAAAGAGCTACGGATTCAAATCTACTTCAAAGACAAACAAAAAAAAAAAGGTAAGCTTTGTTAGACCTGTTGTTCAGAGGACTGACTGTTTATTCCGCATAGCAGTATTTCAGTCTATAGACTTTCTCTGCTGTGGTCAGCCATTTCTGAGAAAGGAAGTGACCATCAGCATAACATCGAATAAGGATGTAGCTTTGAATTTTCTGCCCTTCAACAGCATTGTGTCAAATGCTCAAGCTGAACTTTCAGACTTCCTGTATGTGGTATAAAAGTCAGAGATGTTGCAGTATTTCTGCATTCTCTGTACTTCATTGGCTAATGCTAAGAAGCATTTCAATTTAAAATGGTACGTGGAAATACGAAGTGTTATAGACACAACTGTTAAGACATAGGTAAATGCTTGACTGCCACCAATACTACCGGAGGATAGATTGAATGGAAATATTCAGAGAAGAGTAAAACTCAGCAGCACAGTGTGTACTAGTAGCATTCAAACTGGAACTGGAATGGCATATAACTACAATTGAATCAAGTGAAATCAAAACGCAAAATCAGAGCTCTAATTAATTGAAAATTGGATAGCTATTGCAGTCCTGTAGTGTTCAGTCATGTCAGAAATGTCCCTCCACTTCCAGTCATCAAAAATATTTCAAATTTACCCTTCAAAGTATTAGAATTAAAATAAGATGAGAGGATTTTGGCAATCTAATTAATCTCATTGTATTTGTTGGTTTGTTTTGACATCATACTCAGCCTGATGATATTTGAGCACTCCTCTTCCCAAGTCAAGGAAGTCAAACATGAAGGCAAAATTCCAAAGGAATACAGATTGTTTCACATTACAAGAAGATAAAGTTGTGCAGTTTGCAAAGTCTATCAAACGTACATAGATACTACTTAAAAACTATATGTCTTACAGATAGTCCAGGTATTGTCTTCTAAAACCTTTCCCATTAACATCCCTGAAAGTAGTCTCTAGTGAATTGACATTCACCTCTACTCACTGATAGGAGTCCCGGTGCGAGTTCTGTCAGAGTGTGGACGTGCTGCAGAGTATGGCTGGAGGCTCGGTTTCCAGTGGTGCTTTCATGGGATGGGAACCTACAACAACTCTTCTGTCCATATTTCCTTCATATTTGAAGGTTTCTAATCTACAAAGATATCGCTAGACTTCCTTTTTGCCTTCCCTTTTACCCATGATCTCTAGCTAATGCTTGCTTTTTCTGGAATTAATTTACAAAAGAAAGAAGAAAAAGCAGATGCTGCAATTGTGTCAGTATAAGCAAGTTGTTTCTTCTGTCACTGGGCAATATGAGATCTTTTGTCCTGCACAGGATGAGACCTGGTCTGGAGGTGGCTGCTGAACCCTGGTCCTTCCTGGTTAATTGCCTTGATAAGCTGTCTGCTTACAGTGTTTTAACACTTCTGCAACATTTAAAATCAACATTGCAACTGTTTGTGCCCTAACTGGGAAGCTAGTGGGATGGCTGGTGGGATGGCTGCCTCCTCATCCCAGGCAGCCAGACTGACAGGTGTGCTTTATGAAGCCTGGACACAAAACACATGCCCTGTGGCAGTACTGGAAGCTGGCAGTTAAGCGCAATAGGAGCAGATTGCAGGCTGGATTCACGGAGAAAAAGTTGGAGTAAATGACTTTATAATGGAGAACATTCAGGTATAAAACTATTTTTGATAGACAGCAGAGATAAAAGGGGAAATGATGTTCTGTTATGTGCTTTGTGAGTCTCCAAATTATAGAATTGACCTTGTAATAAGAGAAATTTCCTCTGTGAGAAGGAATGAACATACTGCACATGACAGGTGTAGCGACTATTCTGGGATTTCAGAGCTTACCATAACATACATAAACCAGGTGTGAAAAAATGTATTAGAAGTGTATCACACAGATTTACACAACCCTCTAAATCCTGAGAACAAGTGTACCACATACTCTGCCTGAGCTCTTCAGAGCCTGCTGAACAAGCCATGCACCAGAACTAGTGGATGCTTAAACTCTGAAGAGCGAAAAGTGCTGCCACTGCCATGCCCTTGCCCTAACCTGCTGGTTTAGGCTGGTGTTGGTGCTCCTGACTTTTCTCCTGTAAATGCTGATTGATCATGCTTAAAGAAAAAATCGCAATAGTGCTGTTTGTGGCCTTGATCGGGAGGTAAGCAAGGCAAAGTTTGTGAAGCTCTTCTCTTGTTAGGCCCAGTGATAAAGTTGGAAGAAGTAATGCAAATAATGCTTTAACACTTGGTAAGAGATGGAATTGCTCAGGCTGTTTGTCTAGGGAATATAATGTACCTTTTGTTACCCTGGCTATTTTGGCACTACCTTTTAATTTCCTCAAACTGCTACAAGTCTTTTATCTGAAGATGCTTCTATTGTATATTAATGAAGTTATCTAGGAAACGTGGGCTAAAGCTGAAACTCCCCCAGCATCATCCTTCTCAACTAGCATTGTCCAGTAAGAAAATAGGTCTGTAAGTGATCCTATTCGTCTGAACAAAAAAGAAACCGTTACCATGGTACTTGTCAGCTGGGTGTAATTCTGATACAGGAGCTGCCCTTTGGAGCCAGGTTCCCTTACAGATAACGTGGTGGTGTCTACTTTCAGGCAGTTCTGAATTCTGACCGTAAGACCAGCAAAAGCAGAGAACAGCTCAGAATGCAGCCATTCCCAACCCCAGCTCCAGTTTCTGCAAATATTCACAGCTAGGTTTTATTCACAAGCATTTGCTTGTTCTGTTACTACAAAAAGAATAACAATTATTTCTGCAAATAATTTGTATTTATAGTGTTGTGTGAATAAATTAAATAATGGATTCCAGGAATCAAATTGTAACAGTACTACTGACAAAAATGTAAGCATCGTCATTATTGTATAAATTAAGCATATTCCATTAATACTCTCATATATTGTTTTTGTAGACCCAAGGAACAATATGCACAACCTGGTAGTAGCTACTGGTTTGACAAACTGTTGTGTAAGTAGAATTCTCTTCTGTTTTAACAGCAAAAGGGAAGATAACATCCCAAATGCATGACTTTAAAACAGTCACAATTTTGTTAACTTTACCACTGCACTAGGGGTAAGGGATGGTGGATTAAAGTTCATTAAAAGTGCTTTATCTTTACAGATCTGAATGCTGAACCATATTCTTGATCTCATGGGAAGTACTTTTGAAGGTAAGAATTCAATTATCTTTTCAAAAGACACTGTGTTAAGGTTTACTTGGTTTACTTTTCTTCTTCGTATGTCACTTGTGGTTTTTTCACTGATAGATATTTTGTGTTTCACAAATGTTTATGAATGGAAACAGATCGACTTAGAAGCTTCTACGCAAAGGAAATGTTGACTATTTGACTGAAAAGTTCTACTAAGAATATAGGAACTTATTAGTCTAGCCTCTTTCTCCATGTAAGTGAGATCCTGTAGAGACATATGTGGATGGGAAGAGGTAAAAGTGTATGTGGGGCATGTTTTGTGAGTGTCTTCTAAAGGGTTTGCAAAAGGTGACCAAGAAAAAATAAAAAAACATATTTATTACATTGTAATAGTGTAATATGTGCAATTGCTAAGGGGGTACCACCACGGCGAACTGTCTGGGGTCCATAAACAATATTTTAAAAGTCTCTTCTCCAAGAATTTGTGTACTTTTCTCAGTGGTCCACATGGCTATGGCAATGATTCTTTTGGACTGATGTATGGTCATGTATGATGTATATACCCCCAACAATGTAGGGGTCAATAAACCTGCAAGGAAGGAGGATGTGCTAGAAAAGGCAAGATGTGGCTGAACATTTTGTTACAAAGACAGAATGAAAAGATTGCAATTTACGTTCCAGCAAAATCCTGACATTTTGACAAGCTAGGTAAATGAGATTCTTTTACATACTTCATTTTGTAAACTATGACAGAAAGGATGGAAGATGCAAGGCTGCCTTGCAAAGGCTCCCTCACAAGTTTAGGAACAAGCTGAAGCGGAGCTGCTGGAGCATGTCAGGGCAGACTGACAACTTGTAATTTAGGCAGGATCTGTAGAATAGTTTAAGATTGCAAGGCTACCCAGTTGCTTTAAAGCATATATAATACTAATGCCCTTGGGCTGTGAGTTTTGTGTTGTGACTCCATAATTTTATCCTCTGGGCACAACAATCTCTGAAACAGAAAAGGAAGGATGTCTGTGGAAAGCAGGATCAGTTTGTACTGATTCTTATAAGGATATATAATTACATAAACAGATGTTTCAAGTGTTATTTATAGTTTGATTAAAAAAATCACATAAGAGAGTTCGCAACAACAAGAAAAGTGTAAGACTTGCAGAAATAGATTGCAAATTTATCAATAGTTTCCAGAAACTTCTCTTAGATATGATGAATAAATAGTTCACAGTCTGCCAGTGCTAAAGACTATAAGTAGATTTATGCTGTGTTGTTTTTTTTTAATTATTATTATTTACGAAATTAAACACTGATAAACAAAGAAAAATACCATTTAATCTGTGTGTAATTTTTAAACTGTTACATAGGAAGCCAGTTGTTCTAAAGTGAGTATTTCTTCATGCACCAAAACATGTTTTGGACAAAAGATTATATCTGACCTTCATGAATATCTGCTGATGTGTATTTCCCCCCCTCAGCCCCCCCCAAAAAAAAAAAAAAAAGAATGACTAAAAATATATAAGCAATAAGTTGAGTCATTCTTATCTTACAACATTACTTCTCACATTACAAATTCTGGGGAATATGTGCACATGCAACTGTTCCTGTAAGAACATTTTGTATGGGGGCACAACAGAGGATTTTGTTTGTACTTGCCTATTACATATTCCTCTGAAATGTATGTGAAGTGGCAGCCAGCCCGCAGACATATGTGATTAGAACTTGTGTTACGTTTTTTTTAATTGCATCACACTTTTATAAAAACTGAGCTCAGATGACAAGTTGGAACACAGTTAAGGCGAACGGGTAGTTCTTTTTTTACTGTCTAGGTTCTAAATAATTAAAAGAAATAGGATATGGAAAAGGGTATGGATTGAGAGGTTGGCCTTGTTTCTGTCAAGACAAACTTCTGCCATGGCATACGTAAACAGAAAACCTGTTGAGGTCAAGGTCCTCATTGAATTTTAGTCTTCGCTCTAACAAACACCCAGAACAGTTTCATACTGAATTAGGGCACCACAGTGTTTAAAATATTATGATTCCCTTAAAGGAAATTGTAAGACTTGGGTGTTTCTAATGAAAAGAGTGTGGAATAGACTGAAATAAGGCAATATTTTAGCCATATTTTTAGCCATAATCTGTCCTAATCTAATGGGCTCTTTATAGTCAGGCTGGCCTGTTGTAGCTATTACTAACTATGGTTGTGCTCTTTAGACTGAAATGTTTTCTGATTTTTTCACAAGATCCATTTTTAGAGACTTCTATTTACTTTCTTTTGACCATCTCTAGGAAGTACTGAACATATTTCATTATGTGGGAACTATTCAAAGTCCTTGCAATGACTGTTCAAAGTTCTCTCTGAAGTCCATAAAATCATTTTTAGTATTTTGTTTTGTACAGTGATCTGATGATTGTACAGTTGTGTATGTTCTACTAATAAGCATGTAAATTTTTGCACCAACATTATGAAATCCAGAGTGCCAGATCTCTCCTTAGATTTATTTTGGTATAGAACCGAAATACCCCTGTCAGTACTGTTTTCCTGTCTTAAAATGAATATTCTTCATGTCAGGAAGAATATACAATTCCATGAACATATAGTATCATGTTTGGGGTTTAGTACTCTGAAGCTGTGCTTCTGATGGGGCTTTTCAGTTTTGTCATAAACTGTACATCAAGACAATGTTGAAACTGCATTCTCATTTGACTTTATGTAGTGTGCAAGCCTACTGATCTCAGCAGTACAGTAGATGAAGCGCTGATTTGATCCATGATCATTAAACAACTAGGTGCCCGCTTGGATAGAAAAATCAATACTCAAGCCCAAAAGTGTGACAATGCATGCTACCGTAGGTATGGTATCTTGAAGCATACTGGACAGTACATATTGATAGGTCACGACTAATGAACAGTATATTGCAGTCTCTGAAGTGCTGCAGATACTTGGGTCTTGTGAAGCACAGCAGATATCTTGGTAATACTACAACAGATTGCCTCTCCTGCTGCCTAAAAGGCAGAAAATTACTGCCAGCCACTACCCTGGAAAAGAAAGTAGTTCTAAACTCCGCATCGATCTGAGCAAGTAATGAAAGCGACATTTTTACAGAATACAAATGTTATGTCTGCAAGTGGGTACACTTTTCTGTTTCATGCATGGAATATGGCTTAAAAACAAAGATGCAATTATGTAATGTAATTATATGTTCAATGCTTGCAAGTCTACATAATGACCCAAGAATGAGAAGCCAGATTTGTACAGCTCAGGGTAAAAAAATGATTAAAGTTTTTTAGTTCGGGAGACTAAAAAAGAACTATCAAACTTTGTCTTGACTTCCCCTCTCCTCCTTCCCCAAAAAGCATACAGTGTGGTGGCTATAGATACTAGATGTAATAAAGAATTATTCCCTCTTTTATATTCAAATTGGTTACTTTACGGCTACTGTTATAAACAGATTTGCAGATAATTTTCCATTCTGGTTTCATGTATAATATAATAGTAAGAAGGGAATTGAACTAGCTTGAACAAAAAGTGTCAAAGAATGAAGCGATTCGTAGCTTCAGAAGTAGGCCTCTTTAAACACTACCCTTTATTTAAAAAGCCATCTTTCAGTTCTCCCCTGCTTGAAATTTCTCCTTGAAACGTACTACTTTGGAGGATCAACAATCCTTTTTATCACCAAATTTGTATGACTGACTGCTATGTTATTTGTGTTGTGTTCTCTTTTAAAACCTGAGTCAGTTTAAAAAGATTTAGAGAGAACAACAAATGTATGTTATTCCTGATGAAAGGAGATAATGTGGAGGTCTAGCATGCTTCATCCTTTTTTTTTTTTTTTTTTTACTATGTGCCTAAGTTAATTGAGAAGTAGCAGAAACACAATTAAAAAGAAAAAAGAACACATTAAGCCTTTACCAGCCTAAGGCAAAACTGAGACAGCTTTCTTTGGAGAGTGTTTGCTAAAAAAAAAAAGGCAAAGGAAGCTTATGTGCAAAGTTAGTTTTCTGCTGTTTTGATTCTAACTGTACACTGTGTAAAACCGGAATTGCATCACAGAAGTACTTGATTTCACCAGCCACCTAACATAAATAAACAACCCACGAGTCTTCAAATATTGATTTACTACTTAGATTAAAAGAGTTAAAATTATGCAATTCCCTTGCTGAAGCCAGGAATGAGGTGAGAAACTATTGACTATTTCAGAGGTTTCATCTCATCATAGGTGAAAAACAGAGATCTTTTAGATTGGCCTTAGTCTCTACTCAACATACCTTTCTCTTGCTTCTTTTTGACCTCTGTGATAAAGATGAAAATTAGGGGTGGTACAGGACAATTCCACCATCTGGGAAGTTCTGTTATACTGATAACACTCCACTGAATTCATCATTGTTTTTTAGTTACTGGAAAGATACAAAGCAGTTGCGATGGGAGACAAAGAGATCCCTTTCATTCAGACTTGTTTTTAAAAACCGTGTGACATACTGTTGCATTAAGGCAGTTACTATTTTTCTTCATGGACTCCTGAAATATTTGCAGAGGAGTTTCAGCCCTTTCGTAATAAATGTAAACCTCCTGACAACAGGTTTGCTTTTCTTAGCTACCTTTTTGGAAGCCTTAGGACATATTCTACTTACCCTCAGTGTATTGGTAGTTGACCCTAACTGTTTATTTATAGAGAGCAAATAAATCTATTTCTGATTTGTTTTCAAAAGACGATATAGGCAAGTTTTCAAAGAATGCATTTAAATGTAACTATTTTTTATGACAAATAGAAGACCAACAGCTACATCAGTAAATCCTCCATACTTCAGTCAGGCATTGGCATACCTGTAGCTACAGGAAAGGCTGCCCGGGGTGCTGTTTCTAGAACCTGCCTGGAACAAGGCGCATTTTGGCTCTTCACTTGTACACCTTGTCTTTGGCAAGCTTAATTTAGGACTCATTATCATAATTGTAACCTGACAGGTTATCTTTTTTCTGTATTGAACCAATTTTTTTCTGTAATTAACCATTTTGTTTCTTCCGATGTTGCTGAAATTATCAAACTGACTTAGAAGCTCATCCTTCTGAAACAAATAAATTCCAGAGTGCGTAGTTCTTGGTGGGCGCTTAGTATCATCTTATAAACTGGGCTCCTTTCAACTGCTTTTTTACTTGACTTAAGATACTATGAGTTAAAGAGATGTCATATATTTATCATACATTAAAAAATCAATATTTTAACTGTGTGCAGAAGTTATAAATTGTGCCTATTACTTTTGTTTAATTAAAGTTTTCTCTCTCTCTTTTTTTTTTTTAAGTAGGTCTTAATGAAAATAGGAAGAAGTGATTTAAAATTACAAAACGTAGTTCTGAGAGGTGAAAATGCAACCAGATGTACGCACTACTTCAGATGATGGAGTCTCTTGGCAATTTATTCATTTTACTAAACAGGAAACCATTGGTATTGAACATGATAGTAATAATTTTTAGTTTTTTAAATTATTTTTGCAGAAAAATGGTAAAGCCTAGACCATCTAAAATGTAGAGTTCCCACTTCTCCCATCTTGGAAAGAAAACAGAACTATGGAAGAGACGCCAGAAAGCAAAACAGATTATCAGAGATTCAGAGGGGCTCTGCAGAGGTAACGGGGTTGTGGGGCTGTGGATGTTTCAGCTGATCTGCCCTACAGCTGCTGGGGACAGTCACAATTTCTTGCCTCTGCCTGCAAGGGGGCAGGGTAGGTCCCATCTGGTTCGGCTGAGGAACCAGCTCACTGCAGGGCCAAGCAAGTATCTCTGTGAGTGTGAAGGGCTTTTGTCTTATTCTTTTAGGGACAGCTGCTAGCCCAGCCCTAACAAATCTGTCAGGCCCTGCAGGCACAGGAAAAGGCTAGAGGAAAGGGAATGTGGAGAGCATACCTTCTGTTTAATGGGACAATTGGGGGGTAAAAAAAAAAATAAATGAGGAGGGAGTGTGAGGATCCGAGGCTCAGAAATGATTTAAGGGAAGGACATTTTGTTGAGCACACAAGACCATGCCACTGAACCTGAATGACCCACTGGCCTTCCTGTGGCACTCAGGACTGCCTTGTCCAGGGCCGAGGGGAGGTTGAAAAGGAGGTCCAATGACTTGGTGAGGTCTCCTTTTAGGAGGGTGTGAGGGAAGAGTTGCAGCCACCACACAACACACAGCACCTGAAACTGACGTGGGAGCAAGACTAAGCAGTGTGAGGTAGAGGGATGGGAGCCCCAGCTTAAATTTCTTCAAAGTCCCGGGGCACTGCACCTGGAGAACACTAGACTTGTCAGCCTAGAAGAGAGATGAATGAGGTAGTAGTGCACGGAAGCTGTGGCACAGACCTACAGAACAAGGAGTGACATGGAGACCGTTATGAGAGAGCAGTAATTCATGGATAATTAGCACAGAAGTCAACGGATATCAAATGGAAATACCAGACAGAAGGCTCAAAACATACAGGAGTGATTTTCACAGAGCATGAAAACTGTGGAATTACATCGGGTTGTAGATTATAGGGATTAAGAAAGCAACTGGATTTTTCTTCTACAAATTTGTCTATCAAGGGCAGGAATATGCTACTTTTAGCTAAAAATCACTGAGCTGCAGACTTCGTTTTCTTCCCCGAGGGTGCCAGCCCCTGCTGGAAGCAGCAGACTGTACCAGCCAGTCCTTGTTCTGACCCAGCGTGGCCGTTCTAGGGCTTTGGGTGGCTCCCACACGGAACATGCTTCCTTACCCACTGGCAGGATACTTCGTCACTAAGCTCTATTAACTTAAAATTTAAGACTACAGGAGGAAAAAAATACTTGGAACAAATTGCAAATATATTCTCTTACCCACTGACCATTTATGAGAAAGATTTGGAAAACAGGCTAATGTGTCTGTGTTTTAGTTGGCAAAAAAAAAAATAAATCTCTACCAAGTTTGTTTGCCTAACCCTTCCTTAATAGGGAGAGGTTAGATCAAGAAATACCAAGTCTGCATAAAGCAGATGTGCCTTTGGGCATCTTGCACAATCCAGGCTCTTTCATTAGCAATGACCTGACAATAAGGAAAACAGTGAGGTTTGAAACAAATTACAACGAAGTGAGAGCAATAAGGGGCTGCCCTAAAATTCATATGGCCCAAGCAAAGCAAAAACCACACGGTAGTTCAATTCAGCCTCGATGCAAGGAAGTGATGCACTTTGTGCTTTTCTAGGAATTATTACGTGTAACGCCCACATTGCATATTCAGCTGTTGCCAGATTTTAGCCTCCTGCAAGGTGCTGTCTTTAATAGGAACAAATTCCTGATACCAAATATAGTTACTGCTTGTTTTTTAGTTTCGCTTTTTTCACATCCTGCCGAGCTCCATATGGGCTGGGGGAGGACTGTGCTGGACGTCTGCTCGGGATTGATGGGAGCATGGCATGTTTTCTCTTCTTTTACATGTTGTTAAGATGTGGCTATGCGTCTTCTCGAAAGTTAGTTATTTTGTGCTCGCCCTGCTTGGAAGAAGCCTCAGACTGCAGCCCATGTATAACCATCTGGCCAGCTTTTGCATGAATCACAGGGATATTTGTGGCCTCTGGCTTTGCGAACCGCACTGTGAGCAAGCCGAGCTGCTCTCCTCAGCGCTGCGGCTGAAACCCTCTTCTTGCACCCAGTAAGTCCCCGTGGGGTCCCCCTGCTCTGCCCCCCGGCCTCGGGCTGCAGGGGGACACCTCGAGCCTGAGGGGACGGGCTGAGGAGACCCCGACCCCACCGCCACCCCGGCCCCGCGCCGCCCCTTCCTCGGCGGCGTCGCGTCAGCAGAAGCGGCGGAGCGTTGGCGGCGGAGCGGGGGCTCGCTCCTCCTCCTCCCGCTTCCCCCCCGCCGTCCCTTCCCCTCCATCACCCCCCCGCCGGCTCTCAGCCATTTTAGCAGCGGCCGAGCTGAGGCGGGCGGCGTGAGGTGAAGGCGAGGCGAGGCGAGCTGAGGTGAGTGTGCGCGGCGCAACACAACTGCGGCGGCCCCGGGGCCGCTCCTCGCCCCGCGGGGCTGAGGCGAGCAGTGCCGGGGGGCTCCGGGAGCCGGCTCCGGGGCCGGTCCTGCACGGCGGGCGTGGGACCGCGGCCCTGGGCGGAGGCAGCCGGGGCTGAGACTTCTCCCGGAGCCCCCCGGCCGGTGCCGGGCTGGGGATGCGGCCCGCTGCCGGTGTGAGGCGGTCCCTGGCCCTGGCGCGGCCTGGCGGCGCCTGCACGGCAGCCGGGTGCCCGGGAGGCGTTGGGTTCGGGTTCTTTTTGTTCGGTCAGGATGCTCAGGAAATGGAGATTGAGGTCACCGAGAAGCGTTTTGTAAATTGTGACTTGTTTCCGTAGAAAGTAAACCGACCGCTCTGCTCCCCCAGAGGCTGTGAAAGGGGGCTGTCAGGTTGGAGGTGGTATCTGTCGTTACTTCATTGTTATTTTCCTTTTGGACCGTTACAGCTTAAAAATACAGATACGATATGCTTTGCCGTTTAATATTAAAAGTAAATCTGCGTGCCTTGCCAATTCTGAGTGCAAAAAGATAGCAAATAATGCTACAAATAGCAATTAGAAACATACCATCTTTCTATTTTCGAGTTCTACATTTTGAGTCATTAGGATTTGTCATCTCTGAGTAACTGCAATGATGGGAACCGTGGATGTTTCTTCCTCCCATGTGGAAATCTTAAATTTTAGACAAGCAAATCCCCAAACCAATCCTTTCTCCCAAATAAGAGACATAACTCAGTGTTCCCTAGTTCCAGGAAAAAAATGTTTTTGTTCTGTTCTTCATGCTTGGATACAAAATTTGTATTTAACACAGTTCCATGGAAATCTTAAATATTTCCATGTAGAAGTTATTTTAGTAAATATTTATGTATTTTTAATTTCCTTCCCACTTCTTTGTATTTGCAAAATCCCCTGCATTGTTGTTTTAAACTATACAGTTATATAAAACTTAAAACAGGCATGACAAATTTCCTTCCCCTGCACTGCCCAAGAAAAGCCTGTGATAAGGTTTACATGATATGTTAATTACTGAGGGATTTGCATCTCATGCAAACTTTACTTACGCCTTATCTTTAACGCTATGTGTAACATATGCTGTGCTAGCAAGTGGCAGTGTCGCCTGTTGTCTGCTGGCTCAATAATCCAATGTTTATCAGCAGCTATAAATTTTCAGCACAATAAACTACCGGTGTTCTGTGGATGACACCTCCTTCTAACAAGGAGATTATGCTCCAGCCCGTTTATAAAGCTAGGAAGCAACTCTTGAACAAGTCACTAAGGCAAGGCGTTAGATACAGATATATTCCAAGAGATGGCAAGATACTCATCTAGTAAAACAAATGCACCCTATTATGCTGTTTTAAATGAAGTTAATTCCCAAGTGAAATATTTAAATGGTAGTCAGAGCCTGAGCCAAATAAACATGCATAATCTATTAAAGTTAATCATTAATAAAAAGGTAGTTAACGTGACAAGTGATTGAGTGCCTGTTCGTAAGAAAAATCTTTTTCATAAGAAATTTCTTATGCTAAAAAGAATTGGAGTTAATTATTAAGGGAAGTCTTCATTGTATAGGCCTGTGGTCACTGTGCCTCAGGACATTCATATTTTCAGGAGAGAGGAGGGAAGCTTCACAGAAGGAAGAAGGCAATTTTCTGAGAAACAAAACTTACAGTTTTGTTCTATTTGTTCATATGTTGGATTGTTATTTAGCTGGTACAGTCTCTTCCAAAGAACACCTGTTTTGTGGAAGGTACTTATCAAAAGCTGGCCACACTACCTTAATTTTCCTGTATTCCACAGCAGCTAGAGAGCGACTACTTTGTGTTCAGCTTTGTTTCAAAGCTGCCGTACCTCCTCATCCCCCTGTAACTGGGATCGCTCTGATACCTTTCCATCTGGGAGGTGCTCAGGGGAGTAGGCAAGCTGTACAGCAGGTCCAAAGGGGAAATTCAAGAGAGAGTATTTCTCCTTGGTAAGTGGAATAGGTGGCTAGGAATTATTAACAATTTGCTATTGTTTGTCCTTGTTTTTCAGTTGAGGGGGAAAAAGAAATTAGGATTGTCCATAATCCACAGGCACTAATGACTGCATGCTTCCTCAAAATCTTGAACTTTGTAGGCAGGCACATAAAAATGAAAACTGAACACAGCACTAATTACTTCTGTGGCCACACGCTCACGGAGTAGCTTGTGTCATGCTGAAAGTAAAACATATGCTTGAAGTGGTGTGACGGGTTTCTTCCTTCTGCTTCTATAATGATACATGGTTCAGGTGAAGCCTGAAAGTGCCAGGGCCCTTCCCCACAGATTGCTGTTTGTGTTCTGAGCGGTTGGCTCGGAGAGTCTTGTCAGAGTCCTGGATCTGCTGGAACTGTGAGAAGTTTTCACAGATTTTATGTGAACCTGAGCTAAAAGCCCCATACAGAGCAAGGCTCACGTTTGCAAAGAGGAAGACTGACTAGTTGCCAGAACTGCTGGGGAGGTGCGGTTTCAGTTTTCTTCATCACAATAGATACTTAGCGTGATCTGCATCGAGCCACTCAGCCGAGATCTCCAAAAATAATTGGAGAGAACTTAAATAAACTACAGTAGGTTTCCTTTCCCTACCCTGCTGCTCCTTAGAGCTATCAGCTTCTACCTCGTACTTCATATGAAGTATACTTGTAATCGAGACATGGCTTTCATCGTGTGCCAGCAGCACATAACATTATTTACCTGACCAAGTACATGATCCAGAGGTTAGGAATGAGAGGTGGGGGCGGCAGCTCCCCGCGCTGCTGTTGGCCTAGATAGGAAGCCCTTGGACTCTTCAGGCTACTGGGCTGCTTCTGACAGCGCTGCCGTAGCTCATAGTAGCTTTGGAGCCAAGACTAATCTCCGTGCCAGGTTGAACCTGATCTTCTGCAAAGGTTAGGTTTGATGAGCAGTGTGTGAGGCAGGCGTGTCGGTACAATTTGCCAGGGAGTTACTTTACCTTTTCAGATGACCCTAGTGATGGCAGAAAGCTTAGAAGGCATGTGGAGCCATTTGTCAATACGGAAATAAATTGCACAGGCATTCTTCAGAAATAGAGGAGCAGAAGTAAAGAAAGGTGATGGTGGGCATGGAGTTAAGGGGGGAGATATTTTCTGCTAGCCAACATGTTGCCAGAATGTTGATTTATTTAATGAATTATTTTTCAAGTTTGTGTATGCGAGTTGCTTATTGGAAGTGAGGGTGGAGCTAATGCTATGGCATCAAAAGGTTAGCATGCATTGTATTAGGTTTGCTCTTAGGTTAATAGCTGTGTAATGTGGACATGGGAAATTGCTTCCCTCTTTGCTCCAGAGTTAAGCCTCAGACCTTCCGTTGAAATCAAGAAGTACTTTTCAGCTCAGTAAAGCGTGTTGTAAGGAATCCTAGATATTGATAAAACAGTTTAAATTTTGCATGTTTTTGCTTTGTAGTACAGTTGATGTCAGATCATTGGATATTGTGCAGCTGGGAGATCACTAGGCTTCCAGGTGAGATAACTTCATCTCCAAGGTGGAGATAAAGTGATCCACCAATTATCACAGATTTAAAAGTCTCCAAGCTGGATCGTTTTAAATTCAAGGCTCTTAAATCTATTATACCTGAATACGACAGCTGTTCAGTGTGGAGGAAACCAGTGACCTAGGATTTCCTTTGCTGTATGTTGATGTGATTTTTGTTCCTTTGAGTACATTACTGTTGCATCAGCTGAGCATCTTTTTTTCTAAAAGCATACTTGTAACTTGCCTGTTAGGCAACAGATTTCTTTCTTTTTTAAATTCTTATTATAAATTCACTGGTCTATCAGAAACAGCTGTTAAGTGTTAAAAATCAGAGTATGTACATTTCCTCTACAGTGTGATGATGCCATACCTTGTCTAATTATTTTTGCTTGTTACTTTTGTTAGTGTGTGGGGAAAATGCTCTTATTTCCATGCACTGATCATCAGGAATGTTAATAGTATAGATGCATTATGGCTATTAAAATATTAATGTACATACCAATGGAAAAAAACCTAACTTTTCCTGAAAACCTTTGAAATTACAAACAAGTTGGCATGACAAGGACAAGCTTAAAATAGCACATTACATTCCAACACTTGCACTCTTAAAACTTACTAATTAAAGACTTATATATTATTGTAGTAACTCTGAAGCGGTGTTCTGGTTTAGTACTACTTATTATAGAAAATAAGACTGCAAGTGAATAAGATGCTTCACAGAGATGCTTGTGTTCAGAAGATTTCTATAAAAATGTACGTTTATGATAAATGTACAATTTATTTTTAAAATAGCTGCTAATGACACATTTAGCGTACCTCATTGTGCTTTGCTTCTGGTATAAGCATGGTCAACATGTTAAAAAATAAAAAATCTTAATGTCCAGTTAATGGTTATGTTTTGCAGAATGACTTATTAGATCTGTGCAGCAGATCTATTTACTTTTAAAGATATTTTATGATACCGTGCAACCCATTTTAAGGTGAAAACAGTATTAGTACAGTGCACTCTGTCCTTGTTCTACTTAGCTTGGTGCCTTACCTAACTGTGTAGCATTCTAAATTTAAGTAACACTTCTTAATAAATGTGACTTTCATTGTAGGAGACACACAACGGTAGATTTGTTCTGTAGGAAGTGGTGGTTATGGTTTCTTTGGAACCACTGCTCACAGTGAGCAAGACGTGCATCTGAATTGCATCTGAAGTGTGTTACTCCGTGTGTGTAATTATTCAGTTTCAACTGCACTTACTGCAGTTAGATGTCTAGTTTATAGAATTACTTGTTTGTGCATTTGCTGTGCAACTTTAGAAAAGTAATTTGAGTAGCAGCAGTTGTCTCTTTAACGAAGGTTCTTACCTGAATGCTGCTCTTCCACAGCAGTCCACAAGTGTGCCATGTGTCACAAGGCTCCTCGTGAGCAGTGCTGCCCAGTTGCACCCCGGTGTACAGTGTCGTGTCTCTGGGCTGTGAGCTGGGGTTATTGGGGACTGCGCATCTGCAGCTGCTGCCGCCTCTATGAAGCCTGTGGTACAGAATAAAGCTCCATTAGCAGCTGCAGTATACCTTTATGCTTGCTAATAACTAGCACTGTAATTATGATAGACGTTTAACCCTTATGCAGTTCTGCTTTTTAAGAAGAATTGAAGACCTTCCAGTCATCTTTGGAAAACTGGTGGGAAGTTGGCCACTTTACCTAGGTAAGCTGGAGACTCAGCAGTTCTCCAAGGAGACTCTGAAGTTCTTGAATTCATTCTCAGAAGATTGCTCAGAAAGTGACAGTGAGTATTGTTTGGGTGGGCGGCTTCATGAGAACAGATTTTCACCAGTGAAGTTCTCCTCATTTCTGCTAGCTGAGTTAAGCTGTCCATACCGAGCTTGGTGTGCGTGGCAGGTTACACCATTTCCCGTGCTGGCTGCACAGATCTGTCTGGCATAGCTTTAGGTATATCTCCTTGTTCTTGAGCATCCTAGTGCAGAATGAATGGCATGCCAGAATCTGAAACAGGCAGTTGAGTTCTTAAAACAACAAGACACTTCAATATAATAAGATTCTTCTGCACTACTTGTAATGCCAGGCATAGATAATCTAGGCATAGCAGCCAGTGTGACAAGGAGCCAGAGAAGCTACAGATCCCTTTAATCACTCCTTTAATACTGTTTTTCTATCAAGCAAATTATTTACTTTCTTAGCAGAAGGAATAGAACGTTCTGGGGAACAAGTGGTCTCTCAGCGATGTCCCCTGTGGCACTTCTTAATTTGCAGGCTTTAATTGGGCTTGTGTTGAGAACACTGCGAACAAGAGCTGACTGAAGAGAGAAACTTGACTTCAGGGTTTCTTGTTGAAGCCTTCCTCCATTAACCTTGAGGCTTTTTAATTTTGAAATGGAAAGCTATTAGTAGAGCAGTGGGGAGTGGAGGAAAGGTGTATTATCAGATGCTCTCTCAAAGAGACGGCCCTAGGTATGGCTTTTTCCTCTCACATTGATGCTAACAATCAACTTCTGAGGGAGCCTGGACGTCTTCCAGATTCTTGCAAGATGTTTCTTGATCGCCTTTCCTTATGAACCTTGTTAACACCCTGAGAAAACTTGCTTAAGTTTCTGTTGGCACTCAGGGAGACCTCCTTACCAAACGTTTGGGGTGGTCAGAGGGGTGTCTATGTGAGCCCATGGTGACACGTGGGCACTCTCACTGATCGCTTAAGCTCTTCTGCATTCCTAGGAGAGTCAGCAAGCTGCAGGCAAACAGCTGTCTGGGGAGCTGGGTTAGGGTCTCCTGTTTGATTCTTGTGGGAGAAACTGACAGTCACCTTGATGCAGAAGTTGCCTAGTCTCAGACTGGACTAAAACTCCACGATGTAGCAAGGGCAGTTTCCAGCTGGGCCGAAAAGCATTCAGGCTAATAAAATGTTTGAACCTGATTTGTGAGATTGTTTCTGGGAGCTCTGCTGCAGTCTGCCAGGTCAGATGTCAGTTGCCTGCAGGAGTTCTTCAAGTAAGACACTTGGTGATGCTGAGCACTCCAAAAACCCTCATTTCCATATGGAAATTTTTCAAAGCTTAAACAATGCAACACAAAACAAATGCCAAGCATGCATGAGCTGCTGCTTAGCTCTTAATATACTTTCCCCTGTTCCCAAATAGTTGCATGCATAGCCATATCTCTGCCCATCAAACCCTTTGCAGCGGGGTGGTATCCCCTGTATACCTTCTACATTGTCAGAGTCACCCATAAAATAATTGAGTAACTGTCCTGCTTGGTAACTGACCCTTAACCCTTCCTAAGAGCATTGTTTGCACAGATTCAGCTCATGAAAGTAGACAAATATTAGCACAAAGATCTGAATAAATAATATTATTAAGTATGTAATATTGCAAAGAGAAATTTTTGTTCAGTGTTGGTAGTTGTTAGAAGCATTTTTTTTTCTATTCCCCAGTTCAGTCTTTTGGAAAAGAATGTAGGAGGCACTGCAGAAAACAAATGGTTTCTGCAGAGCACATGTGTGCCCCAAGGCACTTCTGTGGCAGTCAGAAAATCTTTATGCATCACGTAAGAACAGCACTAACACCTGTGTTTGGCTTTCTTTAAGAGTCTGCTAGTGCAAGCAAGTTTTTCTTACCATCCCATATTAGTAGAAACGTTTTTACAGATAGAAACAGTGGCACATTGATATGTCCAACAGCTTCTCCAGCTTCTTGCTGTGGAGCCCAGAGGCCTCCTGGCTGTGGATGGCCGCATGGCCGGGCTCTGGTGCTGAGCCTGCAGGGGGGAGCCCTTCATCCAGTCGTGTGCCTGCTGTCAGAGTGCTATCAGGCCACAGCATCAAGAGGACACGCCTGTTGATTCCTGCCCCAAATTTTTTTCTATTAGCTACTCTGCTGGAGCAAACAAACTGTGCTTGGTTCAGCATAATGTGTACTGATGAGCTTGAAACTAAAACCAACGTCTCACTGGTCTTCTGAAGTGAAAGCTAAAGGTGTGCAAGTTTCTGACAACTGAGCAACTTGTAGCTCGTTTTACATCCAGCTTACCTGGGTCAATAGCAAGCCTCCTATAAGGCAGTATTTGCTAAAATACAGAATCTCCCAAAATAAAAGATCATTTGTTTCTGTAATGATTGCTTATCTGGCCACAAGTCTGATTCGATGTTTTAAGTAGGTTACTATTCTATAAATCACATTATGTGCATTTCTGTACACTAGGAGCCACCCATACTAATTGAACCAGGAAATCTACTGAGAAAGGAGTACAGAGACGCACTGGATTGCAGATAAGGAGCATTCATCCGCTAAGGCCTTGCACTGACAGTTTCTCGTGCTCAGTGAATACACAGAGGCCTCACTGTCTGGTTAGGCCACAGAAGCACTTACGCAGGTACTACAAAACAGTGTCTAACTTTGCACAAGGTTGCGGTTAACAGTTCTGTACCTGTGTATGGCAGGTGGTACAGAAATCCGCAGGGGTCTTTCCAAGCGTAACCAAGTGCATGCACTTGATGCAGTCCATCAGCATGCTGTTGAGCTCGTAGGGCTGAGCGAAGCCAGAGGTAAGGGTACAAGGAGGCGGTGCTGTGATAATTGCTGGTAAGAGGATGCAAGTGTCTTGCTGCAAAAAACAGTGAATTGATGTGGGCACTCGCATTTACTGAAACGTTTCACATCGCCCAAGCAATGTCAGGCACTTTGTCTCCTTTCCAGTAGTTACACGTGCAATATTTTGTTGAAAAGATCATCCTCACCTGAAGTACATGGCAGATAGAACACACAGTGAGTCATTTTCAACATGTTTCCTCTTGGAAGCGAGAGGAGCTGAGCAGCCCATAAAATGTCACTACTTTCAAATATGCTAGGTAGGTTTGAGGAGCTGGAAACTGTTCGTATCACTGCACACTGAAAGTTGGTTCAAGTGTTGGTTAACAGCAAATCCCCCCCAAATTTATGAATGAGGGCATTCTTTTCATAGCTTAAGCTTTCAACTCAGTAGTCACCTGCTCTCTGTTTCCTGCACCATATGACTGCTTTGGATTAGGAAAATTACTAACTTCTGACCTTCAATAAATAACAAATTATGCATATTTTGGAGTATACAAAATTAGTCTGTAATTAATTTCTAGTAAGACATATCCGTGGTTGTTGGTGGTTTTGTTTTGTTCTTTTTTTTTTTTTTTGGGGGGGGTGTTTTTTTGGGGGGAGGGTGAGGGTTGCTTTTAATATAAAGTAGGTTAGTTATCACCCTACAGCATCTGGTTGCTTTTTTCTAACACTGTACTACCATGAGCATGGTAAGCTTGCAAGAGCTGCAGCCAGCACTCCCTCTGGATCTTGGTGCAAGGTGATGGAACAGAATGGGACAGTAAAAAGTGGGTAGAGGCTGCTTTAGCTCCATTTTATGCTTGTTTAAGGTGCTTACAAAGCTATGGTGTAAAGGTGCAAGTAATCCTGTGTCAGCTGAGCTAAACTGACATTGCCACTTCCTCCCTTGCACTTACGCTTGTCTGACTGGATAGGGAGCTGCTTCGGGTACCTGGCTTGACTTGAAAGCTTCATGTAAGTGCCTTGCTGCAGAATGTGCAGCCCAAGGGAACAGTCTGTGTGATCACAGCAGTCCAGAGTTGGACTGAGTTGGCTGCCATGAACCCAAACCTAAAGACTCTGATAGGGAACCAGCAGGATTTTTGCACTGTTGTCACTTCTCCGTTTGAGTTTCCATTATGCTGAGGTCATGTTCTTGTGAATCCAAGAAAATAATTTGCCCTAGTTGCATATAACTCGAAATGTGTTTTGTTTTAAGTACTATTTATGGCATTAAAATCTTCAATCCTCTTTATATTCTTAATGTGACAGTTTTTTCACAGTAAAAACATACATCTTCAAAGAAGAAGAATCACAATACTATATAGGTTAAGTGTAGTTTTACAACATTAGTTTCCATAGCTTTCAATGTTACATTAAGAAGAGTTGAGACAAAAATCTGCTGCTACTGGTAATGTCAAATAACAGCAAAGCAATGTAACGGGGGGGGAAGCAAGAGATCCTGGTTTGCGGTGCCTGTGGTCCTCTGCACCAGATGCAGAAGTAGGAAGTGAGGATGGAGTAGTTTGTCTGGCCCAGTAGCCCATTAATTTCTCATTTTGCACGTTACTTTACATGAAGGCAGCTGCACGTACAACTGATTCATACTGTGTATTTACACAGTATAGTTCAATACTGAATTTAAGATGCTTGTTTTTGTGCCTTTGTTAGCTTGATATGTGTTTAATTTTCATTATGAAAATATTCTCCCTTTATTTCGTAAGCATGCAAATGGTTTTGCATTTTTACAAGCTCTACCATGTTTAAATAATGTGGTCAAAACTACTTTCATTATGAAGGGTATCTCTATGGGGAAGAGAGGAAGGAAGAAGGGGAAACTAAGCTTGCTATTCATAATAAAACTCAGGGTCAAACTGGTGAAACTGGGATAGGAGCAAGGTTATGCCTTAGAAAACCATGAAGAGCATCCTGCTTGGATGAGTATACTACTTCTGGACATTGTGGGATTGTCAGTACTCAGTCTGTTTGTGGTTATACATTCCCCTTGCTGTTCTGGTTCATGTAAGAGAAGCTGCGTAGGCATTTCAGTATTTCACTGAAGCTTGGTCTCTTGAGTATGTTTTTCTTACAAGCCTTTAAAGAACAATACCTTACCGTCATGTAAAACTGGACTGAAAAAGAGAGCATGCTAGACAGTCTGGGAATTTTAGTCTAATGTAAATTAAGATAAAAACTTGTTCTAGCAGTGGGCTGGTCATGTTGATTGCTCATAGATGGTTTGATGAACAATAGTCACATACGCAGAAAGGTAAGTGATGCATGGAAACAAGTGTAAGGTTCCTTTCAGGTAAGGTTTCTTTCAGGTCACACCACCCAATAAAAAACGACCAGGTGGTAAGCAGTCTCACCATCTCTCCCCCCATCTGTCACTGTAAAAATGTAGCAGTTATTCAGGTATAACCTACATCCACTTAAACTACTGTTGTATGGAGATTAATCCTCATTTAACGTGGATCATAATTTCTGGAATATATGCATGATAATAAGATACTGATAATAGCTTGTGTGTATGCTAACACTACTCTATACCCAAAGTGTGAGATTTTAGGACCACCTCAACGGTTTTAACGCTTGCTTTCCTACCTCTCTGAATTAGGGTCTCTGTGCAGACATTGGATGCAGATGTAAAGGGGGGGAAGTGTTTCTGGTGGCTCTTTCTCTAAGGTAATTCTTCTGTGGGACTGTTCCTCAGACAGATAAAACAGTTTAATACATTCGTTACACATTATCTATTAGTTTATAAGTTTACCTTCCAGCTAAAAAGCTGAACATGAAAAATATTTCTGTAACTTGGATAGCATTCTGTAGATTTAACTTTAATAAGTTCATGAAAAGTAAACTTTGAATACCAGGCTACCAAAGCTTTAAAGTTGATGCTATTAAAAGCAGTGCAACATCATAATGCTGGTTTCAACCAAGAGTAAATTTTGGAAACTTTTTGTCAGGAAGAGTGATTGGCAGCATGTTACATGTTTGAAATATCTGAAGGCACTCGGAATTTAGGTGAAAATACAGCACTCCAGACTGTTAACGTAAGGAGTTTCTAGTGGTATCCCCTGATTTAACATGCAGGATCAGTCTGTTGATGTTTTTAACAGCAAGTAGTATTTTGCAATTGTGTAAATGATAGTGCCAACAACAGCTGACAAAGTTTGCATCACCAATCCAGAAAAATGTTGGATCAAATGGTCTGTTTAGATATGTTTATAACCTAAGAGATGCCTAGAATTTTCACTATTTACTATTTTTCTTTTTTAGATTTTTGTGAATTTATCAGCCTTCTCACCTAGAAACATTTGAGTTGCAGTTGCAATAAAGGTAAAGACTGACTTGTTTTTTGGGTACTAGTGAGCAATCAGATTGATGATAACTGGGGAATGGGCACTTAAATAATCCTTACCAAAATCCTGCGACAGTGAACTTTGTCCTAGCATCACTACTATGATCAGTCCAAGTAGTGATAGACTTGGAGTGAGGCCTCTGTTTCTAAGTTGATGGAAAGATTTTCTAACAAAATGAGCTTTTTGAGTATCACTGCATTTGCTAACAAATAAAATTCTGTTTTTTGTTGCTAACCATAATTTGCTATTGTGATTATTCTGTCCCTTTTACAGAGCAAAAACATTCCTAAAAGTAAGCTGAAGAAATGGTCAACAATGTCAGTTTATTCCTCTCCCTTCCTTCAAAAATCAAGTCTAAGACTGGTTTACTGTCTGGTTGATTTAGTGCTGTACAAATAGTTTATTGCTTTTGCAATTGCTACTGTGACTCGTGCTTTATTCTTATTAAAATGATCCAGTTCCCTAAATGTTAAGCCATGCCATCAAGTTTAGAGATTCAGCTGTGTGGTCTGTGCAAGCAGTCACTCAGATTTTTGTTGTCTGAGCTAGCAGGGTTTGAACAAGCCCTTTCAGGAAGTTCTGCAGATGCCTCGTGCTCCCAGGTGGTGCCGCGGGGTAGGACCTGTCAGCAGAGGCAGAACCGGGTGGTAACAGGGCTACACGCCGTGCTGGCAGAGCTGCCTTGCTCTGCTGTCTCTGCTTTGAGCTCTTACTTTGAGCCCATGAGAATGACCCAATCCTGTAAACACATCCTCTGCTGTTTTGCAGAAGTTCCTTGAATATTTTGGACTAAGAATATCAAAAGCTACCTGCCTCTGAAATTGTACATGTTACACAAGCATGTTGGTGTCTGTGAATAAAAAGTGCCAACGCACTTTTATAAATGTGACCGGTATTTGTGTGGCACAGGTTTTTTTTTAGCCAAAAAACAAAACAAAAACCCCACGTTGTTTCAGAGGTCTTTTTTTCCTCTTTTTTTCTTCTTTTTTTAACCTTTCTTTCTCTAAGAATTGTGCTAGTCTCTGTATTAATCTCCTGTCTTGGTGTGAACAGTTGTTTGGAGTCCTTCTGCATTTTTTGCCCCATGATGGTGGCATTACAGTGCTCAGAAGATTGAGCAAAATAATACTCACAGCTGTTAAATCTAAAAACTTTAATCTCCACATTACTGTGTAAGAGAAAATGTCCTGAAATGTTTGTTCATCTTTCTTCCTCTTTGAAGTGTAGCTAAACTCAAAGAACTGTTACAATACAGTAAGTCAGTAAGACTGTCTTCTCTGGTAGAAAATGCCATGACCAGTGTTATTTCCCTTGCTGCTGGGTAAAACCCCAACTTCCCTGACTAAACTGGTACATACTGCATGAATTAATACGCTGCATTTATTATCTGTGTACAGCTCATCTTTGGAGTATACCCTGAGATTGTCCAAATAAAAATTAATGCCTGAATTGCCAAATAATGTTATTAAAATAGCTGTACCCTAAACATCTCCATGTATCACTAAGCACAACATGGAAGTAGCAAAAAGCAAGTTCACTAACAAAACATTTAAAGTGAGTAAAAAGTTGCAGTTTAAAGCCCTGCCTTAGGTGAACCTTTACCTGTGAATTCCAGCTGTGTACCTAGAGATGATAGATATCTAGATAAGGATCTAGGTATGTTTGACTGGAAGGTGATAGGACAGGTTCACTGTGTACCAAGCAATGGATTATGCTCCAACTTAGCTAAAATTAAGACCAGAGGGAAATTCACTTCCTTAAACAGACAAAACACATCATCGCTGTTTCCCTGGAAATTACTGTGATTATGCAGAAGATTAAAACATGCTTGCTTCCAATGCTTTTAACTTTCATTGACTCTCAAACCACTTTCCTCCGCAGCTTAACTAGTTACATGGTGAAAATAAAAAAGCAGAGATGGCTCATGCTTGAAATCTTGGGGGCATCCATTTCAAATGTCCGTGGGTGGGGACTCTTTTCTTAAACTTGTGTTTTTAAGTGCACACTCAGGCATCTGTATATCAGAAAATCTGCGTGGAAAACATTTCTCAAAATTGCGAATTAAAAAATGCCTCATTCTTTTTGCTTAGTCACAGCAAAAGGAGGAATTTTTGTTAGGATTGTGAACTCCAAAGAGAAAAGTGAAAGTGTATTGCCTAACTCTGGTGCTCCTCTTGTTGACAGTCCCCACAGAATTTTCAAAACCCCATACAGACTTCAGAAAATTCCTTCCCCAACCCGCAGCACACTTTTTTTGTAGGCAGAAGCCTGCTGATGTAGTATACGAGCAAGAACATTTACTTCCCTTCTTTTCATCCCCCTTTTTTTCTTTCTTTTTTTTGGTTATGTATGTAATTCATTTTACTACCTGAATTATGACCCATGTCAGGGAAGAAAGCAAGCTAATGCCACAGATAAAAGACAATGCAGTCTTTGATAAGAAGGTTAAATATAAAGTTGGTGGCAGTATTTCTTGTTGAAATGAAAACTGAAGAGACCCTATGTTTTTCTGAACTAATACAGAACAGTACGTGGAACTTCAGTCTGGCTTAATTTGCCCAACAGTCGCTCCTGGTAAGATATTTAAGAAGAAGAATATAATCTGTCAGGGTAACTACAGTAAAAGGGAGAAGCTGTTGGAGCACATTACTGTGTTCAGATTTCAGAGGAGTGCAGGAAGCTAATTGCACTGGAATCCTTCAATGGAGCATTAAGACGGGATTATGATGGTATCTGCCATTACGCTGCATGCTTGGCTGGCAGACTGGGCTTCTGTTCATGCACTTTAGCATTTTAATGTTTGAGTTGCTCCATTCACAAAAAGGTTATTACAGAGCAATGCTGATACATTTCAGGAAATTTATTAATATAGGAAGTAGTTTTTAACATCCGGCTCTCCTCTGTTCATGTTACTAAGCTAAACAGACGTATCAGCTGAATCCTATTTTAAAAAGAATGATTCTGTGTTTGCTGTCTCTTAATTTTTGGTCTTACGTAGTAATGGAGTCATGCTACTACTTTATTTTGTGTTGGTAAATGCTGTTTTACTTTTTAAGTATTTCTAATGCATCATCACAAAAGTATGTACAGTTTCTTCTGGGTCATGCTGTGCAGATGTTTGGTAAGATACCAAACATGAGGTCAGCAAGTAAGTGTTTGCATTTAACCTGTGTAGCTATGACAGTATCAATGATTATTTTTTTTGGCTTGTTGAGTAAAATGTCATTAACATTTGTTGTCCAGGCCTAATACCATGACTTGGTCGGTCTTAACTTGAATGCAAACACTTGTGCATTCATTGAAACAGTTGTACCCAACAAGGATAAACATAAATGCATCATCTCTGGATAAATATTAAAACATTTTTTATCCAGGAAGATTATTTGCTGTATTCCTTCATTTTTACTTGCAAAACACAAAGCACCTGTTGTCCTAATTGCCTTATGTGGAAGGATGTTGTTGAAATAATTACTATAAGCACAGGATAATGTCTTGAGGGGACATGAGCACCCTATGTCCATGGATATCTTCCTAATACTGATGATAAATCAAAAATGGATAAAAATGAATGTTTAATAGACCCAGGAAAGCAGCTGGCAACTAGAAGCAAAACAGTAGTTAGAAATTGCAAATGTAACATGTATCTGCAGTAACCCCCCCCACCAACACATTCATTCCATCTGACTTTGAAGATTGTAAAGCACCATACGTTACTTATTTACTTCTAATGTTTCCTGAAAATGCAGGGAAAACTGAGTTCTTAACTTTTCCATATTAAAAAAAAATGGCTTTGATTAAATTCTCACTTTGTTGGGAGTGTTCTGATTCGGAAAGCAAAGCAAAAACTATTCATTGACTGCTGAGTGAGGTGAACTCACGGCAGAGTTTAAGAAGTTACCAGGAAGAAGTAAGTCGTGTGAGCGTTGCTAGTCCCTTCCAATGCAAAGCAAACCAGCTTGACGTGAAATAGCACGGAACATCATGCCAGTATTTAGATGCCCGTGTTCCATACAGGAAAAAAAACAGTGGGAATGTTATCAAGTTCAGTATGGAGTCTCACTTGTGCTTTTGCATTGTTTTACTTCTCCCTTTTCTAGCTGAAGTGTCTCTCTTTGGCCTGCAGCCAGTATCTTCAATCACATTTTCAAGTCAGAATCACCCTTAAAAAGGTTCTAAACATACACTGGTTATCAAAATTAGGTTTAACCGCTTCCTTGTAGTTACATATTCTGCTAGAGACTGCACAAACAGCCCGTGATACGGACCCATTTTTTTGTAATGCATAACTCCAGTTTGAATATAAATTGTTTTAGGAGATTCGTGGAGACCTGGGGTATAGAATTTCTCAAGGATGGTGCATTTTTTGCCTTAAGACTCAGGCAAGAAAACTTATGGAAGATGCAGAAAATAGGGCTTCTGTATTTGTAGGTCTCGAACTTATTTGATCTTCTAGACCACATAATCCAACAATTTTAGGAGTCCTCTACTTCTGTATTTTTGCAAAGCAGCTTGCTATTGAGACAGAAGCAGAAAATGAAAAGATGATGATAACTTAAATCTCACTAGTTGGATCATCAGCGCCATTGAAGTCGCAAGTTCTCCATTGCAAAATGTTTTTTTAAACACAGACTCGTAACTAGGCAGTCTATACGTTAATAATCTTCTTCCCTGGTGTAATAACAATTCTTAATCAACTGTGTAGGTAGTTTTTGGTGAACTTGCATGGCTACAGTCCTCTGAAATTTGTCCTTGGTCATACTGCTTGCCTTTTCATGTGCTTACTATTAAAAGTTGGGTGAAACACTACAAACGCCTAGCTTTGCTGCTGAATCACAGAAGAGTAACGCTTGCCATAATGCCTGATGAGTCTCAGTTGTATGGTGAGATGTTTAAATCAGGCTGAAATACGTCTTTATTTCTGTATGTTTTCCTTCTTAATTTTTGTACCCTGTAGACAGTGTATTTTGTAGCTGTTGGAGGAGTCTTGAGGCAAAATCAGTATTTTTCAGTTGAGTGTTTTCTGGTTTTCCATCCTCTTCTGAAATACTGTGTATTCAAGCCAGCAAAAACGACTGTGTTCATTTCCTTTAACAAAAATGCCAGTGAGACAAAAGGTTGCCTTTCACTTCCTTTACCACAAAACCAGCGTTTTAACAGCTGAGCTTGCTGTTAGTTAAATTGAGTGCTAGCATACACAGACTGTAGTATAAATTGGATTGGCTTGTGACCTTGTCCGCCCAAGGTTTGTGATCAGGTTACAGCACAGGCTGAGCGCAGGCTGGTAAGGGAGGAAGTGTTGGAGTGAATGAGCCGAAGGTACTCACCGTGTGCGTTCTGCACAGTTTAATGAGGAAAAGTAACAAGAGGTGGGCCTGGAGGAAATACTTTCCTGGGTCAGTGGGTTCTCAGTGGACAGTTCTCACCTGTGGATTCCTGCCTTGGCCTTCTATGTTTTTTGCCTTTGGGGCACACAATCAGGCCTTATCTTTTCCCTAAATATTTGCTTGCCCTTATGCTACCATTAGAAGAGACAGTTTCACATCAGCCTGCTAGATAATTAGGAAATACAGGGTAAGAATGGCTGGTCTGCTTTCTGTTACAGTTGTGCTGGACGTTGCAGCAACAGATTTATGATATTTGACACTTACAAACTGATTTATTTTCACTTTTCTAATTGACATTAACTGCATATATGTCCTGAGGCAGTAAAACAGCAATGATTCATTTTTTTCTTGAAAACAAAAATGTGATTTTCATTTAGCAGCTAAGTAAAATCATTGCATTAACATTTTATCACTCAGCAGTAAGAGAAGTAAGACTTCCTAATACTACTTGTGGTTTAGCTATTTCATATAGAATCTATATTTAAGAAGGTTCTCCAGACCTCTGTCAGATCTGCTATATCTGACTTCCCCCTCTCCCTCTTTGTTCAGACATAGGTACTACTATTTACACTATAGACATAACAAGAGCTCTTGAAAACTCTCAAGATTTGGAGCCACTACTGCATTTACAGAGCACAGAAGTATTTCTGAAACTTGCAGGCATTACTGTGGAGCTTTTCATTGCCCCTTGACGTACAAAATTGTGTAAGAGGAAGATGTTTAGAAATCTGCCTGTGAGAAAGGAACAAAAATTGAACCTTGTGTACTTTTTTTTCTGAGTAACTCTTTTTTTATGAGTAACTTGCATTGATATTGGCAGAGTTTGTTTTTATAAAAAAAATGATATGATCTAAACACTCAATCATCTCCTTTAGTTTTTATTCTTTCAGTCTTTCTAACCCCAAAAGAGTTGTAATTAGTCACAACATTCTTCTCTTATGTAGAAATATTTTTATTCTTCTGTGTGACAGGTATAAACTTGGAAAATCAAAATTTGTAAAGAGCCTGGTAGTATGTGCTTTTTTTTTTATTGTGTTTAAGCTTGCTGCTTCTTTTTGACAACGCAGTATTTCTCGGGCTTTCTGTACTTTCCTTTTTAAATACTAAGCTCTGAGTTCCAGTACAGGAACAAATTCAAGACTAGTAGATATTGATTAAAATCCTTTCCAAAACCAGACTTTAATTAATACCCAATGTATTTATTTTTCCACTTATAAATTATGAATGTGTATTGTGCTTTCCAAAACGCTTCAATCTGCCTAAATGCTAGAGAAATGTGAACAGTTGTTACTTATTCATACTGGATTGTTTTGGAAGATTTCAGTACTTCCTGAAAGGAGTCAACCTTAAATAATTATGTTAAAGCCAGAATTGTGTCTCCATTTGAAGTTGCAAAGAGCTCAGTCATAGGAGAACCAGGATTTCCTCCAGTGTTGCTTTTAAATTAAACAAGCTTCTTACGTTGCAGATTTCTTTTTTTTTTAATCTAAAATGCTCTCCTTTTCCTGTCTAATGTTATCACTCTTACTAGAAGACTTTTTCTTAACATAATGAAAATACATTTAAGAAGTTGCAATGAATGTTTCAAATGGATCAGAAGTTTGTTTCCATCTAATAATGAGATGATATAGTAATCTGGGTCCCTGTCAAGCTTCTTAATGCGAGAGGAAGAACAGTAAACACTGTCATTCGTATACTTTCAATACTAAGCCTTTACAGCGTTTCAGGTTTGGCTAATTAAAGCCTTTCCTCATGAAGATAATAATTGCTGCCTTATTAAAATTAAACTGCATAGGATAAGATTTCTAGCCACAGACACTTTAGGTTTTGAGTTACACTTAGAAATGGTAGTTGTATGTGCAAAAGCTGGATATGTTGTTTCTGTGCTGTTTGAATACTTGAATGGAGAGAAGACAAAGGCATTTCCTCTATGAATAGTCACCTCCAGGGGTATAAACCCCTCTCCTTGTTCCCTACACACACTTGTACTCTTACTTAGTCCTATAAGCTCGTATGACTACTTAAAAGCTATTTTTTGTTTATATGTGTGTATATATATAAATAGCATAGTTGTTACTTGTTACTTTTATTTTCAGTTAAATTAATGAAAAGTTATGAAAAGAACCTGTCCTCTGATTACAAACTTTGTTCCACGGCCCTGACTCCCAGACAAGAGTAAAGGGTTGCATGTTATCTGTCGGAAGCTTTTAATTGAAAATATCGAAGTCACGTTACACCCAAAGAACGTCTCTTCCATCTGTGGCATAAAATACAGTACTGGTGCTTGTATGAGCATTCACATCGGTTACTTGTTCTCTGTAGCAAACGTGAACTATAGAATTTTTGTAACCCCCCAGCATGTACTACTACGAAGGGAAAGATTACCTCATGAATGAGGTTGCTGAAATGTACGCTGTAACATACCACTGCAAATGACAAATGAACTTCAGTCTGCAGAATTGCCGTTTCAAAATTGATAGAAGAAGCCTACTCACTTGAGGAAAATGTTTTGGAAATGCTGAAAACACAGCTATCTAGAAGAGAAACTACGTCTGGTTTTGATTTGTTTTGTTATCTTAGGCTTTCTTAGTCATGCCTGACGCACGCTTATTGCTGGGAACATGCGTCTCCTACATCAGGAACTGGAAGCTCTGCTGTTTCCAAAATAGATAGATAAGCTTCCAAATATTCTACTTAAATTGCACAATTAAAGGAAATAATAAATTTTGTAAGTCAGTATAGAATATTACATATTCTAAATATTCTCATATTACATAATAGCTGCGTATGGGTACAGTGACATTTTTTAATGTGACTACACTTTCATTTGGGAGCAAAGTTTACTGAGAACTATTACTTCGGTGGCAGCATGCATTTGGCTTGCCTCACAGCTGTCCTTGATTGTGCATTGATATGAACAGTACATCTCTCATTGTCCCTTTCTCTCAAGGACTAATTAAACTTAAAGACAGTGGAGGCATAAAGTATAATTTGAATAGCTAAGTTTGGCTTCTAACCAAATGGAATTGTTGTCTAGGTACATCTGCAAGTTCATTATGTCAGCCTGTTATGCATTATATTTAGAGTATGATAAATATTTATTGCGCATGAGTGTAGGACAGTGTAACGTCATAGGCTAGTCGTCTTCAGGAGCGTTAGGGGAGAGATTCTAAGAACAGCAGTGGAAATAATGCTTTCCTGCATAACATCCTTTCTGCAGGGCAAAAAATACCCAATCTCTAATACCTTTTTTTTTCTGTTTTAATAGAGATCTAATTGACACTGAATAAAACCCAGCCATCACTGTCAGATAGCTTGTAAGTATACATATGTGTGAAAATGTGTGTATGTGCGTGTATGTGTCTTTTTCTGTAAGTATGTTCAAAGGAAAAGGTCAAGTGTTTCTTCTTGGGTCTTAGCAAGTTTTTCCAGCGATTTCTGTTAAGAATTCCAGCTTATTTATGTCAAAATAGAAGCACTTTAAATTGCCACAAATGTGTACAGATTAGCTAAGCTCCCTGTTTATAAACACTTTTTAAAGTATTTCAAATTAATCTGAAATTTCAAGATGAATGAAATGCAACCTTTAACGTTTGCTTATGTGAACTTTAACATAACTGGCTGCAAGTGTACAAAGTGTGTTTGTACGTGCACTTCACTCAAATGCTAAAAGCAATTTCAACAGGGTACCAGTTTTAGGACAAAACAAACCTCGCCCATTAAGACCCTTTAATCATAATTTTATTATTTCAGGCAGTATTTAGAACATTCTGATGGGGTTTCTGTGTTAGTTTTAGCACTATGGCTGGCTTTTGTTTTAAATACAAGCACAACTGCTTCCTTTGGATCACTGAATTAACTGGAATGAAAATACCACACAAGATTTGTAATATAAACCGGTGACCTTCATTTTAGAGAACTGGAGCTTGGGAAAGTAAAATGATATGCCTTCTGCTGAGGTTTGACTGTTTGATGACTAGTTGATGATGAAGAGGTTAACTAAGGCAGACTAAGCATGTAAGCTTTGAAAAGAATGTAGAATTTTCTTTCTTTTTTTTTTTTTAAGAAAGTATGCAGAACACCCTTTTTTTCTGAACAAGTCTGAGCTTAGTTTCATACTTTACACTATCATTCAGTAGCAACTTGAGATTACAAGTTTTATTAAAAATATAACAACAAGGTGATGATGTTCCTTTTAAGTATCTGAAGATCTCTTAATCTTGTATTACGTTAAATGGTGATGATATTGGCTACAGCACAACTGCAGACAATGGAATTCTTATTAAGAACTCCAACAACCTATTAATACATTTCTGTTGTGCTGTTAATAGCAGCTGTCTTGTTTAACCTGAAATGTTAATTGTAGCCTCCCTCACCTGAGGTGGCAAGTACATTAATAAAGGTACATTTTGAGGTGTGCCTACGTTCTTTTAATTCCTGATGGAGCCCTGAAAATTTCCCTGTTCTCATCCATTCCGTTTACCAGATTTTGTCTGTGAAAGACTGGGCTTTGCTATAAGCTAGTCAGTATTTACTTCCCTGTGTCTGAGCTCCTTCTCTTTTGCTAGTGCACCTTTGCCTGTTATTTTTCCTGTCGTGTGCATTGTTCGTGTGTTTGCATGCTGTGTTTGCATGCCATCCAGATGAAGATAAGCACCTATGTCTTTTATGTGCCAGTAGAGACTAGTTACAGGCAAGCGGACTAGCCGCAACTGTGGTTCGTTATGATGGTTTTGTTTTTCTCCCATTTCAGTCTTTATTCAGGCCCAGTTCTCCTTAATGAAGACAGATTTCTGACATGCAGACAAAATCTTGCTAAATTGTGCTTTATTTTAAATTGGATTGCTTTTTCCATACCTGGAGTTCAGAAATGCACATATTGAAACAGTTGCTGGATTTTTTGGTTTCTTCTTTTAGGAGGGGGAAGAGATGCCAGGGGAGGGGAGAATCTATGTAATTGATCCCTTTCCAAGAATCTGACAATCATAGTCAAAAATTAGTAAATCAAAAATACAGTTGTTGTGGCAAAGTTAATAAAGCAATTTTGGAATATCCTGTAGCTTACATGTAGGTTTTTGAAGACTCTGTATCCAGATATATTTTAGTCTAAATATATGTTGATACAACATTCTGAAAGGCAGTAAGCAAACCTACTGTGTCACTCCATTGTAATACAAATATTTAGGGGGAAAACAACTGTTGACCTTTCCCATAATTATGCAATTGTAGCATTACACAAGTAGCTTTAACACAATATTATGATGTGAGAGGACAGACTTTATCTCTACAGCCCTGAATTATTCCAACAGAGATACTGGGGAAAAGTCTTTGAAAAGTAAATATTTGTGGATGCAACAAACAAGTATGGAAAAGATTCATCCTCTTTAATCTTCAGAGCAGTACACTGCTGTATCATGCAGTCTGTTAAATCAGTTAATTCAGTCTCCTTGGTCTTGATGCATTTGAGGTGAAATCTTAAAGGATTAAAACTATGGACTGACTATAATATTACTAATTTAATTCTTTTTTTTTTTTCTCCTGCTCTCTGCTTGGCTCTGGTCTTCACCCACAGGTGTCCACTGTTGGCTCTCAAAGGTTACTAAAATTTTAGCAGCTGCCTTGAAACAGAGCTACCTAAGCTTCACTTTACTGTTGCTTCTTCCTACGCCATACTGCACTGCTGCTTTTGCTCTTGCCTGCTTCAGAACACAATAAGAGATTTTCTTTTTTAAATACCTGCAATGAAACTTAGGCTAGAAGTATGCACCATTCTTTTGCTGCCTGTGTACTTGTTAATATCTGTGTACAGTATGCTTGTATTTATTCCATGGTATTTTCTTACCAACGCAAAGAAGAAAAAGGCTATGGCAAAGCGTTTAAAAGCTAAACCCATCTCGGACAAACCTGGAAGCCCCTACCGTTCTGTCACTCACCTTGACTCACTAGCAAACATAAACATTCCTGGAGCAGACACGTTGGACAAGCTGTTTGACCATGCTTTAGCAAAGTTTGGGAAAAAGGACTGTCTTGGGACCAGAGAAATACTGAGTGAAGAAAATGAAATGCAACCAAATGGAAAAGTGTTCAAAAAGGTAAAGCTTACAATTTTGTACTTAATTCTGATTCGGTTTTGAGCTGCTTTGCATCTTGCTTCACCAGCAGAGGCCTCATTAGTGGTCTTCCTTAGTCTTCTCTTTATGATATAAAATATCCAGTAGTTAAAGAATAACACGCTACTTGATGCACTATTTGTTCTGCTTCAAGCAAAATGAAAGCACTTGCGGTGTTAGGCACCAACTTAGGTAGGCAGGTAGTGCTGTACCAACAGCTTCTTGTAATCACAGGTGTGTTTTCTTTTGTTCCCTGCCCCAGTTAATCTTAGGAAATTACAAGTGGCTATCCTATGAAGAAGTAAATCAGAAAGTGAATCGCTTGGGGAGTGGACTGACTGCCCTGGGACTAACCCCAAAGAGTACTGTTGTCATATTCTGCGAGACCCGAGCAGAATGGATGGTTGCAGCTCTAGCCTGCTTCAAGTATAACTTTCCTCGTGAGTGCTGAACTTGTTTGCTTTGAGTATATTTTAGAACCATTCTGCAGCACAGCTTTGGCTGTTAAGAATTTCGAATGTTCCAATCCTGTCACTGATGGTATGAGAATTTAATAAACTTACTCTGCATGAATTTCCTTGCTCATACTTATGAGACTATTCTTTTTGATTCTATTGTAGCAACATTTTAGGTATTAGAATAATGGAAAGGTACAGATACTACTCAGGTTTTATAAAATATTCTGAAGACTCGGTGGTTGCGTTTCCCCCCAGACTATGGAATGTTTATAGCATTTCCTGTCTGTAATCTGACTTCTGCATCTGACACATGAAATGGCTATTGGAAGAGAGAAGAATAGTAATCAAAATTATATGCTAGTCTGAGGGTTTTTTTGTAACTTTTAAGTTGTTCAAGTTCATTACCATTATGTACATGCTTTTTTTTTTTTTTTTTTTTTACTTATTTAAGCAGTCAAATATTTAACCTAACCTGAGGCATACAAACTTCTTGGTGAAGTAGCAAAGGTTCCTACAGAGTAATGTAACTCTTTTTGTCCTTTCTATATGATCCCTACTTCACAGGAACATTAACCTCCTTTAATGTTTTTTGGAGGTTAAATTTGAGACAGTAGCACAATATTAAAGGAAAGTACTTTTCTCAGTAGAAAAGGTGAACTCCTCAGTGCCTGTGAGGCACTTAATGTCATTTCTGTGACCGATTGGGGTTAAAAATAATCTAGCACCACGAAAACCATTCTGATTCCTTAACCTGATTTTCTGCCCTGCCCCCATCAATAATTTCATGGAAACAAGTGAAGTAGCTGACACAGTGGCTGCATAAGCTGGCACTGCAGCTGAAAGAGCTGCTTGTAGGAGTGCACAGCTCTAACCAGTGGTGGTGACGCTGAACACCGCAGGACACCTCTCCCCCTGCGGTCTGGTTGCAGAGCGTTCAGAGGAAGAACACGTTCTTAGTTGCTTACAGTGCAACTGCATTTTTGTTGAGTTTTGGTTGGTCTCTGTTCCACAGAACTGTCCTCCTCATTCCGGAGATCACTTGTAGCATAACCTCCTGATGTGGGAAAATTAAAAACTGTTTGGTTTCCTATTTGGAAAATTCCCTATTGAGTTAATTTCCCCCTACCTCTCAGCCCCCTGCCCCCAGTAATGCACTGCAGTGAGCTATAAGGCATGAGCTTTTGTGTTTCATATTATTTTAACTTTTCTTTTGTTCTCTCTCCCTTCAATGTAACAGTTGTTACGTTGTATGCCACCCTGGGTGAAGAGGCAGTAACCTATGGTCTCAATGAATGCGGAGCATCGTATCTGATCACTAGTGCAGAACTTCTTGAGAGCAAACTTAAGGTAATTTGGCACCAGCTTTACCTGCTTACGAGCAATCCTACAGTCACTTTACAGCGCAGTCAATGCTAACAGTTTCCTTTGTGTCCTGTAGGCTGCATTGCCACAAGTCTCCTGTCTTAAACATATAATTTATGTGGACAATAAAACCATCAATAAATCTGAATACCCTGAAAATGTGGAGATTCATAGTATGCAGACAGTGGAAGAGCTGGGAGCCAAACCAGAAAACTGTAAGTGAAGCACTTCAGAGAACTGATCGAGTAATGTTAACAGTGAAATCAGATGTAGTCTAAGAGGGCTGGGTAGCAGTAAAAACAAACATGCAGATCTCTAACAGGAAGGAAGTGGTAGATCACCAGTTCATCCTCTGGCTTCCTTTAAATAAGTGGATAATTTGTTTGATCCCTATTTAGTGTCTTGTACCTTTTGTTCAGGTTTCAGGTATTTCAGGATAAAGCTTACTTTCTAAAATACAGCCAGAATAACTAACTCTAAGACTCTGCCTTTGTTTTAGGAAGTGAAGTAGAATATGGTGCAGTGTTCCATTTTCTGCTCCTCCTACCTTTTATTCATCTTATTTTTCACTATTTGTCCTCAGAGGAGAAAGCACTCGTGGGTTTTTTGCTTATTGGCTTGGACATGTCTTTTTTCTGAACCTATCTGTGCCTAGAAAGCACCTTGAGCTAGAGAAACAACCATTACATAACCCTTGCTATGCTGGGCAGCCAGGAGCAACCCTAACATTGTCGTTAAGGAAGGAAAAAATCCAACCTCATCTCTTTTCCTTAACTCTGTGCTCTGCACTTAGCCAGATTTTCTATCTCCTGAAAAAGAGGAGATAAACTGGCAAAGGAGTTTTTTTGCAGAGAACTACACATTCATTACAACTGCTTATCTTTGATCAGCTTGAAGTCCTGATGCAGACCAACAGTTACTGTTTCGTTGTGTTGTAGTTGTTTTGAAAAACCCCTCTGCTTCCCTTGTAGACACTTCTGTTGCCTCTCTAGCTCTGAAAGCCATGAAAGCCTGATGAAATGACTTTCATCCTCAGAATAAGTGCCAAGGGATTAAAACAAAAATCAAAAGTCAACTGTTTTAAGTTTAAGCTGCTTGTTAGTGGAAAAGCAGAAAAGTAGTCTTCTCAGCTCCGTAACCCTGGCTTTGGAAGAGTGACTGACAGAAAAGCTGACTCACGGCTTTTTGTTTGTTTTCAATCTGTTGTTTCTCGCCAGTATTTCTCCCCTTCACTGCCTTTGACAGATTTACTGGATCTTCAGCAGGCTTTTTCTATGAAAATTCCAGACAGCTATAAAACGTAATGGTAAAAGTACCACCCAGATTGTGTAGATGCCCCAAAACTGGTTACTCCTTTGGAAATCTGCCTTCCCTCACATCTTCTTAAAAGGAGACCACAACTCTCTTCATCACTCACTTCTGCAACCACGACTGACAACTTAGCAGCACATCGTACTTGCCTTTCCTGAAGTATCTATTTCACACTGGTTGACTACCGAAATTTTTCCATTGGTTAATTACAGAAATAAAAATTTATAAAGTATTAATGGAGTTTTTCTCTTGCATTTTGCAGCAAGCGTTCTGCCAAGCAGACCTGTTCCTACAGACTTGGCTTTAGTAATGTACACCAGTGGCTCTACAGGGAGACCTAAAGGAGTGATGATGCAGCACAAAAACTTGATAGCTGGAATGACAGGACAGTGCGAGAGAATACCTGGGCTGGGGTAAGAAACACTTGGTTGTCGTGTGTGTGCAGAGGTAAAACAGAACCTCCAAAAGTGCCTACGTTTATAGAAAGCCTGTTGCTGGCACCAGGTGTTAGCAAGCTCCTTGATTTCATTGTGAGCCCACTAATCTTTAATTTATATGAAGTAGGTCTTGTGTTTGTGAACCTACTCTGATCTTCTGTATCTTGTCCCACATGCTTTTTCTACTCTCCCTTTTTGTTTTCCTCTCACCCTTAGCTACAGGTATGTGATGGATTTTGCACTCTTTTATGCATTAAAAGACATCATCAGATAAAGAAATTCCTCATTTAGTCAACTTTTTTTGCTAGATGTTTTCAGGCAGCTAGAATCACTTCAGGAAGTATGCCAAAGCCTGCCACTTCCATTTATTTAGAGAGACCACTGCTGGATGGATAAGACACATACTGCAGAATCTGCTCAAGTATACTCCACTGAAACGGGGACAGAAATAATAAATTGCTTTGATTATAGTATAGCCAATTGCAAACACCCTCATTAATATTTTGAAGAAATTCTTCATGAATGTGGATGTCTTTGTTACTGCATTCACAAAGAATTTAATAGCTAAAATAACCTACGTTAAACTCCTTTCCTGGTGAGATATAAAAACACTTCTGACCTAATGCTGAAAGCTTCTGTAAAGTAACAGCTCTAAGGTTCTTCCTGAGAAATCTCTATTTCCTGAAATAAGCCTCTGTAAGTCAGTTATCAGCTCTTCACTAACTTATTTTAGAAGGAGATGCTATGATGATGTAAGGATTTGTAAATCACTGGTGATTCTTTTAAAATACTGATTTCATTCTTGATTTGGTACTGGGGATGAAACCTCCCACAAGGAGAAATGGCAATGGAGCAGCACTAAGGAAACTTTGAGTTTCCTAGAAAACAAGGCAGACCCTGTAATTCATACTGATTTCACTAAGGTAGGATTTTACCAATTTAGTTGATAAACTGGTTTAAAATCACACCTTTCTTGCATACAGAAGAAAAAGCCTCACTTGTGATCCGAGTTTAAAAAAACAACAAAAAACAACAAAACAAACCTAAATACAGCATAAAACAATTATGCAGTATTTTCAGTCCACTGTGCATCACTGTTAATTAGATAATCCTTTCCTTTACTAGACCCAAGGATACTTACATTGGTTATTTGCCCCTGGCCCATGTATTGGAATTGACAGCAGAAATTTCTTGCATCACTTACGGCTGCAGGATTGGATATTCCTCTCCACTTACACTATCGGATCAGGTGAGGAGGGGAAAAGGCAAAAGCAAACTTAAGCTTTCACAGTCTACATTCTTCTTGATTAGCTATTCTCTTCCAGTAAAGAAATGTTGATGTATATGGTACACTTCTGAAATATTTTTTTTTTCAGAAAATGATGCAAATTAACATTCCTGGTAGAACTAGAGCTGCAGGTCACGCCATATAAACGTTTATTTAAACTTTTGCTTTTATGATACTTACGAAATCTAAAAGCCTAATAAATGTGTATAGCGTTATCTATTGGAATATCAGGATATGAACAGCTATTAATATACTAACTGAACATAAGACTGCTTAAAGTTATTTTAAGTTTTCAGTCTATTAGTTCTTTACCCCATTATCATAACTCTTCTATTTAGCTTTTTGCCTTATTCCATTTACCAATGAAGATAAATAAGAGCAAATTAAGCTAGAAAAGAAAGCTTCTGCACATTTTGCTGGTGTAGAGACTACACTGGACAAAAATCAACCAACCAAAAAAAATCAACACACAAACCAACAACAAAAACACACCACACCACAAAACACTCCTGGAGTTAAATGGAGGAGAGTGCAAGAACTAGAGGGAGGAAACAGAATAAAAAGTTATACAAGGTGGACTTGCTTTACCCAGTTGGACTTGTAAAACATCTGATATTTTGGTTGAAATTGCTGTTAATCAGTACTTTTTCCAATCATGATGGAAAACAATATACATTTTAAGCAGGAAACGTTATATGGAGTGAAAGGGGAAGAGATTTAAACAAATTATGTTAGCATGTCTCCCTCCCTTTTTGTCTTTCTTTGAAGAGCTGCCTGGTTTTCACCTTCATAAATTAACGTTTTCTCCTTATTACAGTCAAGTAAAATTAAGAAAGGAAGCAAAGGAGACTGTACTGTACTTAAGCCTACACTGATGGCAGCTGTGCCTGTAAGTATGCAGATGCATGTATGTTTAGCAAAAATGGTGCCTTCTGCCTTGTTCATGCTAGCATGCCTATCTACTGAGTTTTTTTTTCTTTTTTGTGTGTGTAAGAAACTCTTATTAACAGGCAAGGAAGTAGAATATAGAAATCCCAGTTGGCATTGCCTGAGTTGGAGAACTGATGCTGCAAACAAGCACAAGAATATACCTATGTTTAGGCCAAGACCCTTTTTGATCCAAAACTGTAAATGTTTTTTAGTAGTTTCAAGTGATGTTTTACTGGGCTTATTGAAGCAACAACAGGCCACAGAAGGTCTTTAGCATTCCCAGTCTGAAAGTTCCTTTTGCACAGGGAGAGAGCAGCATGGATTTGTCTAAGACTGACACTTGAAACAGACCAGTTTTTGGCAGAGATACAGAACTTAGCAAGTTAAGCTCTGCTGTTGCAGCTGTCAGGGTGCTTGCTTTTAGCTGCTTTGCCTGCAAGCAAAAAGTCTCGTGCTGTTCTCAGTGTAAGCAGGCCCCTGTTTAGTCTCCTCGTATAAGAAAAAAATGGTCCAGAGACTGCAACTGCTGTTTCTGCAGCTTATGTTAGCCTTTAGGTGACCAGGCTTCTCTATTCCCTAAGGTCTTGGTGCTATCAAAAAAAAACCCAAAAACCCACCCCGCAAATATTTGCTTCTTTCTGCTGCAAAAAGCTTCCATGTGTGCCCTGAAGTCACATTTCCCTCTTTTATGGTTATATCACAGCTGTAGCTCAGAAAACCAGTAGCATCCGCTTCTGCCACACTGGCAGGTGGGGTTGGGGGAGGAGGATTTGGTCTTAGTTAGGAACATGGAGTTTTGATTGATCATGGATTTGGTTGTTCCGCAGACTCTTTTGTGAATAGCCAAAAGTTTTAAAATCAATTACTAACTTGCTTTTTTAAAAAATATTAATAATATACATAGGCTACATCTTTTTCTTAGTAATTCACTGAGTGAAAATTAATCACTTAGAGCCTCAACTTTTTGTAAAATAGCCATTTCAATTTATTTCTTAGGGAAAACTGAACTGTTGGACTGCTAGTAAAAAGTGTAAATTTAAAATATGAACATAACCCCTTTTTGGAAAGAAAATAAAAAAGTGTATGGGCCAGAAAAAAAAACAAAAAAACAATTTCATGTGAATTAACTGCAGAACTGTGAAGCGCTAACAGTGATAATAGTGAACCCTGCCTAAATGTCTTGATTCCAGAGACTTACTATCATAAAAAAATGACAGAGTGGAAAATAAAATTGAAACTGATGACCCATTTTCAGTTGGCAGCATATAGGATCTAGACTCCAACAATCTATAGCAGAGAGGAAAGTCCTAGTAGGAACACAACTAACCTTGCCTGAGAAATATTTTGATTCCTAGCTGTATTGTCTTGTTTTTATCATCAAAATATGATAACATCACTAGTAATTAGAATGCATAAGGAATGAAAAAGAAAATTATAACAGAATCCAGAGGCACAAATATTCCTAAGTATTTAATTGGGTCAGAATGTTGCAATAGCTGTTAGTTCTTCATTCTGGCCTTTATGATGCTGCATACCTTGTCATGCCATTGCAGTCTTTCCAAGAAGTTACCATGAATTCTGCTTTAAGATATATCTGGCTTTTGGAAATTCTCTTGGAAAAGGAAGTGATGAAATTTCTTACTTCATTCCCTTGTGCTTGCCAGTTGCCACGAATAAAGCACAGCTTCAGGACTCCTAAGCATGATTCATCTTCCATGGCATATACAAAGCTTTAGCAGAGAGATTTAGCTAAACTTGAAGTCAAGGTTTTGTAAATCAGTTTGTCACGCTTTGGGTACAGATTAAGGTGTTCTTGATAAAACTTGCTGTTTCATTGTTTACATTATTACACTATAACATTACCCAAGATTTGTTGCTGGGGTTGATAGAGAAGACATCTTTAGAACAAGGGGTGGGAAGTATTTTAAATGAAATCTGAGGTTTAGAAAGCAGTTTGCAGAAAAAGTAACTGTGAATTACTGCAGTATGTCTGAAGATCCACAGTGGCTACTCACTTGCCCTTAACTTGTATGTATACCTAATTCAAGGCAAGTTTGCTAAAATAAGCTATATACTACAGCATGAGGGTTCTTTCTCTTAAGTGATACTGTTGTGAGGAGATCTAAGCAAGTGGAGAAAAGTGAGGTCACTGCTTTTTGTACTGTGTTTTCAACACTTCATTCCACCCATTTCAAACAGCTCCAAGCCACAGTGGTCTATAAATTGACTGACTGATCACACATTAAAAGCATTAGAGTTTAGCACTGCTTCAGCAATGATGCAGGTATTTTCATTCTTGCTGTATTACCTGTTTAAAATGAAGAGTAATAGTTGTTTTTATTATTATTCGTAGCATGAAATTTGCAAATAGTAGTCTATGTGGTAATCTTCCTTGCTCTTTTGAACACTGTAGGAAATAATGGACCGAATTTATAAAAATGTCATGAGTAAAGTTCAAGAGATGAACTACATTCAGAGAACTCTGTTCAAGATAGGGTATGACTACAAATTAGAACAAATCAAAAGGGGATATGATGCACCTCTGTGTAACATGTAAGTATCAATCATGGTCAAGCTGCACTTTTTTCATTGTGACTTGTTAATGGTCTAAAAGAATAATCATCTGAACTATCTGACATAAGACAATTCTATTGCAACATGCAAATATGATCTAATAACTAAACTGAAATAATCCAGGTTCTTACAGGAAACAGAGGAGACATTTACTGGCAATCACAGAATATCCTGGGTTGGAAGGGACCCATGGGGATCATCAAGTCCAACCCTTGGCTCCACACAGGAATCAGACCCTATCATAGCCCTCCTTTAGATGCTGTCTTATTAGACAGCTTTATGTCCTTCTGATGTTGCATTGCCCAAACGTGCACACAGTGCTGGAGGTGAGGCTGCACCACACGATCCCTGCCCTCACCCAGCTAGCCAGGCCATGCTTGAGGCACCCCAGGTAGGGGTGGCCCTCCTGGCTGCCAGGGCATGCTGAGGCCTCGCCTTCACCTTGCATTCAGAATGCCCAGGTCCCTTTCTGCAGGGCTGCTCTCCAGCCTCAGAAGGACTAATCTTCAGAACAGGTGACTAGGTAAATGTTCACTGGATTTCCTTTTTTTTTTATTGATAGAATCTGATGTCTATTTAGGTAGCGTATAGGAATTCTGCCATCTTCAAATGTTACACAGGAGGTAAGGTTTTTGATTATCCCTGCTGTCCACTAAAGTCCGTGAATGATTAAGTTATTTTTAAGGTGTTTCAGGTAGGAAGAAGGATTGTTTCTTATCTCTTTTATAAAAGTGATCTGAGTGAACGATCCTTAAATACTTTTTCCCTTCTTTCAAGGCTGTTGTTTAAGAAAGTCAAGGCCCTACTAGGAGGGAATGTCCGCATGATGCTTTCTGGAGGAGCACCACTTTCGCCTCAAACACAAAGATTCATGAACATCTGTTTTTGCTGCCCTGTTGGTCAGGGCTATGGATTAACAGAAACATGTGGAGCAGGAACAATTACAGAAGGTAGTTAAAAAATTCTGGGAATACATTTTATATATATATATTTTTTTAAAATAAATATTTTCTGTTTTTTTAAGGTAAAGTCAGAATAGCTGTAGCTCTTATCTCAAGTTACTTTACTGCAGTTAAGCTGTCTTCCTGTCTATGGTTTGAGTTTATATTTCAACATGAAAAAAATCTTTGTGTTCTTCCTTGTTCTTTCCCTAAGTTGCTGATTATAGCACTGGCAGAGTTGGAGCTCCTCTTATTTGCTGTGAAATAAGATTAAGAGACTGGCAAGAAGGTGAGCATTAAGTGTTTTAACTTCAGAGCAACTAATTCTGTTAAACTAATATATATACTAATATAACTATTCCTGTTATAAGCTGTTTTCCTTGCCTATCTGCTTGGCTAGGTATCGCATATGAAGTAACTGCTCTTAACCTTTGATAGTAGCTGTTATTTTGTGTGCATGCTTTAACCTGAAGTTTCAAAACATTTTGTTGGCAGTAGAATACATGACCTGAAAATAATAGTGTGCGGATTTCTGTTTTGTTTTCAGGGGGCTATACTAACAGAGACAAGCCTAATCCTAGAGGAGAAATAATAATTGGTGGACCTAATGTCTCAATGGGCTATTTTAAAAATGAAGAGAAGACAACAGAAGATTTCTCCATTGATGAGAACGGTCAGAGGTGGTTTTGTACTGGAGATATAGGAGAATTTCATCCAGATGGGTGTCTGCAGATCATAGGTTGGCCTCACTTTTTGCTATCTTAATCTACTGCAAGATCTTGACTGAACATAATTGTAAGCATGTTATTAATCCTGTTGGCTTTGACAGGCCTTATGTTACTCAAGGTTACCTGCTTGCAAAATCACAGTATAAAACACATTCCCCAAAGTCTCCACAATTATAAGAAAATTTTGGAAGTGGTGTTGTTTCATATAATGTTAGTACTATTTAAATTCAGCACACAAGCTTTGAGGAGTAAATGTAAGATTAATATTTTGGTATTCATTGCAAAGCTTTAAAATTACAATCTCCGTAACTTCCATACATGTTTTGTGACAAGAAGTGTAGTGCTACATAAACTTCTTTACAGAAGCCTTTATAAAGTTTCCAGAATACGTTTATGGCATTAGCCTTTTTATAATTTGAGTAAAATGCTTTAACTCCTTGTAATTCACCTTTACATGGCATGGCACAGAATACCTATATACTGGCTTTGAAAATGAGTGTGGAAGTGCAGAAGTTTAAATGGAGTAAGCTTTTTTTTTTTTTCCTTCTTTCCCTTCAACTCCTAGATCGTAAAAAAGACTTGGTAAAGCTACAAGCAGGAGAATATGTGTCTCTGGGCAAAGTAGAGGCAGCACTGAAGAACTGTCCGTTGATTGACAATATCTGTGCTTATGCCAAAAGGTAAGACTAGTTTTACTGTTTAGAGGTTTAAGGTAATTTAGGGTAAACATGAAATGCAAGCTCTGACCCTTTGATATACTTTTCTATTGATATACTACAGTTTTCCATGTTTTCCACTGAATAAAGTGTGAGCTATAAAGAGCATCTCTGAAGTAGCACAGGCTCCCAGATTCCCCCAAACTGGGCTCTTCTTTTGGCATTTCTCCTGTTGTAATTCATTCCAGCTTCATCCCATCTCCTCCCCAAACAGGTGTAGTTTAGCATGTACTTTAGCCTTCTGTCAGAATAACAGAGAAAAGATAATTGGACATTTTGCACCTGATCTAAAGCTCTCTGAGTTTTGGAAATAGCCTGGGTGTCTCCTTCCACCTGCTTATACATACTACATGAAGGGAAACTGCAGAGAACTACTTAAGCACCAGATGCAGTTGGGAAGCTAAATTATGCTATAATTTCGCAAGCGCACATTAAGTATGATACTGATCAAACTTAACCACTTAACTTAGAACCTGACCTTTGATGGTCAGAAGTTGTGAAAACCTAACATAAAAGAAAAACTCTGTATGGCGGAATAAGTGCATTTCAAAAAGCACTGTGGATCTGTGTATATAACATCAAGTAAGTGCTTTACTCCTTGAAATGGAAGCTTTCAACTGTTTTAATCTTTTTTTCCTTCCTTCTCTTGCTATCCTGTGGTAGTGACCAGTCTTACGTGATCAGTTTTGTGGTTCCCAATCAGAAGAAGCTGACTGCATTAGCTGAGCAGAAAGGTATAAATGGAACCTGGGTAGATATTTGTAACAATCCTGCAATGGAAGCTGAAATACTGCGAGAAATTAAAGAAGTGGCAGACAAAAGTAAGTAAAGTGACATAAAGTTAGCCAATCTTACGGTGCTTGTCCAGCAGAAGTTTTCAGTTATCCTCACTAACTTCCCTTCCTTCTGCCTTTTGATTCTGCCTTTACCAAAACTTAGAGGAGTTTTATCACAGGCAACCACCACATCAAATTCATCCCTGTTATGCCAGGAATTTACTACTTTTTTTTTCCCCTCAAGAAAATAGAGACTTTTAAAAACTAATTTCTAAATTATCCTGTCTATAGACAGGTTGCTTGTTTAATGCGGTTAAAGTAAGAATCTAAGGGGCTGTCAGTTTGGAAGGAAAATTACAAGATGCTTGCTGGTAAGAAAATTAGTTAACGAGATATCTCGAATATTTTTTCTGTGCAACTGTGTGTCCTACAGTTTTGAACCACCATGACCCTTATGTTTGTATTGGCTTAAAGCCTACTATTCCTTGCTACAGTGCTGAATGATCAAAAGCCTCATCAATTTGTAGATCTATGACTTGAGTTTAAACATTTTAATGTTATTCCATCATGAACTAAGTAATTATTCTCCACATAGATTTGTTATTCAAAGTCTCTGCTTATACCTTCTTTTTACTTTCTAGAGAGTCATCTACTATTTAGATACAGCTATATTTTTTTCCAAAAGCACTTCAGAGACTATCCTGATTTTTAGCAGAACATAATGCACCTTCATCATGAGCAGGCATGTAACTAAGTAGGATGAAACAGTACGTTCCGATACCTGTTTGAAGTTCGAGACAGAGCTCCAGGGAACAGACATCCCAACTGCCCTGTATTTGCTGCCACCTAGAGGCTGTGCTGCCACAAGTTGTCCTAGAAATTCAGCTACAAGACAGAATGGGTCCTCTTACAGGCCTACATGCAGAACCTGATAGCAAAGCCCATCAAGCAGTGTACATGCAGCAGCTCCCTACCCTGTTCCTGATGCCGGGGAGGCACTGAAGCAGCTACCCACCTCCTCCCTTACTCACCCCTCTTCAACCTAGTGCCTGGGCAAGAGATAGGAGCAGCTTTGGTTGTAATGAGGCTGTGCGTGCACCAAGCGACTAGTTGAAGGGAGAGTAAGTGACTAATGTAACAAAAATACAGAGAAGCCCCTTCATTTTGAACCCTAAACAATCTCTTAAGAAATAAAAGTATGGGAAAGAATTGCTCAAGCATAGAAGGTATAGAAGTAAATATGAAGTACATCTAACTAATCTGAGTTTATACAGTTATTACTGTGTTCCTATGATAGTGATCTAACTCAGCATATCCTCTTGTGACAGTAGTCAAATCTTCAGGCTACAAACTCCTTTGTTGCAAGCTTTAGATTTTTACACTCTCAGATCCAATACAAGTTAAATACAGTATGTTATTAGAATATTTGCACACTAATCAGCACTGAGCTTTGGTACACAAGTTTGCTTGTGTACCTTCTTTAAGGTTACTCCATCAAGTAGGACACCATATTACACAAGTCTTAGAGCGCTTGCCTTAAGTTTTTAGGTAGAGTGAATGTTTCATTTGACAACGTTATGCTTTTGTTTCTTGTTGTCCCTGCAGTGAAATTAGAAAGGTTTGAAATACCCATCAAAGTGCGGTTAAGCCCTGAACCATGGACCCCAGAGACTGGGTTAGTAACAGACGCTTTCAAGTTGAAACGGAAAGAACTGAAGAACCATTACCTCAATGACATTGAAAGAATGTATGGAGGCAAATAAACAAGTTCTGTTGACTAGACAGTTGTGCAGAAGGTTCCTTCTCATGCCTTGATTTTGGATGTCTTTGTATAGAGTAGATATCACATGAATTCAGAAAATACACCAAATGGATGAATGTTTCTTATAATCTCTAATGAGAGCAAAGATCTTAGACTCCAAATTCATAATTACTAGCAGAAAACCTTAATGTGCTTTAGTTTCATGTCATCATTTCCAGTTTTGAGACAGACATAATTATGTGAAGCAGTATGGACAAATAATGTTATTGTTTCTCTAGCATATTCAGACTGCTTGCAATTTCTCCCTAATTGACTGTGAAGTCTGATGTACATTTCAAAGAGAAACATTAATATAATTTTGACGATTCTATCATAGTAAGATACTTAGTGGGGACAAAATGTGTATTTAAAGCTTAACTGTCTCCACTTAAAATAAAAATAAGAAAACAACATGGGTCAAGAACTAGCTAGAGATCACTAGTAATGTGCTGCTTGCGAATGGATGGATTCTTCTGCACCTCAGTTATCTTCAGTATTTACAGTGCCTAAAAGAAAATATGAAGTATACTTATTGAAATAAAGGTGAACTGAAAAGCTTTCTAAAAACAAATTATTTGAAAGTTTCACTCAAGAGCATTGAATCAACTATTTCAAATTTCAGCTCACCAAATACATCTTTTACGTGCCACCACGTTTTAATTCAAGCAGAGCTTTCACACTAGGACATACAGTATTTAAAAACAAAAAACAAAGACTTGCCTTGCTGCAGGAGGTTCTGATGAGAAAACATCAGCTGAATGCAGAATGCAAAACTTGCATCCTGACTGGCAAACGGTGAAATTGATGCGCAGTTGTCTCTAAGCAGATTTGAAACTCAAAGTTGATTTATTTTTTTTTGAGGGGGCCTGATCCTCTAGACCTTCACGTACATGTGAGTAATGGTACAAGTTACCTCTGTGTAATTTAAAGGATCAGAATATAAATATCTGTGTTACAGAAAGTTATTTCTGTTCACCTTTTACAATAATGGTAACCAAAACAAGACAACCAGAAAACAACAGTAGTTTCTCCACGTAGTTTTATTTTACTTATGGGAAAGTATGTTGTGGCTGGGGAGATCTTTGTTTTAAGGGACTTGTTAACAGGGACAAATCACTCTACATAGAGATTCATTATAAAAATGTTCTTTTATTAACTGGAAATTGTAGATGTGCTGAAGTGAGATGTTATAACTTAATAATAGTTTATAATTGTGTGCAGCATCCTGTACTGTGTCTCTTTTGACTTGCTAGTACGTGAGCGCCTGCATCCCTGCTAGCTCTTTACACTTGAACCGTAAATGCTGTAAAAAGTGGAGGCTCTTGATACTGTTCTACTTTGCACTTTTCTTAATCATTTTATATATGTTGCATACATTTTGTACAGGTGTGGCTCAACTGCTATATATGACAAATTAATTTTAAAGTATTTATAGATTTCTTCTATTCATAATGTGTTGTGTATATGATGGTTAAAAAGGAAAATTATTTGTTATTGTCACTGTACAGAAAGTAAAAGATTTTGTACGATGCTACTCTTTAACATACTAGCTTGCAATTTCAGGGCAAGTTTTTATTTTCTCGCATGTATGTGTATTTTTTTTCTCCAGCTCAAACAGCTTTTGGCTAAAATACATCATGGCTATACACTAGTCAACCAAACTGTCCCTTTTCCTTGGGACCAATTTGAAACTTCCCCATGCTTAACTTCTCTGGCCAGTCCAGAACACTGCCAGTCCATCTTCCAAGAACCCTGAGGGAGAAAGGGAAACAGCAGATCTAATACATAAACCTGGCTGCATCTAGTTGTGCATGGAATTAGAACAGTCACCAAAAGGAACCAAAAAATAGCTTTTCTAATATTCCTAATTGTATTAAGAATATTAGAATACATAGCATATATATAAAGACACATACATCGGTTTATGACAACAGAATTACTTTCTGTATCATTAGCACCTTTTCAAGTGACTCAATCCTGGACCTATGTCACCAACTTTTCCATGGTTAAAATCAGTCGCTGTTATGTAATGGTCAGACAGCCTGTTAGCATCACAGAAGTTAAATGCGTGTAAGAAAGTTACTTGCACTTGGACCTGTCAGCAAGTTGTATGATTTTCTTTTAAACCATGAATGTATTTATATGAAATGTATTTTATCTAGACTCTGGGTACCCTCTGTGTCTTGGTTGACTGAGAATTGCTATTTTCAGTATATATATATATATACACACACACACAACAGTTCAAAAATGGAATACAGTTGAAATGGTTAAAGAAGCTGTGTTCTGGAAGATCTTTATTTGTTGCATATTGTTTCCAGTTACTGTTCAGCACCTCTCATTCTCTCTGCAGCTGAGCAAACCTTCACAAAATGAACATACTACAAAGGCTGAAAACAAGTGTAGGGCAGGCTTAGTTTATCTTTTAAGAAACTGAATGCAGATATACTGCAAAAGTATTCAATATACATCAGCTTTTCGAGCATTTTGGAGAAGGGGAAAAAAAAGGAGGGGTAACAACAGGCTTACTTCAAATGTAATATAGAGTTTACTTGCAAATATAATACTTGCACTGTGGTAAGAACATCATCCTTATTTTTAATTAATTCTAAATCCTTTTGTGACAGAACTTGTAGAGAAGTAAGGAACAGTATGTGTGAGAAGGTCTCTCTCAGTAGAAGGAATTAGGATGCAGATGAAGTGACAGTATATGGCTTTAAAACCATTACCTGACAGTTACAAATGATACCCAGTGTTTAACTGAAAGGACAGGCGTGTGGGACTGAAGACTGAGAAAGCAGTCCATTTGTTAAACCTGAAGGTTCCAGAGAGATGAAAACAACTGTGAGCTCTCCAAAAAGAAGACTCAGAGTGTAAAGTCATCTTCACAAGACTGAGAAACAAGTTCAAAAAGAAAGGAAGGGACCAGTTCAGGCACAGATGGTATTTAGTCTCTCTGCTTCAAAAAACATAGGGTATCTAAAGACAGACAGAGTATAGCAACAGTCACAGGGGGGCTTGAAAGCTTCATCTACAAAGAAAGGCTGAAGAAGCTGAGTTTAGCTGGCCTGAACAGGAGTGGCCCGTACCAAGTTCCGATCAACCTTCAGCTACATACAGCTTTGTTGCCCTAACAAAGGCACAAAAGAGCTGTCTCCATTGGAGAAGGTTTTTAAAAAAAAAAAAAAAAGTCTACACTAAGGGATATTTTGAGAAAAACACCACAACTTTTAAACAAATCCCTTATTCAAGGAGGAACTGGTTGCTCAAGGTCACTGTCACTGAAAGTCCCTAGAGCATCAGAATGAACGAAGGTTACATGAGCACCTTTCAAGGACAGCTTTGACACTGATCCCCGGGTAGGGGCTGGAGGAAGTGATTCACTTCCTCTAGATAATGCAACGCTAACATCTGCACGTAACAGGAGGCTGTCCTAAATGGCTTGCAAGGGAAAGAAGTATAAACAGAGAAAGGAACAAGTTAGTCCCCTACGCGTAGGTTACGTGGTTTCACAAACCCAGTGTAATTTGGTGCCCATTACAACACCAGAGAGCTTTGAGCGTAACAAGAAGCAGAGAACCCCCCAGGTAAGCCAGCACGAGGAACTACAGCACCCGTCCAGCGCTTCAGGGCTGCATACAGAGTAGGACAAGTTGAGAACGGGGGTCATTAGTCAGTCCCCAGTCAGAACAAAACCAGAACAGCCACCCTCCCACCTCCCAGACTGTTAGCTTTGAGTAACTACAATGCAAAAAGTAAATTCTGGTTATTCCAAAATTCCCTGAGCCTGCCTACTGGCTAAGCACCATTTACATATGAGTAAATCAGTTTCCCTTTTGGAGGGTAATATTTAAGCATTAGAAGGTCAAAAAAAAAATATCTGGTGCTTCTTTTGCATGAAGTACCACAAAGATGATTTATAAAATGCAATCAACAAAACTTGCAGTTGCTGCTTACAGGAATGCTGAAGAGCGGACTCACCAGGTGTTTGACAGTAGTGTGAAGTTACCTGGAATAAATAAATCTCATTTCCCGTTAATTCACTGCTGCAGCAAAGTGGGACATTGATAGGTTTGTTTTTAACAGGAGGGGATTGCATGAGCCATAGAGGAGCAGCACTGACCATACTAAAAACTACACTTGTTGTTGGGCTGTCATTGTCACCTCATTTGACTTGGGTGAGTTCTGACAGAGGTGGGGTGCTGTATTTCTCTGCACTATTGCTTTGCTACTGGGAGCTGTACACCTAGAATCATGCTACTCCTTTACTGGGGAAGAGAGATCTAGAAGAAAATCAGACCAGTTTTGTTGGATATTGACCAAAAAGTGTTTTAACAAAGCATGCAGCTGATTACCACAGGTAATTTGTCCAAAACTGTGTTTAGTTTGAAGTGTGCAGTCTTGACATTAGGCCAGTGCTAACTAAATTAAACAAAGACAGCTCCGGGGCACACTGGTCCTCAGCCCTCACCTATACATTTAAAGAAGGGAAGAAACAACAACAAACCACCCCAACAACAAACCAACACAAAACAAAAACTGTAGATTTTTTTTCCACCTGTTCTCCCATTTTGAAACACCACCACCACCAGGTTTCTGTTGAGATTTTTTAAGAATAAAACAAGCCCAGCTACGTTTTGGGTGAGTCCACATACTGTTCCAGCACTTCGCAACAGAGTCCCAGCCCCAGGAGGTGTTGCTGAGGTTTTTGTTTGTTTTAAACAACGTGGTATTTAACCTAAACCTTTCCTGTTGGATATGGATCAGTTTATTACTTACGGTGCTCCCCCAGGGAGTGAACACAAAGAATAGGATCACTGTTCTCTACAGCTGCCTGCCCTACTTTACTTTTTGTCTTTCAAGTCTAAGCAAACCCAACCTCTCCTGATGAGCCTGCCTTTACAAACTTTAACCAGGGTCATTAAAGCAGGGCCACTCTGTCCCTGTTTGAAATACAATACCCACCCCATCTGCCCTAGGCAGCTTAGGGGAATTACCTCCCAAAGCCTGTCTGTAACGTTGCTGCATTCCAAAACACATTTCCCTCACATGCAGCAGCTGAGATCTGCCTTGTGCTCAGTTTGCGACTCCCTGTAACATACTGCTTTTTTGCAATAATGCTGCATAGCTGCCACTAACGTGGCTGCACATCAGCTTTTCTGAAGCATCACCCAGAGGAAGGAGATAAAGTCCCAGAAATGAAAACCATTTTGCATTCTGATTTCTTTCTTCAGAAGTTTGTGGCCCTTTTTCTCACATTGGTGTCATCTAAAGACCAGTACAAGCATTCTTCCTGTGCCAGGCTCTTTTCCTGGGACAGGGAACTTTATCTGGTACCATCAGGGAGGTTACACGTGGCAAACTACAGTTTGCCCCTTCCTATAGTATGTTTTCGTTAGCATGAAAGATTTTCTTGCCTTTTTTCCCCCACTTCCTTCCAGTGGGACATTGACATCTTGGCCACTGACAACAGTCTTACCACATTACTCATCTCACTAGTTTGGATTAAAGGACAACCCTATCCTAACATGTATTTAGCACCTTAAGTATTAGGGGAATTCCATATGACCTGTGTGAGGGCAGGCTTAGTCCTAAGTACTTCTGGACCAGATTTCCGTCCTGCTGCTACTGTGGAGAATTACACCACCGCAGAGGGCAGCAAAGGATGGAAGGTGTACCTACTGCAAGGCTCACAGCTGGGCCAGGAGCGGGCTTGGCAAGTGTGACAGAAGCATTACACTGGCAGCTGGCAGCAAGCAGAGGGAAAACAGCACCCCAGTGCTGGGGGAGCAGCAGCAGTGCCATCTCCAGCCACCTACCTCACCATCTGCTTCACATCCACACCCCCTCCTGAAACCAGCACTGGCAGTCACAGCTCAACATCCAGATCCATGTGGGAAGCTGAGCTGGCTTTTAGAGTCCTTTTTTTGCCTTATTTTTAAAACCTGCATCTCTGCTTTGAACGCTTACAGTAACACAATAACAATATTGTTCTGAAGGGCAGAAACGTGCAGGTGGTGACAGGGACTTCTTAAGGAGCTCTGCAAACAAACGCTACGCAGCCCAAGCTTCACTTCTAACAAGTCAGTCTGACTCAGTTTTAACCTACATACAGCCCACTAACAGTTACTGGCAAGTAGGGTCCTTACTTTGAAAGGTGCCAAGAAAATTGTTCAAGGCAACAAAAAACAGCCTACTTTTGTTACAATACGCTTCCAGAAGGCCTTCCTTAGACAATGAAATAGCAAGATGCCTACAACACATCTGAACCAAAAACCTTGTTCAGAAGAGACATGACACACCACAATTACCCTTAAACCAGAGGATTTCTCAGTTATATTTTGCTAATGCAGAAACAAGAAACAATCAACCCTTAGAAAAAAAAAGGATAGAGAATATATCATGGTAGAAACATCCCCATTCTACTAGTACTTATTCCTGGTGCAAGTTAAAAAGAGAGGCTTTAAGGAAAACATGCTGCTATTCTTTCAAAACCCACCCAGCAGACTGTAGTCTTGTCTGATGCTGTTTACACAGAAAAGCACAAGTCAATAGCAACCTGACTTGCATTTTTCCCATGAAAGCAGCAAGAGAAAACCAGTACAGGGCAATCGGTCGGCCCTAGCTACCTCCTGGAGAGGAGCAAAGGAACTGCTCAACACAATGACCACAAATCCCGGAGAGACTGTGAATCTGTAACAGATGCAACTGCCACAGCCACCCACAAGCACAATGACAACTGAATTCAGAAAGTCACAGGATAAACAAGTGGGGAGCAGGGAACATTTGAGGGCCTGAGAGCACAGGCTTTCAAAATACCCACAACTACAGGCACAGAGCTTTTGGGAGAAAAGAAAATGAAGAAAACTTGCCTATCTGCTGCAGCCTCAGCCCTCCACCACAAACATACTGGACACAGCCCAGAAACCACCAATACTCAGTCCTCCCCAAGCCTTTTTGCTCAAGCAACAGACTCTCTACAGTAAGTTACTAACTACTTTAATTACTCCAATTAATTCTGCTTAATTAATTAGTGTGTGACCACTGCAGCTGCTGCTCAGGCTCCTATGCCCTCATCATCTTTCCTTGCAACTCTGGTCCTTGCCTTTGTCCTCAACATCAGACTTGCTCTGTGACCCTGCCCAGGGCCTCCTGCCTTGCTGTGCGGCGGTTTTGCCCGCCGTTTTGTCTGCGCTGTGCTCGGTGGCAGCTCTGCCAGGCTGCAGGCACACAGCTGCCCAAGGGCATTGCTAACAAGAGCCCCACAAACTGGACTGATGAGTGGCTGAAGATCAAATTGCTAAAACCAGCTCCTCTCTGGCTTTATGTCAGTGGGTCTGCATTTTCCCAAGTAGTTACGAAAAATCATGAAAGATCTTGCCACTGTACTTCAGGGAACTGCAAGCTAAGATCCCCCTGTTCTTCACTGCTCTGAGCAGAACAGATTTTTCTTAGTTCCATCACCATTCCCTACTAAGGGGAGCCCAGCTGGTGCTCAGCAGGGCTCAGTGCCCTCACCTGCGCAGGACCTGCTCCCGGGGGCACAAGCATGAAGATTGCTCAGCTGCTTTCTACACGGCTGCCCCCTTTTTTTTTTCTTCTCCAGGCTGCACCTTTCAAACAGAATTAGATGATTTTATCCTTTCTGGCATACAAACGCGCGTCTGAACGAAGTTAGGCAACCGTAAGGAAGCAGACCTAAAGGCTCTCCGCTCCCGATTGGAGCAAAGACTGGAGCGATCCCAAAGGGCTGGCACGGCCCCGAGCCTCCTGGCACAAAGGCTGCGCCCAGCAGCTGCCGAGCGGAGGGGCTCAGCCGCGGGGCCCCCCCGTTCCGCACCCGGCCATGAACTGCAGCGAGGCGCGGCGGCTGCAGGCGCTGCTGGGGTCATTGCTGCGGGAGCTGCGCCGCGGCACCAACGGGAGCGCGGTGGCCGGCGAGGGGCCGGGGGGAGATGCCTCGCTGTACATCCTGCTCATTATGGTCTTCTACGGCTGCCTGGCCGGGGCGCTCATCCTGGCCTACACCCGCTCGCGGAAGCTGGAGTCCAAGCACGACCCCTACCACCTGTACATCGAGCGCGACTGGGGCCGCGGTGGCCCCGGGCAGCCGGCCGAGGAGGGCGGCCCCGCCGAGGAGCAGCGGCTGATGTGAGCGCCCGGAGCCCGGGGGAGGAAGAGGAGGAAGAAGAGCCCAGCCTCGGGACCGCTTCTGCCGCGGTGCCGACCCGGGGCCCCTTCCCTCGCGCGGGGCTCCCCCAGCTCTTCGGGGGGACCACCGCGCTCCTCCACTGACCGCCTGCGGTACCGCCTGCCCGGAGCCCTCCCGTTTATCGTCTGCAGAGCTTCGAGGTTTAAAGGTCTTCCTCCTCTTCCACCGCTTGTGCTCCCCCCGAAGGCAGCGCTTCGGCAACGAAAGGCAGCTCCGTGATCACAGCGTCATCCCCTCCATCACCCCCCAGCCCGGGTCGTTACGGCAGGTACAAGGCTTTGCAAGGGTCAAGACGCGTTCTGCTAAAGCAAGATGGGTTTGGGCTCGATGTGGAGGCATTTATTAAAACAAAACCAGCTCAGAGGTGAAGTTGTGCCCATGAGGAAAGCATCAGTACCTCCTGTAGGTGCTGTGACTTTGCCGACACACAGTAAGTGCTAAAGCCACCAGTAACTTCTCTCCACCAACCCAGAAATGTAATTCCAAATATATCTTTGTACAAGTTAAAACTTCGAATTAGAACAAACAGCATTTGCACTTCACAAAGAAGTGAGGCAGATAATGGTTATTTTCAATATTATTTGAATGTTCTAGCTGTGTTAATAGCCTATCATTTCTTGTAGTTGTTATCGTTCCCCCCCCCCCCCCCCCCCAAAGCTTAATGAACAATCCCAAGGAACAAGTACCTCCACCCAGCCCAGTTACTTCAGCGTTATGATTTTATCCAAGGTAATATGTCATTAGATATCTAAAGTGTATCTTGTGAATCCTAAACACTTTAAAAAGCATGAGGCGGGGGGAAAATTCAAGCTCCATGAACAACTTCAGTGTGAGTACAGGCAATAGTACTACATGCCAGCACTGTAACAGTGGATGGCACGTGAAACCTTCAGCTCGGCAAAGAAAATATAGTAGTTAGCGCGTGTGAAAAAATAATTTAAGAAAAAACAACAAATTGCCAATATTCTTAAAAGCCCCAACTAAACTGTTAGACAACAGTAACAGGTCTAGTCAGCCACCTCCATCTAAAAGGATTAAGAGCGTACCTCTGGCAAATGAAACTGCCAGTTTTGATGTGGACTTTGCGAAGAGCCCTAAGCAAAAAGTGTATGTATTTTAAGTTACAGAAGCTGTCTAAAGAACTTCCACACAGGGCTAACTGCAACATGGTGCCCGTCGTGTTAGAAGACTTTCTGTGAGGAATTCCTTCAATACAATGAAAACTAAGCTGACTACAGCCACGGTTTCCCCCTATGAGGAGGATGGGCTAATTACACATATCCTTTTATATAACTCTGTCCCAGTGATTAGTTCTCTTTTTCTGCCCGAACACTGTCCATCAGCAGGACTCTGGCCTCTAAGAGGCATTAAACTATTTGGAAACTACAGCACTAATTGCTGCTGCTGAATTCAGCTAGGTAAGGCAAGAACAGGGCAAGGACTGTTACAGTTCTCCGAGTACGAGAGGTCTGTACGCATTAAAGCTTCAGTGCACTGGACACTAAAATGTGTGCTTGACACGTTTCATGTAGTATCAGCCAGTTACTGCTTTCCACTGCTCCATCCTACAGACAGCTCAGAAAGAGCCGTCCTCCCAACCCCTCCCAGTCAGCATCCAACAAATACCACTAACTACGTTCTCCATAACCCACATGCTTCTCCTCTCCTCCCCATATACAAAGTGCGTGCAATATGCTGTATTTAGATCCTGCCTAAAAAAAAAAAGGGCTGCCCTGGAAAAAGGTTTCATTACACATTTCACAAATAGGGAAGGCACAAAACCTCCTGCCAAGTAACTAACAAAACATCTACTTCTAATTATCTGCTGTTCTATCTGTACCTTTCAATACCTGCAAGAACCATAAGGTCTCTGTGAACTGTAGCAATCTGTAATTTACATCAGCCCATCTATTCTGCCTTATAGTTACAGTTCAACCAGATGTTTAAATAAGATAACACCATCATGCATCAACTGCAGCTTATGCTGGAACAAGATATATACCACATACAGATATGCTTAAATACATCTACAAATACTTAAATATACAAATGCATTTGCCTGTATACATGTGTTTATTCAGTTCACACATGATATTCATGGTGACTGGCAGATATTTTTTCAGAAGCCTACTGGCTTCGAGAAAGTGTGGAGGACAAATGTAAGCGACGGTGTTCCCAGATGTCGGGCAGAAAGATTTCATCTATTCTGCCTTCTTGCTTGTATTAGGCCAGAAACCTCAGAATGATCTACATCATGTTCTAAAGATAGTGCCAATTAATTTTTTACTTCCTTTTATATCTCATTGTACTTTGTGGATATGATAAGTCTGCGACAAAATGAAAACTATTTTTATTTCCTATACCCATCTCACATCTGACCAATCCCCTTGGAATAATAACCAGATATGTCACCAGTGGACCACTATACAAACTGTAATTCCATTTGTGTTACCATCAAGATGATGTGGAACCTGCAACTCCAAAGACAAAATATTTTCAGTGTTTTTCAAAAATATTTTCAGTGTATTTCAAAATATCTTCTTTTAGAGTTTATCTTTTGCCCACAAATGTATAGAACCATTTTGTGTTACAGGCCGCATACTGTCCTAAATCCTATTATATTACAAATGAAAGAGGAAAGCACACAGTGGGATTGTTATAGAGGAGCATTAGGAGTCTTATTGGACTCTTATGGGAAAACAGAACCATACACTTGAATGAAAACCTCAGTTTCTTGACATCTCCCCAATGAAAGCCGCCTTCATGGAGTTCAGCTGGGAACAAACACCCTATCAAACCAGGTCAGACTGCCTTGGCAAGCAGCACTGCCCCAGGACTGGGAGAAACAGAACAAAAACTAGCCTTTCAGAGTAGCGAGACTTCAGTCCATTAGAAATTCTGGCTTCCTAAATCAATTCAGTGACACTGAAGAACTCACAATGCACTTACAGATCATTCCATCCAGATGAGTCTAAAGATGTATAAAGGGTGCGCTGAGTTCCTCAGTAAAGCATGCTTTAAGCACTCAGAACCCAGGAACACACTCTAATTTGACACAAGGGCAAATAGCAGAGCAGGTAACACAAGTTCACATCAAGAGTTCACTCCTACTCTGTTGGTACAAACGGACACACCAAAATATTTGAACACCCAAGAGAAATTCACATGGTGGCATACAGTGACCTTGATGAATATTAATCCCACCACCAACATTCACATATTTTTGGTTTAATAAAATTAATACATTGTACACTTGTTAGAAACCTTAAAAAACAGGGAAGCTCCAAACCCACTGGGAACGAACTGAATTAGCTTTGAAGAATATAAAAAATAGCTACCGAAATGTAACACGCTTTTTGAATCGGTACCGTATTTCTAAGGTACCTGTATTACTGATGTAAGGTGAAATGCCAATTTAGTCTCCACAACCCATTCAATCACTGGACACAAAAGATAAGGAAATGGATTAATTCATCTTATTAAACCCAGTCTTCTAAAGGAATAGCTCAGCTATCAATACCTTTTTCAGTTAGTGTCAGAAAATAAAAGCTTGTTTAGAAAGACTTAACTATTCTTTTCTTCAGCCCTGGGGAGATATTGCAAGAGCAATTTCTAGATTCACTTTTATCATACAAGCAAAAATATCTTGTGTTTTAGCTCTGTGATTTGTGTTTCCCAGCACTCCTAAGCCTTTATACTTTATCAGCTGTCAGAGCCTTTTTCAGGGTAATTACGAAAAAGTGACTGCTTGTGAAGCCTCACTAAAATCTACACCTTCAAACACAGCAAGAACATTACAATATAGGTAGCATTACTTGCTTCTAGACCACAGTTCTAGGTCAATGCCCGTTTCCACATAGACACGGCCCTCACATTACCATTCTCTTTTCATTACTAGCAATGGTTGGATGGCAGTCTAAATGTCACTACAGTTTATAGGACAGAAACATCACATTGAGACTGTTACTTTAGCCAGTTCAACACCTTTTACTGCTTCACAGTGCTCTTGGTGAGGCATTTGCTATAGAATTACCCGTTATTCCGAATATTTTTTTTACTGCAGCACTGACAAGGAGCTGACAGCCTGTTCTGCAGTGTCCCAGCACCATGCTGCAACAATCAGAACTGATATCTACAACACAAGCAGTAAAGATAAGAAGCCACAAATTATTTCCTGAAGTTTTAATATCGTAAGAACAAACTATGAAAATGTCTTTAAAAAAAAAAGCAAGACTTTTTTTTTAAAGAATCTTACAAGAGGTCTTGAAAAACTTCAAAAACTTACAAAATATAATGAAGTGCTAATAAAGCAGCATTTCTTTTATAATGTGCTTTTTCCCAGTCAGGATAACGAAGTGTAGGCATATCAAAGTGTCATTTGTATCAGGAGAATAAATCACTTTTCTCCATTCCATGCAACAGCAGAGTGTTTTAAGTCAATTTAACTGTAGTATGTTAGAAGAACAAAGCAACCTAAGAACAGCGACTTCCAAAGACAATACAGGGAAAATACACAAACCAGATCTATCAAGTCTTCAGCAGCCACAATTTAGTATGTGGAAGTGCTAAGCTCCTCATCTGGCTTTGTTTCACTGTCTGGTTGTACATTAGCAACTCAGGAATCAGACAAAAAAAAAGATGGTATTTCCTGGTTGCAGCTTACAGCATTAACAAGTTCACATAATAGACGCCTAGTGTAAATTTAAGGTATTACAGCACAGTCAACAAGAGGAAACACTAAACCAGCATGGACTGATTTGGTACTGAATGGAACAAAAACCTTTTGTACATTCTCTCCAGCTAATTTCACCACAGAAGTGATAACAAGCAGTACAGAGCTGCACCATCCCTAACTTACCCAGCTAGTTTGAAAGAGATTTTGTGCTTGTGCTATTAGTTTCTCAGTGTTAAAGTTACTGACTTCATCTGATATCTACATTATCACTTAGTATGTTCCAAAAAACCGTCTTGTGAAGCAGCTTTCTCAGCATTAAAAAGCAACAGTTAATCGTGGCAGTGCTGAAGCACTCTAAGTGATCCTCATTCAAAGATAATAAACAGCCAGCACATGAACAGTACTTTTCCCTAGACTCAAACAATTAAGCTCTAACAACTTTATCTTCAAAAATCCCCATATGCACACCAACTCCAATTCCAGCTACACATTTTACTCAGGTAGTTGTGTTGTTTTTCGTTTTGCTTTTTAAAGTATTAATTGCAGAAGTCAAATTTTAAAACGGCATATATTTAAATAGCATGGAAATAATTGGTAAGACTAACATTTGGTTGAAATACTGTCTCAGATATTCAAAAATCTCCCACTCTGCACACAGACACAAAAAAAGCTTCAGAACTGCTATACAAATAAAATTTGGATCAAAATATCCAGTAGGTATTTACTCCCAGGACAAGCTTATCAGGTACAGGTGTAAGTGTAGTTTCTGGTGTCTGTTTTCAAAGCTCAAGCAAATGCTACAGGTGCACCCATCGCTACATTCCAAGAGTCAAAACCTGTTTTGTGTAGGTAAGCAGATCCGTAACACTACTTATGTAAACAATAGCAAATTAAAGAAAAGCACACCACACCAGTGTCACAGTTCAACGATGCTATATAAGAAACAGGCAGATTTTGGGTTTTCCTTTCAAACTCATAGAAGAAATACAAATATATGAACCTCACATATTCTGTTAAGAACAAACAGTAATTAAATAGAGCAATCCTTTCTTCACTACATACAGAAATAGCAATGTATTTACAGTATTTACAATTTTCAAAGATTTTGGACTTCTTACATTGTTTTGCAGGAATTAATATTCTTCAGGTTGAAAAAATAGTTACAGTAGCTTGAGGAACCAGTCAAAATATAAACAGCTTCTGAAGTAAGTCAGGTTACTAATTCCAGCTTACTGATGTAAAGACTAGAGTGCCTTAAAAGGAAACAAAACCACTCATTTCACCTAAATATCCCATTATTCATGGGACAGTATCACAAACGTTTTAGACAAATTGATATTGCTCATTTTCACAGTTTTCCGATTTAAGTAATGAAACCAAGTGAGCTGCAGTCTTAACTGCTTTGTGTATTCAGGCTGCTGCTGTCATTGCAGCAGTATTAATATCAGTTACAATTTCCCCTTGTATTTTCGTTTACAAGCAAGCATATTCTCACATATAACTAAATTTTGACTTTTTGCTCAGATTAAAATAGAAATATACCAGTTTGAAACAAAATCTGTTTATATTCAGGTTCACTTTGCAAGTTCCCAAGTTAAGATGGGGAGTCTTCTATCCTGCACTTGAGAAAACTATTCTTAAGCAGTCAAAGGTTCCTGTAAATTTAAAGCAAGGGAAAAAAAAACATAGTAATTAAAGGTAACTGTAAAAAAAAAAAAAACACATGAAAACTATAGTAAAAATCTGTAGGTGAGGAAGATGGTACTTGTGTTCAGATCTGTTCTAAGTTGACAATAATCAATGAGCCTGTTCCGAATTAACAGTACTGTAGATAAAAATTGTAGGCTTCACAGTAATACAAACTTTTAGTGCCTTTTTTTTTTTTTTAATTACAGTACTTCCTGAAAAGATAATAGTGATTCAAAACTTGCAGACTGAAGATGGGAAAACTTGTCCATCCTTCATAGCGGCAGAAATAACAGTTAGGGCAGACAGAAATTATGTTATTTGCCTACTTCTTACACTGTAAGACTTCAAAGAAAAGTAATGTCTGAAGTCCTTCACATGCATTTGACAAGAGTTGCTGGCATAGGAGTTCTGAGTTATTCAGCATTCCCTATATACAGATCAATGTAAATTAACTATATCCAAATTACTGAGATGCTCAAGTCAAAAGGAAACCTGAAAAGATTTAGTCCTTCGATACCACTGTTAGCTTCTCAATGGACTATTTGACAGATTACACACTCACGAGCCATATTTTATACTTTCACAGAACAGAATTCATCGTCAATTCATCCAAGCCTCTTACAACCAAGAGTAGGTAGCTTTGAGAATTCTACATACGTCACAGGCATCTTCTTCCAAAGAGGTAAGATGCTACTGTAAAAACAGATCTTTTCAAGTTGAAGCAGTTACATGTTTGGTCAGAACTATACATTACAAGTATTTTGCTTCCAAATAGTAGTTTCTGAATTACATACAAAAAGTCTGTAAGTGGCAGCAAAGCTGCATGTAAGGCATTTTAGGAATGATTCCAACGCAGCTCATTGCCTTCAGCATTTCCTTAGGTTCAACTAACACGAGCAACCTCTTACATTTTCAGACTGTTTACTACTAAAGCCATGCCCATTGGGATCAACCCTGAGACATCTGTAGACCTTCCCTAATGACAGACGCAACACGAAGTGAGCGTTTCCACGCTTGCAGAATGGCTGTCCGTACAGCTGGCTTCATTGTGTCGCATGAGAGAGGTCAATCCCGCAGCCAATCCTCACTAACTGGCCCAGTCCTGGAAGCGGAAACAGTCACTGGCGATCTTCCACACCGTGTTGGTAGGCGTGGCTTGCGCCGTCAGCAAGAAGTTCTGATTGAAGTAGCGCTGCTTGTTTCCATCAAATTTTACTGTCCCACATGTCACCACGAGAACTGTCGTCTGGCTTTGAGTAGCTTGCTCTTCACAAGGAGAAAAAGTATAAAGAGAACAACCCAAACAAAGACTAACAGGTAAAAGAAGTAGGAAACGTGGAAGTTTTATTCATTTCTGGTTGTACTAGGTATAGGCTAACAGTTAGTTACACATCCATGAAAAATACAGTTTTGTTGCATCATTTCTATGTAGACAATAGTGTATTCGCTCACCAACAGTGCTTTTTAATAGGTTTTGTATTTTCATCTCATGTTGTTCATTTTAGAGCACTAAAAACAGCCCCCGGGTTTTTGCTTAGAATAAGCTCTCAGGATTTGATATACGTATTTAGCAAGTTGCATACATTCCCCTCTCCCTCACCCCACCAGACCTTGTATCCTTTTCATGGCAGAGCAAAGCAAGCATGCTTGGCAACAGGCTTTTGTCTTATACTCCGCAAATATCCATTGGAAGTCATTTATTAACTTCTCAATTACGTAAGCATTTCTTTGGCAGTTGCTAATTAGAAATCAACGTAACTTAACATCAGTTCAAGACAGAAAGAATTCAGAGTACATACAGGTTAATGATTTGTTCCACGTTATACTGCACGTCAGCATCAGAGGCTACAGCAGAGGTCTCTTGGCTCTCAGACATTGTCAAGGACAACATAACCTAGTAAGCCAGACTTTTTACAACCCACGAAAATACATCACATCTGAACATGATCTTAACAAAAAATATCCTTGAAGTGTTTTCCCAGGCATGAGATGTAGTGTGGAGTTGCTGCACCTCTTGATTTGTGCTTTATTTATGCACAGCTTGACCTTTTAACCCTCAGTATTTTCTCTAAGCTAGGCCCAAGAGAAATACTGAGCACTATTATAGCTGTAGTTCACTTTCAGTGGTTACAAAATACCTAACTAAATAAATAAATTGTAATGGAAGCTTACCATGAACAGGCTGGCAGTCCAACACATTAACCTGGAATTCGCTAGACGGCAACATTTCAAAAAATTCATTCAGTGCTTCTTGCCCGGACACTGCATTACCGTTCCAAACTAAGGTTGCTTTGTCCAAATAAAGCCTAGTCAAAACCTGAGGAGTTATGAACAGACATATTTGGAAAAAAAGCGTAAGCACAACACTCTCCACAAAGAGGTTGAGAGAACAGTGTTTTGCATTACAGATTTCTTCTGTTACTTAAATAAATAAGATGCCCTCCTCAATTAGCTCCTTTTAACAATTAGTGCTCCCGATCAAGAATTAAAATAAAAACATGTTTTGCTTTACAACTTGCATAGTGACTCGTGTCCAAATTTCAGTATTGATGAGATTCCTTTAACAAAGCTAGAAATACAACTGAACTACTTGATAACAAAAGGAAAGGGCTACTTTTGCAGAATAATTAATTGCTGATTTTGTGTGTGTACATACATATCACACAGGTAGTCAGGAAAGTATAATCTCAGGTTAAAAAAAAAAAAGGAGGACAAAAACAGTAATGGTGGAAACCTACAAGACGACAATTACCTGCAGCAGCAGCAGCGCAGCACCTCCCCAGTATTTCATAACCTGTGGGGTGACTTCCCTACCTCCCCTGCAAGCTGTTGCTACATCTGCGACTATCCTGCTTATGCACAGTGTGACTCAGTAGTGACACGCAAGTGTTATTTTCACAAAATCTACAGCTTTTGAAATTACAATTATAATACAGTAACAAGTCCAAAGAGCAGTCAGTTCCCACAGGTTTTTGTGCACAAATATCCATTACATGATACAACATGAGTGTGGTCCATGAAGACTTCTGGAGTCAGACAGAGCTGTTTCCACTTTATCTTTCAGCACTCCTAAAGATTCCCAGAAACAGAAGGGAGAACTGCTAGTAACACAAGCTTAGCAAAAAAGGAAGCTAAATCCTAGCCTCAGAGGTCACGTGGTAAACCCTAAATGTAGCTGGACATGAACTGAAATATACTGAAGAACACTACGGCACTTCCTAATCAGGCCCCCCTCACAGCAATGCTGCACAGTAACACAAAAAAATTTCCTACAGGGCAGTCCAAGAGGCCAAGTTGAGATCTCTGTTTTAATACAACACTAACATCAACTTCCAAGTACTTTCAATTAATGCTCATTAGAAAAGCAAGCAAAAACACCACAGGAAGTTCAAACTATTGTCAAAATATCTACATACCCTCCTCCTTTTATCCATTGTCTCATAATAAATGTTGACAAATTCTTCTGCAGCTCTACAAGCCTGATCCACATAAGTTTTGAAATCCTGGAGAGAAAAAAAACATACAAAATTACTGAAGTTAGGCAGTTTTATGCAAACTAGTCATCCACACAACTTCTCCAGATAGTTGTCAACCAAAGTCACTATCCTTTCCAACCTCACTGAAAGATGATGTTAAATAATGATGAAATTAATTCCAAACTCCTCTTCTATGTGCTGGATGTAGCAGCTTTTAGTAAGGTGCCAGTTTTAAGAATCATTTATGAATGCTGATTTATTTATTGTATTTAAATTGGAAATGCTTACATTGGAAAATGGGCTATGGCTAGCTGAACTCGTGTGAACACGCAAGTATTCAGTAAAAATAGCTTTTGTTGCGATGGCTGGTCTGAAGAAAAGTTAAGGAACAAAATTTATCCACTTATTTCTGAAAATTAGCAAGAATCCCATCACACTACCGCCACAGGCTCATTTTTAATCCAATTGTATATATATGTAAAATGTAGTAACAGTTATAACTGGATATATAGGAAGGAGAAAGAAGGCCTGTGACCATGCTGACCATATTCCAGTATGAATTGCTCCAGTGTTATATCCACAGGTAAGAACCACCACACACTTCTCACATATCTCTATTTCATTCATCCAAAGGTTATCAGCCTTTGGTGTCACACCACTGCACTGGGATCTCATCCAGTTATTCATTCAGTTTGGTTACCTGTTTGGCCCTTGATCTCTTACAGACTGTGAACAGTGATGTCTGAACTTCCTGTCCATAGATCTATAAACTTTCAGTTGGTTTTGCTATGATAATTTTGTTTAAAATATTATCATTCTTCTATTTCAGCATTGTATTCTTGGTATCTGCAACTCAATCACTAGTTCCCAATTTAACTATTTACATCTTCTTGGCAGTCTTTAATGAATATATACCAGAACTACCACAAATTCCTACAGCATTACCCCATGAAACACTTCTGCTCAGAGAAATTCCCATACTGTAAAATATTTAAGTGACCCATCAAATGATTCCTGCTTACTCCACAAAAAGAAATATTCCATATTACTGTTTACTATTTTTTAATATCCCACTGTAAGAACACGAGCCTGTTCTTCATCTGTCTAGCTCATCCAACGGTTTCTGAACCCACAGGCCAATTCCCAACGTGACAAAGTACTCCTAAAGACACTGCACTCCAGCAAGTGCCAACAGGAACTCTTTGGAACCACGAGACAAACAGTATTCAGCTGCCCACAAGAGGAACGGTGGTCAGAGCTCGGCCTGTTGGTTATGTGGCATTAGGGGTCGGCCAGCACCCCTCTGCACACACGCACTTTGCAGCCAGCGGCCATTTCGCGCATGTTGCCATTCAGACCCCACATAGATAGAAGGGATGTGAGGGGGACCGCCAGAAAATCCGTAAAGCACTGTTAGAGAACCTGCAATCTAAGGCACCTAGGAAACACGCTGACGTTCTTTTTAAGCGCAGCGCTGAGCAGCCGCTCGGAAACCCGCACGGGCCACCTGGCTGAGAACAGCCACCCGAGGGAGCCAGCCGAGGCCGGCCCTCACCTCACTCAGGGCGCCAGCTGAACGCCTCTGCGGACGGACACTCCGCGGCGTCTCCGGGCTCCAGCCCGCCGCCCCGCAGCCCCTAGGCTCTCCCACTCCCATTCTAGTTCCCTTTTAAAGACCGCGGCGACGAGCAGCCGCCCCCTCCCGCGCCCCAGGCCCTTCGCCCTGAGGCCCTCAGCCCTCCCCCGCCCCAGCACCGCGGCCCGGCCAGGCACAGAGGCCGCACAGAGGCCGCCAAACCTCCGGCCGAGCCCCCCAGCGCCGGCGGGGCCCAGCCGTGCCCCCGACGGCGCCCCCGCGCCGTGCCCCGCTCTCACCAGGGCGGCGGCCATGAGGCGGCGGAGCGGAGCGGGCCCTGCGAGGCGCGCGAGCGGCGGGCGGGCGGGGCCGGACGTGCGCCGCTCCAGGGACCCGCCGCTTCCGCCCGCGCGGGAACCCGGGGGCCGCGGGTTCGAGGCCCGGCCCCGCTGCGAGGCTGAGAAAGGCGCCGGGCGAGCGCCGCGGAGCTCGGCGCCTGCCCCGGCGGTGGGCTTGGGGCACTCGTGTGTGCCCACGGGTTTATTCCTGGGGGTTTACCCAGGCTGCGGGCTTTGTGTAGGGCTCGGGAGCCCTGAAGGGTGCGCCACTTCTCTCTAAGGAGGCCTAAGGGCACGCTGCTTGGCTTCCCGGCAATTCCTAGCATCCCGTTCGCTTTTCTGACTCCTGCTGAACGCGGAGCACGACCCCAGGATTTTCTCCAGAGCCCTAATGGTCACCTCCGAGCCCCCGGTTTTATACGTGAGGCTGGCACCAGGAAACGTGACTGCACTGCTTTACGCCCACCCGCAGGAACTGACCTCCGGGGAAGGATCTCCCTGCCCAGAGCCATTTGGAGCACACCGTGTATTTATAGTAGGCCAGGGGTGCCAACACTGAGCTGACCTCAATGCTGTTTGTAAAGGTTTTTGGAGAAAATACTAGTCATGTGTGAAGGTGGCTGAGTAGAAATCCTCAGCGAGTCCAAGCACCTTGGCTTCCACTGCACTTTTCTCAAAATAAAGGTCTAACCAGAGCTGCACTTTGCACCATTATTCTTCCTCAGCTCTTTCTCAGGCCCAAGTGAAGCTATTAGTCATAATTTCATTCATTCGTGTGTTCTCCCCTATAGCTACAAGCACTATCCTCAGCATAGCATCCCTAGTTAACAAGGTAATGCGAGAGAAGACACTAAGCCAAAATACTGCGCAGCTGCTCCCCCAGCAGTGCCCTCAGCCATGGGTGCACACAAAGAGAGCAGCCCACTCACTGCAGATCTGCTTTACCTCTGAATCTGCCTTCAGCACGTTCAAGCCTCAGAAACACAAAGGCATCCAGAGTGCAGCAGTGGAAAAGAAACAAGAACTTGCACCTGCAGTTCTGCTTTTCAGTACTAGCAAAACCAAACACTTTAAGCTAATAGTTAATCTGTAGATTTGAGTTGTTTCATTCTCTAAGAAACCAACCCTCTCTGTATTTTTTCATCTATTTGTTGTCATGTTCTGCTCTCCGTGTTCTTCCTTAAAAACACTCTACAGTGAGAAGAAAATGCTACAGGCACAGAACATCTAACGTATTACTGCTCGATGCCACAGTGCCGATACACTATCTGTGTTCTCGATATAGCCACAGGTACAAAGCACCCAGCTCCACGGGACTCCACAGTATTGCCTTTCTGTTCCGCACAGTTTGACTCTACACACGATGCAGTGTAACTGTGGGATGCTAACGCAAGGTATCTCCTGCTCTGTCCTCCAACACGAGAGCACTCCCAGCCAGTTCCCTGGTGCCAGCTCTGCAGGCACCTGTTACACCTGTTCAAGGGCACAGCAGAGCACATTTGCTACAGCAGCTGTTTTAAAGAAGAGTTCAAGGGCAAAGCAATTCAAAGTTGCTTGCTTTAAAACCTGAAGGTGATAAACAGAGGTATGTATACATTAGCATCAGGGAATTTTATACTTGCTCTTTGTGATTCCTCACTTGTAAACTTAAAATTCACAACTTCTTAACTAAGTGTAAGAGACTCTGTTTCCTTCACACAGATTCCACTTAACAGCTGCTATTTTCTTCTTAGATCTGCAGGGAGTGGTTTCACATGAACTTTTCCTGTGTCAGTGCCAACTTAAGCAGTCCCTTTGTTTTACTGGCATACCTGTTTACGGTATGGCTCAGGACACTTGGCCATTATTTCTCCTGTGTGATTTTTCAGGCAGATCCGTTCACCACTCGAGTTCAGTGTGTGACTCCAAGACACAGAGGGCGGAAGAAGAACAGCAACAGCAAACGTTGAAAGAGAAGCATGGGATGGATCTACTTCAGGCAATCTAAGCCTCAGTCGCGGTCAAGATTTTCTCTAACTGTCACTGGAACAGCTGCAAACAAGTCAAGAAACACTTTGTACAAAAAATTTGTATAGGAAGTGTTTTTTGGTTTTCTTTTTTCATAAGTCTATGTTTGTACTATATATGTATATTAGTTTGTTTAAGATGCTAGTTTAAAAACATCTATTCTTCATGAGTTTAGGACCAAATTACACTCTTTTTGCCCAGTTACATTCGAGTGGCATGGAGATTATATGTATATAATGCCATCTGACCACCAAAAAAGAGTTGTTTTTTACAAATGGGTTTATTAAACATGTTTTTCTCTGGATTATTATATGCCTTTGTTGTTACCTGCTCTTTGTCCTCAAGTACTTAAACCTGATTGTTCTGAGAAGTGCCTGCAACTATTTCAAATATTCGGACAGGTTATGTAACAACATGCATATATACTGCTGTATCATGCCAAACTCCCAAAATAAGATAATTCGATGTATTCTGTTTGGCAAAACACTGAGACATAAACACCCCTATTAAAATCACAAGGAAGCAAAGTCATTCAGAATGCAGTATGTTTTTGACCGAACTATACAGCATGCAATAGAACGGAAGTTTCTGCATAACTTTCCTGAAAATTCCTGTTTCAGAGACTGTACCAACAGTGAAACAGACCTAAGTCCTACAGAGATCACAAAGAGAGACTGTATCTCAAATGGCTTACAGTCACAGCTAACGCAGCAAGCAGCTCCACCAAACATGTGGCTGACAGGTAAAAAGAGGATGTAAAGCTGATGCAAGCATGCTTTTGCAAAGACCGGTCATGTATACAGCAGAACCCACTCCTATGTAGCAACTATGCTATGAACGTTGGACCCTGTCATTGGTAGTAATAAAAACAAACAAACTTCCCTAACAACATTTCTAGTATGAAATGAAGTGCCAAGCAGACACTGTGTCAGTTGCATTTTGACAGCATAGTCAGCAACACCTGACTAGTTCCTATGAGCAGTTAAAGTAGCTTATGAGAGCAGGAACTGAATGGCAGCCTCAGTATTTTAAATCAAGCCAAGGTTACAAGCAAAACCATTTTAGTTGCTTGAGTTTGATATCTTACAATGACTGGCCCTTGGGCAAGAAAAGAGAAACCAACCCAGCAGTGTTATGGTGTTGATAAAGCGCATGTTGGTAATCAGCCAATTAGTTGACTCCCTTATTTAGGACAGTCTGGTGGAGATGGTATTATTCACATTGGTCTGTTTGAAAACAGTCTACAGAGGAGCATAGGAGAATGGCATTTCTTCCTTCTGCTTCTAAAATAACAGTTGTCTGCTTATTGTGAAGACTGAAAAGCAGTTCAAGTACAGAATAGCCTGGAGCACAACAGGACTTAAATGGCACTATTGTGGCCCTCCATTATAATTAATTTGGTGATCCTTTTCATGCTTCTTGTAACATTAATGTTAGTGTTGTGAAGCAGCACTGACCTTGTCCTGGGAGAATTAGTCTGGACCTCAGATGGCCTCTCTGCAGTGCCTGGCAGCAATGTGAAATAATTCCTCAATATTTTTATGCAGAAAAAGAAAGTGAGTTTGGGTTCTTCAGCACCTTCCAGAGTTGTGAAAATATTCAGGAGGTCTTACATGCTATGCTACAAGTAGATAATGATAATGATGTGCTCTATATGTTAATTTGTGAATGCAATTTCATTTACTGGCAAATAACCAGGTGGAAATCGCACACGTTATTTACTTACTTGTTAGCAAGTTGCACTTACTTTCACAGATAGCTTGGCCAAACATACCTTATATTGTGTTTGGAAGACTGGATGTAAAAATGGGTCAATTTATAAGCACTTTGTCCTTGATTTCCTACATATTTTAGATCTCTTCATGCTTCTGCTATGTGTATCTTTTTTTTTTCCATGTGGGAGTGACTTTTCCCCAGCCTGCTGTGCCGGCCGGGAGCCGGCAGGGGGGAGAATGCACCAAGATCCAGCGCTCCCATAGCAGGGACTGAGCCAGGCACTTGCAAAAAAGAAACTTGCTGGTTTGCTGGAGCAAGTTGAGTCGTAAGGCCGTCCAGTTAAATTTGCATAATGCAGTATACAATAGGGAAAGACCTGAAGAGACTCAAGAGACCTGCAATTACTTACTAAAGATTATGTACAGCTGACTGTGAAGAAATCGTATACTGAAGGTGATAAACACTGGGAATGGAAAGATGCATCTGTGATCGGACTGCTGGGGAGAGGACTGAGAGTTTGGGTCAGGGCATGTGAGGCTGTGCCCTTTAGTAGACTGAATCACATCCAGGAGTGTCAGCTGTATACTAATTTGTCATTGCTGTGTAGGAGTTGTATCACTAAGAAACAACATATCCTGCTGAATTAACAACTGCTCAATGATGATTGCTTAATACAAAAGTTCAAACATCTTCCCATTTTAAATCTCAAGTCTGTCATTGTGTCACTACATCACCATGCTACCTATTTACCTCAAATTAATAAAAGTACTTCATAATACCTCTCTCATATAAAGAAGACCTATCATCAATTTCCAAACAAAAAAAGCAATGCATTGAAATTATACATGACTTGTTCAAGGTCACAAAGGGAGACAACTGCAGAACTGAAAACTGCAATCTTTTACACTCACCATGTAAACATCTTCACTCCATTCTGAGATATTGGTGTAAAATTAAAAAGAATCAATCCCATCTGTTATCTTCATTCTGTATTTCATGTTTATTTTCTTCACATTAGACACGATTTAGACAATATGTCTAAAAAGTACAGTGTCATGTTCCTTTTCTATGGATTAGATGTGTATGTAATGACTACTGTAAATGCTAGTGGAGCGAAGGAATTGTATTTGTGTTATTACAGAGACTGTGAACAACTTGGATAAAACAATAGAAACGTGACAAATACCTGTAAAAGCTTTACCTCTTTGTTTACTCATATGCATCTGTGAAACCTGGAAGAGTAACAGGCTTGGCACAAGCCTCCCTGCTGGCAGGCTGTGCAAAGTTCTCTATTTTTCAAACACATTAAATTAGGAATCTGAGAAAAAGATTTTTTAAACTCTCATTTATCAATGGCTGCTCCATCAAACGAAGTAATGTGTAAAGAATAAAATCAGAAATAGTAAAAACCAGGGTAGCTAGTGAGTTCATAAACCTTTCTGCCAGTTCAAGATTTGTGTCTACAGATTACATTTTTTTCATTCAACTACTTTACACAGTGCAATCATTATATTTTGTTCTGGCAACAGTTCATCAGAAGAATACGTCTCAAGCAGGATTCACTGCAGATTTTCTAGTGCAAGTTAGGGAGGTAGATAATTTAAACATTCTGTATGCCTGTTGCCTGCCTGCCTTAGCACCAGTCACAACTCAGTGAAGTAATGTGTCAAATGGAAGATGTGCTAAAAACATGGGTGCAGAATTCATTCTCAGCTACTTTGAAGGATGGCACAGAATTCTGAATATCCCTTTAGAGTAATGACTTCTTGTTGGGACCATCTAAATGGGGAAAACCAGAAATTTTTTCCTTAATGTGAAGCAGTATGCAAGACCTAGTTCAAAATATTTCTGTGAAAGAGGTAACTCGGTAGCTCACAATAGTGGCCAAAATATATTTAGGTCTAAGCTTCCTGCAAAAACAGAGACTAAAAAACAGAAATCCACCACCACAGTATTGAAAAAGTAAGAGCAGCAGGAAGAAATGTAAAATGTTTGCAGGTGGTATGGAAACTCCTTAAAGACATATTAGAAATCCAAGATACTCAGAATAAATTCATGCCACTTAATGAAGTACTTCTAAAAAGATCATTAAGGTCGAGAACACTTAATAACAAGCTAACATAGAGAATTAGAAGTACAAAGACATCCTCCAAAAACAGAAGTTGTTTCCAAATGGAGAAAGTAGGGGGGAAAAACATAAAGTTTGGCTGGTAAGATTTAAAAAGGAAGTCAGGCAAATCAAAGTAGTTCTCAGAAACATTTTACTAGGGCACTATGAATGAAATCCTTTTTCAAACATATCAAAAGGAACAAGCTCTGCCAGAAAATCTGCAAGGCCAACAAGTGAACAGTACACACCAAAAGAAGACAAGGCTGTAGTAGAAAGCTAAACAAACTCTTCATATCTTCAGGAGTTTACAAAGTCTCTTATATTAGAGCCTTTCTTAAAAGGGAATGAAATGAAGGATCTGTCATAAAGTGAAATGTCAGTACAAAAGGTTTTAGAACAAATCCATAAAACAAATAGTAACTAATCACAAGTTGTATGCCAAGTTATGTGCTCCTAAAGGACATGCTAACCATGGCATGTAATCTCTAATTTACAACAGGTTCTGTCCTCCAGGAATGGAAAGTGCCAAATTTGAGGCCAATTTTCTAAAAAAGCTCCAAGATGTATCTGGGGAACAATGAAGCAGTAAGTCTGATGTTTGCCCTTTGCAAATTGGTAGAAACTATAATAACGAACAGAACTGGTAGATACTTTGATAAATGTGACATATTAGGGCAGACTCAACGCAGCTTTTTATGGAGAAGTTTCACAAATCTATTAGTTCTTCAAAAGAGTCGAGAATCATATGGGGGTAAAGAGCCTTGCTAATGAACAATTCCTTCTTCCACTAAGTGATTTCCTTAAACTTTGAGATTTTGCTAACTCATGGTTGTAGATTTATCATACTTTGAAGTAGCTGAATAGCTTTTATATGAAATATTTTATTTAAATGTACAACTCCAAGTACCAATCCAAATTATGTCAGTGGAATAATAAGACTCTCTGCTTACCATCTCTCACTTCTTTATCCAACACAGACATTAGATATAGTTGTAGTATTTTTATGGCATTTTTGCTGGTTATGCAAAATTAGAGTTCCAGAACACTCACCTAAGCCTGACTCCCTGAAGATATATTTTCTTAACTTAGAAAGCATCATTTGCAAAGAAAACAAAAGAGTCCATCTGAAACATATCAAAGATTTTCTGCAGGACTCCTCCTTTAGGCACTTTTCCTTGAGCAAGCCTTTAATTTGGGTTTTTAAGTCTTACAGTAGTATGAGCAGAAGTGATTTCCACTTTGTGTTGAATAAATCATAGCCATTCTGTATATTGTCCAAATATATTCCCTAAATATGCATTTGAATGTAGATCAAGTAACAACCAAGTCTAACTCATAGTTTCTCTTCAAAAGCCCAGCTATTCCTACCAGTTTCTCAGCCTTTATCTCCAGCACCTCAAGCCAACTTGCCCATGCTCCCCAGGCTTTTCTATTCTGGAAAGAATGTACAAGGTACAAATGCCAGAATGACTCAGCAGCAATGACACTGAACTCGCATGCAGAGTTCAAGCAATTTACATCAAGATGACTCACCAAAATACCTTTACATCTGAAGATGGTTCCTAGAATATGCTCCACTACACCCACTTACCATATGGAAGGGAATTTTTGAGTTAGTTTAGATCTTACAGACCAAAGCAGAGGCAAAAAGTGTAACTGTTGAAATAGCTGGGATCAGCAATTACAACTGTGAGATGCACTAGATATATGGGGTGGTTTTCAGTCTGTAATCAGTAATACTAACCTTTAAAATTATTTTTTGTTGGAAAGCTTCCCAAAAAGCTGATACTAAGTGCAATGAATTGAAACTGTAATCACAAATAAATGGCAAATAGGATGACATGCATATCAATGTATATTGATAATACCTGTATGGAGATAGGAAATAGCTTTTAGGGGTGACTGCTTTATAAATTTGGTCAGATTTACTCAAAATATCATAACTAAAGATAAGTAAAAATGCATTAAGATTTCAAAAATGTATTCAGCGATCTGTGTTATACCAGTTGTTGTTTTTTTCATCAGTTGGTACTCTGTTAATTAAAATTAATAAATAGCAAAGCTCTGGATGATTTCAGAATCGCTGAAAAAATGTATAATTTTTATTGTAAATTATTTTGATACTGGGTGAATAATGATCAGAGGATGAATGCAGAATTCAGTCTCCAACAAGAAAAAGAATTCTCATTTTTCCCATAATATTCTCACATGACAAATATGCACACTTGTATTATCATCTATATAAAAATGAAGCCAGACTACATAATGCTGGGCTACTTTTCAAACTAACCTTGTACTGTGTCAAAGAAAACTGTGAGTTTTCTGTAATGACTTCTTTAACAGGCTAAAATGAGGTCAATAGGTCCTAATTACCCTTGGTAAAATGAACAGTCCTTAGTTTTGCCAATACTCCCAGATTAATGTGTTTGCAATTTTCATGGGTTTATAATTTATTCGCCCTTAAGATTACATAATTAACACTGAGAAAGTTTGAAATAGCATATCCTCTATTAAAAAAGCCTACAAGCTACTATGTTTTTTAATTTCTTGACTTCAAGAATATATCCAGCATTACTTAAATCATAAACTCGCTTGAACTCTGCAGGTTCAAAATCTCACTGCAACATTGTACATAACACTGAAGGGCAAATTCAGGAGGAAGCAGAAGGCAATGTTCTTGTAAATTACAATAGCTACTCTACTGAAATAAAAAAAACAACCAGAGACTGAAGAAATGATCCATGGCTATGTCAGTGATTAAAATTAAACTGGTAGGTTCACTCTCATTATTAGGTTTATCAGCCAGCACTGATTGAATGCCACACACAGCATCCTTGTTAACAATGTCCAATTACAGTTCAGAGATTTAGCAGGTACAGTGATGTTTACCAGAAGGATTCCCTCAAGGTCAATGATTCATACAGCGCTTCAGCCCTCAAGTTGGTAAAGCAGTATGTTTAAAGGCTATATGCTATTCTGTATGACCTTGAATCTTTCTGTATAGTGAATGGTTCTTGTGAAACGTGGTTCTCTAAACTTTTGTGAAGGTTATCAAAATGCATAGGTAATGTTAGCCACATGTAGAGAAGTTCAAGGAACTATCTCCTAAAATAAGAGAAGCAACTGACGTTAGTCAAATCCAGACAGGTGCTGATGAATGTGATGCCTATGAAGTTGGACCATGACTCAGTGTTCAAGGGTTTTGCCTGAGCAAGGGCTGAACGAGATCTCAATTCAATCCACTGATTTCAATGGGAACTGGGTGTAGGTCTTATGTTCAGCACATTCACTCTTTGATTTATATGCTGGATAAGATAGACTTGCTAAAATACTGCTAAAGCTGGATTTTGGATTTATTAAAACACAGTGGACTTACGAAGGTCTGGTTTGTTCAGTTCATTCTCAGCAAAAAAAAGGCGTATTACTCTGGATAGACCCAGGCAGAACCTGTGTTTGTTACAATCCCATGGGGACTGTGGACTATGCACTGCTCCACCTCAAATTCCTGTCATACCAGAACTGGTGGAATGCAATGACTCTTATCCTGATAAACACCCCTCTTATTTTTTAAAGAAAAACAGGTCTTGTTATATATTGGACTGTTCCACAGACCCACTGGGATATAGTGAGATCAAGGTACAAATACCTATTCTAATTTAATCCATGTCAAAGCACTCCCAAGTGGGATAAATTTTCAGAACAGGTCAGTTCAAAGTGTCACCACAGTTGCTAGTTAAAGAAATTTTAAAATCCAATTTCCTTAGGTAATGAAATGGTATATGAGCTCTTATGAAGACATGGCAATGCGTAAGTAAAACCTGGGTAAACATACTTGTATTAAAATGGACTCCGCGATGGCTCAATGTAGCAAGCTGATAACTGAAGTGTGTATATGTACACAGAGGCATATTTATATACTAGAGGGAAGGCGCCTATAGCCTTACCTTTTAGGCTTGCCAGGCAGTTCTCTTTGCACTTGTCCTTTTATCTCAAAATTCTGATCAGGGCTTCAGCAGTATATTGTGCCACTTTGCAGTCTAGCATCAGCTCAGTTGTGCCCTGTATACACAAAACAACATTGCAAATAGCTGTTATCAAGATATCTGAATCACACAAAGTGTTGCAACATACACATCAGCTGACAAGACCATTTTACAAGCATCACTTGCAGCACATGACCATAGTTTACTTTAACTTGTGTGCAGCTGAACCAGCACAATCCATAATTGTTTCTCATCAGGGGCTGCAAGCGATAAGTTATTTTTCTTATCTCTATCTAGCATTCCTCAATTTTTACTAAAGCCTAGGAAGAAGAGAGGCACTCTTGCATCCAGTTCTCCCTTTAAATAAATTGCCTGTACATAGCCAGATTGTGTTTTGAAGAAAAATTCTGTATATAAAATACTGGGAATCATCTCCAGTTTTGGAGAACTGGTAAAATGAGCCCAATTCTAGACCTCACCCTAGGATATTTTTAACAGGCTCAGAGACAGAACAAGAACAATTTCAAATGGCAGTAGCATTCTTGTTCCCCAAACTTATGAAAAACTGGAAGGAAAAATCTGAGCTACAAACAACTTCTAAACCTGCTCTAAATTGCACTACAAGTCCATCAGTATCTGAGAAAAAAGGTGATGTGAGATGGCTGGCCATCTCTCTCCCCTCCTTCTGTCCAGGGTGGAATGTCAGATATTTATCCCTTTCATGTGTGTTTATAAATCCTAAAAAGCATGAGTACATATCTTCTTATCCCAAATGAATGAGTTTACTCATAAGTCACAGTACCCCCAATTTGGTCATTGTTACTGCACTGTTGGAAACTTTGGTTTTATAGTTATTATTCTTAAGAAACTCTACTGCTGGTAAACAAGGAAGTTTAAGAAATTCATCCAAAAAGATTAATCTTCTTCAAACAGAAATCAATCAATCAATCAAACAAAAACCACGTGTATTAGTTTTATACTCTATATATGAATTTTTAAATCCAAACTAGAGGGATTTTTATGAGCCAATATAATTTTTGGAGGCAACGGGAAGGCTTTTGACATTAGAATGAACCGAAGGAAAGAGCTAATGCAAACATTAGATTTAGGTTATCTTAATAGATGCGCAGAGACTTTTTCATATGTGCTTTGCATAACACTGTAATGTTTTTATGGCTTTTACTACATTTATCTCTGCTTTTAATTTACTTTCCTTTTGAGGTTCACAGGAGTGCTATGGTAGATAAAGGCTATACAAATAAAAATAATTAGCATAATCAGAATTGTTTCTGATAAACACTTCCATGTTGTTTGTAGAGGGGGAAAATATTGTACGTTGCTAGAAAGAACTAAAGATCAAAGCATATAATCCAAAAGCAAATAAATACACATTACATGTTACATCTTTCATCATGTTTTACTGCTAGTATCTGATCTACCACTGGAAGTGGTCTAAAATGCAAAGACTGTGCAATTTGGATCTAGAGCTTTTGTTCAAGCCAGCTCTACAAACCTTTCAAACGATCCCCTTCTTCTTGGTAATTCTGTTGTGTTTCTTCGAAAGGCTGAGAAGTAAACTACACAAGTGTTTTGTGTTTGTTTCACTCCTTGATTTGTTCCTGGCAAAGTTAGCCTGTTTTAAGTAGTTCCTACAGGTACAAATAGCATGCATAATAGGAGCCAGAAAATGTTCCTTTTCCACTGGTAATTTCAATAAAATCAGCATTTTTAAAAATTAGAATCAAAAACAAGAAACCAGCAAGATTTTGTTTGTAAACAAATTTTCATCTCTTCTGGGTCAAAACCAATTTTTTGGTTTTAAAAGTTTTTTTTTAAAGTTTTATGGACAATTTCTGAATCAGCTATAGATGAAGCATTAACCACTCTACATTATAGATTTAATAAAACTATGGAGCAAAGTTCACCCAGATGAGAAAGGCCTGAAGGGCTAGAATTATGATTTATATTTTGTCTGAAATAGTTCAGGTCAGCCTGTAGCATATTTGGAGCTAAATTTACATTTGGCTCACACTTAAATGCTGGGCATCAGTAGGTAGGCCACAACAATTCACTGGTTAATGGGATGACCTAACAACAATCAAATGCTAAGTAACATTTCTCCAGGCCAAATGTACCTGTGCCCATTTAAGGAATCATTTTGAAGTAAAGAATCATTTACTTCCAGCTGGATGTAAACAGTTTTGTCAGTTACTTTTTTTTTTTATTTCTTAAATGGAAGAGTTGAGAGAATCCTTTATGATTATGAAAGGAGTACATGCCTTCAGATTTTTATGAAAATGTTTTACTTTTATTCCCTGAATAGTGTAAAATATTTAGGACTGTCTGAGCATCTGAGCTATGGTTCCATGGTCAGTTGACCTGGCACAACAGCTCTGCAGTGATCAAAAATGCATACCTTCCTCTCTGCATTTCCCTGCTCTCTGGGTTACCTGCTCCCTCTGTTCTTACTATCAAGTTCATCTTACACAGAGCTAATTTAATTAACTAAAACTGTGAAAGACTCCACCTTTTCTTACTGTCCATATACTTGGCAAACTAAAATAGATCACAGAGTTGTCTCACAAGTGACAGAGTTGGCAAATAACAGTAAGTGGCTGGAGTATATGGCTAGGATGAGAAGGGGAGGGAGGGAAGGTGGGTGAGAAGAGCACCAACGTGCTGTTACATCATCTCATGCCACTTTGTGAAATGATACCTTGTGGCTGAATTTGACATACATGCAACCCACAGCCAAAAAAGTATGGTCCCATTTTTTCCCCTTGCTATCTCAGTTGTGCATTCCCATCACTTCCTTTGTGCCCACATTTATGCAGATATTTGCTAAGACTGATCACAGAAGTGATCTGACTGCAAATCATTCTGTTGAGTAGATTCTCGGGTCATTTCCTCATCTATATTGGCACAAGAAAGGTGATGGAAGCATACACTTAGGGTAGGATTGCCCCTTCTGGTAGTAGCAGGCACTTAGGTCAGCTTACAGCAGCTGTGGAAGCACATCCAGCAAGTCAAAAGTGAATAAATAAATAAAACTGAATGTGGATGTTTACAAACAAGCTGGGAAAACTGAACATCAAGCAGGCAGTAGAAATGGTGGCAGTATTGCAGTGGTTTTTTTTAAGCATACATTTAGTTTGTGCAGTGGAAGCTCTTCTAGTAAACAGGTGAGGGTATTTTCAATACCTACACATGTACGAAATCTATTTTGACAGTGTATCTCAATGCCTGGAAGCCAAATTCTGTCTAGATTTATACCTGAGAAACCATATCCTTTTAATAGGAGAGCATCTACATAATGAAAGCATGCTCATTAGCGTACTGTAGGCCATGATGCTTGTCAGTAGATCTTCTGCCAAGGCAAACCCCTCTGTTATTACGCAATAACCCACACTGAGAACACGTATAACCTCACTGAAGTCTAGGGTGGTCTCTCCTAAATGCTGAACACAGTGATCTGATAACTTCAACCTGACATCAGACTAAAGAGGAATTATTTATTTAAGCCATTGAAGTTGGAATGTGGTAGATTTCATTACTGTGAGGAAAAAATGAAGCCCACTGTTTTCACTTTAGGAATGTGGATAGCAAGGATTACTTATGTAAGGTGCCTCATCTACATAATCGAGTTTATATAAAAATCTTTCATCCTTTAGCTTCATGTACTTCAGTGCCCTCCAACATGGGCAGAGTGTAACTTTAACATAGATTAATTAAGTTCTTACTGCAAGTATAAACAACTGAATTGTTTTAGGAATATAAAATGGAATCTGTTTTATCCATCTTCATTACATGGATTATAACACATTGGATTGGAAAACAGTCAAATTGCATTGGCAAAGCCAGTACATCTATTTTTATCTATTGAGTTACTTGTTAAAATACACAGGAAAAAATGTATTGGACTTTGCAACTCGCTTCTCTTATCCTAATAGCTTGCTAACTTGCATTCTATAAGCTTCATCTATATATCTTTCCTTTATAGCTCAATAATCAGTGGAGCACATTAATTCTATACAAGGGCTTCACCTTTTTTTTTTTAATTCCTAGTAGTCTATTTCTAGTAGTCTATTTCTGTGGTCCTTTGCATAGGCAGAGTAAAGTAGAGCCAAAGCTCAAAGAGAAACGAACTGCATGAATGCCTGAAGCCACCTAACGAACTGCAATAGAGTAATCACAACCACAAGAAAGAACCCAAGTGACATACAACCCAAGATAAGCATTACCACCCTAAATCATTGACTCATATGCCTCTTGCTTCACAAATATTTCCTGTATCGGAAGAAAGGTAGTTGGAAAGCAACCTGATGTCACTGGAACATTTAGACAAGAGATATAAAAACACAGACCACAGAAAGGAGAAACAGAAATCGCTTGTCACCTCTTCTTCTGACCATATTTTCTATGCTTAGATAATATTGATTGTTCCTGACAGCTATACAGATCAGCAGATGGTGGGAGACAGTTATTATTCTGCAGAAATGGTCCATTATTTTACAGTTCATAATCAACATTTTACAGTGTACTTTCTAGAAGGGGGTTGTTTCAAAGAAAGCTTTTTCACATTATTCTCTCTTCCAGGATGCTTTACAAATAAAAGCAAAACTGCTAGGAATATTCAGTGGGAGTAACTGATAAAATGCTTCCTCTTTTTCCCTTAGATGTTTGAGAAGGTGAAGTGTTAGAAATATTTTCTTTTATTTTAATGAGGCAACAAATGTTATTTGATAAACAAGCTTACCGTCTACTCAGTGTTGACTGAAACCCAGACTAGGTTTTGAATTTGTACTAAAACCTGGAACCAAAAGAAACTATTTCAACCTGAGTGCCACATGCATGTGCAAAGCAAGACACCACTGTAAATGCAGGTTTTTTTTGCATGACAGTGCAGTATTCTATTCTAACAGTAAACTCCAAGGACAGAGCTACCGAGAGTTCCATAAAACACCTGTAGTCCAGTAGTCAACTGCTAAAACAATGGCAAAACTCCCAGTAACTCTAATGGAAGCCAGATATGGCATAAATATCAAACGAGGGAATAAATAAAGTTTCTTCCAAATGTAACTTTAATCACTACCTCAGTTAGAGAACCTCACTGCTCAAGCCACAGTTTTAGCAGATATTTTGGCAAAAGGTCAAGCAATTCCATCAGCTCTTTGAAGACAAATATTAGACAGAGACAGTGTCTGAAATAATTTCCCCAAGCACCATTCAATTAACCTACTTGGCTAAAAGGTGATGCAAAAATCAATATTTTGTAATAGAAGCTTGTGTTTCAGATGAAACTAGTCAATAGGCATCAGAACAATCTGAAATTAAAGACCAATATAGACAAAGTTAAAATATCAGGCTGTTTCAGTACCAAATGTGTTGTAACTTAAAATAGGTCTATTATTTCATACAGGATATTCCCCCAGTTACTATTTCAATACGTCACTTCTTTTATTAAATTAACTATGACTTTTCTAAAACAAAAATAAAAATAATTACTGTCATTTTGGGAGAACTCACAAAACAGGTGCGAGATCCCCCTGTTGGTCCTTCAACAGCTGTTAACTGGAACTGTGCATTTGGTTTCCTCTGAGTATATCAGTTTGAATAGACCTGAATATTTGGAATTTTTCTGTTTGTTTTTCACAAGCAGCTTCTCTTCCCCTATTCCTTGTAGCCATGTACATACATAATCAGATGGAAACAACAGGGGACCCAGCCAAGAGCCCAAAGGATAAATTTTAGCATCAGAGGGTGTGTTATTTTGTACCTACAACTGACTCAAGGAGACATTAAGCATGTCAGTGAAACAAAAATAAATAAGCATGGCTGACTGAACAGTAAGAAGTTTCTTATTCACAAGCCTATTAACAGAAGGGGTTGTCAGTAATGACAAGGAACCATACAAAATAAGCCGATTCTAATCTGTGTTTTCCGTTACACTGTAAATATATCCTCCAATAAAATTTACTGGAGTAGGACACAGGATGTGCAGAAGCTCTTCCAGTGAATTGTTCTGGTTCCACAAAATCACTGGCACACTTTTGGCGGGTTGCCTGGTTCCCTTTAGTTGCAATAACAGCTTGCTTTCCAGCAGTGAAGTGCACTAATAACTTATTTTCTACACTTACTGGGTAGAAGATAAACATTTTTCCAAATGGATAACCCCATGATGGTAAATAAGGGTTTCTCTGCATGTAAGCTCTCCGCTTTGGTAGGGCATTGGGAAGGCAATGCACATTCTACTTCTCCTTTGAAGTCGTCAGTGTGGATGTGGGATAGTCACGGAAATACTGGACCTCTCAGATGTCAGCGTTACACCAATGTTTCTGCTCCTCTGTGCTCCCCAGTGAGAAAATGGTGAACCTGACATCTCTGTGAGTGAAGACTTGCAAGGAGGATCCCATCTACTCTTCTTTTTCCCAAATACTGTGCATGCCTCCCCACCCCTCACCAATAGTTTTATGGAATATCTGTTTAAACAGGGATGTTTGTTCCCCAAAATAAGAAGGACTTAAGGGCAAGTCCAGGCACAGCTTCCTTTTTACCTCTACTCTTTCACAGGTTCTGTTTATTTATGGAGACCCAAAGCTAGGTCAATGTATAACCTCCAATACAATGACCTAATCTATTTTTCTGTTGACAAGCTATAATATTTGGAACAGATCTCTTACCACAAAAAGCATATGAATCTTCCTGCAACATTTTTACTGTGTTTACCAAGTACCCCGTAGTATGGATTCGCATTCCCTCTAAAGTTATTGATAACTAACTCTGCATTGCTGCAGTGAAAGCACCGACTCACCAAAGACCACTAAATCTGATTATTAACTCCCATGATTGGTCTAGCCTGTTAGTGAGGAACACACTCAAAACGTAAAGTAGGAAGCATGGGGGACACTTAGTTGTGAGCCATTTGTAAGAACCTTTCTGATTTTATCACCAAACAGCCAAGAAAGATAAAAAAAAATCATAAGACATTTGATACATTTTTTGCACTTGTTCAGAATGTATATCAAAGGGAGGAAAGGGATTATCATCTTTAAACATACTGTTCCTCCAGGTCACCATTCTCTTGAGATGAGGTTCAAGGACATGAGGATTCTCTTCAGAAGAAAGGAAGACTAGACTTAGTCAGAAGCATCAAGGATTTCTTAGATGACCTCTGAATTTATATTTCAGGATTACTTTGCAGGGATACTGAGAGTTATTTGCTCCTTTCAGGCACTAAAACAGATCAGGTTGATTCAGGATATTGGTAAGAGGCTGCAGAACCCCACACTTATAAACTTCCAGTCAAATCCATCCAACTTATTGAGGGACCTAAATGGCATTTATTATTGATCCTAATTCAGTTCTCAGAGAGTACACAATTTCATCAATAATGGTGCAGCCACTGTTCCAGCTGGCACCATTCCTCAGTCAGGAAAATGAGGATACAAGATTAGTGATCTGTAGGTAAAAAAGCTCTCTCTGCTCCTGAACAACTTAAGAAATCTAAAAGGCAAAGTACAGGAAAAGTGAACATCTCCTGTAATCATGTTTTAAAAAATCAAGGCGAATATGTTCATAGATCAAAAATAGGCAGTGTCCCTAAATTCTTCTCTATTAGTAATCACTGTAAACCCTCTCCCTCTTATTTAAATTTCAACACATTAACGCACCATTGTGTAATAAATGGTTTCTTAAGGACTGAGAGGAGAGCATCCAAGAAGCTGGTGGAAGTGCCATCAAAACAGCCAAGAATAAACCAACATGCCAATGCTCTGTTGATTTATTCCAGAGCAGTGCACCTGGACCCACCAGCTGTCATACATATTCCATCTGGAGCAACAGCTGTTTGCTCAATAGTTGTCATATTGTCTGACACAAACAATTGCTTGTTAAATTTGTCATCAGTGAAAAATGGAAAATGTTATATTTTGTTCCTGTCCTTAGGTTTTGATTAGTTTTTCTGTGCAGGACTTCTGAATGGGAGTTTGTGCAGCTGAGCATTTGTAAGTGTAGTCAAAATTACAGATCCTGCAGCTCCTCCAAAAAGGTCAAGTTCAAGGTGGTTCACTGTGAGCTAAGGACACCTAAGTTAGGAGCGGTGGAAAGCAGTAGTGAACAGATCAAATTGCAGAGCATAGAAGATGGAAGGATTGGTCAGATTCTCAGGCGAAGAACATGAAACTGACAAAGACATTTTATACAAGCTATGGGGGTGAAGGGAGACAGAAATTCCGGATCGTGGAAAGTATGGAAGATGTTACAACAGCCAGGGCTGGGGAGTGACCTAAGAGAGTTATAGCTGTGGGGAAAGAACAAATATGTTTATTAGAAATGTTATTAGAGAATGTTTTGCATGAAGCAGTAGAATTTGAATACTAGATGAATGAAGCAGCAAGTTATTACAGGGTTGAGCAACAGGGAGGACTGTGGTGTTATTGCCTGCAAAGAAGATATTCCACAGGAAATGAAGCACCACTGTGATAGGCGAGTGCTTAGAAATGGAGAGGAAGATCTGAAAAACTTCAGAGCATGGACAAACTTTCAAGATGAGGGCTGATGAAATCACCATACAAATGTGTGTAACAAGAAAATGTGGAAATTAAAGACAGTAATGTAATATCTCTGAAGAACAGAGAACAGAGTGGTACCTATCAAAATAGATGTTTTATGAACTGTAAGAGATAAGCACCAGGAACGAAGGTAATGAAAAAAGTAGATTGAGATGCAACCTGAAAAAATTGCGTTTAAAACACATTCCAATGGGAAATAACAGAATCAGTAAAGCACATAATGGATGGGAAATCTAGTTAGCAGAGAGAGTACCTGCCAGACAATTATCCACCTAATTACTTCTGTGTATCTATTGTTTGTGGCACAGGAGAATTTGGAATGAGTGAAAATACTCAGCGTGCTACCTTACACTGCTCACAACAAACAGAAAATCAACAGCCACCCAAACTCTCTCCAATAAACCTTTCTACTAACAGTATGCACTACCAGAAGCACGTGTGCTTGATGAAACTCCAGGGCAGGCAGTTTGGCTACACAAGCAGAACCGCCCTGAAACTGAAAATGACCTGCTTTCCTCTGAGCTGCATGCATCCACGGCTTGCTAATGCCTCACAGCACGCCAGATTTGCTTACGTTTTTTGGAGTAGGATAAGAATTAAAGAATAACATACAGACATCTTTTTAAAGGACCCTTTTGGATGAACAGTGTGGATTTATCATTATAGATCATCCAAAATGATATTTCTCCAAAAATGGGATCTGATAAAACATCACTAAGCTCAAGAATTTTTAAAGGGGAATCCGTGGTGTAAAGGAACAAGGTCAAAAATAAGGGAAACAGCAGATAGTGATGTCTCCATTCTTGAAGTAGGATAAGACTTTTAATGAACTGAGGCTGACTGATGCCAGTCATTAAATTCACTAAATATAGATAGACAAGACAGACAGAAAGACAAAAAGAAAATCCAGTTACATTTTATTGCCAGCAGTGTTCCACTTCTCCCCGACAGGTGGCATTTAACCAACACCCCAAGCAGCCCGTTCTACACCAGGCACTGTGGAGCTGACAGCGCTGTGTATTTCCACACTCCAGCAATGAATTATAAGGGCAGACATGGGCTAAACATTCTTGGATTACCAAGCAGTATATGGTTTGTGACTGAGGTCAAACATCAGGGTAACATTTAGTCATCACATGTCAGAGTAAAGTTTAAAGGACAAGATTTGGTGCAATATATTTACTTTCCACCAATGGAGGAACTTTGGTTTCAAAGAGCAAGGAGGGAAAATGCAGAAGACATATTTGTACATGTTCAGTACCAGAGCCATATGTCCATATTTAGTTGTGGATACAAGTGCAGCTTTCCCTTGTCTGGCCATTCCTTTTCAATGTACTGATCACACCGAAACACTACTGAAACAAGATCCTGTGTAGTAGGCGTCAGAATTTCTTGCCCCAGAACTACCAAAATTTAAAGCACCTTTACTGAACTTAGATGGGGACCTGAGAGCTTTCATATTTTGCAGAGTTTGTAAAACCTTTGAAACTGCACCAGGATACTGATAAGAGTTTAAAAAGCTTAGAGAGACAAAACTTTAAAGTTGTTCTTAAAAACTGCATTTACCACTGGCAACCACCACCTTAGCCAAGTACTCGGGCTTCTCAGCACCAACTGCATACCTCTGCAGTATCAGTAATAGTAACTAACGGCAATAATTAATTTTGTTCCAAGCACAGCACTCTGTAACTGGGTAAGCAAGAGAACCAGAGAGGAAAGAGGAATATTCATGTAAAGGTCTGACAACATTTTAAAAGATCTTTTTCTTTTGGAATTCAGCAGATTGTACGAAATGTTAGATGTTTGCAAGAATATTATGGGGGAATGCTCTTGAATATCAAAATGTTTTCTCAAACTACCTAAAACAACTTACATACATCTTACGCAGAACTACATTTTTTTGTATATTAGGCCTCTGTCCAACATCCAAGCCATGAAAACAAAATAAAATAACACTACCGGAAATTTGGAAATCACATTGTAATAAAGGATCTTCACCCGGGGACAGTACCTCTGAGTATCTCCCAGAATACAATTAAAGCAATAGGACAGGAAATTGTGAAATACTTTATATTCACAAATAAAAGACCTTGTGGCACTTAAGTACAGAATTGGAATGAATGCTTCCAAGTTCTTACTAAATTGCAAGCAGAAAGACAAGTAGGCAAAATGACAGTGATAGTATGCATCTTACATTCAACTGTGGAAAAAGAACAAATGACACATACATTCACAATGATAACTAAAAGTGGGTTGTGGAGCATGCAATAGATTAATAAGGAGAGGGAAATTGGGAAGTATTTAAACTAGATCCCCCAGACATTGAAGGCTGCTGAGAACTAAAGAAATTTTGTCAATGGTCAAAAGTCTTCCATACACATTGAGCACATACTTCTATCCTTCCTGTCACAGAGGGTTCTGCAAAAAGAACATCTCCTCGCACCTAAACTTAAGTGACAATGCTAGTCCTTTGCCAGAATGAATCACACAGCCATTGCACACTGTGAGCAGCACTCACCAGTGCCCTGGTGCGTTCAGCAATGTTCTATATTCAACTAGCACTACTAGCATTAGTGTCAGCTGCTTTCTGGTTGGTCTCATTTGAGAAAGGAGACAGGAATGTGCACTAGGGACATGTTCTAATTTTTATTTTTAGACAGATCTTTACAACCTTGAACAGCTATCAAGAAAAAGAACCCAATGTTGTAAACAAACTGAACTAGAAACTCTACGGTAATTGCGTTACTCCGACAGTAGAGGCAGCAGATTGCAAGTCTCTGTGAAGTAAAATGCTTGGTGCTTCCCCAGTTCCATTCCTGTGCTGTCAGAGTACATCTCCTGTAGCCACCCCTCTGCCTGTGGGTACCATCTGCCTCATACTGTGACAAATCTCAGTGTCACAGTGGTTGCTTTACCAGTCTCTTTGACTTTTGAGACCTCACATAGATCCGATATATTGCAGCATCCCAAAGCAACCAATGAGAAATTCTAACTTCCCTTATATCCCAGTATAGACTTGAACTATAATGGTGACACACTAGTTTACATGCAGCATGGACTAGAGGATGAGATCCTAGAAAAAGCAATGTTTTGTCCATCCTCTCAGGTTATTTTAAACTGTTTTCTTATGGCATCACACTGGGTTACAGCACTTGGATGCTTGTATAAAATGGCAATAAGCTTAAAAAAGCCTGACATGGACTACGTTAGCCCCCAGATAAATTTCTGTGAATTTTGCCAATATAGACTCAAAGTCAACTGAGTTACTCTCAAGTACCAGTGTGGGTGCTTTATAAGCCAGTAGAGTAATTGAAAGTAAAATGGTTAAGGATTTTAGGCTCAGAGTGGGTGCACTTGGTATCTACTCATCGGAGAATGGAAGTTTATAGACAAAATGTATATTATTAACACAAACAACACTTCTGTCTTCCTGCATAATGCTTTTGGATGTGGACGTAACAGTCCAGCTCTGAACAGGTACTGCAAGAGCACTAAATTCTCCTGACTGCCCCCCTCCCTCCACCCATTTTATTACGAAGGAATAGTCCTATAAAAACAGGTGGATTACTTGTGGTCATGAGATGATGATACTTCAAATAATTTTAGTGAAATTTTCAACCCATTCCACAAGTCGCTTAGGAGTCTGGATGCTACCTTTTAAATGTGTCTGAGACTAAAGTAATGGACATGAGGGTAGGCTATTTTGGAAAAATTCTAGCTGAGAACAAAAGTTGTGAAATAACATAACCTCTTGATTAATAATAGGTTTGCCATGTTTTGAACCTAGGGCTGTATCTGCTGATTGTATCCTCAGGGTGGCATGACCCCTCTGCAATGTGTGATTTCTGTTACTGCAGGGGCTCTGGGATGTCACAGGTTTACTCACCACAATACAACACACAACTCTGCCAAATACAGAGACACATGTCTCTTGTTAGCACTAGTGGACATCCGGTCCCTCAAAACTCACATAATAAGGCTGCTTCCTAACAGATGAGAGGGTGTGTGTGCCTTGAAAGCAGCAATGTACAACATGAGAAAATTTAAATTTGCATCCTTACATAAAATATGCCTTTACATTTTTAAGTCCAAACATGGAAGCTTGCACAGACAAAACAATTTGGACTCAGGAAGAGAGAAAACATTCTGTGCCGTTATATTGCTATAAATCCTGAAATCAAAGTAATTACTCACTGAGCTGGGAATCTGGCTTCTGGAGTAGTCTATTTTTACTTATTCCCTCATGACGATTAAAGTTAGTAGCCTCTGCACAAGATAAGTTTCATGATGTACTTGGAAGATGGTAGCACTGATGATAAGGACCAACCTGCTTTCTCTGCCTCCACCAGTGATTTGCAATGGAGCTTGCCTGTCTCTGATCTCACAATTGTTTCTACTTACCTCACGGTATTTCAGTTCTTGAAGCACTTTTGGAAAGGAAAAGTGATTCCTTTCCAATGAAAGTGATATAAGAAAACAGATACAACCTTTTTTTCACACTGCTCCAAGAGGGAATCCCCCAGCAGTTACCAGCATATCATGTATAAAAGCTTCTCTGCTTTGCAGGCTGCTCAGCAGCATAGTGTAACAACTGAAATGTAAGCTGCTTCTGCCTGTTGCTCCTTACTTGTCTTGATAGTGTGTCTGTCAGAACTGGGTTTTATTCTCTTTGTAGATTCTTTTCACTTCCTTTCCTAGCTTTGGTGCTCTTTTTGTGTTTTCACCTTCTCAGCCTGCCTTCTCATGGAAATGTCTTTACATCTTCCTCTTTTCAGGACATCCCCATCCCCTGCCTTTCATTCACATATATTTCTAATTTCATTTACGTTTCTGCCTTCTTTTTGACATATCTTTGCTTGTGTCCCAGCCACCGTTGCCCAAAGGTACCTTCTAGGAGCCAAACAATTTGGTTACACTGAAGACAGCCAAGGGCTCCTTAGCCATATGGACTGTCAGCAGTAGGTGGGTGAGTGCCGGCTGCTGTTGGGTTTGATCAGAACATGTAGCAATGCCAGGTTAGAAATGAAATTGGCTGTTCTGAAGATTTACCGTATCAAATATGTTCACATGATGATAAAATGGTAAAATCTTAAGAAGGAAGAAAACCACAAAACGCTTGCTCTCTGCAGCTGGCAGAGATTGTGCTGGAGCTCTTCATCTGACTGGAAGTGAGGACAACCACTTGGTAAGGTGACGCTGTGGTGCTTCCCTTGCCTGACCACACTCCTGGCTTCACTGATGACTGCAATATGAGAATTAGGGAAGGTAAAAAGATCATGCACGCCTGGGTACCTGGATGGCTGGTTGCGTGTTAAGAGTTACGTTGTCCACTGCTGGAATACATGTTGGAATACGCGGAAAGCAAGAAATGAAGTAGGAACAGGGGGAGCATCAGCAACAAGCAACATGATCTTGGTGGTGTCGGCAAAATGAAGTTCCTACCACTCCACCCCCTGTCAGGAGTTGCTGGAATGGAGTCCCACTGCTGAAATCACTGGTGTGAGACAAAGTTTTTGTTATCGAGGCCCAGACTGTAAAGAGAGCAATGGTTTTCTGGCTGCCTTTAAAATGAGGTAGATAGCAAACTACTGCCTACAGACACGGTTGCTCTAAGTCAGATAGCACCTAAAACCAAATAACCTTCCACACTATCCCTCAGCAGAAATGCGAGGAAATCTCTAACAACAGCACAGTAATTCAAGTAATATGAAAACCACAGACATAGATTTTACTGAGAAAAAATCACTGGAAGGAGTACATGACATTGTCATACTGCAGGGCAGAACACTAGAAGGGAGGATATCTTATTGCAAGGAGAAATGGTGAGGTAATGGTAACATTATTTTATAAACTGCATACACATCAATGACAGCTTTAAGCTCAATGTACTGGAATGTCTTGAAATAACAGAAAAAGAATTCATCTGACCAGATAACAGGCACAGAACATTGTTAATGACAATGCCAGCAATAAAACCAAGAGGAATTTTGCAGGCTTACATTGACCTGGGTTGCAGACCAACATTCCTCGTGTGTGTGTCAAACCGTTATTTATTTTTTCCTCCCCCAAAAGGTTAGTATAGGAAAATATAACAACATCAGATGAACCTATCATGTGCTATGGTAGCAATGAAGGCTCATGAAAATCAGACCCAGACCGTGCTGCACATTCTGTGAGAAAGTAAGTCAGGAGTTACTGAGTGTACTTATAAAAAAGTGCAATATAAATGAAAATGGTATCAGTGTCTTCAGAACTCTGTTATTGTGCTAGCAAAGCATTCAGTTGTTGTGTTTCCCAGTGGCAACATCCAGAAAATTGGTGTGACTCGGGAAAACAGAGGTGTGGCTAGAGCCATGAAATGATGTTGACCATCACATGGTTTGTTATTTTGCCCTTTAATAAACTTTTTTTTTTTCTGCATGGTAAGTGAATTCACATAATCCAGAGAAGCCCTGCTAAAAATATAACTACCAGTTAGCAGTTCTGTAAACCAGTACTGTTAGGGGTCGTGAAAGGTCGTGGTAGGGGTCAGTCCTGACAAAGCCCAGAAGCATTACTAAATGACCAGCACCACGAGCAGGGTTGTTACTGAAGTTACCTAAATTCATTAACAGATGTCCTGCTACTAATAACGTTGCCACTGATTTCTGCTGGAGCCTGCTGGGTTTAGAGGCATCCCGTGATCTCCACTGTCTGTTTTCTGACCCCAGCACTGCTCCAGCTGTTACAAAACTTTACATTCATTCAGTATGTATTTTATTCTCCTTTTATGTGTTGCATTGAGCTACGCATCAGTCTTTGCTCAGCTTTTGGCTTACAGACCTTTCACAGCAATTGCTCCTTTCTCTCTTTAGTCAACCCTCCCAGAGCTCTCCCACCAGCCTCCAGCTGCCTTCAGCTGTGCTCAGGAGGCAGTACTACATCGCTGTTTATCACATTACTGTGTGTCTCACTATAGCTTACTACAATCAAACTGGTTCTTTTTTTTTTTTTTTTTTTTTTTTTGGGGGGGGGGAGACCGTACATGGGTTTGATTTTGCAAAATACTAAGAACTTTCAATTCCCTTTGGCTTCTGTGGAAGATAAAGATATCAGCACTCTGTGGAACACACCCATTAAGTTTACACAGGCTTTGCACCTGCAAAACCCTCAGTGAGTTTAATTTGTTATCCTGTCAGATGTGTTCTTTAGATATACACTTTGCATACACTTTGATAGCAAATATTTCAATGGAACCATTTTAAAAGACTTCTTCTTTATTATTTTTTTTTTCCTTTTTGGCTTTTCTGTTTTTTCTTTCTTTTAGACTTCTGAGTTTCTGTAATTTCCCCAAATACATCTACTACACTTTATTGAAATGCTTTCTGTAATGCCATCTTTGCTCCACCTCTCCCAAATAATATCTCAAATTTCTTCTCATTCACAAACATAAATGCTTTTGCATACCAAAATGCTGTTCAAGCAGTGCTTTCATTCAAATGGAGGGAAAGCTACTCTTCTGCTATCAAGCGTTTAGAACTTCAAAAACCAACAGACACATCAGGCTGATGTCTCATACGGCCCCAGCCTAAGGGTAAAATAAAATGTGAGGATGTTTGGAAAAAAATCGTATTGCTGCTTTTTAGATTTAGGGGCCTGAAAACTGAATCCTGTTTTCATCATTACAGGCTATTTTTGATATTTTCCTTGACCACAACTGACTCAAAAATAGCTTCACTGATGGATTTCCTTTTCCGTTGAATCTATGTATCAATTAAGGAAGTTGTAATTCTAAATTAATAAGCACGGAGGCCAAAGAGGAACCAGTGCTGCTCATTGTTTAGGGAAATAATTTGGCATTTAATGAGTTCTTTATAGTGGCTGAATAGGAAAGTAACAAACAATTCATGTTGGGAGGGCCCCGACACTTCCTTTTAGCAAGCCCAGTAGTTGTGTATTTTTATAATACAATCTTGCATATTTGCTAAATCATATGTGTTCATGTAACCCTGCCTTTTGTTAAACGAACAAATTAAATCCGTATGTAAAACTGAACAATTAGAAAACAACTGACATGTTATATATGAAATGCTGACCTGGTACTGTCTGTCATTCAGAGTGCTCTCATGAGCAATAGTTTAAGGATAAAGGGAAATGCGAGAGGAAATCTGAAAGAGGGACTACATCAAAAAATGAAACTAATAGGGATTCTGTCATTCATCGGCATGAATCCAATCAGGAATTACTGAGACTGGAGGAACAATTATATGCTTAGTGGAGAGTCTTCTGTGTTTTTTATTACTATTGATGTTTCTATTCTCTCTGGTTTGGAAAAATAGCCACTGAAGCAAAGTCCAGACCTGAAAATTTAGCCTTCTATTGATTTATAGTCTAGAAAAATAAGAGATAAAAAAGCAGAAACAGAGAAACACATAAAGGTTGAAATATAAGTGTTAAATCCAACACATTCTAGAGATAGTAAAGTATTTTCTCAAATGTTTCAATGAATAAATTAATTCTACAATTAAGAATTATCTTAACCTTCTTAATTTGGTTAAAGTAAACTGATTCTAAAATCATTCCCATCTGCTGTGTAATCTTCTTTCTAGCAGAAGAAGAATCCCAAAGAATAGCACTCAACATTCTTCAGAACGGTTGTTAAATCAAGGCTTGAAGGATGCCCTGAGAATTACAAGGTATTAGGTGTTGTGTCTAGGTATTGTGTTTCCAAACTTTTACTTAATTACTGACATGTGCAGACAAATAAACAACATTTTTCCTTCTCATGTTTTTATAGATCCAATGTACCAATAAATCCAACTAAATGTTCCACTGACTAAACTTATACAGGTATCATCTAGAGAAAAAAACAACCAACCAACCAAACAAACAAAATGCATTTGTTTTTTATAATCTCTTTTTTTCTTATTGCTAATCTATTGGCTAACAGGCAAGAAGGCATTGACTGACACAGCAGAAACAGCACAAAGGGTGCATCACTCCCTGTCTGAGAGGTGTGAGCTCAGGAGCCATGTATGAAAGCAGACAACACAGACTTGAACACAAGCTCTGCCTTTCTGCCAAAGGGGACTGGAAGTGATCTGAAGTGCAAAAAGAGACAGAAACCACTGACTTCAGTGGAATGTGAGGCATGCTTTCCCCTTTGTTTTCCAGCATGTTTGACTATTACAAGAAAACATTGTCTCTAGCTTTGAATCTTTCCAACCATAACATCAGCTGAAGCTAAAAGGTGCTGAGCACTTTCTGAGAAGGTGCAGAGCTCCACTAATTCCCATTAAGGCTCTGTAACAAGAAAGGGGCAGCCTTCTGACACTGAAGCACGTTTGCAGCTTTCAAACTGTAATGTTTCTGTGTCATAAAGCTGCCCTGCTGGTACTAAATCTAATCACTACCACGTGCCCCATCTCTCATGTAAGCATGTTTTGGAGAATACTTTCTACAATAGCTCATCTGTGGATTCAACCACAAATGAAATGTCTTGCTTATGTTGCACTCCCTTTCCTGCCTGCCTGCGCAGAATAAAGAGAAAAGTTTCTTCAGTTATCAGGCAGCCTGCCTCTTTCTCTTCTTCAGTATGAACATATTCAGCATGCCTCCAAGATTATTGTACTTCTAAATTCCCTGTACACACATATATATGTGTACACATGCAAATGTAAATATATCATGATAGTTTCCTGTTGCCATGCAAATTGGAAACAAATATGGAATATTTCTGACTTTAAAAACCTTTCTGGAGCATTCTAACGCTAAAAACATATTGGTTCTAACATACACATACCCGAATTCAACAGAACTGCAAGAATTGCTAAGTAAATCCTGTAAGAAAAATAATTCTTTCCAGCAAGACCTTAAACCTTGTAAAAATATGAAAATATATTTTTTTTCAAATTAAAAATTATCTAGCCATCTTCTTACTTATACACTCCTACTACCGACCCAGTCGCCTAGCCATTCATCAACATCTCTGGGGACGTTTTCTATCCACAGTTAGAGCTTATTACCTCTCTCCCTAGGAAAAATGTATTGGAGAAAAGGATTTTTGGTCTCCATTTGTGTTAGAAGTTTGCAGCTTCTCTTTTTATTTATTCTCTCATTTTTATTTCATGGATTCCTGGGAAAAATAGACTTTTCTGACTCTTTGATATTGGCCTCTTCACATAATTTCCTGTGCTGAAATTTCTTGCCCTGTAAATTCTGTGTGTAGCAAGGTTCCCTAATTCCTGGTTGTTTGGGAGAACAAAAGACTGAATGGTTCCTTGTGAATTTGCAGTGGTGTTACCGCTAGACTGTTAGCCCAGCTCTCAGTAGCTAAAATGAGTCAGAGTTTGATACAAACTGCTGTTTCATTTTCTTAATTGAAATTTGAACAGGCTTCTGGTATGCTTGTTCTCCAGTATACTATGAAAAAAAGCTGCATACTAGTTTGTTTTTAATTCTTAGAAAGCTCACTCGTCTTTCGAGGTTACTCTGCTGTTGTTTACACTGTGTCACTCCTGAATGGTGGAGGAGGACCCTCAGACTTGACACAGGAAATCATTAAAATTCCTGGTATTCCTGAAGCAGACTTATGCACAGTCCCTTCTCTTCACTGCCCTTGCACAAAGTTGTAAAATGCTAGCTGCAACACTGAACAAACTGTTGGCATCAGATGGACTATTCTACCTGATTAACCAAAAGTGCATTTTTGAAGTCAATCATATAGCATACGTGAATTAATAAGACACAAATGGAATACATTTGTCATTTGCTCAACAATATTTTGCTGTTCTTAAAAGCTTTCAATCTGAAGAACTCAAAATATTTCATTAGCATTAATGAGCTAATCTTCATAACCCCCTTGTGAGTTACTGTCCCATTTTATAGTTGAGGAAATAAATGCAAAGAGATGAAATGGCTCATTTAGAGTCACAACAGAAATAGTAATATTTGTATATCATTTGTATATACAGAGGCTGCAGCTGAAACTTAGGCCCCGGGGGTTGCACAGGCATACTCAGTCAGCTTTCAACCCCACAGAACTTACACCCTAAATGAAGACTAACAAGAGGTTATAGTGGAAATGGATGCACAGTGGGGCAAAGTGACTTTCCTATAGTCAGACAGAAATCCAGATCTCTGATGCCACACTGAGATAAACACAGCATAAATGTCAAACCTGTTCACTAAATAAAGTCCAGACATGTAATTTCATGCCAGAGGAAAAAACCTACTCTTTTCTTACTCCATCAACCTTTTCTCCTTATTCTTCCTTTTTTATACGGTATTAACATCATATTTTATAACAAATATTTTCTGGTACCTAGATAGTCTTGGCTGGGAAACAAAACTTCAGCTTTCTCAGAGAAGAGAGGCACATTCTCCTGTGTAACAGACATATAGTCAGCCAAAGAACATGACCCTCCCTTTACCTCTTGAAGCTGTAAATAGTTTATAACATATGTTCTATCACTGTTTTGGCAGCCCTATTCCAGTAATAATTGTAGGGAAGCAATAAATTGGGATACACCTATTATAAAACATTTTACGTGCAAGTCCATAAGAATATATATTAAATGTTTGCATTTTTCCCATTCCTTCTATCTTATTCAGCAAAATATAAAGCCTGCATAGGCTCTGTCAAATAAAGCCAACAAAGCAAGTAGGTTTTATAAACAACAGTGATCTAAAGTCTAACAGTGATTCCTTCAGTGATCCTGAAGTCTAACAGGAAATTATCAGCATTATTAACATGCTATTTTTATTTTTTTCCCCCAGTTCAATTCACTTCAGGAATTATATCAAAGGTAATACTGCCTAATAATGAGTTTTGGGGTATGTCACTGGGCATACTTGATTACCAAGAATCAAAGTCCCAGTGAAAATCATATTTCACAATGCACCAACCACTTTGGAGTAACCTTCTGGCAACACACTGAGACCCTACCCATTCATGGGAGAGCAGGAACTATCTGCCACATCCCTTCTTCTCTTTTCCCAGCTAGACAAAGAGTGCAGAGATGCAGACAGTGAGTCAATCCCTGTTTCTGCTCCTGCCTACGACACTAGTGAGACTCTGTAAGCTCAAGTAGAATGTGAAATACATGCAATTTTTCTCAAAATTGCAGTCTTTAGAAGAAACTAAAGACTGTTCTCTCTCTCATAGGTTACTTGGGATGCTCTTAAGAAGGGCTCAGAATGAAGTCTTTTGCTAGCTGATTATACCTTGTATATATTGATTATTTAATACCACAATATTTGGATGTCTCTCTGTAAGGATTAAAATTAATATTTGCTTACTGTGATATTAAAAATAAAGCAAAGGTGCCCTCCTCTTTCACCTAGAGAAAAAGAAATGCTATTTTTTTCTGTAAGAAAAGCGTTTTTATAAAAGGACTAATTCTTGTTAAATTGGGCCTAAGGCAATTAGCCTATTTTTTACTGTCAGATTTAACTGTAATTTGACCTACTTGAAAACTAAATCCTGTGCTACACCTGTCTGAACTCCCTTTCTGTATTGAGACTGAAAAACATCACATCTGGAATAGGCAGTGCACAGAGGAATTAAAGTCAAGTGTGGGGCTGCTATGCTTTTGGATAAGTATTTTGGAGGCTAAGCACTTCCAGGAGATAAAGAGAGATTCTGTCAATTTCAGTAAGCATAGAATGGGTCTCTTCTAACCTCTCCCCGAGTAACTGTCAAGTGAATTACTCCAGATATACACCAGTATTAGCTACAAGTGAAACAACTGATCTGTTTTAAGGAATGATACAGAACCTAAAGAAAACACAGGGAGAAAATGTATTTTAAAAGCTTCCAAACCATAGATTTCTAAGAGATTCAGGCAACTGCACTAACATATGAGTCTTGCTATCTACTATTTATTTATCACTCTATTATGACAAGGAAGCGTATTTGGAGCACTACTAGATGCTCCTGTGAAACAGTGTGAACAGAAATTCTATGTTATATAGTCCATCCCTTTTTTTCTGCCAAGGGTAAATCATATCATCAGAAATTCTGTGTTTTGTTTTGGTTTAAAACCAAGAGTTTTGAAATATTCTTCCATTTTAAACACATATTTCATTCAGCATTTAAGCTATTGGTGTTTAATATCCATTCCAAAAGAATAATTATGGCATATATAAATATATATACGTGTGCATTTGTGCACATGTATATGACAAAATGTTACACCTATACATAATTCAGAGCTCTTTTCTACACTACGTCTAGTATGTATTTAAGCTTGCATGGAGGCTGCCTAGATGTCTTTCCTTTCTATTTTAGAATCCTGCCCTTTACAGACAACCAGAAGTGGGCCAAAAGTGGAAGGCAGTCTGAGTATTTGTGAAAAAGTTATAAATACATATAACAGCTTGTTAGAGCAGAAGAAATCACTTGACTGGACCAAGGTCTGCAGCATTTGTCATTCTGCTCAAGGTTGTTTTGACTACACTGGAGACTGCATGGGATGATTGAATATTTTGGTTTCTGCCTCTTTTGCCTGAAAAATGACCAGCAACCAGGACTGTCATGTTTTCACAAATGGAAAACAATTACTCAGCTGATTCTGTAAGAACTTACGAGTTTTCTTCTTGTTTTTCTGGATGATCAGCAATGTACTTTCACCTCTGCTGTGTACAAAGCATCTCTCCCATTGTAACAGGTAAGAGCAGAATGGACCAGAGAGATTTTAAGATTTGACTTAGCTCACATATTACTGGCCTACAGACTAACAGAACTGTACAAAGAGATCCTATGGCCCCATAAATTCTGCAAGTTGTAAAAGGCCATGGATATGTCAACTGATTCATTTCTGTGGTACTGATTTTGCTGCAGTAACATGCTGTACTTTAAAGGTCAGTGAGAACAGGGCTCTGATAAATCGGGCTCGACAACCACAGAGCGAGTCCATGATAACAAAACAAGAAGCTTTAAAACAAGTAAATAATAAAGCATGTAGAATGGCCAGAATTCTGTATTGTTCTGATTAGAACAGAAACACTGTAAGTAGGAAAGAAGGCTTTTTCTTTTGTCTGGGGCATTTATCAGGTTCCCATCACAGTATTAAGATCCATGACATTAGGATTGTTCCTTCACTTCTTGTTTATTGATTTGAACAGTAGTTGTTGCAGCAGCTGTTCCAAGAGGAAAGGAATCTCATACAGTTCTCTTTCGTATATACTTAGTACTTGATACATGTACACAATCTGCTCATTTCTTCAGAGAAAAACATTTAAATTCCTAAGAAGAAAGTATGCTTCAAAATTCCTGCCCAGAATGGTAACTGCAGTTGTCACCTATTACAAAACTGAAAATGATGAGATCAAATACTCTGAAATAAAAATTAGAATACCAATACCAATTTTCTGGAATACCAAAGCAATGATTGGTAGATGACCAAATTTGCAAGTGAGAGAGCGTGGCAACAATAGGTGTCTGGCTTTCAGTGAAAGCCAATAAACAACAGTTCTACTCTCAGGATACACTAAATGGAGTATACTGTTGTCAATTATTGCCTTCTGTGTATTTTAAGCATGCACAGACTCACACTTAATTTATAGAATCTAGCTTTAGCTGCATACTCAATTTGCTTATTTGTCTCAGCAGTCGATAAGGAACATACTGCATCCACAAGGGCTTGCTCAAACTTTCCAGTTTCTTATCTAAGTTCAAACATAAGAGTTACATTAAAAAATGCAACCCTTATATTCAAAGTCCAGTCTTCGCAGAGCATTCAGTTTTCTTTTAGGTTAATTATAATTTTATAATATATACATATTTTAACACCACTATATATATTTTTAATACCACTATTGTAAAATAAACTAGATATTGGACACCTGTAATTATCATTAATTCAGCAGGAAGATACAGGTATTCAGCATTAACCAGGATTTGCACCTAAAGAATAATGTCTTTCAAAGACAAACAACCCATGCTGTAACCCTTACTACACATATCATCGAAATGTAATGGAGTTCTGTTTTTGACTGAATATATATTTTACTTCAAGCCTTACTGAAATTAACTTACTGTACCTTGAATTACTGCAGACTATAGATCTAAACAAACAATGCCAATAGCGCTAAACCTGACAAATTAGGTTGGGATTATGTATGTTTTTGATTGTTGTCACAAATCACATGTCACAGAAATCACTATGTGATAGATTATTTTGCTAGAAGCAAGAACAGGTAAAACATGAGGCACTGGATATGTCTGTTTTGTAAAATAAGGTACACTGCAGAGATTCAAGAGCTCCTGATAACTTGAACCAGTATTTTCATGTGGCATGACACACTGCCAGTGGAGATATTAACTTAGGTACAGAAAAAAAGATAATATATATATATATGTTTATGATTTGCTTTGAATATGAATAATTAGAGTTTCCAGTAAAAAAATAAGGCCAGGATAAAAAATACTCCTTGTGTAATGCTGACTAAGAATTAGACTCTGTGGCATGAATGGAGATAAAACCATTTTTCAGAATGGCTGCTGCAGTTTTTTTCCATAAAGAACAGTTTAGATAGAAGGTACGTGACCAAGTAGACAGGCCAGAAAAGATGTTAACTGATTCCCTGTAGGGAAGCTTGTCAAAAACTGTAAATAGCTCTGCTTTGATATCACAGATAAACCACTTCATACAGACTGGAACGCTTGGTTATTTGTACATGTCATTTTCATTGATGTGATATGAAAATTCCCAAGGCAACTTATAAATTGTACCTAAGACTTCCTTTTCCTCATTTAAAGCTGAATGATTTCCTTGTATGGTTTTATCAATGGGCCAGAAAAGCTGATAAGATTGCTTCCTTCCTCTGTTAGATATGTTTGGACTTCTGCCATGCCATTTTGAAAAGTAATACATTTGCTTTCCTGTCCAGCGCAGAAGCAACAAGTGGGAGGTGACTAGCTTCATTCATAAAATGTAGCTAGGAGATTGACACGAGCAGTAGAAAATCAAACTAACAGACAGGCTTGCATCTGAGCTATTCAGCTTCTTGGCCACGGTGCCTCCAACAACCTACTGCTATAAAGATGGTTGCAAGGGTACTATGAAGCAAACTGCCCTCCTAAGGGGACAGTCTGTGAACTAGTGTGAACTCCCCTCACAAGGAAGGTAGTGAGAGTCTTAAACTCTCCTCCTGCCTTTCCCTTATGATTCCTCTCTTCCCTCCTCATCACACACTTTCGATATGGGGCTCTATTCTTATCAGTTCTTTGCACACCAGAATGAAGTAGGTGTGAGGGAGATGAAACCATGACCTCATTTAATCCTGCACTGCACCTCTCCTCTGAAGGGGAGTAACTAGGGCTGCAGCCAAAAGTGATTCTGCACTTCTGTGACATTATGGGGAAGACCTTTCCCTTCCTACTTCATCACTTCAGCCCCACAGCAGACAGAACAATTTTGGATATAACAGGATCTTCACTAATTACCATTCAGGCTCATGCATCCCCCCTGTTGGACTTCAGCCCAACATGTGAGTGAGTGCAGCAGATAGAGGAGCTTGATATGACTCCTGTGTACAGATGTCGAGGTGTTATTTGAAGTTATCTACTTCCTAAACACACGTACAAAAGCAGCAGCTGTTTTTACAAGATACATAATATCACATCCTCCTGGGCCTAAAAGAAAGAATCAGACCTGAACTGCTATATAGTGCTTTAACTGTTAAGAGCCCCCATTAATTGATAAAGTTCCCATCACTTTTTGTGTGTGTGTGTCAGTTTGAACCATATTTAATTTGACTGATAGCCTTCTGGAAGGAAATCCCGGGGGACTACAGACCAGTCAGTCTCACCTCTGTGCCCAGCAAGATCATGGAGCAGCTCCTCCTGGACACTCTGCTAAGGCACGTGGAAAACAGAGAGGTGATTGGTGACAGCCACCAGGGCTTCACTAAGGGCAAGTTGTGCCTGGCCATTTTGGTGGCCTTCTGTAATGGGGTTACAGTGCTGGTGGGTAAGGGAGGAGCAACTGACATCATCCACCAGGACTTGTGCAAAGGATTTGACACTATCCTGCATGACATCCTTGTCTCTAAACTAGAAAGATGTGGATTTGATGTATGGATCACTCAGTGGGTAAGGAATTGGGTGGATGGCTCCACTCAAAACAGTTGTGGTCAATGGCTCAATGCCCAGGTGGAGATCAGTAACAAGTTGAGCTCCTCAGGGGTCAGTATTGGGACCAGTGCTGTTTAAGATCTTTGTCAGTGACCTATTATTGCACTATAGTTCATCAGTATGGAATGTACAGGTGACACACTGGGGCTTTTATGCTACCTATCTCAGCTTCGGTTGCAGCAGGCTTAGTGAAGCCATTAGTTTGGTTCTGGCTACCCACACTGAGACAGATGCACCCAAGTTGGCAGCTGTTTCCTGCAGCCTACCATGCACTAACCTCAGGACGAAAAAAAACAACAGGTTCTTCCATCTGCAACGTTCCTGTCCAGCCCCTCCTACATTCCTGTTGGCACATTGCCCACTTTCTCCTCTAAGTTCTCTTAAATTTTTGTACTCTCACCCTCCAGCCACCTTGTTCTCACTGTTTTCCAGTCCTCTGTTCCTCTTTTCCTCTACCCAGATATTTCACTTCTCTTTATGTCCACCTCCACCCAATCTCTAAATACTTTTCTGAGCTACATTTGGATAAAAGCACAGTGTATTCAGAGCACTTCCGATGCTTTCCTTCTGAGGCTGTACCAGAATTATAACTACTATTATATCTTTTGTGGTTACTCACCATCCCTGCTCCAAGAAACACTGAGATATTGCAAAGCTGTGGGCATATCTTTGATTGCCATAGAACACCTGCAAAATGCTTACTGCTCAGAAAACTATTGTGGGAAGGGTGGAAGCCTCCCCATGCCTATGTCATATTGCACACACACAAAAAAAATAAAAATCATGCAGTGGCTGTTTCTAAGGGGAAGTATCTGCATGAACTATAAAAAGTAAGCAAAGCTATTTTTCAACAAAAAACATGACCACAATGTAGACACATATGTGTATGTGTTTATATATATGTACTTGTATACATACATACACATAAGTACTTATATAAAAATACTTCTAAATGGTTACATTATTTGTTCCTTCAATTTCTTGAATTCTATAAAAGCCTAAACAAATCCCATGCTCCCAAGCTTCAAGAAAGTACAGTGACATCCATTCAACTGCTGAGAGTGGCAGCTGCAAGAATATGGAACAAATTAAATGCCTAAATTATGATATGGTTAAGTTGAATATGGCTTAGAAAAACTGCACTTCTAGTGAAAACCAACCTCTTGAGGAAATTTAAGAGGTGAAGTCATAATGTGGGCTACTTACTGCCAGAAGAAAACAATGTCATCCCACGCTGAAATGCTGATTGACCTGGCAATAGTCTGAATATTTGGGGTATTAGAAGTATTATTCTTCAGAAGATTTTAGTTTTCAGATTCATTAAAAACTGAGTTTTAACTCTAAAATCTTAATTTTTTATCTTTACCACAGTAAAAAACAATGCAAACAGGGTGAGAGAAGCAACAGACCAAGAAACCTTGAAAAGTAATTGGTTTGAATTTTCCATGACACAAAAAATGTGGTCTAGTGGTCTGGGAACTGTAGCAAGAGCCAGGAATTTCATATTTCCAATCCTGTCTGGATTTCCCAGTGGCATTAAGAAAGCTATTGACCTATATGCCACAGTATTTCAGAGGGGAGAAAGTTCAGTAAGAAGCAATGGCAATAATCTAATAAATACTTTGGTAGAAAGGAAGAGATCTGTAACTTTAAATTGGGACAGAGAGATTTTCCCAAATTGGAAAGAACACCAAGAGAACATAAAATAAAATTTTTGCATAGTTTGTGGCCAGAAACAAAACTCCGTCTTTAACAGAAGGTGGACCTTTGCAGAAAAGGCCTCTAAAATGTAGTATGGATTGAAAACCCACAGATTCTAGAGAAGCAGAAAATGGTTCTGTAGGAATACTACATGTCTAAAAAATCTATAGACATCCGGAGAATCAGAGCATTTCTCTGGAAATTTTAGAATTTTATAGAAGTTTAGAATTTTATAGAACAAATATCAATTTCTGTCAATACTGATAATGATAATTATTATGATCTGATATTTATTGACAGCTTGCCATTTCCTATTAGAATGGGAAAGCCATCCTTTAAAGAAAGAATCAGACTTCTATGCCTGAGGCTATATGTTTCTTGTTTAGACTTTACAGTAAAATGTTACCTAGGAAGTTGTTTGCCCTTGCTTTCATACTTGGCAGCAGAAATATAAGATAACAAGCAGCAAGTACACAGACTATAGATGAATGAACCTCAGTGTATGTTTGAAACTGACTCTTGACCTGAGACAATTAGACTTTTTTTTTTTTGGTTTTGCTGCTCTGTACTGTGAAGTTGTCACTTCATGGTATGTTACGTTTTGACAACAATTCTAAAAGTATGCACAACCCCAAAAGCCAGCACTTCTGAGAAAGATTACGTAGCATTCCCTGCTTTCTCCAACTCCATGTTGCATCTGCTTACCTACCAGCGAACATGTGTTTTTTTGAAAGACACTGATGTTAGTTAGGCATCAGAGACAGGCTTCATATGAGATGTAGATGTATGAACATAGTGAAAGAAAAAATGCAGATTGCAGCTGGGCAAATACAAATTTATATGCTCTCAAAAATACAGATTTAGAAAGTCAACTTTATACCACTCCTTAATGCATATATTCGGCCATGTCCATCAAATCAAATCCTTGAGATTGATTCTGCTTTCATAAAGTTAACCAGTATTTTAAGGTGGTACTGTATGGGAATGGGAGAAGATTCCTGACAAAAGTTATGAAACTAAAGAAGCTTAGTTGCTGAAAAGCAATTTCTTTAGATTATTTGAACCGAGGGTTGTCTTTTCTCAAAATACATCTGCACCCCTCCTGTTATTATTTTTATATACCTTTTGACATGCCTTATCTCAAAAAGTGCCTTGAATTGTGAATGGGTTCTTAAATGTCTTTGTGTTGTTTGCCTCTCTTTGCTAAAGACTTCCTGATAATTGTATTATTTTCCAAAAACTTAACTTTGTATCCTTGGCCCATAAACTTAACTTCGTATCCTTGGCCCATTCTCCTAATTTCTGGAGGCCCTGCTTAGAGCTGAAAGCTACGGAAGACACACAGGGCTCAAAATGAACTGGGTATGTTGCCTTTCAGCCACATGTTGGCTAGCAATGTATGGCATTCCCAGTCTCAGAAGCATACATGGAAAAGTTTGAAAATGGAACAAATGTACATATCAGAAACTCCTTATTTAATATTTCCTTCTGTAAGCAGCTTTAAAACGTGTGGAAACTGTGATTTTCTTTTACTTAAATAACTGAATAATTATGCAAGATAATTTGCAAATTTTGTGCACAATAACTCTTGGTCTGCTGTTCAAATAATTCTTTAAGCATTTGCCAATCCAAATATGTATTTTGAATGGTGTTCCCAGAAACGTAGGCCAGCAGACATGTTTTTGTTCCTTTGTTGACAAATCACAGATAGGTAATTATAGCACGTAAGTATGGAAAATTGATTTTATAAATGTTGTTTCTTTTCAAAGTACTAATCCAATTCCAATCAGTCCCTTGCATTCACTCACCTGCATCCTCCTCAAACATTTCTGTCCTTTCAGTATATCCTTTAAAAGTGTGCAAAAAAAAGTCCTTTAAATTAACACAGTCACCCTCTGCCTTTAAAAGAACCTCTCCTCTTCTCTGTAACAATGCAAACATTTTTAAACAATGATGGATAGAGAGATGTTAGACTAAAATGTTTGTTCGGGTTTATGACTTATTGACCTGCTCTTATTCTGTATCTACCCTGACTGTGAACAGCAGTTTTCTGAAGTTTCTTTAAATGTCTTACACTAGTTTTCACTTCCAAGTGTTAATCAGACAGTATTATTGTTTTAACATTATTTGAATTGTGATAGTGTCTAGAAACTTCAGTTATACATACTGCTGTAATAGATAACAGTCACTCATAATTTAAGACAAAACTATTCATTTGCCCTGCTAAATGATGACAGTCCTTTTCCTTGCATTTCCAGTAGGCTCTGTACATCAGTTCCTAAATGTTCCAACTGATTTTATTTCCAGCGCTTCCTCTGGGAGATTATTTCACAATCTAATGGGTCCCTCTCTCACAAAGTTCTTCCTGCTATTCAGTCTACATTTTCTGTTTCCTTTTTAAAGCGTAATATTTCCCTTTGTGTTGCCCAATACACCTCTTGGAATGGAATCCCTGTTAAGAAGCCGCATGGTAGGGTTTCGATGATTGGGTTCTTTCATATTTGGGATAATTTTATAGGAAGTAATATACTTCTCCTAATTTTATCATTGTATATTTTGAATTAAAAGTTAAACAATAAGTAAACCAGCCCTTTGGGACGCTCATCAACAGAAGAATACTAGCCTGTATCTACAGAGAGCACAACTTTTTCATCCCAGGCTTAATCTGTAATATTTCCTTTATATCCTATCATATTTGTCACTGGGCCTCTTTTGCTGTCATCGTTCTTACATCACATTTTGTTGCCTGCTCTAATATGCATATTCTATGATATTCTCACAGTTAAAAGCATTCAACATATAATATCCTTCTTCCGTTTACTTCAGTCAACAGTAAGTGAATTTATTTTTCTTTTACAGCTTGGAGAAGACGGTGATAACTTGCACCTAATCCTTGAAGAGTCTTTACAGATATAGTTTGACTTGAGATTTAAAGGACTAAATTTATCCCTGAAGTAAACCTGCTGACAATTAACATTCCATACGAAACAAACACTCAACCCTCCAGCCTTTAAATGAAGATGTGCTGGGTCTGAATACTTTAATATATTTAGCAAGACTACAATGCTAGTGATCTCACTTTTAAAGAACTTGTTTTCTAACTGATAGTTTGAAACCACAGCACATGGAATCATCAGCACCAGAGCTCTAGAGGTGGACTATTCCATGTCTGTGTGTGTCTATCGGTCACTGCTTTCTTCAGGCAGAAGAAATCCTGCTCATGATTAGAGTGAAAGCAAAGCGGCTGCCAAACATCTGTGAGAAATTGAACACTATTCATTTATAATCTGAAACCTGAGTGGACAGCCAGTCGCTGGCCTCTTCTGTCTAGACTGATGTTGCTCCCTGCCCCCACCTCCGTGCAAAAGGGTCAGCCAGGAACCTGCAGGCCAGAAAGAAAGTGGTCCGACTTTTCATTCAAGTCGTCAGAGTTCACTTGCACACTCTTTTCTCCCACCTCCATCAAAAGATCAGCGACAGGAAAGCATGATTTTAAAGTTGACAGCTATGAAAATAAAATGCCTGGCAGAGGTTCTAAGGAAAGGCATGCCCTGGTTTTAATTTGTATTACGTAGAGGGCCTCTAAAAGTGAAAAAGCATGTGGTATGCTCGAGGCCCCTTGCAGCTAAAGGACTGGAATGAGAATAAGTTCATTTATGCCCTTACTTTATTTCCAGGCCTTTTCACATGAAGGTGCTTTTTGAATCGCTCAAGAGCTTCACCCTTAACTCCTTCTCCAGGTTTTTACCTCTCACAAAAAGCTGTCATCTGGAGAACTCAAACCACTGGGAAGAGTTTGTTAAGTTCCCAAATTACGCTTACATTGAAAAAAGATAGGTATTATATTCTTTCATTTGACAGACTGGTAAAGTGATTTATGGAAATATATTTTTAGAAAAAAAATGGTGAGGGAAATGTCTAAATTTGCATGCCACCATTTTGAAGTAAGGAAGTTTGAAGCTGATTTTTGAAGGGTTGATCATTCATATATTCAACCGAGTTTAATTACTAATTTACAATGTAAACAAGTTTAGCTATGAAGTTGTATAAGGAGACACATTATAAGGAGACCGCTACCTCCATTGTATCACAGTGTGGATTAAATTAATTAAACATCCTTATATTGGCAAGCTAGAAATTTGGATTCAGTTAATGAACATCAACATGAAGCAAGCATAGCACAATTCCTAAGTCAAGATCTCCAAAGAGGTGATCCCCAGTGAAGCTGGAGTAATGCCATGACAGATCACAGTATCAATGGCAGGAAGCTGGATAAACATGATGTCGATGTCGACTTACGTATTTAATCCATTTTGAAAATGTTTGTGAATAAGAGCTGTTCTGTACTTCAGTCTCTGTCTTCTTCATCTGTGAGGGGGGAGCATATTGGCTTGTTATTTAAACAAAGCTTTTAGTATTTATTCATTCATTACAGTTTTCTACACAGCAGATCAGATATGAAAATTTGTATAACAGCTGTGATTAACAAGACAAAATGCCTCTTTTTAGTTCCCATGGCATTTTCTTTATAGACAAGTGAATTTCTTTTCTTTAAAAAATGTTAATTATAGCTGTGAATACTACTGTATTTTTATCCATTTTAATAGTTTAAATGTTCTGATTCATGGGAAGTGTTTTTTGCTTTCAATGACACAATATCCAATAGGTTTATGTTAAAGCCCTCATTGTATTCCTCCTGTTTCAGTTTTTGCTCTTGGGTATAAAAACAGAAATGGTCACACAACTGCAAGCATGGAGAAAGATCAGAGAGACAGCTAAAGATAAAAGAAGTACGCATAACTGCAATGAAGACTGCCGATAAGCACATCACAGTGGTTGTAGCAATCACACAGTGACCGCTCTCTTCAAGTTTGAGTTGAAACTTGGTATTTGACAAACAGATCAAAGACACAGAACTTGCAAATACATTATAGCTTAATATTAGGAAAACCATTTTTTAATTATCATAGGGTCTAGAAGACCTGCAATTGGAATCCAAATTTTTGTAGACACTATGCAGTTAATATACTAGATGATATATTTGATGAATATACATGCCCAAGAAAACATACAATCTAAAAAGGATAGAATGAAAGTCTGGAGGAAAGGTGGTATATTTTTTTCCATTGTACAGGTTGGAAATTAAAACACTAAGTGATTTCAAGCTTAACCCAAAACATAATGATTTCTATGGGCTTTGGCTAGACTCTTGGATTATATCAACATTGTTTCCAAATGTCACCTCAGCAGCTGCCAGACTGTACACAGCACAATGCAAGAGGTTTTGGCAAGATGCTGCAGGCTGCTCTGTGGAATAAGTGATACAGGCAGCAGACACTGCTGGTCATGAAAGCCTGCAAGGACATATTGGAAGGACTCCGCACAAGTGGGTGTTTCTGGAGACTCCCCGCAGTTTGCCTACAGTCTGTCTTTACAACTTCATAAAGGCAATCCCAATTTAAAACTAAGGTCATCAGGGAATTTGGCCTTACAGATACTATCATGGGCATATTTATCCATATAGATGCATCCTAAATGATTACTCAATGTCACAAAAGCACCTGAATCTGAATCTAAGCTTCCCATAATTCAGAAATAACCTGCTCCTCTAGTCTGAGTCCTTAAGAAATGAAACGGTTTAGTTCCTGCAAACACATGCAACTTTGGATGCTTCTCTAGGTCTCTGGAGTCTGCAAAAGTAGGGCAAGAAATCTCATAAAAATGTGTGTGACTTCAAGGAAAGTTCCATGCAGGGTGTGGCTGTAGAATTAGACCTCACGAAGTGCTCCTTTTGCTCAAACTTCATTTTCCAAAAACTGCTCTGTTGGTCTGACCCTGTGCACGTGGTCCTGGGTACGTATGTTTGAGCCATACATTCTCTCAATACCCCAAAGAGGAGTGTATTACACTTTATGGAGGACTGAGAGAAAAAAACATAGATGGTCCTATTCTCATTCCAATGATTTAAGAAGACTATAATTAATGAACTAAATTCATGACATATACAAATGAAACTAAAAAAAATCAATGTTGTCTGCACATTTCATCCTTCAAAAACTTTTTGTCAGTGTCAGCTCACACTTTTTGCAAAGACAATGGGTTCATGATTGCTAGAATTAGTTCTGTACTTTATGGCTTGATTTTAAAAACTATTTTAAAAATGAAAATGAATTCTGATATGTATTATAGTTTACTTTCTTTAGTCCCTATTGCACTTCATGATGCATTCTTAGAAACTTTAAATTTAATTTTTTAAATTAATAGCACATTTTCCATTTTGTTTACAAATACAAAACTACAGTGTTGTTATAAGGTTTCTGATGAGGGTGGAACTCCTCAAAGTATATTTTCAAATATAATTATTTGCTTATAGAAAGAATAGCATATCTAAGGCGTCACTTGCTTCCAGTAATGGTCTCCTGAATATACCAGGATGCCAGGCAACCCCTTTCACCTTGTGAACACAAAACATCCCAGATTTCTGTAGGGTCAGAATTTAAGCTACCAGTGTAGGAGCTGTAAGCATGTGACTTTGCTGATGTCTTCTCCATGTATGCATTGCACCACAGTGCTTGAATTATCTAAAGCTGTTTTTCTTTCATCAGGGATGTCGTAATATTGCTGTCTGACCTGTGCAGACACTAGGATCTGTCAACACAGATGGAAGGAGTACCTTTGTGGTTATGCAAAAATGAAGTGAATGGATCTGTTTACTTGTTTGCTCACTAGGGATCAGACCTAGTAGGATGGCTGACATGAACAGGACTACATGACTGAGCCCAGTATCATTTCATTCAAAAAAGTCCCAATACATAGAAAGCAGTTGCAAAAGATGTGTTTACTGCTTTCAAACTTCAGCGTGGTACATTAGGCAATATTTTAAAACTGTAAAATAAATTAAACCTTACAATCTCAGACGAATACAATGTCTTTGCTTGAGATTTTAACAAGTAACATTTAGCCACAGGTCCCGAAAAATCAAAGATCAACCTGCTCACAACGTGCCTTATTGATTTCTCTTCTGTGCTGCACGTTTTGCAGACCTTAAGCAGCCTGTTAAGATCTGCACAATAGGTCAAAAAGAAGACAGTGTTACATTTTGACTATTTCAATCTATATGCTTGTTTTCTTATTGCACTTGGTGTTCCTGAATTTAAATAACAAAATTCGTAAACTTGCAGCTTTTGACAGCTGCATTTGCTGTGCTGATTTTTTTTTAAAAAAAAACACCTATTACCATCTTCCTTCTCTACTATTTTTGAAGGTACTGACATTGCAAATTACCTGCCTTTATAAATTCATGTGCACATATAATAAATATTTAGGACTCAGATCAGGATACAGCAATTATGATAATCTTTACAAGGATTATTGTAATATTTTCTCTTTCAGTGACAATATTCCTCATCAACAGGACATGTTCATCCCCATAAGATACCTCTAAGAGAGAATGTACCAATCCATATAATAATGTAATGGCATATTTAAGCTTTGCTTAAAGCTTGCCAGCTTCTTCCCATCATTTTTACTGCCTCGGTTAAGAAAGTATTATAGAAGTGAACAATGTAAAGGTATTTCTGAATGGAAAAGTGTAGCTCATGACCTAGTATTTGCCACTAATGTGAACAAACAGTCCAATATGATGCTTAGTTTAGTCAGTGAAAAAAGTCATGTGGATTTCCTTAATCCTTAAGGCAGACATTCAACAAAAAATTGCAAATATTGTTTCAAACAGTTCTGCAGCCATCCAATTCTTCCTTAAAATGGTGTATCAGCCTGCCCCTCGTTCTGTTCAGATTAAGCCTTTCTTCTTTTCCGTCTGGGCCCTGAAGGTTATATTACACATAAATGTGTATAGACCACATTTATTTGCATATTACACAAATACTCATTCTATTTTCTCTTAAAGTCTATTCCACGTATTTAGCACTTTTATTTTACATTGACTTTTAACACAGTTTTTTCAGTTCCAGACTTTTTACCCACCTCACTCCTTGTATCCAGCTCACGTCCCACCTTACCCAATTTATTCTAGTGTATTTACTCATTTATTTTACATGCAGACATCACACAAACGTATGCTCAACTCTTTGCCCCTGCCACAGCTGTCATCTTTCTTTTCCATGTCTCTAGCTCACTGGCCCTGGTTTTGCAGCAGCAGAGACTACAGAGTATGATGGAGGTGCCTCAGTGGGTTTTATAAGTCACCAGCTCTTACCAGTAGGGAGAAGGGAAAGCAGAGTAAGCTCCACCTTCCTGCCAGTGGAGCCTGCCAAGCTCTGTGCAGCTCAGACTCCTGGTGCAATGCTATAGGGAGGGTTTACCCGTTTGCACGCTGCCCCAGTTTTCTGTGGTTCCCATGCAGCAGGAAAACACTGGGTCCAAGAGTCTCACTACCTACCCTCTGATAAAAGTCTTTGTGTTTCCCTTCTGCATATACAGTCCATTTTTTTCCGCAAAGTATACTCAGGGATTTGAGGACTGAAAATAAAAGTAATCCCATGAGAATAGATGTTCAGAAATCTGGACAAAGATCAGATAACTCTTTTCTACCTGACAATTTGTTTTATATTATCTGTCTGTAGTAAGCACTTTTTTTTTTTATTGGTGAGCGGAAGTATCTTCCTTTCCTGCTAGTACTCAAGTTAAGACCTCCTGATGTAAATCCCAGTCCGTTCTCAAGTTTGTTTGTGTTAATCAGGAGATCTTGGAACAATACAAATGCATTTGTATTTTAACACATGTTCTGTCTTTTGAACTACCAAAGACTAATTTAAGCAAGGATTCACTCAAAGAAAAAAGACTAAATATTGTTAGCACTATATCTACCCTGCTGACACTGAGGTCAACATAAATATCTTGTCAACTTAAAAGATTCAACAGAATCAACCTTTCTATTTCCAGAGAGAACTGGTAAAAAAATAAAAATAAAAATAAAAACTATTTCTCTTTCGCAAAACTGTTCACTTACAGTTTCCATCAGAAATAAAGATTCTGCAATCAATACTTTAATAAATTTCTTAAGTGTGAAAATGAACAGAATTAATATAACTTCACTTTTTTACTGAAGCTCACAAGCAGCAGCAAAACTATTTTAAACAAGCAATATAACGGTAGCTAGACATGACTTTATGACCTACAAAAAGAATCCTGCTTAAATCATCATTTTTGCTCTCTAACCTCACTCCTGTGTAGTACTAATCATATTGTTCTGGAAGCTAACTGAAAACATTTTTTGAAAACTGTTTAAAACTCAAACTCTGAAATGGAATTTCAAAAACTGAAAATCTAACTTCTATATTTATTAAGCCATTCTATAACTGATTGGTTCATATGCTAAAATTTCCAGCAGAGAAGAGCCATATCTTTTTTTCAAAACATTCCTGCATCCTACAAGGGTAATGTGATACTCAAAACTAAATCTGGTTTTAATTTTTGTAATTCCTCATTATTTTTACAATAGCTAAAACTTCCCGATCTATAACTTTACATGGAATGTGGGGACTGAAATACAGGACTGGATTCAAATTCTGTGTCTGGTGTCAATTATACATATCAGAGAAATTAATTTGTCAGTTGTTTTGAAAATATTAGCTAGCAACAGATTTACCAAAAAATAAGACAGTGCTATTGATTCTACCAGAAATCTGGAAGCTACTTCCCTTTTCTATTGACTAAGCTATTTTATTCTTTCCAACTGGCTGATTAGGTGGATTTGTTCTCATACTCTTATTAAAGTATGAGATGATATTAAGACTTCTGCCTTCATAAGATAGGCTAAAGAAACAGGATACCGAAATAAAATTAAAAGTTAAATTAGTACCTTTTACACTTTTAATATTTATCACAAACATAATACGATTTCTGAACAATTGAGCAGTTTAAGAAACTATTCTTCAGAAGTGACAGCCCTTAATTCTCAGCGTACAAAATCTGTGCTGAATGTGGTACAGTACTAGAGCAGGGCCAAATTTTGAACTCTGTAGTGGCCACCTCCAAGCAGGGAATGAGACAACATGTAAGCAGAAAGGAGGAGAAAAAAGGGAAGAGCCTTGCAGCAGACGTGCAATGTACCCTGGAGGGTACACTGGCCATAACAACTCAGCTAATCAACAGTCTAACCTACCTCCTGCTAAGCCGACATTGTGTTTCAGTTGATAATGCAACTTCTCAGAGCCACTGTGTTTCGGAACAAGTTGTACTTGGCAGATTGCCATGGTGCTGAGTGATCCTTCTCCTGCGGGATTCCAGAGCTTCCACAAACACAACAGGTCACTTTCCACTAATGTGACATAAAAGAAAGAGATTGAAAATGTCAGTGTTGACATTGGCTGCCTGCTGAAATCAGTGTGCAGAATCCAGCGCTATTTACAATGCAGATACATTAAAGGGAAATCACGTAACTCCTCGTCCCCCACCTGACTTCACCTCTCCCCCACACAGCCACGCTACCACATTGAACAGCTGGCTGGAGTCTGAAAAGAATGCCCACAAATTAATGAATTTGAATTATTTTTTAATGAGCACACATCTAGCTTTAGGATGATAATGGTTGAACACAAAGTGCTATACTGCCCTGAATCCAGGGATAACCTCTCTCTGCCTGTGGTACTGGAAAGAACACATAAATATCTAAGCAACAAGCATTATGAGCATTCCTCAGCTTTTAAAATCAACAGGTGAAAACAGTTTTTGTAACATTTTGTACATTTGAAGGATCTCTTTTTTTTTTTTTTTGTGTGTGTGTGTGTGTGTCCCTTTAAAATATTCAAGAAATGGAAAGCAAGGTGTTCTGCCTGTAAATTAGTGCTCCATGGAGTGTCTTTAAATTCTTGTACAGTAGGAAATGCCTTAATCTTAACCATTTGATTTATTAATGCAGTTGAAGATACTTGAGCAAATGTTGGAGAAATGTCTTTTCTTCTTTGCAGATCAGATTAATTTCAATGTAGCTTTCAGACCACATAATCAAAAACAGTAAGTGAAGAAGTCTGGATGTTAAGTACGGATGAGTAGAGTGGCGTACCTGCAAAACCTATGTCCTTTTTAATGTTACAAAATGTGCTCAAAAACTATAAAACGGAAGATGAAAATTGTTAAAATGCTTTGGAAAGCAACCCATCAGTATTACTATTGATAAGTTACATAATATGCTTCAGAAAAGGGTATGTCAAAACGCACAGGGGATTTATTCATTTAGCTCTAGCAGGCTTACAGCTGTCTAGATTTCCCTCCCAAAGATCTGCTGTGTTTATATCAAGAAGAGTGGATTCTTAGAAAAAAATCAGGAGAATGCAATCAATTTACACTATTGCATATAGAACCCACAGCATCCAGGAAAAAAATAAAGAATTAAATCCGTATGGTTTGCTTCCTAAACAGGCTTTTGAAATAGCTAAAGCCTCAGTACACCATTCAGTACAGAACACCACTATATGAATGGCAATGGTATTTCAATCATGCACCATCTTATATATCCTATTATTTTTACATTAACAAGTAAATCAACTGTGAAAAGATGTTGGAAACATGGGAGAGAAAATGGAAATTGATTAGCCAGCTAGTTTTTTTTGGATTCTTTAAAATTTTCATTTATGTCATGCTTCTGTAGTCTAGTTGTATGGCATCAGTGAAAGCTGGCTTGCCAGTGACTGCTTATACTGTTTGTTTATTTGTACCCACTTGTGTCGGTACTGGAGCTGGCTGCCTACCAATTTCCCTGTCTCCATGGATTATCTCCTCTATTTTGATGCATATTCTGAAGCCCTATAGCAACTGGATATTACAATAAAACAAGAGGGTTTTACTTATTTGTTTTTGAACCCTTGCAGTAAATTTAGGAATTTAGTCAAAATTTCTTCTGTCGAGGACGTGGGATTCCCAATCAATTCACATTAAATGCTATCATTTTTATTTTGGAAACAGTAACAGAAACATGTATTAGCTATTTTTAATGCAATGTTAGTCTTAATCTGTTTCAGTGACCTAGCACACCAATTCAATCCGCAACTAAAAATTACATTCATGCTTAAGTATGTTCCTAAATCAGTCACGGTAAGGCTAAGATTTGGTTCTCAGTTGCTTTTCTATTGCTGTTTTTGAATCCCCTTTTATGTTGGCCTGACCTCACGGGTTTCAAAACCATGAAACATTAGAAACAAGGAAAAAAGTAGTATTAACTAGAGTTCCCACAGGCTCTCTCTTCACAAGGAGCCACGTGGAGAAGACAAGGGGTACAAGTTGCACTGGTAGAGGTTTCATCTTGATGTAAGAATGACTTTTTTAAAGAGAAAACAATGAATCACTGCAAACCCCTTCCCCCCCGAGGACACTGTAGAATTCCCATCACTGGAGGTTTACAAGATGCAACTGGACAGGGTGTTAGATAACCACAGCTAGGCTCCTTTTTCCCAGGAAAAGTTGGACCTGATAATCTGTTGGAAGTCCATTCCAATTTGGGCTGTTCTATGATTCTATATGCATTTATTATACTTTAATTACTATTACTGCAACAGCTCGATGCAGTTTTCCCCCGTGGATGTAAGGATGGAAAGTCTGAGAAACACTTCTTTGCCAACCTGCAGTCTAATTCCCCCCTCCATGGTCAAGAACCTGAAATCCGAGAAAGGCCTCATCTTTCACAAATACGTGAAACCTCCTCAAAAACCTGAATAAATAATCAGGTGGCAAGCCTGCAGTGAGCTACACGCTATTACAGCTACAAACCCTGCTGGTACACCTGATCACTGATTCTTCCTCTGTCCTTTAGCTACTTATTTATCTGAGTGAGGATCTTCCCTCTTAATCTCTGACAGTTTGACTTCCGTAAGAGCCTTAGGTAGGTACAAATTTTTATTGGCCTTTGGAAATAAAAGAAGACTGCAGCACTTGTTTTTTTTCCTCATTCACCTGGTCAATGTCTCCTTTAAAGATTGCAATAGATTTGTGCCAAAGTTGGGTTGACTTACACTGAATAGGTAATATTAAGTCCTGTGTGCACTTACTCCACTCCTTGAGTTTCATTTCTGAAAACTTGCCTTGTACAGGTTTCAATCTCACAGGATTATTATCCTTAGAGAGGGAAACATGATGTATACTTTGTTTTGCATATCACAAACAGAGATTTCCAAGACAGACTTTCATTTGGCTGCAACCATTGCACATCAGTTAGCAGCTGGGTTCTTGCGTAAGTCGCCACTGTGCACTTGAATATTAGGTGGCTGAATAAAATTCAGCCAAAAATCCTTATAAAAGCTTTAAATGAACATGCCTAATTTAATTATTCTATTTTCTCCCTCTTTTATTTTCCTATTTTGCTCAGTTACAAAGCATGTAGTTTAATAAAATCAGAACACTGTCAAATGGGCAGGGCATCTCTGACCTGCAGACTGAAACACAGCATGGAAATACTCAAACCTGTTTTAAAGGGTTAGTTCAGCTGCCAAAAGCAATCTAGCTGGGGTGTCAGGGAATTTGGTGTTAAGCAATTTACTCTACCAAACAGAACCCTACCCTTGTTCAGGATGACTCAAGTCACCCATTGTAACAATACCTCAGGAATGCTGGGCAGTTTACAATGAAACTATCACGCTTTTGGATCTAGTAACAACATATTAATACATAATTAAGGTTTTCTAAAACCAAAAGCTTGCCCACAGTACAACGCAGGGCACTGCAGAAATACCTGCCACTACCTATGCCATACGTGAACTGGAGGTTATAGGGGTTGTTTACACAGCACAATGTTGGGCAAAGCTGTGTAGCTACCTTGCAGGGGCTGTTGACCTAGTAAGTCTGAGCAGAGCGCTCTGCTAACGTAGCTGCACTGCTTTCAGGACCTGAGCTCCCTCTGCACTGCACAGCACCAGGTGAACATCCCTGAGACCCTCTGTTTACTCATGGATCAGGCAAGGCAAGCCTAACAGCCACCTTAACTTCTCAAATTACCTACAATAACCTAAGGCCCTTCAGAGGAAATCTATCTGTTGCTGAGAAGATGGACTGAGGCTTTAAATCCACTCAGTATTACGCTTCTCTGCTGAGATTACCAACTGCATTGTAAAGAAGAGCCATGCTGTGCTGTGTACCGAGGGGCAGCCTAATGTTACAGCTATTTAGTTAGCTTGTGCCAAAAAGGATGATGTCCCTGCCCATCAGCTCCTGCCTCCACACTCCTAATCTCTTTCATGTCGTCGGATAGGATGTCAAATTTCTAGTCTCTCTCCAAATTCCTGCTCTAGATATTAAACCACTTGCTTACGTCTTACATTTCCAGTGCTTACAAAGTAAGAAAGTCTTGCTCAATCTCTGCTGCTACACCAGCTGAGAATCTGGCCATCAGATCTGTGTAAGCCAAGCCTAGCCTTGATTGACAAATATTTTTTTTTTTTAACCAGGTATCACAGTCACCTCCCTTGGGAAAAAATGCCATTTTCTAATGATGTCCTCTCTTTGCCCTCTGTTCCCGATTCCTTTCCTATAACACCTCTTTCTGTGGCTAATATCATGCCATGATTATATGTAGGGAATTGCATTGGGAAAAGTCCACAGTATAAACAGGAGGAAGAAAGCGCATATTCACCAAAACAGTATTTAAAAATAAGTCCTTATTTATCTATCTGATAGCTAATATCAGATTTAGTTATCTTGGCTTCTTAGTTTTTAGGGTGATCTTGTACCTTTTTTTTTTTTTTTTTTTGTTAGCAACAATTTATTATTTGTAGAGGAAGGATTTCCTTGCTTGGCAGAGTCATCAGTAATAATTCAAAGTAAAAATTGCTCCAAGTTGGGAGAGGTAACTGAAAGGAGCACTACACCTCATCAAAAGTCTGCAAGATGAACATAAAAGAATGTAGTACACCATGAACTGCAATTATAAACCTCAGGTCCTAGTTGTGCCCAAATGTACATACAGAACTGAGTACAAGGTATGCTGCTCCCATAAACCAAATTTCTAGATTGAATGTGAAAGGAATCACAGACCCACTATCTCATCTAGCCTTTGGAGTGCACTGCATCTTTGTCTTGTACCAACAAGTGATGAGGCGCATTGAGGAATTTGATTGTTGTTTTAACTGCGGTAGGACACTAACAGACAAACAAAAGGTTTTCAGTGCTTTTGTTCCACAAAGCCAAGCCCGCACTTTTAAGAGGGTCTTGTTTTTTATTCAGTCCCTCGAGCTGAACTCACAGAATTTGTTATCCTCAATTCAGTAGCATAGCTTTACTGATAAAAACCAAAAGGCATTTCTGTCAGTTAAGAATCCAAATCAGATTTGTACTTAAATTTTCATCAGCTTTTGTTTGTGTATTCTACTCAACAACAACAAATGCCACACAGGTTTCTCCTGAGAGAAATGGAAAAGATCTTCTGTTGGGTCTTGCAGTCTGGTTTCGTTAACAAATAAAAACAGAGTGTATTCCTCTAAGGATGCATTGATATGAATCATTCTATTTAAGAAAAGATGTATTAGAAGGGAATGAATCATTGTTTGTTCTATGCAGTATTCCAGCACAATGTAGGTACAAGTATTATTCATCCAGATGTGTAGTTACTTCACTAAAACACTGTTCTTAAGTATTCTGGCTATGGACATATTTTCCTTCTGAAATTTTTAACTACCTTACTCTGTGCAAAGATATTCCATTCTATATGCCCTGATAAAAATGAAATCACTGCAAGCAAAGCAGTCTATCTAGTGTTATCAGCTGCATGTATCTTTTTCTGCTAGTAGACTATCCACACAGACTGAAAGCACTTAAACACATTTGATCTTGGAAACTAAACATTACCAACCCCAGTCAGCATTTAGATGGGAGATTATAATATACAGAAGCAGAGCTGATGCAGAACAAAGAATTGTGACAGACTATTAACTAAATAATAGACTAAGATTGACTATTTAGTCCTACTGTTGCTGCTAAACTGACACGGAAGCAGAAGAAAACAAGAATGATGAACTCCATGCTTTAGAATCATAATCAATTCACAATAAATGTTATTTTCCATTTCTAGAAAAGATGTGCAAGAAAATAAGTCATCAGGATCATTTCTTTCTTCCTTTGTGACTTCAATTCATGTTAGGTAAATCTATAAACTATTTTCATTTTCAGAGCTGAAAACATAATATTAACAGTTTAGTTACAATCAAAGATATATTTTCAGCAAAGAAAAAGGGAAGAATTATTTCAAGAAACATACATAACCTTTTCTTAACCTAAAACTGCTATTTAAACTTAATGACAAAAATTAATCTATTAAAACACACTTAGAAACATCTGCAACTGAATTTAGCTTAAATTTAGCTTTAGTTTCATGGTAAACACTGCCTCTCTAACATGATAAATGATACCTGTAAAGTTAGTAAGCAATATGAAAAAGGAAATACCATTACATGCCAATAGGATGAAAGACTGATAATAGTACATTAATGTAATTACATCCTCTTTCTGCAAAAATAAAAGTCCAGTTTTCCCCTTACAGTAGATACGGATTTTGTATTTTATCAATTATAAACAACTCAATATATAAAAATTATCATGCCAATTATTAAATACAAGAGAAACACAGCCTTCAAAATATCAGTCTTTCCTATCAATTGACAAGAAATTACTTTTTCAGTTCAGTATTAGGCAAATAGTGCTTTGATTCAGTTGACAGACCGAAAAGCAATTGGCATTAAACTGCATTTCAGGATTTTGGAGGTGATGATTTTAACAGCATGTCCAAGCTGAGCAGAGTACACCTTATGAAATTAACTTAGTTCACAAAGGTAAGTGCCCTGTTCTCCATACATCCACAGCAGACGAGATAGGATCTCCCTAGCAGAAAGCATGCAGTCCCTCTCAAAATCAGGTTTGTCCCTATTTGCATAGTACCTAAAAGGAAATTAGAAACTACAACTCTTTATTTGTTTAACTTAGCTATTCATATTGACTTGAGTTTAATTTATAGCTCATAGTTTATATTGATTTTATATTGAGTTTATATTGATTCTAGTTGATCTTCATTTAACTATCTATATTTATTGTCTGCAGTAGATTAGAAATCCATTCAGTTGCAGACTTGTCTGAATAAAAACAGTTGAAGTAAGCTTCCAATGGCATTTGTGCATATTCTTGACATATGCCCACAACTTAGAACTTTTTTCCTATCTTTTAAAAAGTTATTTATGCATAGAAGTCTACACATCACTACCACTAGACTGTGTACTATGGGTCACTTTGACTTGGACAGTGGAAACATTTAAAATATTATTAGATTTCATTGACTGAAATGGACTTTGAAGTAAGGGTTGTATCCCTAGGTATTTCCGTGCATACATAGGTGTAGAGATACAGAGAAACGTTTGCCACCATACACAATAATGTAGTCACTGACAGAGGCATACATCAGCTGCCAAAGATGTGTTTTGCAGTTGAACTTTCATTTGAATACCAATATAGAACATGTTGTACTTAATCTCGCAGGAGAAGGCTGTTTCTGCAACAGTTTTGACTCATTCTGAAGTACTTATTTTGCTTAGGGATAAAGGTAGCCATTTCATTTAGCTTTATCTCAAAACATTGCTGCAGGCAAAAATTTAAACAATGTTGCTGAAAGCATGCATAAAGTAATTTAAAGGGTCTTACTTCCTAACTTGAGCATGCAGAGGATGACTAATGAAAATGTCAACTTATACAGCTAATTGCTAAGGGAAGTCAAGGGAAGTCTCCCGAGAATGGAGGACAAAGTAGTTGTGCAGCATGCCAGGAGTTTGAAGCACAACTCTGAGAATTTAAGATAAAGATTATTAGCATAATACTGGTAGGCAAATACTAGATTTTTATCTGAGAATGATTATGGGAAAGACTTCCGGCACAGTCTAGTACTAGAATGTGTCACCTATGTAGACAGAGTATAAAATAAACCGCAATTTCAATGTATAAGGTTTACTTTCACAAAGCTTTTAGTGACTGTTTCCTCTATTACTCACACTCCTTTAATTCATATAAAATTGTTACGAAATATGGGTTTTAAGAGTTTTTCCCCCAAGCCCTCATCTGGTTTACCATGTTGACAAAGGAGAAAGAGGAATACTCTTCACCCACTTTGAAGTAACAGTAGCTTATTCAACTGCCCTTACCAGCTGAGGCCACCCCAACTCACAGCAGTGAATGCAGCAAGCAGGATGAACCCCACCAGAGCTCTGCAAACAGCACCAGTTGCCAGCACACGGGGAGCACCTGGGCAGCAGGGCTCTGTGCTGGCACAGCAAGGCATCTGCCGCTGAGCCTGTACAAATGCTGAAACACTCCCTGTTTCAATAATGTCGTATTTCCACTGTATCTGAGGACCTTTATCTTGCAAATGACTGAGCAGGATTTGCCCCTGAAAAAGTGAAGATTAACCAAAATATATAGATAAACAGAAATTTGCCTTTTGCTCTAATCCACCATGACCATGCACATTCTAGGTCCGTGCTGTAGCAACAGCCAGCCCAAGTTGCACACACTCGTGAGCAGTTTGAGTGGGGCTCCACATCAAACCCGCATCACCAGGCTGACAGCACATCTGTAGGTGTTGCAAGTACTCTTGCTAAAGGGGTGTCCAGAATGTTCTGGGAGCAAGCTGCAAACTTAGTCATCTCTGTCCAATTGTGAAGCAGCATAACCCATCACAGCTGTTATCTCCCTTCTCTGGAGCATGTTTCTTACGGCTTTATCTATATGTTACACAGTTGGCAAAGGCAGGCCGAATGAGCTGCATTGGTGTAAACGTCCACTTTTAAGGTAATACATTTCCTTACAAAGAAACTCCTTTCTTCTCTTTTCTTCCATCTTGTTTTCCTTCCTCTTTTCAAGAAATCATGCTCCTAGATTTAATTGTTCTTGTAAATTCTGAATTATTTTACATAGAAAAAGCAGTGAACTTCTGGAGCACACTACTGTTGTTCCGTGACTACAGCTGGCTGCAGCCCGGCCCAATACATTGACTCATGAACTCAGTGCCCCTCTGTCATTCTTCTAAAACCTTGTTCTTGTGTGTGAGTCAAAAGCTAAGGATTTTCTTAAACAATAAATTTCTGAAGTCTCATTCTTGGGTGTCAGCTAATCTGTGAACTCCTTGCAAATATTTAGAAAACAAGCCAGAACAGTTGTGTTGACTCACCAGTGCACTCTACCACCTCTCGGTCAGGTAATGTACACAAGAAGAGTCTCTCTCATCGAAGGCACTGCCAAAGGGCCAAATTCTTGCCCTTTCTGGCAATCCAGAAGAATAGCTCTACTAGGTATTTTACAATTTACAGAAATGTATTAAATCTTTGGCACTTTTGCTTCTGCTTGTATAGGCTCGCTCTAGCACCCTGTATTTCCTTCAAATGAAATCCTAAACACATGGGGAATACAGAAAAATTAAGACTACGTATCAAAAATTCTCTCTTCCTTTTCTAAATTCTACATATGACTCCTCTTAAAAATGCCATTTTCACTGATTTTATCTTCATATTTTTCATGCATTCCTTCTTACTTATGCACAAACGTTTCAATTTGTAGAGACATATCACAACCAATTGTTTTAGCATTCTATAGATTTAACAGCAAGCCTGAAAATTTATCAACAGGTATGGAAATAAAGCACACCAATTTTTGCATGAGAATTTACACAAGCACACTCAGGCTGCATACACCTATGGGTGCAAAAAACTTTTAAAAGATGCTTGTGAAAAATCCAGTCCTTATCAGAGGTTCAGGAGGGCAGGCTTTCCCTGCTGTACTTTGAATCAGAAAGCTACAGTCTTCGTCACATGTTCTTCAGTTACGAGCAAATTTATTTCTGAGCTTTAGCTAAGCAACTTTAGATACCACCAGCTCTCAATTCTTTGGTATCCCAACTAGTTGCAGTTTGTCAAACAGTATTACCAGAAATATTTCTGAATAACTAATAAATCATTGCACAACTGTGATTTGAGAAAAAGCATGGGGAACTGTATGTGCACAAAAACACCAAAGTTCAGACATAAAGCAGATGATATACTGAAAGAAATATCAAATTTTAAGATGTATATATTGCAATTGAGTCTATGTATGAATTGTAAAACCTTTCCTGTCTTAAGCGGTCTAACCTTCTATGAAGCTGCTCTAATTACTATGCAGCTAAGAACAGAATTATGTCTCAGAGAAAGGGGAATGAAGTACACTCGTATTCTCTAACACACTGTAACCATTTTTTTTTCAGTAAAAGCTCAACTTTGCCCCCATTTTTGCTCTTAAAATTATTACCAAGTTCTCTTTCCATAGTCTGCAGAAGGCAAATTAACAAACACACACAAATACATGGCTCCACCCCAACCTCACATTCAGGGTGCACCCACTCCCAAAACAGCAGTGCTTGTGTCACTCAGTGTTGGTTCATTCAGCAGCAGCTCCGGTACAATTATTTTTATAATGGGTTAAAGACATAGGAAGAAGAGTATTTTATTAACTTTCTGAATAGTAAAAATATGTATTTTAATTTATAACTGGATAAATAATCATGCATATTTAGCAAAGAAACATAATACTTGTTTATAAGAAGTTGGAGAACAGATAATCATGTATTTTAGCTTTGTCCGTGCACATGTAAGCAGCCTTTAGCAATCTCCTTCGTTATCTGTACTTATTCACCACTGCAACACATAATTATTTTAAAAAATACTATGATGACATGATGTTTTTGCAGAATATTCTGGTATTCATTTTAAAACTAATCTCTGTCAGCTGTTCCACAAAGTAGAAGAAATAAGATTTTCTACAAAAAGAGCCCACCCAGTCAAAGTAACATTTCTTCCACTATACAGTAACTTCCTTCACTCTAAAAGATTGGAAACAGATCAAAAACTCTCAAAAAATACGACTTCTTTTTCCACATAAGTAAGCAGAGGCAAAGACTGTTAAGGTGATTTAAGTATGAATTAAATCCAATAACCCATTCTAAACCTCGTATTACACTATCTTTCCAGAAATCACCTCAGAGAGTCAGGAAATTATGCCTGACAGCGGATATATTTGTCATACTATTCCCAAAAGATTTTATGAAATACTAGTATTGTTCTGTTTTTTAAATCTCCAGATTTATGATAAATGATAATTTAACTTCACTAACAAAATGTAAATCTTCTTGGCACATACATACTAATCTGCAGACAATTCAAGTACACGCGTTACAGTTTCTTTTGGCCCTTCTATTAATAAGAGTAACACTGGTTTATTAACCCGTAGTCAATTTACAGAGACGGCTTTGCCAGGTAACAGACATTCTGAACCTTGTGTAAATAAAAGGTGAAATTTCTCAGACGTGAGTGCTTTTTAGAGCAAGAAAGACCAGGATGGCAAAATGTCTCTTGGATGCGATAATAAGGCATTTGCTCTAGCAGAGACTGAAAACGTGCCTTCATTATCCATTAACAACTTCAAAGGAGCAAAACTGTCACAACTCCACAAATGGTTAATTATACACTGTTACATTAACAGGAAATACAGCAGATAATATAGCAAACGCTGTGTAGAGGCTGCAAATAGTATTATCTCTAAAGGTATATTAACGCGCTCTTCTTTCAGGAATCTGAGTTGATTCCTGTAAAGGGAATGATAATTCAAGACAGAACAGTGATTCAACAGTGGAAGATACCATTCTGAACCTGGAAGGAACAGGAGTTTTCTAGATGAATCTAAAGGATTTCTGACTTGACCAACAGGAGCAAAATAAACAGAAACAGATGAATTTGTTATTTAAAATAATAATGTAATTATTATTTTCTGAAGTTTCAGAAATTTCCTTTCCTTTTTAACTTCAGCAATCTCAGCGTTACTTGAAGACGTTTATGTTCTAAACTTCATCGTTGCCTTTTTTTGTTTGAAAGATTAGGTTGATAGCTAGATCAATGACAGCTAACTATCAACAGAAATTAAATCCCCTGGCTTTCAAAGAGACTTTGAAAGAAAAATAAAACTCAAATGAAATCTAATGAAAACAGACTGGACTACAATGTGGTTCTGGAACTTCACAGAGTTGAATCTTACATCATATTCTAATTCTCAGACTTGGAGCAAGTTTTATTTCAGAAAAACTGCAATTTCAAAACTGAGTAACTGACTACACTCACCACGAAGAGGTCTATCTTTTTTGTATTATTTTACTATCCACATCTACTAGCAAATTTCAAACATTTTTTGGTTTGACTCTCTTGGTTTTCAAATATCACTAAATTTTCGTAAGCTCTGCCATTAATATATTTTGTCCTTTTTATCTTCCTTTCTCATTTTTCTACTACTCCTAATACTCAGTTAATTTAAAGTATTATTTATAGAGATATATAAAATTTATATATATATATATTTGTTTTGTGCAGACAATACAATCATAGAATGGTTTGGGTTGGAAGGGACCTTAATACCCATCTAATTCCAACCCCCCTGCCATGGGCAGGGACACCTCCCAGCAGCCCAGGCTGCCCAAAGCCCCATCCAGCCTGGCCTTGGACACTGCCAGGAAAGGGGCAGCCACAGCTGCTCTGGGCAGCCTGTTCAGTGCCTCACCACCCTCACAGTAACATAAATAAACATGTACTTTTTATTTATTTATTTTCCTTTCATTATTTTTCTCTTAATTTTTATTTTTCATGCACAAAATATGGGAGGAACAAAGAAATAAGAAAGAGAAACTGTAATGAAGATCATGTCTTCCTACTGACTTATGCTGAAGACAAAAAAGCTCTTGAGCAATTAATAACTAAAGTATATTTATGTTATTTTAATACTATAAACATTGACACAGTTTGCACACTTTCCATTGTCATAATTAGGATCCTGATGACAGTATCCTGATCATCAGGATCCTTGTAAACTCAAGACAAAATGCTTTCCTAAATGTAATGCCACAAGCTGTAGATCCCAATTTAAGCCTAACCACCGAGTGAATTTGGCATCCAATTCCAACAGTAGAATGTTTCCTTAACACCGTAGCAGGCATGACTTCAGTACTGACTCAGCTATAATGATGAAACCTATTAAACCACTGACATCCTTTCTTGTAATACGACAAATTTTTCTCACACATCTCCCATTCAAGTACAGACGAGGCCCAACTCTGTTTAGTTTCTGAGATATTACATGATCCTACCTCAAGCACAAAAGCAGCCAAACTAACATGCTTATTGGCTTTCTTAATGTTAAAGTGATTAACATGTTACCTCTTGCTGATTTTGTGACTCAAATAAAACGACATTCAACATTGCTCATTTCTAGAGTTTTGTTAGATTTTCTCTTTTCTCTATTACTGTATTTGTAATCTACATTAAATGAGATACTGAGGTACCACTTCTATAAAAATCTTTTTTGTTATATATATTTTAATTACAGCAATGTAGTAGTAAACGTGGAATAAACAAAATTATTACCTCAAGCCTTATAATATATTCTGTACTACTGCTGATTATCTAATGACTAAATCTATCAATTTAGATACTCATAATTTATTGTTATAAATGCTATATTAAGTGTCTTTTCCATCCTGGAATATTTCTTCCCTAGCAAAGATGCCCTGCACATGGATACTGGGCATTGCTAACATACGTGTTGGCAGACGGGAACTCACACTGCGTGCAGGTTATGCTGAGGGAAACCAACTCTGGACATAAAAACTGCCCAGGCTAACTAGCCTTGTGGAATAGTTGGACTTCTCAGTCTGGGCACGCAATCATGGTAACACACCTGCACGGCTTTTGGACACCCCATCGGGTTCATTAGCTCTGTGCACATCAATGCACTTGTACAGTTTCTCAGTCAAAGCAAGATCATAGCTGGCTATCTCGGACTACAGGCATAAAACCCCACACCTGTCTGCACAGATATGCCCAGACCCATGCTAGTAAAGATTTCAAAATGGTTATAATATTTTTTTATGATCTTGAAATAAATATACAGGGCCAAATACTTCTCATAGTTATAGAAAAGTAGTCCGGAGTAACTATTACATTTCCATATTTATTTGCAGATCGTTAACTTCAGGTTTGCTTCATGAAATTTACACTAATTCCACCAAAAGCACGGTCTGCATCTGTAACTTGGAGGTGACAGAAGCAACCAGTCGTCTATTTCAGAAGAAATTCCAGCTCAACTTGTATTAATACTTACCCTTTAGATACCAGCATAAAGACAGAGGAACTTATAGTTTTAACAGAGAGATACTTGCTGAATAAAGTAGTATTAGCGTTACTGAAGGTTAGTTTAGCTATCTATTTTATTTTTGAGAATGTGAAGAACTAAGTAAAGGTGGCTAAAGTACATCAAAAATAGGCAAATCACTAAATATCTCCCTTACCTTTCCCTCCCACATCCTAATACCATCAGTTCTAGTTTTACTTTTTCAGTTGCAATCTTGCCTCTGGACAACTGATTGCTCCTCCTCTTTATATGTTTCTAAATGGACAAGGAAAATTTTGCC